>NC_090305.1:26927500-28177500 GCF_039906515.1 Pseudorca crassidens
TACATAGATACATAGATAATTTAGACCTAAGATATGTATAGCTATATACAGTTTATCTTTTACTGTATAATTTTACGTATAATGGGTGTACTGTAGGAACCAAGTGCTAGCAATAATGCACACATATGTGAATACCTAAACATAAATACTTGGTTTATGGTACTTTTTCCATTTCCTGATACTTTTCATGGAATATGAAATTTATTAAAAACACAAGGAAGCCTATATAACTCCCTAGTGACTTTCCAAAAGGGGGAGAATTGTGACAAAAAAAATCCCATTAGATTCAGATACGAAATAAATAATAAATTAAATGTATGAGGTATTGTTATTCAAGGAAGACTTGGACAAACGTTTGAAACCTTGAGAAGGAATCCACTCGACACTAATATTTGTTATTTAATATTGACTCTACAACAATAGAACAATAAATTTTAAATGAAAAGATAAGTAAATGAAAGGCGAGTGCAAGATGAGTACTAACTGAGGATGAACTCATATTAACAGAATCACCATCCTCGCAAAAAGACCCTGCAGTCAAGTCCTGCTGACTGAGGAAAAAATAATTTTTAAGGAATGACAATGTTGGCAATGGAAACTTCAAATGGCAAGAATTAACTACTATGCAAATACTGTTTATAAATTGTTCACATGAAGAAAATTCTCTAGGTACGTGTTATGCAATCAAATAGTTAATACATGTAGTCCAGGCAAAAAAGAACTTGAGGCAATAGAAGTAGAAGGGAAATTTTTTTGAATATAATTAATTAAATCACTTTCTTCATTTTATTATCAATTCAAAAAAAGTTTTTGAACTTTTTTTTGGCTTTCATTAGTCACAAGTGTCTGTAAGCAAAACTGAAGCATATAGGAACCAATAAAAAAAAAAGGAGCTCCAACACAGACAGAAAACAAACTTAAGGTCACCAAAGGGGAAATGGTGGGGAGAGATAAATTAGCAGTTTGGGATTAACAGTTATACACTACTAAACATAAAATAGACAAATGACAAGGTCCTACTGTATAGCACAGGGAACTATATTCAATATCTTGTAATAACCTATAATGGAAAAGAATCTGAAAAAAGTGCATATAAATATATATATACACATATATATAAAACTGTATATATGTATAACTGAGTGGGTATATGTATACGTATAACTGATTTGCTGTACGCCTAAAACTAACACATCATGGTAAATCAACTATACTTCAATTTAAAAATAAACCATCTGTATAAATACTAAAGATTTTTGAATATGAAAAAAACAAAAGGAGCTCCAAGATCACTAGCCATTATTTCTTCAATTTATGGGTAAAGAAACTAATGCTCAGAAACTTCAGAAACTAATATCATTCGGTTAGTTGAAAAACTTGAACCCAGTTTTCTGACTCCCAGTGAACATTTCCCCATAATCTTAAAAAAAAAAAAAAAAGGACTATGTATTTGAATTTTACATCAATGTTTGAAAGTAATATAGCCTGCATTTAATTTCAAGAACCCAGTTTGAGTTAATGCTGATATACAGACCCATATTTATAACAGGAGGGCTACAGTCATCAATAACTACACTTCAGTGTTAAAGTTTAAATAGAATTTGATTCATGCAGCAAATTAACTAAATTATGTAAATGAGTCCCATTTGCCCTTCAAAGCTAAGCTAGCATATAATGAGTCATTCAACAATGGAGAGTGAGTGGGCCTGAGTTCTAATCTAGACTTTTTTGTGTGAATCAGTTGTATGACCTTGGGCATGTTTCTTAACACTCTAGTTTCCTGTAAAAATCCAATAGTATCCATAGTAGCACGCCTAGTAGAATGGTTAAAATCAATTATACAGAACCAAGTGCTGAAGAAGATGGCCAGCAACCAGCTCTCTCACACACCCCTGGTGGGAATACAAAAATGTACAACCACTCAGGAAAATAGTTTGTCAGTTTCTTAGACAATGGATCATATATTCGTCACATGATCCATCAATCACACCCCTGGGTATTTACCTTAGAAAAAGGAAAACTCGCACTCACTAAAAAAACCTATACACGGGTATAGCAGCACTATTCACCATTTTCCAAAACTGGAAAAGAAGGCAACTGATAAATAAACAAATAAATACATACATAATGACCTCATGAGATATGTGCCATAAAAGAAATGAACAGTCTGTAGAAAGAAATAAACTCTCTGAGAAGTGAAACTTTAAGGTGTAGAGTGGTGTAAAGTGGTGTAAAATGGGCTGGAGGGAGAGACAGAGATTTGAGAAGGCAGGACTTCATAGTCATCTTTTTTTTTTTTCTATTTTTTTATTATTTTAACCTAAGTTTTTTTTTTTAACATCTTTATTGGAGTATAATTGCTTTACAATGGTGTGTTGGTTTCTGCTGCATAACAAAGTGAATCAGCTCTACATATACATATATCCCCATATCCCCTCCCTCTTGTGTCTCCCTCCCACCCTCCCTATCCCACCCCTCTAGGTGGACACAAAGCACCGAGCTGATCTCCCTGTGCTATGCAGCTGCTTCCCACTAGCTATCTATTTTACATTTGGTAGTCCATAGTCATCTTAAAGATGTAGGTCTTTATTCTAAAAGCACTGGAGGGCTTCCCTGGTGGCGTAGTGGTTTAGAGTCCGCCTGCTGATGCAGGGGACACGGGTTCGTGCCCCGGTCCGGGAAGATCCCACATGCCGCGGAGCGGCTGGGCCCGTGAGCCATGGCCACTGAGCCTGCGCGTCCGGAGCCTGTGCTCCGCAACGGGAGAGGCCACAACAGTGAGAGGCCCGCGTACCGCAGAAAAAAAAATAAATAAAAGAAAAATAAATAAATAAAAGCACTGGAAAGTTGCTTCAAATTTAAGTAACTTTAAGTATCACCTTAAATATAAGCTTCCTTTTAATATATTCAAAGGATCATTCTGGCTTCAAAACAGATGGGAGGGTACAGGCACCAAGAAGGTTGTAACAGTGCAATAGGTGAGGGATGGTGGTAGTTTGAAGAGGGTCTGGTGTAATGGACAGATAGGAGAGCTACTCTAGCAGAAAAATGGACTGGACTTCATGAGAGAGCCTATGAAAGAAAGATCTATCAGGTGTAACTCCCAGCATTCTGATTCAGGCGAGTTAATTGATTAGGCCATTTACTGAGATATTTTTATTTCTGTTTTCTTGCCATGAGTGGGCATTATTTATAAGTAATCTACTGGGAAAATTAACACAGTGCAGTCGAGGTGATTGCCTTCAGAAAAACATAAGGAACTCAGGTATTTTGAAATCTCCTTAATTTTTTTTTCCTTAATAGAGCTTGCAAAATCTTGAACACGATATGCTAACTTAACTGGTCCCACTTAGTTAATACCTCTCCATTAATTCCCCTTTTCTTTAAGAAAGAGAGTGTCATATTTTATTTTTCTGCCCATAGCGTCGTAAGAACCATTCTTGTAACACCCATCGTTAATTAAAAATGGGAGTAGATAAAAATGGACACGCCAAGCAGAAAGTCATTCCAAGTTGATAATTCTCTATGATTTGGGGTTGGGAGAGAATAGAAGGTAATTGTTTCAGAGTCTTTAAACACCTGGAGCATGGTGTTATTTATGACCATTTGAGAAAAGACAAATGACTTTTCCTGAGACCTCCTGCAGTGAAGGTAGATAACTCCTTCCACTGCTCTGTCCACTCATTATTACTGAAGGCTCGTATGTCTTTTCAGTGTGGGGGAGGGTTGCATGTGTATGTGCTGCAGAGGGTTTAGGAGGGGAAGGGGGGATATACAAAGTCATTCCATTCCTTATTCAAAAGTCGGGATCTAGAGGGAATGGTCTGTTTTTTCTCTTCCCTTCCTTTCATTCTTCTTTCCTTCCTTCATCCCTTCTTCCTTCCTTCCTTTGCTTTGCTCCTCCTCTCCCTCCTCCCCATGATTGCCAGTCTCCCATTTCTACACTTCACTTCCTCTTCTTTTATTATTTTCTTTTTCAACTTCATCCAAAGTATGCCTTATGTCTGGAGTAAAACACAGTACAATTAATGAGAAATAATAATACTAGCTAAAAGTTATGGCACTGGGCACAGTACTTTTTATATATTATCTTTCGACAAAGTTTGCTGATCTTTGGCATATGCTATAATCCTCTAATGCCAAACAGCCATTGTTTCAGAAAATGCAGGGTCTTTTTCTTTTTTTAAGTCAATTCAGTAAAAAGTACTCCAAACAATTTTGCAAACAGATTGAATGATTCTCTTTCTAAATCATTATTTAGGTTTCACAGAGACATACTCTTATTATATTGGTTTTAGGAAAGTGTGTAGTCCTCTTTTATTATTTGAAGATAACATGGGTAAAATCCTCTGTTACTGGATCCCTCTTTTTTCTCTGATGGGGGGAATTTAATGTTTGAGTAATTTACAGGCATTTATGGGTAACACCTGGTTTTTGGTTTTGGAAGTCCTCATAGGAATTGCCACAAGGAATTTGCAACTTGCCTGAATTGCATTATTGAATCATACTCAGGAAGTAAACAAAACCACTTGGTGCTTTGATAAGAGGTAGTCGTAACACTCAGAAACCAACATTCCTACCATCAGTGTCTCCTCAAATCCTGGAAGAGGATATGAACCCCTACAGGTAGTTTGGAATTGAAGACAACAGCATCTTTGTCATTTTGTTTTCAAATAGTCCTGAAAAGTAGTGTGATGGCCATAGATTAGTGGGAAGTAGTACCTAGAGACGTCTCAAACAGCTGCTCACCTTAAATCGTTTGCTCCTCCGGAAACTATTAGAGCTGGCGTGATTTGTACTGGGAAGACTCATCTGGCCCACAATTTCTTGTAAAGCTCTGTCCAGCTCTAAGCATGTAATTCTCTAAAGCTAGTGTTCTAGATAGAGTCTGGCACATGAAATGAGGAATTGGATTGAAGAAATGAATTTCAGATGGTTTCCATCTAACATGATTGAAGGGCCCAAAATATATCCCCAAATGTCCAGCTAAAACTTTTACTTTACTTTACTTTAGATTCATAAACCCCACTTAGTCTAGGGAGTCCTCTTTTCAAATGCACATACAGTTGAAAAGTCTAACTAACATGTTAACAAATAGGCATGGTTAATATCATCACACATTTTGGTTTACCAGAATCCAAAAATTCTATGAAATAAGATACTATCTTCACCTTCAAAGTATTTGAATATTAATACAGGTTGGAGAGAGGACGGAAAACTGAATTTCTCATACTGTGCTAGTGAAAGTATTAATGGCACAACAATTCTGGAGGGCAATGTAAGTATTATATGTTAAGGGGCTTAAAAATATGCTGTTGATCTGGTAATCTTATAATTTATCTTATAGAAATAAAGAAGGATACAAGCAACTTTGAAACTCATATATACACACACATATACATGCTCACAGTATGAAAAGAAACAAACTAAATCCCTAATAAGAAGATGTTGGTTAAATACATTATAATAAGCACATCTATGGGAATCTTGCCTAGTTGAAAAAAACGTGTAACAACATAGAAAAAATGCTCACAGTATAATACTATTTAACATTTATTGAGTTCTTATCATGCAGAGGCACTGTTCTGATCCCTTTATGTGTGTTTTCTCATTTCATCCTCACAAGAGTTGCCAGATGAATAAATGTGCACATGGAGTCAAAGTAACTTGCCCAGGATTACCCAGCTGGTAAGTGATGAAGAAATAACAAAAACCCAAATGGTTTGAGTCCACAGGCCTTGTTCTTACTTATTAAAATGTTGATAGTTTTTCCTAGAAGTACAGGGGATTTGAAATTTGGTCTTTGTAGTTTCCACATTGTCTAAAATTTCTACTCTACACTCACTATTTTATAATCAGGAAACTGTCACTGAATAAGTCAAGTTTTGAGAAGACTTTAATAGGTCAATAGTGTCCAACAGTTATCCATCAACACTGAGAATATCGTTGAAAGCTATGCAAGATACTTCTCCACATACCCTATAACTTGCCTTCCCATACTCTCTATTTTTCAGTTAACTAATGATTCTTCTTCAGTTGACCTCTGAAAGCTCCTGCTGATTCTTTTGTACTCATTATTCTCTTCTCCTAAAATGAGTACCCAGTACTTTCTCTAAGAGACAAGCTTAGTGCTCAATAATATCCGTGTTCTCCTCTACTTTCTTAGCACACTGCTGGCCTCCATGTCCTAGACGCCCACGTAGGGGCTATGGTGCATGACTCAGTCTCACCAATGAAACATGAGCAGAAGTAAGACAGAAGACAGGTACATGATCAGAAGTCATATGTGAGGTGTTTTGGGATATACATGTCTCTCTACACTCTCTTTTCTTACACTTGAATGAAATTCAGTAGAGGAGTCCCAAGACCACAGAAGGAGATGGAAGGAGCTTGCTTGCCTGATGAATGCAATAGTAAAATCTCTCTGTTGACCTGTGATGAATCAACTTAATCAAGAATGAACACTTCACTATGTTAAGCCGCCAAGATCATGGGGTTATTATAGTAGCTTATTCTGACCAATACCCCTATCCATCTTCCAAACCTCAGATCAACTGCCTACTAGTTCTATTATCATCTGTAAAATGGGCATTTTCATTCTGTAGGTCCTCACCAGTGATTTTCTAAGTTCATATGCATAAGAATCAACTGGATTTTTATCTGGTAACACACTTGATAGATCTTCCAGTGAAGCTCTCAAATATACATGCATAACATCTCCTGCCATTGTTACTGGTAGCAGTTCTATCCTGGAGCCTCCTCCAAGGTCATCTGGGATGCTAAATTCCAGGTGGTAGGTGACGATTGTCAAAATAATCAGTTTGCTCTCAGGAGCAAAAATAAGTGACAAAGACATTCATAGTTTGTGCAAAGTGGGGTGAAATGAATTACGGAACTTATCTGTCACCCTTCTCTCAGCTCCGATAACCCTGCTGCCCTTAAGGAGAAAAAAAT
The DNA here is from genome assembly GCF_039906515.1 of Pseudorca crassidens. Lineage (NCBI taxonomy): Eukaryota > Metazoa > Chordata > Mammalia > Artiodactyla > Delphinidae > Pseudorca > Pseudorca crassidens. The sequence goes on from NC_090305.1 coordinate 26,934,455, forward strand.
ACCAAGGCCCAGCTGGGGATTAAAAGCCAGCCTCCCAGGCCCCCTGTGAGTTTTATACCAGCAGCTCTCCCAGGCACAGACCCTACAGAACTCAGAATCCATGCCCTGGGGGCCTGGCCCTGGCAGTCTGACTGGATTAGAAGAGAATGCAAATCTGACTCCACCAGGAAGAAAATACAAGGAATCAGGGGAGCAGGAGCCCCTCTTCTCTGTTGCTGGGAACAATCGCTACAGTTTGAGAGGCACAGATGAACAGCCCTTGTAAAATTCCTTCTCCACTTGCCAAGCTCTAATGTAAGCTGGAAATTCAATTTATCGCTGTGCCCGTTCAGAAGACAGTGGTGGAGCTAGTGGGAGATTTATTTTTAGTGAAAGTGCAAGTGGGAGCGCTGTGGGGAGGACAGCGGAGGAGGGACCCGCTGGAGGGAGTAACCACAGAGCAGTCACGGGGGTGCGGAGAGCTCCCTGCACTGCGCCTCCTGCTACAGCATCTCTTTTAACAAGGTCCCCCCAGTGTCACAGGGTTTTCCTACAGGGCGGAGAGGATAGAAACGTGACAACAGCTTCATTAGAGACCAATGTGCAAGATGAAGGGCTTTGGGCTCCCGTGCCTACAGCGCCTGTCCTGCTCCTTCCTTGTGGTGGCTGTTAAGTCCCCACCGCTCCCCTTCAGAAAAGGAATATGCAAAGGACCAGTTCCCAGCTCCCATAGGTGACTTACAGAAACCAAAGACCCAGGCCTGTGAACTGTCCTCCAGTCCTGCCTTCTGCCACTATTTCTCTCTGACCTCAGGTGAATCATTTAACCTCTCTGGGCCTCAGTTTTCTCCTTGGTTAAATAAGGATAAGAACAAAGTTGATCCCTGCTCACCTCACAGGACCACTTGAGGATGAAATGAGCTGAGCAATGGGATTAGATAATACTTTGCTCCTAGATTTCTGGGGAAGGGTGAGGTTGCCTACAAAGGACCCCAACAAATTCAGTGCACCTGACTTGAAGCTCTCAAAGAGGCCAAGCCGAAAGTCCCCTTCATCTCTGAGGCCTCAGCATTAGCCTGATGCCTAGAATAATAAGAGCTGTCCTTGCTTGAACGCTGTCTTGTGGACCATGCCCTATTCTTAGCCGTCAATGAACAATGTCTCATTATAAACCTGAAAAACAAACATATGAGGAAGGTACCATTATTATCCTCATTTAAAGAAACTCTACAAGTTGTCAACACAGCTGCAAGAGAAGGGATCTAGGTCCCTGCTCTTGGGTCTGGAAGGACCTGGTCCTGTTTCAACCAGTAGAAGAAGGCAGAAGTCAGGGTTATATCCCCAAGAATGGGTCATGAAAAGCAATGCAGCTTCTAGCTTGTCTTGTGGCGCATTCCTACACAAAGCCTGGGCAGCTGTATGAGGAGTATGACCACCTTGAAGCTGCCACTGTGGGACAAGGTCCAGCCACAGGAAGAGGCCACAGGGAGGTGCTCTGGTGAGCAGTTCTGGTCAGTCCAGCCCAGCCCGGCCCTGGCAGTTCCAGCTTTCATAGGATTTTGAGAGTCTTCAGCCATCCAAGTCATCCTCAGGCCCCAAGTCTTCCCCTCTGAGACCACAGCTATCATGAAACAGAAACAGCCATCCCTGTGGTGCCCATATCTGAATTCCTGACTCTCAGAACCCATGAGCGGAAGAAAGCAGTTGTTTAAAGCCACGACGTTTGGGGGTAATTTCTTATACAGCAAGAGTAACTGAGACAGAAAGCAAAGAGAGGTTTAGGCCTAGGGCCATGAGACTCATGGCTTGAGAAGCCAGGATTCCCCGGCATGTGACCCCGGCACTCACACTCTTAATCACAGGCTCTTCTGCTTCACCAAATTCGTTGTGTCCATGGATGTCCATGGAATGGGTGAAAAAGAGCTCTGGTTAATAACAATTACTATTAATAACAACAACAATTTTTATTGATTTTTGTAAATATACAAATATTTAAATTATAAATTATTTAAACATTTTTGTTTACACAAATCAACCAAAAAGAATTACTACAGCTATTCTCAGATAACACCTCATAGGTAATAATTATGCTTTCAGAAACTCGAAACAGTGATTAAAATGCATGAACTCTGCACAATACAGCCACATCTAGATGGACAAAAGGGTTCACAGATTAGCGTGCCAAGGTCAGTCCAGTGTTTAAACCCAAATCCAGACTTTTCTCAGATAACGAGTGGCCTTTCCTCTCGAAGAAAATTCAGCAAAAATCTTCTCTCCTTTTTTTAAATGTCCGATAATCCTTACCCTATCATACACTGTAGTATGGAACACCATAGTACAAGCCAACCAACCATATAAGATGGTCGTGGGTTAAGGCGTAAGGCCCATACTCACAGGAGTCAACATTATCATTGAGGACGCTGACAGGGAGAATGACCCTCCCTACTGGAGAGGATCCAGCAGCAAGTAACGCTACATTCCCACAATCTGAAGAGGAAATAAAAAGCTTCCTCACCTCCTTCAGTTTCCCAGCCCACTGAGATTCATGGTTTTCTAACTTCCCATTAACAAGTGGGAGAATCCATATTACAATATTGGTACTGGTTTCCCTGAACCTCAGGAAGAATACTGAGTGTATGTGTTGTCTCCACTCTAAAGAAGAAAATCTTATCGCAATGTATCTTAATTATGGTGCGTCCCTAAAGTCCAGAGCAACCTGTCAGCTTATGATTTCTTAAAGGGGTTATGGTCAAGACGCTGTGAGCCTCAGATGGCAGGAACACCCCTGGTTTTCCAGTGCAGATGTCTGTCCCACTGAATCCAAGGAGATCATATTAATTTGGGCTCCCTTATTTGACCACTTGCCGTATGAGCCACAAGACACTGCGACATTAGTTGCTCAAGTCTTGTTTTGTGACTATCTGTTCCCAAGCTCTTCACTTTCCCTCTGCATGGAATGTCCCCTGTACCCAGACCTCTCCGCTGGTCCAAGCTCTGTCCTTTTTGTCCGGTCTTGTTCGAGTTCAACAACTACCACCCAACATCCCTCTCCGAAATACCTTTGTCTCTGAATTCCAGCAACATTTGCTCTAGATATCGTCTGCATCTGCCATTTTTCCTGTAACATGCGTCCCATGTCACTGCCATCACAGACATCCTTCTTTTCACATAAATGACAAGCCATGTGAGGAGCAAAGAACCATCTGAAATTGTCTAGTATCCCTGGCGATTTCGGGTTTGGTAGGTGTCCATCGTTTGGTGGTGAACAGAGAATACGAGGAAAACTCCTGTGGCAAGGGAGGAAGGGGAGCAGGTGGAGAGATAAAAATGGGGGACTCTAATCCTTGCTCTGTAGTAGTTGATAGACTGTGGCCAAGTCACTCCTTTGTTTAGAACTCAGCTTCCTTTTCTATAAAAGCCTTGGCTTGGACAAGATGGCCTCTGAGTCCCTCTGAATGCTACTCGGAGGTCTACTGGTAAGTGTGCAAGAGGCAGAGAAACTTTTCCTGTTTTAGGATTGCATGTCTATTAGTTAACATACACTAAAAGAGATACATACTTAGATCTCAGTGACTTAACACAATAGGAGTAGATTTCTTGCTTGTGTACAATCTAATCGGTGGCAGGAGCTGGGCTTTGCTCCACACAGCCAGTCGAGGGCACAGACAGGTGGAGACTCTTCCAGATTCAGTGTGGCTTCCAAAATCTCCCTGGGCACAGACATCAGGAGAGGAGAGAGAGGGTCCTCCATGAAAATAGAGGTGCCAGATAAGATACAGGATGCCCACATGAACAGTGAATAATTTTTAGTATAAGTATGTGTCATGTAATTATTTGAAAATTCACATTTATTGGGTATTCTGTTTTTATTCTCTAAATCTGACAACTCTGCTGGGAAGTTTCTATGTGTCAAGCCTTAAACTGGTGCTCTCCACTGCCACTAATCTTCCATTCATCAGAACGCTGTCACATGACCTTACCTAGATACAAGGGATGCTGGGAAGTATAGCCCCAGCTGGGCAGCTTCTTCTCAGCAAAAATCTACACCTACTGTTTTATGTTGCTCTAGAGCATACTAACCACTTACGCCACTGCAAAGTATTACTATCAACCTGGCTGACTCAAAGGGAAAATAAATAGTATTTTAAGGTATTTTTCTCTAATAATCTCAAAGACTTGACATTTTTAAACATAAATGGACTGAGGCTAAACTTGAGAGAAATAGGAATTTTATCCCATTCTGAGATCAAGGAAATGGAGCTTTACTCTATCAGGACAGTTTACTCACCAAATAGAGAAAGAAATCAGGAGCCATAGTCAGGTCTTTTTTTTTTTTCATTTGCCTAAGTTAAACTAAATTAAATGTTAAATCACATACATTGCCTCTACTTACATACTATATGCTCATTCAAAAGACTCCAGAATGTCATTTTGATTCAATGAAACTGATTGTTCTCTATACTGATCCTGGGGTCCTATCTTTCCTTTATTTCCCCCATATTATTATTTTTTATTGAGGTGTAGTTGATGTACAATATTATATGTTACAGGTGTACATTGTAGTAATTCACAATTTTTAAAAGTTAAAAACTCCATTTATAGTTATTATAAAATATTGGCTATATTCCCTGTATTGTACAAAATATCCTTGTAACTTTCCCCATATTATTTGGATTGACACCTGGGCAATATAGTAAGAAATAAGATGAACTCTCATTTTGCTAATCAAAAGTCAAAATTCACTGCTGCAGTATAAACTGCCCAGTTTTCTTCTTTGCTCTGAAGGCTATACCAGGACAAAGCCATTACAATGTGCAAACATCTGAGCTACCATAGCTAGCCCTCCAAGAAATAGAAAAGGCTCTAATGTCTGAAAGCTAATGTGGAGTCGGGGATGGATGGGCCAGACCACAAGATGAATGGAAAGCAGTGTGGTCGGTAGAGTGTTCGAATTTTTTTTTCTCGAAAGGAATGTTTTACCCCAGGCCAGAAGCCTTTGTGTCAGGGAGGCTGTCTCATTTCTCTGCTCAAAGGCTGTCAGAGATGACTGAGATTTGAGAGCAGCTTCTGACGTTGACCAGGTCAAAGAGGCAGCACTGCCAACCATCAGTCACTGCATCAGCGGTGAGCTGCGGAGACACGTGAGCCCCACCGTGAAACCGGGAAAGCTCTTTTCTCCGGAGGAACAGAGGAGGAGGGGGAGGTGCAGATGAGAGAAAGGGGAGGAAAGGCACAGGTCAAAGAGTCACCGTGAAGTTTACCACATCAGTAGTCAGCGGAATCAGAGAAACTTTCTCAGTCCCCTCTGTGAGTGTTCTGAAGAAAGAAGTTGACTAGAGGTAAAAATCATATTCATATTACTGCACTAAATCAATATATAAAACCCTCCAATATACTTTCTCAAGGTTGCTCCAGAAAGTTAGGACGTGCAGTGATTCTGATCCCACCTGATTGTGTTTGCAAACAGTGCAGGTCAGGGGCATCCAGACTGTGGGAATGTGGTGCTGACACACTACAGTTCCTGCCTCGGGTATCAGCTGGGTTTGCATAAAGTTGGTCAGGCTGCAGCTCAGCCACCCTTCTTTTCAAAATCAAACACTAGCTCAGTGGACTCGAGTCTCAGTGGACAGGGCAACGCTCTGCTCTGGGAAGGATGGACCAAGGAGAGCCACCATGCGTCATCTCTGTAGGTCACCACCCCCCTAATATAGGCCAGCCCAGGGCCGACAGGTTGGAAGCTTTAAAGCCATAAGTGTATCCTGAAGTCCTAAAAGGAATGGGAGAGTTTTCCAGATTTCCATGCCTGTTTGGAGTCAAATGAAAAAATGCATCTCAAACCCAGTGACTTGGCCAAATATCTTTACATCCTTTCTGAAACTTCAAAGGCTACCTAAACCACCAGGCCATAGAGGGTCTATAGAGATACAGAGAAAAAGCATCTTTCTATTGGCAATCCACAGAAACATTTCCCACTTTGGAGGATGTTTCTCCAATTCCACTGATCCAGCTGAGTAGTTCTCCACTGGAGGAGGACATTTAGCGATGTCTGGTGATAACTGTGGTTGTCACAACTAGGGTGGGGTTCCCTAATGTCACTAAACATCCTGTAATGCTCAGGTCATATATCACCCCCTTTCCAAAACAAGGAATCATTTGCCTCAACATGTCCATTGTGGTGAGGCTGGGAAACCATCACTAATTAAATTTAGGGTACTCTGGCTATCAGATATGGGAAAAGCCTCTCAAAACATCTCATTCACTATCCTAAGCTCATGTTCTAGGGCTCATATGCCTGGACTGTTCTGCACTCCTTCTTTCCTTTATTTTACTCTTTTTCTTGTTCCCCATTTTTCTATCTGTAAGTATAAAAATTAAATTATTTTTATTTTTATTCAATCTTGAGAGTGTAAATTTCCATGCACCTGTCATAATAAATGGGTTTGTCTCATGTTACCCTCATAAAAATGTTAGCCAGCTCTGAGTTGATCAGTGGGACAAGTTGATACACGAGTTTGTCAAACCCTCTGGAGTTGGGTTAGCCGGACCTCAGACAGATCTATCTTCTAGGATCCTTATACTTAGAATGAGAAACCTGTAAATAGCCAGTTGACCTCTCCCTAGTCTCCCCCTTGGAAGGAATAAAGGGGCTGGAATGAGATTCAGAAAGTTTTCCATTTGTTCCCCTGTCTTGTTTTTTAAGATCCCACATCCTGTGGTGTCTTAAGATCTCAGAGCTCCTGGTAGCCCAAACTAACCTTTTTAGAGCTTTACTTTAAATCTGAGTCCTCTTTTTGGAATAGACATTCTTTTTGAAAATGTCTTTTTGAAAAGACATTCTTTTCAGCATTACTGCTTTCAGTGTTTCATCTGTTTCCTCTGGTAGATCTTCCAAGTGGAAATTCGTTTTCTCTCTGCCCGCTCATTGGTCTCCTTTCTCTCTTCTCCCTTGAATCTGCAATGCCTCTGAATTTGGTAGCATCTGCACATTTCATGACTGTGTTCCTCGTTCTCTCAACCGGATCATAAATAAAAATGTTAAATAGCACTGATCCTGGCTCGTCCTGTTCCCTGTGGCATTTGCCCAACTGGGTACACTGTCATTTATCTTGACTTTGCCTCCAGTTTCTTGGCTGAAGTCCTTCATTACTTCAAAGGTAATGTAGTTTCTGTTAGTTGTTGTCATCATCTTTAAAATTAACTATACTTCTAAATACTTCCATTGTCTTTTCTTGGTGACCGAAACATGCAGTATTCTCTCCCTCAACATTCTAAGTAAGTTTCAAGTGGTCTCTAAGGTGAATCTTCAAATACCATCCTCTTAAAAAACTTAAGCCAGAGATGGTTAAATTGTCAATGCATCCTCTTTGGTTCTTCTTTTGACATCAAGGAAAGTGACTGTTTGGCTCATGGGAAAAAAATGAACTATATTCCTAATCCCATTCGCTTTCTTCCACCTTGTGCTCAAACACCAACTCCAATCCTTGTCTTCTCTCCTTTCTTAGAGAATCACTGACATACATCTGAAGCAGGTGTACCGTGGCCATCTAGCGCCCCCTGGGACTGCCGAAGAGGATACCTGATGGGATAAATCAAGGTGTGCTTCCCAGGGAGCCTCGCCAAGCCACTCTTGCCCTGGAGGCAAACTTGTCAAGATTCCCCCTTTTGTTTTTGAAAACTGGTTGCCTGGAATCCAGCTTCAGAGAGGTAGTTTATTTTAGGATGACAATTATTACAATGAAGTTCCAAGATCTCTGAGGATGCGTGCCTTGAGAGGTGGACACTGATGCATTTCCTGCAAAATAGAACGCTGCCATAGATATCCCAGTCAATTTTTCTAGGTTTCAGGTTAAATCAGTCATTCAACAAGTATTAATTCCAGACCCAGACACTATTCTAGGTGTTGAAGATTGAGTGAACAAGAGGAAAATTTCCTGCTTCCAAGGAGCCTGAAATTAAAGTGGAACAAAATAAACTAATAAACAGGAAAATGCTGGTGGGTTGTCAGGTGGTGATAAGTACTACATTAAGACAAATAAAGCCGTGCAAGAAGTGAGAACGATGTGTGGGGAATGAAGTGGCTATTTTAAGCAGGATGATGAGGGAAGGCCTCCCTAAGGAGCAGCACTTAATAGGGATCTGAATGAAAAGGAGAAGCCAGTCCAGTGAAGATCTGGGGGAAATGCCTTCTAGAGGTGAAGTTCAGAGGCTTGAGACAGCACTGAACCTATCACGGCCAAAGAACAGCAGAAGCGTCAGTACAACAGGAGCTGAGCAAGACAGCAACAAGGTCGAAGAGACATGGACGGAGGCCGGATCATGTAGAGCCTCGTGGAGACAACTGTGAAGGTTAGTTTCCCATGCCTGTCATCATAAATTACCACAAACTCGGTGGCTTCAAACAACAGCACATTTTTCTCTCACGGTTCTGGAGGCCAGAAATCTGAGATCGAGGTGTCATCAGGACTGGTTCCCTCTGCAAGCTCTGACAGAGAATCTGTTCTGTGGCTTCCTCTTGGCTTCCGGTGGCTGCTGCAACCCTTGGCCTTCCTTGGCTTATAGACACATCACACCAGCCTCTGCCCTTGTCGTCCCATCACCTCCTGCTCTATGTCTGTACGCCCCAAATTTTCCTCTGCCTTTCTCTTTATAAGGACACCTGTCATCGGATTTGGGGCTCACCCTACATCCAAGATGATCTCATCTCGAGCTTCTTAATTTAATTACCTCCACAAAGACTCTTTTCCCAAATAAAGTCATATTCACAGGTTCCGGCAGTCGGGACAGATATTATCTATTGAGTGGGGACAGGAGGCGCTATTCAACCCACTGCAGGGAGCCAGCGGAGGATCTGAACAGGGATTCTACCTGGCCTACTACGTTTTAAAGGCTCACTCTGTCTGCCACATAGAGTATTCTGGCAGCAGCAAGGGTGAGAGCATGGAGATGACACAGTTTCCCATGGATTCCACTGCTTGCCACCTAACAACTGTGGACATGAGTGATGGGTCTGTCAGGATACTGACACTTCTGTTTTTACACATGTTGAAAATGTCCAACATTAAAATTAGAAAAACAACTCAAGAGGTCCAAAGTATATATAAACTATGAAACAAATGCTATTTATGCTCACACAGAAATCTGGAAAACACAAAAAATATTAGGATAATTTTACAAAATTGCTCATAAGGCTGCCCGTTAGGGTTCTCCATTGTATCAAGTACCAAGTGCTGGAGAGGCTGGCTGACTGCTTTTAGGGACTGTTTTTTTTTTTTTTAAGTTATTTTTTTTTAATTGAAGTATAATTGATTTACAATGTTGTGTTAATTTCTGCGTTATACATACATATACAGTCTTTTTTTCATTCTGGTTTATCATAGGACATTGAATATATCCCTGTGCTGTACAGCAGGACCTTGTTGTTTATGCTTTCTATATATAATAGCTTACGTCTGCTAACCCCAACCCTCCCCCAACTCCATCCCTCCCCCAACCCCTCCTACTACAGGACTGTGCTTTAATCTGAGTGCACCAAATGAAATGAAGAGCTTCTGTGAAGCTTGAAGAAGTTGATCTTTGCAAACATTTTTCCTTGGGTCTCTGCATGTTGCCGTATCTCCAGGTCAAAACAGAAGCACTACTCAAGAAACACATTTTCTTTGTGTAAAGCTGAATTTCAGTAGGTACCTGCAGATGACCAAATCTGGGTCCAGGTGTGCAAACCAAGTGTTTCAGTGCAAGGTGAGCTTCCACAAAGACACCCAGATTGAAGCTTTCAGGCTTTCATTGTAGGGCCCTTGCTTCACTGGGATCTTCTTCTCCCCTCCCCCTCTACCAGATACACTAATACCATCACTGTCTCTTCTAGGGGCTTGGAATTTACCCTCTTCTGGAAAATATACCAGCTAAATTAAAAAATTGAGAGGGGGGCTTCCCTGGTGGCGCAGTGGTTGAGAGTCCGCCTGCCGATGCAGGGGAGGCGGGTTCGTGCCCCAGTCCGGGAAGATCCCACATGCCGCGGAGCGGCTGGGCCCGTGAGCCATGGCCGCTGAGCCTGCGTGTCCGGAGCCTGTGCTCCGCAATGGAAGAGGCCACAACAGTGAGAGGCCCGCGTATTACAAAAAAAAAAAAAAAAAAAAAAAAAAAAATTGAGAGGGATCCACAGAATTTCACAACCGGCACAGCCATTTGGGATCGTTCCCCCAACTAAGCTGGGAAACTCAGCTGTGGTGATGGGCAGGTGAGCTCTGCTGAGCTTCCACCCGGAAAGTGGAAGTGTCTTTCCACAGTTAAGTGCTGTCATAATGAGCTCACAAATGGTTTCCTTCCTGCATCTTTCTGGCTGTGCCTCTGCCTCAAACATCTGTAGCATTTGTCCCTGGGACTCCGAAGACAATTTCCCCATTCTAAGAAGCTTTTGCTCTTGAGTAAAATAATTTTTCTTACTATGGCTTTAAATTTTTTTTTTTTTTTTTTTAACATCTGTAATCAGTTTTCAACGAAAGCTGTTTTTTTTTCCCCCTCACATTCGGAAGTGATTTATATTAGGCATTAAAGACAAACATGGACATTTTTATTTTATTTTTTATTTCCTTAAGCAAGTAAGCAAGAGAAATCCAACAATAACTTGGAGTAGATTTACAGTTAGTTCTTCCATCCTTTCTCTTGCCCTGGAGCCTGATGGGACTTGAGTGTCCTTGGAGGAATGGCAGAGGGAAATGCTAGGGGCCAATTGCTGATTTTATCATTCAAACACAAAATTTGTTACACCACTTTATCAGTCACAGGGAAAGCAATTATACTGTGGTTCAATTTTCCACTCAATGGCTGTACTGGGGATCAAAGTCAGTTTTATGATGGGAAAAAAAATGTTTTGCTATTTTATTTGTTACTTAAAATAAAGAAGTACCATTATTATAATGCTTTCTGAGGTTTTTCCTAACCCCAACCTCTACTCCTTCATGAGATACAGTGGATTATTTTGGTTTTCTCCCTCCCTTTGATTAAATAATCAGTTTTCTTCCCATCCTCTAAAGTGTACTTCACTGTAGAAATGAAATTGGCACGGTTTAAGGCAACATAGCATTAGGACTCTAATCATAGGCACGAAGGGCAAAACCTGCCCTACGCTATATATTCTTTTCTAGATGGGTACTTTTTCAAAAGAATCAGGCATTGTAATGGTTTCTGTGCGCATGCATGTATTGTTATGTGTTGTTCTCATGTTTACTGTCACTTGTCTTTCACGTGAGTAATTAACATATCTTTCAGCTGTATTTATAACTCCTTTTTTTTGCTATAGAAAGTAAATAGTTAAGTGGGATTAGGTGTGGAGGAGGATTCATAGGAAATTCTTATTAAAAATCATACATTTTAATTCAGCAAATAGGGTATTTTCTCTTTACAATATTTTTCTCTTATTGTCTTTCTTTTTACTGAAGCAATTCAAGTAAGTAAAATTTAAACTATCAATACCAAAAGAACTTATAATTTTTCTAGAGATCTAACTTTAGGACTAGTTGACCCTTTTTGTTTAAAAGTTCCACTTTTAAACCCAGAAATCCAGTAATGGGAACCTCAAACAACTGTGCTATGGGGCTACAGTTCAGAGAGCTAAGTGAAAACTAATATTTTTATTGAATACTCATTCACATTTGTTAAGAAAACAGAGACACGTGACAGATATTTCCCTCTCTCAAACTATATCGAGTTCACCCTCACATTGCTAGTTGGTTTCAGCTTTTACAATTTGACTGCCATCGCCTTTATTTTTTCTGGTCTCCTGCTAATTGCCTCCAGGCTCGAAGAGTCTTACAGCACATCCCCTGAATCCAGGAGCAGAGAATTCTGGAATCTGCTGTAGGTGAATAATTGTGGCAGTAACTGAGTGATGGTCTGGCTACCACGGGACACTTCTGTGCTCACGTGGAGCTTGGGTGATGGCAGGGGAGGTGAGTGTGAGGCCCCATAAGGGTTTGCAAGGGGAGGCAGGTGGGCTGGCCCTGACGGTAGCAGCACCACAGGCTGGCTGGTGTCAGCCTTCCTCACTTCCTTTCTGCCCATCCTTGGTGCTGTCTGTCTGGGTCCTTGTGCTGTCTGTCTGGGTCCTTGGTGCTGTCTGTCTGGGTTTTTGAGGAGGCTTAGGGTGAGTGCCAACTTTGAAAGTGGGAGAATCTCCCTCTCTGTGGTTTCCCTATAGATTTCCCCACTTTTATGAATTTAACGTGCTTTCTATATAATGGTGAGCTTTATGACTTGGGGCAATAATCTGCACCTCAGAAAAACATGTGCACGTGAGAAAGACATTTCTGACAACTACAGCTTCTGTTCGTTGAACGTTTGTTATGTGCTAGGTCCTGTATGTACACTAGCCATCATATCCTTGGAGCAACCTGCAAGGCACAAATTACTACTCTCAGCTTTTAAGATGAGAAAGTTGAGACCCTAAAATCTATTTAAACTATGCTTTAAACTGTTCCCCAAACTATCCTTAGAACGTGTGCTTACTATATGGTAAAGAGTATACAGATAACAATATTAACCAGTCCAAATACAACAGTACTCCTCATTTAATCTTAAACACCATCTTCCAAAGCTTCAAGTTCATTTTTCTACCTTTATGTACACCAAATGCTCAAAGAGCTCTAATTAATTTGACCTAAAATTTAACTTACTTTGGCAAGGCAAATTTACTAATGCAAATTTAGCTTGTCCATAGAAGTATTACTGCAGAGACAGTGCTCTGAACCTCTGAAAATATCAACTGTTATATTAATAAATTTATTATCTTAATAAATGTATTTAAAGCTGGCAGTTACTTTGCTACTATTTTGATTTGTACTGGCATGAAATTACAGTTTTATTCTATCAAACAAAATGCAACTTTTTCAATGTAGTCACTGGCATAGTGACTAAGTACTGTTCATTAAAATATTATTTTTTTAACATATTTATTGGAGTATAATTGCTTTATAATGGTGTGTTAGTTTCTGCTTTATAACTAAGTGAATCAGTTATACATATACATGTGTTCCCATATCTCTTCCCTCTTGCATCTCCCTCTCACCCTCCCTATCCCACCCCTCTAGATGGTCATAAAGCACCGAACTGACCTCCCTGTGCTATGCGGCTGCTTCCCACTACCTATCTATTTTACATTTGGTAGTGTATATATGTCCATGCCACTCTCTCACTCCGTCCCAGCTTACCCTTCCTCCTCCCCGTGTCCTCAAGTCCATTCTCTACACCTGCGTCTTTATTCCTGTCCTCCCCCTAGGTTCTTCAGAACCCTTTTCATTTTTTTAGATTCCATATATATGTGTTAGCATATGGTATTTGTTTTTCTCTTTCTGACTTACTTCGCTCTGTATGACGGACTCTAGGTCCATCCACCTCTCTACAAATAACTCACTTTCATTTCTTTTTACAGCTGAGTAATATTCCATTGTATATATGTGCCACATCTTCTTTATCCATTCATCTGTTAATGGACACTTAGGTTGCTTCCATATCCTGGCTATTGTAAATAGAGCTGCAATGAACATTGTGGTACATGACGCTTTTTGAATTATGGTTTTCTCAGGGTATATGCCCAGTAGTGGGATTGCTGGGTCATATGGTAATTCTATTTTTAGTTTCTTAAGGAACCTCCATACTGTTCTCCATAGTGGCTGTATCAATTTACATTCCTACCAACAATGCAAGAGGGTTCCCTTTTCCCCACACCCTCTCCAGCATTTATTGTTTGTAGAGTTTTTGATGATGGCCATTCTGACCCATGTGATGTGATACCTCCTCGTGGTTTTGATTTGCATTTCTCTAATGATTAGTGATGTTGAGCATCCTTTCATGTGTTTGTTGGCAATCTTTATAGCTTCTTTGGAGAAATGTCTATTTAGGTCTTCTGTCCATTTTTGGATTGGGTTGTTTGCTTTTTTGATATTGAGCTGCATGAGCTGCTTGTAAATTTTGGAGATTAATCCTTTGTCGGTTGCTTCATTTGCAAATATTCTCTCCCATTCTGAGGGTGGTCTTTTCGTCTTGCTTATGGTTTCCTTTGCTGTGCAAAAGCTTTGAAGTTTCATTAGGTCCCATTTGTTTATTATTGTTTTTATTTCCATTTCTCTAGGAGGTGGGTCAAAAAGGATCTTGCTGTGATTTATGTCATTGAGTGTTCTGCCTATGTTTTCCTCTAAGAGTTTGATAGTGTCTGGCTTTACATTTGGGTCTTTAATAGATTTTGAGTTTATTTTTGTGTATGGTATTAGGGAGTGTTCTAATTTCATTCTTTTACATGTAGCTGTCAAGTTTTCCCAGCACCACTTATTGAAGAGGCTGTCTTTTCTCCACTGTATATTCTTGCCTCCTTTCTCAAAAATAAGGTGACCATATGTGCGTGGGTTTATCTCTGGGCTTTCTATCCTGTTCCATTGATCTGTATTTCTGTTTTTGTGCCAGTACCATACTCTCTTGATTACTGTAGCTTTGTAGTATAGTCTGAAGTCTGGGCACCTGATTCCTCCAGCTTTGTTTTTCTTTCTCAAGATTGCTTTGGCTATTTGGGATCTTTTGTGTTTCCATACAAATTGTGATTTTTTTTTTGTTCTAGCTCTGTGAAAAATGTCACTGGTAGTTTGATAGGGATTGCACTGAATCTGTAGATTGCTTTGGGTAGTATAGTCATTTTCACAATGTTGACTCTTCCAATCCAAGGACATGGTATAACTCTCCATCTGTTTGTATCATCTTTAATTTCTTTCATCAGTGTCACAAAGAAAGAAAACTACAGGCCGATATCACTGATGAACATAGATGCAAAAATCCTCAACAATATATGAGCAAACAGAATCCAACAGCACATTAAAAGTATCATACACCATGATCAAGTGGGTTTTTTCCCAGGAATGCAAGGATTCTTCAATATATGCAAATCAATCAATGTGATAAGCCATATTAACGAATTGAAGGAGAAAAACCATATGATCATCTCAATAGATTCAGAAGAAGCTTTTGACAAAATTCAACACCCATTTATGATAAAAACCCTCCAGAAAATAGGCATAGAGGGAACTTACCTCAAAATAATAAAGGCCATATACGACAAACCCACAGCAAACAGCATTGTCAATGGTGAAAAACTGAAAGCATTTCCTCTAAGATCAGGAACAAGACAAGGCTGTCCACTCTCACCACTATTATTCAACATAGTTTTGGAAGTTTTAGCCACAGCAATCAGAGAAGAAAAAGAAATAAAAGGAATCCAAATCGGAAAAGAAGTAAAGCTGTCACTGTTTGCTGATGACATGATACTATACATAGAGAATGCTAATGATGCTACCAGAAAACTACTAAAGCTAATCAATGAATTTGGTAAAGTAGCAGGATACAAAATTAATGCACAGAAATCTCTTGCATTCCTATACACTAATGATGAAAAATATGAAAGAGAAATTAAGGAAACACTCCCATTTACCACTGCAACAAGAAGAATCAAATACCTAGGAATAAACCTACCTAAGGAGCAAAAGACCTTTATGCAGAAAACTATAAAATATAATTTTGATTTAGAAGCTTAGATGTCAAAATAAGTAGACCAACTGTTTTTCCTTCCTATTATTTTAATGAACTTAATGCTGGGTCCTATTCATCTTGTGATAATCCAGTCAATCAATTAATAATTTACCTATAAATGGTCAGCTCAGGCCAGAGGCAAAAATCTTATTTTGGTAGGACATTGAAAAAATAGGATAAAATATCTAGCTTTTTAAAATATCTAGCTTTTTAAAGCAGGATTATCTAGATGAAATATGGTGAACATAATCCTAACTATTGCCCTATGTTCCCAATGGGTTGTGTCTACATATCAATTAGTTGGCTGCCATGACACCAAATTCTTAATTTAGTGCAGTATGAGATTGTAAATGAGGCTAGTTCTCTTTAGTGTGACGCTGTGATGTATTTTAAATCACATTTTTAAACTTCCTTTGAATTGTGGACCAAATTTTTAAGTGGTCTTTTTAAGACGTTTCTTCCCATTTTATATAATTATACATTAACTCTGACATATAAAAGCTCCAATTCTAGTAAACAACACGAAACTGAATACCTTGCCAACAATTTAATTACCCTCCCAATTAAAAAAAAAAACTAATATGCAAATATCCAAATTTAGAAAGTAATTGGGGGAGCTGGTAGTGATTATATTTCTTTAGAATTTTTCACTTTACCTACAGGACAATCGATGTTTTAAAATTCCAGATTGTTCTTACTCATTTATTTTGGCACTTTACTGCATTTGCATTTTTATTATCTGCTCACCTGTTTTTATTCCTTACTGTGGAATGCCCTTCTGAAGGGCAAGATCCAGGACTTTCTTATTCTTTCCTACTCCAGTGTTTAACACATAAGGAACTAAAATACTGGTATCATAGTGAAGCAATTAACTAAATACAGTTTGAAACAAATTTTCAGAAATACATATACATAAGTACATATAGCAGTTTTTTCTTTTTTCTTAACTCCTATACATCTCAGATGCATTAAGATCTGTTTATAAATTAGCTCTCACTTTTCTGAAAAGTCTCTTTACTTCTTATAGGAAACACATAGGGTAATTTTTCATAAAGAAATACTATGGAGCTAAATTCTCCCCCTCTGAGAAAATGTTCATAGAAGCACAGAAAGAATGAACTAAGTCAAACACTTTCTTCTACAGCTTTCAGAGCAAATACTGTTTTCTGTCCTTTTCCCTTTGGCAGCACAAAGAAGTAAATGAAAGTAAATAAATAAAATATTTTACTCCCATCCAATGCTTTAAGTCCTACAATCACAAACTTATATTTACAAACACTAGATTTCAAATAGCAACATCGGTCAATAAGGCTGCCATTTCAAGCTTAAAAGCATAGCTGATGAGAGACATGATGATTGCTTAAAATAACCTAAGGGTATGAAAACTAAAGTGGAGAAAGAATTATTTAGGCATAGCTAAAGCATAATTAAAGAGAGATATAACTGGATGGAGAAACACTGTTTTTAAAAAAAAAACGAAGAAGAATTTCAGAGAAAAAAAAATCATTATATAAAAAACCCTCAAACTTTCTTAACAGTCTATTGGGCTGTGGAAGTAGTTCTAATGGAAAGAAGCAGGAAAAAGCCAGGAGTGCTTAAAACTAGACCAAAAACTACCAAGGACGAAACAAGGGTGAGGACAACCTTACGCAGGCAAGAGACGTATAAAAGCAATTAAATAAAGTCTCCTATTTTTAGGAGATCTTAGGAGATTTTAGGAGTCTCCTATTTTTTTTTATTTTTTTTTTGCGGTATGCGGGCCTCTCACTGTTGTGGCCTCTCCCGTTAGCGGAGCACAGGCTCCGGACGCGCAGGCTCAGCGGCCATGGCTCACGGGCCCAGCCGCTGCGCGGCATGTGGGATCTTCCCGGACCAGGGCACGAACCCGCGTCCCCTGCATCGGCAGGCGGACTCTCAACCACTGCGCCACCAGGGAAGCCCTGGAGTCTCCTATTTTTAAGCACCTTATTTGAAGATATGAAATCCTATTGTTTCTTCTAAGTGGATTTTCCAAGAGAATATGCTAAGCAGAGCACCGATGAATAATTTCGAACAGCCCTTCAAGTAAAATCCTAATTTTCATCCACAAAGTTAAAAATTATTTATGTACACACACCTTCTAAAGTTGATATTCTATTTTATCTTAAACCATATATACTCTGTTTTAAATAACTAAGTAAAAGTCAAACTCTTTGGACATTTTTTCCCCAAATCTATTTCCCTCCATATATAACCCTACTTAGAGCAACAGAAAAATGAAGATCCAATGTTTTTCCTCCCCAGCTATAAAAGCGCCAAGATTCTTCAGCCTGACAAATTGAAATGAGTTAAAGGCATCTCCCACATGGGAATCTGTAGCCCTGGCTCATGGTCGGAAATAAATTTTTCAGTAAACCTGCACGTAGGGTAAGGAAGGGAAACCTCCCTGATTTTTTTTCCCTCCCTTTATCTTTTATTTCAATTGAGGGATAAACAAGCAAGAATATTCTCTCTTTTTCATCTGAATTTCCAAAAGACAGTACTTCAGATAAAACCAAGAAGATTCTAGATGATCCAGAAATTTCTGAATATAAGGAAACAATTGTTATTCTGCCATATGCCAACTAGGTTGGCTCCCTGATTGTAATGACATCCAGTTTATTTACAATGTATCACAGATAAACAGCAAACACTACATTTATATCTTTTTTTTTTTGCAGTACGTGGGCCTCTCACTGTTGTGGCCTCTCCCGTTGCGGAGCACAGGCTCTGGACACACAGGCTCAGCGGCCATGGCTCACGGGCCCAGCCGCTCCGCGGCATGTGGGATCTTCCCAGACCGGGGCACGAACCCGTGTCCCCTGCATCGACAGGCGGACTCTCAACCACTGCGCCACCAGGGAAGCCCCTCCCCACACTTTTTAAATCTATCCTGAGTCCCTAAATATCCCTTCAGCCTTTATCATGTCAACAGAACCCACCGAGCTTTCATAGTTCATTGGTCTATGGCGGGCTGGAGTATATTGATTTGTAATGTTCTTCAGTTATTTTCCGTGTTTACATAGTTTACAGCAACAAGCTTTTCAGTGAGAGCCATCTTTTATTCCTCTAATGTACCTCCCACAGCACCTAGGAGTGTGCATCATGTGTCATCAATTACCTACAAACTCTTATCAAACTGAATTGACTTGAAATGTGTCTTACTCTATTTTGTAAATATATTTCAAGCATAAGGGATCAAGTATTACATAGTGGTGCAGCAAAACTGACTACATATGTATAAAATCCCACCCCTGAGATTTCATGACAAGGAATTTATGAATTATATTACACAAATTATTCCATCTTATAATTTTGTCTATTAACCTCAAGGGGATGTTATCAGTTGTGGAAATTTTTTGACAGGTTGTCATATTTCAATCCAAGTTATAACAGATTCTGACACTCCAAAAAATCTTGATTTAATGTGCCAGAAATAGACAGTGACTGTCACTGATGGTCTTGTTTGTTCTGAACTAAATTCATTCCTCAGGGTCATAGCATTACATCTCAGCAGTAAGATTTCAACACTGGTTCTGATCCAGGTCAATGAATAAGATATCATGCGCCCAGGCTTTACATAGAAATAATAAATGAATTGGGTTTTCTCCTTTGCCTGTCAGGTTCTTTTCCACCTCTACCTCCCAATAGTTTAAGGGAAAAACAACTGCAAAAATTCTAGATAGAACTGGGAAGGAATAATTTCTTAAAACCTAATTCTTATAAGTCAGGCATAAGCTTAGGGTACAAAACAAAACAATAATAATAAAATTGTAAGCTGTGCTGTATGATTTTGGTTATATTGATATAAACTGAAGAGCAAGTAGTCATTTAGAGCATTTCAACGCAACTAAAGTGTACTTTATGTGGTAAGCAGAATAATGGCCCCCAAAGATATCTATAACCTAATCCCCAGAACCTGTGAATTTGCAGACATAATTAACTGAAGGACCTTAAGATATCCTGGGTTATCTAGGTGGGCTCTGTGTAGTTACAACAGGTGGAAGAGGGATGCAGAAGAATGATGGGAATCAAAGAGGGATGCAACTACAGAAGACTGGTCAGAAAGGTGCTACAGTGCTACCTCTGAAGATGGAGAAAGGAGGCCATGAGTCAAGGAATGGAGGCAGTCTCTTTGAAGGCGGGAAAGACAAGGAAAATGATTCTCCCATAGAGCCTCTAGCAAGTAAAGCAGCTCCGCCTCCACCCTGATTTTAGCCAAGTGAGACCCATGTTGGACTTCAAAGATCCAGAACGGTAAGATAATACATTTGTATTGTGTTAAGTAACTAGTTTTGTGGTAATGTGTTATGACAGCAATAGAAAACTAATACATGACTCTACCTGCATATGATGTTATCTCTATGAAGGCATGGCTTTTAATCCATTTGCTGCTCCTTTGCAAATCCGAGAATGGTGGTTGAACCCTAGTACACACTTAGTACATGTCCTTTGAATAAAATATTGATGCAACCTTTTATATTTTACCAAAACAGTCCCAGCATATTATCTACCCTCACTCTCACAACAATCTAATTCCTTTTATTTAGGTATCATCAGCATCTCCTGAATTTTATAGTGAGGGAAATATTTAGTAATTTCTTCAACATTATCTAGCTGTCAAAAGGTATGGTCAGGGCTTGAGACAAAGTCATTTGACTTTCAATCCAGTGATCTTCTCACTACGTGATTACCCAATCGCAGTTTCTAAAAGAAAGAAAATGGATTGGCCAATAGAACCTTCATTTTAGTTCAATCTGTGACAAGGAACGTGTCTCTAAAACAGGCTAACACTCTCTTTCTAATTCCATTTGACTTTCAAGATAATTCAAATTAGGGATTAAATAACAACAGCACACCTTAAAAGAAATGTCTTGCCATTCTACTTAGAAAGCTCATCATTCAATGAGAAAAGGTGCCCCAGGTTCTTTGTCCAGTCACAGAGAGCGCAAGCATCATCTACTGCGGTTGCTCCTAGAACCAGGCAGGATAAGTAGAGGGAAAGCAGCCACAGCTCTGCTGAAGAGCTACCATAGAAGCCAGAAGTCCACACCAGAGGCAGACAGGCCCACTAGCCCAGAATCAGGCCTCCAGGCCACTTTGTGTTCAGGAATCCTATTTGGGTCTTCTTTGATTCCATCCGACATTAGTGGCTGTCGTAGTATACTGCAGCATAACATACTGCCCTAAAACGTCCTGAACTAAATCAATAATAATCAGCTGGCATTTCTCATGGTTTCATAGGTCATGGATCCGAAAGGGCACAGTGGGGATGGCTTGTTTCTGCTCCACATCATCTGGGACATCAGCTGGAAAACTCAGGAGGCTGAGGGCTGTAGTCATCTGGAGGCTTGACTGGGGCTGGAGGATCAGCTTCGACTGTGGCTCACTCATGCAGCTAGCAAGGCCATGCTGGACATTGGCAGAAGGCCTCAGTCCTCTCCACATGGGTCTCTCCATGGGGTTGCTTAGTGTCTTCACGGGATGGCATCTGGCTTCTTCTAGAATGAATGATCCAAGAGACCAAAGCAGAAGCTGCAAAGCATTTTATTACCTGAAGTCACATACCATCATTTCCACAGTATTCCATTGGTCACATAAGTCAGCCCTAATTCAATGTAAAAGAGGACTGAACAAAGGCATGAATACCAGGAAGCAAAGATTATTAGGGATCATTTTGGAGGCTGGCTGTCACATTGACAGAATCAAAGCACTCTGCTCTCAGGAAACATCTTAACAAGTCCCAGAACCGACAACACTATCTGCTCTGCAAAAATAGAATGATCGGGCTTCCCTGGTGGCACAGTGGTTGAGAGTCCGCCTGCCGATGCAGGGGACACGGGTTCGTGCCCCGGTCCGGGCCGCGGTCCGGGCAGATCCCACATGCTGCAGAGTGGCTGGGCCCGTGAGCCATGGCCGCTGAGCCTGTGCGTCCGGAGCCTGTGCTCCGCAACGGGAGAGGCCACAGCAATGAGAGGCCCGCGTACCGCAAAAATAAAATAGAATGATCAGGATCACATGCCTTGTCAATCTTAGCTTTCATGCATACCATAGGAAGTACTTTTCCTCCTATGAGAATACAGAATATTAATTAGTCAAGATAGGCTAGAAAGGAAAAGGATTGATCGACTGTAACAAATAAAACTCCAGATTTCAGTGGCTTAATACAATAAAAAATGTTTTCTCCTTTTAATTAATATTGCATAGAGCAATGAAGGTCAGTGGTCCTGCTGGGAGTCTTGTAAGTGATAAATCAGGGATCCATTTTCTGTCCACAACTACCACTGTCATTGGGGAAAGGGAAACAAGAGTGTGGAAGTACTGCCCAGGGTGATTTATAGTCACACTTGAAAGGAGTGAACATCATTTTTACTGGATCTCAGTTGCGTGGACCCAACATAACTGCAAGGAAAGTTGGGGAATATAGTCCTTCTCAGTGCCCAGGAGGAGGAAATATGATTAGTGGGAATCTAGGCAGCCCACTGATAGTTCTGTGCCACACTGAGCTCTCTAAGGGGACCCACTACCTTGATATTGGAGATATCTTTTTAAAATATGTCTTAGCTGAGGGAAGATTGCTGCCATGTCCTGCTCGTCATCTACCATCCAAGGAGCGGAATGGAGTTGATTCTCCCCTGCAACGCACATGAGCTGGCCCACCACCGACTGAACGTCTCCGTCACCAACACCAAGACCAGAGAAAACTACTTAGTCTCCAGTTTTCCTTCCGGGGGGACCTCGTTAAGAAGTGGGTGGATGGAGGCTTCACCCTCTGCCTTCCCATCCTGCCTATAGGCCACCATTCAGTGGATGATTGGACATCTCCCTGCAGGACAAAAGGCAGCTGGATCTCTATGTTAATAGCGCCAACCAGGACATACTGTTCAGGGTAAACTGGGTGAGACTTAACCAAGCCCTTCCCCCATCAAGCAAGAGGATAATGGAATTATTGTATCAACATGGCTTTGATGATGCCATCAAGTTTTTACTTAAAGAAAGTTGGTTTGAATAGAATGTTTAAAACTTTATAATGCAAAACACATTTCAGACTGTTTTTGATGGAGGTTTTCTAATGAAATCTTTTTTTTCAAAGCCTAAAAGAAATGTCTTAGCTGATCATATTAATTCTCTGTTTTAGAACTATTACTCAGGATAAAGACTAAGGTCCACAGCAAGGCATCCACAGCCCTGGACGTCTGGCCCTGACTACCTCTCCTGCCACACTCCCAGCCATTGCCACCCTCCCCTCTTCACTTCTGAACTCTTCTCTTCCTTGTGGTTCCGTTCACTGCTTTACATGAGCCTTCGTTCCAGTACTGGCTCTCAGTTGTAAGTGACTAAGGCAAGTGCTTTAACCTCTCTAAGCCTCAGTTTCAACATTTATAAAATGCGTAATAATAATATCCACCTCTGAAGATTAAGTGAGAAAACGTATAAGGCACAGCACCTGGAGCATAGGAGTAGCTCAATAAATTCTGGTTGTTTAGTTAATTATTCTCCTTCCATTTTGCTATCTTGTCAAGCCAATGTGCTTGAGACTGATAGTATAACACATTAATTATTATTATTTAATACAAATTTCCTATTATTTGGAGAGGAAGTTTGACAAAGTGACTGAAATCTTGGATTCAAGCTCAGTCATTTTTCTTGGATTTAATCCCACCTTTACCGCTTTCTTGCTCTGTGAGCTTGGAAAAGTTATTTAACATTTTTTGAATCACAGTTCCCAGGCCTGTTAAGTCTGTTGAGTAAAGATAATAATTATACCCATTTCATAGCATTTTTGTGAGGAGCAATTGGGATAATAAATATGAAATACTTTTTAGTTTCTGGTTCACAGTAAATGCTTAATAAATAATAGCTATTATTACTTTCACTACTACACTTAATTAATCCCTACCATGGGCCAAGTACTACTCTAGATATTTTATCCTTAAAGTAGTCTCTTTTTTAATGAAAAAAATGTGGAGCTACCAAAAGTTAATTAATTTCCCCAAGATCACACTGCTGTTACATTTAAGTCGAGTCATAAAGACAAGACAGTCTGACCCTGGCATCTGTGTACTTTCCATCATGTCACTATTTCTCCCAAATTCAATGCACATTTCTCCAAATGTATGTGTTCTCAACAAGGGTATCTAATCATAATAAAGGCACATAACTCTGCTATGACTTTAGCAGAACTGAAACCTTGCTTTCCACAATTAGAGTGAATGTAAAGTCTAGAATACAAACATACTTCACTGTAGCATGAGTTCCAAGGGACCCACCCTGACATATCCTTGGAGACGTTGCCCATGGATGCCAGGCCAGCTTTTCAGTGCTCCCATAAAGAAGCCAAGGGGCATCATGGGCCCTTTCCAGTTTGGTTGGTATTAGAACTGCTTTAAAAAGTAATCCAAGTTCCCTCTAAACTTGTTATTCAAAGAAACTACACTTGCCCTGCCACGGGCTTTGTTTTGTCAGGACCTGTCCTCTGAAACATTTCAAGTGAGGTCTATGCGCTGCCAGGATCCTCACGTGCAAGTGTAACCATCAGTGGCTCCAGCCAGTAAATCATTTAAGGCATGTATTTAAGGCATGATGCGTTCCTGAGTATTCATTTTATTTTGCTTTGTTTACTATGGTGTTTTGGCCTGAACTGGTCAAAATAGATGCTAAAACGTAAAACTCTTTAAAAGAGGAATCTTTGATATGCCCAAGGATTTATCATCCCAGTAATGACTGATGACTTCAGGGTATTAATCTGTTGGCAGAAGTAAATCGAGAAGTGAAAGGCTACCTACCCATCCTTCCCATCCAACTTTAAGTATAACTTCTTTCCTGAGGTCTTCTCTGGTAATTCCAAGTACACAGGGACTATGTGTGGGTTAGCACTGCTCATTCTACACTTAGCTACAGAGTGACTCTGGATCCTATTCATTCAATCAATATTTATTGAACACTGTCTATGCCAGACAATGTTCTAGACACTGAGGATACATCAATATGTAAGACAAAATCTCTCCCTTCCTGGAACTTACACTCTAAAAAAAAAGAGGCAGACACTAAATATATAGGTATTTAAAAACATCAGGAGAAAATTAAGAAGTGTTCTGTTTTGAGTATCTGCTCTGTTTGGCTTCAATTATAGTCATTTTAACTTTCTAATTATTATCATTTCAAGTGTATGTACCATGTGTCTTTGTGTCTTCACACAGGTAGTTCTCAGGAAATTACGCCAAATGGGGTTTGGGGGCATCCTTCTTTAAAGAGAAGGAGTATGAACACACCGACCAATATAAATTATATTTCCATTGTAAAGAAATTAAGATATTCACCATAAGAATTTTCTACATACGTAGACTAACTTTGAAGGTAAAAATAAAAATGAATTCATTAGCTGTGACTCTAAATTCCTATGCATAAATATGTTTTGTTTTATATTTGTGAGGCACCTGAGGTAATAAAATCCTTGAATTCTGAGTTTGATAGCAGTCTTAATAAAAGTAAGATTACAGAAGCAGCAATAAAACCTATCATGCATGATTGAATACGGAGGGGCAAATTAATTTGGCACTGCTTTGACAGAAAATTTCCTTTGTTGTGCTTATATACCTGTGTGTTGTACCAATGGCTTTTGTGATTCTCTAGTTTAATCATGCCTTTAAGGTGATGAGCTGCACGCGGATGATAGATTATCAAACTCTAGATGTTTATTCAGGAAACACACAGAGGTAGGAGCAGGCACAGAATCCTGTGCTGCCTGTGGCATTTACATGAAAAAGAAAGCCTAATATTTTGCAGAACATTGAATTGCTCTATGTTTGAGATATCTTCTAAGGACAAATTCTAATTTGGGTACTTTAATAGCAGAATATTTTATATATTTACAACTTAAAATTGAGATTGAAAAGGTAAAGTCTATTATGGGTTAAGGTAAATCCATAGCGATCTATACATTCCACAGTTTCCCCCGCAGTCTACCTTCTATTCCATGAATAGATTTTGAGGTGCATGGAAGACTGGGAGGTGCATGGAACATTGGAGACAAAGAGATGGCAGTCTGCTATGAGAGAGTAGGAAATCCAGAATAAGAGGAAACGTTAACATCTCTTTTACTGAGATGATTAAGAGTCTGTGCTTATCAGTGGCATGAAATGTGCTGTTAAATCACTTTTGGAGGGACTTCTCTGGTGGCACAGTGGTTGAGAATCCTCCTGCCAATGCAGGCGACACAGGTTCGATCCCTAGTCTAGAAAGATCCCACATGCCGCGAAGCAACTAAGCCCATGTGCCACAACTATTGAGCCTGTGCTCTAGAGCCCATAAGCCACAACTACTGAGCCTGTGTGCCACAACTACTGAAGCCCATGCACCTAGAGCCCATGCTCCACAACAAAAGAAGCCACTGCAGTGAGAAGCCCGCGCGCTGCAACGAAGAGTAGCCCCTGCTCGCCGCAACTAGAGAACACCTACGTGCAGCAATGAAGACCCAACGAAGCCAAAAATAAATAAATAAAAAATAAATTAATTTTTAAAAATCACTTTTGGTATATGATAATTTTACAAGTTTATATGCATGATGACATAATTATGATAAAATGTAATTAATGAGAGGAGAACACAAATTTATGTTTTTATGTAATATATAAGGCAGTTACCTAAAGATGAGTTGATAGAACTACTAGTTATCTGCTTCAATGTTTGGCAGTTATGCTGTGTTCTACTGTAAAATAAACAATGGCCATATAGACTTTTGTCTTATCCAAGTATGGTCTTTCTAGTTCCTTTCTTATATGCATTGATCAAAGAAACCATGGGCTTCCCTGGTGGCGCAGTGGTTGAGAGTCCGCCTGCCGATGCAGGGGACATGGGTTCGTGCCCCGGTCCGGGAAGATCCCACATGCCGTGGAGTCGCTGGGCCCGTGAGCCATGGCCACTGAGCCTGTGCGTCCAGAGCCTGTGCTCCGCAACGGGAGAGGCCACAACAGTGAGAGGCCCGCGTGCCACAAAAAAAAAAAAAAAAAAGAAACCTTAGTC
This sequence comes from Pseudorca crassidens, assembly GCF_039906515.1. Taxonomy (NCBI): domain Eukaryota; kingdom Metazoa; phylum Chordata; class Mammalia; order Artiodactyla; family Delphinidae; genus Pseudorca; species Pseudorca crassidens. The sequence continues at coordinate 26,961,041 of NC_090305.1, forward strand.
AATGTCAGCTCTCAGAAAATACAAGATGCTATCTAGGTTCTAGCCCAATTTGTGGGAAAATGACAAATAACATTTTTGTGTGTTTATATCTGCAATAATACTTTAAATTCACTTTGATTTACTTTCATTTGGATTGTTTCAATGATGCAGGATTTCCCTGGATTTCATGAAAAATGAAAATGGATTACTTTTTAAAGCAGTTCTAAAACCAACCAAACTGAAAAGGGCCGTGATGCCCCTTGGCTTCTTTATGGGAGGGCTGGAAAGCTGGCCTGGCATCCATGGACAGTGTCTCCAGGGATATGTCAGGGTGGGTCCCTTGGAAACAAGTAAAATTCATACATTCATTATTTGTGCATTCATTCATTCCTATATTCATCCAACAGACAATAAGGGAGCATGAAATATAGTCTAGGAATTCTGGCAGATGCCAAGATGAATCATCCGCACATGCATAATCTAATGAGAGCTGGGAGAAGCAAAAAATAGAATTAAGTATAAAATAACGCGGAAACCATTAAGTACCTTAAAAGTTGAACGTGCCTTGGCAATGACCAATGCCTGTTCTCACTACCACTAAACGCTAAGCTTGCCCGGAGGATAAAGAGCATTGGTCCAGCAAGAACCCAAAGGTAAATGAGAACATTCAAAGGCAGGGAGGGAGGTAAAAGAACAGATAAACAAAGGGAAGAAGGAGGAAAATGTTAAGCATGTGAATATATGAGAGGGGAGAACTTATAGTACAAGGCGACAGGAGAATAGCGCAAAAAGTTCACAGGATGAAGATGAAGACTGCAAAGGTAGGTTATCAGAAAGAGCAGGTACTGGAATCCATTACATTCATAATAGGCTTTTCCCATGAGACTTCAATTAACTTATGCCAACTCAAGATGATTTATAAGAGTTAGGGCAACTAGTAGATGGAGGGGGGTTTCTGGATCTAGCATGAGTTTAAAAAAAAGAATAAATGAACAAAGTTTACATTATCATAATCACCAAAGAATAAAAGAAATATTAAAGTTATTCACAGGAAACCATCTTAAAGGTGGTGAGATGATATATAATATTTGCTAGTGGAAAAACAAAGCTATCCCTATAAATTGAGTTTTTCTCCATTTCCTCCTACTTTCTCCCTTCTCTGTTTCTCTCTCCTAAACTTCAGTCACCTGATAAACCTCATAAACACCTCTGAGTACTTCAATACTTTCTCCTGGAAGCATCTCAATCAGTAAAAGACAAACATCTCATTCTTATTTTCTTTTAAAGATAAAATCTTGAGACACCAATAAAACTGTATTGAGGTAATTCTCGACATGACCGGGAGCCTAAACTTCACTCCATTAGGGCACTAAGCTTGGCTCACAGTGGGTCTTGTAGGATGGAGGTCCTGAGCCCTTCTGAACAGTGTCCAGCAGGGTCTTTGTGCCTCATACTTGTAACTCGCTTGGCAGTTAAAATGCATTCAGATCCTCTCTACACTCCCTACGGCCCAAGTTTATTCAACGTTCATAAACTCAGATCTTGTGGCATTTGGGGGATCTTAAAATAGAAGAGCTTTGAGCGTTTGTGTGTGTGTGTGTGTGTGTCCTGTGTAATGCTGTGGTCAAACAAATTAGGTGGAAGGCACATGAGACAACACACTTAGCAAATAAAATCACTAGATTTCTCAGCATGCGTACGGATACATATGGCATAGGTTCTTAAGTGTGTGCTTTTTGGATGAGATTTTTTTTCCTGGCCTTTTGTTTCTTTCTGAAAACTCATTCTCAAGCTCTTATGGACTCCCATTCTAGAACAGAATGTAATCCTAACGGAGATTATAATTAACGTTTGATACAGCAATAAACAGTATTCCACTGAGACCCTATGTGGAGCCTGTTCATGAAGTAGGAAAGAGATGAGTTTTATTCTCATGTCATATTTAAAATACAGATAGTCTCATGCTAGACCAAATAAGCAAGCAGACACTTTGCAGCTTTAATTTTAACCCCTAGCATGGGAGATGGAAGGGGGGAGCACTGAGCCTATAGTGCTTGGCAAATAGTAGAGAATAAATGAATGAATGAGATTTATGTTTATCTTCTGGCTTTGGACAGTTGAGCTCTTCAAGCCTATTATCAGGATCCTACTTCCACTGCTTTAATGCAGTCTTAAATGGGCAAAATACGGTGGTCCTTCTCTTCTGAAGAATAAGACTACCAGTCCTCACCTTCAGTCCCAAGATAGTCATCCAGTCAGCTATCACACTTAACGACTGCCTGCTCTGTGCCAGGCACTGCTTAGAAAATGCAGAGCTGAATACGATATCGCAAGTCTCTGCTCTTAGAGCGTCTGTGAGATAGTGGGGGACAGAAGGCGGTAAACAGTGGGTTGCATACCACATATGTCAAACACTCAACAAGACAAACCAACACTCAACATCATTTGTTATTCCGGAAAGGAAGATTACAACAACAGAGATACCACTGTACATATTAGAATGGATAAATCTCTTTTAAATGACACCACCAGTTGCTGGTGAGAATACGGAGCAACAGGAACTCTCATTCATTGCTGGTAGTGATGCAAAATGGTGCAGTCCCTGGAGTTCGGCAGTTCCTTAAGGAGCTAACTAGTCTTATCCAGCGACTGCACTTCTAGATATTTATTCCAGCTGGTGTCAGGCTGTAGGTCTACACAAAACCTAAACGTGAATCTTTATAACAGTTTATCAAAATCACCAAAATCTGGAAGCAACTGAGATGTCCTCCAATAGGTGAAGGGTAAGCAAACTGTGGTACATCTACACAACACAGTATTCAGTGAGAAAAAGAGTGAGATAACGTGCCATGCAAAAACATAGATTTATTTCACTAATTGTGTATCACGAAGTGAAAGGAGCCAGTATGAAAAACCCACATTCTGAATGATTTTTATTTACATGACGTTCTGGAAGAGGCAAAACCATAGAGATGGTAAACAGATCAATGACTGTAAATCTAAAGCTATTCTTAAATAAAAAGTTTAATTAAAAGAAAAAAAGACGACCTGTAGAGGAGGAAAGATTTGGGGAAAAGATAATAATTCCTTTAAAGACATGTTATATTTGAGGTGTCTATGAAAGGTCTAGGTGGAGATATGCATTTATTCACTTATTCAACATATACTCATTGAATATCTACTATGTACTAGACACTGTTCTATGAATTATACAAAACAAAATCCCTGTTTTCATCAAACTTATAGTGAAAAAGACAAATGTATAGTAAATAATTATAAAATAGGCATACTATTACCCGCCAATAAGTGCTATGAAGGATGGTGACGTGAACGGGTATTAGAGGGGACCTGATACCTAGGTAACAATTAAGTTTGTGGGCTTATAATTGAACATAGGTGTCTAACGAGGAGACAGAGATCATTCCAGAGCCTAAAAAACCCCAAACAACTCTGGTTGCTCAATCTGGTTCCATTCCAAGGTGATCTGAACTAGCCAGTGATATTGTAAAATAGGTTAGAAACCATTTCTTCTTTGGAGAGAATGAAGGTCCAAATCCCTTGGCTCAAGAGTGATCCTGAATACTGGCCATCAAGGCTGAGTATGCAGAACTCTAAATGCAGACAGAGGGAGAGACCATTGAAAGTAAAGCCATAATGTGAAGTCGTATATTCTAAATGGCTATGAATAAAATGATTTGGGGAGTTTCTAAAAATATATGGTCCCTCTGCTGGGCCTCACTGCCAAAGATTCAGATTAAGCAGATGTGGGTTGGATATCATCCGTGTGATTTTGAGGTCTTGTTTTGGGTCAAGGTTGAGAGGATGAGGATACCAGGCAGGGTAATATGATCAGCAAATGCAATCTGGAAGCACAGCCGGAGTCACAAGCGTGAAAGAGGAGATATGAAATGTAACATTAATGGACACAGAATAATTGATGACGTTATTTTGTCAAGACTGAGGAAATGGGAGACGTTGGGCCTAGATAAGAGAATTGGAAGGGGATGCACTTAGGAACAGAGGCCAGGATATTATTCTAAGGATAATCTAAGTGTATCTTATCAGCAAGGATAAATGGTAGACAAGGATGGGAATAAAGAATACCAGAGATACTGGTAAGCATCAAGGGGAAAAAGTGAGCAGTTCTCACGGCACTGGGAAATTACCTGGGTAGTTTCGAGGGATGTGGAGGAGGCAATAAACACTATTAGCTCCTTAGGAACTGTGAGGGGCTGAAAACTTTCTCAAGCCTGAGATTTGGAGGTAGAGAGTGCATTAGTCAGAGAGGTTTTGTTAGAAGTAACAGAAACCAGCTCTGATAATTTAAGTGGAAAATAAGTGCACTAAAAGGATGGTGGGACGGACTTCCCTGGTGGTGCAGTGGTTGAGAGTCCGCCTGCCGATGCAGGGGACACGGGTTCGTGCCCTGGTCCGGGAAGATCCCACATGCCGCGGAGTGGCTGGGTCCGTGAGCCATGGCCGCTGGGCCTGCACGTCCGGAGCCTGTGCTCCGCAACGGGAGAGGCCACAACAGTGAGAGGCCCGCCTACCGCAAAAGAAAAAAAAAAAAAAAAAAAAGATGGGGGGTAGCTCTCATGGAGTGTAGAAAATGAGGGGTTAAACAGTAGATCTTCCCTTATGCCCTTGGACCACTGGGCCCCCAGAAACTGCATGGAGAAGGCTGACCCTATACTTTCTAGGTTTTCTCTACTTCCTTCAAGAGCTGTAAGTAGGGAAAAACAGACCAGTGGATGAATATGTCATGGGCCATCAGGGACAATCTAGACCTTGAGTGAACTGATGCCATTTACATGAGAACTGGCCCCATACTTAGGCTGGGCTGAGCCTATACGTAGCACTGTGATTGCCTCACCTTCAACCAAAAAGGGAGAGAAGAAATATTGCGAGGCTTGATCAAGCTGGAGCAAGGACTTCAAAGCTAGGGTGTCAATTTCAAAACAAGATTATCGTAAACAGAATTCAAAACTTAAGCCAGCTGATATGGCGCCAATCCAGGCCATACCTTTGTGAAGAATGTTGCTAACATCTTAATTAGTGATATCCCCAGCATAATACTTGGTCAGTCATGACTTAAACTACAAAAAGACATCTCCTTCAGTCTGGTTTACTTCAGTTTCCCCATGTTAAGTCTTGTCTTACCATCTACATTACACTTTCCTGAAAGCAAAGATGACTCAATCTTGCCATTGTATGCCTTCCCCCCACCCCACCCAGTACTTTGCCGAATACTAAATCTATAGTAGGTGCCCAATAATTTTTGTGAAAACAATAAATGGATATTTGGATAGAAAGATGGACACAGACGGATGGATGGATGAATGGATAAACATATTCCATAAAACCCCGGCATTTCTTTATAAGGGACAGTAGGGTCAATCTCAGTAACAACTATGAACAATCATTTTATCTAGTTAGAGTCACATGAATCTGCAGACCCTGTTCTGAAGAACAGGTCAAGCTTTTCCAGCATATTTGAGATCCATATCCCTACAGATGGATCAAAGGAAAACCAGATTTTGGATTTTGGTTGTTATGAGTTGAACTGTGCTCCCCCCACAAAAATATATGTTGAAGTCCTAACCCCTAGTACCTCACAATGTGACCTTATCTGGACATGCATTCTTTACAGAGGTAATCAAGTTAACATGAGGTCATTAGGGTGAGCCATAATTCCATATGATTGGTGTCCTTATAAAAAAGGAAAATTTGAATACAGACACACGAAGAGACACAGGGAGAAGACAACCACAAAACAAGAAACACTTGAGGCTACCAGAAATTAGCAGAGAAGCATGGAGCAGATCTTTTCTTAACACCTTTACAGGGAACATGGCTTTGCCAACACTTTGATTTCAGACTTCTAGCCTCCAGAACGGTGAGACAATAAATTTCTGTTTCTAATTAATCCAGTTTGTGGTCTTTTGTTATGGCAGCCCTACCAAACTAACACAGTTAGAAACAAGACATTTTTGGTGGGGAAAAGGAATGTCTGAACACATTTGTGCACCTGTTTCCTTAATATCGAAAAGACTTTTGGTCTTTTAGTTCTTATTATTTTATAGAAAACTAAGGACAACAATCTCAGAAATTTTTTGACAAACTCACAAAGTATGGAACTCACCATCTGAGGAGAGGAATCTGAGACACAAGTAGGTAACCCTTTCCAGGCATTTTGCTGTCAAGGGGAGAAAAATGGTGGTAGACGAAAGTCAAAATAGGGTTATGAGAAGAATTTTTTCTTTTAATGGGAAAACTAGAGTATGTTTGCATGATGATAAGACAGGGAAAAGAAGAGAATTGTGTAGGTGAAATGGAACAGGATCCAGTGTAGGGTGGGTACATCCCAGACCGTGTACCTGTAGTACTAGTTTTTTTTCTTGCTTCTCCATACCTTCTGAAACATGATTTTTAAAAACTACAAAAATCCTATATTAAAACTTTACCTTGCCAAAAAGAGGAATTAGGGGGTGATTAATCTCATTACAAAAAAATTTAAATAGTAAGCTCCCCTAGTCCATTTAAAGGATTTTTAATATTGAATTTGCACTCTACTTTTTTTTAAGGAGAGAGTCCATTGCATAACATGGGGGTACATCTGTATACAGTTACACAGTACAGAGGTACACAGACACGTCTGTAGTTTAGTAATTTAAGGTAAAATATAGGGCATTCCCCTAAAGACTTCAACTTTAATAATTTGGGGGAGATTGTTTTATTTAATTTTATCCTGGCAGGATTACGGGTTGGAGGTTGTTGACACGTTAGTATATTTTTAACTTGAGTGGATGCTGCAGCTGTCTGAGAATACACTGTTTTTTTCCTAAATTAAGAGGCTCAAATGTAATTTTTGGTCTCCTTCAATGCCTCAGTGCTTTTATATATTCTGCACAAGTGCCTCAATGTTCCATTCTAACTATAAAATATAATAATGCATTAAAGGGGGGTGATAACGTTTATCATAAAGTTATAGTTTTTCCACTTTGCTTTCCAAATCTATTTAAGCTAGCACAAAGCATAGTTCCTTTACAATGCTTACGTTCATAGTAAAAGCATATAAATATTCCATCCACTGAACTGGTTCATAAAGAGAATGTTATAGGAAGGGATAGTTTAGGTAACATCAGTACATATGTGTAAACCCCATATAACTTAGGCCATAAATTTACAGGATCTCAAACTCTTTGTGCTGAGAGTTCATACAAACTTATTAATGAGATCAGAAGATAGCACCTGCTGGCACCTCCTCCCCTATAATTATTATACTGGTGGAGTTCCTGTTTTACCTCTAAGAAAATGGAGTTTAATTAAATTACAGCTCTAGATGATTAATTAAATCATCTAGAAGGAAAAATTAAATGTGAAAAATGCAGCTAATCGTCTGAATCTTTACTATCCACTATGGTAGACATAATCCCGCTATAGCTACAGAGCCCTGGAAATGTGGCTACTCTTATTTGAGCTGTGTAAAACAGACACCAATTCCCAAGACTTCATATTAGAAAGAATACAAACTAACTCATCAATAATTTTTACATTGATTACATATTATAGTAATATTTTGAATACATTGGATTAAAAATACATATTATTGAGATTAATTTCATGGTTTTTAAAATTCTTTTAAATGAGGCTACAAGAAAATTTTAAATTACATATGTGGCTTGCATTTATATCTATAGGATAATGCTCCTCTACATGTTTCCAAATCCTACTTTCTTCATAATCCATGGGGGGGAAAAATAACTGGTTGATTATCTGCCAGTTACAGTTTGCTTATTACAGTGATTAAGAACATAGATTAAGAATATAGATTATGAAACCAGAATGCTTGTCTCTACATTCTGACTCTACATCTTCATAGTTACCTACTTATCTTTGCTGAGTCTTAGTTTTCACAGCAGGAAAATGGGGGTTATAGGGGCACCTGCCTCATATAATTTATTAGGAGGACTTAATGAGGTAATTCGCCTAACGATTTTAGCAGAGTGCCAGCCTTGTGTAGTAACCAAGAGCTGACAATTTTTGTTTAGACGGAGTTGAATTTTTTAAAAATTTGAATTTGATTGCCTGTAGGCGGGGCATATATTCTCCAGTTTAGCCACAGGCCCTGCCATTCTTTACTGTTTATACACTATTGTTTGAATTGTCCTTATCCCGGGAACGTTTAAATTTGTAAAAGTGCCATGGAATTATTCAAAACAAACACTTTTATCACCAGGTCAGAGGAACTGCAGGCTAAATAGGGATACTAACCAATCAAAAATGCACATGCTTCTATTAGTGATTCTATCTATCATCTATCTATCTACTATATTCAAAATGTGCCTCTCTCATTGAGTTCCCCACGCACAACCCAGTGATCCAAATTGCTAGCATTAAATTATATTATCATGGCCTAAAGATATCTGAAGTATTCTTCACCAAACATACCAACAGTGGGTTTTACAGCAGACCTGAGAGGTAAACCAACTAAAGTCCTCCAGGCCCAAAGGAGGGAGGAAGCGAGCATGTTAAAATATTCTATGTTAATAAATGACATAACTAGTATCCATTTAGGCACAGTTGATAGCTGAGGCAATCATGCAGTTAATTAAAATATCCAGATAGTTTATAAAACACTGCTATGGTGTTAGACATCAGACAATGTTATTACTTCACTTCTGCTTTCTCTTCCTTTATTCTTATCATAAACACTTGGGAGCACAAGCCACATACAGAGTATGTTCCTTTAGACAAAATCCCTAATCTCCTTGAACACTGAATTCTATTCAAAATGACCTACAAGGCCCTAAATGGCTGGCTCACTCCTTACCTCTTACCACTTCCCTAGTTCAGTCTGACGGTGCTGTAGCCACTCTGGTTTCCCAACTGCTCTCTGAAAGTCCAAGTCTGTTCCCACCTCTAGGCCTTTGCACATACAGTTCCCTCTGCCAAATACTCTTTCCCTAGATACCCACCTGCTTCCCTGGCTTGTCCTTGGCCTCTGGCCACCTTGTCTAAGACTGTATTTATTCATCATTGCAATCCTAACATGGTTTTTCTTTCTCTCACATTAGTTTTCACACGGGATGTATTATTATCATTCTGCACATTTTACATATTTTTCTTTTTTAAAATTATCTGTATTCCTGCTAGAATGTAAACCCCACGACAGCAAGGATTTTTGTTCATTTTTCTCATTGTTGTATTCTTAGGGCTTAGAAAAATATAAAATATAATAAATAATGCTAATTGTTAAGAAATAAGATAATGTAGAAAACAGAGAAAAGAGGTGCATGTGAAGGATAAAGTGTTGGCCTAGAGGGCCTCACTGAGAAGGTGCATTTGAGGAAACATCTGAAGGTCACGGAACATTCAGGGGTGAGCATCAAAAGAAAAAAATGCAGGACTTCCCTGCAGTGGTGGCGCAGTGGCTGAGAGTCCGCGTGCCGATGCAGGGGGCGTGGGTTCATGCCCCGGTCCAGGAAGATCCCACATGCCGCAGGGCGGCTGGGCCCGTGAGCCATGGCCGCTGAGTCTGCGCGTCCGGAGCCTGTGCTCCGCAACGGGAGAGGCCACAACATGAGAGGCTCATGTACCGCAAAAAAAAAAAGAAAAAGAAAAAAAAAAAGAAAAAAATGCAAAGACTCTGAGTAGAAGCAGACCTGACATGTAGATCCCACATACGTTGCTCATGAATCAGAAGACTTAACATGGTTAAAATGGTAATATTCCCCGGTTGATCTGCAGTCTCAACAAAATCCCTATCAGAATCCCATCTGATTTCTACATATAAATTGACAAGCTGATTTTACTCTTCATCTGAATTTGTAAGGGACCCAGAGAAGCCAAAGCAATCTTGAGAAAGAACAAAGTAGGAGGGTTCATATTTCCTTATTTCAAAACTCACTACAAAGCAACTGTAATCAAGACAGTGTGGTACCAGCACAAGGACAGACATTCAGATCAATGGAATGAAATTGAAAGTCTATAAATAAATCCATACATCTATGGTCAACTGTTTTTAGACAAAATTTCCAAGATGATGCAATGGGGACACAATAGCCTTTCAACAAATGGTGCTGGGACAACTGGGTAGCCCCACGCAGAAGAATTAATTTGGACCCTTATCTCACACCATATGTAAAAACAAACTCAAAATATATCAAAGACTTAAAATAAGAGTTAAAACTACATACCTTAGAAAAAAAATAGAGGGGTAAACCTTCATGACCTTGGTTTGGGCAAAAAATTCTTAGACATGACACCAAAAGCACAAGCATCAAAAGAAAAATAACAGGTAAATTTGACGTCATCAAAATTAAAAACTTCCGTTTTTCAAAGGATACCATCAAGAAAGTGAAAAAACAATCCACAGAATGGAAGAAAATATTTGCAAATCATGTATCTGATAAGGTACTTTTATCCATAATACATAAAGAACTCTTACAACTCAATAGTAAAAAGGCAACCCAGTTACTAAGTATGCAAAGGATATGAATAGACATTTCTCCAAGGAAGATATACAAATGGCCAATAAGCACCCAAAATGATGCTGGAAATCATTAGCCATCAGGGAACAACAAACTAAAACTATGAAGACATGCCACTTCATAGCCACTAAGTTGGCTATAATCAAAATTACTAACAACTAATAACAACGGTTTTTGAGGATACAGAAAGGTTGGAATCCTCATACACTGCTGGAGACATTATAAAATGGTGAAGCGACTTTGGAAAAGTCTGGAAGTTCCTCAAAAGATTAAACACAGAGTCACCATATGATTCAGAATTTTACTCCTGGATATATATGTAAGAGAAATTAAGACAGATGTCCACAAAGAAACTTAAACACAAATGTTTATAGCTGCCTTATTCACAATAGGCCAAAGGTGGAAACAACCCAAGTGTCAATTACTGATAAAAAGAGAAACAAAATATGGTATATCCATACAGCGGAATATTACTTGGCCATAAAAAAGAAAGGAAGTACTGATACATGCTACAACATGGATGAACCTTGAAAACACGATGCTAAGTGAAAGAAGCTAGTCACAAAAGATAACATATATATTCCACTCATATGAAATGTCCAGAACGGGGAAAACTATGTTGACAGAAAGTAGGTTAGTAGTTGCCTACAGCTAGGAGGAGGGGGTTGGGAGAATAGGGGGTGAGAGCTAAAAGTGTATGAGATTTATTTTGAGAGTGTTAAAATACTCTAAAATTCACCATGGTGATGGTTCTGAGTCCTGGAATTCAGGGGTTCAGATTTCCTGGCAAGTAGCAGGTTCACACTAAACATGCATTGAATAAACTGGGGTCAATTTCCTACATTTTTATCAGTGGTGCTGTGCATAGGAGACTGGATACTTAGATACAGAAAAGTCAAGTCTAGAGTTAAAAGGAGGCAAAGTGATTTTATTTTAATGCTTATAGTTAGCATTACTCACTTAAAAATAATGAAAAACGCTTCTGGGGTGAAAAATTGATAAACATAGCCAACATTGAATGAAGTGATTAATGATGTTCCTTCAATAGGAACGCAGAGGTTGCCACAAAGACAAACTTCTAAGATATATTTATTGTCTGAAAATGTGCAAAGGTAGCCTTTTTAGTTTTGTTTAGTATGGGTATTCGGATGGAATGACTGCCCAGTTGATCAATTTGTTAACCAGAAACCCCATTCAAGAGGGCAGTGCCAGCACGTTGCCTCTTTGAAGACTCCTTGAAGTTTCCCTGCCCATACAGATGCTGCGAATCAAATGCAGCACCCAGGTGTTGTGCAGTTGCAAATGGGGAGCACATTAGAGCTTAAAAACTTACATGACTCATACCTCTTCGTGTTGCCCATGCCTAAATCCACTGTTGTCCAGTTCTAGGTCATCAATAGGTTTCTGCTTGGCTGATGGCTTAAGCTCAACCCCACAGATAAGTCTAGAAAGCTTGGTATGCAAACCTCTCTTGGTATAAGGAGGGGCAGGGAAGGAATTCCCATTTTTTTAATGTCTCTATATGAGAAAGAGTTGTTGTTCAATAAGTTGTTCAATAAGTTCAGCTTTAGACTCTTTTACATATGATTTTGGAAAAATATACCTTTTGCACAGCTGTCTCGGGATGGTTCATCTATGTTGGGGGGGAGTTGGGGTCTGGGAGAGGGTGATTATGGTGACACTTGGTATCCTATGGTCACAGATTGCAACAGTTGATTCTGTTCTACAGAAAAATCTGTTAACTTTCATTGACTATGCCTCCCATGCGTCCTAATACATGATCTGGAATCCTGACATCTTAACTTGGTAGCTGTGTGATACTAAGCAAGTGACTCAACCTCTCTGAGCCTCAGGTTACTCCTCTGTAAAATGACAATAATAATTGTACCAACTTCTTTGGGATATTACGGGGATTAAAGGGATTCGTTCATATAAAGCCATTTATACAAGTTAATTCACACAAATTCTGCTCTCAAACAACTTAAATTCAGAAGAAGAGAGAAAGGCAGACATAATTATAAACTCAAACCAGAATCTTATGAATTTATAGAATTTGCAACTCATTTAAACCTTCCCCTAGAAGACAAAACATTAAACCCATAAAAGAAAAGATAGAATAATTCAATTCTATAAAAATAAAAAAAAAATCTGTGTGTGGCAAAAACTTCCATAAGTAAAACCAAACCGGAAAAGATTATTAACTGGGGAACATATGTGTAACACATACTTCTTTAAAACACAAGGAGCTTATATAAATAAATAATAAATATACCAACAAACTAGTGCAAAAAAAAATGGGCAAAATGCATCAACAGGTCTTCCCTGGTGGCACAGTGGTTGAGAGTCCGCCTGCCGATGCAGGGGACGCGGGTTCGTGCCCCGGTCCGGGCGGATCCCACGTGCCACGGAGCGGCTGGGCCCGTGAGCCATGGCCGCTGAGCCTGCGCGTCTGGAGCCTGTGCTCCGCAACGGGAGAGGCCACAGCAGTGAGAGGCCCGCGTACCGCAAAAAAAAAAAAAAAAAAAAAAAAATGCGTTAACAGAAAATTCACCAAAAAAAGAAATACAAATAAATGGCTCTAAAACATATTAAACTATGCTCAAACTCATTCCTAATCAGGGGAATGCAAATTGAAACTACACAGCTACTATTTTGCACCTATCAAGGAGGCAGGTAGTTTATGTGAAACAACACTTTGATACACTGCTTAGTACAACCTCTATGGACGTAAGTTTGGCACTATCCAAAAAATTATAAATGAACATACCATGTGACCCAGCAATTCCACTCAGAAATTTATGCTGCAGATACACTTAATATTTCCACAGTGATCAACATGGAAAGTTAGTCCTTATAGCATTATAACATTTGCATATTTTAAATATTTAGAAATGACACTATATGACTGTACAGTGGTACAGTGGTACAACTTTTCTTGGGAACAGTATGGATATTTACTTTTAAATATATAATCCATGTATGTATGGTTTGAAATGAGCATCCATTTTGATGGAGTAATTTCATTTCTAAGACTGGTCCCTTAAAAATAATTAAACTATACACTGAAGATAAATATAGGAGCTCATATACCCCATATACTGTAAGCTCTGTGTTGGAAAGACTATGTCTGCTCTCTTCACAACTGGATCCCCAGTGCCTAGCACAGCAGTGGCACAGAGTGGCACTCAATAATATTTATTTAATGGATGAATGAATGTACACATACAAAGGTTTATACGCAAGGATGTCCACTTCAGTGTTTTCATCATTGTGAACAGTGGAAATCCTCAACCTCCATCTGCAGAAGGCTGTTTAAAGCTGTCCATTCCACTTAGAACAGAATCCATGCTCCCCCCGTCATCTATAAGACATCTATGACCTGGTTCCAAGCCATGCCCAGTTCTCGTCTCCCAGCCTTTCCCTTGTATATACTCCATTCCAGACACAATGCTCTCCTTGCTATTTCTCAAACAAGCCATGCATGACCTCCCCTGTTTCTTCTTTCTGGACACTCTTCTCCTTGATATGCACATGGCTTTCCAAGTCTCAGCTCAATACCAGCTGCTCAAGAGCCGTGGCCAGCCCATCTAGAACAGCAATCCCAATCCCTTCCCCTTGCCCTCCTAACCTTGCTAAATGTTTTTTTTTTCCCTTTACTCGTAGAGCAATACTTGGTAAGAATCATTGAAATTGTTGAAAAATAATTTACAGGCAGCCCTCACTATACACAGGTTCCGTCCAGGGATTCAACCAACCACGGATCTGGATCCCATAGATACCGAGGGCCAACTGTACTACAACATTTTGTAAAAGGTATCCATGGATTTTGGTATCTGCAGGGATCCTGGAATCAATCCCCTGAGAATACAGAGGGCCGATTATAATGCCTAAAAAAAAATCAGGCTTTGTTAGTCATAATATGAATGTGCACCAAAATGCCAAGGAAGCATCTTATCTCTCTAGTGAGGCTAGTCACATATTTCTCAATGTAAACTTATCTAGGAGTAGAGACAGGCCTTTCAGGTTAAAAAAAAAATGGCTAGACCTGCTGATGCATGTGTGGGTAGTCAACCTGCAGAAGCGCTCAGTTTTGCATTTTTTCTAGTTGCAGATGTGGGAAGATAAATGATAGTATATTCCCTTTTTTAAATTCTGAAGACAGCTCTGTAGATCAACGCATAGACCCCCATATATAAATAACTTCCATATTTTAAAATAAAATAAATGCATATTAACTAAATACAGTAGAAATAGTGAAAAATATTAGGAAATTAATATTTGATAGGAAACAGGATAAAATCAAGCCACCTTTGAATTTGTGTTTTCTAGATTCACATCAGCAAGACCTCAAGCCAAGTGGGTTTCATTTACACTGTTTACCTTTCCTTCAATTAAGATGAGAGAATTGATTTAAAATATGAATTCCAGGCAATCCTTTTCTTCATAAATATTAAAATGCCAGCAATGTTGAAATAATTAAGGCTGAACTGAAACATGATGGTTTCCAAGTTGCAGCGCTTCCAGTGGTAAAACCTTGATGTTCACTTACCAGGTCAGAAGAGCATCCTTGCAGAAATTGCGTTCAGATTATTACAGTCACGTCTCAGTATCAATAGACAATCAAGTTCACACTGGAACTTCGCAACTTCGGTGGTCACTCTCTTAAAGAAAAATAAGTATGCTCTTTTTAGTCCTGAGCTCACAAGTAATCATTTAACTAATGTTAAATAAACCAGTCTTCAAGGGGAGTAATCATATGGTTAAACATTTTTTTTTCCTGATTGCTTTTACATCAGAATTAAATGAAAATCCTACTTGGGAACCCCAGGCAAAAGTTTCCACCTTGAAGGCTTTTTAAAAGAACT
The DNA here is from genome assembly GCF_039906515.1 of Pseudorca crassidens. NCBI lineage: Eukaryota > Metazoa > Chordata > Mammalia > Artiodactyla > Delphinidae > Pseudorca > Pseudorca crassidens. The sequence goes on from NC_090305.1 coordinate 26,976,378, forward strand.
CAAATGATATTGATCGACCAACAAGGACCTACTATATAGCACAGTATACTATACTCAATATCTTGTAATGACCTATAATAGAAAACAATCTAAAAAAGAATATATATATATATATGTATACTTACGTACATATATATATATAATTGAATCACTTTGCTGTACACCTGAAACTTACACAGCATTGTAAATCAACTGCATTTCAATAAACATTTTTAAAAAAGAACTCACAGCCTCATTCCCCACCTTGGGCAAGCTCCACCTGGGTTCAGCGGAGGTGACCTGCTCCGTCCTGAGCTCCCAGATGGGCCCCAAGTAATGGTGCAGATGAATTACCCCCCCACACACACATCCACATTCACTCTTACACTCATACACATGATTCTTAAGAGGCACCAGGTGAACCTTCCTCTTCTCATTTTACGTACAGAAAATTTGAGGTATGCAGAGAGAACAGCATCCTTCTCCTGAGTGTGAGAAAGTTCTGGAACACTTGGAAGAGCAGAGTAAGAGACTTCCAGACCCAAGCACTGGATAAGGAACAGGAAAAGGGTTGGGACTCATCAGAACTGGGGTGGTTCCCTTAATAATAGATATTGCTTTCATGATGATAAGAAAACATTCCAGGAAGTTGCAAGGGAGAGAAAAGGAGAAGAAACTCTCTCTCCCCTCTCTGTCCTCTGAAGGAAGCAGCCTCAGCTCCTTGCAGAATGACAACCCTGAGGATACAGCAGTTGTCTTCAAATCTGTGACCATAAAAAATCATTATCTCTGTGAAATACAGCAATTTGGGAGATAATCAAACGGTGACCAGGGGGCAGAGCTGCCAATCTGAAGGATTATGCTCTCTCGCCCCGCCTGCGCCTGACCTTCCTGGGAGCCAGCTGTCAGCGCAGCGAAGACGCCCAGCCACTCCGGGCACACTCATTAGGCTGCCTTTGGTGCAGGAGCATTTGCATAACACCCCGGCTTTCTTAATTAGTACTTCATTTCTCCCTTGACTTATTTTGTGGCTAAGTTCACAGTCTCTCCTCCTGGATTCTCTTCCCCTCTCTGAAATGTACCAGGGGTCAGAGCAGGTGGGCTGGGAGCGGGAGAAGGAACAACGAACAGGACTTGCAAATGAAGACGCTGGTAATCAGAAATGAATATTTTCAGATTTGTGTCAGGTTTCTTCATGGAAAAACTAGGAAAAGAGATTGCTTGGGGAGAAATTTATCCTGGCAACTTCTGATTCTACTATACACCCACGGGCTGCGGGATGGATATGCCGGGCACATCCATTGGCCTCTTCTGCACCTTGACTTAGAACACATCCTCTCGGGGGTAATGAGTCTTTGGTTTTAGATTTTCAAAATTAACATGGACTCCATCAGAGGGAGGAAGTGTGGTGTCTTAGTGTGTCTATCCACTAATCAGCTGAGCTGGTCTCAAATTCTAACGAGGGGTTGGTGCATCTCTTCCTAGCAGTTCTATACATTTCCAGTTTCTTCCCCCAAACTCTCCCTGGCTGGATTATTCTATACAAGGGAAATGAAAATAGCAGCAAATATATTCAACATGTGATTATTACAATTCTCCATTATGGAGAATTCAGATCCAAACAAAATCAAGCTACTCTTCTCTTGAAGCTACGATGTATTTTACCTGATCTGAGGAGTAGAAATGCCTCAGCTTCCCCACTTAGTGGCTATGGCCCGGGAGAACAGAGAATCTTGAATTCTGCTCAGGAAGAGCAGGCAGATTCTGTTATGGGCCCAGGAGACACCTGATGGTTTCCTAGAAGAAAACAGAAAGTAACCGTTATTAAAAGCCATAATAGGTGATACTGAACTTAGTTCCGAGATGTATGAATCACATCAATAGATATAATTGCTGTGCACCTGAAACTATCACAACATTGTTAATTGGCTATACCCCAATAATAAAATAAAAAGTTTTTAAAAAATAATAATAATTTCTAAAAAGCCTCACTTATTTTAGCATCCACTGTATTCCTTTCATTTCTTTAAATATTTTAACTCTATAAAGTAAATCATTCTATGTGCACTACAATAGTCACAGGAATTTTTTTCAACCAAATAACTAATAAAACTTGATCCTTATGGAAAGTAGGATGTTGGACAGAGTGGACTAGGACGGTAATAAGAAAGTACAAATCCTCATAAGCCACAGTCGAGTTGAGGAGAAAAGACGCAGGCGCTAGCGGGATGATAGCTATTGCGTGGCAATGAAGGAAGGAAGGGGTCTTGGCCAGGGGCTTTGTAGCCTTACTGGAAATGGGAGTTCATCTGCTGTTTGCTCTTATAATGTGAGTCCTAGGATCGCTAAGCAGAATATATTTATGGCCACATCCCGTCTCTGCATGTGTATGTAACATATTTCCTTTCTGTCTCTCAGTTTCCTCTTCTTCAAAATACACATGAACCCAATCTACCACCAGTAGTCGTTAGAGGATTTACCTGATGCTTCTCAATACCAGTAAAAAGATTAATTGGTGAATGTCATGTATATAAAATACCCCAAATTGTATTCTTTATTTCCATGGTTAAGTAGGGGCTAAATGAAAAGCTAAAACCGAAACACCAGAATCTTTAAGTATGGCTGCCTAAGGGAAAGAAGTCTTTAAGGCAGACTTTTTAGTTATTTCAGCCATTAAAAAAAATAATAACTGACAAAGTATTCAGAGTGAGCTAGTGTACGTAGTAATAATCTAAAACAAAATTTAGTAAAAGTTTATTTTTTTTAACTAGAAATGTATTAGATGATGTTTATGGGGGAGGGGCAGAGGTTTGCCTACTTGAAGCTTGTATTAAAATTAAAATGCATTTTGACTGCATTTGTGCTAAACATTTTAATCTGTCATGATCACTTTGAAAATTGTTAACCTATTTTTCTTTAAATATGACTCATTTCCTCCTTCAGTGAGCTCTGTAACTAAGCCAACATAAAGTTTATAGCTTCAGTGTAAACAGTATCTTGACATTACAGAGGGAAGAAGTACTTTAAAAAAAAAAATCTCATGTAACCCCAAACTAGCTGAATCTATTTTGCTATAACTATTAAAGCACATACAAATAAAAATAAATTAATTAAATAAAACAAGACTTTGAACATTAATTCAAGAAAGGAAACATTTCAACTCCAAACCATTATTTCGGAGAATTCTGAATTCTATGTCAAAGGACATAATTTTTTTTTTTTTTTTTTGTGGTACGCGGGCCTCTCACTGTTGTGGCCTCTCCCGTTGCAGAGCACAGGCTCCGGACGCGCAGGCTCAGCGGCCATGGCTCACGGGCCCAGCCGCTCCGCGGCATGTGGGATCTTGCCGGACCGGGGCACGAACCCATGTCCCCTGCATCAGCAGGCGGACTCTCAACCACTGCGCCACCAGGAAAGCCCCGGACATAATTTTTTTTTAAAAACTTATACCTCTTAAAAAATGCTAATACACATTCAGAATTTTCCTGTCCCGACCATTTTTCTTAAAATGTAAAATTTATAAATTATAATTATGTGGACAATATATATTTTTCATTATACATACATATATACTTATATTTAGAATAAACAAATTTATATATGGTACAATATGTAAATGATAAATTTTATAACAGATTCTCTTTAATATGTAATCACACACACATGCATAATTTGTAAGTAACATATAACTATTCGCATTTCCAAATGCATTTCCGCTTTATTTTTTTATTCTTTTTTTTTCCCCACTGAAATCAAGTCATTCTTTCACCAGGGACTTTTTCTTTTCTCTTAAAAAAAGTGAATGCAGTTACTGAACCTACAATTAAAACTCTGTAAGAATTCCATCTGAAAAGTTAAAAACACAGGGCAAAGGAGTGGCCAAGAAGTTATGTTGGCAGCGATATATATTACTCAAGAGCAATAAGAGAGGGTAAAGTAGTATGTGAAGCGACCATTTGAAATGTTAAGCTTTGAAATATTTGCCCATAATGTTATTTTAACATAGTTGGCTGCACTGAATGGATGTGGGTCTCTGTCCCAAGTGATACTTCTGTGAACATAAAGTGTCTGCAGGTGTTTGCCTCCAGGTAGGTCACTGAAAGACAATGCAAATGAGGACAATTTCCCCAGTAGCAGCAACCACAGAAATTAACAAGCAGAAACCTGGTAGGCACCGGCATCCTTCTCTATTGCAAGATAAGTTTCGGGGCATTTTAAAATTTGCCCTCCATTAACTCCTGGATTACCCCATCCCTCATGTGTGCCACCAGGTCATAAGCATAGAAACTAAATATAAGAAATTCTCAGTTATCCACTTACAGATTATTCAGGGTATATTTGACATCCACACTGGCTGCTAGCTCCCATCAGCCGTGTGTTTGCTTCTGCAGCACACTCCTCCACGTTAACTGGTCAGCACCGAGGTACCTAATTTTATTACAAGCTTCAAGTAGGCAAACCTCTGCCCCTCCCCCATAAACATCATCTAATACATTTCTAGTTAAAAAAAATAAACTTTTACTAAATTTTGTTTTAGATTATTACTACGTACACTAGCTCACTCTGAATACTTCGTCAGTACAGATAACTGAGAAGAGGTAAAAGGGAGAAAGAAAATAATTTACACAATGAGTCAGGCTTTTTTATTTGTGCTACTTGTTTAAGATTCCATGAGATAGGTACTAATGTCCCCATTTCACAGATTGGGAAAGTAACGCATTCATGGATTGAATAATTTCCTGAAAAATCACATAGCTGGAAAACAATGATGTCAGCACTTGATGCCAGGTCTCTCTGCCTCTAATGCACTTGATTTTTTCCCCACAATTAAATATTGCCTTGGCCTTTTATGCATATGCAAAGTTCACAAATTTGTGAGATTTCAAAATGAAAGGCGTCTACGAAAAGGAAGCATTCATAATGCAGTGGAACTCATCTAATGAAATAGCTCACAGATGTAGATAATTAAAACAACACATATAATAAAACACTCAAATTTGAAAACAACCTAGAATGATATGACATGTTTACCTATAGCATGCCTCCTAGTCAAGTCCAGGCAATGCAGAGAGAATAGAGGCACCCTCCTGGCTGTGTTTCTAGCATTTTGACCATGCCTTTCATATGTTTTTCACATAACATATACCATCGCTGGTAATAAAATAGCAACTTGAATTCTACAACACTGAGGCAATGAAATGTCCTGCTACAGGACTGCATAACAACCAGATGTCCACAGTGGAAGGTCTGTGAAAGACAATTAAATACAGTACTTTCCCTCCAGGGCAGTATTGATCAAAGAAGTAACACATATACATGTTTCATCATTCAAATGCTAATGAATCTATAAACCTCATTATTTCTTATCTATCTTTGAGTTTCCACAGCAGTTTTTGGTGACATACCATATTTATGCCAGTAATGTTTGCACTTTTTATATGCATTTTCTGAGCCCAATAACAGGAAACCATTAGTCAAGAAAAAACACTATGAATATAATCTCAGAGCATGCATTATTTGCAGACTGGGAATGGATACAAACTTTTCAACTCTCTGAAGCTTAATTTTAATTTTCAACTCTCTGAAGCTTGATGTTAAACAAGGATTATTACTAGATAAAACAACAAAAAACATTTACTAAGACACCAGGAAATATTTATTATGTGAATTTTGAAATTCTCAGAAGACAGACACTATGAAAAAGGTATTGTGTGTTTCATACATGATACACAGATCTACAAACAAGGACAATGACCAGAGGGCTTAGCAAGAACAGCTGACCAGCTGAGATAATGATGCAGAGACAAAGTATTCCTGTTTCCTACTGGATATCCTTCTTTCTTTATCACACTTTTTAATGTACTGTTTTTGTTGCCATTGTCATTGTTTATTTGTTTTTAGAGAGACAGTGCGATATGTTGGAAATACTTGAACATTTGCACTCGGAAAGATCTGGGTTCAAATCCATACTGCTACTTATTTGCAAGATGACCTTAAGCAAGTTAATTAATCTCTCTGAGCCTTGGTGTTTCCACCTGTAAAATGGGGATGATAATTATTATTACTAGCTGTGTGACCTAATATGATTTATACAGCGTCTCTGAGATAAGGGTTTCTTCTATGCAAAATGAAATTCATAACTACTTTACAGTGTGTGCCAAGCATTAAACATGATAATAGCTGCACGCACCTAGCGCAGTACCAAACATCCAGTAGGTTCTGAGTAAATTGGTTGTCAGTACTTTGTGCTGGAAATACATGCTCAAGGCAGAATATTTGTAAAATAAGCCAAACAATCAAAGATAATCATTGTACATTTTGGTGTACTACATTCCAGCCTTTTTTCTATGTATACACTTTTGAATGCAGTTGAGATTATATTATCCATAGTTTTGTAGTTGCTATAATAACTTATTATATAATAAATATTTTCTTGTATCATTGTAAATTGTTTACAATCATTATTTTAATAGCAGTAAAATAGCATTTTGGGGTATAATGCAATTTGTTTAATTAAATTATGATGTTGCTATTATAAATACTATACTACCTCATTAGCCACATAGCTGAATATTTTGTTTTGCTCTATTTTCTAAGGTGCTTATAGGTAGCCCTGTGCCAAGAGATACATGAAGTTGAGGGAGTTTGGGGAAACAAATATGAAGAAGGATCAATTTACCCAGCAGCAAGGAAAGAAAGTCAAAGGAAAACACAATATAGTTACAGTGAAGAATGAAGGAAATGGAAACTTTAGAAAAATGCAGCATGGAGGCCTCCTTTTCAAGGCCCTAGAATTTGACAAATTTATCATTTAAAAAAGTATTTTTAAAAATTTTAAAATTTTATACTGGAGTATAGTTGATTAACAATGTGTTAGTTTCAGGTGTACAGCAAAGTGAATCAGTTATACATATACATGTATCCTATTCTTTTTCAAATTCTTTTCCTGTTTAGGTTATTACAGAATATTGAGCAGAGTTCCCTGTGGTATACAGTAGGTCTCTGTTGATTAACTATTTTAAATATATAAAAAAGTATTGACTAGAGAAAGTCTGACATCCCACAGAACCTCTTATGTATTAAGAAAAAATTTCTTAGGACAGATCTGCAAGCCATCATATCAGTAGCTCAAATGCTGGAATTCTGTACATATTGAAGGAGGGTCTAGAGAATATTAGAAGTTTATAGACCTGAAAACTAGGCACGGCCTTAAAGTCAGAAGAGCAGGGCAGACCTTTCATTGATGACCCCACTTTTCTTCTTTTTTTAAAATTCTACCCTAAAACCACTAACAAGCTTTCCTTGCAGAATTAGTAGTTAAAAAACCCCAAAGAATATTTTTTTCTGATACAGATGTAAATTAGCTAAATTCCTCTGTACAAACATCTATATTTGTTAAATGCAAAACAAAAAGACGTTGAAATTACATTTAGATGGAGAATGTGAATGAAATAGCCAACCACCATATCTCTATTCCCTTAGATAAAAGAGGCCTCTTTTTTCTAAACACAAATTGAACTAAATAGTTCAAAGATAAAATTTAAAAAAAATTAAGAAAAGGTAAAGAAAAAGGAAATGGAGCACAGAGCCCAAGGAGCTTGGATTACAAGTGGGGAATCTTTTATTTAAATCATCCTCTGAGTGGAAATGCATTTCTACTGAAATGACAATGATGATGGAATGGACCACGTTCAGGGTAAAGCAATACACTGCATTCATTTTCTTAGATATTATGGGAGGAAGAAGTTTAACAAACCAGGGTATTTGAAGAGAAATGCAATCTATCTCTTTCTCTTTCCTTCCCACTTAGTCCACAGAAGATGCTTAGAAGAGCGTTTCTGTGTTCAACAAGTTTATGTGTTTTGTCATTATAAGAAACCAGGTAAAATTTCCTTCTTCTCCAGTCTTTCCCTCCCATAGATCCCTCCTTACTGGCCCTGGGGTTTCGTCAAAACAAAATTACCATGGAGCCTGGAGTAGGACTCAGTTTTTTATTCTATTGATCTTTATATGTGGTAGTTGCAGTTGTAGCGGTAAATGTCTATTTATTGGAGGTCCCCTGGGCTTGTGGCTTGATACCAGACACCTGCAGAGGAGAGCAAAGAGACACCTCCTACTTGAAACATGTGCTTTCAGAGCTTCCAATCTCACAGAGACCGAAGTACAACAGGATACCCAATGGGAAGAACAAAACAAAAGGAATAGAAATGTTTCATTTCTATCCACATCTGCAGAGATATCTATAGCTTTAACGATATGATTATAATATAAATAGCATATGTGTTACATCAGGAATGACAGAATGTGACCCAAGGCAAATAAATCCATGGGAAACTTCATGATATAAAACTATTTTCTTTTCTGTTTATAAACAGCTTACCCCTAGCTATCCAAAACCCTAAACTTACAGGATGTAAGGATGGCACACAGTCACAACTGATTACAAATGCCAGCTCAAGTAGGCAATTATCTCACAAGGTCTGGATTTGGGCCATATTTTAACAAGCTCTCAGTTTCCCAATTCTGGATATCTTAACAATCGTGCCTTCAATTGTCAATTCCCTGACAATAGTTTCTGTCAATTCAGAAACTCACAATCATATTCTATTGCCAAACTTGAAGCCTCATTGATATAGGAAAATTAACTTACATCTGAGAATATGTTTGATACTCAACTAAAATTAAGTCTACTTGCTTCATATATTAAATTCCCCTAGAATGAAACATTTACTGTATCTTTTGACAGAACATCCCTCTTCTTCTGCCTACACACCCTCTGCCTTTGTGTCATTTTAGTGTTTTCCAGGCACTCCCACTCATTAAATCCTCTCTATCCTTGTTTACTAATGTGACTATCATAAGCTATTTTTGTTATAAATTATTTTCTAAAACTAAACTGAGGCAACCAATCTCATTTTCTGCAAAAGACCGCAGGCTGGCCAAAGAGTACAGCCCCAGAAGTGAAATAAGAGGGTTGTGTTTACTATCATCTTCAGTCTTTGGATTTAACTGGCATTGAAATAACATTTGGGCAAGATTATATTGAAGATTTTTTAAGTATGTCTGTTTAAAGACTCACAATTCAATAGCTATATTTATACCTTCATCAATACAAATGAATACTGGGCACATTAATACTACTGATTTCCACAATTGGAAAGAGAAGGGTTGGGGTAAGATATCCTTCTGTAAGGGGTAGGAGAAAAAAACTTCTTCAAAATGTGTACAATTATAATCATAAAGCAGAAGAATTGTTCATTGTTTAGATAATGTTCTGCTTGAATTTCAAGACATGAATGAATGGGAAAGAAGGAGGAGCAGCAGGAGGTGGGGAGAGAAGCAGAGAGAATTGGGGAAATTGAGCACATGAATTTTTTGGTTTATTTTTCAAATATGGGGGGCTCACAACTGCGGGCATTCACCAATGATTTCCTGAATACAAATAACCATGTAAGATACAGTTTATTGTACTAAGCCACTTTTATCCAAATTTATCAAGTGTTCATTTTAATAACTTCCATTGCCTTCCTTCCACCATTTACATTTAAATGCGAATCTTGTGATTCTGTTAAAGATCTTACATAGAACCAAGGAAAATTACTATACAAATGCCATTACCTAGAAGTTTGAAATTCTGAGACTACAAAAGGGTTAATTAATTACATTATCTGTAGCATTACCCTGGCTACACTCTGCCTGGAAGGCATGTGGATCCACTCAGCTGCTGAATTTGAAAGAGCTGTGTCCTTTTCATGCAGAAGAAAAATCATTGACAGAACCCTCTTCCACCCCCACCATAAGCACTAGCTGTTTCTTTTTCACCTTATTATTGTGCTTCTGGTGAAATAATTAAAAGAGCCAACATTAAATAAATACCAAAATATTTCATACCATCCTAAAAATCTGAGTACTGCATGATGTTTTTCAATTAGTGCCTACTTACTAAGCTTCTATTATGTTCTAGACAAAGTGCTAGGCTGGGGAAATGCTAAGATGAATGAGATGTGGTACTTACCCACTGGGAACTCTTACCAGAGTAAGTTCACAAGAAGTTAAGCAACTCCAAAACAAACAAACAAACAAAAAACAACATCAACAACAAAAAGAAGTTTGGCAGAAAAGAACATTGAAAAAGCATTCCAAGATTTGATTTGCTAAGAATGTAGTGGTGGTGTGTAAATCATTCCCTTAGCTATCTATGCAGCCCAAATCAACTGTAAAATTTTTCAACCCATTTCAGATTTTCTTTTTTTTTCTTTCTTCCCTCTTCTTCTCCTAATTTTCCTCCTTCTGTCCTTTTTTTACCCTATTTTTGCTTTGTTCTTCAAAAAAAACTGTGGCCTCTAAAAAGTGCACATAGTATCATAGGAGAAAATGCCAAAAATAAAGAGAAATTTAGGGTAGACAAATAAATTGAAATGGGATAAAATTAGTATACTAAGTGTACACAAACTCCTGTATATAAGTATGGATGGCAAATGGTTCCTGAGTTCCCTAGTGTCCAAACACAAAAGAAGCATAACTCAAAGTTTCCAAAATATTGGCAACATTTCAGCAACTACTAAGAAGCAGCTCAACTTCTCCCAGTGTTAAGTTGGAGAGAACATTCTTTTTGAGTCCACAAGAAGGGGATGTTGTGTGGAGTAGTAGACAGTATTCTCCACAATATCCAATCACCTGCCAGAGTGCATTTTGTGTGAAATGCCAGAGGTTTTGTTAATGTAATATGGTTATAGAGGTACTGAAAACTCTGAAATCTGAATCATGTACATGATAAGATTTTTCTCTCTCTCTCATTCTCTCTCTCTCTCTCTCTCTCTCTCTCCCTCTCCCTTTCTGTGTATGTGTGTGTGTGTGTGTGTGTGTGTGTGTGTGTGTGTGCGTGTGTGTGTATAACATGTAAGCCTCATGGTAGCCACAAAGTAATAACCTATAGTAAATACACAAAAGATAAAGAGAAAGGAATTTAAGCATATAACTAAAGAAAGTCATCAAACCACAAAGGAAGAGAGCAAGAGAAGAAGAAAGGAACAAAGAAGAAGTACAAAAACAGCTAGAAAAATTTAACAATATGGCAATAAGCACATACCTATCAATAATTACTTTAAATGTAAATGGACTAAATTCTCCAGTCAAGACATAGAGTGGCTAAACAGATAAAAAGACAATAATCATTTATGTGCTGCTTACAGAGACATACTTTAGATGTAAGGACACACACAGATCGAAAGTGAAGGGATGAAAAAGATATTCCATACAAATGGAAACCAGAAGAAAGCTGGAGTAGCTATACTCATACCAGACAAAATAAATTTTAAAACAAAAACTGTAGTAAGAGTCAAAGAAGGGTGTTACATAATGATAAAGGGGTCAGTCCAACAAGAGGATATAACATTTGTAAATATTTATACACCCAACATAGGAGCACCTAAATATACAAAGCAAATATTGACAGACCTAAAAGGAGAAATAGACAGATATACAATAATAGCAAAGGACTTTAATGCACCACTTACATCAATGGATAGATCATCCAGATAGAAAATCAATAAGGAAACATCAGCCTTAAACAGCATGCTAGAACAGATGAACTTAAGAGATACAGAACATTCCAACCAAAAGCAACAGAATACACATTTTTCCCACATGCACATGGAACATTTTCCAAGACAGATCATATGTTAGGCCACAAAACAAGTCTTAATAAATTTAAGAGGACTGAAATTGTATCAAATTTCTTTTTTGACCACAATGGTATGCAACTAGCAATTAATTACACAAAGAAACTGGAAAATTCACAAGTATGTGGAGATTAAACAACATGCTACTGAACAACCAATGGGTCAAAGAAGAAATCAAAAGAGAAATCAATAAATCCCTTGATACAAACAAAAATGGAAATGTAACACACCAAAATTTATGGGATGCAGTAAAAACAGTTCTAAAGGGAAGGTCACAGCAATGAATGCCTACCTTAGGAAACAAGAAAAGTGTCAAATTAACAACCTAACTTTACACCTCAGGAACTAGAAAAAGAAGTCCAAATGAAGTCCAAAGTTAGCAGAAGGAAGAAAATAGCAAAGATTAGAGCAGAAATAAATGAACTAGAGACAAAAAAGACAATAAGAAAGATCAATAAAACTAAGAGCTGGTTCTCTGAAAAGATAAACAAAATTGACAAACTTAGCTAGACTCACCAAGAAAAAAAGAGAGGGAACTCAAATAAATAAAATTAGGAATGAAAGAGGAGATATTACAACTGATACTACAGAAACACAAAGAATCATAAGAGATCACCATGAACAATTATATGCCAACAAATTGGACAACCTAGAAGAATTAGGAAAATTCCTAGGAACAAGCAACCAACCAAGACTGAATCATGATGAAATTAAAAAAATCTGAACAGTTCAATTACTAGCAAGTAGACTGAATCAGTAATCAAAAACCTCCCAATATACAGAAGTCCAGGGCCAGGCAGCTTCACTGGTGAATTACATCAAACATTCAAAGAAGAATTAATACCAAATTTTCTCAAAACTCTTCCAATAAAGCAGAAGGGGGGACTCTTCCAAACACACTTTATGAGGTCAGTATTACCTTGACACTAAAACCAGACAAGGAAGACACGCAAAGAAGAAAATTACAGGTCAATATCCTGGATGAACATAGATGCAAAAATCCTCAACAGAATATTAGCAAACTGAATTCAGTAATACATTAAAAGGATCATATATCATGATCAAGTGAAATTTATTCCAGGGATGCAAGCACGGTTCAACATCCACAAATGTGATACACCACATTAACAATATGAAGGATAAAAATCACATGATCATTTCAAGATATGCATAAAAAGAATTTGATAAATGTTTATAATAAAAAATCCACTTACAATAAAAAATCTCAACAAAGCAGGCAGAGAGGGAATGTACCTCAACTTAATAAAGGCATATATGACAAACCCACAGTTAACATCATACTCAATGGTGAAAAGCTTAAGGCTTTTCCTTTAAGATCAAGAACAAGGCAAGGATGCCCACTCTTGCCACCTTTATTCAACACAGTACTGGAAGTTCTAGCCAGAGCAGTTAGGTAAGAAAAAGAAATATAATGTGTCTAAATTGGAAAGGAAGAAGTAAAACTGTCACTATTTCCAGATGACATGATATTATATAGAGAAAATCCTCAAAACTCTATCAAAAAATTCTTTGAAATAATAAACAAATTCAGCAAAGCTGCTTGATATGAAAACCAATCCATAAAAATCTGTTGTGTTCCTTTACAGTAATAACAGACTATCAGAAAGAGAAATTAAGAAATCAATCCCATTTACAATCACATCAAAAAGAATAAAATATCAATACCTAGGAATAAATTTAACTAAAGAGGTAAAAGTCCTGTATATTGAATTAATATTTTTAAAATGTCCATACCCCCAAAGCAATATACAGATTCAGTGCAATTCCTATCAAAACTCCAATGGTATTTTTCACAAAAATAAAACAAACAATCCTAGAATTTGTATGTAATTACAAAATACCCCATATAGCCAAGGCAATTTTGAGAAAGAAAAAAGCTGGAGACATCACACTCCCTGATTTCAAACTATATTACAAAGCTATAGTATGAAAGTAGCTTGGTATCAGCATAAAAACAGACACATAGACCAATGGACCAGAATAGGGACCCCAGAAATAAATGCATATATGGTCAATTAATTTACAACAAGGGAGCCAGGAATATACAATGGGAAAGAACAGTCTCTTCAATAAATGGTCTTGGGAAAACTGCACAGCCAGATGCAAAAGAATGAAACTGGGCCCCTATCTTACACCAAACACAAAAATTAACTCAAAAGGGATTAAAGACTTGAATGTGAGACCTGAAACCATTAAACTCCTAGAAGAAAACATAAGCATTAGTTCCTCGGCATCGGACTTGGAGATGATTTTTTTGAATCTGACACCAAAAGCAAAAGCAACAAAAGTGAAAATAAACAAACTAAAAGGCTTCTGCACAGCAGAGGACACCATCAACAAAATGGAAAGATATTCTACTGAATGGGAGAAAATAATTGCAAATGATATATCTGATAAGAGGCTAATATCCAAAATATATAAAGAACTCATACAACTCAATAGCAAAAACCCAAACATTCCAATTTAAAAATGGGCAGAAGGTATGAATAGACATTATTCCAAGGAAGACATACAGATGGCCAACAGGTCCATGAAAATACGCTCAACACCATCAATCATCAGGAAAATGTAAATCAAAACTACAATGAGATATCATCTCACTCCTGTCAGAATGGCTATCATCGAAGAGTCTATAAATAACAAATGTTGGGGAGGAATGTAGAAAAGGAAACCCTAGCACTCTGCTGGTGGAAATGTAAAATTGGTGCAGCCACTATGTAAAACAGTATGGAGGATCCTCAAAAGACTGAAAATAGAAGTACCATGTGATCCGGCAATCCACTCCTGGGTACGTATCAAAAAAGCCGAAAACACTAATTCAAAAAGATATATGCACCTCAATTTTCATAGCAGCATTACTTACAATAGCCAAGATATGGAATTAATATATATATACAGTGTAATATTAGTCACAAAAAAATGAAATTCTGCCGTTTGCAACAGCATGGATAGACCTAGAGGGTATTATGCTTAGTGAAATAAGTAAGACAGAGAAAGACAAATACTATGTTATCATTTATATGTGGAATCTAAAAAGAAAACAAAGGAATGAATATAACAAAACAGAAACAGACTCACAGATATAGAGAACAAACTAGTGGTTACCTGTGAGGAGAGGGAAGTGGGGAGGGGCAAGATAGGAGTCGGGGATTACGAGGTACAAATTGTTACTTATAAAATAAATAAGCGACAAGGATACGTTGTACAGTACAGGAAAATATAGGCAATATTTTATAATAACTTTAAACTGAAATAACATTTTCTGGTTTACAGGGATACTTTGTAGAATAATCTGTTCATGATTATTCAGTGACTATGAAACATAGATGACAAAATCTGCCCTGTTTCCAGGAAGCCTAGTATCTTTCTGAATCTCAATTTGTTTCTGGTGCCTCAATAAGAGTATCTAGTCCCTTGTTTGTATGAATAAGGCTATGGTAATAAAGTAGCTGGATACACAGTGCTAAAACTAGTTCCATTGCATACCTTATTGCACTGATGAGATCTTTTGTTGTCATGTAATTGCAGCCTATAATTTCATAGTGGGGATTCAGGCATTCTGACTATGCCTGCATCTGAATTCTGAATTCTGACTATGCCATTCAGTACATTCTGACTATGTACCAAAGTACCAAAATCCTGAACCAACTGTCATTTCAAAACCGAAAAAGAAGTCTGCCAGTTTGGTGGAAAGTTCAGTCAACCAACCTGGTGCCTTATAGATAAGACAACTGGCCAAAGGACTGAATTTTTCTTTATGTTTCAGGGATCTCTTTTGCCTTCATACAAGGAGTCAAAGAGAAAGAAGGTTCGGTCAGGTGTGCATTTTGAATCTAACCCAATAAATAATTCAGAGAGAAGACGTTTTCTGTGAGCACGGGTCATTTTCTCTACCCTCAAGTTGAACTTGACCTAGAGAGGAATCACTTTATCACCTCTTAGGAAAACTTCACAGGTCTGCTATTCCTTAATTTATAAAATGGGACAGCGGCTGGGAGAAATTACGGCCTGTCTTCGAGAAAGTGTTTTGAGCTCCCTTGCGGTCACTAGGCCACATTTATTGTGTGCCCACTGTGTGCTTATCACTGTGCAAATACAGGGTATTGGGCTAACAGATCACAACACTTCTGGCTGCAAAATAATTTTTTATAACCCTCCACTCCATTAATATGTCATGCCATATGGTGAAGAAAGGTCTACATTCTATTGCTTTTGCTTTTACAGATAATTTATGAAAAAAATGAAATATTAACTAGGAATGTGGTAGAATGGCTTTCTGTTTCGCTAGCAGATGACAAATGAAGGCACATAGGCACACATTTGAATAAGGAATTATCAATCAACCTCAAACTTGACCCACAGCTGTCATCCCTATAAATTAATGTTTACCATTTTTAAGTATGTGCAGGACATCTGGAAACACACAGGCTGTGGCTGGCGAGAAATTTCCAAGAAATAGTATATCAAAAGCTAATTATAGCAGCAGCGAGCCCAAGTGTCATTTTGTTATGGTGAATTATAGACGGGGAGCTCTGTCACCTGCAAACTGTTATTCATAACTAAATCATAATGCTTTTAAGTTTTAATTAATCTGCTTAGCTTTAGTTGCAAGGGAGAAGCTTGCTTAACTGTTGAGGCGCTGAGGCTCTCTCGGGCTACTCTGAAACTGCATCTGAGCACCTGGGGGAGCAAAACCACGTTATCAGGCTGACATTGCGTCTATTAAAGAGAATTTCTTTTAATATGCCACAGTCTGAATATTTCTTTCTATTTCATTATCCAAAAACCAATTAATTTTCCATAAGAGCACCAACTTAATTACAAAATACTATGGAAATCAGAGACGTCTCTCCTTCCCCACCATTATGGAAATGCCAAGCCCCTTGGCAGCAACGTCTTCCAAAGGTACTAGTTTTCTCCTTAGTTAATATTTTGTGATGTTGGAAAAACTCTTAAGAGCTGGCATTTTTATTTCTCTTTCACATGACCTCTTCCTCCCATCGCTTACCCAGTCTGCTCTTCCTATTTGATGCTCTTCACCTCATGAAGGTTAGCCGGAGAAAGGAAATTTTTCCATAAAGAAACTTCCTCTTAATTATTGTGACTCTTTGAGTTTTCCTCTTGTCTGCCCAGCAAGACTATAACATCCTCACGGGCAGGGCCATGTTTTAAACTTATTTTATATCTACACCTTCCCTTAGCTGCTCTTGGTATGAACTTCTATTCTGAATCTATATTAGGGATTTAGTAAATTCTTTTCAGTTGAAAAAAATCTAATTTTAATTAGCAAAGAGAACTTAAAATTTATTGGACTTGCAATGCAAAATAAATCCAAAAGTAGAGGCAGTAACAGAAACGTATATGATTTCTTCATCAAGCAACCCACAGGGAAAACGATGGCCATAACCTGTGGCTTTTTAAAATTCTGTTAAGCAAACAAAATTTTTTCCTTCTGAGGAATTTATGATGACCTTACAGAAAAGGGGAACAATGAGAGGAAATACAAAAAATGTGTATATAGGGTAATACTATTTGCTTATATATTTTATCATCTCCAAAATAAAGGCATTAGCTGATCTTCAAAGTTTAATTTAAAATACTAGAATCTTTTTCAAGTGAAATAGTGAGAGGAAGCTCTCTCCCCCAAAAGATGCTTGGAGTGAAGCAGTTAACAGGGGTCCTGGTCTTGCAGTGCTTTCCTGAACTTCCCTTGGCCCCAGTGGTGACTCCTCCATATTCTGCAAAAAGGCCTTGGTCTCTGAAAACACTGAAGGGATAGGCTTCCTGGAGTCAAAGCATACATCGTACTTTGTCTGTTTCTCTGAAGCACCACTATAGTCATCCCTTGGCATCCATGGGGGATTGGCTCCAGGACACCTGCAGATACCAAGATCTGCTGACACCCAAGTCTCATAGGCAATGATGTAGTATTTGCTTATAACCTATGCACATCTTCCCATATACTTAAAATCTCTAGATTACCTATAATACCTAACACAATGTAAAGTAAATAGTTGTCAGTGCACTGCAAATTCAAGTTTTGCTTTTTGGAACTTTCTAGAAATTTTTTTCAATTTTTTTCCCAAATGAATCCCAGGATGTGGAACCAATCAATACAGAGGGCTGACTATACCATGCCTTGACCCAGCAGGCATTTAATATACATTTTATTGATTTAGCACCATGGTGAGTGTCTTTCATCACTTTCTATCTTGAATTACTTATTTCTTAGTATATTTCTCTACATCTAGATTAACTGAAATTTAAAGTACAATAAATCTTTTCCCCATGGTTTTTGTCACCATTGATCTAATTTAGCTTATAAATGAGTTTATGGTTAAAAGGCTACAACTTATGCAACAGTAGACGATCATTTAAATAAGGGCTCTTTTTTTTTTTTTTTTTTTTTGCGGTACGCGGGCCTCTCAGTGTTGTGGCCTCTCCCGTTGCGGAGCACAGGCTCCGGACGCGCAGGCTCGGCGGCCATGGCTCACGGGCCCAGCCACCCGGCGGCATATGGGATCTTCCCAGACCGGGGCACGAACCCGTGCCCCCTGCATCGGCAGGCGGACTCTTAACCACTGCGCCACCAGGGAAGCCCTAAATAAGGGCTCTTTTAAAAACAGCTTTTGAAGACTATTTGATCTGAAAGTTGTAAAAGATGCAGGGTAGGCCAACTTGGCCCTCCTCCCTAGAACTGCGGTCAGTTTCACTTTATTTAAACGGAGGACCTCCTGGGTGCACTGCCTCGCCTCTAACGCCTCTTCCAACCTTCAGAATCTACAATTCTCTCATCAGAAAGCTAGAGCTTCCTGTTCCACATATGGAGTAATACAGCCACTTTTCCTCTCTTTGCTTTCTCAAGCAAGGTATGGAATTAAAGACAGAAGAGGATGCGTCCCTATTTAATACTTCACACTCAGGAAGGCAAAAGATTTAATTTGCTCCTATTCAGCAGGTAATTTTGTCTGGTACTTTAAAACATTATTATAGATTAGTGCAGCTCCATCAAAGTGCCAACCATACCTTGATGCCTCAAAACATAGTCATTTAAATCAAATTAAATAGATGATGTAAGATGCAGCAGGATTTTCACATACCTTATTTCTCATAAGAAAACTAAGACACAGAGTAGCTTTAGTAACTCAGGTAGGGTCGGTCTTGGAGGCAGGGACTCACCCCCTTTGGCTGTTGAGGCTTTTGCTTCTTTCCAAAATACGTTTGGCCCAGGAAGCTTGTTTTGGAGGTGCAAATATATGTTGTTGTTGGGTTGTTGTTTTTTTTTTCTTGGAACTCTGTTGACAGGGATGCTTATGACCTTCTGAACTATTTTACGATTTTATTTTCCCTCCTGAGATGTTAATATTTTCATCCCTGTTGTAAAAAAATGAATTAACAACAAGGGGAAAAAGTCCTTTGATTTGATTTCTAATACAGAAGAAAAGTTAATGCTGGTGTAATAATTGCTAAAACACTGCTTAAATCTGCATCTGACTCACAGCCAACATCAGAGGACAAGTTGAAACAGCGGTGGATAAATAATTAAAACATTTGGAGACATTAGGCTGCTATTTTCCCTTAATAAAATTACATTTTGGAGCCTGCAAAGATAAGCCTCTAAGTGCCCTCAGCCGAGGGGTCTCTGGGTTAGCCACTCCCTTCAAATCCTCGTTCCTTTCATTTAAAAACAAATGCTGATGGGAGCAATTTAGCTCAGTCTTTGCCTTTGTGTCAGCTTGGGGCTCAAAGGGAGGAATGCTTTTTTTTTCCATGAGTCTAGCAGATTGTCTCACATGTAGAAACACAGGGATATGACTAAGTCAGGCCAGCTGTAGGTAGCAGCCTCATGCATGTCACATCCACCTGAAGGCCATCCTAAGCTCATTACCAGCCACGTGAAGTGAAGGGAGGGAGAACAGCTTGGCCAAAACTCAAACTTCAAGAGCACCTCATTCTAGAGCACCCAGACTTGAGTGAACAAGACCACAGAGTTAACCACTTCTTGAATGCTGGTTTTCAGACTTATTATACAAACTAGACACAGGGAAGTTAAATCACTCCCTGAAGTCACACAGCCAGAAAGTGAGGAGCTGAGATACACCATGTTCTCGAAATGAATTGAGAATAATAAAAATTGGATTGGTAGATCGTTTGTCTTGCCAGTTACGTGAACTTTGAGGAATAAATCAGGTATCTTGTGCAAAGGCCCAGCACAGTTTCTGTTACCTGGAAGGAAAACCAACATTCATTACATCCAATTTGCCTCCTTTTTTCTCCTTCCCTACCTCTCCTTACTGCTTACTCCTTGCAAAGTCTACTTTGCAGCCTTTCTTTGGATTTTCTCTAACTTCAACAGGCCTCTCTGGAGGCTCTGACACCTGGACCGCACAGGGAGTACCGGATGCAGAGACCTCCTTATACAGTTAGGCAAAGGGAAAAGGATGTTTCACATTTTGTTTGAACTGTTCCTTTTGGCTGCCAACCTTTGGATGGCCCTCTTTGCTATAGAAAGACGTGTGCAGTAAGACCTAGTTGTAACCAATAGCATAGGATCATCAATTTACGCCGTAGACAGACTTAACACCCTCTTTGCCATGCCTGGCCTGTACGCACTGATCCATAAACGCTTTATCTGGTTGGTCTGAACCCCGTAGTTAACCACTTGGATACTGAGGGGAGCTCACAAATCCAGAGATGACTACGCAATTCACTGTAGGATTCTAGACAGAGGACCCCTCAGTGGGTCCTATATTGCTGTTTGTTTTTTTTCATCCCTGTTTTAAATCCTCGTCTCAATACTATTTAAATACTTAGAAGTCCTAACAATGATCAGATTTGCTCCTTCCCTTTCAGTAAAGATTCTTTCTAATTGGTTTCGGACTCGTTTACCGTTATCTTCTGAATCAGCTCTTCAATGCAGCAGTCGAAGGAGTGCATTTCTTTTGCTTGTGAACTGCCTGTTCTAGGAAACAATCCTTTGTTCTTTGTGAAAATCTCATCTCTTATAATATCCTGCCTAAGTCTGGGCAATCAAAGACATTCATTATTATTACCTGGCCTAATTTTACTGTTTCCTCAGACTTTTAAAATGCTTTTTTCATCAGTCTATTATACATACCTCTTGTTAATTACTTATTAAAGTGGTATAAATTTCTTTTGACAGTTTTATGGGCTTTCTTTTTTCTAAGATTACTCATATTTAAAAATTACTTCTATTTTTTTGTTTTAAAAAAGCAGCACTTAGTATCAAAAATGAGAAAGTACAAACATGCAACAAAAATTTGTAATCCAGGTCTTTCCCTGCAATGCCCACTTAATGGCTACATACAAAAATATGTGCATTTTCTTTTTTCATTTAATACAATTTTGTGGGCATGCCATATTTTCATGTCAATAAATATATTCTCATATAACTTTAATGATGGCATAATATTCTATTCTGTGATATGTCATGATTTATTTAACCTATCCCCATTTAAAAATATTTAGTCTGGTCCCTCAAACAGTATAGAAATAAGCATTTCTTATTGTTAAATATTTTTCCTTAAATGTAATTATCCTTTACGACAATCTCCGAGAGACGAGTCATCGGGTTGTGCATTTTTAGGGCTTTCCTTACAGATTTTCTAACTTATATTTTAGAAAAGTAGATCAATTTCTACTCCCATAACCACTATGGAAATGCCTATTTATCCACATTCTAGGCAAAATGGGTATTATTTTCATTTTTGTCAGGGTTATGTCATTTTAAATGGCATTTTCTGAATTATTAAAGAAAATCAATAAATTTCCTGTGTTTAACTCTCTTACTGCTTACTAAATGATTCATAACAAAGGTGACCTCTTCTGATGTCACCTCACTCTCCTCAGTCCCAGAGACTTTAGATTTGAATCACTTCCCAAGGATGATCCTCCCACCAGAGAATGTTTAAACTGCTAATTATACCAAGACCTTTGTTTTCTGCTAAGCGTTTAATTTGCAAACATGATTACTATTGCTTCCTTTCTGGGGCAGAGGCAGTTTTACATTCTGGCTTGCCTTCTGGGGAGACTTGCTGTACGAATCTGATGCCCTTGTGATACACTGAGCTTTCTGTCCGTCTCTTCCTCCTAAAAACGTCCAAAGCTTTCTTTCTGGCTAATGCTGCAGGAGGGGTATCAGCCCGAGGCTCACACCCTTCTGCACACTTAGACTTCCTCCTTACTGTAAACTAAGTGCATTTCTGACTCCCTTATTCCTTTCAGTGCTAGCTTTGGCGTTCAGGTGAAGCTTGTCTTCAGGATGTCTGTAATCAAGATGGGGATTTCTCAACCGCAGATCTATTGACATTCAGGACCAGGTCATTCTTTGTTGTGGGTGTGCTTTGGAGGATTTTTAGCAGCATTCCAGGTCTTTACCCACTACACTAGATGCTTCTAGTACCCTACCAGGTAGGACAACCAAGCTCCAGACAACGCCAAATGTCCCCTGGGGGCAAAATCACCCAGTTGACAACCACCAGTCAAGGGGATACAGAGCTTCTAACAAGTTAACATCATCTTGGGTTTTATTAAAAAAGACATGGTGTCCTGCTCAATGGAGACGCGTCTTACCACCTGAGCTCTTGTCTGAGGACACCTGTGGTGCTTAATTTTGAGTTGCACATTTTAAGATGTGCAAATGAAACAGAAAGCAGAGTAACTCAGAAGATGAAAGATTGCCCATATGAGGTCTGGTCAGTGGTCTGAGTTGACTTTGGTTTATTGAAGATTTAGAAAGAACAATTTATTTTGTGCAGCTTTATAAAGAAGAGCCAGGGAAAGATGCCGAAAGGCATGCTTCAACTTAAGGAATACGGTGCCTCGAAAGTTGGTAAATTCCTCATTACTGCAAGTTTAAGCAGATAAGGGTTTCGAGTGTCGTCGGAAGGAATCTCTGTCCTGGAAAAGATTTGAATCCAATGTCTTCCAAGGTTCTTGTAGTGCTAAAACCCAGAACATTTCCTTGTACTGAAATCAGGTACGTAACCTCTTTTTCAGCAGTATATAGTTTTTTGCATACACAGTTGTATGTAAAAGTAACCTGGGTAGCCTCACCACTACCTGTATTTTCCTGCAGGCGCTAAACATCCAAGACTCCCTGAACAGCAAGGCTCCCCCATGCTGCTAAAGGCCGGCCACAGCTCCTGGTCTCACATACGCTATGGCATTGTAGGAAGCACCAGGCAGCAAATGGCCCCAAGTTTTCAACATACTTGGAAAATCAAGGCCCCAGAAGAAAGGTGGGCAGACCAGCTGGGGTTTCCAGCACACACTGTGCAAGTAAATATGCCCATTCCTACCTAACACACCTAAAACTGAGCACATCAGGCAAGCTTATTGTAGAGAAGAAGGTCACATCTGAAGCCATAAACTAACAAATTATACGTTCATCACTCTCACTCTAAATAGGCTTTAAAAAAAAATCTTAAGAGAAGACAATACAAATGCTGACATAAACTAACATTAAAACTATTTAGCTTTTCCCCTTACTAGCTTCACTCCTACACAAGTATGCACCCATGGTACCTGGGTGTATGGTCTTATATTTTTCTCTAGGTTTTTTCTTTTTTTTTGCGGTACGCAGGCCTCTCACTGTTGTGGCCTCTCCCGCTGCGGAGCACAGGCTCCGGACATGTAGGCTCAGCGGCCATGGCTCACGGGCCCAGCCGCTCCACGGCATGTGGGATCTTCCCGGACCAGGGCACGAACCCGAGTACCCTGCATCGGCACGCGGACTCTCAACCACTGCGCCACCAGGGAAGCTCCTTTTCTCTAGGTTTTTAAAAATAAGTTTACATCATATTATTTCCAGTGCAAGTATAAGGTCCTTGTAAATATTAGCTTTGTCTCTCTCTTCTAATGTCTATGAAACTTTCCTACACGGTATTTTTTTTTATGACTATTTGTGCCCATATTTATTTGTGGATGGAGTCTGTCACCTCCTTTGAACAATACTCTCATGCAACTGGACGCTGAGGGCACAGGCTCAATCCACACTCTGATGGACCGTGTGTGCTCACCGCCTGCTAACTACTCTGCCTCCAAAAGTCTGTATCTGAAAGTGTCTGTCACGGCTGAGCTGCAAACATGTCCTCAGAAAGTACTGTTGATCCACATGGACTCCCCTTCACTCTGAAATTTTCAACAGTGAGGTTCGTTCATTCCTTTTTTAAGGATGAAAAGTGGCAACAAATTGTTAGACAAAATAATCAGTTGGTTGATCTTTTTTTTTTTTCAATCATCGGGTAGGCACATCCTGAAATAAGGAAAACTCTATTAACTTTTGCGTCCCATTAGTTCCATGTCTTGGCTTCCTACTAGACTGTGAGATTCCTAAGTTCAAAACTGTTTTTTGGTTTAATTGCACACAGTATCTAGTAGAGCATGAGGTACACATAGGCTCTGGTGCCTTCCACCCTTCACATCCCAAGGATGGCAACTCCATGAAAGAGATTTTTTTCTCTGTACCCTGTTTACCTAGGAGGACTGGCTCTTCAGGTGCCATTTCTAGAGATATACAATCCTTAGATGGTTTCAGTAGGGGAAATCTAGACAAAGATGTAGGGACACTTGGCTCTTCGTCCAGCTCTAATACTTTGGACTATAAAGAGTGTCTCTAAGTTCTTGGTCTCTCACTGTATCTAATGCCTGCTCTACCTCCCTTTCGTGAGAGGCATGGTGGTTAAGATCACACACTCTGGGGCCAAATGCTATGTGAGCTCAAATCCCAGCTCAGGTACTTATTAGTACCTTTCTGGCTTAGGCAAGTTACTCAATTTCTCAATGCCTTAGAATCATCAGGACTTCCCTGGAGGTCCAGTGGTTAAAACTCTGCACGTCCACTGCAGGGGGCACGGGATCTATCTCCGTTGAGGGAACTAAGATCCCACATGCTGTGAGGTGTGGTCAAAAAAAAAAAAAAAGGAATCATCATTTTAAAAATAATTACAATAATAACAACAATAATAATACTTTCCTCATGAGGTTGTTATGAGAATTAAATAGGTGTCAAACACTCAGGATGGTGTCTTCCACATAACAAGCTCTTAATAATGTTACCTATACCTGCCTCTGATGATGTACCTGAGAGAACGAGAAGTAAGATGATATGATTGGGTGTTCTCTTATGCCATAGTTGTCTGCAGAAATAATGTCTCCCATCCTCAGTTATGGTGACTAGGGTTTTTGTTAGGTGGCATTAAAGGACTGGCTGCCTCAGTTTTCTCCCCTCACTACAAAGAAATATTGAGATTATCTACTTTTTCAGGTAAGGAGGGAGCAAATGGCCTGCTAATCAAGTGAAAGATACAGCTAACCAACAACTAACTAACAAAAAACTAAATTCCCTGCAAAATTCATGAAGAAAGGCTAAGACTTATTGCCTAGATGTGCTTGATCATGAATCCTGTGTACAGACCACTCAACAATGGCTTTCTCGGAATTGCTGACCTTCTCAATACACTATTCTAAGGAGAATGACAAGGTAATGACAAAGGACCCTGCTCCTTGCCTCCCATCTCTGTCTGACCTCTTTTATTTTGAGGGGAGGCAGTTCATAGGCTGGTTGTCTTTTCTTTTTAAGGTTGAGTTCTCTCCTTTAGTCTTTTCTGGTAGAGGGCAGAGCTCTTTCCCAAGTCAATGGGGGTCCTCAGACCCTCCAGGAGGGGGAGGAGAAAAAGAAATGAGAACTGTGAAAAGCTACCCTTAGAATAAAATACAATTTCAACTGAATGACCTGAACTAGCAGTTTTAAGGGGCAACTGATAAGGTTCAGTATGGAGGTTGAGAAATACAATCATCACTGAAGGATTAAAATAAATAGTGCAATGAACCTTCGTCCTCCTCTCCCCATGCCCCAATACCCCCTCCCCTTCATAAATACACAAATCTACATGGGTGCACACCATTTCAGAGGGTAATTATCCAAACTGTCTAGAACAAACAAAACAAGTGCAAATGTTATGTCCATGTTTAATGAAGACTTTGGAGTGGCTCAGTGAAGTGAAACCCATTCTGCTCCGGTCACGCTTTCCCATCCCTGACCCCTCACACACACGCAGCCAATAAGAGGCCTCATTTGAAATTCAGAGGCTCCGAGGCTGGGATTTAATAACAAAACTGGCACCTGTCACTTTTTCTATATATCGGCTGCACCCTACTGCTTTTACCATTAAAAACAACTCATCTGAGGGAAAATATAAAGTGACTGCCGAGGAATATTTACTCTTCAGGCCTACCAGGACCCCTCAAGAAGTCATGAGGTGTGTGCTGCTAATTGCAAGGAAAAACAACTTCCAAGAAGTTATTCGTGTTATTTAATTTCCATTGCCCATTTCTATTTCTATTTGCCTGTCTTAATGGCATGCTAACTGGGCGCACGTCTTTGAATACACAGCTATTTTTCCATGATGAAGCTAAAACAAAACTACCAAGTGTGTATCTGTGAGTGCGTATGTGCATGTGTGAGTGCGTATGTGCATGTGTGCATGCATTTGTGCGTGTGTGTGTGTGTGTTCTTATATCTCTGGGCTTAGAGAGAATGTAAGATACAGTCTAGTCCAAAATTATGTTTTGAAATGCTTATATTCAGTAACATGTGAAGGAGATATATAGCGCTTAAGTGTTTAGTTTCGTTGATATAAACAGGCAAAATGGCGGTAAAGTAAAAATCCATTTTGGAGTCTGGCTTACCTAGATGTAGCTACACATTCCTGAAATAGATTAAATACAAAATAGTTCTAGAAAGGCAAGTTACTTCGTTTTTTATGATCATAAGGACTTTTTGAACATTTCCGAATGACAGAAACAAAGAATCCCCGCCTACACCGCAAGACCCTCTGCTGAGAATATAACAGAACAAGGGAGAGTGGCGCCCTACTATTCTCACCTCTAAGAGTATCAGTTTTCAAGATACCTCATTTTGTCCTAATTTTAAATCCTTTCCCAACCAATCTCCTGGCAAAACAAACTTGAAAGAAATCAGGGCAGACTAGCCCACACTAAACTCAGTAGGTCAGTTTCTAAGATACCTGTCACCTATACAAACTCATATATATTTTTATTCTGGTCTAGCTTTCAGTCTCTGACTCCTTTAGATGTTAGAACTAATTTGTCAACACCAGGCATTCATGAGCTAACAGTTTTACAAAATATGTAAGAGCCAGGATCAAGAATAAATATAGTAGAGTTTCTTCCATAGAAAATCTGAATTGGATTATTGCTTCCCAAAATCTCTGAATGATTCAGTGAAGAAAGCAACTTTTAGTGGTCTCTCCCATAGCAGAATCAAATAAGGGTAAAGATCAACCTATGACATAAGTAAGGGACAATTTCACTTGTGCCTCTAATCAAGAGTTAGAATTACTGTTTTGGCCTTTTTTCCTTTCTTGACATCAACATCTAGACTACATTGAAAGTGATCACTTCATTATGACACGGGTCTAAAAATATTTGCGCTTGACCTTTTATATAAGCAGTAAGATTACGAAAATAAAAGTAATTTATAGTCAAGTTCATAATGATTCTTTTGTGATTTAAACACTTTACAACATTCTTTACCCATCCTTTAGAAGCAGTGTTAGGAATCGTGTTGAGATTACTACATTACAGTGGTAGGGAAGGGACCTGTTATGTCTTCTATACTTTATGACCAAGAAATGCGGTTTTCGCATGAATAGTTAGTTGTCTGCTTTCTACCATAGATCAGTCTAAGCTCATTGTTTAAGAAAAAAAGAAGTTTTGCGTGAACCTTCCTACAGATAGAGGACAGCCTTCCATCGGGACAAGGATAAGATATGCTTTAAATCTGTATAATGGAATGTCAACTCTGGCCTGCCCATATGGTATCTCAAGCATATCAATCTTTGTTTAATCAACAACCCAGAATATAGACACTTCAGGCAGTTTTCAGAAAATCCAGTCTTTAATTGCCTTTGATCCTGTACTTGCTACAACCTTGTTTGGAGATATCCAATATTTAGGAAAGACAGTGTAAGTAACATGTTAACATTCTCTTCCTTTAGGATCTTTGAGCTCCATACCTACATTAGTTAAATCATTAGAAACGATGCTATTCAGCTCTACTATCTTAGGTGTTGACAGAAAGGATTTCACTAACCTAAGTTATAATGTTACACCTTCCTTTTTATAGAAATAAATAAAGTATAAAGGTCACAGAATAAAGGTCAATTTAAAGACCACTTTAGGAGATTAAAACAAGATGTCATGAATAAACTTAGGTACCTACATCTTGTCTACCCCAAACCCCAAGATATGGCCCAAAAGACATGGAACTATGCATAATAATAGGGATTTATTTATGGAAATGGTTATAGGCGTAGATGTTATGGATATGAGCAGAGAGACAGAGATAAGAACAGAATTAGAGAGCTAGAGAGATCTATTCATCTATGACAATGAGGGAAATAAGAAGGCATGCCACTTTGGGGTAAGAAATTTTTAAGTATTCATGAAATATTGAAAGAAGATGAGATTGAGCTTCTAGGAAAAAAGCAACCAAAATTTCCATAAGAACATGTCTGCCAAAGTGGAGGAGGTGCTGGGAATGCTTCACTCTTGAGGAAACAGAGACAGGGAGTGGAAAAGAGCTCCAAAGTCATCATCAGAGCCATTATTTGAGAATATTCATACAGAATACCTGGGCATCCTGGCTTTTATCCTTCCACAGCTTGCCCTAGTAGGTTGCAATACAGTATATATACCCCCAGGCAAAGCAATGAGTCTGGGTACTCAGGGAAGGGAGGAACCATAGGGAGTTAGTGGCATTTAGAAGGAAGAGGCAAACGCTTTACCCAGAAGATAAGCTACTGGCACACTTGTCTTCCTCCCCAACAATCATCCAAAATTAAAATCTTAAATAAGAATTAACATGCATGAATATACAAAGAGAAATTCACAAACACAACACAAACACAAAGGTGACAGCAGACAAGGAAGAATCACTAGATCTTTAAGTTCAACCAACACCTGGAAAGAGAAACACCAAACTAAATCAAGAAAAGAACGAACACTTGGGAAAAGAGAGTTAATAGTGCAAACTGAAAAAAAATTTAAATAAGCCTTACAGAATCTCATAGAAATAAAAAAAAAGCTGTATCAGCCATTTAGAAAACACAACTGCTTGTCTTGGAATAAATAAATAATTCTCAAAATTTTAAATATACTGAAGTGTATGGAGTGAACAGCAGAATGTACACAATAAAGTTAGGGAGGGGGCTTCCCTGGTGGTGCAGTGGTTAAGAGTCTGCCTGCCAATGCAGGGAACACGGGTTCGATTCCTGGTCTGGGAAGATCCCACGTGCCGTGGAGCAACTAAGCCCATGCGCCACAACTACTGAGCCTGTGCTCTAGAGCCCATGAGCCACAACTACTGAGCCCACATGCTACAACTACTGAAGCCCGCACGCCTAGACCCCATGCTCCACAACGAGAGAAGCCACCACAATGAGAAGCCCGTGCACCGCAGCGAAGAGTAGTCCCCGGTCGCCGCAACTAGAGAAAGCCCGCGCACAGCAACGAAGACCCAACACAGCCAAAAATAAATAAATAAAATAAATAATTTTTTTTAATAAATAAATAAATAAAGTTAGGGAGGGTTGGGAGAATAATATGTGGAGAGAGTCAGAGAATTCTCCCAGAATAATCACTAAACAACAAAGAGATGAAAATTATTAAATAGAAATAAACACATACTGAGACTGTGTCCAGAGGCCAACACCTACTTAAAATAGTTCTAAAGACACTAGAGAGAATGAAAATGCTGAATGAGATAAACTGATAAGTAGTAGAGCTAAAGATAAATAAGACTGAATATTGAAAGATTCCATAATGAGTAGACTCAGTTTCCAAAGGGATTAGCAAATAGGTATCCTAAGCTCACTTTTGTAAAATTTCACAAATATTATTACCAAATCACAAAATGTTTTGAAAAAAATATTGCCCATAAAGCCAAAAGAATCAGATTGGCATCAGACTTCCCATTGACAACACTGAGTGCTAGACAATGAAACAATATCCTCAAAATTCAGAGATGGCATTACTTTGACCAGGAATTTCATGCCCAGTCAAGCTAGCATTCAAGTGCAAGAGCAAAAGAAATGTACTGTTTACAAAAACTTTCTTTTAAAAAAAGTTTCCAGAAAGTTACATTCCACTGAAACAAAAAAATACCTAAGGAAAACATTTAATTAATTATTTTAACTGAAGTATAGTTGACTTATAATATTATATTAGTTTCAGGTATACAGCATAGTGATTGATATTTTTATAGCTCTTACTCCATGTAAAGTTATTATAAAGTATTGGCTATATTCCCTGTGCTGTACATTACATCCTTGTGTCTTATTTATTTTATACCTAGTAGTTTGTACCTCTTAATCCCCTTCACCTATCTTGTCCCTCCTCTACCCTCTCTCCATTGGTAGCCACCAGTTTGTTCTCTGTATTTGAGTCTATTTCTGTGTTTTTATACTCCTTTGTTGTTTTATTTTTTAGATTCCACATATAAGTAAAAACATACAGTATTTGTCTTTCTCTGTCTGACATTTTACTAAGCATAATATCCTCCAGGACAAATTGTAAAATCAACTGTAACTACAATAAACAGTTAATGGATAGAAATGAAGGAGGATGTTTTAGATACAGGACATTTACAGTTAAGTCTGAATAATTATAGATGTGTAATATAAAGGAATAGTTTGGAATTAAAATCTCAAATGATCTCAACACAGGAGATGCTGAGGAGGAGTGAAATGGAAACGTGCTAAGCTTTTTGTCATCTTCAGAGGAACAAAACACACTGATCAACCCCCAAACGATGGCAAAAAAGTTTAAATACATAGGCTAAAATTTAGCCAGAATTTTAGAAATAGAAGGAAATGAGGTAAATAAAAATAATTCAATCCATTCACATAAGACAGCGTCAGGAAAGAAAGAGGAAGGAAAAGAGCAAAGAAAGAAGGAAACACAGCCAATAAACACACAGCAAGGTTGACAAGGTCAAGTCCAAGCACAGCAGTAATCACACTCGTCCGAGCTTATAAATTCTTCTATTAACCAACCAAGAGAAAATGGGCCAAGTATGCAAATAGTGTGCCTGAAAGCATTCATGAGTGAAAATGATCAACCTCACTTCTGGTGAGGATTGTTCAAGAATTAAAATGGGGTATGATTTACACCCATCAAATTGTTAAAGTATAAAAGTTTGCAAAGGAAAAATAGTAAACAGCCTAAATGCTCATCAAGTTGGGAGCTATTAAATGAATTATAGAACACCTATCCTATGAAATCATTAAAAAAATGTTGTACATCTCTACGAAGTGACATGGCAAAAATTTCTAAAAAATACCTGCTAAGCTAAAAAATCATATTTTAGAAGATAGTATGATTCCATTTATGTCAGGAAGTAGAAAAATTCTGTTTGTGGGTGTGTATGTGAATGTAGATGTATGTGTACATAAATGAATATAAAAAGAACTATAAGGAAATACGTTAACTGGTAACAACGTTCCTTCTGAGGAACTATGCCTGAACTTGGAGAAGTACACTGGGATATATTATGTAAAACCATGGTTGCAGACATCTACAATTTTTTCTCTTATTGGTTTAGCAAACATTTACTGAGCACCTATTATGTTCAGACTCTATGATACATAAGGAGTGCAAAAATGAGTCTGTTTCTCCCCTCCAAAAGAAGGTAAATGTAGATTTTTCTTTTCATTCAAACAAGTTTATCAGGGTGGGGCTGAGAAAAACTGACACTGGAGCCAGTTATATGTAGATAGATGAAAATACAGAAATGACATGATGAAGTTTAGGTAAAGCTGGTGGTGGCATTATCCCAATGCAAATTTTGAGTTAAAAATAGCTTATCTCTTACAACAAACACAACGACACACATATGCATGCACACACACAAAGATGCAATGCTGAAACCCTCAATTTGGACGTTTCTTTGGTTTTTTTTTTTTTTTTAACTCAAATGATCACAAGTCATAAGAGCTGGATAACAGGGCAATGCCTTCTAACTTCTGATTATGACAAAACCTTTGTACAAATATAATAAAATTATATTATTTTCTTTACTGAAACATGTTTTTCTGGCCTTCCCGTAACTTAGTTTCCCCAATTAAAAAAATCCACATATACACTCACTGCCTGCACTGTGTTGTTTGTTGTCATTTGGAGAAAAGTAATATGTAAGTGTAAGAGTCACCCAGCCTTTCATCCAGGGTCTGGGTATCCAGTGGTTACATCTGGAGAAGGAATAAAGCTACACTGGTAAGGCTACAGAGTATTTAATTTATGGCAGTAAGGGCAGTTAAAGCCATGGAGAATACAAGTGAAAATCAGAAAATAATACAGTAGAACATACCTCTGTTTAGCTCCTAAGGCTCTAATACTGTGTTGAAGTTACATGATCTTGTATTTATACACTATTTGGGTTTAAAGTTGGTATATTATAATGAATAATTTAATAAAGCTACAGCCTAAATGCAAAGGGGGGAAGAAACAAAATGTAATTATAACCTTGTGAAATGCTTTCCACTACAGCAAGAAGTCTTAAGGGCAAGTGGATTTAATAGATTCAATGACTAGCATATCATAATAATTCAAATTTGATTTTCTTTCTTCTGCTTTTCCAACCTCAAAAATATTGCTTATCGTTTCATTAAATATCATAAATACTGAATTCTGATGGTAGAATAATATTGCAACTTTAAGTTGAGGATTTATTTTTAGTATTAGTCCCTATATATCAATGCATAGTTTTTCTCCAAATTAAGATTTTCCATTATCTAGAGCTGACTATGTAATAGGAGCCACTAAAAAGTAAAAAGTATAAACTTAATAAAAGCATATCAATATTACCTGGAACAGTCCAGCAACTGAGTGTTTTGGGTACTTAATTTTGTTAAATAAGGAATTAAGCCCTGTTTGTTTCAACCTATTTGGAAAATCTTTTAAAAGTACACC
Source organism: Pseudorca crassidens (assembly GCF_039906515.1). Classification (NCBI taxonomy): domain Eukaryota; kingdom Metazoa; phylum Chordata; class Mammalia; order Artiodactyla; family Delphinidae; genus Pseudorca; species Pseudorca crassidens. The sequence goes on from NC_090305.1 coordinate 27,009,074, forward strand.
CATCCCTCCTCCTTCTTAATAAGTGGAATTAAATTTCTTGCCAATTAAGAGCAATATTCGTTGAATGTGCCATGGTTGGAAAAGCCACAGTTGGCAAGATCAGGGCTCATTAAAAAAACGGGGGGTTAGGATTAAAACATTAAGGTTAACATTGAATGCACATGTATGTGTTTAAAAAAAAAACAAATTCTTGAAAGTAAATGTATACCAAACCCACCCCCCAGAACTGCCAGATAACCCCTTTCATAAATTGCTTTCTTATGTCATTCAAGAAACATTCCTTTTTAGCAGATTCGCTCTCCTAAAAACTATACCTCTTTTAAAATGTTTCCATCCAGCTCCTACTGACTTGAAATTTGAAATCTTTTACACTTTGCATTCTCCTTGTTTCAGCTTTTCAAGTCTCAGCAACGTGTTTTGTAATCACATGACCTTTTCTCAGATTTTCAAAATGCCCAAAGGATGCACAATCAGATGTACAAAAAAGTAATGTATTTCTATATTTGACCTTTACTTCTATTTCAAACCCACACAGAAGGGAACTCAATTTCAGTCAATTGGGGATTCTACTCTCTTTTTGTCTTGGAGTCATATAAATAAGTTCAAAACCATTGTAAGGTGCATCTGGTCCCTGGTGTACCCTCAGTACACATGGGATTACTCTCACAGAGCCCATCTCCTTTTACTGTGAAGCTATCCATCCACACAGGTCCCCCCATATCCCTCCTTGTTCTAGAGCCTCCTTGTTCCATCCACAGAATATTTAATTTCTCTTACATTTTTCTATTTGGTTCCTTGTCAAATTGACTATCATTTTCTCTAACTCCTGCTTCTGATACATATTGTTGATTCACTTTTATATGTCTTTAATAGTTTTTTAATATTATATATCATAAAATTCCAATATCTGAAGACTTTTGGGTCTGAGGTCTGGTTCTACTGCTTATTGTTTTTGCTGACTCTCACTCGTGGTGTTTGGTTTTTTTTTCTCATGGCTTTGTTAATTTTTTCTTGTGCGTCCTTAATCATTGGTACTCTATCTCAGGAAAGTCTTTTAGAACTGGATTGAAGATGTTTTCCTCCAGAGAGGATACTGTTTGTTTCTGCAGGCACTTAGAGGTACTACCTACCTAGATACTCTTTAAAAAAGAATTCTCAACTTACAGTTCTCATTTCAAGAAACTGATAATGAATTCAAGTTCCAAATCCATATAAATGCTGGCTTTTGGACACAAATTCTCCAGGAAGAATTTTTTCTTCTCTACCTAGAGTCACAACCTAGACCACCAATTTCCAGCTATAGGGTGCTTTTTTCCCAATTCACTTCCCTGAGGGTGTGGAGTTTCCTGGATCATAGAAAACTTCAGGCTGGGGAAGGAATGGCAGCCTTTTGTTCTACTTCCTCACCTCCTGGACATCTCAGAGCTTTATCTTTCCTACCCCAACCCCTAGGCAGACATTGAAACCTAAGCCCCGACTTCCCATTATCAGGAGGTATCTGATCAGTAGATGCTTCTGTCACCCAGTGACTTCAGTGTACACTGACTTTCCTATATTCCTGTTCCTGTTTCTTAGAACATTTATTTAAAAGAGGGCCTAAAACTATTTTATCTGGCATTTTTAGGTATTTTGTGGTTGAAGGGTTTCAAGATTCTAGCTTACTGCGTTTGCCAGTAAGTGAACCTCACAAATACATTTAAAATAAATTAGTAGGGCTTCCCTGGTGGTGCAGTGGTTGAGAGTCCGCCTGCGATGCAGGGGACACGGGTTCGTGCCCTGGTTCGGGAAGATCCCACATGCCGCGGAGCGGCTGGGCCCGTGAGCCATGGCCGCTGAGCCTGCGCGTCCGGAGCCTGTGCTCCGCAGCGGGAGAGGCCACAACAGTGAGAGGCCTGCGTACCGCAAAAAAAAAAAAAAAAAAAAAAAAAAAAAAATTAGTAAATAAGTTATTTAACTTATCAAAGTTTCTGTGGCTTTAGAACTTTACATAACCATATACATTTATATCAAACAATAAATGTACATAAGTTCTTGTTATATATATAACGTATGTATATGCCACAAATGATGACTCTTTATGAGTTTATCAGTACCTACAGAAACATCTGGTCAACTGTGCTGATTTTGAAGCTACTGTCTCTCAACCTTTCCATACATATGTAATGTTTGTAATCCAGAAACCGCCCATCACTCTGCCTCAGAAGTATTAGGCCATCAGAGGAGTGTCTCCCGCTCAGAAGTCTGAGTACTTAGCTCCACTGGGCCCCTTCAGAGCTCCTGAGTAAGTGGAATACCCTTTTCAGAAGCTGAATCCCAATCTGTGTTGCTTCTTCACTAAGTTTATTGCTTCTAGTCATTCCAATATCTTTACTCTGTTCCCCCAGCTCTAGGAATGGTAGCTGCTTCTTACAGTTCTTATATGTTTGTTACCTCAGTGTTTCTATTTTGCTTTTTTCAGTCCTCCAACCCTTGTTTAACAATTTCCGATATTAAATTCTCTCTGTTGACATATCTGTTTCTGTTTTCCTGACCACAACATCTCTATGAATGTGTTCAGATAATACTTGCCTTCACTAATTCCCAAATGACTAAAGGAGCATAGAAGGGATAATACTCAGCTGGTCTGGGCAATACAGCTGTACTAGATGATTTTCTCTAATGTTTGTTTGTTCTGATTAGTCAGTGAGTGTCAAAGATATAACAGCTGTTAAATATTTTGAATATCAACCAGGTCTGTGCCTGCAAACAATGAGATAATCCCTTTGATATTTAATATTGCTGATGTCTGAGATTTAATTTGTATATACTTCATTTGCTTATAAATGTCCCTATAAGTCAAAAGCCTGCTGTGATAGTGTTAAACAGCGACCAAGAACACTTCTGGTCTGACTTTCTTTCATTTGCTACTATAGAATGCAGACAAAAGGAAAGTACTTACTCAACCAGTCACTGCACTGTTTGCCTAATGCCAGTTTTTTTTTTTTTTTTGCCTGCACTTTGCGGCTTGTGGGATCTTAGTTCCCCCACCAGGGATTGAACCCAGGCCCACAGCAGTGAAAGCACAGAGTCCTAACCACTGGACCCCCAATGCCAGTTTTATTTGAACAAGAACAGCACTTTCTCCACTAAGTACTGATCCCGTGTTTCTAACTCATCAAATAAGCTTAATTTAATCAATGTCCAAGATAATCATACACCTCCTTGTGGTGTTGATGGAGCTGAGGGGAATGGTGGGAAAGCATGATGTCAGGAGTGTGCAAATGTGATTAAAATATATCTTCATGATCATAGAGATCACACTGAATTGAATGCATCTGGTGGGTTTATAGAGGTCAGGGCTACCCTAAACTCGTTGCCCGACAAGAGCCCTGTTGGAAAGGTTCAGCACTGACCAAATTTGTGAAACTTTACATTAGTCAACAGAAAATCTTCCGAAGGAAAAAATTTACAGAGCTTCCTATAGAATTGATATCTACATGAAATATGATGCTTCTGTCCCAAATCAGTTCCCAATACAGTGTTTCTCATGCCAACATATGAAAGCCACCTACAGCACAGCCACCTAAAGTGACTGTAAAGAACACTGCTGACTCAGATTTGGTGGGATGGGTTCTAGGAATGTGAAATAACATTGGGGAACCATTTTATTGCCAGGAATTGATAATATCCTTGTAGTCTGATATGTAACGATGGGCAACGTGTATAAGCATATATTGTGTGCCTGTTTTGTTGCACAAGCTTTAAATTATTTAACCTTTGGGATAATTCTATTATTATCTTCACTGTAGAAACAAGAAACAGAGGCATAGCAAGTTACATAATTTGAATAAAACTGCACAGTTCGTAACTGGTAGATGCAGGACTGATACTGACGTAGTCTGACTCTGTCACCCACACACGCAACCACTGCACCATGCTGCCTGTGTGATAACCATCAGGGCTCACACATGGCAATCCCCCCTTCTAAAATCTCAACGTTCCAAAGAATCATCAGATTTTCAACACCAAACTTTATACATGAGAAATATAAAATTCTTATGCCAAAAAATTCTTACTCATATCTAAGAACAAAGAAATCTACCTACACTTTTACAAAGAGTTAATAAAGAGTCCTTTATTCGTGTTGCTTCAGTGAAATATTTTTTATATCAATCAGCTAATCAACAACAGATGGATTAAATTTACCTGGAAATACATCTAAGCTTATTTATCTTTTTCTTTCAAGGAAAACACATCTGGTATTTTCCTATACCAAGAAAGTTTGGGAAATATTTGAACTGGTCTGAATACTCAAAACAATTCCATATCTCATTTTATCTCACGGGTGTTTAATTTGTAAGAAGCAGAGAGAATACCATAGTACTGTGATAACACAGGGGTGTATTATAATACAAAGGAATCAGTATAGACAGAATGTTAGAGGACGGAGAGGAATTTTTCTTTTCAAAAACTAGGAGAGCAGTTGTATGTGATTTGTTTGACTACATTTGAATGTATTTTATGGGGAGGAGACACATACTGTGGTAAGATCATCTGTCAACCAGCTAATGTCTTTCAAGAGCAAATTATTCAAAGGTGCTTTATTGAATTTACAACTTGAAATTGTACTTTTTTTGTACTTATCTGATGGTTTCTTTGATTATGGAGGCTACCAAAATATATTAGTTTAGTTAGTCAGAGTGATAATCTTTTTTTCTTTTTTTGAAAGTACTGATTTGGCTTCAAGGAGGTAAAATTTGTTGAGAAGATACTAATTTATCTTTTGGTGATGAGTGAAGGGAGGAGATTATTTAAACAGTCTTTTGATACAGTAGGATTCCATAATGAGAAATAAATAAACAAACAGTAAGGTAGAATAGAGATTAGAAATGCCATCAGGGGCAGGGGAACATGATGGCTAAGAGCATATGCAGTGGAGTCAGCTAGACACGGATTTGAATACTGGCTCCATTAAAGACTGCATGAACCCTCAATAGTTTTATGAGCACTTTACAGCAGAGACTGTGTTTATTAATGTGCGCATATTGCAGGTACTCAATAAAAGAACTCGATCACTGAGTAGTATAACTTTTACTCGATGGTACAAATTCTATTTCTGGAACATTCTCTCACCTTACCTACTGTCCTTCCAGAGAATGTCTCCTCCTCCTTCTTGGCTCAAGTCTTCTCCAACCATATTCCAACCCTTCCTTTTTTTTAGTTTAACCCCTTCCATCTCTATCCTTGAAGAACTCCTTGCCTGTACCTTTGTTATATCTATAAAAACGTAGGGTTTTCCTTACTTATACCTTTTTTTTCTTCACTAAACTCTGAGGTCCTCATGGGCCTAGACTGGTCATCTTTGCACCACTAGCTCTTAGCACAGGGTCAGGCATATGGCGGGCAGTCAGCATTCACTAAATCAATGAACAAATGACAGAAAAAAGTGAACGAATAATAACTTAATTAGGGGTTTGTTTGTTACATTACTTCAAGCCTCAAGTTGGAATGTAGAATTTGTTATAAATCACAGCAGAGGGTTTGGAGATGTAAAATAATTAGTATTTTAATATTCTACTGATGGTAGTGCAAATTAGTTTAGCTACTTGGAGGTCAAATTGTTAGGAGTCCTACAATTATGCATTTCATATAAACCAAAGATTCAATTTCTTGGTAGGTAACCTTGAGAATCCTTGGTACATGTACACCAAGAGGCAGATACAGCATTTTCAATCCTCATTGTTTATAATAGGAAAAAATCAAAACAACATCAATAAATGAATACAGTAAGAAAATGTGAAATATTTATGAAATAAAATACTATACCATAGTGTAAAGAAATGAACTAGATCGATATTATATCAACATTAATACCAAAAAATGCTTGAGCAGCAAAAGCAGGCTGAGAATTATATGTGCAGCATGAAATCATTTATAATTTTAAATACACACACACTACCTATTTTTTCAGTGTTATATATTCTCAATGGATTCAAATATGGGTATGTAAAAAATACTAAAAAGAGTAAACCAAAAAAAGTTCATGCCATTCCTAAAGGCACGTGTCATTGCCTCTAGGAATGGCAATAGAGAACCACAGTGTGGGGAAAGAAAGATCAAAGGAAACTTAAGTTTTATTTTTTGTCTTACAATTTCTTGAAAAACAGAATGCTTATTTTCTTACTTTCCAAAAATATAAGAGTCAAAGACAGAAGTGAGAGGCAAGAGGGGAGAAAGGGAGACAGCAGTCTAAGCAGTTAAGTTGTTAGAAGTGCTTGGGGGAGAAAAAGTGTTTTCTGGTTATTCCATATATCACTTTACTGCCAATGGTGTCTCTTTGATGTCAGGAGTCTCCAGGATCTGACACTAATAATGAGCTGAGTGGGCCAAACATCTTCATTGTGTCTCAATTTTTTCATTCTAAAGAGAGGAGGCAGGATTTAGTTTACTTTTAAGACCCCTTGCAGATGGGCTATTTTATAGTTCTATCAGAGTATGATGCTTTTCCTCTACAGTTGGAGAAGGGAAGTTCCTTTTTACCAGGAATGTATCCCCAAGGCAAAAAGCGAATCGAGATGGATCAATCACCTCTCTCTCTCCTACAACCAGCAATTACTGCCCTCAACAATCACTATATATATATATATATATATATATATAGAGAGAGAGAGAGAGAGAGAGAGAGAGAGAGAATAGTTAAGAAAGATCTTCCCCCAGTTTATTGTTCCCCCTCTTTTTTTGGCTGCGTTAAAGAAGTGTCACCTATGGTAGACCATGATATGGTGAGAATCAGTACCATTTTGTAACTGTCTTGACACAAGCTTATGAGGTAGATAAAACCTGTATTCCTACTTCACCATCGCCCAGTTCAGGCCATGTCTTCCTACTCATTGGTGACCTCCATCTTCGAATGGCCAAATTAATGCCAAGGTCCAATTTAAAGCCTATTCGGAGGAAAGTACCTGTGTACCCTTGATGAAATGTAATGTGTTATCCTTGCCAGGCATATTTTAACTTCACTATTGAATACAGCCAGACATTAATGGCTTTGATGATATGTGGGGAGAACCCTGGAGCTTTTCAGAGCTTCCTGAAATTTCAACAATCGATATCTTTCTGCTTAGTTACTTGAACACTGGCTCCTCTCACTCTCACTGAAGGGGAAACTTTAGATGCCAATAAGTCAAGTCCTTGTCCTCATATCTTAGAAAGAACTGGGATTAAAATCTGAATTCATGACTTCTGAACTCTCAGCCTTGCTTCAGTAAGATACTCCAGACAACTTTCTCTCTGACCTCTTCCATTTGCCTAGCGTATCTCAAAAAAATCCCGGTTTCACTTTAACCCTCTTGTTATCGTTAATTGATTCTAGATGACTTGCTGTCCTTATCTCCACTGCCCTGAGAGCTTTAACTGCTGTGGGGCTGCAGCACTTCCTGGACAGCATTGCCTAGCCCACACCAAGCTGACACGCAGCCTCAGCTGCGTGAGGGTTTATTAGATCGTTTCTCCACCTTTCTCTTTCTGAGGAATTGCAGTCCAGAAAGTTGCAGTTATGACTGTCCCCAAGACTGCTCTGGCCCGCTACCACCTTCCGGAGTTTTAATATTTTCTCGCATCCTTACTCCATTGCTTAATATGCTTCCTCAGAGTTTAATTCCCCGGTACTGTTGCATTCAGTTTTCTCATTTTTACTCTGCTATGTACACATCATCACATGGGCAATAGTATTCAACCTATCTCTTGCTTTCCTACTTTCAATAAAATCTTACCTGTCCACGAGCAGGGGGTCGAACATAATTTCTCCTTTAATTACATTAGCTATGGTTGGTAACGGAAAGTTGCAGTTCTCCAATTCAGTAACTCCTTTGATCCTTCGTGGGTCTTTAACGCAGCAGATGTCTGGGGAATCCAAGTCCCTTCGGAGTTCAACATTATGAGAGTTCAACTGACCTCACCAGCTGGTTTTTCCTCACCTACCATTTCAATGGCCTATAGCAGATGCCCCATAACACTGTCTTTGTTTTACGTTTTTTCTCTCTCTCTCTCTCAGCCTCCTAAACTCAGAGTACTCTACACCTCCCCAACCTCTATATACCTAAGCTACTTTGTGGAGCATGTGAAAATTTCAGAGAAATTATGTCTATCATAAGCCTTCTAGTGTTGAAAGGGTTTTTGTTTTTTTGTTTTTTGAGGGGAGGGTGTGGTGATGATGGTCAGAGAAGAAAGGAAAACCTTACCTTGTTATCACTATTGATATCATGCTCTTTATTCCAGATTAACCAATGTCTAGTTAGGACTGTTTTTCTCTGAGCCCAGAGCTGATCTACTTAGCATCCTAAAGTACCCCCTCCCCAGGCAGAAGAGGAAAAGCTTTGCTCTGCAAAGAATTGCTGAGGTTCCCACTATGCTGAATTGTGAGAGGGCATTGTCACTCTCTGACTTTCCTCAGGCAACTGAAGAGGACATAAAAGGATGTTCTACTTTTTACCTATTTCTCAGGAACTACTCTACTTTTACCAACTATGAAATAAAAATATGCTTGAGTTGCTAGATTCAAGGGATTTCAGTCCAGTGTGTTTCAATAACAGATAATAGGAAAACCATGAATGTTAGTCCTAATGAAATTCCTCGGTAGTTAGAACCCAAGCAATATGTTGTGATGGAGTGGCTAAGGGCTCAGATTCTGGAGTCAGAAAGATTCCAGTTTGGATCCAGTCACTGCCTCTTACTATGTGTGGTTAAGTAAGTCACATAACCATTGTAAACCTCAGTTTACTGCTCAGTAAATTGGTGATCATAACAGCAATTTACCTCATAGGATTATTTTAGGGATTAATGGATACAATCTGTTTAGAATGCTCAGCACAGTTCCTAGGACAGAGTAAGCACTTCTTCTATATGATCTGTCATCATTACATGCTCTGCAAATGTAAGCTTATTTTAATACTAAAAATGTCTAATTTATGCTGCTCAATTAAAAGAAATTTTTGAATCTCATCTTCTTGAGATTATCACTTTTTCCATTTATGAGGAAAATCAAGAGTTGACGGTATTTTGAAAAACAAAACAAAAAATATGCAGTATCACTGAGAATTAAGTTCTGCCTTAGGACAGTCTATCACAGACTGAATTTTTACAGATTGTGATAATTCCCTGGTTAGTCATAAAGTCAAGAATTTTGGAACTGAAAGGTATCAATGTCAAATTTATTACAGTACTTGGAAGTTTTATAAAAACTTTACAGTGTGTTTTATGAATGATTCTTCCTGCATCCCCATGAGAGAGTCAAGCATTACTCTCTGTATTTCAAAGGATTGCAGACTGAGGGTCAGAATATTTGAAATGACATGAAGCCACTGTCTCTTCATGCACTTTGAGGTCAGTTAAGCAGAAGCGATTAAGTTTCCCACTTTCAATTCCATCACCCAAAGGTGCAAGGCAGGATTTCTCAGCCTTGACACTCTAGGCATTTGGGGCCAAATAATTTTTGTCATAGGAGTTGCCTGTAGAACGTTTAGCCATATTCCTGGCCTCTATCCACTGGATGCCAGTAGCGTGCCCCTGAGTTGTGATAACCAAAAATATCTCTAGACAATGTCCAGTGTCCCAGGGGAATACTCCCAGCTGAGAACCACTGGTGTAGTGGTTATTTTTTTTCCTCTTGTTCCAACTGTAAGTGACTTTTTCCATAATTCTTTCTGCTGTGAGAAAAAATGGCAACAAAGTTGACATACGGTGCCTTGAGAGCGCCTCTCCTCATTTTGCTTTCTGTCTTTGTCTCCCTCTCTGGCTCCCTACAGACACACACACACACACACACACACACGTGCACATGCATGCACTTGAACCTTTTATCTTCCAAGCCTGCATGTTAAGGATGAGAAGGAGCCCATGGGTTTGTGCTGCCACATTACCTCTTAAGCCTTTTGAAACTTATAATTCGGTAGATAAAGAGTTGTACAGTAACATGGTTTGCCAATTTCCTATTCAAACCTGACAGGAGGGCGGTGCCACATTATCAGCTAAAATAACATTTTTAAAGCAAAAAAAAAAACAAAGACTCCCGCACAGAGTTAGCACTTTACAGTCCAATATGGAGTATCCTTTTCTTTATGGAACATTCTTTTGTGCTGTAAAGAAAGTGTATAGAAAGATGTTCAATGCGTCGTCAAGAGTAAAATTATTAGCGTATCATATACGAGGCAGTCATATAGCAAAAGAGCTGGAGCTGTGTTTGCCCTTAAAGGAGATGCAGTCATATAATAGAGAGCCTTAGAGCTAGGGTTTACTGTACTTTGGGAATTAATCACATAAACTATAAATTGGGTTCAACAGGCTGGCTGGGTAAATAGGCGCAGCTAATGAGGACACTATGAGATCTTATAAGAGAGCTGACTGCCCCAGGACAAATAGTCCATGGCGCACCTGATGGAAAGCTAGAAGACATCAAAGCATAAAGGATTAGTGCTCTCACAGTGTTGAGAAATGGCCGGGGGGAGATTCACCAACTTATTACCCACATCCAAGTTAATCCTGTTATCTGCAAAATATAACTGTGTTCAGGAACTGCCACCACCTCAACTTGCAGAAGCATAATTTTGCGTTGACATGAACAAAAGTGCAGGAAATTTTCATCCGACAAAGAAAAATAGAAGATTATTATTATTTTTAAAGGCTTTCTCCTTCCTCCATATTTGGCTGCATGTATGAAAACATGCAGAATAGAAAAGCTTCTGTGTGTCTAAGTGGTGTGGCAGGGGATGGAGAGAGAGAGCTGCAGAGACGAATCCACTGCGATTTTCCAAAACTCCTGCTTGTCAGGGAAATGAGTATCATGGAAGAAGGGACATACCTCATTTTTAACTAAATCTGTACTCATTTCAAACAGACTGGATTTACCTTTGCAAAGCAGGCAGGCGAACACTCAGTTTGAAGGTCAAAGGAGGTTTGAGGAATGGCCCAGCCCACTTGCTGCCCTTCCTGCCCCTGCAGCTCACCCAGGGTATTGATTGCTGGGGTGACACCCACCTGATCCCAACAGATGATCACGGTTGGGGGGAAAGGGGCAAAACCCCTGAGCTCCCTGCCAATCTGCCTTGGGGAAAGTGGCTTCCTGGGCTAGAGCTGACATTCACTTCAGGCTTGTTTATGCAATTGAGGGTCACACTGTTTGGAAGCGAAATGCAATTTATCCCCAGCCTCTACTGATTACGGAGGCAGAGAGTGGGGCTGAAGCTGGTTCAGCCACTAGCTGCCCTCAGCCTCCCAGGGGCATCCTTTTCCCTCTTCTGCTCCCTTTGTCTAGCTGAGCTGATGATAACAGGGCTTGTGGATGAGTAGAGAGGTGAGACTCTGCCTGCCTAACCCAGAGCCCGGCTCACGGGAGGAACTTAAATGATTATCAAGTGAGCCTGTAGTTGCTCCAAAGATCTGTATGACAATTTCGGCAGTTAACACCCTATGGAAACCTAGGAAAGTGTACTGTTTTCCAGTATAAAGCTATATCAGAGCAAATTTTGCAATAGAGCTTTTCTCTTGCAGAAAATCTGAGGATTATAATTATACAATTTGCCTAAAGAAATAGCAAAAGAGAAAAGATCTTTGAAATGATGCACACACACACACAAATGGTCTGGATCTTCCATTCTAATAGACTTCTCTGTTATAATGAGAATTTCTGAGGATTAATGCGCCCCCACACCCCTGCCCTCCTCATTCGGCCCCACTTTCCTGTAAGTCGCTTTCCACGCAGCTTCGAGGTGTTCTGCACTCTGGTGTTCCTGTGTTCTTGCATACCCACTCTGTCTCCCATGCAGACCTCTGCTGCTCTTCCCATATACCTCCTGAGAGAGCTCCATTCTCTTATCTCCATTGCAGAGTTCCCCCTTTTTCAAGATTTCCATTAGCTCTCTTCACTAATAATCCCCATGGCTTTGTCACTAGCCCTGCCTTTAAGCCTAGACTCCTGCATCCACTGCGGCAGCATCCTTCTGGACACGCCACGGAGGAGATCACTTTCGCCTCAGACTCCGCCTGTCTGAGATTTGTCCTCTTCATCTCCAAACTAGCTTCTCTTCCTACTTGGTATCTGTAGAGTCAAGGATTTCCAAGTTTTTCATATTCCAGACATTGTCATCATCTTTTATTTATCCACTCCTAGCACCGTAACACCATAACCAATCTACTTTCCCTTCAAGTCTTCCAGAATATTCCTTAGAACGACTGCTCTCTGCCTCATCCTGCTGCCCTTAAGCTTGCCTCACCTCTGCGTTCCTCTGGTTTCCTTAACGCTAGGTGATTCTCACTCCACTTTTTTTTTTTTTTTTTTTGCGGTACGCGGGCCTCTCACTGTTGCGGCCTCTCCCGCTGCGGAGCACAGGCTCCGGACGCGCAGGCTCAGCGGCCACGGCTCACGGGCCCAGCCGCCCCGCGGCATGTGGGATCTTCCCGGACCGGGGCACGAACCCATGTCCCCTGCATCTGCAGGCAGACTCTCAACCACTGCGCCACCAGGGAAGCCCTCACTCCACTTTTTCATAAAACTTCCACCACATATATAATTCATATCCTGGCCCATCCAGAAATCTCAGGCTTTGAGCTCAATAGACCTGAATCCATTCTTACAAGGTGACCAGAGGCAAGTTAGTTTACCTCTCTGAGCCTCACTGCATCATCTGTAGGGTGAGAAAACTAATTTCTACTTCTGGAAGGTGGAGAGGGTTCTAGATCTCAAGAACCTAGCCTAGTGCCTGGGGTACTGCAGGGGCTCTATAAGTTCCTTTCTCTCTTCTTTTACCTTTCTTTTTGGTTGTTGTTGTTTTTAATGAGATGCCCCCTCTAACCCCAATACCTCAAGTCTAAGTGCAATTTTAGTTAATTTGTCTCCACTCTTCCCTTCCCAGCTATGCCCTCAGCTGGCCCCTCACTAGCTGGTCAACAGGTAATGCTTATTCTTGTTTCCTGCTGTCTTCCTAAGTGTCCTCCCCTCTCCCTAGGCCAAGGCTACCCATTCTTCAGGAACCAACTGAAGTCCCTCCTCTTCCCCAAAGCCTTAGCCAGTCCCTCCGGGAGCTCTCCTCTTCTGAGCTCTTATCACCCTCACAGTCTCCACCACACATCCCAGAACCTGTATTCTGCAGGCTGCTAGGCAACCGTCATGGCAAGATTGCCTGCCCCTCACTTTCCAACAAGAGGAAGCTGAATGTCAGTGACATGTACCAAGTCATATGGCTCATTTCTGGCAGAATCAGAAGTACATTACTGCTACTTAGCTAGTAATTTTTGAATATATCTAAAGTGGGTTTTAATTACTACAAGTGTATTACTCTTGATCCAAGAAAATTATAAGAAATCTAAGGACAAGCTACCTGTGCCTCCTTATAACACCTAACACACACACACACACACACACACACACACCATCTAAGCACAGGGCACAATGTAGGGACTCAATAAATGTTTGGAAATTAATTTGGGCTTATTATCACAAAAAGATTAATCACTACGAGACCTGTGAGCCCCTGTCATAGGTATCTTTGAGTGATTTGGAAATTCTGCCTCTTAAGAACTTTAAACAAAGGGAGAAAATTGTCTGGTTTAAATGAACCACTGCCTAAAGGCAGGGGATAGATTGGTTTTAGGAGTTTAATTTCATCACTATAATCCTATGATTATAAGAAAGAAGGCAGGTTGAAAAGGAGCCATAAATCACCTGTGGACTCATGAGTCCTGGTCCTGCTGCCCCCTCACTCCTTACCCAACACCTTTTCTGTGGACAGTACTTATGTCCAGCCTTGCTGCCCAGGGCACCTCAACTATACTCTGAACTCCAGGGCTCCTCAAGCAAGTCTAAGCCTCGGGATAAAACTGGAAGCCACAGTGCTTAAGAGAACAGCTTTGGGGGTTAGGCAGACCTGGGTTCTAGCTGTGTGGCCTCTAGCAATTAACTTAACCTCCTGAGCTGCAGTTTCCTGCTCCACAGAATGCGGGAATAATCTCCCAGGGTTTTATGAAGATTAACTGAAATAATACAAATGAAGATCCTGCCCTAATAAAAGAAGCTCTGGGCGTCATCAGACATGAGTTCCTATACACGCTCCAGAGCTGGCTCACTTTGGAGCAGCTGGTCGTTTCCATTCCACTGTCTCTGGAAGGGCTCTGGGGTGAGTTGGCAGATATCTCTGGTGGGAAAGGCATACCCTGTTGGTCCAGCATCACCTACCCACCAGATGACAAATAGAGGAGAGTGTCCCAGTTCCTCCCAGCAGCTTGGGGAAGAGCTGGGATCAGACACTAACTCTTCTGAACCAGATGCTTTATTCTTTTCCATCTTTTAAACCTTGCAGGCTCTTCAAAGGGTTTTTCCTTTCAGGTAGATCTTATTTTGAGTATCAGTGATGAAGTTACACTAATGGATTTTTTTCCCCTTTCTTTTTCTTCCAGCAGAGCTACAACAAAGGCATCCATGCTAGAGACGCAGCCCAAATGTTCTGCCTGCTGGAGCCCTCAGACATAATTTGAGTAAGTTGAAGGCAGTTGTAAAAGGGAGAGTGCGAAGGATCAGATTGGGGGTGTAGTTTGTTCTGTTTTTTTGTTTGGTTTTTTTTTTTTTGAGAAGTTTTATCATTAGAACATTTGTTTATGTAATTAAAGCACCCTCATCATTAATACCTTCAAGAGACATTTTAATTTCATTGAGTTATTTATTTGATTTCTGGAGGATTAAAAAGCAACAATAAGCTAAGTTCCCTTCTTCTTAGGAATCATGCTATTTTTGTTGTGATGTGAAGAGAGCTGCCTACACCTACTACCCACTCCACTTTTTGCTCAGGCTTAATATTCCAGGACGAAGGAGAAAATGAGCTGTCTCTCTCCCCCAAACCATGCATCTGCCTTGGGTTTAGGCGGTCAGTAGGATCTTGCAGAGGCAGGAAGCCCCAGATGGTACCCCAGAGAATCCTGGGGCAGCATCATCCTGGGACCTCATGTTCCCACCCTTGGTCCAACCATGGCCACACAGGCTTTGCCCAGAGAAGAGCTGCTCCAGGTGAAAATGACACCCCAGAGCTCTACCAGACCAAGGTCAGCACGTCCCTGGGAAGTTCAAATCCACAGTCTTCACCAGCCATTCCAAACCCCAAAAATCTCTGAAACCCAAAAGTTATCTTCAAAGTTTGCAGCAACCACACTGAAGATAATAATAAAGATTTATTTCATCTTTATCGATCTCACTCAGTATAATAGTCACTGTGCTTTATTTAAGGGTGCTAGCTACCCTGATGCTACTGAAGGTGTTAAATAATATACAGTACATGTAGCATATTGCCTTTCAAAATACAAAAAATTCTGGATTCCAAAACTGGTTTTGAGAATAAGGGATTCATGGCCTGAATTACCCTTTTAGAGCAGCAGAAGGGAGAGGTGGGAAGAGGTGGAAAGCCATAGCAACCCTTCCTCTCTGTGCTGTGCTTGAAAGCTGTGACACTTTCATGGTGCTTCTCAAACTTTAATGTGACACAGATCCCGCAAAGATCTTGTTAAAACGCTGATTCGGATTCAGTAGATTTGAAGTTGTGCCTGAGATCCCTTATTTCTAACTGGCCCAAGTGCCACTGATGTGTGGACCATACCTCAAGTAGCAGAGATCTACAGATATAGAAATGTTGATTCTTGAAAAAATCCCAAGGACATGAAAAAAAGGCAGGCATTTACAGGTCATGGAAGCAACCTAAATGCTCATCAACAGATGGATGGATAAAGAAGGTATGGTACATATATACAATGGAATATTACTCAGTCACAGAAAGGAAAGAAATTGAGTCATTTGTAGAGATGTGGATGGACCTAGAGACTGTCATACAGAGTGAAATATGTCAGAAAGAGAAAAACAAATATCGTGTATTTACACATATATGTGGAATCTAGAAAAATGGTACAGATGAACCTGTTTGCAAGGCAGAAACAGAGACACAGACGTAGAGAACAAATGTATGGACACCAAGTGGGGAAACGAAGGGTGGGATGAATTGGGAGGTTGGGACTGACATATATACACTACTATGTATAAAATAGATAACTAATGAGAACGTACTGGATAGCACATGGAATTCCACCTCGCTGTACAGTAGAAACTAACACAACATTGTAAAACAACTATACCCCAATTTAAAACCAAAAAAGCCAGGCATTTACTACCATTGTCTAGATGGGGAGATACGTGGTCCCAGGATAAAGAGTGTTGCCTAGGCTCACACAGCTAGAAAATGTCAGAGTCGGGACTCAAATCCCAGGATCTTGACCACCTGGCCATCCTCCTTCTGGCATTCCACATCTTGAAGTAGGAGGCACTGGGAGTGGAACAGAACACAGGAGGAAACAAGGAAGACTTCTTTGAGAATATTTCTCAGTGAAACCCACTTTAATTAGTCACTCGTGGTATAAGAGATGGTCAAGAAACAAGGAGAAAGGAAGCCAGATTTTGAGCCCTGGGTCTCTCACCAACTAGCTGTGAGATGTCTTTGGACCTAAGCAATCTCTAATGTACCTGGGCAACTGGAGTTTTTTATATTTCTACTCCAGCTGATCCGTAAGAAGGGAAGAAACCTCACTGAATTCTCAATTATCACTGTCTCTCAGAATTGACAACCTTGTAGTACGTTGTCTTTATCACAAGAGGCCACATGGTACGGCCAGAAAAGTTTCCTGGAGACACCTACCTGGGTTTGAATCCTTCCTCTAATTCCTAATGGGTTGTACAAACATAAGCAAGATCCTTAGCTCCTCTGTGCCTCAGTTTCTTTACCTGTAAAATGGTGGTAATCCTAGTACTAAACTCATGACGTCTTTATGGAGGTCTAAATTAATTAATATAAGTAAAGCATTTGGAACAATACTTGGACCAAAGTGGTCCATTTTGTATCTCTTAAGGCTTCCATTTATCTCCAGTGCCAAGGCTTACTTGAAGATTTGGACTTCATGATGTTAAAATTCCCGTGAAATACTTGATGATGATGTGATTGAGTTTCTCCCAGTAAAGAATATTCTTTTGGGAATCAAGGAGGCCAGGAGTGGATTTTTATGAGTTGTGAGCCTTGCACATGCTTTAAAAAAATTTTTAAAAAAAAAGGTTTGCTATTGATTATCACGATATTGGTGAAGATGAGAGGAGAATATCATTCTCAGGATGGGTGGAGAAAGGGACACTTGCAGAGTTTAAGGTAAATCAGGTTATGAGCAGTTTAGGAGCCCACCTCACCCCTAATCTAGTATGTTTGCATCTGGCTATCCCAGGTTTTGACAGGTTGTTATTAACACACTCACACATCTCTTGGCTTCATCTGATCAGTTACCCTCCCTTCTTAAAATCACTTTTGTGGGAGGATGAAAGGGAACACAAAATGATTGAGGTGACAGGTCCCGTGGTGCATTGAAGAACTGTGTCAGAAAATGTTGCCAAAAGTTATTTTCAGCTGGGAAGGGAACACCCTTTTGCGCTTTGTAATTCATGGGTGGACCACAAGAAAGTGAAAATAGCTAATGTCTCTGGAACACTGCCACTCACACATAGCAACGGCCTTATTTACAGATACAAAAATCATTATTTCTTTCTGTTCCCCGAAGCACAACTTTCATGCTGGGGAAATTTCCTAGGATCACAAACATACAAGGCCAAACCTTCGAGGTGGCTTCACTCCAACCTCCCAAGTTGGAACAACACTGTGCACGCAATTTCGATGACTTCTTCCCACTCCATCCCTCCCGCTCTCAGCCAAAATCGATTTGGGCAGGTACCAAAGGAATGGTTTGAAATTCAGACCCTGCTCTTGATTTGTATGCGAAATGACATCTGGATGTTTCTTAAACCCATTTTCTGTGCTCACTGAATTCTGCCCTGGTGAAAATACACAGAGGACTAATGTTTTTTACAGGTAGGAGAAAGAGCTGACTTTCCGACGTTTTCCAAGCAATCTCTTTCCACAAGGTGAGAATGTTCATGCAGTACCTATCCAGAGTTCTGGCAGTAATTATAATATATAATACATGCTGAGATTGTATTATACACCAGGCCCTGTTCTAAGTGCTTTATATACATTAACTCCTCAATAGGCACAACTATCCTATCCTTAGAGGATAAAGGATAATTTTGCACAAATAGGTGAAGCAACTTTCCCTAGGTCACACAGGTAGCAAGTGGGGAGCTGGACTTTATGGATCTGTTCGGCTACAGAGTCCATGTTCTCACAACTATAATATTCTCTCTCTCTCTGCAATAGGGGACACAGGCAGAAAGAGCAGGAAGACATGCAACCAAAGCTTTTCTGCCCCCACGCTTGTCTTGCACTCTGCTCCTACTCCCACTTTTTTTTTTTTTTTTTTTTTGCGGTACGCGGCCCTCTCACTGTTGTGGCCTCTCCCGTTGCGGAGCACAGGCTCCGGACGCGCAGGCTCAGCGGCCATGGCTCACGGGCCCAGCCGCTCCGCGGCATGTGGGATCTTCCTGGACCGGGGCACGAACCCGTGTCCCCTGCATCGGCAGGCGGACTCTCAACCACTGCGCCACCAGGGAAGCCTTCCTACTCCCACTTTCCTAAAATGCTCTTGCAAACAGAAAAGACAAATTTCATAGTCACTACATCGCCTGTAGTAAGGTAATACTTCCAGAAAGCTAAAGAGGGTGTAGTTTCACAACTTGGGAAGGGAGAGAGGGGAGGGGAGTTTCCCATAGATGTACAAGTCTCCCTGCTTCCTAATAACCAGTATTTTGAGCCGTCTATAGGGCAAACTATCCAAAGAACAGATCTGGTATGTGAGAGGCCTGGGTTGAAGAATACACGTGGAATGGGCTCTGTTACTTTGAGGTAGCCACCAAACTGAAATTTAATTTCCCCACTTGCAGGTTGGATATTCATTTACTTTTCCCCTTAACTCTCCTTTGAGAAGGCTTACATCAACAGTGAATAAAAAATAGAACATATAAATAAGAATAGAAAGAAAAATAACAATAAGAGCAGAAACTCAAAACCAGGGCCAGGATCGTGCAAAACTATGCAGGTAGTGTGAGCCCTCACGCAGCTTTTGATGCTCAGAGTTGATTCCAGACTTATTATCAAAAAAAAAAAAAAAAAAAAGTCAATTTCATGGGAGAAGTGAAGTCTTTAAGAAGGATAATCTGTAGAAGAATTTTCTGAAATGGGTCTTCTTAGGGAAGGTTCTTAATAACATGATAAACAATATCCTCAGCAGCTTTCCAACAAGATGGGATTAAAGATTTCACAGGTCTATTTCTCAAAACTTCTACAAAACTTTGGGTTCAAACTTGAAACACCATTTAGCCTGGTTTATTCTTGGGCAAGAAGGAGGTAAGTGAGTCAGGCAGGAAGACAAGGTTCAAGATAATACGATCAAGGATATAATCTAAATGTACATCGATAGATGAATGAATAAAGAAGATGTTATATGTATATATACATACAATGGAATATTACTCAGCCATAAAAAGATAGAAATAATGCCATTTGCAGCAACATGGATGGACCTAGATATTATCATACTAAGTGAATTGAGTCAGACAGAGAAAGACAATACCACATGATATCACTTATATGTGGAATCTAAAATATGATACAAATGAACTTATTTACAAAACAGAAACAGACACTGAGACATAGAAAACAAACTTACAGTTACCAAAGGGGAAAGTGGGGGAAGGATAAATTAGGAGTTTGGGATTAGCAGATATACATTACTATATATAAATTGGATAAACAACAAGGACCTACTGCATAGCACAGGGAACTATGTTTAATATCTTATAATAAACCATAATGGAAAAGAATATGTATGTGTGTGTGTGTGTATATATATATATATATACATATACATATATATAAAACAATCACTTTGCTGTACATCTGAAACATTATAAATCAGCTACACTTTAATTTAAAAAAAGAATATAATGTTTTGATAGGTTCTCTTTATCTTTTTCTTTCACACGAATCCTTTTAAGAAGATTGTAAACGTTAGAACTCCTTAGAAAATCACACATGTTATATATACAAATGTTCTGTTTTTTACAATTTTAGGAGCTGAAAAATTTCTTAAATCCCAACTGTCAGCTGCTGACTGTGGGTCCTGGGACTCCAGATTAGGAATCTTTCCTGGAAGAAGAGAAGACTACAGATCTTTCCTATAATACTCAATAGACATTGTTTCTATCATCAGAGCTTCTGCTGTGCACTAAGAAACAAATTAAATGTGAGTAATTATAGAAAACACATGAACAGTTGACTTACTGCAGAAATCAAGCAAGAAGCCCAAACAAAACCCTCCTTTCATAGACAATATTCCTATTTCCACATGGTGGCCCATAGACATGCTGTTTGTCAAAACGAATTATTCTCTAGAAACAGTTCAGAGGTTACTAGTGAATAAATAATCTATTTAACACCCAATCTTCTTTACTCTTGAGTATTTCCAAATTAACTTTGACCCTCATACTATTCAAATTAGATTGTTACTTTGAGTAAGACTGTTGACTAATAAATCTGCCGAGGCAAATTTGTTGCTAAGAGCACAAGACTTTTGAAAAGACCTTTCTAGGCTTTTCTTATTTAGGCCTTATATGACTTCACAAGAAACGTATTAAATTAAATTAATATTCTATTTTAAGTATATCGTTATTATGCTGTAAATTGTCTTAAAGGATTTCATACATTTTCAAATCTTGTGTTTTATGAAGAACAAATAATTCATTTTTGTTCTTTTGCTTTAAAGGTTGTTATATTGGCAGGTAACTATAGAAGGTGGTATTAAATTAGTTAACATAATATTAGCTTTCAGAGACATATGATTCAACAGTTATGCATTTTTTGTAGCAGTTCCCTCTCTCTCTCTCTTTTTGTTTGTTTGTTTAGCATTTAGATAGAAAAGACATACCTAAAACCTGCTTGCTCTCTTGATATTTATATAAAGTATTGGCCTCAGAAACCAAGATGTATAGTTTTTTAAAAGAGAAAATATAGTATAGTTCAGAAAGACTGTCCACCCACAGAATGGATGTTTAATATTGGTAAAGAATAGAACTGCCTTCAAAAAAATTAAGTCGGGTTCGTCAATGTTTTTCAAAGGATTCTATTTAAAGTCCCTCCTTCTGGGTAGATTTGTTGCCTACACCAAAACCAGAAAAACTCAGCATTTGCCTCTTATGTCCTGGACTTCCATGTAAATTATCTTTGAAGAAAGGATTCTGTTGCTTTAAAAAAAATGAAAGTATTTTGAAAATCAATAGGGTAGAGTTTCTTAGAGTTCATCCAGATGGGATCACACCTGGAAATTTAATCAGGGTTAACCTGTTGGTAGAGGTCGGAGCTCACAAGTCAAAACAGGCTCTCAACAGTTTTGACGGCAAAAGGTCTTCATTCAGTATCATCTTTAATGTAAGCTTTTTAACTGATAAACTATCTGCAGATGTTTTACTAAGTCCCTGGCTGAGATAGGGTTTAGGGACGTAAAATTTTTGGATAGTTACCTTAAAACCATATTGCTGAGAAAAAAGAGTCATCAATAATGAATACATAATCTTCCTAATCTAGTTTGCAGATGAAACACCAGTAAAAATAACCGGAAACAGGAAGACAGGAGCAAAACAGAGATGTACTTTGCACCGTTTTACAAAATGGTTTGCTGGTGAGTGTAAAACTTTAGGAACTGAAGACAGAGCACCTGCCCAAGATAAGGGTGGGACAGAGGGAGACACAGAGCATCCGGGTTTTTCTCTGAAAGTGTCATTGTGACTACATTGTGTAGCCAGCTGGTTGCTTCCTTCACAGCAAAGAAGGAATAGGCAAACCGGAATGACCTAAAATTTACAAGTTGTATTAAAGGAAAAAAAAAAAAGAAAAAACAAGATGCATAGCTTCCTCAGGCAGAAGCTTCTCTGAAACACAGAAGCAGAAACCCAAAAGCACAGAAGGCTTGTGAAAGTCAGGTAAGGAAGGAAATGGAATACTAAAACGATGTTGTAGAAATAATGAAAAGGAAAAGGATCCATGAAAGAATTAAATTTCTGGTAGTAGAAACAAGTATAAATAAATAGGATGTGTAAATGCACCCTACCAATGGTGTGTTGGTAAATTGTTAACAGCTGGCTCTTGGATTAGGATGGGGTGGGGGGCCCCAAAGTATAGTGGTTGCTGATTTCCATGGTATAGATATTCCAACCATGACTAAGTATGTTGTCAATGAACTCAGAGTTGGGAAGGGATGTGAGAAATTGACTCTCATGAGCCAGTTCATTCCTGTTCCAGTGCACCACTGAATCCAACCTCCACTGTGGTCCTGGGAACTGCCAGACACCAGGCTTTATGCTTTTACATGTATCATTTAATCCTCTTCTAACAGGTAAGTATTATTAACTAAATACCGGGGCTCAGAGATGTCACCTGCATGGCCAGAGACATAGAAGTTCTAGGGCTGCACTGTCCAATATGGTAGCCACTTGCCACATGTGGCTGTTTAAATTTAAATTAATGAAAATTAAATAAAATTTAAAATCCAACTCCTCAGTCACACTAGCTATATTTCAAGTGCTCATTAGCCACATGTGGAGGATAGCTACCATTTTAGGAGACCACAACTATGGAATACTTTTATCACTGCAGAAAATTCTATTGGATGGTGCTGGTTGAATGTTTTTTAACCTGAAGTCTAGGGCCTGGGTCTAATGGTCAAAAGAGATCAAGTATTAAAAAAATAGAAAGTACTTATATAACTTCTTACAACATGTTGCTTCTGACGTGATTCTACCTATTTACCAATGATGCAATTCTCCCACAGTGTTCAGCTTGAAGATTTGGATTCCTGAAGTTGTAAGGAAGAAATCTGTCCTTAAGAGGGCCTAAAGGGATTGTAGAAAATTTTTCTTTGAAAAAATTTAAGAAAAAATGAGTTTCATTACCCAGATTTCTTTTTTGCCCTCTACGGTAAGTTCCCAAACAGCAAACAGAGAGATCTTTTTGAAACATAAATCTCCTCTGCTTGAGATTTAAGAAGGCTTCCTATTAAACTTCAAATTAAATACAAACTCTTTACTTGCGTCTGCATACAAAGCCAGTCTTATCCCTTATCATTCTCTCACTCCCTCACTTTGCTCCAGCTACATGGAATCTCCTCCAATTCCATGAAATTTCCAAGGAGTTATAGACTTTTGAATTCTGTGCTTGTCCCAAAAGAGAAAGGGCTTTATTTTATTCACTAGAATAGGGCTGGGAAATAGTAGGTGCTAAATGATTCTTATTATGGAAAGAGCTGTGACATATACTAGAAATACAAAAATTATATAATTAAGCCTTCCTGGAAAGGAAAAGCATAATTTGCATTTTTAAAAATATTTCACAGGGAAAAATAGGGCAAAGAAAAGGAAGTTGTCAGTTAATGATCTGTCTGTCCGAGTATCTCACCTATGATTTACAGGCACAGGTTTGAATTATCTGAGGGCTGAGTGAGCAGCTGGAACTCAATGGAACCACTCAGTGGTGAGCCAGTAAATGTTCAACAACCAACTAGTGGTTGGGGCAGAGGTGCTGATTTTTAACATTTTCTGATCTCCATGGGCCAAAACTCCCACCAAAGCCGATTTCAAGACACTATGGCACAGAATGCAGACATAGGAAAAGATGCACCCCATAGGTTCTTCCAAGCCAGCTTCAGCAACCACTGAATCCACAACACACACACACACACACACACACACACACACACACACACACACACACACTTCCATCCAGAGTCTCTTAAATCAGAATTTCAAAATTTGATCCAGAGTTCATTTTTAATGAACACTACAGATAAGTCTGTTGCACACGAAAGTGTGAGAACCTTTTCATAGAGGTAGCAATACTGGCAGCAGCTGGTAGGTGTGTAACCACAAGAAGGATTTCACATCAGAAATGGGAACCACGGAGGGCAGACAGCAGAAGCAAGAAGAACTACTATCCTGCAGCCTATGGAACAAAAACCACATTCACAGAAAGAGAGACAAGATGAAAAGGCAGAGGGCTAGGTACCAGATGAAGGAACAAGAGAAAAGCCCAGAAAAATAACTAAATGAAGTGGAGATAGGCAACCTTCCAGAAAAAGAATTCAGAATAGTGATAGTGAAGATGATACAGGACCTTGGAAAAAGAATGGAGGCAAAGATCAAGAAGATGCAAGAAATGTTTAACAAAGACCTAGAAGAATTAAAGAACAAACAAACAGAGATGAACAATACAATAACTGAAATGAAAACTACAGTAGAAGGAATCAATAGCAGAATAACTAAGGCAGAAAAATGGATAAGTGACCTGGAAGACAGAATGGTGGAATTCACTGCTGCAGAACAGAATAAAGAAAAAAGAATGAAAAGAAACGAAGACAGCCTAAGAGACCTCTGGGACAACATTAAACGCAACAACATTCGCATTATAGGCATCCAGGAGAAGAGAGAGAGAAAGGACCAGAGAAAATATTTGAAAAGATTTTAGTTGAAAACTTTTTTTTTGCGGTACGCGGGCCTCTCACTATTGTGGCCTCTCCCATTGCAGAGCACAGGCTCCGGACGCGCAGGCTCAGCGGCCGTGGTTCACGGGCCCAGCCACTCTGCAGCATGTGGGATCTTCCTGGACCAGGGCACGAACCAGTTTCCCCTGTGTCGGCAGGCGGACTCTCAACCACTGCGCCACCAGGGAAGAAAAATTCCCTAACATGGGAAAGGAAATAGCCACCCAAGTCCAGGAAGCGCAGTGAGTCCCATACAGGATAAACCCAAGGAGAAACATGCCAAGACACATAGTAATCAAATTGGCAAAAATTAAAGACAAAGAAAAATTATTAAAAGCAGCAACGGAAAAATGACAAATAACATACAAGGGAACTCCCATAAGGTTAACAGCTGATTTCTCAGCAGAAACTCTACAAACCAGAAGGGAAAGGGAGTGGCATGATATACTTAAAGTGATGAAGGGGAAGAACCTACAATCAAGATTACTCTACCCAGCAGGCATCTCATTCAGATTCGATGGAGAAATCAAAAGCTTTACAGACAAGCAAGAGCTAAGAGAATTCAGCACCACCAAATCAGCTCTACAACAAATGCTAAAGGAACTTCTCTAAGGGGGAAACACAAGAGAAGCAAAGGACCTACAAAAAAAACCCCGAAAACAATGAATAAAATGGTCACAGGGACATACATATCGATAATTACCTTAACCGTGAATGGATTGAATGCTACAACCAAAACACACAGGGCTTGGGGCTTCACTGGTGGCGCAGTGGTTGAGAGTCCGCCTGCCAATGCAGGGGACACGGATTCGTGCCCCGGTCCGGGAAGATCCCACATGCCGCGGAGCGGCTAGGCCCGTAAGCCATGGCCGCTGAGCCTGCGCGTCCGGAGCCTGTGCTCTGCAACGGGAGAGGCCACAACAGTGAGAGGCCCGTGTACTGCAAAAAAAAAAAAAAAAAGAAAGACACAGGCTTGCTGAATGGATACAAAAACAAGACCCATATATATGCTGTCTACAAGAGACCCACTTCAGACCTAGGGACACATACAGACTGAAAGTGAGGGGATGGAAAAAGATATTCCATGAAAATGGAAATCAAAAGAAAGCTGGAGTAGCTATACTCATATCAGAAAAAAACAGACTTTAAAATAAAGAATGTTACAAGAGACAAGGAAGGACACTACATAATGATCAAGGGATTAATCCGAGAAGAAAATATAACAATTATAAATATATATGCACCCAACATAGGACGACCTCAATACATAAGGCAACCGCTAACAGCTATAAAAGAGGAAATCGACAGTAACACAATAATAGTGGGGGACTTTGACACCTCACTTACACCAATGGACAGATCATCCAAAATGAAAATAAATAAGGAAACAGAAGCTTTAAATGACACAATAGACCAGATAGATTTAATTGATATTTATAGGACATGCCATCCAAAAACAGCAGATTACACTTTCTTCTCAGGTGCGCACGGAACATGCTTCAGGATAGATCACATCCTGGGTCACAAATCAAGCCTCAGTAAATTTAAGAAAACTGAAATCATGTCAAGCATCTTTTCTAACCACAATGCTATGAGATTAGAAATGAATTACAGGGGGAAAAAAACGTAAAAATCACAAAACATGGAGGCTAAACAATACATTACTAAATAACAAAGAGATCACTGAAGAAATCAAAGAGGAAATCAAAAAATACCTAGAGACAAATGACAATCAAAACACGATGATCCAAAACCTATAGGATGCAGCAAAAGCAGTTCTAAGAAGAACGTTTATAGCTATACAAGCCTACCTCAAGAAACAAGAAACATCTCAAATAAACAATCTAACCTTACACCTAAAGGAATGAGAGAAAGAAGAACAAAAAAACCCCAAAGTTAGCAGAAGGAAAGAAATCATAAAGATAAGAGCAGAAATAAATGAAATAGAAACAAAGAAAACAATAGCAAAGATCAATAAAACTAAAAACTGGTTCTTTGAGAAGACAAACAAAATTGATAAACCATTAGCCAGACTCATCAAGAAAAAGAGGGAGAGGACTCAAATCAATAAAATTAGAAATGAAAAAGGAGAAGTTACAACAGACACTGCAGAAATACAAAACATCCTAAGAGACTACTACAAGCAACTCTATGCCAATAAAATGGACAACCTGGAAGAAATGGACAAATTCTTAGAAAGGTATAACCTTCCAAGACCGAACCAGGAAGAAATAGAAAATATGAACAGACCAATCACAAGTAATGAAATTGAGACTGTGATTAAAAATCTTCCAAAAAACAAAAGGCCAGGACCAGATGGCTTCACAGGTGAATTCTATCAAACATTTAGAGAAGAGCTAACATCCATCCTTCTCAAACGCTTCCAAAAAATTGTGGAGGAAGGAACACTCCAAAACTCATTCTATGAGGCCACCATCACCCTGATACCAAAACCAGAAAAAGATACCACAAAAAAAGAAAATTACAGACCAATATCACTGGTGAATATAGATGCAAAAATCCTCAACAGAATACTAGCAAACAGAACCCAACAGCACATTAAAAGGATCATACACCATGATCAAGTGGGATTTATCACAGGGATGCAAAGATTCTTTGATATATGCAAATCAATCAATGTGATACACCATATTAACAAATTGAAGGAGAAAAACCATATGATCATCTCAGTAGATGCAGAGTAAGCTTTCGACAAAATTCAACACCAATTTATGATAAAAACTCTCCAGAAAGTGGGCATAGAGGGAACCTACCTCAACATAATAAAGGCCATATAGGACAAACCCACAGCAAACATCATTCTCAATGGTGAAAAACTGAAAGCATTTCCTCTAAGATCAGGAACGAGACAAGGATGTCCACTCTCACCACTATTATTCAACATAGTTTTGGAAGTCCTAGCCATGGCAATCAGAGAAGAAAAAGAAATAAAAGGAATACAAATTGGAAAAGAAGAAGTAAAATTGTCACTGTTTGCAGATGACATGATACTATACATAGAGAATCCTAAAAATGCCACCAGAAAACTACTAGAGCTAATCAATGAATTTGGTAAAGTTGCAGGATACAAAATTAATGCACAGAAATCTTTTGCATTCCTATACACTAATGATGAAAAATCTGAAAGAGAAATTAAAGAAACACTCCCATTTACCACTGCAACAAAAAGAATAAAATACCTAGGAATAAAACTACCTAGGAAGACAAAAGACCTGTATGCAGAAAACTATAAGACACTGATGAAAGAAATTAAAGATGATACCAACAGATGGAGAGATATACCATGTCTTTGATTAGAATAATCAATATTGTGAAAATGACTATACTACCCAAAGCAATCTACAGATTCAATGCAATCCCTATCAAATTACCAATGGCATTTTTTACGGAACTAGAACAAATAATTTTAAAATTTGTATGGAGACACAAAAGACCCCAAATAGCCAAACTAGTCTTGAGGGAAAAAAACAGAGCTGGAGGAATCAGACTCTCTGACTTCAGACTATACTACAAAGCTACAGTAATCAAGACAATATGGTACTGGCACAAAAACAGAAACACAGATCAATGGAACAAGATAGAAAGCCCAGAGATAAACCGACACACCTATGGTCAACTATCTATGACAAAGGAGGCAAAGATATACAATGGAGAAAAGACAGTCTCTTCAATAAGTGGTACTGGGAAAACCGGACAGCTACATGTAAAAGAATGAAATTAGAACACTCCCTAACACCATACACAAAAATAAACTCAAAATGGATCAAAGACCTAAATGTAAGGCCAGACACTATAAAATTCTTAGAGGAAAACATAGGCAGAACACTCTATGACATAAATCACAGCAAGATCCTTTTTGACCCACCTCCTAGAGAAATGAAAATAAAAACAAAAATAAACAAGTGGGATGTAATGAAACTTAAAAGCTTTTGCACAGCAAAGGAAACCATAAACAAGACAAAAAGACAACCCTCAGAATGGGAGACAAAAAGTATTTGCAAACTAATCAATGGACAAAGAATTAATCTCCAAAATATATGAACAGCTCATGCAGCTCAATATTAAAGAAACAAACAACCCAATCCAAAAATGGGCCAAAGACCTAAATAGACATTTCTCCAAAGAAGACATACAGATGGCCAAGAAGCACATGAAAAGCTGCTCAACATCACTAATTATTAGAGAAATGCAAATCAAAACTACAATGAGGTATCACCTCACACCAGTTAGAATGGGCATCATCAGAAAATCTACAAATAACAAATGCTGGAGAGGGTGTGGAGAAAAGGGAACCCTCTTGCATTGTTTGTGGGAATATAAATTGATACAGCCACTATGGAGAACAGTATGGAGGTTCCTTAAAAAAAAACTAAAAATAGAATTACCATATGATCCAGCACTCCCACTACTGGGCATATACCCAGAGAAAACTATAATTCAAAAAGACACATGCACCCCAATGTTCATTGCAGCACTATTTACAATAGCCAGGTCATGGAAGCAACCTAAATGCCCATCAACAGATAAATGGATAAAGAAGTTGTGGTACGTATATACAATGGAATATTACTCAACCATAAAAAGGAACGAAATTGAGTCATTTGTTGAGATGTGGACGAATCTAGAGACTGTCATACAGAGTGAAGTAAGTCAGAAAGAGAAAAACAAATATTGTATATTAACGCATGTATGTGGAACCTAGAAAAATGGTACAGATGAGCCAGTTTGCAGGGCAGAAGGTGAGACACAGATGTGGAGAACAAACATATGGACACCAAGGGGGGAAAACCACGAGGGGGGTGGGGATGGTGGTGTGCTGAATTGGGCGATTGGGATTGACATGTATACACTAATGTGTATAAAATTGATGACTAATAAGAACCTGCTGTATTAAAAAACAAAACAAAACAAAACAAAAATCTAATACTAAACTTTCTTTGGGTTATTTGTATGGAAATATGTTAATATAAATGCTTCAGACATTACATGAAATTCCTAAAAATCTTATATGTTCTGTTATAATGTTATAAGTCATAATTCTAGTTATTACTTTAAAATGTATGTCTCAGAAATAACTAAAAAAACAAAAAGAAATGGGAACCACAAACTACCTGAGGATCCCTGAGGTAGGCAAGAAGGACTGGGAATCAGGAGACATCAGCACAGCTTGTGGGATCCAAGGGACCACAGAGGTAACTCATTTATAAGGAGACCCCATCCCAGAAATAAGAGGCAACCCCTCTTTAGCTGTTCACCCTTCCAGGGGACCTCTCCTCATGGCACAGCTGTTTCTCCAGTGCCATGGGAGCACCTTTTCATGGTCCAGGCTGTCCCAGCTCAGTGTGTTCCTGGAACCACTTAATGTTTCTGAACCTACATTTTCTTCTAAAGGTAAAGTGGGGATGAAATTTTTTGCATTGTCTACATCACAGAACAACTGTGATAAGATATTTTATGTGAAAGCTCTTTGAAAAGAACATAGTGCCATGGAAATTTCAGGTGGCATTATTACCTGCTAAGGTGTGCTTAGACCTAAAATCCTATCAGACTTCAACCCAAGGGCCTCTGGGCTCTGCGTAAGAAGCACCTCACAGTCCTGTTGGCTCTTGAGGCTCAGACTGACTCACCACCAGCTAAGGGTACTGGCTTTCACCCTGTTTATATATTTATGTATCAACAGACATATATTCCTGGTACTTGGGCGCTCATCTACAGAGGATGCTAGCCTACTTTGGATGCCAAAACTGAAGTCTCCAGGTGGTCTCTAGTCTCCCGGGATAACCTGAGCGATCACAAGATAAACCACAGACAAAGTTTTGACTCGACCAAATCCAGATGTTTCAGCTTTGGAAATACGCCCACCTACCCAGCATGTTTCAGAACAAAGGAACAGCAAATAGAAATGAGAAGGGCCTTTAAAAGAGAATCTCACACCTGTATCCCCATGGAAACTAGAGAGATAGTTACTTTTACTCACTAATTAAAATCCATGGATTGACTATGAATACCGATTTTTTTCCTTGCCATACGAGAAAATCTAAGGGCATGGACCAAAGGCTGTGCCAAGAGCTTTCGCTGGCGTTATTATATTTATTCTCTGTAACAACCCTGTAGGTGGTCCTCCAGGGTGGCCAATATAATAATACTAATTAACCTTTCTGATCATTTGCTTGGTATGGAGCACTGGGATAGGTGCTCTATGTGCACTTAGTTAAACCTCACAAATACCCTATGAGATAAATTATTCTCATTTGAAATATCAGGCAAACTGAAGCTCAGAGAGGTTAAGTAGTACCTCATCCAAGTTTGTACAGTTAGCAAGTGATGGAACTGGTGCTGAACCTGAAGTCTCTCTGACTCCAGAACCAGCATTCTTAGCCCTCCCATAGGGAAATATGGGCATTTCAGGTGTCCTGCATCAACCTTTTTCTCTTCGTTCAAAAATGTGAACCCAAACAGTGAGTCAGAATGTTGCCTCGTAGACTCTGTTCCTGAGTAGAAGCACAAACAGAACAAGACTCTTCAGACGTATCATCAGGAAGTATGTTTGAACAGTCTGCTCAGCTTCTAAATTGAAACTCTCCTCTCCCTGTGTGTCTGGCCCTGGAACCAAAGGGAAGTGGCGGTGGGGGTGGCCTGTGAAGCCAAATGTTCCTATGTGTCCGTGGGCTGTGCTCGCACTCTCCTATGAATGGGGCAGAGGCAGGGTCTGCTGAAAGCCTTGGCAATTGTATGCACACCAAAGCAGAGACACATACATAAGGAAGCTGTTTATGGAAACTTAAGAACTGACACAATGATTTAGGTTTTCAAATGAATTTCCGATGTTTATCTTTATGAGGCTATTAGTACACTGTAAACACTACTTTTGATATAATCTCCCCTATACTGCAACTGGGTGATGGCTGAATTCTGAGTTACAATGCAAGTATTGTGCAACGTGGCACGTGATCCATAAGATAATGGCAACGTTACCGCTGTGTTTGGGTGGAGTATAATTAACAAGGCAGGTAGGAAGCAGGACCACAGCTTTTTTCTCAGTGGAAGACACAGAATTTGACTCAAGCAAACCATGAAGAAGTGAACTAAATCAGAGTGTGCCCCCCAAATTCATTCAACATTAATATGTTTGAGTAAAAGCTTGAGAAAATAAGCTGGTTTCCCTCTACCATATTTGTTCTGAACAATAAACACACTTTCTGTTTTGTTTTGTTTGCTTGGTTTTGGTTTTGGTTTTAACTGCTGGTTTCACAGTTGCATAACTCTTCCTCACCAGGGTTCTTAAACCTCACCCACCAGAACTTAATGTAAGGTTCAGACGTTGAGATTTGGAAGAAAATAAGACCATCAGACTCGAAGAGACCCAAGTGCTTGCAAAGGCAGGAGCCAAGTGCCTCCTGGGGTGTGGACAAGGGTCAGGCTGCTCAGCCCCAGCAGAGGGTGAAAGGGTCATGCACTGAGTTCTGAATCCAAAGATGGAAAATTGCCTCACTGGGTCCCAGGGTACCTTGTCACTAACACTAACACATACTTCAACCTTTTGAAGGTGACACTAACACATACTTTAACCTTTGGAAGGTGGGGGGGGGCTGACATGAGGAAGAGATGGTCATGATCTTGCCTCCCTCCATCTCACTTCTAGAAACTTACACGAGCAAGAGGAGGAACCTTATCGATTCCTTACACTGAGTACCCTAACCATTCAGAACTTTGAAAATTGCACTTACTGAGTGTTTAATCCCACCTGTGGTGTGAAACATCTGTGCACTGCTATGCAAACCACGTAACAGCTATGACACACGTGATTCCCTTGTGACCTGGGAACACCAATACCTGCACTAACTCCCCTCCTGGGTTGTGTAAATATGAAGTGAGGGATAGACAGGGGAGGGCTCTGAGACAATGGGAGTCCTGGGATCCAGACATTCACTGTTACTACCCCTCATCCCAATTCTACTCCATCCCTTCATCACCTCCAGAGTCAGCAGCTGTGGGAACTGGAGAGGAGTAACGCAGGGCTACACCCCTGTTCTCAACCAGCACCCCCAGACACCACTGCAGCCAGACTAGTTCCCATTCTGTGTAAATTGCAGGAAAACTTCACAGACTGGCATTCATATTTTTATTTCATGATTTTTTTGTAATACCCTTTGCGCTCGCTCCTTCCTGGATCTTGAAAGATTAAAAGCAAACTAGGTTTAGAATGGGATTATGGCTACTTAAACTTAAACTTCATCATCCACAACCTCTCCAGCCCACCACCTGCCAGTCCCCTAGACAGTAAAAATTAGCCGGCTACAACTTGAGAATGGGGGAAAAGTTTCAAAGAACCAACTTGCAGTCTGAGGTAGGAGAGTCTCAAAGATCCTTCCCCTCTGGAAGCAGCCTTATGTTATAAAATCCCTCTGCTGCTGAAATCTCCTTGCCTTTGCAATTAGATATGTGCTGTTCACCACACAGTGTTCTAAGAATGTCTTTAAGGAAAGACCTATCACCCAAATAAACTCACTTTCGAAAGGATTCTAGGGAGTGAGTGCAAAGTGCTGGAATGTGCCTGGTGGCTGGCTTAGAAATGAGAAGAAAACATTTGGTGATGGGAAGGAGGGTAGAGCTGAACTTTTTAAGCTGAGGGGGCGAGGAGAAAGGGCCTGGGGTCCATCCTGTCTGGTGAGCAGTCAATGCACTGCAGGCCTGCTTGCAGGCCAAGTGGGGTTGGAAAGCTCTAATTAGATTAGCGATGTTTGGCTTGAAGGCAGAAAGCTTAAAACATTAACTTTTTAAACAAGTACATCAGTTCTGAGTAAACATTATTCTTTTATTTAGTTGTATGGTCTGAGTCAGCCTATTTCCAGGACAGTGGTAATGCATGCGTTTGATTCCTGAATGCAAGTATGCTTTCAATTTTAGTATGCAAATCCCCTGATTTGGGAATGCTTCTCCAGGGCTTGCAACTGGCTATCTGCTGCTCCCTTCTCTCCCGCTTGATGGGCTCTGTTCCTGCCAGGCACCCCCAGACAGCCGGTGGCAGTCCTAGGTAGCCCCTCCAGGGCTCCCAGTCTCCTTGTCCCCGTGAAGGACATTTTGAAGGGCATTT
The DNA here is from genome assembly GCF_039906515.1 of Pseudorca crassidens. Classification (NCBI taxonomy): domain Eukaryota; kingdom Metazoa; phylum Chordata; class Mammalia; order Artiodactyla; family Delphinidae; genus Pseudorca; species Pseudorca crassidens. The sequence goes on from NC_090305.1 coordinate 27,042,711, forward strand.
TGTGGTCTGTGGAATAAAGCCCACGTTTTTTTCACCAAGTCCATAAAATTAATCCAATTTTTATATTCATATTAAGAGGGTCATTCATCATTTTTGAAAGTAACCATCAGAAGCAACAATTGAGAAGGACTATAAATCCATACAGGTCCGAGTAGAAATCCAAGACTATCATATGCCGACTGTGTGGCTTTGGGCAAGACCCAGTTTTCACATTTGTCAAATGTGAACATCTCGTAATTCTCTGGTTGCTCGTAAAGATTAAGATAACATATAAAGCGGCCAGCTCAGCGGCTGACCTTGACATACATAATTCATGTCCCATGGGTTCCCTCCTGCTTCTTTGTGTTTCAGGTGAAGAGCAGGACATAAAACGGAAATGGGCTTCTGGAATCCAGCATCTCTCCTCAGTGGGGATGAGAACCTGTGGAACTCTATGGGGTCTTAACTGTCCCCTTTCCAGCAGCATCTCCCATGAGCTCAAGCAAACACACACCCAATATTCCAGCCATCCTCATCTATCCAGTTACAAACGTGCCCATCCTTCCATGTCTCCATACAGGTGGTTCTCCCTGTTCTCAACTTCCTTCCCGCCCTCTTGGTATACCACAAGGTCCCATACTTCTGTGATATCCAATTTCAATCTCACCTCCCTGGTAACTTCTTCCCTGATTACTTCTCGTCATCACCAGCAGAGTCTCACACACACACACACACACACACACACACACACACCACCCATGCTTGGAACACAGTGTGGGAGCCTTGATGACCCTTCAGTCTGTTGTAGTATTGTTGGGTGCTCATCTCTTTCTAGGTCCTGCCAGACTATGGGTTCCTCAAGGGCAGACGTTTATGTTTGAATCCCTAGAATCTCACACAGCACACGGCACACATTCAGTGCTGAATAGATACCTATTGAATAAGTAAGTGTATGAATGTCGAGACTAGGTGGCTCTTTAAATGAAGGTTTGAAAAGGTCATGAAAGAAAATCAGCCCAGTGGAATGTTCCCTAAGGATGACATAGTCTGTCCTCCAAAGGGTTTCAGGTGTTTGCTGAGTACTCAGCATTTCTAAACAACTGTGGAGAGGGGGTAACGTCCCAGGCACTGTTCCTGAGTTTCCTCAACGGCAGTGACCCCGGCTGTGGCCACTCCATTCCACAGCTGCCCCTGCCACTCAGTTTCCTGCTCCGTTCTCACCACCTCCTGAAGGGAAAGAGGGTAGCCGCTTCGCCAGCCGTCGCTGAAACCACTGGTTCAGGCGAGCAATTCCAAGCAAGCTGCAGCCAAGGAAGCCGAGGAGACGAGACGGAGGGTTTTCCTTCCCGTGTCCTCAGGGACACACACAGTCCCTCTCTTCGCAAGGACAGAAGAGAACACGGGGGAGAAATGACTCGTCTGTGCTGGGCGGCTCTGTCCCACCTTAGCGTATGGCTGTCCCACCAAGAGCTTCCCATGTGACACGTATCAACTCTCACTGAGCCTCCCTCAGCAGAGCCAAGTTGCACACTAAGGGCATTTCAGCATAAAAATGCCTGGATGAGAGTTTCAAGCAAGTGTTCTTGCAGACACCCCAACGGTTAAACTAACGTCCCTTCTTTCCTCTTTTTCTTCACCTTCTTCTGAACCAAGAGCTGGCAAGGGGAGTGGGATGGGGGCCGCTGGAACGTGAAGGAAGAATGTTTAGACACCTTTCAGAATTGCCCTCCAGGGTCAGATAGCCGATTGTTCTGGCCTGTTTTCTGACTTTGTGAGGAACTAAAGGAAAAGCCTGGGAAGTGCAGGAGGCTTTCATGACATCAACTGAAGTAAGTAAACTCTGTCCCTCCAGAAATTTGCTGACTTTAAGTATGCATGAGGGACTGTGCCTAAAGGAATTTAAGCAATCTTTCTTAAACCTATTTATATATTCAATCTATCATGTATTGTTGAGGTTTATACATATTTTAAGAAATATGTGTATTTTAAGAAACACTTATAAATGAATAGAATGTTATGATTGGAATTTTGCTCTAGTTCAGTACTTTTAACTGATTTTTACAAACTAATAATAGTTTTGTTTCATTTCAGTTGAGATACTGAAATGGATTGCCAATGTAGTATATCATCACAGGTAAGACATTTTTAGAATCACTTATTATAGTCACCGTTTCATAAAAGAAAGGCTGTTTGAGCACCAAGTATTAGGACCAATATAACCTTAGAAAGAACAAAAGAGATTCACCATCCTTATAGTGTCACAGGTACACACACTAGAATAATCTTATTTTTAGTGGCCCTTTTCCCCAGGGAATTGCTCGTGGCGATAACATCCATTGCATTGTAAATGAGGAAACTGAAGCTCGGAGGGTCCATGTATCACATGTTTGTTAAAGTCCAGCTCTGTATAAAGTTCCACTCTAGGCAGTGCACACATTCAGAATCTTGTAAGACGGGTCCCTGCCACATGGGAGCTTATAGTGATGTTGGAGAGATGACCTATGTAAAAATAACTTTACAACAAGACATCCTACGTACCTGAAACTCAGTTTCCTAGCAGGCTCAGCTATCCAGAACACAGGAAGAAGTTGGAGCTTAAACTCATGACCTAAAGCTTATGCTCGTGATCTACAGAAAAGCCCTTTCTTGGAGCCTCCTTTTAGATAGAAATCTAAAAGGTTTGGTTCCCCAGTGTACTGACCCACAGTAGATAAAAAGAATAAATCAGAAGAGACATTTGGGTCTGCTAGGAAGACCTCTGGAGACAGATACAATTTGATGAAATGTTGACAACAGTGATAGCTGTCACCAAAGGGGATATAAAAACTACTGAAATTGACACAAGGCGTTGGATGAAAAAGTAGAGTCTGGGGCGACTTAGCATACAGGCAAGAAACTCTGTGCACATAAATAAGACGCCAGAGGCACCACCGGGTGAGAGCACAGGATGATAACTGATCACGGCTGGTAGAGCCTCATGAGGTGGTCAACCCCCTTAGTGGCCAAAGGATCAATGTATTGTTTGGGGACCTTAAAAATGCCCATTTCCTAAAATATTTACTCTTGTGGAATAGTTTCTTTCACAGCCATGTGTGACAACAGAGGTGGTCCTGTGTTGATAAACACTTCTTTTTGTAAGGACAATAAGAATTCAAAGAGGCTATAAGATCTCTCCTTCTAAGGTACTCAGTATTCTGCTCATACTGGGGAACCACTGTCTTTTGTTTAGTGCCCTTTGTGTCAGGGTTATATGCACGTGTGCATACACGTGTGTGTTTGCCCTCTATACATTTCTCTGTCTTTTCCCTCTAAAAAAAAAAAAAAAAAAAACCCACATTGGTATTTTCCCTTTTTTGGTGTTCTGGGAATGAAGGACCTGTTTTTCCTCTCAGGTGAAAGCATCTCTAAGTTTTTCTGCCCTATTTTCGTCTTTGCTCTACTTTAAAATTAGTGATATAACCGAGAAAACAATGCTGATCCGCCTGCTGTTATTAGAAAACATTATAGGTATTCCACACTTGTCTCCATATCGGCATCATGGGCAGCAAACCTGCATTAGTCATTGAACACTGACAATCTCATTGTTTTGTTCATTTTGATGCCTGAGCTTGATGAAGTGGCTTTTGATTCCTAAGGGGTGAGGGAAGTGACAGGAAGAGGCAGCCTTGTAGATGAAAGCCCTTTCAAGCAAAAGAATGCTGACTGGTGAGGAAGAAAAAAAAAAAGCAACCAGCTTGAGATTTTTTTAAACATATTTTGCCGAGGAGGCAGTGTGATGCAAATGGCATGCCAGAGCATAAAAGTGTACACTTTTTCCAGAGACGTTTACTTCTAATACTCACCACAGATGGTCTCTAATCAAGAACAGTCAGCCAGCCCCTGCTGGTGAGTACACTACTTCCTTTTGGAGCAGAAGATTTCTTTGTAAGGCAGGCCCCAAATCATAAACATCTGAAAGAACCTGCAGCCCCAGGAGCTGCTGGCATCGCCTTCGTGATGACCCTCCCAGTCCCCCAACGCCCCGGCCCTGTAAGTGCTGTCTTTGCAATTCCGGCTACAGTTCATGCTTCTGAAAGACCCAGCAGCACTCCTGCACCATGGCCCATTCTCACAGACGTGCCCATGCTGGGTGAGCTGTGTTTGGTGGGCCTAGGTTAAGCAGGCCACACATTTTCTAGGAGGTCCAGGTTCTGGAGAATTACCCACAGATGACTCAGAAGATGGGTTCTTACAACTATTATAAAAAGTATTGACAAGAGAGGAAATGATACAAGTGAACTTATTTACAAAACAGAAATAGACAATAAACTTATGGTTACCAAAGGGGAAAGGGGGGAGGGATAAATTAGGAGTTGGGGATTAGCGTGTACACACCACTATATAGAAAATAGATAACCAACAAGGTCCTAACTGTATAGCATAGGGAACCATACTCAATATCTTGTAATAACCTATAAGGGAAAAGAATCTGAAAAAGAATATATATATGTATGTGTGTGTGTATATATATATATATATGTATATATATATATTTGTATATGTATAGTTGAATCACTTTGCTGTACACCTGAAACTAATGCAACATTGTAAATCAGCTACACTTGAATAAAAAAAGAGAGGAAAATGCTCCAAGAAGGAAATAAGTTAGAAAATAAAAAGGAAAACGAACGAGGTAGGTTTGCTGAACCCAGAAAGTTTACTAACTGAATCTTTATTCCAGTCCACCAAGGGAGTTCATTCTTCTTCATTACAGCAAAAGAACTTGTGTGCAAGACCAGGATTAGGGTGAGGAGAGTGAGGCAAGGTTGCGAAAACACAGGATTAAATCCTGCCTTTTTTTAAGACTTTTTTTTTCAGAGCAGTTTAAGGTTTACAACAAAATTGAGAGAGGTACAGAGATTTCCCAAATACCCCCTGCCCCACACATGCAGAGCCTCCCCCATTATCAACACCACTCACCAAAATCGTATACTTTTTTAACCAAGGATAAACCTACATTAACACATCATAATCACCCAAAGTCCATAGTTTACTCTTGCTGTTGTACATTCTATGGATCTGGACAAAAGTAAAATGATATATATCAATCATTATACCATCATACAGAGTTTCACTGACCTAAAAATCCTTTGTGCTCTGCCCATTCATCTCGCCCCACCTGCCACCCCTAGCAACCACTGATCTTTTTACTGTCTTCATAGTTTTGCCTTTTCCAGAACATCATATAGTTGGAATCATACAGCATGTAGCCTTTTCAGATTGCCTTCTTTTCCTTGTTAATATGCATTTAAGGCTCCTCCATATCTTTTCATGGCTTGATAGTTAATTTCTTTCAGGCACTGAATGATACTCCATTGTCTGGATGTACAACAGTTAATTTATCCATTCACTCACCTTGGTTACTTAGAGGTTTTAACAATGATGAATAAAGCTGCTATAAATATACATGTGCAAATTTTTGTGTGGGCGTAAGTACGCAGCTTATTTGCATACATACCAAGAAGCATCACTGCTGAATCTTATGGTAAGACTATGTTCAGTTTTGTAAGAAACCGCCAAACTATCTTCCCAAGTGGTTGTACCATTTTGCATTCCCACCAGAAATGAATGAGAGTTCCTGTTGCTCCACATCCTCACCAGCATTTGATGTTGTCAGCATTCTGGATTTTGACCATTCTAATAGGTGTGTAGTGGTATCTCATTGTTATTTTAACTTTGCGTTTCTCTGATGGAATATGATGTGAAGCATCTTTTGTCTGCTTATTTGCCATCTGTATAGTTTCTTTGGTGAAATATCTGTTAAAGTCTTTGGTACATTTTTTAATCAGGTTGGTTGTTTTCTTACTGTTGTATATTTTGAATAACAGCCCTTTATCAGATATGCCTTCTGCAAATATTTCCTCCCAATATGTGGTTTGTTGTCTAATTCTCTTGACACTGTCTTTTTTTTTTATTGGAGTATAACTGCTTTACAATATTGGGTTAGTTTCTGCCGTACAATGAAGCGAATCAGCTATATGTAGACATATATCCCCTCCCTCTTGGACCTCCCTCCCCCCGCATCCCACCCATCTAGGTCATCACAGAGCACTTGCAGAGCAGAAGTTTTTAATTTTATTGAATTCCAACTTAGCAATTATTTCTTTCATAAATATTTCATAAGTTATTTCTTTGGTGTTGTACCTAAAAAGGCACTGCCATGCCCATCTAGATTTTCTCCTAAGTTATCTTCTAGGAGTTTCACAGTTTTGTGTTTTACATTTCAGTCTACGATCCATTTTGAGTTAATTTTTGTGATGGCTATACGGTCTGTCTAAATTATTTTTTTTCTATATGAATGTCCAATCATTTTTTTTAAAGTTGGTATTTTGCTCATCATGGTTTTTTGCATACGTTTTTACTTCTCAAATATTAAATTAGAATATTATTTATCTTGATTACTGAGTTTTTTGATGACTCCTTAAATTTTGCACTGAGGTAAGTGCCCTATTCTTATCCTGTCTCTGGCTTGAGTGAAAAGAATTATCCATTATTATAAAGTCCTACCATGTACTAATACCGGGTAGGAAAAAGAGCATTAGTCTTTGAGTAAGAGGCCCAGGTTTGTGACTTTCAGCAAGTCATAACTATCTGAGCTCCCATTTCCTCACGGGCAAAATGGAGATAGAACATTGCAAAGATTAAACAAGGCCAAATGAGATAACGGGTCTGAAAGTGTTTTGAAAATGTAAAGCAGTATACATTAAAGTGTTATCATGGTGCTGTACCTTCTGTGATATTGTGTGTGTGTGAGTGTGTGTGTGTGAACAAAACACAAGAACACTTGATAAAGCAGTGACAGAATCAGCCAATTCTATTGTTTTCCAAGGTAGTAGAAATATTTGCATGCTCTGAGACTATTTAGAGCTTTCTCACTTAGGTTTGGTGCAAAGGGTTTAAAAGTTGGAGGGAACTTTTCACCAAGAAGTCAGAAGTCAGGGAGCGAGGCAGGATGACCTGTCTGCTGCAGAGAACAATTAGATGAGAAGCAGGGTGATGAGTTTCTGAGGGGGTTTGGAGAGGTCTCCTGAGACACAGCACTGTCGGTAGTAAAACTGGGAAAGTCCCGGACAAATTGGGAGACAAATTAGTCATTCTAAAAGCATGATGCAGTCATTGGAAAGAACTTGGACTGGGAACTGTATACCAAACATCCCTCTCTTAGCTGAGATATCTGCTGATGTTGACTTTGGGCAAGTCACTTAACCATTGATCCCTGGCTCCTAACAGTACAAAATTGGGGAGCTGGACCTGTATCTACCTAAACAGCACATATATGAAGCATGTGTTATAGTTTGGACCTGTGAGAAATGCTCCACAGGTCTTACTTCATTGAATGCTCCCCAAAACTCCATGATATAAGTACTATTATTATTCCCCACTGACTGATGAGAACACGAGAATTAAGAGAGGTCAGGATTCAAGTCACATCGAGTGAGTCAGCATATCATAGCCATGATGAGCACGGCCTCTTGAGCCAGGGCTCAATTCCCAGCCCCGCGCAGGCTGGTTGTGTTACCCTGGGCAAGTCCCTTAACCTCTGGGCCTCAGCAATATGGGGGTTTCTTATAAGGTCTTTTGCAAGTGCTTCAAACAGTACCAGGCACAAGTTAAAGGCTATACAAGTGTTTGTTAAATAGATAAAAAGAGGCACCCATGCTCTTAAACACTACAGATTTTTCCAGGTCTTACAAGGCTATCATTTTATGAATGGCCATGTCCCCTTATTTGCTCCCCTCTGTACAAAGGTGGAAAACTGCTAAATGCAGAGCATTTTTGCTATAATGAAGGGCTAATAGTCTGACCTCATTCCCAAACCACACTCTCAAAGAAAACACTGCCGGTTCTCATGGAGTGTCTGTGTGACTGAGGATCTTTGAATTCATTTCTGGGCATCTTAAGAAATCAGTACATTTGTGTTGCGCCTGGACAGTAAATCTGCAGGCCTTTGCCAGTTTGTAAGTCATTTGGAACCTTTAACATCACTTCAGTTTAGACTTTCTTTGTTGTGATTATCTGAGAAGTTTTTAGCTCTTCAACCACCAAGAAAAAATTATCATCTTTCATCTTTCGATGACTCATTTGGAGGCCTTTTTTTTCCACTATGTTTCTCACCATTGTTTAACTGTAACATCTAGGATGAAGGATTTGATTTTTATTTCTGATATTCTTGCAGAATTACCAGGTATCCTGTGAAATTAGCTGCTGGGCTAATTTGAATTTGCTAGTTTCTGTGTAGTATATACCGATATGTCGCAATTTATTCAATAATTTTACTGAGTATTTACCCTGTACTAGGCACATTTATTTAGTAACTTTCTTTGGAACAGTCAAAGCAGTTTCCAGGATAAGCCCAGTCTGTCCGTAGGATCACCTCCCAAGACTCCTTGCCAGCTACAGTCAGACATAGGCACAAGGCAGATCTCTTTATTCTGCTTAGGAGAAGTCTCTACTTCCATTTTTAATTGGCAAACCAACCTGAATTGCAGTGGTTTATCCAGATGTATGTGCAGTTTTAAAGACTGCTGCTGTTAGAAGTTTTCTTCCTAGGGGTGGCTGGGTCATACCTCTCCCGTGCTGTAGGAGGAAGAGTGACGACCCATCACTCCTCCGGCTCCGTGGCCCAGCCTAGTTTCAGTGATAGTAGCTGACAATGTAATACTCATTCAGCAGCTGATTATAATTAAAAATATCAGAATAATTAAACTCCTCAGCTTGACAAGCAGAGCCATAACTTTGCCTTCAGACATTCCTCTCTAATTAGTTAATTAATCCTAATGCAAATTATAAGCAATAATTAGTCAGCCAAGCTTGACATAAAAGTCTGCTGACTTACAGCTAAAAGGCTTTCTCGTTGCCGGTTTGTAGTTCCTAAAGGTGTCTTTTGTCCACTCATGGTTTCTGTATCCAGCCTACGTCGAACTTTCTGCCGACACATAGATACTCAAAACAATTTGAGTTGGAGAAAACCACAGCTATAAAAACCTGTATTACCACAGGCATTTTTCAGTTTGACATAATAAATTGCATGCTAGGTATCTGTACTGAATATTAATATGGGGTATATCCTATTCAGGAAAAAAAAATAGAATGAGAAGGTGGAGAGGAGGAGGGGACATTTTGACCCAAAGCCTGGTCTGTGATCTGTTTCACATTCGTTCTCACGAGATCACTGGTGTGCTTTTTAGCATGTGCCAAGAAGTCGAATCATAATGAAGCATATCCGAAATTTGATATCCCTGTAATAGAAAAGCTAATATTTGATCCAGATTTTCAGTGAGTTTAACCAGATCCGGAATCTGTTAAGTGAGATAATTTGAATTATCTCTTGATAAATCTAAACCTGAATACTGTATTGACTACATATCTCAGCTACTAATGAACAAAATTTCCCTCCCTCTAAAACTGGGAGAGGTACAAAGGCATGATCTTACAGAACATTGGGTCAATAGTTTCTGGACACCTCAGAAAAACAAACACTCTACCACCAGTCATCCCAATTCTTGACTGTCCAGTGGCCAAAGGAGTCTGTCCTATGGACTAGAAGGCAGCCCCTGAGAAAATGAAGTCAGAGTAACAACAAAGCTAGAGCTAAATCAACACAGAAAAATATCCCTCAAATGCTATCTTTGGCCATAATTCCATGACTTGGAAAGAATATTTTAGGGACTTCCCTGGCGGTCCCTAGGTTAGGACTCTGTGCTTCCACTGCAAAGGGCACGGGTTCAATCCCTAGGCGGGGAACTAAGATCCTGCAAGCCGCGCAGCGAAGTCAAAACAAAAAAAAAAGGAAGACTATTTTAGTATATTGATTGCAAAAATGGCCTGAATTATTTCTTTCCCTGTATCTATGCCTCTTGCAATGTGATTCTGTAGCTCTTCCCACTAAAAGGTTAAATTCATTTCTCCACTGCCTGAATTTGGGCTTGTCTCGTGACACGATTTGCCCCGAAGAATGAGGTGGAAGTGACCGGGTGACAGTTACAAGCCTAGGCCTCAAGACGTCTTACATAGCTCCGCTTGCTCTCTTGAAACCCTGCCTCTCCCGTGAGATAAGCTAAGGCAAGCCTGCTGATGGATACAAGACCAGCTGGGGCCATCGTAGACCAGCTGACTCCTCAGCTGACGGCAGACAAATGAGAAAGCTTAACAAAGATCAACCAAGCCAACCCAGACCACAGAACCATCCAACTGACCTATAAACTCGGGAGCTAGAGAAATCATATTCAGCATAAGCAACTAAGTTTGGGGTGTGTTGTCCCACAGCAATAGCTAACTGACACAGATATACATGAAACAACTTAGTCCAGGTACCCTAATGGAGCAGCAGAAAGGGCACTAAGCTTCCCATATGCATAAAATCTCCAGATGCTCCTTTATGTGTTGATAAATATTCAGTTTTCCTCTTGCTTACTGGGGGAAAAGAAAAGGAAATATTCATCTTTGAAAAAGAGACTATTTTCATCTCTTTCTTATTTGAGCATTCTCTCCTATAACTTCTCTAGTTTCTTCCCTTCAGCCTAAAAAATTATTTAAGGCTCTCTCAGCCTAAATAGAACTCTTCCCGTAATCCTATCTCAATGCACCACCCCGCAACTAAAAACATAACTTTTTTCTCCCATAACTGGTAAACTTTTAAAGAAAGAATCCATACCCACTCTTTGCCTTCCTCAACTTCCTTTTGCCTTCCAAGTCACCATAATCTGGCTCCTACTGCTACCACTCTACTGAAACTACTTTCAATAGGGTTATAAATGACTATCTAACTGTTAAATCCAAAGACAATTCTCCTGTCCAATCCTTCTCTTAATATAAATTTTTACTAAAGTCTGATATATAAATGTATGTATATATATACACACACACATATTTTATACATACATAAAATCTAGACTAATCTAATCTTCCAGTCTCAACCCCAAATCCTTTTAGCCATGTAAGGTGACATTTTCACAGATTCCAGATACTTTGGGGGAGTCATTATTCTATTACACCATGTAACCATTACCCAAATCTCAAACATTACCAGAAAGACCTCTCCTGTCCCCTTCCAGCCACACCTAACCACCAAGGATAACCACTATCCTCATTTCTAATACCATAGATTGGATTTGCCTGTTTTAAATTTTATGTAAGTAGAATATACTTTCTGCGTCTGGCTTCTTTTGCTCAACATTGTTTGTGAGATTTATCCACAATGCTTACTTTTATTACAATAGCATATTCCAATGCATGACTATACCACAACTTATTTAACCATTCTACTGCTGATGAGCATCTGAATCATTTCCAGTTCTTGGCTATTACAAATAGTGTTGCTATTAACATCCAAACATGTCTTTTGGATCACATAAAAATACACTACTTTTTCATCATTAGTCGATAGAGTTTTCCAAAGTGTGCATATCAACATTCAGGCTGTTCGCCCACCTTTCTAGCACTTGGTATTGCTTTTGCTCTTTCACTGTCCAGCATTTTGATCACTCTAGTATTTGATACTTTAGATTTCTAGAAAACCTTTCCTCCTTTGGCTTCTAGAACCTCACTCTCTCCTAAGACTCTTCAACACCTCTCTGAATATTGCTTCTCACTGTGCATTGCTGGATCCTCCTCTCCTATACCTCGCCAGCCACCTTTAATTTTTCTCTTTAGGCCACCTCTCTTTCTCTTTAGCCACCTCCCTTAATCACTTTTCAAAATTACTGTCCAGTTTCCATAACGGGGTAATACAAGGTCCTTCACAACTTTTTAAAAAATTCTTGCTCCAACCCATCTGGAGCAAAAGATGGCTGCCCATCAACACTCCATTTGTGCCCTTCATGCTATACACACACTAAAATATATTTCCAAGCCTCCTTGCAGTTAAAAGAAGCATTTGACCGAGTCACAGACAGTGGAATGTGAGCAGAAGTGATGTCTGAAATTTTCCAGCCTAACAAGCCTAATTTTCAAGCCTTTCCAAATCCCCCAAGCTCCATCCTCTGCTTTCTTTCTCCTGTTAGAAAATCTTAGATGCCATTTGTTGCAGATGGTGGTATCAAAAGATGGAAGGGGGCTGATTCACAAGACTGGAATCAGTGCTTGAAGGAGAACCACCTGACATGCACTGGATATGATACGAATGAGAAAGATGCTTGCATAGTGTTGAGCCACTGAGATTTGAGAGTTGATTGTTCTAGTGGTAAACCTAGTGACAAATACAGAAATTGGTAGCTTGAAGTGAGATGCTGCAAAAATGAATATCTCAAATATATAATATATAAGACAAAGAAACAGATATAGCAGACTGTTGATCTGTATTGTGCAGTAGTAACTATTTGGTAAAACTGCCACATGACAGCAGCACTCAGACAGCACATTTCAATAACTGTCTCAGCTGTAGCTGAGAGCTGCCTCATATTTTGTCCAAGGTCATGCCCCTTTCCAGAGGCATCCAAACCCAATAACTGGTCAACCTAGGGTATAATGGTCCAGCCTGCTCATCCTACCTTTGGGCAATTCTGCAGGGCCACCTGCAGTTTCATCATGGGATTGGCTGAGGACTGCGCTTTCTTCCTTTCCCTTCTACATGTGGGCTCCAAGAGCACTCCCTGGGTAACTTCCTGCATGGTAGTCCCTGTCTTAGAGTCTGCTTCCTGGAGAGATAGCCTGTGACAGATACTATATTCCAATTAACTCATCCCTTCTGCTCCATTTTATATTAAATAAAGTTGATGTTTGGATAATTTGCCTTTATGGTTCTTAGATCATCAAATCATGACCAGATATCTGGAGGTTAGATGTGAAGATCAATGCAGTAACTGATTGGACTTTGGACTGGAAGGAGTCAGTGGATACCTGATGACCAGAAGGGCACGATGTGGCAGAGAACACCAATATTCATCCATATCTATGCCTCTATGGAGAGGGTAGTAAAGGTTCCCAAAGGAATTTGACCAATTCTAAATTCTCTTGAGAGATCATTTTGATGTTACCACAATAGTTACTTAAAAAGCTAACTTTTCTCTTGTGGTAACACCTATAAGCACTTCCTTAATCAATAAATTCAGGAAATCAATCATTTAATTGTTGCTTGTCTGCATGTCTTTATTGTTGCTTTTGCAGAACTAAGGGCTAGAGGGACAGGTGCCCAGTAACTTCCCCTACTTGCCCAGGGAAGTAGTCACAGATGAGGGAAGGGAAGTCCAGGCCTTTTCATTTCAAAGAGAGCATCTGACTGTGAAAGTGATGGTCCCTCCCTCTGAAAACAGAAAAACGGAAAATGTGCCCCTTACATCTGTGTGGCCATAATGGCCACCGAAGCCCAAATTTGAAGTGAGAGAAATCAGTCCATTAAGAATCTCTATCTTCAGGTCAGATGACATTTCCTCTAGTACAAATTCACAGTTTGTTAAAACATTAACCACCCCTTAGAGGCTCCTGCTTCCCACTTTTCCCTCCAGCATGCATTTATGCTTATCATCCTCCTATCCACTAGTATTCATTAAGTGGCCACATTTGCATGGCACTGTACCTGCGATTTTTCACTTCTCTCCAAGGATGATTTCCTGGTTTAGAAGTTTTAATGGCTGCTCCTTTGAAAATGTCTTAAGAGGGTTTTGACTGTAATTCCTTTTCTCCTAGCTCTTATTTAATAGGTACCAATGCCTATCTTTTGCCTGGGGTATTGGGCTAGGGAGAGGAAGATTCATTAACCATGGTGAGTTATGGATTTCAATGCCCTGGCTACTTCATTTCTCATATCCAAGTAGATCATTTCCTACCTAGTCCTCCTGAGCCCAAGGATGCATATATTGTAAGTAGCCTTAATCTGCTTCATTAGAACATTTTTTTAACTTTACAGGAATGATACCACCAATATTACCATATTACTTCTGGTGGTGTGCATTGCAGTATAATCTTATATTCATACTAGCTGGCAGTATTAGTAGTGATTTAGTTGTGGTCGTAAGAGTAGGAAAACTATACAAACTTAAAGCTTGGAGATATTGAAATTAATCTCCTTTTCAGATATAGAAAACTAGATCCAAGGAGGTAAAGTGCGTTGCCTAAGGTTACACACTAGTGACTAGAGCCCGAAAAAGTCAAATCTTACATCTCCAGACTCATAGCCTTGTATTCTCCCACACTTCACCCTTTAGAGTATTAAAGCAGAGTGGTTCTGACAGCGAGAAAGGGTCCAAGGTATTTTGGAGACAGAAATAGATAGTGGCACCACCCATGCTTGTTATATAGCACACTACACAAAAGAGCATGTGTGGTTGGTCCACCCTGGGTACATTTCATTGGACAATTCTCCCTCTTTATGTTTCAGTGAATAGTCTTACTTGGGCTTATGCCTTGGAATATTAGCAGATTTCTCCCTATGAGACCAGCCATATCTCTTCCTCAGGGATGAGTGTCTCACTATCCCCGCTGTATTCTAAAGCTTTCAGCACCAACTAAACTATTCTTAAGAAGCAGGGCTGTACCTGTATCTGTGAAAAATAGTAACTGCCTTGGCTCCAGGACTTCTGCTTAGATCTGGCCATGATGATAACGATAGAAGAGGTGAAGTTTATTTTTTACCTCTTCTCTGGAGCACTGGCTCCCAACGAGAATGTGATTTTGCTCCCTCTTCCCAAGGGGTATTTGGCAACAGCTGGAGACATTTTCTGTTGTCCCAGTTGAGGGGTGTTATTGGTATCTAATGGGTAAGGGCAAGCATGCTGCTAAATATCCTCCAGTGCACAGGACAGCTCCTCCAGCAAAGAGCTGTTATGTCTAAATGTCAATGTGTTCAGGCTGAAGACCCTACCTTAGAGAATTCTCACCCCTCCAAGAACCCCTGACGTTGTGGAGCCAATGGCCCATCGTTCTTTGGGAACTAGACTTCTAGATCTCCTCTATTAGTAGAGGACTTTAGAAGTCCACAGAGGAAAAGAGCTCTGGAGTAGAAGTGAGGTTTCCTGGCTTCATAAACTTCCAATTATATGGTCATCTACAAAATAGGAGTAATAATTTCTTCTTACTTCATTGGATTGGTATAAAAATAATAAATTAAAATAGTGTCTATTAAAGTGCATCATAAACTCTAAGGTGCTACACAAATGCCTGGCATTGTCATGGTAAGTAGTAATGAACAACAGAGGGATGGGTTTCTAATCACGGAATTTCAGATACCATGACAGCAGGTGCTTCTGGTTTAGATGCTTTGTCCGCCATCCCTCTAATTCCACAACGGAATTCACCAATATTCAACACCAGTTCTGTCTTTACTGTTTTTAAATCCTTTGTGGTACATGAAAAAGTGCTCTCGGTGCTAATCAGACAGTAGACACTTAATGAAGTATTGATGCGTAAGTTATACCACACAGTTCCATATATAGCTAGGAGAACAAAGACTTTTCCACCTCCTCTAATTCATAAAAATTCACATTTAATGGACCTCTCCATAGTTTCTTTTCCTGTCATCAAAACAGAAATTGTTTCATGAGCCCAATAGAGTTTTTTTACTGGGGTCAATTTGATTTAGCACTTATTATCCTACCAGATACCAGACCTAGGGACTAAAGATGTAAACAGTAACAAAGGCTAACATCTCAGCCCTGTGTCAGGCACTGCAGGGGCACCTCATCACCTTCTCTCTCACACTCCCAGAAGCCTGTGAAGTAGGCATTGATTCCCATTCGATAAATGAGACAACTGTGACTTAGAGCATTTATGTGAAAAGACTTCAGCTCATAAGCATAAGTACTGGAAGTGAGATTCAAACTCATGTCTATATCTGGTGGAAGATACCATGCTCTTCTCCCCAGATCCAGAGAGCTTCCTCTACTTCTGGGCATGTGCTGGAAACACTTCAAAATGCCTGCATCCCCAGGCACTGTCACAGGGGTCAGAAAATGTCTGTACTATGGAGTGGGGTGACAATGGTCATTATACCCAACACCTACTCCAGCCAGCACACACTGATGGTGTGAATGAATACAAAAATGCCTGAGTCCTTCTCTTCTCTCAACTGCTTAAATTTTGTTCACAAAATGAGAATGGGTTCAGGAGCCATCCATGGATTTTTTTAGTGCAAGTTGTCCCCAACAGTGAGGTGATGACGACTAGATTTGTGACTCTGAGGACTGGTGTTTCAATGCTAAATGAATGAAGCCCAATTCAAACAAATCTTTGTTATTTCCTACCCACTGAACTCAATTCAATTACATTCAGTGAGTACATACTCAGCAACAACTGTGTGCCTTGTGCTGTGTGAGACAACAGTGGAGGGACACGATGACCGCCCTCAAGAAGCTCCCTGTACTGCAAGGGCAATAAGAGCTAATGAGAGTATAAGAAAAACCAGCTGATACCCACCTACTAAACTTCACAGGATCTAGTTTATTCATCAGTGCATACTCTCCTTCTCTGACAGACTCATGTATTCAGTGAGCGTGGAGGTGTGGCAGGGTACCATTCCCCACCCTCAAAGCATCCCCAATTTAATGGGCACCAGTGTACAACATGGATGAGTAAAAGAGGGGAAGAGACTGGTGCTGGCAGGTGTGATCAGGGAGTTTCAAGGAGGTGATGGAGTTGACTTAGGATAGAACCTGAAGTACGAGGATCATTTATAGTGTCTTTTAGGAATGTGTTTTGGGGCAGAATCTGGTGAGGTTCTATCCAAGAATTAATAATCAGCTACTATATTGCCATAGGCTACAGGTATTTATATAAAGACATCCTGTGTGACTTCTCTGAGACAATAATCTAAAAATAGTAACCTGGTGACACAGTTTCAATCAAAAGTGGGGGGAAACAATTAAAATTGAAAAAGTAATCTCACATACTTTTGATGCATGAAAGTATCTCCCTCTAGTAAAAGTAGAAGCTACTCTATCACATGGACGTGAGAATGTATCCCTTAAGCATCCAAAAAACATATGCCTTAAGAGAAATACTTAATCCTGTTGACAATAGAAACTCGATGTGCAAAGGAGAGAAAGATATTCTGCATGCTTTCCCTCATTTGACATGCATGGCAACATACCCTTTTCTATCTTTAATCTAAATCTTCATGAAAAATTAGTTCTGTAAGTGCTTTAAAAATTCCAAAAAGCACACTGAAAATATGAAAAGAAAGTATGCCAAGAAAAATATGGACATTTTCCCCAAATATAAAACTCAATATGTAATTATATCAAACACAAAATAAAATATTTGCACTCTGTGAATTGTCTACATAATTTTGGTTTAGATAGTAAGCTGGTAAAATTTGAAGCCTTGAAGTACCTAGGACCGTGAACTCTCATTTTTATCTAGCTGTTAATGAGAATTTTTAGTGGTCTGCTTTCAAAGACCAGTAATTAAATAATAAAACGAGGGCTTCCCTGGTGGCGCAGTGGTTGAGAGTCCGCCTGCCGATGCAGGGGACACGGGTTCGTGCCCCGGTTCGGGAAGATCCCACATGCCGCGGAGCAGCTGGGCCCATGAGCCATGGCCACTGAGCCTGCGCGTCCGGAGCCTGTGCTCCGCAGCGGGAGAGGCCACAACAGTGAGAGGCCCGTGTACCGCAAAAAAATAATAATAATAAATAAATAATAATAGAACGAAACGGCTCACTGAGAGGCATTACCATGTACATAATGTTACACAATGTAGCTTCAGTAGGTTTATAGTTCATTACAAATACCAGAGGTCATTTTAACATATGTATTAGTCAACTTTGCTGCAGTAAGAAACAACTCCAAATCTCAGTGGTTTAGAACAAGAACACTTATTTCTGGGTTTTCTTATGAGTCAGAGGCTGAAGTTTATCGGCAGTAGCTCTACTACATACATTTTCTGGTTGAAGAAGTGGCTCTTATTTGAGATGTGCCTTCTTGTGGCAGCAGGAAAAGCACAAGAGATAGCAGAAACATGAGATGCCTCTAGAAACTTCCACCTGGGTCTGGCGTTCTGTCACTTCTCACATTCCAATGGCCCAACAAATTATTTGGCCAACTGACAATGAGGTAAGGAAGTAAACTCTGAAGACAAGAAGACTTTTTATGGCAATAAGCAGGGAAGGGATCGAAAAGTTAGAAAAGTAATACAATCTACCAAAATAAATATACGTATTTGGTGATTCAGCAATCTTTTAAAATTCTGAAACATGTTATTATTGATTTTGTTATAGTTAATTGGAAAACTATTATATCATCTCCTGGATAAATGAATAGGCTTGTGTGTTCAAAGTATGGTAGAGGAAATGAAGGAGAAAAAGTAGAGAGAAAGTAAGAGATATATACATAAAATCCTTGTGTTGTAGACCTACAACTTGGCTCACCGAAGTTACCTTTAATGAGTGGCTTGCTAATTCCCTTTTCTTGATTTTAGTCACCAGAACAGGAGAAAAACTGCCCATAGTGGGGTCTAAGATTTTCAAACTTGCTAATGTTCTAGTCCCATGACATTGAAAAGAAACAGTCATTTAAATATAGTCTTTAAATGTTTAATAAATGCTTGGGTTTGTATTGGCAAATACATACAAACTTCCCAATCTCCATATTTCATGGGCTTTTTCCTCTTATGGCTATTCACGGGCAATTTAGATCTGCAAGTTTTAACCATTTAACTTCCTGAGAAAGGAAATTGAAACAACAAGAGCAAATGTGTCCCCCAACTCACGTATGAAAGTAGTTATTTCAGGTTAATTATTATCAAGAACTGTGCAAGCCTAAGAATGTGATTAAACATTAGCCTGTGAGATATTTAACAGTGGGGTTTTACAATAAAAACAGAATATTGTTCTTTCTAGGTTCTTTTTTTTCTAAATGGTCCCAAACTACACATGCGAATGAAGCTAATGTCTAAATAATTAAATGATGTCATTATTATTCAGTGTAGGAATACACTTGAGAATCAAATTGAATCAGTTTTTTTCCCCTTGTGGCACAATAAAAATTCATGTTCAACCTTACTTAATATATTCCTTGGTTAAAAGAAAAATCAGTCTGTATACTCACTGGCTTCTAAGAAAGAGAATTAGACCTATGTAACTGAAGGAAGAGAGCAGTGAGGGGCAAAAAAAGCAACAGCCCTGGGCTAAATGTGAATAGGCTAAGAACCGCACCTCTGTACATTTGTCCTAAACTCCTTTCTCATTCCCATCCCTTAGGCATCTAATGCCCTCCATCCCTGTTGCACCTCACTCCCTAAAACTAGTCTGCTCAGGAGAACATAATCCATGTACTTCCTCTCCCAGAAGTATTTGTATTTTCACTCATCCTCCACTGTGCATTGAAAAGCTCCATCCCCTTTAAGATTCATAAAACACTAAGTGTAAGCTTTAGTTCAAAGCACATTCCATGTATAAACTCTTTCGATATTCACAACAACTCTGAGATAGATACTCTTATTATTCTGATTTTACAAATGAAGAAATTAAGTCACTGAGTGAGTGGATGGGTCACTCTCCCAAGATGAACCCAGGCATTCTGACCTGAGAGCCCATGTTCTTACTACCAGAGCTACAGGGGAGGGAAATTCTTACACCCCCAATGGTGCCTCCAAATCCTTCCATTATGATTTGGTTGAACAATTTCTAAATGTCATCTTACAGCAGTAAAACTCACAGAAAGATATGATGGACTTTTTAAACAGAATCCATGAACACCCACTGGGAGAACACTGCCCAGACAAGGGAAAGGGAAATAGGTTTAGGAAGAAGTTATCACACCCTCTCTCCAAGGACCATTGAATCTCTCTAATCTGTTATCCCATGGCTGACACTAAACAGATTATTTGACCAGGTTCTCCAATACTTCTCCATTAATTTTGTTTTATTTGCTTTGATACCAAATTTCCATCCATGATTGTGAGATAAGGCAGATCCTGAAAGGACCTGTTACAAACCCTCTCTTTGACGCTTTTCTTATTTGCTGTTACCAAGACTAATTATGGTAGGAAATCAGCATAGATATACAGGTTTAAGCCTTAGAATTTTAAAATAAGAAAGGCCAGCTAAAAATTTACTTTAAAAATTGGAGGAAAAAAATTTTGAATCTGTTTAAAAATAAATGTAAGCTTGTTAATAAAATAGATGTAAAATATGAATATAAAATACCAATCAAAAGGTTGAAGTTTCTACAATATTGTGAGTTAAGTTATTAAGACCATTCCTTGGCCCCCCTCTCCCAAAGAAAAAACTAAATATTATGATAAAAAGGAATAATGTATTTTCATCATATTAAAACAAAAGATGGACAATTTATAGAGAATTAACAGGCCAAAATCTAAGTAAAAGCTCTTACTCAAAGAATTAAATGAAGCCACTTTTGTCTTGAGGCATTTGCTGAATTTAGCAGACTCTGGCTTCCAAGTCTGTCTGGGAACACAAGATACTCAAAAGCCAGGATCTGCCCACAGTGGGGAAACTAAATAAAAGATTCTCCCACTCACAGGCTTGGGACTTCACAAGGCTATCCCCTCAGCATAAGGATGAACCAGAAGCAAAGCTCTCTTAGCTCGCCACCCCTCGGTAAAGTTGTCTTATCTCTCTTTGGGAGAGAGCGGTCACGTCTATGAGTGGTGACATGCTTGCCTTCAGTAGGAGTTGCAATACAAAATCTCATATACCTCCTCTCATTAAAAAAAAAGGAAAACCTCATGCCATGAAACTAGTTTATTAGGCACCTGACAGAAGATAATGGAAACTCTCCTTGGAGGATTATAACTCTTAAACTTAGTGCTGAAAGAATTTTTATGAATAATATTATAAGATAAATGAGACACAAATAATAAAAATAACAAAGCATACCAATAAGGCAGAATGAGCAATAAATAGCAGTAAAGAGAGAAAACAGAAATAGGACCATCAAAACACTGAATACTGGAATTACTGAAATGAGATATTGGGATTATCAAAGATTATAAATAACTGTGTTGACTATGTTTAAAGAAATAAAAGATAAGCTTAAAATATCAAATGGGAATCAACAGCTAGTTTTTAAAAATATATCAGATGTGAAAAAAATGAAAATAAAAAATAAAATAACTAAAATTTAAAACTCAAAAATGAGTTTAACCACAGAATAGACATAACTGAAGAGAAAATTAGGTAACTGAAAGTTAGGAGACATGGAGAATGTATGGAATGAAATGGTCTGACACACATTTAATTGGCATCTCAGAAGGAGATGAGAAACAACATGTGGCAGTGGCAGTATCTGAAGAGATAATGGAGAGAATTCCCCAAATATAACAATAGAGAACAATCCATAGATTCAGGAAGCACGGGCTATCTGCAGCAGGATAAATAAAATAAATCCACACCTATACACATCATAAAACTGCCAAACACAAAAAAAGTTAAAGACTAAGTATTAAAATCATTTAACAACAACCAAAAGAAAAATAGATTACTTTAAAAGGGATGACAGACTGACAACTGTCTTTAAAGTGACAAATGGTTACAGAAGTCAGTGAAAGGAAGTCTTAGTGGGCTTAATATAATAACTGTCAACTCCAAATCCTATACCTACCAAAAATATTTTTTAAGAAAGAGAAAGACTTAAAGATATTTTAAGTCTATTCTGTTTCAGATACCTCTGCCCCCCCCCAAAATGACAAAGTTTATCAACTGCAACCCATAGTAAAGGAAATTCTAAAGCACAGAAGAAAATGACAGAAGCAATCTTAAAAAGGATGTGATACAATGTTCATTGCAGCACTATTTGTAATAGCCGGGACATGGAAGCAACCTAAGTGTCCATCGACAGATGAATGGATAAAGAAGATGTGGCACATATGTACAATGGAATATTACTCAGCCATGAAAAGAAACGAGACTGAGTTATTTCTAGTGAGGTGGATGGACCTAGAGTCTGTCAGACAGAGTGAAGTAAGTCAGAAAGGGAAAAACAAATACTGTATGCTAACACACATATATGGAATCTAAAAGAAAAATGGTTCTGAAGAACCTAGGGGCAGGACAGGAATAAAGATGCAGATGTAGAGAATGGACTTATGGATATGGAGAGGGGGAAGGGTAAGCTGGGACAAAGTGAGAGAGTGGCATTGACATATAGACACTACCAAATGTAAAATAGATAGCTAGTGGGAAGCAGCCGCATAGCACGGGGAGATCAGCTCGGTGCTTTGTGACCATCTAGAGGGGTGGGAGGGAGATGCAAAAGGGAGGGGATATGGGGATATAAGTATACGTATAGCTGATTCACTTTGTTATACAGCAGAAACTAACACAACAATGTAAAGCAATTATACTCCAATAAAGATGTTTAAAAAAAAGGATGTGATAATAAACAAATAACAAAGATGGAGGAACATAATGGGGGTAGTTCTAAATAAATACTAAATAGAACGATAATAATGTCTTGGAGTTTTAAAATGCCAACCCAGAAGTAAAATTCAGAACAATACTAACTTAAGAAGAAGCATAAACAATAAAGTTAAATGTTTTAAGAATCTTGCATTATCAGGTTAGAAGGAGAGGGCAATGATTAACTTTTGACTTTGACAAGTTAAAAATGTATACGATAAAATTTCCAGAATGAGCAGTAAAAGAAGTATAACTTATGAACCATTAGAAGGAAAAAATGGAATTAACACCAAAGAAAGGATGGAAAGAAAAATATAGAATAGACAGAAGAGATAACACAAATAAATTGTATACATAAAGCCAAATATATTAAAATGTATTAGTAATTACCTTAAATAAAGTAGACTAAATGCTCTGAAGACAAAAAAGGGCTCAGTTTGCATATATATACACATATATGTATACACATCTAATACATATATATACAGAAAGTTTGGAAGGTAAACCATGCAACTAATACCCAAAAGAAATCTGTTGTAACTATGTTAGTATCAAGTACAATATATTTTGCATTATTGTAAGGAGAAAGATCAGTCACAACATAATAAAAAAAAAGAGTTCAGTTCATTAGAAATGTGTAACAATATTTAACTTGTTTACATATAGAAATATCATAATATATATAAAATAAAAATTATTAGAACTACAAGTTGAAATAGGAAATTTCAAAATAAATAGAGTGAAAGAATTCTGATTCATATTATCTCTTAAAAACCTTATATACACAAATAGAACTGCAATACACAATCTAATATTCAATTACATATTATTCTATAATTGTAATATGTCACAACTTGAAACCAGCCCAACTGTAGCCTAGTTACTTAAAGCAGAAAGGAGCTTGGAGATGAATTAGGATAATGACCTAGAAGGTACTGAGGAGGAAGCCTTCTGTGAATAGAGAAGGGTCCGCCTAATATAGAAACACAATACCCAAGATATATAGGAACTGCAAATCTCCATCCGGGCCAGCAGTTAGACCTCTCAGATCAGGGTAGTCAGCCAAAGAAATGGAGACCAAACAGTAAGTAGCAGTTTTCCAGTCACAGAAGTAAGATTTAGGATCAGGCATCCATCCTCTAGAAGCAGAACTAGAAAAAGGAAGTTAAAGTCTCTCTTTGGGAGGAGATTGGGGTATTCTTCAGATTATTGGGTCAGGAATTTAAGAATAGAAGCCTGGGGTTTTCACTGTGGAGGTGGGTTATGATGACCTATAGATAAAAGAACCAGAGCCACTGCTAGAATTGGAGAAAGTCACATCCTTTGACCTACAGTCAAGTTTATGCCTCAGGAATCATTCTTTCAATCGCTAAAATCAGCAAAACTAAAAATGGCAAATGAGGGTCTCCGTAGCAGCCCCAAGTGTACTTCTCTGATAGAGTAACATGGAGCTTGAGATATAATTTTTGGTCGTCCAAGGGGTCAGACACCTGGCCACTGCCAAGAAGAGGCTGAAGATACATCTGCAAGTATGTCTGGGGAGTGTGGGTATAAAAAAGTAAGAAGAGAAATTGAGTTGGGTCTTCAGAATTTTCATGTAACAGCCATCTTGATGGGCTATGTCCTTATTTAAGAAAACATATAAACGCAAAAGGAATTGGAAAAATACAAATAACAAATCCCACAAAACCTTAATGCTTGGAGTTATGCCCTGGTTCTAGTTAACTCATCACACATACACACATAGTAAGCTTATTGATATACCATTCTGGAAAGATATACCATTGTTTTATATTCCCAAGAAGACCATAACCAATATTGAGGTATAGCTGGAGAATGAGGTGACAACGAGTGCATTGAGTGACCTGTGAACAAGATCACAGAATAGAAATACACCAGACATAGATCCTTGGAAGACCGGTTGGGAAAGGGTTCTAAGTAAGATCGAAGGTGACAAGGGAAAAAAGAAACAAAAAGAAACAAAGAATAAGACCACAGTGAAGTTATAAATATAAGCTAATTTGACATTCAGCTTAATAAGAATAATGAACATTAATATCATTGCTTATTTCTGTACAAATGCTGCTTTGCACATTTCAGAGGACACTTTGATTTTATTATCTAGAACGAATTCTTTGGAGGTATACAACATGGCACAGATACTCTTCTAAGCCCTTTAAAAATATCTATCCATTATAAAACTCTATGAAGTCAATACTATTGTTATAATTTCCATTTTACAGATAAGGTTAAGTAATTTGCCTGGTCAGGAATGGACCAGGAATTTACTGGTTGGATGGCTCTTAATCTCTCATCTTGAGGGATCAGAGGTGAGAGTTGAAAGCAAGTAAAGCAGAGCTGAAGGTGAGTACCTGCCTTTTGTGGACGGCAGAAAGGCGCTCACATTGTACCCTGAACCAGGAGGGCAGGCACACTGAACACTTAGGTAGCTTAGGAAAGCTTCATCTGGAGCCATTCTAGCAAGGTCACAGAGAACATTTTGTGTGCATGGAGTAGTGTCACCCACCAACTGGTTTAATGGAATAGATATTTCCAAATACAGCACAAAATGAACCTAATGAGAGAGTCATAGAATTCCTAATCCAGGTATTTTGGGCCATTCACAGAAAGAGTAGAAGTTGCATTAACCTGGTTTGGTGCTGTTGAGAGTTGGCTAGATGGAGGCGTGGGTGGAGGAACAGTCTCAATGATTGTTTAGCTTCATCAATAAAATGATTAAAAAGCCTCATCAATAAAAATACAGAAAGAGAAGTTAAATTTCTAAAATGCATCCTTCACTAGCATCACAGAATCCCCCAGCACTCCTGGGGGGTCACAGAGCCCTGCTTGGGTCTTTCATTTTCAGTACTCATTAAAATAGAAAGCATTGTAATTTTAATCCTAACTAAACCTTTTTTCTTAGTAAATAAAACTAGGAATTTTAACTCTTACAAAATCTTCTATACAGGCAGGTTCCTATCTTTTCTGAATTTGTCTTCTGCCTATGGGCAGTGTCACTAAACTTCCTCCAAAACCAATGAAATGGAAATGGTTGAGAATTTGAATGCATTTAACGTATATTTTTATTTCTCAGAATTAGATTTCCATTAGCTTTGTTCTAGGAAAAAAGATTTCAACACAAATTCACTTGCACACAAGGGTCCAAATGAACTTAAACCACCACCTATAGGAGATCACTTACAAATACTGCGGTGCCCTGGGAGAGAGAATTCATTGAGTATTTTTAAGGACCTTGTCTATTTAATTCATGGTCTATGTGGTTGCCTCCTCATGACTCCAGAAGAAAACGTACCTTTCTCAGGAATGCAAAGAGCAGCATATTTACTATAGGATGGCTTCCTTTTAAGAGGAGAAAACCTCCCTTTTGCTTCTTCTTTCCAAGGACCGCATGCCTCATTTGTCCACCCAATATACCAAAACATATTGTGTGAAGACAGATGGGCCCATATAGAGTGGCCCGTGCTTCCTGCCACAGGTTAATGGAGATCCACAGACCAACATGCGAAAGCAGATGATGAGGGCTCCCATTTTACAAAATATGCGACTCTTGGGGGGAACAAAGAGACCCTTAATAATATTTTAGGCAATCAAGAAGCATCACTTCCAACTAAACATGGAGTAGCAGTCAAGAGCATAGACTCTGAAGTCCAATGGGCTTCATCGCCCTGAAGATAAGAGTTATTGGTCTGATTTTACAGGTAAGGTAAGTTAGCTTACACCACAATCACATGAGGAGTCTGAAGTCAGACAGTTCATGAAAGTGGCATTAAAGAAGTTACCAATGTTTTGTTTTTGTTTTTTTTTAAGAAGTTACCACTGTTAATAAAACTGCACAGAATGGGCTCTGTTATTTATGGATTTAACTCACAGGATTTGAAATCACACATTAGATAAAATCTCATACCACATGAATATAAGAGGCAATTCAATATTCATTTACTTTCTAAAAGGAAAGGAGTACACTATAGAAATAGGCACCACATTTTCAAAAAAAAAATTTTGTCAAGAAGGCACCAGTGAAGTTTGGGTATTGAGGCTAGAATTCCTAGGACCCTTAAATCATTTGTGAAGAAAAAAGAAAATTTGAAATCAAAATTATCTCAGAACATTCAAGATAAATAGCAAAATAAGGCACAATATAAGTACCACATGCATATTTGTCTAATGCAGATGTTGGTGGGCTTTTTCTTAAAAGGACTGATTGCAAATATTTTAGGCTTTGCAGACCATTAGGTCTCTGGTACAACTACTGAACTCTGTCCTTGCAGAGCTAAAGAAGCCACAGTCAATATGTAAATGAAAAAGTGTGGCAATGTTCCAATAAAACTTTATTTACAAAGACAGGTAGCTGACCAGGTATGGTCTATCAACTGGAATTTGCTGATCTATGCCCTAATATATAATACACTTTTGATGCAATTAGTCAGTATATTATTCGTAACAATTGTTGGAATGATTGAAATGTGTTACTGTCAAAGACAGTTTTGTTGTACTGACTTTTAAATGCATTACAAGAATCAGAACTTAGAAAATAATTTTCCAGTCTTACCATGTCAGTGCTACTTAAACACTTATGCTATTTAATGCCATACTTTATATGTTTCATTCGCATATAAAAAACTTCACATGGAAAAAATCCATTGAACGATTCAGTGTGGAAAAATCAACAATTGTAGTTTATCTCTAGAAAGATAATACTAAACCTCATCTATTTACATTTAGCCAGGGATATATAGCTTTATTGCTTACAGAACAAAGGCATACAGTCCAGCTGACAATGAAGCTGTTTAAGTTTTCCTTTGGATGGGTTTATAGTTGGACTACATGAAGTTCACAGCAATAGAAAGACATAACAACCCAGAGGAGAGAAGAGATGCAGAAAAAAGTGACAGCCACTTTCTCTATAAATTAAGTCATCCAATAGCGCTAAAAGAAGGCAGGCTTTCCTAGGTAACAGAAGTACCCAGCAAAGTGTCACATAAACACAATGCATCCGTATTACTCTTATGAATCTGATATGAACACTATAATAGTATGGCCTTATGGCCAAGTGTATGTCTTAGTACAGAAAGACTTTTCTGGTGAGACAATATCTAGAAGGAGCACATCTTTTTGAATAGTTTTGAAATATTTATTTGGTGACTGTTTATGGATATCCAAATAATAAATTGGCTTGTATTTGCTATTATATTTTGCAATGGGCTTTGATATGTTTAAGTTCCCAAATTTGCTATACCTCTTCTACTAGTCACATAATTGCCTATGTGTGTGTGCATTTGTGAGTGTGGATTTCTTGTGACATTACTTTGAACTCAGATATATCACAAAGTTTTATTATTTTATTTGTTTTTATCAAAGAGCAGATTTTCAGGTTTGTTAGCTGATTTTTTTTCATTTCTATCTTAATGCAGATTGAGCTACTATTTTCCTAAATTTTTACTGAAGCATGTACTTTTTAAAAAATTTTTATTTTGTATTGGAGCATAGTTGATTAACAATATTCTTTTTCAAGTTTTTATCCCGTTTAGGTTATTACAGAATATTGAGCAGAGTTACCAGTGCCATACAGTAGGTCCTGGTTGGTCATCTGTCTTAAATATAGTAGTGTATATATGAAGCATGTACTTTTAATATTTTGTTAACAACTTGATCAACCTATATTTGAAGATGAAAGAGAGAATTTCTATCACTGTTGTGCCTATTAGAAAAATCCACAATATTCAGGGAATTATAGTCTCTTATGTTTACACCCATTTATCTTTCAACCCAATATCTGTTGGTCCCACAAGTGAACAAAGATATATGAATTTATAGACCCATTGTTAATGATATTTATATTATTACTAGCTGCAGTAGTACGGGAATGTTTTTGACCTCAGGTTAATTTGTATAATTTACAAGCAATTCACCCAAATACTTCAAACGAAGTAGAAATCTCCTGGTCCTGCGCTGGACTCTCCAATCCCTTGAGTCTTCTACTTTTTCCCTATCAGTCCCTGTACATCTCCACTTCTGCCCTAATAAACTGAATACTTGGAATATCACTTCAGCTACTCTGTCCCAGCTCTTTCCTACTATCTTGCCTTTTTCTTTTCTGCCCATGTCTCTGCCGAAACCTCAACTCTGAATCAAGCCTGTATTAGTTTCCTATTGCTGCTATAACAAACTACCACAAACTGAGCGGCTTAAAACAACAAATATATTCGCGTAAAGTTCTTGAGATCAAAAGTCCAAAGTCAGTTTCACTGGGCCAAAGTCAAGGCGTCAGCAGAACTAGTTCTTTCGAGAGGCTCTGAGGGAGAAATCTGTTTCCTTGCCTGCTACACCTCCTGATGGTTGCCTATATTCCTTAGCTCATGGCTCCTTTCCTTCATCTTCAAAGTACATCACTTGAACCTTTTTTTCCAGTGATCACATAAGGTTATCCTTTTGGTCAAGTCTTCCTCAGTCTCCCATTTACAAGGACACTCTTAATTATATTTAGGGTCCACCGTAAGAATCAAGAATCTCCCCCTCTCAAAATCTTTAACTTAATCTCACCTGTAAAGTCCCTTTAGCCACATGATGTAATTTTCATATATTCCAGGGATTAGGATCTATTTATTTCAGAAAGGCATTATTATGTCTACTATACTTTATCTACTGACCCCTAAAGACTCATATCCATCCCATAGGTAAAATATATT
Source organism: Pseudorca crassidens (assembly GCF_039906515.1). NCBI lineage: Eukaryota > Metazoa > Chordata > Mammalia > Artiodactyla > Delphinidae > Pseudorca > Pseudorca crassidens. Next base: position 27,071,727 of record NC_090305.1, read on the forward strand.
TGCCTCACCCTAACATTCACAAAAATCTCCACCCACTACAAAGCCCCATGCCCGCTTTCTCTTCGCCTATATAGGAGCTGCTGGAGGCATCAAGTGTGCAGAATGGGGCCACTAGATAGAGTGTTTCAAGTGGGTCTTGGGCTGCTTGAGAGATCTCCTGCATTTCCCTGGTCAGCTCTCTTTTGTTTCTTTATTATTGTTGTTGTTAAGACTTTACTTTTTTAGCAAAATTGAGCAGAAAGTATATTGATTTCCCCTATACTCCCTACCCCCACACATCCATAGCCTCCCCCATTCTCAACAACCAGAGTGGTACATTTGTTACAACTGATAAATCTGCACTGACACATCATAATCACTCGAAGTCCATAGTTTACATTAGGGTTCACTCTTGGTGTTTCACATTCTATGGGTTTGGACAAATGTATAATGACATATATCCATCATTATAGTATCAAACAGAGTATATGCACAATCCTAAAAATTCTATGTTTCACCTATTCATCTCTTTCCCCACCCTTCCCTGCCAGTCTGATAAGCACTGATCTTCATATCGTATGCATAGTCTTACGATTTCCAGAATGTCATATAGCTGCAATCATACAGTGTGATGACTGAACCATTTTCAGATTGGCTTATTTAGGTTAGTAATATGCATTTAAGTTTCCTCTATGTCTTTTCACGGCTTTATAGCTCATTTCTTTTTAGCACTGAATAATATTCCAATGTCTGAATGTACCACAGTTTATCAGTCCATTCACCACGGAGAAGAATGTCATGGAATAAAAGAATATGTTCGGTTTTGTAAGAAATGGCCAAACTATCTTCCAAAGCGGTGTTGTCAGTGCAGTGTTCCAGATTTTAGCCATTCTAATAAGTATTCAGTGGTATTTTTGTTTTAATTTGCATTTCCCTGATTACATTTGATATGAAGCATCTTCTCATATGTTTATTTGCCATTTGTACATCTCCTTTGGTGAGGCGTCTGTTAAGTTCTTTAGCCCATTTTTAATTGGGTTGTTTGTTTTCTGATTGTTAAGTTTTAAGAGTTATCATATTTTGTATAACAATCCTTTATCAGATGTGCCTTTTGCAAATATTTTCTCCCAGTCTGTAGTACACTTTCTAATTCTCTTGACATTGTCTTTCACAGAGCATAAATTTTAAAGTTTAATGAACTTGAGCTTATCAATTTTTTTCTTTCATGGATCATGCCTCTTACATCTAAAACATCATCATCACCAAACTCAAGGTCATCTAGATTTTCTCCTATATTATCTTCTAGGAGTTTTATCAGTCTGCATTTTACATTTAGGTCTGTATCCCTTTTGCATTAATTTTTAGAAGGGTGTTAGGTCTGTGTCTAGATCCATTTTCTGCTTTTGGATGTCCAGTTGTTCTAGCACTATTTATTGAAATGACTATCTTTGCTCCATTGTATTGCCTTTGCTTTTTTGTCAGAGATCAGTGGACTACATTTATGTGGGTCTATTTCTGGTCCCTCTATTCTGTTCCATTGATCTATTTGTTTATTCTTTCATCAATACCATACTGTCTTGATTACTGCAGCTGTATAGTAAGTCAAGTAGTCAGGTTCTCCAACTGAAGTTGCCAGTTCTCCAACTTTGTTCTTCTCCTTCAATATTGTGTTGGCTATTCTTAGTTTTGTGCCTCTCTGTGTAAACTTTAGATCCGTCTGTCAATATCCACAAAATAACTTCCTGGGATTTTGATTGGGATTGTACCGAATCTATAGATCAAGTTGGGAAGAATTGCTATCCTGATAATACTGAATCTTCCTATCCATAAACTTGGAAAATCTCTCCTTTTACTTAAGGGTTTTTTTTTTTTTGATATCTTTCATCAGAGTTTTGTAGTTTTCCTCATATAAATCCTATACATATTTTTCTAGATTTATACCTAAGTACTTCATTTTGGGGGGTAATGTAATCTTTCTAGTTTTTCACTATTTTATACCTTCTTTGTTTTCTTCACACTGGTCACCCTGCCAAAGCTTCCCTCAGCCTCTGTCTCCAAAGCCCTTACCGTAGTTAAGGAAACCTTTATTTGGGGAGTAAACTGCTGCAAAATATTTTAACTGATTTCTCTGTTTCCAATAGCAATAATCATAACAATCAGGAGACTGCTGAGTGGTCCAGGCAACACGATGAAGGGCTGAACTGAAGCCTTGGTAATAAGACAAAAAAGACAAATTTAAGGAATATTTAGGCGTAAGAACTGATACAAATTGCATTTGGAAAGAAAGTGGGGAGGTGGAAGTATACAGAAAGACTCCTCAATTTTTGGCTTGGGAATCTGGATGAAGACGATGTCCTTAATCAGGATCAGAAATAAGATGCAGGATGAGGTGTGTAAGGGGAGATGATGAATGAATGCATAAAGAGTTTGAGGGGGCTTCCCTGGCGGCGCAGTGGTTGAGAGTCTGCCTGCCGATGCAGGGGACACGGGTTCGTGCCCCGGTCCGGGAAGATCCCACATGCCACGGAGTGGCTGGGCCCATAAGCCATGGCCGCTGAGCCTGCGCGTCCAGAGCGCCTGTGCTCTGCAACGGGAGAGGCCACAACGGTGAGAGGCCCGCGTACCGCAAAAAAAAAAAAAAGAGTTTGAGGATCCCATGGTACATCCAAGTGGTAACGTCAACAAGAACTCAAAGTAAAGATCTGAGATAGAGATACGGAATTTCACATCATCAGAGTGTAGGTAGTAGAAGTCACTGGCTTGTTGATGGGGCTGGATGGTTAAGAAGTCAGTCTTTAGAGACACAGACATAGAGAACAAACGTATGGACACCAAGGTGGGAAAGGAGGGGTAGGATGAATCGGGAGATTGGGATTGACATATATACACTACTATGTATAAAACAGATAACTAATGTGAACCTGCTGTGTAGCACAGGGAACTCTACTCAGTGTTCTGTGGTGACCTAAATGGGAAGGAAATCCAAACAGGAGGGGTTATATGTACATGTATAGCTGATTCACTTTGCTGTACAGCAGAAACTAACACAACATTGTAAAGCAACTATACCCCAATTAAAAAAAAAAAAAGTCAGTCTTTCACACACCAACAAACCTGAAAGAAAAATACAGAGACAGAATAATATAGAGAGATACAAAATCAAGAGAAATATGGTTAGTTTTCAAAATTATTATTTCTTTTTAAGACAGGAGAAATTAGAGTATAAGATAAGAAAGAGGAAGATATCAGTTGAGATGAAAATATAAAAGTTGCATAAGAGAAAAGGAATAAATGATGAAGCAAGGTAGGGAGGCCAAGAGGATCCAGAACAGAGATGCAATGATTGTTTCTGAGTAAGAGCACAGACACATCATTTCCTAAAAAGAGAGAAAGAGAAAATCAATAGATGTGGTTTTAATATTCATTGAGTTCCCAGAGAGCATATGAAATTCTCACCTGAGAACTTTGTTATTTTTTTTCTGTGAATGGTAGGTGAGGTCATCATCTGGGAGACAGTTAAATCCCGTGGAACATGATAAAAATGTGGAATTGCTATTGCTACGAATGGAAGAATTGGGAATCACTGAGAAGAAGTGAGGACTCATTTGATTCTGGAAACATAAAATCATAGCACTAGTCACCAAACCCACAGTGATGATATTTTCCTCAGGGGTTCTTGCTCATTCTACAGACCAGGAATCAATGCAGGGCTGTAGATTTTTCTGGGAAGATAAAGAAGAAGGGCAAAGGGGAAGAGAATTGAGGGTACAGATCTTTCCCACAATCCATCACTTAAAGTGACAAAATCAAGAAAAATCTGGAGAATCCCCTACTTATACAACATATATCTGAAGGGATTTCCAAGGTTCTCCCTATCTTCTTGATAATGTACAGGATTTTCCCTTAACCTCCAGTATTAGAAATTAAAAGCTTAAAATTAAAATTCCTAGTTGAGAAGATACACTGTTGAAAGGTTAATTATAGAAATACTGTAATCACCAACCACAAATCATGGATTCAGATGCCCCTCATGAGTGGAAGGTTCACAGACTTTAGTGTCCCACAGATTGTAGGTTCAATTCCCAACTGTAACACTTAAGTGCTATATGACATGATAAGCATGCCTTAACCTCTCTCAGTATAAATGCCCTCATGTATAACATGGGGGTTAAAAATGTACCTTATTCACTTTACATGAACAATACAGGTAAGGCAGACGATGATGATGATGTAGATAGATAGATACTCAACAAACAGTATCCATTAGGTCTTACTGTCTCTTGTTTTGACAGAGGGAACAACTCAAAGAGCAAAGACACACAACACCTAAAATGTGAGGTAACCACCAAGAAAGGGAAGTATTACAAGTTGAAGATAGGCTTCACTCAAGCCACACTTTTAGCCCAGGGCCAAACCTGTTTGCTATCTGCTGTTCAAGATGAAAGAAAAATACTCAATGGGGTATGGATGTGTATTGCAACTATGAACAAGATAACCTAAAAGCGTCATTTTTTTGCTGAGCCTTATGACACAGGACAACTCTGGTTCACCTGTTTTACATATATTCCTCATTTTAGCACAGCCAACTTCATTAAAAAGGCACTGCATTTCCAGACATTCTCTTCACTGCATCAGTGATGTCTTTAAAAAAATACATAGCTCTTGTGTCATCTTACTGTTGGACAATGTATTTTAATTACTGTGCTTTTTTTTTTGCAGGGCCTCTCACTGTTGTGGCCTCTCCCGTTGCAGAGCACAGGCTCCGGATGCGCAGGCTCAGCGGCCATGGCTCACAGGCCCAGCCGCTTCGTGGCATGTGGGATCTTCCCAGACCGGGGCACGAACCCGTATCCCCTGCATCCGCAGGCGGACTCTCAACCACTGCACTACCAGGGAAGCCCCAATTACTGTGCTTTTGAGGAAGCACAAATGGCTCCCAAATTCACAAAATGTTTTCTTACCTGAGCGTCCTTGAAAGGTCCTGAAATCCACCCCTCAGAGTTTTCTACAGAGTGGAAGGAGGCTACCCCCTCCTTTTTTTTTTTTTTTTTAAGAGAACCAAAGCATAACCTTGAGACCACCCTCCCAAGTATGATATAGAAAATGTCAAGGACTGTTGAGCACCCAGCAAATTGCCACAGTGGATCAGTGAGAAGTTTTTTAGCACAGGTGTTTAATTATGATGCATTAGGGAAATGGGTAGTGTTCAATGGCGCTCAAACACGAACCTCCACCTGCGCAGAGGGCTAGCATTGGTTCATGGAGTGATAACATCGAGAGAAGCAATTGTGCTCCCATCTGCTCAAGGGCCTTTCTTTTCTTGGTGGTGCGACCAAGTTCACTGTCAGGAAGCCATGGGTTTTCCCCACATGAGCAGGTCTATCATGCAAGTTTATAATCTGCATCTGGATTATCTCTCCAGGAATTAGCTAATTCTGAAAGCAAGTCAAAAATAAGAATAATTCAAGATGCCTTGCAGAGATTCTCCAGGTACCTTCCCAGAACTCTGACTTTATGATAAGCACAGGAAGCCAATGCCCTGGCCAGATGACCAGGCAAGGTCATTGTGATTCATCTCAAAATATAGCCAGTTCCCTTCACCCAGTCTGGGTACCATTCCATAGTCAGGACTGCTATGAGGCACTTTTACTGAGCACTGTCCCAAATACTTTGTATGCATCATCTCAATTAAGTCCTAGGAGGTAGGTACTATCGTAATCACTATTTTAGAGATGAGAAAACTGATGTTAAGAATTACTACAATTATTAGTACATTGTTAAGGATTATTACATGCCAAAGGCAATGGTTACACTTTTACTTGGGCTATCTGACTTTCCAAGATCCTGCAGTACCATGCACAAGACTCTAAAGCCTAGAAGGGGTTTGGGTTAAGACACAGTAGAGTCAAAGTTTGTCTGCTCATGCCTACCACGCACTCAGGACGCCTCAGCAATTAGTTCTTTATCTTTCAGACAATCCCCTTCTTTCTCTCCTTAATTCCTCTTCCCAAAGTACACAATTCTCTGCAGCTAACCTCTTAGGAGCAGGGAAGCGGATCTAATAAGTGAGTTGCAAGCAAAGCTATTCATTCCAGTGTGACATTAGTGTAGTATGGTCCTCTCTTTTAAGGACTGGCCAATTAGAGACAGTGTGTATGAACTGGCAGGATTCAACAAGCAGCAAAATGATAGGGCAAACGTTAGTGGCCTTGTTGTCAAGAAACTTGAGTTCCCCCACAGACTGTGAGCTGCTAGAGGACCAAGATTTTGTATATTAACTTACTTATCTAGCTCAGGGCCACATGCATAGCAGAAACCCTATATATGCTTACTGAACTGAGTAGAACTGAAAGTATAGGCTTTCCCACTTTCTTTGGTATTATATAACCTTATACAAGCCACTCTGTAGGTCCAGTTGCCTTACCTGTAAGATGGGATAGTTAGACCAGATCAGTGGTCTTCAGACTTCCTTCCCATGGAAACTTTTGTTCAAATGAAATGAGTGCTAAGGACTGAATATTGGTGTTTCTCCAAAATTGATATGTTGAAACCTAATGCCCAGATGATGATATTAGCAGTAGGGCTTCTGAGAAGTGCTTAGGTCATGAGGGTGGAGCTCTCATGAACGGGGTTAGTACCCATATAAAAGAGACCCCAGAGAGCTAGCTTGTTCCTTCCATCATATGAGGTTACAGCAAAAGGCAGCCTTCACCAGGCACCAAATATGCTAGCACCATGATCTTGGACTTCCCAGCCTCCGGAACTATGAGAAATAAATGTCTGTTCTTATAAAGCCATCTAGTTTACAGTATTTTGTTATAACAGCCTGAGTATAAACAAACTAAACAGATAAAAGTAGAGCAGTTTTGAACTGAATTTATGGGTTATCCCCTTCTTCTCTTCTCTAAGTAGGAACACAGTTTAGAAACCATTAGGATTGGTGGTAACTAATTTTTATGGTGCTAGATGTTTATTAACTATGTGTTTTGAATACCTAAAAGAAAACTGTGTTTTAATATAGTTTGGTGGGGTTTTTTGCTGAATCAGTTTAATTTTATTTTGACTTTCTGGACAATAGGGTTCAACAAACACTACTTAAGAGCTTCATCACTTAGTAGCTGGATGACCTTGGAAAGTTTTCTAACTGTTCTGAGCCTCAGATGCCTCATCCTGAAAATGGGAAAGTATAATAAGGAGGTTACAAGGTTATAGGGGCTGTAGTGTACCTATCCAATACCTGCTGCAGAGCAGATATATATTTAATGTTCCTGTTGGAGTGAAGAGCCTTTGGGCCAGGGTGTAAGATTCCAGCACTGCACACCAGACCCATCAGATGTGTGTCTGGCCCTACAACAGACCTGGAGGTGGATCCCTAGCACTGGGAGGATGGGGTTCCACTGCCAATGGCTACTAGTGGCCATGATAGCAGTCGGTTTGTTTCTGGGAAACACAGTACCCTTGGACAGGGTGAAACCAATCAAATACAAATTTACTATTTTCTTTGGAATTCATTTTCCCCAGCCATAATAAAGTTTAATTTCTGTGAAATTAATTACATCAGTCAAGACTCCCAGGTTTGGTCATTAAGATTTTTAAAGCCTATAAAAACCAAACATTTATAGTCAACTAGTTAGGTTTCTTCCTCCCCAGGAAATGTATCACAGTGAATTTTAAGAAAGTTCATTATTACACACGACTTCAAGATGATCACGCACTATTCAAAATTATTACTTACAGCAAAACCCACTATTGATTTCATACCACTGCTAATCAGCAGTGAGATACCTGAAACTATTTTAAAGTTTTGACTCAATTTAAGAATGTCATAAATATTTTTGAATAGCAGCTGCACTGTCAAAATTCATCAAACTGAATAGTTAAGATAAATGCATTTTATTACATGTTAATATCTCAATTTTAAAAGAAACATCACAAACATTCAAAATAGTTACACACCAGAAGTTCTTAAGACTTGGTATTTTTACGTAGGGTAATGGTCCGTGTAATTATATGTGAGATGTGAGCATTTTCTAGTAGATCTTAATGGAGGCATCTAACCATCTTCTTTATCTTTAGGGATTGAAAGAATGTAAGATTTGGTACCGGGGTCAGTGACATGCTGAAACATTTGAATTCTCCCATTTGATGAAGCATCAGTCCTTTTCCCCCCTTAAATTCTTTTATGTGACTGACAGTTTCATCCATTTTTTCCTGAGGCTACTATTGAAATTCCTTTGTACTTGTGGAAGCAAGTTTGCTGGTTCAAGAATTTTGTTTTACCTGTGCCTCTAAGACTTGTCAACGGCAAATTAGGACAAGGAATTCTAATTTATGTTTCAAAGGCCTCAGTAGTAGTGAGAAGTATTTTTATTTACATCACCCCCCCAAAAAAGTGTCAAGTCAAGATGATGAACCACAACACACTGATGTACAATTATTAGAAAATTCCAGGAGGAGTTGTGAAATGTGAGAAGCAAGGGCAAGTGGGGATAATGCCAGCTAATCCTAAAAATGACCCTAAAGAGTCCAGGGCAGCAGCTGTATACACACATACACATAGCTCCACACACACACAGATGTATTTAAAGAGTTAAAACCACTTCTGACATTTCTACTACTATATAATAAACCTAATCTGAATACTAGTCACACGTACAGTGACAATCCTTATTGCTTTGTTGACATGTTATAATGACTATTTTCAAACGTGCAGAAAAACTGAATGAACTCTGCAGTGAATGTTCGTATACACACCCCTTAGAATCTATAAATAATATTTTGCTATATTCATATATCCACCAATTTATCCATCTTATTTTTTGAAGCATTTCAAAGTAGGCTAAGACCTCAGTACCCCTACATCTCAGAGTGGTTTTTATTTCTCTTTCGCTTGGTGCTACCCTAGTCGCTAAATGGTTGCATTGGTACTTTTAGCCATTTTTGCAAAGACATTCTTTCAGTACTGAATCTGTTTACTTGAATGAAGGTGTTTTACTTACAGGATCATTCTACTGGCAATATTATGGGGAATATGAGAAGTGGGAATGAAGAGGAATAGATTTCTATCTCAAGCTCTATTCAGCAAAGCGCAGAAAATGTAATCTAATCAAATTGAGGTAAATTCGGTTGCTTTCATGATCATGATTTTCCTTAGATATTTCAGGTTTAAACTCAGTGAAATTCAAGACTGACCCATCACCCCTCTCCTCCTCTCTGGGGTTGACACAAAGGGACTGAGGCATTGGTACAGAGAGGTGGATAGATCTACTTCTCAATCTTGACCAGTATCTCTCCTGTGATGGAATCATCTCAGATGCACTGTATCCTGTCTGGTCCTCAGACAAAATCCCCATCTCTGCCCCCACAAGTTGAGACATAACTGGGGGCTTATCCAGTCCCTAGAGGGTTGTTCTCCACATCCTCCAATGTGGATAAAACCCCTGTGTGCCCATGGATATCTTTCTTAACTAATCTTCCTTTACACTTGGCAAGGGGCAGGGAATGAGGCACAAGAACCTCTGCATATTCTCCCATCCCCCTCTGTGGCTTCAGGAAACTTAACAGTTTTTCTTTGGTCTTCTCACACCTAGACAGACCACACTGCCATTTCTACTCTTGGGCATCTAGCCATGGTGGCACAGGACAATTCTCTGCTTTTTTTGCCTTCATCACCCACAGGGAGAGGAACAGTGCCTTTAATCTCAGATCTTCAAGTTTTAAAAAAGTCTGTCCTCCACCCTCACCATACACACAGAATTTTCACACTTCACCTAATATTCTTACTCCCTTTCCAAAATTTCTAGCCTGTCTATTCCAGCCCAGAGGCTTTTGTATTCATTCCCTGTGCCAGGTTAGAGAGGATAGCTAAGTATTCTTCCAGAGTTATTGCTTAATCTGAGATCTAGTCTTCAGGTGATGAGAAGCTCAGCATTATCTCACTTAGTTTCTTTTTGCATTTCAGCTATGACTTCCATTTTCCTGATGCATGGAGGCCAAAGCATAGTTAGAACATAGGAAAGGCAGTAGGATTTCAGATTTAAAAGAACAAAAACCAAAGAAATAAAAACCATCATTTAATACTTCTTAGCTCATCTCTTCACATCTCCACTGGGTGGGTCCTTCTGCTGTCTAAACTGTTGGTTCTTAACCAGAGGTGATCGTGCCCCTCAGGGGATACTTAGCAATGTCTGGAGACATTTTTGGTCTCCATCCAAAAAGCTGGAGGAGGCGGATGCTATCAGCTTCTAGTAGGTGAAGACATGGGAGGCGGCTAAACAACCTACAATGCACAGGACACCCCACAACAAAGACTTTCCAGCCTAAAATGTCAAATAAAGCCAAGGTTGAGAGAAACACTGGTCTAAACCACTGCTTCCAAAACTAAGGGGTACAAACATTCAGCTAAAAGATGAATAAGGTCTGAGAATATAATGTAAGCCATGGTAATTATAGTTGATAACACTGTATTGTAAAATTGAAATTAGCTGAGAGTAGGACTTAAATGTTCTTATATAAAAAAGGGATAGGGCTTCCCTGGTGGTGCAGTGGTTGGGAGTCCGCCTGCCGATGCAGGGGACACGGGTTTGTGCCCGGGTCCGGGAGGATCCCACATGCCGCGGAGCGGCTGGGCCCGTGAGCCATGGCCGCTGAGCCTGCGCGTCCGGAGCCTGTGCTCCGCAACGGGATAGGCCACAACGGTGAGAGGCCCGCGTATAGCAAAAAAAAAAAAAGGGATAAATATGGGAGGGGATGGATGTGTTAATTAACGAGAAGGGGGGAATGCTTTCACAATGTATATGTATATCGAATCACCAGGACACACACTTTAAATATATATCTTACCATTTGATATATCAATTTTACCTCAATAAAGCTGAAAGAAATAAATTGAATACATGCATACATAAGTACATAAAACTATGTTTTAGGGAACCCGAAGATTCTATGGAAGGGTTATCTCAGAAGCTGAGTGGAAGGCAAGGAGACCACGCCCCACCTCCACTTTATTCAGAGAATTCCACTTTGCCTGTAAATTTCCATGTAAGATGTCATTTGGGGGGAAAAAAGGAAGGGCTGTTCAGCCACATTTTAAAATATCTTTAGAATAGATGACAGAGCAAAGTTTATCCAGTTTGTTTTTTCACAGATCATAATTTTATTAATTGGGGGAAGAGACTGAAATAGTATTTTGCCAATTCATGACAGTAATAACATTTTTAAAGGCTCCCATTCATTTTACCATTATTTCATAAGAAAAATAATTCTTTCCCAATAAAATGTTTTTAAATTTCAGGATAAAGGATGGCAATTTGAATTAAAATATTTTAGCCTTAAGGAAAACTGTAATGTTATCTATATTCTTCTGATTTTGCATCAAACAAGTAAAAACCAATGAAAACAGACAGCCTCCACCGGCCAACTGATAAGAACCTCAGCTACAGAACTCTTCAACTCAGGGATTCAATAAAATCTATTCCAACCTTTCTGCTTTTCCTCAAATTACCAACTCCTTAGTCCAAAGGGCCTTGTGAAGGTTCCTGCCCAAAATAACAATAGTCAAGAGGACTGACATTGACTAGAACTTCTCAAACAAACTTCAGTGGTTTGAATCCTGCTGTGCAGCCCTGTCCAATTTCACAGATTCCACTACAGTGTTAGAGACAAATAAATTATGAGAAATCACAGTCTTTTTGTTCATAATGGACAGTTGTCTATACTTACTCCTCCCTTCCTTCATCCCCAATTCAAATTCCCAGGAATTAGCACCATTACAATTCCTAGTTGGGACTAGACACAGTAACCTAAGGCATGAGATTGATGGTCAAGTCAGTAGAAGAAGAAACAAGAGTGAAGAGAGATGATGTTGTATCTGAACTTGTGATACTGACCAAATGGTCTGATTGAAAACTCACGGTTTGTATGTTCATAAGCCATGAAAACAACAGACCTAGATATCTACAAGCATTGTTCTTTCCCATCATATTCCCAACAGTAATAATGACTGCCAAGGGCTCATAATCAGTGGAGATAGTGGAATCTCCTGTGGGTCAAATATAGTTTACAAAGACCAGCCCTGCCTATCCTACCATCCAAGTGATTCTGCTTCATGTACACCAAGAATGAGAAAGCAGGTGAGAATCATTAGCTTCGATGTTTTTTTTAGTTTTATCTATTTTTTTAATCTACATTGACTGGTAACATTTACTTATCTAGAGAAATCTCATTTGTAAATACTTAGACCATTTTATTTCCTCCCTGCTAACACCCAGCCCCATCCACATCCTCACCCTCACCCTCTACCATGCACTTTATGAAAGTAATTGGATCAATGAACAGCTCTTAGAAGGGATAGATTAAATTGTGAAACAAAAACCATTTCCCCTGCATGGATTTCAGTGATGTCATCATATGTTACACTGTTAAAATAACTTACATCATTAATATCCAATTCTAACGAATCACCTTCAAGCACATGTATATAGACTACAAAAATCTCACAAAATATATGCTTTTAATTCCTAAGAGTTTAAAAATCTAAGAAAATGTCATGTATATATTATCATGTATAACATAACCAGATCTTATCTGGCCAATGGAACACACAGGGTGACTCACACACATGCACACAGAGTTTTCTAATTCTACTGTGGGCTTTGATGTGATTATTATTACTTCATCTTGTTTTGTTTTGCATGGCTGTAATAATAGAGAAGAGGTGGCTACAAACGAAAGTGAAGCAAAAAAGGAAGGAAAACAGAATTAAAATGTATTGAGCTTAATTTCTGGGTCATACACTATACTTCACTATTTTTATATGTTCTCATATAGTTCTCACTACATATAGTCCTTTGAAGTAGGAAATTAATTTTGTATTATTTCTCCCACTTTACATATGATGAAACGGCATCTTAGAGAGATTAAGGAACATATCCTTTGCAAGTCCATAGCTTTAAACCCAAGTTAAGTCCAACTCCAAAGTCCCTGATCTTACTGTCCTTACCATGCTGAAGAGAGGATGCCTTCAACATGCTTTTACAGTTGTGCCTATTATATGCCAGATGCCTAATCATGGTGTCATGGAAAAGGAACTTGGAACACAAAGAACATTTTTAAAATTCATTCATTCCACACATATTTATTGGGTACTTACTCTGTGCCAGACAGAGGAGAAGCTCCTACTAGAAATGTTGACATGGAATAAAAGACAAATACTAGGCAATTGCTGAAGGTTACTGAATCTCACCAAACCTGCTGGTCAGTTTCCCAGAAGGGCTTCTGCACTAGAGCTGGTAACACCACATCCTGGGGGACTTATGATTCCCAACGGTAGAGCTACTTATTCTCAGAACTCTAGTTTTCTGGGCTTATTCAGACTTCTATGATTTTTTTCTATCACAATTTACATATTATCTGCAAATGACTAATTTTTAAAAATTCAAATAGTTTAAATTTTTACAGGCTTGACTTTGTTTCTGTTTAAGAGATATATAGCACCTACTTCACAGGAGACTGTCACAGAGGCGTTTTTTGTTTTTTCCTGGAAAGAAACTTAGAGAACATTCACCAGCCCAACCTACTCAGTTTAGGCACAGAGAGATGACTTTATTTTCTGTACCCACAAGACTAGATAGTAGCAGAACTAAAACAACTCCAGTCTCCTAACTCCTGAGGTAGTACTATTTCTAATTCTGTGTTCCTGCTCATTTGGAATTGAGTCAATTCCTCAAATAGGAAAGTCTTTTCAATTTATAGCTCCAGTGACGGGTATGAGAGTCACAAAGTTCTCTGCCTATTCCCAGGCCCATTCTCTAATTAAACAAGTGATAAAAGATGTGACTGATGTAATGAACATCAAAAAAAGAAAAATAATGAAATAAACATTATGAGGTTATGAGTTGGCTTAAGATCAATGCCCTGGTCTTCATTATCCTTATTTGTACAAACTTGGATTTTGCCCAAATGAGCTCCAACTTTACATACTAATTCAGCAGAGTAGTAGCTTCACAGGTTTTAAGCATAAAAAAAAAAAAAGTAAGGCATCAAATTCAATCAAAAATGGTTAAGTTCCAATATGCACAAGACATTATCATAGGCGGTACAGGGAATAAAATATTTCCAAAACATAGTCCCTGATCTTAAATTTAAAAGTATTACAATCTTTTTGTAAAAATAGCAGAATTTCCTTTAGGAAGAGAATCATGTCATATCATCCATTCATTCACTGGCCAATATATTGAGCATCTATTACATGGAAACACTGTGTTAGGGAGACTAGTTAAATTGAATCTTGAAAGATAAGGAGTTGTGAGGTAAATACATTATGAAGTGGGGAGAACAAACTGGACATACACTGGTAGGGAACAGAATCTGTAGGACTTTCCCACTGGTAACAGAGGAATGAGAGCACAAGAATCAAAGGTGATACCAAGACCTCGAGCCAGAGGATGAGGAGAAAAGAAGTGCTCTCAACAGAACTAAGAAAGTGAGAAGGAACTGGTCTCCGAAAATTGGTTCAGTTGAAGAAATGTTTAGTTTGGGGAGCTGGCAGGACACCTAACTAGGACTGTGGAACGAACAAATAAAAATATGGACCTGGATCATAACAAAGAAGGCAGGGCAACAGACACAAGTGTGAGTAGAGATGATGAATGATAGATGATGCCCCAAAAAGAGAGGGAAAAAATTGAGAGAAAAGAGACAGAGACTGAATATTTAGAAAAACCAATATTTGGGGAGGTGAAAGAACAGTCTTTTGAAAGAAGCAGTGAGGAGAAGAAGGCCAGAGGTGCAACTTAGAAGAGAAAGGAGAGAATTTCAAGGAAGAGAAGATAATAATTGGTTGGAGCTATTGGAGATGTCAGGGATTTTATGATGGCCATGAGAGTATGGCCATCCATGAACTCCAGGCTTGGCAGAGAGGCAAATAAAGGTAGTGCAGGTGTGATGGAGGGAAGAACTTGGAGTTGCAGGAAAGTTAAAACTTACCACAAGCACTTTTACTTAGCATCTGAAGATCTATGAAGGAATCTCCTTCAGATTATTAGACTAGCTACCTAAAACATCATTTATAAACAACGTCAACATCAAATATTAGGCCTAAATTTCTTATTCATTCATTCATCAATTAATGCACTTATACATCTACCTTCTCAAACGAGCACAAAGACAGGTAAGGGGAATACAAAACAAAAGTGATTTGTGGTCTCTATCTTCAAGAAGCATTCAGCCTGTCAGTCTGAGTCAGAAATACAAATAAAGAGCCCCAAAGTATGCAGTTGCTATAGCACAATCACAGGGGACAAAGGAAGTTCAAAGGATGCACTGGAATTCCCTCCAGCTCCAGGCTTAGGGCTTCTTATCAGAGCCAACAAACACTGCAAAGTGTTGACTCCCCCACAGTACAGTGAAAATCAGAGTAGGTGCTACTGAGAAAAGGTTATTAGTCCCACTGTTCATATGCCAAATAGCAACTGACAAACTCAGACAAATAGAAGATAAAGAACCTGAATAAAAGACGCTGAAAGAACTGAGCAACCAAACAAGTTTTGTCTTTTCATCAAAAACCTTCCCCTTAGGACTTCCCTGGTCATCCAGCAGTTAAGACTCCGAGCTACCAAGGCAGGGGGCCCAGGTTTGATCCCCGGTCAGGGAACTAGTTCTCTCATGCCGCAGTTAAGACCCGGCACAGCCAAATCAAAAAATGAATAAATATTTAAGAAAAACCTTCTCCTTGCTTTAATTGCAATAGGCGACTACACAGAAAATGTAAAGGTTTTTTGTTACTGTAGGTAAGACTCACACGATCTTTCTCCACAGAGGCCTTACGAAGAAGGTGTCAAATATATGGCCATAGCACAAGCTAAGGGTAGTTGCTGTGACTACTCTTTCTGCAAAGCAGAAACAAAGCAAGCTTACTAATGTCATTCTGGTTCACCAAGTGCAGCCGAGACTGCTTCAGCAAAATTGCTGAACTGTGTGGTGGAGGCTGGATGATTTCTGCACAAAAGGACTCTTCATCACACACAGATCTGAAGCAGAAGAAGAAATCTGTGAGGCTACAGCAGATGTGCCATGTGGAAGCATGCCCTGCACGTGGGCAGCTGCCAGAGGGACGAGCGAAGGCACAGGTCAGCCCAGCCTGGGCCACTTGTAGTGAAGGAAACTGGCAAAACAACTTACAGGCCTTGACTCAAACCTGCCAGACCTGGTGTTCACAAGGCTGTGAAACAGAGAGGAGCAATATTCAATCATGCATCATCATGTAGAACTCACACCTTTCCTGGCCCTCCTCAGGCTGCAAGTCATCCGCAATTATCACCATCGTGGCCAATTAGCATTGACAAAAAGCCACGCGTTCCAGTACCGCACTGCCCAGCAGAACTTACAGGCACCTACCTCCTGCCACGCAGTAACTTCTGTTGTTTAGAGATGATGAGGGTGTCCAGGTACCTTCTCTTCCTGGGGTGAAGGGTGGCTCTGGAAGAAGGAAGATAAAACCAGACATGAATTACACCAAGGAGGATCTTCCTCCTTAAGTGAGGGTCTGGCTTCCCACACCATCTGCTGAAGAGGGTAACTAGCCAGGAAAATGTCCCCATGTTCCCATGCCCATCAAACACAAGTATGGATGAGTACACACACACAGCTGAGCTTCACTGTCTGGAGCTTCAGGGAAAGAACTCTAAGTGAATGTCTATGTCCAACAGCCATTATGCCTTGGAATCCACAATTTTTATGGTTAAAAGGGCTTTTTAGGGTGCATCTGCTTGAAGTCCTTCATTACAGGGGTGAAGAATCTGAGATTCAGAGACACGACATATTTAACATGACACAGAAATAAAATATCCAAAAGATGATGTTTATCTTGTTTTGTTTATTCTGAAAAACAAGACCTTGACACTGATATTATCAAACTAATGAAGCCAAGTGGAGGATGTATGGGAAATGACTGGCCCCATACTCTTCTTTTATCAATGTTTTTTTTTTTTATTGTGGTGAAACTCACATACTATAAAACATACTATTTGAACCACATTTAGCTGTACTGTTCAGGGGCACTAGGAACATTCACAGTGCTGTACAACTCACACCATCATCCACCTCCCAAATTTTTCACCTTCCTAAACTGAAACTCTGTCTCCATTAAACACTAACTCCTCATTCCCCCTGCCCACCCCACCCCAACTCCCTGGCCCCTGGCATCTACCAAATTCTGACTCTATGAATTTGACTATTCTAGGTACCTCATATAAGAGGAATCAAACAGTATTAGTTTGCACCTAATGTATATTGGAATGCATTTTTAAGGTTAGCTTAATATATGTCCTGCAAACAGATTGTACCTTCTTTGCTATAAAATTCCTAACCAAATTTGATACAGCATAAGAGCAGTGAGTTCTAAGGCAGTCTCCAGTGCCTTCTGTCCAGGAGGAGGTGATGCCTGGGGCCTGAACTGTGATGTCCATTACTTGCTGTAGTGTCTTCAGTACAGACTTCAGGTGATGAGTCACCTCTGTATTTTAGCCTTCAGAAGGGCACTGATGAGCAAGTGGTTATGAAATGAGCTCATTGTGTCTGTTCTTGTATCCAGGGAATAGTATATATGCTCTACTCTGCACTAAACTTTTGATTAAATAAGTCAAATAGGTCAGGATATCATGATACCTGTCACCTGCCACAGGACACATTCAGGTCAAAAACTGCTTTCAAAGAAGAATGCTCAGTTTCTAGCCAGTCCTTTTATTTTACAGAATACTCTATCTTTTATACCATATAAGAAATCAGTAAGAAATGTGTATTCTCAAAAATCTTACCTAAATTTGCATTTACTAACTGGTTTATACGAGAACACACTTCAGGCATTCCACCAACTTGAACACCAAATAATAGGCTATCAAGTTTAGTTCATGTATTTGAAGGATTGTTATTGGAGGAAATTCATTTAGTTGCATTTTTCACAACAAAGGGAATTAATCACAACATTCAACTTCTATGTAAAAATTCAAACTATTCCAAACCAGCTTTGCTTTGTTCATTATAAGCCAACATCTTTGACTTGTTATTGCTTTTTCATTTCATTCTAATAGTTTCAAAAATGCATAAAATCATATTTTATATCTTAACATGTGAAAAATGTATATCTTAAGAATACCAAAGAAATTTGGAGGGAAATGTGTGAATACTAATCTATTGTTCTGTGCAGTATATGGACACATCTATATATCTATGTATCTATTTATATATCTATATGATACATCCACTTATGCAAACTAAATATATATAGCTATTGCTTTAAATCACACACAGGAAAATGTTTACATGCTTAGAATAGTTTTTCCAGAACAGTTAAAATATAACAGATTAATCATATCACAAAGATTCATCACTGGAGATACTGCAGGGTTTTTTTTTTCTCCTTTCCTTTTTTTGGATCTAAAGTATCTATTTCTAAATTTCATTGGTTCTGCCCCCCATTTTTGGGTCACAGTTCTCTTGTGAATTCAGAACTTCTTGGCTTCTGCCTAAACATCTGAAAAAGGGTACTAAGAACTAGGTATGACCCCAGAGTGACTGCAGAAAGATGAAGTTGGTCTCAGTAGTGGTACAGATACTGGATCAGAAAGTCGGGCATCTCCATCAGCGGTACATGCCCTGGCTTAGATGTGGTTATCCTCCAATTAATAAAATCTTGGTCATTTTCTGTTTTTTTTCTCTCTCTCTTTCTCTCTCTCTCACTCCTTCTCTCTCTCCCTTTATCTCTCTCCTTCTCGCTCTCTTCTTCTTTGACTGTATCAAATCAGATAAGAAAATAAGAAACTGCCAATTCAATCAAGAATACTTGAAAGGAAACATTTTCAGGCTATATATGACAGATCTTAACAGCCCCATTGCTCAGTGATCAGCCACTCTGATATTAGCAAAGAAAAAGCGGGAAAAGAGAAAAGAATCAACAAATGTGAACTGCAACATGGAAATAAGCCTGAGTTTCCCTTTCACTATTTTCCTTCCCCTTTAATAACTCCATTATTTTTGTGTTAAAATATACATAACATAAAATTTGCCATTTTAACCACTGCTAAGTTCTGAGGCATTAAGTGCATTCACATTGTTGTGCAATTATCACCACCATCCATCTCCAGAACGTTTTTTATCTTGCAAAACTGAAACTCTGTAGCCATTAAACAATAACTCCACCTTTTAATTTTAATTTTCTCAGTGGCCAACGTATGTCAGTCAGCCAACCTTTTTAGCATTTGCTATCTACTTATCTGGTAATGAAGGAAGTTGAAGCTTCTGCCCCCAGGGGGTTGACACTGAGGGCAGAAGATAGACAAAGATGCTGCTTTCCAAGGTCCTTGAGCACACCTGACAATTAAGCAGTGTCACAAAGTAGAATAACTGATAGTTTAGTTTCAAAGTTCTCACTGGTAATACATGATACATAACTGTTATCCAGGGAATATGTATTTTTTTTAAATGATAGATTCCTTCAAAGAGAAGAGATGGTCTTGCTATTCTAACGGCACTTCTCAGAATGTTATTTCTGAGTGTCCATCCATCTTTATTTTACAGACCTTCTGGGCTAATTTTAAGCCAACTGAGATAGGCACTGAGAGCCCCAAGCATCCTAACATGTTATGTTCCTTGAACTACTTACTGTTGGCTACCGTGAATAGAGACAGGATTGGAACTGAGAATCCTTGTGTCCTTGGGCCTGTGCATGGGCCCCAAGCCCTGATGCTTTCCATATCTGTCATATCAGGATATGACAAATAGCACTTCAAAACTTCCAAGCCCAGCCTAAGAAGAGGTTAAAATACAATTTGCCCTTATTAACAAACACTGCATTGCTCTGAAAATTGTTTGCATCACTCACAAACACACAACCTCTTATTCACCTTTCTGTCTCGGGAGGTCAGCATTGCAAATATACAGTTCAATCTTTCTTTTTTTAAATGGGAACCAGGTGTTGTTGTTGTTCTTTTAATTGTTGTTCTCGTTCTATGGCACCAAAGAGAAAGAGACATGCTGATATATTCCAAATTGACTATTTGCGTTCTCTCTGCTAGTGATCATTAATTTTAGCTGGACAGTTATTCATGTAGCAATTTGCCACCATGATGACTGAGGAAAAATATTGAAGTGCTAGGCTTTTAAAATGGTAATATGTGGAAAGAGATATAATTCTCTTGCAAAACGTATTCCTCAAGTTTTATATTTGGTCTCTGGTTATATGAACCATAAAATCATGCTAGCTAGTCCAAACTGTTTTTATTGAACTCTTGGTTGGGGATAAAAAGGATGGAATCTTTTAAAAGCTAATTTGGAATACAAATATTTGGGCTCTAGCTATAGCACCTCTATAAAGATATCTAGAATTTAGGAAGATAACACCAACGAAAAAGCATATTTCTTCGGTTCAATCCTCTCATGGAAAATGACATACATGCCGCTTTACATAGCTGCTGCTGCTTCATGAAATTCTTCAAGAAATGAGCTCTTTGAAAGGATTTTGTTCAGTGCACTGTTTCTGCTGCTGCTTCGAGACTGTTATTGAATTTATATGGAAATGAAAGATGGAGACAGCAGTGCAAAACCAGTGTTTTACCAGCTTGCCTTTGCTCAGCCTCACAGAAAACCATGCGACTGACTTCATTAAGATAGATCCCTCACTGGCTTCTTTTGGGCCTCCCTCTCCAGCCTAAATAACACTGAAACTATCCAGGTCTGAGTCCCTAGACAGCATTTTAATAGAACCTGTATCACAGAAACAGGAAGACCTGGACCCCACGGCATAAGGCAACGCTGCAGAGGAGTTAAGGTGACCCAAGAGGACCAAGGGGACCCCTCTGAGTAGGATGGGCTTCCTCAGATGTTGCTATCTCTTGGCAACTAGTCTAGTTCTCAGGACTTTTAACTGCACTTAATTCAGGCTTTGAAGTAATCATTTGTCTACACTGGGCAAAATATATTGTAGAGAATCGTAATATCAAGAAATAGCTTGGAGAAAAGATCCAGTCCAGCATCTCTTATTTTATAGGTGAAGAAACTGAGACCTAAAATGTTTGGTTACAGATATGAACCAAAACTCACCCTGGCATGCTGATTCCCCATCTACGGAGTTTTTCCTATAAGTCATTTATAGAATTAGGCCATGTGTTTGGTGCTTCTCCACAGAAAGCAAACTCTTTTAAAATAAGAGTAGAAACTAGAAACTTTTTATACATAAAGGTATGAACTACATCCTCAAAGGGTTCTTATTTTCTTTAATCCTTTTAAACCATCTTTTACCATCTGTACATTAGCTTCTCCCCAACAAGCAAATCTATAAAATGAAATTCCTCCATCTCATTCTGTCAAATGGAACCACACATTAATTGAAAGCTTAAAGAATTATTGTAATCACTTACTATTTTTCTTTAATGATTTTCAAATTTTGAGGTGGAGTCAAATACCTTTCTGAGAACAAAAAATAGAGCAGAAGTGATAGATATTTGGCAAGATTTGCAGGTAAAATAGATTTTGCAAATGTACATGTTTGAGGAGGCTCTCTTATAGGATATACTTAAAGACATCATGCTTAAAAGAAAGCTCGAAGCAATATCATGTTCATAAAAATTAACTGCTCTCTTAGCTAAGGTACAAGATCTGAATTCGTGTTTTAAAATGCTTCTTTCATAGCTGATGCTATCAGAATTGGTTAAAATTTTACAATAAATTTTTGTAATGATACAATCATAAAATGTAAAGGGTCATCAAAAGGTCCAATTTTTATTTCTTTACATAATTTCTCTACTTCAAAGGTGGTTCCTCAGTTAAGAGATAGCATTATCTGTAAAAGCAAGCTACTGGCCTGTTATTATCTCTATGCCCCCTGAAAGGACACTATTACAAAAATTTTTTTCTGGGATTTATTATAGCATTTGATATTCCCAGCAATAGCCTAAATGTGTAAGACTTTTTCCTCTGTCCCATGAATAGTCACATTGTGTTACCAAGAAGCCAATTCTGTGTCTCACCCATCAACCTGTATAATGATAGCTATGCTATTTTAGTGTCTGTTATGTTCCGGTCAGTGCACTAAGCTGGTCGTGCTCCAGCTCTAACCCTAGTCAACCTTCTCAGGAATAAGTCATGATTCACTGCCATTTTACAGTTAGGGAAACTGAGGCATGTGGGGCTTAGCTGACTTGTCCAAGGTCTCCCTGCTACCCACGGGGAGAATTATCCAAACCTTACATTCTTTACTCTACCCTTCTCCCCAGCCTCCCTAAGAAGATACACAGCCCAGAGGAAATAAGAAATAATACATGGTGATGAGAAGAATGATGTTACGACCAAGGGAGCCTGTAGAGATGGAGTGTGTGGCCTCAGGAAAGCTTGATGATTTCTGACACATTCTGCCTATAGCAATCCTTGGCCAGTGCCTGATTATTTTGGAGGACTTCTGTTTTCTGTAACATCTAAATCTATTGATCAAGAAGCATGTATCAAAAGCACACTATGTAAAAGGCCCTGTAGGAAGAGTTTCCAGATAAAATACAGTATAAGTATGTTCACATCAAATTATTTCGATGAGACATACTAAAAAATTCTTCATTGTTCATTTGAAATTCAAATTTAGCTGGGAATCACGTTTTTTGTTTCGTTTTGTTTTTGTTAAATCTGGAAGCCCTACCAGTAGGAGATATATACAGTTGCTTTGGTTCATTTTGCTTTTAATTGTCCCTCTCCCTCTTGGTGAGACGACCCATACACAAATGAAAAGGAAGCCAATAATTCAATGAGATATTTGATAAATGTCACATGACTAGTGCACATATTCGGTTTATCTTGAAAAGGTTCAAAACTCCTCTCAGAAATGACTTTGAGAACATACAGCCCTCTCTGCGCAGATGTCTTTCTAAGCTAGATTAGTTACTGTAGTCGCTGTCCTTTATCACACTGATTCATACTTTTATTTAGTCTGTTTAGAGTTGGGGACCCAAGGAGGAAGGGGATGACATACTCAGAAGGGGAAATGAAGGAGAGTGTAATAAGGGCGCAGCTAAGAGAAACTAGCAAGGAATGGTGAAGTCCATGACGGCTAGCAACCTTGCGAAACCCTCCAGGGCAAGAGGTGGAGCCAGTACTAGATTCAATGAGCGCTTAGCTGTAGGAAAGAACTAAGTTTTCCAAAAGCTGGTGAGACATGCAGCCAAAAGCAAACTATGGCCCAACAGAGCAGGAACCAGGGGAATAAATACCTCTGTCACTCTGCACTCTGCTGGTGCCTCCAACTGACCAAACCCAAGAGAAAGCCAGGGTGCAAGAGAAGGCTGCAGTGATTCCATGGAAGTCAGCTTCAGCTTCCAAGTGCACAGAGTACAGGGAGAAGGATGAAGATCTGAAGGGCACAAAGAGAAAATACTCAGCATGTTCTGTGAAATCATTCATTTTTTGCACTTTGTAAGCATTTTATACATCTGCATAACCTCTGTGGCACCTTGTAATATTTTGTTATTATTCATCATTTTTTTCCTCTCAGTGGTCCATGAGCATCTCTCTTTGAAACTGATGAAAAAGCTACATATGATTTTGACCATTTCAAGCCTGTCATTGCCACTGAGGCAAAGGTGGCAGAACACAGCCTGCCACATCCTGGCTGCCGGTGTCAAGGGAGAAACACAGAGAAAAAGATGGAACTGCTTTTCTTTGGGATGAGGGGATGGTTTGCTTGGTGGGAACCCCACTGAAAGGACAGTAAGATAAGAGGGAACAAGGCAGGTTCACCTCCTTACAGCAGAGCCTACAGAAATCCCGTCCACCTCTCGCTCACTTCCCTGGGAGGCAGCAACTCATTTGAAAGGGTTTGTGGGGTCACAACTACGATACCACAAATCCCTTCTCTGATTTTTGTCAGTTTATGACTACGTCCAACACAGACTGATCACTCTGCATTTCACAAACTTATTCACAAAACGTATTCCACGACACTTTTTTTTTCCCACGGAGCCTCTCATAGTACCCCACAGAGCAGGAGAGACACCTAGGAAATAAATATGAGTGCTGTCCTGAAAATGTGAAACTATCCTAAAATCACTTGAGCTTTCTTTACTGCTACATATATGCAAAGATCTGTTACATGTTGGAGAAATTACAGATGTGCCTCTCAATGTCCCCTTGAAAAAGCATCATCTCCCTCGTACAGTAGGGCTCCGGGGACACAGGGATGCCATACTTGTTAATTAACATTTGTCCAAGTTCTCTGAACTAAATGGTATCAGATGGGCTTCTCATCACGGAAGCGGACCAAAGCTACTACCAGAACATAATCCGACTGCTGAATAGTAAGCTGAAATTTTCTAAAGGAATTACATTTAATTTTGACAAACATGCTATTTCTGTCCCAATATATGTACTGATAACTGAATAATTAACAGCAGGCATTAGGATATATGCTTAGCCTCATGAAAGTCTTGAAAGGAGCCTGTTAATAGTATTTTTTGTATTTCTCTAGCAAGTATGTTATCGAGTTTCCTAGCATACAACGCACTTATGGTAACAGTAAAATGTAGTTGCCAAGAGCTGAGACACTGGAGTCAGATACACCTAATGTGTGACTTAGCCACAAGTTACTTCCCTCTTCATGCTTCACTTTTCTCCTTGCAGGGGGAGCCTCTGAGATGGTGCCCGATGATTCCTGCCCCATTGATATCCATGCCCTGGCAGAATCCCCATCCTCTTGAGTGTGGGCTGCAGTGAGTTACTCACTTTTACTGAACAGAAAACATGAGAAGCAATGAGACGCCACCCGAGATTAGGCTACAACCTCCGTCCTGTAGGTTCCTCATCGCATCCTTTCTCCATCAAGTCTTTCATTATGGGGGAAGCAAGCAACCTCATGGAGAAGTCAGCGTAGCAAGGACGTGAGGCCTGTTAACAACCAAGTGGGTGAACTTGGAAGTGGATCTTCTGCGTCCTACCAACAGCTATGTGAATGGGCTTGAAAGTGGCATTTCCCCAACTGAGCCTCAGGATGACTGCATCCTGGCTAACACCTTGATCGCAGCCTTGTAGAGATCCTGAGACAGAATCACCCAGCTACCGCACTCCTGGACTCCTGATAATCTGGACATTCCTTTGGTTTTTTTTTAATAAATATTGTATCAAATGCATTAGTACTGTTTCAACTCTGATTTTTAAGTTTATTTAGATCAGCACTGACTCCTTTTTATTTATTTACTTATTTATTTATTTTTTATTTTTAGCTGTGCTGGGTCTTCATTGCTGTGCACGGGCTTTCTCTAGTTGCAGCGAGCAGGGGCTACTCTCCGTTGTGGTGCGGGGGCTTCTCACTGCAGTGGCTTCTCTTGTTGCGGAGCACAGGCTCTAGGCGCGCAGGCTTCAGTAGTTCTGGCTCGCGGGCTGTAGGGCGCAGGCTCATTAGTTGTGGCGCATGGGCTTAGTCGCTCTGAGGCATGAGGGATCTTCCCGGACCAGGGCTTGAACATGTGACCCCTGCATTGGCAGGCAGATTCTTAACCGCTGTGCCACCAGGAAAGTCCCAATTTGGACATTCTTAAAAGTCCCAAACACATGGGCCAAAGTTTTCCCGCAGGCTTGGCCATTCATTAAGAAAAGAAAGGCAATACCATAAATATGATATTCTGCTATAACCCAGTATGTTGTAATAAAGAACTTAAATCCTGGAGTTCAACAGATCTGATGTGAATCCCACCTCTGCCACTAAGCGACTGTGCATCCCTGCGCAAGTGTCTTCACCTCGTCAAGTCTCATCAGTAAAATGGAGATAATAATAGTGCTTATTTCATTGAGTTGCTGTGGGGATTAAATGATACGAAGCACATAAAATGCTTCTGCCAAATGGGATGCATCCTCTGAATGTTAGTTTATTAGAAGTTTCATGGGATAAAATAATAACCAACACATTGCAACTAAGAGTTTTCATTCCAATAAAGAGAGTTAGGCATATAAAAATCGAACTATAAATACAATGAGGTAGCAATGAAATAATAAAACTATATGCAAAATGCTTTGGAGAATAGAGGAGGGAGTAATAACGTCCGTCATAGGAAAACTTATTTGAGTGACTACATAATTATTTCAATAGTTATATGATTTGAGGAAGACATTTCACATTGCAGTTGCTTCATTTATAAAATGGGCAGTTTTGGAAAACTTATTTTAGAAGTAGTGCCAGCAGTGGGACTACTTTCATTAAGAAAAAATCCCAGGAAGATCCCTGGTAGAATTTTCAAAATGAATAGTCCAAAACTGTCCCTTCCTTAATTCTCCTTCAATGCTTGCCCACCCCTAACAAACAAACAAACAAACGAAAAAGGTGGAAATTACCTTCCAGCTCCTCAAGCAAATGAACTGACAGCTCTCTGGAAGAAGGCACCATGTGCAGGAGTGAAATGAGACTCTGGTGCCCACATGGAATTTCAGTCTTGCCTGCCTTTGCTTCAGAGGGGGCTGGTCTGAGTACATGTTCTTATTTGGTCCTGGAAATGTGAATATGCATGAGGGAGGATGAGATTCTGTTATATAACCTGTATGAGGTTTCCCGATTTCTGCTATTGCTTTCCTGGGGTAAAAAGATGTTAAATAAATGATGCTAAATAATGTTATCTACAGTGTGCATGGGTTCTACCTGCTAGTGTAAAATGTGGCTGCAGTTTTGTCTTGGTGTTATGGAACTAAAAAAGAACAGCTGTTTGATATTCAAGGGAAGGAACACTCTTTTAAAAACACAAAGCATCGGGGCTTCCCTGGTGGCACAGTGGTTGAGAGTCCACCTGCCGATGCAGGGGACATGGGTTCATTCCCTGGTCCGGGAGGATCCCACATGCTGCGGAGCGGCTGGGCCCGTGAGCCATGACCGATGAGCCTGCGCGTCCGGAGCCTGTGCTCCGCAACAGGAGAGGCCACAACAGTGATAGGTCCACGTACCACACACACAAAAAACAAAAAAAACAAAAAAAAAAAAACACAAAGTGAGTATTCCTATAATGAAAATATATATATTTATTCCTGCTTGGATAACAATATTCAAATCTACTGTAAATGCTTTTATCTTAATTAAATGTAATTTTTTCTTTTTACTCTGGACTATATATCAATTGGAAAGTTTATCTTTGTTAATAATTAAATAAGTACAAATTAAAGAAGGTGTACAGCAATTTTTTTTTTAACTTAACAGAGGAGAAAAACATTATGTAATACCCAAGGTTCAAGCACTGATGGATGAAGCTGAATTTGGAATTCTCATTTTATGTGGGTGCTACCTTTTTGGAAAAGCAAAATGCCAAGTATAGCAAGGGACATGAAGATTATCATTTCCTTTGGCCCTGTAAACGTTAGCTTCGGAATTTATGCTCAGAAAATATTTTAACATAGCCAAAATGTTTTAAGAAAGATCATAGTAGAATATTTATAATAGGGGAAAAAAGGGTGGAAACAATGTAAAAGTTCACCATAGGAGAATAATATAACAAATTTGAAATTTGGAACTACTGTGTTATCACACAGTCATTAAACATATATTAAAACTATGTAGTGGGAGGGAGGGAGACGCAAGAGGGAAGAGATATGGGAACATATGTATATGTATAACTGATCCACTTTGTTATAAAGCAGAAACTAACACACCATTGTAAAGCAATTATACCCCAATAAAGATGTTAAAAAAAAAACAAACTATGTAGACACAGGGGAAATGTTTATTACATAAAAGAGCAGATAACAAAATGGTATGCATATTTTAGCCAATTACATAAAAAACACATACATGGAGTCAAGGGCTAATAAATTATATGCAAAAATGAGAATAAATTTTATGGTTATGAGATCACAGACATTTTCTTTTCAAAATATTTTTACAGTTGTACATCAATTTTTTTCAAAAATAAGAGTCATGTGAAAACCAAGAAAAAAAATCTAAAATCACTCTTAAAATATTCTTGTGTGAACTTCATTCTAATCCATTTATCAATGTCTTATATAGCTCTTACATTTATTTTATGTTACTTCCCACATTTTAGATGTTTGAGAAAATGAACGGTTGTATTAACATCTCTGTTAGTCTGGGCTTTTTAAGAAGCAGACTTCAGAATGAGATTAAATGTGTAAGAATTTTATTACGGGAAGTGCTTGTGTGAAAGGAAATAGGGAGAGCGTCTGAAAAGGTCAGGAGAGCCACCAGACGGTGAGGGAAGGAGAGTGAGAGACCCTTGAGTGGAAGTGACCTGGGTGGCCCTGCAGTTTCAGAAAGGTGGGGCAAAAGCCTGGGCACGTACTTCAGGCAAAGTCAGCTGTCAAAGACGTCCAGTGTCCTCCAGGCACCCTTGTATCCTGATTCTGCAGGAGCAGCCCACTGGGCAGTGTGGCCTCAGGGCAAACACAGCTCTGGATTTCAAAACTCAGCATCTGGGGCCCTTGGTCAATTACCTCACTCTTAACAAGAGGTCTACCAGGCACATTCTCCAGGCTGCCATGGTGCCCAATAATGATTTAAAGAAAGTTATCTGTGCAACAATATTTTAGCATCAGTCTGTCCTGAATGTATCATAATTACTAGAAACTCATAATGAAGCGTTGAAAAGTTTCAAAAGTGTTTGAGGTCAAGAGATGAGAGAGTCCAAATGAAACACTATTTGGAACTGAAGAACTGTGCTCCTTTTCTTGGTCTATCACTTTGACCAGCTCCAGTAACATTATAATCGGCAAGCAGTTGCTAAGCGGCACTTCTAGGCCATGTGTTAAATCAAATGTCTGCCCAGTATGTTCTACCTGGCGTGTTCTACAAACTAGTGAGCCATAATATTTAAATGATGAGTCAAAGGATGTTCCCAGAGACCCTAGAGACTGCAGTATAGGTGCCAAGTAGTTTAAGATCCAGCTTCTGTTTCTATGACTTGCTGAACAGCCTTAGGGCAGGAATATGTTTTCTCTCAGTCTTAGCGTTCATAGGAAAACTGGAATAACTATAGCCATTTCATCCTCATCGTTATGAGGTTTAATGACAAAATATACTTAGAACACTTAGAACTATACTTAGCACATGTTAGCACTCAGCAAGTATTAACCTCCCCCCACTACACACAGACACACACAGACACACAGACACACACACACACTTTCATCAGGGCAAGTGAATCTTTGGTTCACTGTGGTTTTCAGGATAAATACAACCTCCTCAGCATCTCCTCTACAGTCATATTTCTTCTAAACCCATTTGAACAACTCTATCTCCCATTTGTCCCAGCCCAAGTTTCTTACTCCGATCAATCTGATCTCCTTGGGGTCTTCCAAACATACTGTATTCAGTTTCAACAGCAAACACTGTAACTGCCGCACCCCCTTCTCCCTTCCACTCTGCTTTTCCAAATTGTACTCACATTTTACCTTTATATGGAGCCATTAATCTCTCACTTCTCTGAGCTTCTACAGTACTTATTAACATACTGTTCAATTTGGCAGTAAATAATATATGCTTATCTTACCACCATCTACCATCTTTTATCCTCCTTGGCACCTAGTAAGAGTTATTAAAACCCAGAGTGGATTCTGAATTAATTCTTATTTAATGAATAGGTACTCCCTCCCTACATTCCAGCTGACCCTATTTGCATTCCATAGAGCTATATGCTCTGATATATCTCTACATGTGACAATGATTTAAATGTATGGAAAGAATTTAATTTCTACTTGGAATAATCAGCTTACCTGGTGCAGAGGCACGTTTATGAACAGGGGTAATCAGAAGTGATCTGTGAAACAATGCTCTACAACATTACTGCAATGCTACTATAAATTTAGAAGAAGTTAATAGAACACTTATAAAGGTACAAATGAATAAATGTGATTTCAGTGGCATCAGTGGGACAAAAGAAATGCAGATCTGACAACTGATCTAATACAACTACCTCATACTAAAGTTTTATTCCAGAACCCATTCAATCTTTAGATAGTTTAAAAATAAATTAGTATCTGAAAACAAGCAAACATTATTTAGCAGACATTCATATCCAATTAGGACTCATTCAAGACCTCACAGAAAACAAATTACCTAGACCCAACAACAGCTCATATGCTTCTAAGTTCAAATGGGCACTCTCCAAAGGTCTTATACATTTAAAAGAACATACTGTCCAAGTGAAACTATATTTATGTGCAGAAAAGAGATAACTGTAGCAGGAGAAAGAGTCCACTGGCAACATTCATATCAATCAACAAATGTTGAAATGGGGGTATGACATGATGTTTTATTACAGGTGTCCATTGCAGGCGTCTTACGGCTGAGGAAGTATATGGAACAAGAGGCACACCTGAGAGGAAAGGGGCTCTACCTCTTTAACTGGGGATTTACTCTCTGTGCCTTCAGTACCTCATATGATAAAGAAAAACTTGTTTCCATCAATCAGAGAAGGCGGCACTGAAGGAGGAGGAGGTGGGTGGCTGGTACACTAGGTGTAATGGCAGCACTGGGAAGCTGGGAAGTCAGGATGGGGTACCTTTGCCTAAGACAAGTCCCTCTGGGGGAGGGGAGGGAGGAGAGTGTGCCTCAGGAAAGAGCTGGACAGGAGAGGTCTGGAGCTGCAGGGTGGAAAACCTTCAAGCTGCTGTTAAAAGGTTACCATGTGCACCGATGGGGCTTTTACAAAGACGAAAAGTAGTGTTTGGTTGGATGCTGCTTCAAGTTCCTCAGCGAAAGGTACTGTACAGACAAACGGGCAAACTATGAAATCCACACCCAGCATCTCAGGGGGAGCTGTCTAAGCAGCAAGACTTACGCTGCCCTGCCTGTTTTCCTTCAGAATGTTTCACTTGTCCTAAAATTTCAAAAAGAGAACACCTCGTGATACTGAATGCCCCTGCAGGTCGGCTGTCTTTTCTCCAGCCTTCATTATCTGCCAAAGCGAAGGAGAAGTTGCAAACGCAGGAGCTGTTTCCTAAGGATGGGTGCTTAGGTTGGCGCACGGAGGACCAGGCAAGAAAAGTCCTTCCAGTGGCCATTCCGTTTCGCTTTCCACGGGGGGGGGGTGGGGGGGGTGGGGGGGGGTGGATATTTTCTTTATCATTTATCCCGACTGACAAGTACGAGCACTTTGGGCCCTAACTGAATGTGAACATTGTCAAAAGGAATTGGGCTAACGCGAGGCGTCTACAGATCCAGCGCCACCGCGGTCTGGTGGGGGCCTGGCCGACGATGTGGCGGGGAAGCTGGTGGGCAGACGTCCCCGCGGACGCAGCCTCACATACTGCCTGCATCACGACCAACCACGCAAACAGTCACAATGAATCAGCCGTGCCGCGGAGAGGCTCCTTGGAACCTTCACATTTAATTTCCATCTGGCTGACGTCCGCACGTTGTAGTCAGCGGCTCGATTAAGCAGAGATTCGGAACTAACCCAGGAGTCCAAGGCCGCTGGGGCCTCACTCGCTGGGCTGAGCCACTGGTTTGAAACGTGTTTACTGGTTTCAGAGAGCTCATCGTTTGCAGATGAGTCCGGGCTTCGATTTTAAGGAGTGGGTGTGTATCAGTTCATGCTTCCTGACCTCTCCAACAAACTGTTGCTAGGAGTCTGGGAGCTTCCAGAGGAGAAAAATCCATTCAGCCAGGAATTCCAATACAAATACCAATTTAGAGAATGAGCTAATCCGTCTTGACAACATGTTGTCACTGCGGAGTTGCAAAAAGGAATTACACATAAATACGACTTTAAAAATTAGAGGCCCCACAACTTAGCAGCTTAAGTTTGCTTCCAAGGGACGACAGGGGAGCAGCAGTGACTTTCAGGTGACAGCTTGGAATTTGCTGGTTCTCCACGCGGCACAGGTACTGGTCTGACGGTAACACGAGCTCTCCAACTTGTTTCAAACTGAAGTATTATGGAAAGGTAAATTATGTTTTGTATTCATGACTGAAAGCATTTTACTTTAAAGCCAGTGCAGCTGACGCTGTCAAGGTAGAGATTCAAGTTTTATGTACAACGCCTGCGGCCCAGCCGATGTGAGTGAGGCAACATGACAGCTTGTAATAAGTAATTTTTATATAGTTACATTTATCACTCAAGTAGGCTTGGCAATATTAAACACAGACAGACGTTAAAATACTACCTAAGAGGAGGACATGGGGGCTTCCTCCCCTCTTAGAGCAAGTGCGGGTGCAGATTTGGGTTCTTTTAATTTTTTTTCCAGCGTGAATTCCTGTTAATGTGGCACTTTTTAAGATATGCGTCCAAATGCTTTCCTACTGTTAATATATCACTAAGAGGTTAAGAATGAAATAACCCCATTTGGCCCAAAGGATGTTATTTCAGGCTTTAATGAATTAGATATT
Source organism: Pseudorca crassidens (assembly GCF_039906515.1). Lineage (NCBI taxonomy): Eukaryota > Metazoa > Chordata > Mammalia > Artiodactyla > Delphinidae > Pseudorca > Pseudorca crassidens. Next base: position 27,104,053 of record NC_090305.1, read on the forward strand.
GCTACCATTTTCAAGTGAAAATCAATTGCCTCAATTAACAAATTTCCACCAACCCAAATATTTACAAAATGGAAGGCCCCGAGTCTGCAATTTCTGCTACATTATTCCTTTGTTTCCCCTAAAGCTGCTCCCTTTGCGTTCTTCATTAGCATTTCATTTTTGCTAAAGCCACGAGGCCAGCTATGTCTCTGCAATGGCGTGAGGCTTTCACGCCTTCAAAGCTGACAACTTGGATCTTCTTTCTCTAGGATTTTCTATAGAGTTTTGCTTTTTATCAATTGTTCACATACTTTTAAAGTTGGAGAAACAGGAATTTATCTAATTCCTCCACCTGGAAAATATATATATTACATTACATATAATATATATAAACATATCAGGATAAGGATATATAACCAAGGTGTGTATGTATGTGTGTGTGTGTGTATATATATATATAATATATATTAATATATACTAATGTATGCAAATAAAAAGGGTCAGGGTATAGATAGATATGCATTTATATATAGGTGTAAGCGTGCGTGTATGTTAGTACTTTTTGGTATGTTAGTACTTTTCAGATTGAATATGTATGTCAGAAAAAAGTACTGTTTAACACAGTACGCCATTTAGGAGTTTTAAGCACATTTATTCATTTTCACTCATTTAATCCTCCTATTGACTTTATGAGGTGGGTAGTATTTTTAAACTCGGCTATCTATTAGATAAGAAAATTACCTTATCTATTAGATACGAAAATTAACGTAGAGCAAGGTTAAGCAATTTTTGAAAGTTACACATTCACACCAGGTATGAACTCGGGCAGTCAGACTTTAGCATTGGCGCTCTTAATCACTATGCTAAACTGCCTTTAAAAACAAAATGTGGGGGAAAGGAGGCGCTGATAAAGTAACATAAACATGTGTTCATTCCTTTCAGCTGCATCAGATAGAGGCAACTTCATTCATCGGAAGAAACTATGTTTGCACCAATTTGCACTCGTCTATCAGAATATGTTGGTGCTTTCGTAAGCACTGAATTCTCTTTTCGGTTGCCTATGAAGAAAGCACATTTAAAAAGGAGAAAAGTTCTTTTCCCTCAAACCCTAGCTGAAACAGGTTAAAGTGAGTTAGTTTGGATTCGTTTGAACTATGAAGCCAAAATTCTTTGACCTGTGCAGCCAGGATTCAACCGGTCTTCCAGCGTGGCTACCAATCATGCATTTGTCCCATAAACACGTGTTGAATGCCTGTTACGTGCCAGGCACTGTGTAGGACCCGGAGAAAAACAGCAGCAACACAACTAAACAGAACTCCACTCTCACGGAATTTATAGTCTAGTGTTGTTGGTCCAGTATGTTCCATAACTGTACTAGATAATGAGGGCACACAGATAAAACAGGCATGGTTCCCACCATGTGGAAGCTGACATCTACAAGTGGGAGGCAGATATGCAAATAAATAAGCACCTGTAGTGTTAACATTGCTCTGTCAAGTGTATGCATAGTGGACCACATGATTAAAGAAACTTACTATTACTGAGTATTGGGGTCAGGTGTCTCTTATCCTCCAACTACAAACAATCTGCCATCCACAACTGGAAACACATATTTGAAAGATATATTTTTCTTTGAGCTCATTCAAGTATGATGATGGAAGCTAAAGAATATATTCATTTGAATTCTTACTGATCCCAAAGATAAATTTCACTGCCATTCCTAGAAATTACACCTACCATCTTCAGGCCACCGACTGCACGTACTGGAAAGAAAACAAGATGTGGACTCTGGAAACTTACGAATGAAAGCTAGAACTACCTTTCCTCCACCTGCAGGGAGATTGGATAGAAGATGTCAAGCCCCTGTTCTGATTCCACCTAACCCAGAAGGAACTTTTGGAAGAGCAGCTAATGCCTGAATCAGTTTTTTCCTGACATTTGTGTGGAGACAGGGAAGAAATTCACCCAAATGGTTGTATTTGAACATTGCCTGTGAGCTCAGCCTTGCTTGGATCACTTAATGTGATTCCAATTGCTCTGGAGCGGTGATTTGCAACCAGAGTGATTCTGCCTCCCAGGGACTTTCAGCAACATCTGGAGACATTTGGTTGTCAAACTTGGGGGGTTGCTACTGGCCGTCGGTGGGCAGAGGGCAGGACTACTGTTAACCATCCTAAAATGCCCAGGAAAGCCCCCACAGCAAAGAATTTTCTGGGCTGAATATCAATAGTGTCTAGGTTGAGGAACCCTCCTCTACAGACAGCACAGATCTGGAAATAATTTGGATTCCTACTATCTTCAAACAGGGCGTGTAGACAAGTACTGCTGACCACCAAGGGCTTCAGCTCAAGTGCTGTCACGTGGCCTCTCTTGGACCTCCAGGGAGGGCTGCAAGAAAGCGGTCAGAGAGCAGGAAATGGCTTCTAATTAGTAGTGTCCTCACAGGATACAAATGCAAAAGACAATTTCCTGTCCCCTTATTTGATGGGAAGATTAATCGCTTACTGAATTCCAGATGAGGAAGATTTTCAAAAGTTTCAAATAGCAAGAGTGTAGCCGTAGAGAAGGCAATTATGTGCAATTTGTACAGTGTTCGACAATCAAAATGTAAATCTGATGAGTTTACTGCAGTAAATGCATACGGCATGTTTACCTTAAAGAGCATCAGGCTGTAGAAATTCTAATGGTTTCTGACAGTTGGGAAGAATTATCTTTTCATATTACAATTTTTATCTGTGAGATGAAAAGAGAAAATAAGACAAGAAATTTACTCCTAGGGAACTATTATCTGTGAGGTGGTTTTTTTTTTCCTGATAAGGAGCCATATAGGTATGGGGCTTTGAAGAGATGGAGATTTGATAGCTTCAGTGTTCTAGGCAGATTTATCTGCACAGATACAATTAATTTTGTTGCAACCACAGTGTTCTGTACAACATCTAAAATGCGATCAGCTCCTCAATAAACGTTCTCTCCCTGTCGCATAATAATGTATACACCTAACGCACTGTTTGATTTTGGTCTTCATTTTCTGGGTCAGAAAGGCGACTCAGAACCTTAAGATCAAAAAGCCTTTGCTAAGTTTCATGGGAAAACAAAAACCTAGCTTTCTTCTCTGCTTACATGTAAAACAGCCAGCTCAGTTTGGCAGGGTAGGCATTCAACAAATAGTATATTCTTTCATCCTTTCCCCCCTTTTCCCATGAGCTACAGAAAGCTTTTCTTCTTCTCTTTCGCTGAAACTTCCAGAACCAGAATAAAAAGACTGGGATACTTATATAATGGGATAGCCTACAATAAATATATTCTGCTTCAAATACTAGCCTCCTGGAAGTTGACTGTGATTGTGATTTTGCAATAAGACGGCAAAATAAAAAATTCAGAATGACAAGCAATACTGATTTTATTGCCGCCTTCTCTCTAAAACTTTAGAGCCTACTCCCCCAGACTCAAGTTAAGAACTCAGAGCAAGATTCAGACTACTTCTAATATGACCGAGCCTCCTCCTGCAATTGTCAGCTAGATGCCTTTTAGCATCCTTACGAGGGAGCCCACCTTAGTGCATGCATATAAGGCAGAAGGACTCTTCATGGCTGGCTGGCAATGCCTGCCCATTGAAACAGTGCTGGCAGCACTGCTGCATAGCTACCCACCTGATGAAGCTTAGTCCAGCTGCTACCCATGCCATACAACTTCCAGCTCACACCACAGCTGCAGTGAAATGTGATGCTGTGAGCTGGTCAAACCACCTGGCAGCTGAATTCTACTCTAGGGAGCATCTAAATTTCACTTTATGTCATTTAAGTGACTAACAGTAGTTATTATTCTTAGGAAACTTGTTCTGGGTGAAATAGCTGGTGAGAGGTTTTGCAGTGATCAGAAAAGATCACAGGATTAGGCTAATGTAAAACATAAAGTACGCAGTGTTGGTAATGATGGGCAGTATGAATTTTCATTATTTTTAAAAGCTTTTGTAGGAGGGAAACTTGTAACTATTATATCCTACTCCTTTTCATTATGGATAATGAAGTTCCCTACTTTGAAATCCTTTGCACTTTCCAACATGCCATCGTATCTCATATAATATGGTTAACACTTATAAACAGAAAACTAGGGTTTATCCATGGAGTTCATTATATTAATATAGCTTCTGTGGAGGACAATTCGGCAATATCTATCAAAAATATACCAAGCAACCTAAGTCTTAGTCATATATGCTACAGATACACTTGCTTACATACAAAATAACATGTGTACAAGGTTATTTGTTTGCAGAATTGTAAACAACAATCCAAGTGTCCACCAATAGTGAACCAATTAAATAAACTATAGTACACCACACAACAGAATGGAATACTATGCAACTGTATAAAAGACAAAGAAAGCTACATTAATATGGAAAGATATTCAAATCTCTAGGATATATTGTTAGGAGGGGGAAAGCAAGTTATAGAGAAAATATATATTGTGTGCTACCTTTGGGTAAAAAAGGAATTCATGGGAATATATATTTGCATTTGCTTTTATATATTAGAAGTATATACAAGAACCTAACATAAGTGACTATCTATAGGAAGCAGTGGGAACTAGAACAGTTATGTGAACAACCTTCTCCATGCATACTTGATTATATTTTTTCTTCTTAGACCACACGACTATATTACTCAGTTAAAAACAAATACAAATATTTTTTAAAATAAAAAGTATAAAAATAATTTCCCTGAAGAAAACACATTTATCATTTGTTTTTGAAAGGTTGTTTGCTACCTTTATTAAAAGCATTCACAGAAAATATAATCTGAGACTTCCGGTCCACCATGAAAAGAGCTTGGAAGTTGCTATTCCATCATAACAACAAGCAAAAAGCTGAAAAAAAAAAGAACATATTAACAACTTTTTTTAGGTCCACAAGAGAGGTAGGTCACAGGGAAAATAACTGTCACCAATATTGGAAGAACTGACAGGTGAATACAGAGAATCACAATGCACAGGAGCAGAAAGTTCTGCAGGAAGCTGTGCAAGGATAGGAAAATCTGAAGTATAACTGACAAGTTGCTAGAGGTTCAGCGTAAGCAACTCTGAGAGTTAAAAACTCCAAGGCACTAAGTCATTGGAGTGACAGGGCAGACTCTTGTGAGTGTTACTTCCTAAACCCGCACCAGGTTTTCACAGTGAATAACCAAGAAAAATCAACTTGTGCTTCTGGCAAGGAGAGGGGGAAAGACCCATTTTGAAATGAACAAGGACATTCTGTCTTTCTTAACAAGGTTTGCCCTCAGGAGAAACTATTTAACCAGAATCTAACCTGCTGGGGTTCTATCAGAGCCTAACTGACCTGGGGGAAGGGAAATAGCCAGCTCTAGCACATTGAGCCTTCCACATGGAAGAAAGAAGATATCAAATTCCAGCCTACTCTAGCCATCCTCTTCCACCCCAAAAGGAAAAAAACAATCTGAGAAGTACATGTGAAGTTCGTAGTCCAGAGGCAAAGGTTCACTTAAAGATCAAGACCTAATCATAAGACTATTGAATATTTGCCTTCCCCTCACACCTCCTACCACATTTTTTTTTTTAATTTAATTTTATTTTTTTATTTTTGCTGTGTTGGGTCTCCGTTTCTGTGCGAGGGCTTTCTCTAGTTGTGGCAAGCGGGAGCCACTCTTCATCGCGGTGCACGGGCCTCTCACTATCGCGGCCTCTCCTGTTGCGGAGCACAGGCTCCAGACGCGCAGGCTCAGTAGTTGTGGCTCACGGGCCTAGTTGCTCCGCGGCATGTGGGATCCTCCCAGACCAGGGCTCGAACCTGTGTTCCCTGCATTAGCAGGCAGATTCTCAACCACTGCGCCACCAGGGAAGCCCCTACCACATTCTTAAAGACCTATTTTCAGCAGTTTTTTTACTCAGTACCTTGTATCCAGCAGTCAAGAAAAAATTACAAGACATACTAAAAGGCAAAAAAGACATTTTGAAGAGGAAACATCAGACCAGAAATTTAAAACAACTGTGAATAAGATAGTAAGGACTTCAATGGATAAAGCAGGCAACATGCAAGAACCAATGAGCAATGTAAACAGAGAGATACAAATGCCAAGAAAGAACAACAACAACAAAAAAAGTCCAGAGATCAAAAACACCGCAACAGAAATGAAGAATGCCTTTGACAGACTTAGTAGACTGGACATGGCTGAGGAAAGAATCTCTGAACCTGAGGATATCTCAAAAACTGAAAAGCAAAGAGAAAAAGAGACTGAAAAAAAAAAACAGAACAAAATTAAAACTGTGAAACAGCTACAAAAGGTGTAACATATGTGTAATGAGAATATCTAAAGAAGAAAGAGAGAAAGAAACAGAAGAAATAATGAAACAATAAAGTCTGAGATTTTCCCTTAAATTAATGTCTGACAGATCTAGGAAGCTCAGAGAACACTAATCAGGATAAATGCAAAACAAAAAACAAAAGTTTTCAACAACAAAAAGACACTGCACTTAAGCATTTCATTTCAAACCACAGAAAAGTGGAAGATAAAGAAAAAAATCCTGAAAGAAGCCAGAGGGGAAAAACACCACCTTAACTCTAGGGGAGCAAAGATAAGAATTACTTCTGACTTCTCAGTAATCATGCAAGCAAAGAAAAAGTGGAGTGAAATATTTAGTAGTAAAAGAAAAAACATTAACCTAGAGTTCTGTACCTTGCAAAATTATCCTTCAAAAGTAAAGGAGAAATCAAGACTTTCTCTGACAAACAAAACTTGAGGGAATTGGTTGTCAGTAGACCTGCCTTGTAAGAAATGTTAAAAGAAGTTCTTAAGAGAGAAAGAAAATGACAGGTGAGAAACTTGGATCTATGCAAAGAAAGGAAAAAGCACTGGAGAAGGAATAAATGAAGGTAAAATAAGAAAACTTTAAATGTTCTTATTCTGAATTGATCTAACAGATAGCAGTTTGTTCAAAATAATAATAGCAACAATGTATTCAATTAGATATGTTTATGTATATATATGTATATGTGTGTGTACTTATATATTTTCATGTATGAGCAAAGTAAATGACAACAATGCTAAAAGAGACAAGTTGAAAGAATTAAGATTATTTTGTTATTGTAAACTATTCATACTACCTATGAAGCAATATAGTGTTACTTGAAAGTGGACTTGAATTAGTTGTAAATGTATACTGCAAACTCCAGGGCAACCACTAAAAAAAGTTTCAAAAGTATGACTGATGTGCTAAGAGAGGAGAAAAAATGGAATCATAACAATGCTCAATTAAAGCCACAAAAGGCAGAAAAAGAGAGGAAGACAAAAATAAGAACAAAAAACAAGAGCAACAAATAAAAAATTGTAACAAGTATTATAGATAGTAATCCAACAATATCAGTAATCACTATGAATATCAATGATCTAAATGCACCCATAAAAAGTCAGAGATTGTCAAAGTGGATCAAAAACACTACCCAACTATATACTAACTACAAGAAATCCACATTAAATATAAAGGCTCATATAGATTAAAAATAAAGGGATAGAGAAAGATATTCCATGCCAATACTAATCAAAAGAAAGCAGGAGTAGCTATATTAGTTCCAGACAGAGCAGATGTTAGAGCCAGAAAGGCTATCAGGGATAAAGAGGGGGCATTATATGATGATAAAAGGGTCAATTCTCCAAGAAGACATTACAATCCTTAATATGTATGTTTTTAACACTAGAGTGTCAAAACATGAGGCAAAAATGGATAGAACTGCAAGGAGAAATAGATGAATCCACTATCACAGCTGGAGATTTCAAAACCTTCTATCAGAAATGGACGGATCCAGCAAGTAGAAAATCAGTAAGGATATAGTTCAGCTCAACAACACCATCAATCAACTTAATGTAATGGACATCTCTAGACTACTCTATCCAACAACAGAAGAATATATATTCTTTTCAAGCTCACATGGAACATTCATCAAAACAGATCACATTCTTGGCCATTAAACACACCTTAACAAATTTAAAAGAATAAAAATCATACAATATCAGATTTCAAAGCACAATGGAATTAAACTAGAAATCAGTAACAGAAAGATAGTTACAAAATTCCAAAATACTGGGGGATTAAACAACACATTTCTAAATAACACATGACTCAACAAAGAAATCTCAAGAGAAAGTAAAAACATCTTGAACTAAGTAAAAATAAGAAAACAACTTAACAAAATTTGTGGATGCACTGTAAGCAGTGCTTAGAGGGAATCTGATAGCACTGAATGTATATAGTATTAGAAAAGAAGAAAGATCTAAAATCAATCACCTAAGCTTCCACCTTAGGAAACTAGAAAAAGAAGAGCAAACTGAGTCCAAAATAAGCACAAAAAAAAAGAATAATAAAAAGTTAAAACAGAAATCAATGAAATTGAAAACAGGAAATCAATAGAGAAAATCAGCAAAACTAAAAGTCATCTTTTTGAAAAGATAAATAAAATATATAAATCTCTAGCCAGGCTAACTAAGAAAACAAGAGAGAGGACACAAATGATAATATCAGAAATTATAAAGGGGCCATCATTATAGACCCTGTGGACATTAAAAGGATAATCAAGGAATATTATGAACAACTTTATGCCCACAAATTTGATAACATAGATGAAATGGACCAATTTCTTTAAAGACACAATTTGCCAAAACCTACACAAGAAGAATTAGACAAAATGAATTGGCTGGCCTATATCTACTAAAGAAATTTAGACAATAATTAATAACCTTCCAAAAAGAGAAAGTGCCAGGCCCAGATGGGATTACTAGTGAATTCTATCAAACATTTAAGGAAGATATTATACCAATTCTCTACAATCTCTTTCAGAAGACAGAAGCAGAGGGAACACTTCCTAACTCATTCTATGAGGCCAACATTACCCTCATACCAAAGCCAAACAAGGACATTTCAAAAAAAAGAAAACAACAAACAATATCTCTCGTGAATATAGATGTAAAAGTTCTCAACAAAATATTAGCAAATTGAATTCAACAATGTATGAAGTGAACTGTACACCAGAATGAAATAGGATTCTTCCCAGGTATGTAAGATTTAAAAATCAATAAATGTAATCCATCACATCAACAGGCTAAAAAAGAACAAACACATAATCATATCAGTAGATGCAGAAAAAGCATTTGTCAAACTCCAATACCTATTTATGATGAAAATGCTCACTAATTAGGGATAGAGGGCATCTTCCTCAACTTGATAAAGACTGTCTACAAAAAGCATACAGTTAACATTATAAAACTTTGAGAAACTCAAAGTTTTCCTGCTAAGATAAAGTACAAGGCAAAGATGTCCCCTAGGGCTTCCCTGGTGGTGCAGTGGTTGAGAGTCCGCCTGCCAATGCAGGGGACACGGGTTCGTGCCCTGGTCTGGGAAGATCCCACATGCCGCGGAGCGGCTGGGCCCATGAGCCATGGCCACTGAGCCTGCGCGTCTGGAGCCTGTGCTCCACAACAGGAGAGGCCACAACAGTGAGAGGCCCGCGTACCTCAAAAAAAAAAAAAAGATATCCCTTAACAGCACTCCTTCACAACAGCATAGAAGTCCTAGCTAATTCAACAAGACAAGAGAAAGAAATAAAAGGTATACAGATTGTGAAGGAAGAAATAAAACTCTCTTTGTTCACAGAAGACATGAATGTCTATGTAGAAAATCCAAAAGAATTGACAAAAAACTCCTTGAACTAATAAGCAATTAGGGCAACGTTGCAGGATACAAATAACATACAAAAGTCAAATGCTTTCCTATACCCCAGCAATGAACAAGTAGAATTTGAAATTAAAACCCTAATACCATTTATATTAGCACTTCCAAAATACGAAATATTCAGGTATAAAACTAATGAAATATGTACAAGATCTCTATGAAGAAAACTACAAAACTCTGATGAAAGATATCAAAGAAGAACTAAATAAGTGAAGAGAGAGTGCATGTTCATTGATAGTAGACTTAATATTGTCAAGATGTCAGTTCTTCCCAACTTAATCTACAGATTCAATGCAATCCTAATGAAAATCCTTGTAAGTTATTTTGAGGATATTGACAGTTGGATTCTAAGTTTATACTGAGAGACAAAAGACCCAAAATAAACAACACAATAATGAAGAAAAACAAAGTTGGAGGACTGACACAACCCGACTTACTACGCAGCCATGATAATCAAGACAGTGTGGTTTTGGTGAGAGAATAGAAAAATCGATCAGTGGAACAAATAGAGAGCCCAGAAATAGACCCACATAAATGTAGTCAACTGATCTTTTACAAAGGAGCAAAGCAAACACAATGGAGCAAAGATAGTCTTTTCTTCAACAAATGATGCTAGAACAACTGGGCATCCACATGCAGAAAATAAATCTAGACACAAACCTTATGCTCTTCACAAAAATTAATGCAAAACAGATCACAGATCTAAATGTAAAATGCGGGACTTCCCTGGTGGCCCAGTGGTGAAGACTCCACGTTTCCAGTGCAGGGGACATGGGTTTGATCCCTGGTCGAGGAACCAAGATCCCACATGCCGTGTGGTACAGCCAAAGATTAAAAAAAAAAAAAAAGATGCTAAATGTAAAATGCAAAACTATAAAACTACCAGAGGATAACATAGGAAAACACCCAGCAGACCATAGGGTTGGTGACTTTTTAGATACAAGATAAAAATTATAATCCATCAAAGAAGGAATTGATAAGCTGGACCTCATTAAAATTAAAAACATCTTCTCTGTGAAAAATATGGTCAAGAGAATGAAAGACAAGTAGAAAATATTTGCAAAAGGTACATCTCATAAAGGAATGTCATCTAAAATATACAAATAAATGTTAAAACTCAACAATAAGAAACAAACAACCTGATTTTAAAATGAACCAAAAGTTTTAACAGTCACCTTACCAAAAAATATATAAAGATAGTAAACAAGCATATGAATAGAGGCTCCACGTCATATGTCATCAGGGAAATGCAAATTAAAACAACAGTGAGATATCACTGGACACCTATTAGAAATGGCCAAAATCAAGAACACTGACAACACCAAATGCTGACGAAGATGTGGAACAAAAAGAACTTTCATTCATTGCTGGTGGGAATGTAAAATGGTGTGGCCACTTTGGAAGACGGTATGACAATTTCTTACAAAATCTAAACATACTCTTACTATACAACTATTGTGCCCCTTGGTATTTTCCAAAAGGATGTGAAAATTTATGCCCACACCAAAACCTATACACAGATGTTCACAGCAGCTTTATTCATCATTGCCAAAACTTGGAAGGAACCTAAGATGTCCTTCAGTAGGTTAATGGATAAATAAACATCCAGACTATAAAATAATATTCAGTACTAAAAAGAAATAAGGTATTAAGCCATGAGAAGACATGGAGGAAACTTAAATGCACATTGCTAAGTGAGAAAAACCAGTCTGAAATCATACATATTGTATGATTTCAAATATATGACATTCTGGAAAGGGCAAAACTATGGAGACAGCAAAAAAATCTGTGGTTGCCAGGGGCTAGCGGGGGAGAGAGGGAGGAATTAATAGGCACACACAGAGGATTTTTAGGGCAATGAAAATACTCTGTATGATATCAAAATGATGAATACATGTCATTATATACTTGTCCAAACCTGTAGAATGTACCACACCAAGAGTGAACCCTAATGTAAATTATGGACTCTGAGTGATAATGATGTGTCAATGTAGATTCATCAGTCGTAACAGATATACTACTCTGGTGGGGGATGTCGATAATGGGGAAGGCTATTCATGTGTGGGTGCAGGGGATAAGGGGAAATCAATATACCTTTCACTCAATTTTGCTGTGAACCTAAAAGTGCTCTAAAAAATTACATCTGTTTAAAAACTTACACTAATGTCCAGTGTTTGCTTAATTGCACTACTATTCTCAAATTGTACTTACAATTTAAAAGAAAACTTCTGCCTTATACTTCTTCTCTGTTTCCCAGCTCCTCCAGCCCTAAACACACACACACACACACACACACACACACACACACATTATTATCCCTAATAACACAATTATAGCCATGTTGATAATGTGGTTCTGGGTCTGTCAGATGGCTAGCCCACTCCATCTCCCATGATCTCAGCTCTCATACACAACCCTAAAAAATAATGGGTGGACCACCTGGAAAACATTTAACTTCTAGAGAATCAGTTTATCTATGAATCTTGATTTTGTGTCTGTAATCATTTTCCTTCTCCTCTTGTGTCTTCTCTTTGCCTTACTCTGACATAAATGGAAGTTGTGAGGCATAAGATATACCTAGGTCTGAAAACCAATGTGTGACTTTGACCTTGGACATAAACCTGATTCTCCCTCTGCTTGAAGAACAGTTTCCTCACCTATAAAGTGGGAATAATAAGCATCACGGGACGCTTAGGTCCACGCAATGCCTGGCACATAAGAAGCACAATGTTACTTGACCTATTCTCTGCCCCTTTTCATCTCTTCTTCCATAAATGCTTAACTGGTAATAAGATACCCAGAATTAGCACCCATTAAAATGTACTGCCACCTTTTTATTTCTAAACAAACAGTCATTATATATGAGGTCCCACATAGCCAGTGCTCTGCTTGGTGCCCTTCAAATGAGATTCGTTTATTTTAAGTCCTTTCACTATCCACCACTATTGTGTTTGTGCATTTCACCTCACTTGAAGCTCTGAAGTTCTAGGACATCCCCAGGAAATTCACCTGGGATCAAACTCGAACAGAACCGTGGGTCACCTCCTGGAAGTCTGCCTTAATTCAGGAAAATCACAGAGAGTGCATCTGCTAAAACTAGGTGAGCTAAGAATGGTGCTCAAGGTGGTTTTAGTTCAAGCCAGAGGCACTAAAACCCTACCACTGTAGTTCACGAACACCTATTGGAAGGAAGGTGTACTGCACCTTGGCTACCTGGGAAGAGGCAGAATCATGCAATCCTAAATTTTCTACACTCCCCAAACCAACTTTGAAACTTCCAAGGGAAGTGAGTGCCAGGACTACCTCACTCCTTTTTCGCCTGTATCCCTACCGTCTGTGCCACCTCTTCTGCATGTCCTCCGATCTCTCAAAGTCACTCTGACCCTCAAGAAGCAGACAAGGGTATGGAATGACAAAACAGCCACTAAGTGCACAAGCCAGAATGAGGAATAATTTGAGGATATTTTCTGTTGTCAGATCAAGCAGTCCACCAGGCAATGGATATGTTTCTCCTAGGCTAAAACAACTCAGTCAGAAACACAGCCAAAGTAATCGCACCTACCATTTTAATCCAGTTCCTTCAGTCATTCAAAGAATCAAATTATCTCAGTTTTGGTGAAATCTAATTGATGTTATAGCAATTAAGCCTTAAACACCTTTCTCAATCAGTCATAGAAACTGGGACTCAGTATTCCCCTCTGTAGTTAAACCTTTAAAGCCTAATTTTTGCCTTTAAACAACACTAAAATAAGGGGCCAGTGATAAATGTGTCTTATTTCTGGTTCAGCCCAACTACATGCCTAACCAGGTAAATTGCTCGGCACCACTATCCCCAGCTCAAAAAACAAAACAAAAACACATGTTGTTAAAATATTAAGGACAGAATAATTATGATAATTGAGATAATAACAATGAACTTGATTCTCCCTCTGCTTTGAGGAATAGCTATACATCAACCACTGCTTTCCCACCCAGTGGGCAATGGCTAACTTATAAACTTGGCCACACCAGCTTCAGTTATCAGACCTCAATTTCTGCTTTAAGAATAGACAAAAATCAGATCCAATAATAAGTACAAGTGTTAAGGGAGAAATCAATGTTTGCTAATGCTTTCAGATCTTGATTGAAAACTGCCTAGGGGAGAACATTTTTTAATAATTATGTTTGCATTCTGTTCACATAAATTCACTCAATTTTCAATGTGGTTGAGGTTCGGCTCTCTCTGAAGTTGTTTCTATTACATTCTACCTTGAGAAAAATCTTGTGGAAGCACGTTTAAGGTGTTGTTTTGTTATTATTACTTTTTCTTTTTGCAAAGCAGGTTTTGAGAAATTCCTCTTTCCTAGAAGATAAAAATTTGTAACTGAACAGTAGTTGACAGCATCCTATTAAAACTGTATGCCTTGTCTTCAGACAAGGTAGATGTAGGCAGCTGCAGCTGACATCCCTGAAATCGGGGACAGACCACAAAATGAAAGCACAGGTAGATGTGGGCAGGGACTGTTATAATAAACTCAGCCAACTGTCCAATTCATAATTTTTTTAAAGAACGAAATCTTACTAAATGCCAACGGAGCTTTCATTTCAGATCATTTGTTTAATTTCATGTGCAAATTATTGAGATGCGCTTGTTTCCAAACTATGGAAATAGATTTTGGAGCCATGTTGTTTGAAGTGACTGCAGTGCAGGAACATCTCTTTTCAATTAGCTCTGAAACCTCTTTCAACAGCCTTTCATAAATAGGCCGACATCAATGGCAGGCTCGGATTCAGTGTGGATCTCTAATGGAAATGCATGATGGGCCTTGCGCCATGCCTGCAGGGGCAAACATCTTCCATTTCAGACAGATCCAATGAGAAGTTTCGCCAGCTATTCTGGGTCTCTCACTTTTTGGTCTCAGGTTTAGCTCATCGCTAATCAATGCCTGTGCTTTTTAATTACACTGTACAGTCAGTAATGATTTGTCACTCATTGAACCTGGGCGGTCTTCTGAGCTATACAGATGTAAACAACTGCAAAGACAAGGTAACCTTAACTGCTAGGACTCCACACTGGAAAAGAGAGACATTTCCCTGAGAAAAAGCAATGCTGAGTTTGGAAGAAAGGAAAGAAAGGTAATGCCCTTACATTTAAGTTGCACCAAACACTAGAGGCCTATCTTTTCACCATCCAGAATCCTGGACCGGAAATGCCTGCCCATTAAACGGTTTATATAACTCTTATATCTCCTTATCAGTGACCTGGGTGATTCTGGACACTCAATAGATATTAATCGATTGATAGAAGCAAGTCTTCTTTTATCTTTTTTTTTATATTGACATTTCCCTCTGGTAGTTAGAAGAGAAATTCTAAAAATGAAATGACTTTATGCTCCAATAACTAGGAATGCAATGCTGCATATGGTGCTTGAGACTAAAAATATTATTTTTCAATAAATGACTAGCTATCTCACAATCTGAGGTGATAGTCAATATATTTATCATTGGTATAATATGGACAATAATCAATAAGGACAAATACTTAACCAATCAGAATGAATGCCATTTCAGCCCTGCCCAGAAAACAGATCAGTGATTCTAAGCAAAAAAGAAAAAACAAAACAAAACAAAAATCTTTGCAAATACAAAGCAATATCACCAGAGTAGCACAGTCCCATCCCAGTGCTGATGAATCTGTCTCAATAGCCAGGCCCAGCAGGTGCAATTTTTTTTTTTTTTGTGGTACGCGGGCCTCTCACTGTTGTGGCCTCTCCTGTTGCGGTGTACAGGCTCTGGACACGCAGGCCAAGCGGCCATGGCTCACGAGCCTAGCCACACTGCGACATGTGGGATCTTCCCGGACCGGGGCACGAACCCGTGTCCCTGCATTGGCAGGCGGACTCTCAACCACTGCGCCACCAGGGAAGCCCAGCAGATGCTTTTTTTTTTTTAAATAAATTTATTTATTTATTTATTTTTGGCTGTGTTGGGTGGGTTTACGTTGCTGTGTGTGGGCTTTCTCTAGTTGCGGCGACCGGGGGCTACTCTTCATTGTGGTGTGCAGGCTTCTCATTGCAGTGGCTTCTCTTGTTGTGGAGCACAGGCTCTATGTGCGCGGGCTTTAGGAGTTGTGGCACGCAGGCTCTAGAGCGCAGGCTCAGTAATTGTGGCACACGGGCTTAGTTGCTCCACGGCATGTGGGATCTTCCCATACCAGGGATCGAACCCGTGTCCCTTGCATTAGCAGGAGGATTCTTATCCACTGCGCCACCAGGGAAGCCCGCAGGTGCATTTTTTAAAAGCTTCATATGTAAGTTTGATATGCACTCCTACTTTGTTAATTTGGGCTCTAAACAATAGATTTTATGTGCTTATGCCTGAATTATTCATTGGGAGAACTATGAAATATGACTTGGTAAATGCTTATTCACCTAGTTCCCAATGACTTTTAGTCACTAAGTAAATATAAATGTTTTGAATGGCTGCTTACTTTGCACCATACACTGAGCTGGCTCTTTACCCAAAATTCACCATCTTCCAAAAGAACCTGTATCATGTAATAAATTTCCTTTTTTGTTTTGTGGAAAACTTTAAAGACTACTTGGAGGTTTCAGAAATCCTGGTTTTAATTAAAGTGATATTCATTATGTAGTTCAGATGCTAATATTCTAAATAATAATACACATTTACATTAAAGCTAAAATTGTTAAGCAAAACAATGCCTAGTTTGTTGGCTTGTAACTGTTCTGGGGTCTAGAGCTTGTTGATGTTCTATTCCTACTTGAAGAATTTAACTGCTCACTTATTCTGAAAGCCTTGTCAAACAAACTGATGTTATGTTGGTCTTTACTAAAGCTACTGGGATATCTGCCTCGTTGGAAAATGTGTTGATTTTTCCCCTGTTTAATAAAAGTAAGCTAAATATTAAAAAAAAGAAGAAAGGGAGGGGGAGGGGGAGGGGGAGGGGGAGGGGGAGGAGAACGTGTATCATGTAATAAATTTCCTTTTTTGTTTTTTGAGTTTTGTTTTTTTTTGTAACATTTCTTCCCTGTGACGCATTTATTTTGTAACTGGAAGTTTGTACCTTTTAATTTCCTTCACCTATTTCTTTCATCCCCCCACACTCTCCCCTCTGGCAACTACCTGCTTGTTGTCTGTATCTATAGGTCTGTTTCTGTTTTGTTATGTTTGTTCATTTGTTGTATTTTGTAGGTTCCACATAAAAGTGAAATCATACTGTATTTGTCTTTCTCTGACTTATTTCACTTAGTATAATACCTTCTAGGTACTATGTTGTCACAAATAGCAATATTTCATGATTTCTATGGCTAAGTAATATACTATTATGTGTGTGTGTATATATATACACACACACACACACACACACACACACACACACACCACATCATCTTTATCCATTCATCTGTTGATGGATTCTTAAGTTGTTTCCATATCTTAGCAATTATAAATAATGCTGCTATGAACATTGGGGTTCACGTATCTTTTTGAATTAGTGTTTTCATTTTCTTCTGATAAATACCCAGGAGTGGAATTTCTGGATCATATGGTGGTTCTATTTTTAATTCTTTGAGGACTCTCCATACTATTTTCCATTGTGGCTGCACCAATTTACAATCCCACCAACAGTTCACAAGGATTCCCTTTTCTACAGATTATCGCCAACACTTGTTGTTTGTTGTCCTTTTGATAATTGCCATTCTGACCAGTGTGAAGTGATATTTCATTGTGTTTTTTTTTATTTTGGGGGTACAGTTGCTTTACAATGTTGTGTTAGTTTATGCTGTACAGTGAAGTGAATCAGCTATATGTATACCTATAGCCCCTCTTTTTTGGATTTCCTTCCCATTTAGGTCACCACAGATTTCACTGTGGTTTTGATTTGCATTTCCCTGATGATGTTGAGCATCCTTCCATGTGCCTGTTGGCCATGTGTGTGTCTTCTTTGGAAAAGTGTTTATTCAGGTCCTCTGCCCATCTTTTTTAATTAATCTTCTTTAATCAGATTGGTTTCTCTTTTTGATATTGAGTGTATGAATTATTTGTATATTTTGGATATTAACCCCTTATCAGATATATGGTTTGCAAGTATCTTTTCCCATTTGGTAGGCAGCCCTTTCATTTTGTTGATAGTTTCCTTCTCTGTGCAAAAGCTTTTTAGTTTGATGTAGTCCCATTTGTTATTTTCACTTTTGTTTCCCTTGCCTGAGGAGACAGATCCAAAAAAATACTGCTCAGACTGATGTCAAAGATGTTCCTCATTCTTTAAAAAAGAAATCAACTATATTTAATTATTGCAATATAGTACACCTGGATTTGAATTACTACAATTATAAAACCTATAGAATTTCTAAGGCAATTAAATGTGATATTTGGCTAAAATGTCCACCAGGTAAAAACAGCAAAGGGTGACGCAGTGCTGAATTAATGATACAGAAGCCTCTGGAATTTATAACCCTATAATGTCTTGATGTTATAATATAAAATTTTTGACGTGGAATCAAACTTATAATCTAATGGAATTTCTGAAGATAGTGGCCTTTCCCAAATTAAAAAATCCAGCAAAATACAACAATTCTGGGTTTCCCTGGTGGCACAGTGGTTGAGAATCTGCCTGCTAATGCAGGGGACACGGATTCGAGCCCTCGTCCGGGAAGATCCCACATGCCGCAGAGCAAGAAAGCCCATGTGCCACAACTACTGAGCCTGCGCGTCTGGAGCCTGTGCTCCACAACAGGAGAGGCCGCGACAGTGAGAGGCCCACGCACCGCGATGAAGAGTGGCCCCCGCTTGCCACAACTAGAGAAAGCCCTCGCACAGAAACGAAGACCCAACACAGCAAAAATAAATATAAAATAAATAAATTAATTTTTAAAAATACAATTCTTATTTAATCCCCTTAAAAATGCCTTATGTGATTTTTTTCAAATGTAAGGGCAGTTGTGCTTGTAAAACAGGCAGCAGTAGAAGTGATCTGGAATTAACGGTTTTAACCAAGTTTAACTTGAAGAAATGTACCAATTGAATGTCACTTATTCTTTTAATTGAATCAAAATTTAGATCCAAAGGCTGTGTGTAATCTGCATATCAATCAATTAGCTAAAATTATGCCTCTGAATGACGGTAGCTAACAGGTGCACAGGGCAGTTTCCTCCCAAAAGATATTTAAAAATATGTCCCACTTTTCCCAAAGCCATTGTTGCTTTTTATTGGGCTTTTTGTTCTTTGCATATTTCAAAGAAAGTTACAAAATGAGCTGATTTCCACATACAGTTTGGCCCCCTTATCATCAAGTTCTCCCACTAAGGCCTTTGAGGTACTGCTTCAGGAGCTCTGGACATTAGTCAGTCCTCTCTAGAGCAAATTAATGATACTAGCTGGGGCATGCCTGGACATCAGTTTCCTTATCTGCAAAATGAGAGTTGCAAACTGAATGATTTCTAATATTCCTTCCAGTTTTATGTCTCTTCAGCCTCAAAATGAGTGAGTGCTCAGTATAATTAACTGACAGAAATCAGTTTTTAAATAGCCTCATTAAATCGCTAAACTGAGGCACATTATTTCTTAGATTGGAGGAGTGTTACAGCCATGGGAAAGTGTATGAGTCAACGATTGCTGTTCTAATACTGCATAACAAACCAATCCCAAAATCAGTGGCTTAAACAATTATTTACTCTCTCACTCACATGTCTGCGGTTGGCTGGGACAGCTCTGCCTCAGCCTGTGACAGATGAGAAGGTTGGGGCAACTCTGCTCTGTGTGTCTCATTCTGAGGTCCAAGTTGAAGGGTAGCAAATACCCAGAGCATGTTCTATTGATGTAGAAGTTGGGAAGCTCCCTAAGGGGGCAGGTGGAAAGACAAATGCCCCCTAAGATCTCAGTTCAAAACTAGTTGATTGTCACTTCCATCTTCTCCCATGAATCAAAGTGGTCCACGGCCAAGCTTAACATGAATAAAGAAGAGAGGCAGACTTCTTCCACTGACATGGGAAGTGGGGAAGGGAGTAAGTACTTACGAAAAAAATTCTAATCTTCCACAATGCACAATGACAGACAGCCCAAAGAGGAAGGAACTCATGGATGCGATTTTCTAGGTGACTTAATTCAGGGGATAATTATCATTCACTTACTCAACAAATATTCTGGAGAACTTTCTATGTGCAAGGCAGTATTCTAGGAACAATAATACTTGCTGGTAAATTAGATATGGAAGATACAGAAAAATAAAGAAGGAAAGTAGATAACTCCTAGGTTTCCAGCTTGTGTTAGCTGGATGATGGTATCAACTGCTGAAATAGGGAAGGCTTGTGGAGAAGCAGGTGTGGGGTGGGGATTCATAGGGCTTGATTTGACATGTGCGCTGGTCTTTGCACTTTACAGTGTGCTTTCACATACATCTTGTCCCGTCAATTTTTATCTTGACAAGATAGGATAGGTAATAAGCTGTTTTAATTTCCTATTGCTGCCTTAACAAATTAGCACAAATTCAGCAGCTTAAAACAGCACAAATTTATTATCTTGCAATTTCCTTGGGTCAGGAGTCCCAGTACAAGTTAGCTGGGTCCTCTGCTCAGGTCACACAGGCGGAAATCGAGCTGCACATCCTCATCTGAGGTTTGAGGTTCTCTTCCAAGCTCACTGATTGTTGCAACATTCATTTCCTTGCAAGTGTAGGACTGAAGTCTTTGTCTTGTTGCCCATTAGTCAGCATCACTTCCAGCTTTTAGAAGCCACTTGTCCCCACAGATCACAACATAGCTGTTTGCTTTCTTCCTTCCAGACAGCAGAAACCTATCTCTCTGACGTATTCTCACACCAGCTAAGAAAACTCTGCAGGACTTCCCTGGTGGTGCAGTGGTTAAGAATTCGCCTGCGAATGCTGGGGACACAGGCTCGATCCCTGGTCTGGGAAGATCCCATATGCCGCGGAGCAACTAAGCCCGTGTACTACAACTACTGAGCCTGTGCTCTAGGGTCCGTGTGCTGCAGCTACTGAGCCAACGTGCTGCAACTACTGAAGCCCGTGTGCCTAGAGCCCGTGCTCTGCAACAAGAGAAGCCACCAAAATAAGAGGCCCCCGCACCACAACGAAGAGTAGCTCCCGCTCGCCGCAACTAGAGAAAGCCCGTGCACAGCAACAAAGACCCAACACAACCAAAAATAAAGAAAATTAAAGAAAAAAAAAGAGAAAACTCTGCTTTTAAAGGACATGTGATTAGATTGGGTCCACCCAGTAATCTCCGTATTTTAAGCTCAACTGATTTGAGACTTCCATTCCATCTGCAAAATTCCCTTCACAGCAGTACCTAGATTTGTGTTTGATTAAAGAAGCAGAGGACAGGAATCTTGAGAGGACCATCTGAGAATTCTGTCTACTACATAAACACACTTTGCAGAAGACAAAATGGAACCTTGGTTGAATCAACCACCATCAAAAAGCCTGTCCAGTGCTGAGGCTTCTATCTGACCTTGATCTTGTGATTCAGTCCAGGGCTCCTTTTCCCACGTCCAGCCTTCTCCCTTCCTCCAGGAACATTTCTTGCAACATAATGATCACTTCCTCCCCTTGAAGCCCTAAACTATAAACAAGACAGCACCCTACAAAAATATAATTCCATTATTTTTTACATCCTCATGTGTCATAATACCTCATACAGCACTTAAGCACTTGCTATAGGAATTAACCTAAGCAGGGAGTTTTGTTCTGTATATTTAGAGAATCATGGCTGTGTGTACACTTGATGTTAGCAGTTACTATGGAAAGTTTTCACAACCATAAAAAAGACCAGCACGCTGTTAAACCAGCATATTAAACTGGTACTGACGTTAATAACATTATGTTAAGAAAAGGAGTTCCATTATCAATAGTTCCTGAGAAACACTGAATTAAACAAAATTAATATAGCAATGCAAGAGCTTTTAAGGAATTTAACATATTAATATATGTTATGGAGGAACAAAAGGGAGATATAATATGCTAACTTGATACAGAGTACTTTTCTATCAAGCATCTCAGGGTGCCAGCACTCCACAAAACACTAAGTTAGGTGAGACCCTGCCACTCCCTTTCCACTCATCACAGTCAAAAAGTTCCCCTGACATCTCTAGCTTTTGTGGTCATGTTGGAGGTAGGACAGGTAAGCCCATCCTACCCTAAGGAGCTCTCTGTTCTCAAAATGACCAGTAACAAGGCATTGTAGCCTGTCTGATGGTGTCCAGTAATAGATGTGCCTTAAAGAACCAAAGAGAAAATGCATCAAAACTGAAACTCTTTTTTTAGACCTTACCAAATACATCTGGGAATGAATCTGGACGGAACATAAGGTATAAAATGTGTCCTTTGCATGAATGAGGAAAGAATATATTGGAAGGAACAAAAAAGGCCTCTAGCACAGACATAAATTTTCACATCAGGGGACCTGAGAGGGATATCAAAGTGAATACTAAATTCATCCAGGATAAGTAACCTAAAAGACCTAGACATCAAATCTGACATCGGTCCCCAAAACTTGGTGATTAATCTATGGCTGGACATAAGAAAGATGACATGCCTAACTCATGCCATGCTTGCTGGTTTCCAAAGAGTTTAAAGGAAACCTGGGAATACAACACAGGTGACCCCAAATGTACACTAAATGCTGGGCAACTCTTTTCATTTGGATTTTCAAATTAAGAGACATAATCATAACTTTATTTTCCTTGATCCAAACGGAAGAACTGAGAAAAACAACGAAAAAGACAACTTATTCCTTAAGTGGTTAATATTTCTCCAAGCATCTACACCTTTCTCTGGTGCTCTTTCAGCTTCTTGTTTGTCATCAAGAAACATTGCTGATGGCCTGTTGTAGGCTCTACAGAGAAGAAACCCCACAGACCCATGTAAGACTTGCTGGAGCTCATGGCAAAGGCTCAATCACTGCAAAATTATCACCAAATGGCCAACTCACTCCTGCTGCCAATGGACAGAGCGGCATGTCCTACTGCTTACACACCCATCCTGGGAGCTTTGATTAGACCAACACAGAGAACGTAAACCTCTTAATTACTAAAACCTCACAAGTAGGAACTCTGTAGTGAGGGAAGTGGGGTTAGTTGAGCTGAGCTGAGTTTTCTTTAGGTAAGAACACGTGCTTGTGCTAGCCCATTTCCTTTTCCACATTTTCCCCCATTCTTCAGCTCCTGTGCAAAGGGGCCATCACCTTTCTCCCCAGAGCTCAGTTATTTCACTGCTCAGGGGAGACACTAAACACCAACAACTTAAACAAACATCTCTTGTGTTCTGAGCACTCTTTCCACCAAACACACTGTGATCAACCTGGAGACAGTTACCTTGAAAATATCAGCTCTAGAAGTGAGCACAGAAAAAGTGCCCTCTCATAGTTTCAAAGAAAGAGATCAAGGAAGTAGTATATTAATGTTCAGGAAGGTAACCATACTCTCTGATATGCTCCTAGTAGGTAGTTGCCCTGATCAGAAGCTCTGTATCTTTGGTTTTACAGTTATCTATGTATTCAGTGAGCATTTTATCAAGTGTTTACCATGTACAAATACTACCCTAGAAGCTGGAAATGCAGTGGTAAAGTCCAACATACCCACATGAAGTTCAGTTTAGTGGAGAAACAGACGAGCCCTTACAATATCGATTTATTGCAGTTATAATAGTAACTCAAAGTGCTACGAGATCATGGGGGCCAGATTTAGACCAGAGGAAGGAAGGCACGGTCCACGCAGACAAAGGAGGGGATATCTGAGCTGGGTTTGGAAGGGTCAGTAGGAGCACAAACTCATCTATTTATTTTTAGTTAGTTGGTTACTGCCCACCTTGCTCCACAAAGAATTTAAAGAAACTTTCAAAGACGTATACAACGCCAAAAGATTACAAATGCAAAATAAGTTTTTGTTTTTTTAAAAAAGTTGGGCAGGAGAGAGTAAACAGAAAAGAGTGGGGGAACCAGTGGGCCTAGGAGTGAAGTTAAATGCACGCTATTTGATGTCTACATGTTTGTGAGATGAGGACCACAAGTTTGGTTCCAAGCCTTGCAGTCAAAAAGGAGAAGTCATGGATCAAGCATCAGAGAGAAGAAATAAAAATAAGAGCCAACATGTCTCAGGTTAAGCATTTGCAGAACAATAAGGTAAATGAGTACTTTCCAGAGGTTTGAAGCGAAGGTTGGGTGTAGAAAATGAGAACAGGTGAAGCTGCTAAGGTAGTCATGTCTGAGCACAGAGAAGAGTTTATGCCAAATTAAATGAGGCTTTCAGAGGGATAGACATGGACAGATTTTTTTATTTTAGGAGCCTGGGCAGTTATCCAGGTGAGAGTTGATGAGGACTTTCAGGTAATGGCCGTAGAGCTGTATGAAAGGGAATGAATTCAGAGAGTCCTGAGTCAAGATGGCGTACTAGGAGGATGCAGAATTCACCTCTCCTCACAACTAGAGCACCTACCAGGCACCAGTGGGGGACCATGGACACCTAAGGGGACGGGAGGAACCTCCAGCAACCAGGTAGGATGTGGGGCGTGGGGAGAGTGAAGGGGGAGGAGAAGTGGAGGCGGGATGGGACTGGCGCCCCTGAGGGGTGGCTGGGGGAGGGGAAGGGATCCCACGCCCAAAGGGGGAAATTGGGGATCCACTGGGAGGGCAGAGGATCAAAAGGGAGCGTGGCCAGGTTTCCCCTGCCCACTTGGGGCCCCGGGAACCTGCTGAGATCCTGGGCCTGATCCTCTGCCCACCTAGGCCCCCTCCAGCCACGCGGGTCCTGAGGGAGCGGGAGGGAGGGAAGGGGGAGCAAAAGTAAAGGCCGGACCTCCAGGATGGCACCCCTGAGGGGTGGCTGGGGGAGGGGAGAAGTTCCTACACCCAGCGGGTCCCACCCACCGTTAGGGGTCCAGCAGCGATGGGGGAGACCCTGGGGGAGATGGTGGGGGAGGGGCATGAAGGAACGGAAGGAAACGCGGCCAGTGCCTTCCCCGTCCACTTAGGCATCGGGGAGCCTGCTGGTCTCCCAGGCCCAATCCTCTGTCCTTGGAGCCTCTCTCCTGCCGCACAGAGCCCAAGCCCCGCCCCTACACTCCAACCCAGGGCCCCACCTCTACCATCGGAGACCCCCTCCAATGTGCTGGGCCTAAATCCCACCCAAACACCCTCACTCACGGCCCTACCTCCAAACCCCAGAACTCCACACTCCAGAGGCCCTGCTTTCCACCTGTGGCCTCGCCCCTTCTGCAGGTCCTAAGCAGGGGCCCCGCCCCACACTCAAACGTCACCACCCCAGCCGCCTAGGTCCTGCCCCACCCTAAACCCCATCCCTGCCTAAGTTCCACCCCTGCCTAAACTCTGCCCCCATAGCCAAGGCTTTTTTATTATTTTTAATTTTTATTTTTTCCTCTTTTGGATTGGGGTTCTGTTCTACCTTGTTGATTCATTATTGTTGACTCCTTTATATTTTTATTTTTCCTAATAACTCTTTTATTTTTATAATTTTATTTTATTCTTCATACTTTGTTATTGTTCTCTCCTTCTCGCTTGTTCCCCCCCCCCTTTTTTCTTTTTCTTTTTTCTGTTTTGGTTTTATTTTACCTTGTTGCAGTTGTTTCAATTAGAGTTTTTTTTTAAATATATTTTTTATCTTTCTAATTTTATTTTGTTTTTTATTTTTTGATATTTTACTGCTCCATTTTTTCTTTCTTTCTTCCCATTTTTTTCTTCTTTAACTGCACCATGAAGTTTGGGGGATCTTGGTTCCCAGGCCGGAGGTAGGGCCTAAGCTCCTGTGGTGGGAGCTCCGAGTTCATCCCGCTGGTCTAACAGAGAACCTCAGACCTCAGGGAATACCAATCAGAGTGAGGCCTCCCAGAGGTCCTCATCTCAGCAACAAGACCCAGCTCTGTCAAACTGCCTGCAAACTCCAGTGTTGGATGTCTCAGGCCAAACAACCAGTAAGACAGGAATACAGCACCCCCGTCCAAAAAAAAATGGAACAACAAAAAAATATGTTACAGATGAAGGAGCAAGGTAAAAACCTACAAGAACAAATAAATGAAGACGAAATAGGCAACCTACCTGAAAAAGAATTCAGAGTAATGATAGTAACAATGATCCAAAATCTCGTAAACACAATGGAGAAAATACAAGAAAAAATTAACAAGGACCTAGAAGAACTAAAGAGCAAACAAACAATGATGAACAACACAATTACTGAAATTAAAAATATTCTAGAAGGAATCAATAACAGAATAACTGAGGTAGAAGAACGTATAAGTGAGCTGGAAGATAAAATGGTGGAAATAACTACCAGGGAGCAGAATAAAGAAAAAAAGAATGAAAAGAATTGAGGACAGTCTCAGAGACCTCTGGGACAACATTAAATGCACCAACATTCAAATTATAGGGCTCCCAGAAGAATAAGAGAAAAAGAAAGTGTCTGAGAAAATATTTGAAGAGGTTATAGTTGAAAACTCCCCTAACATGGGAAAGGAAATAGTCAATCAAGTCCAGGAAGCACAGAGAGTCCCATACAGGAAAAACCGAAAGAGAAACACACCAAGACACACATTAATCAACCTATCACAAATTTAAAACAAAGAAAAAATATTAAAAGCAGTAAGGGAAAAGCAACAAATAACATACAAGGGAATCCCCATAAGGTTAACAGCTGATTTTTCAGCACAAACTCTGAGAGCCAAAAGGGAGCGGCAGGACATGTTTAAAATGATGAAAGGGAAAAAACTACAACCAAGAGTTACTCTACCCAGCAAGGGTCTCATTCAGATTCTACCCAGAAATTAAAACCTTTACAGATAAGCAAAAGATAAAACAATTCAGCACCACCAAACCAGCTTTACAACAATTGCTAAACGAACTTCTCTAGGCAGGAAACACAAGAGAAGGAAAAGACCTTTAAAACAAACCCAAAACAATTAAGAAAATGGTAATAGGTACATACATGTCGATAATTACCTTAGATGTAAATGGATTAAATGCTCCAACCAAAAGACACAGACTGGCTGAATGAATACAAAAACAAGACCCATTCATACACTGTCTACAAAAGACTCACTTCAGACCTAGGGACATATACAGACTGAAAGTGAGGGGATGGACAAAGATATTCCATGCAAATGGAAATCAAAAGAAAGCTGGGGTAGCAATTCTCATATCAGACAAAATAGACTTTAAAATAAAGATTATTACAAGAGACAAAGAAGGACACTACATAATGATCAAGGGATCAATCCAAGAAGAAGATATAACAATTATAAATATTTATGCACCCAACATAGGAGCACCTCAATACGTAAGGAAAATGCTAACAGCCATAAAAGCGGAAATTGACAGTAACACAATCATAGTAGGGGACTTTAATGCCTCACTTTCACCAATAAACAGATCATCCAAAATGAAAATAAATAAGGAAACACAGCTTTAAATGACATTAAACAAGATGGACTTAATTGATATTTATAAGACATTCCATCCAAAAACAACAGAATACACATTTTTCTCAAGTGCTCATGGAACATCCTCCAGGATAGACCATACCTTGGGTCACAAATCAAGCCTTGGTAAATTTAAAAAAATTGAAATCGTATCAAGTATCTTTTCCAACCACAATACTATGAGACTAGATATCAATTACAGGAAAAAAAAACCCTGTAAAACAAACAAACACATGGAGGCTAAACAATACGCTACTAAATAACCAAGAGATCACTGAAGAAATCAAAGAGGAACTCAAAACCTACCTAGAGACAAATGGCAATGAAAACACAATGACCCAAAACCTATGGGCTGCAGCAAAAGCACTTCTAAAAGGGAAGCTTATAGCAATAAAATCCTACCTCAAGAAACAAGAAATATCTCAAATAAACAACCTAACCTTACACCTAAAGCAGTTAGAGAAAGAAGAAAAACCCCCAAAGTTAGCAAAAGGAAAAAAATCAGAAAGATCAGATCAGAAATAAATGAAAAAGAAATGAAGGAAACAATAGCAAAGATCAATAAAACTAAAAGGTGGTTCTTTGAGAAGATAAACAAAATTGATAAACCATTAGCCAGACTCATCAAGAAAAAAAGGGAGAAGACTCAAATCAACAGAATTAGAAATGAAAAAGGATAAGTAACAACTGACACTGCAGAAATACAAAGGATCATGAAAGAATACTACAAGTAACTATATGCTAATAAAATGGACAACCTGGAAGATATGGACAAATTCTTAGAAAACCACAACCAACTGAGACTGAACCAGGAAGAAATAGAAAATATAAGTAGACCAATCACAAGCACTGAAATTGAAACTATGATTAAAAATCTTCCAACAGACAAAAGCCCAAGACCAGATGGCTTCACAGGCAAATTCTATCAAACATTTAGAGAATCCTACTCAAACTCTTCCAAAATATAGCAAAGGGAGGCACACTCCCAAACTAATTCTATGAGGCCACCATCACCCTGATACCAAAACCAGACAAGGATGTCACAAAAAAAGAAGACTACAGGCCAATATCTCTGATGAACACAGATGCAAGAATCCTCAACAAATTACTAGCAAACAGAACCCAACAGCACATTAAAAGGATCATACACCATGATCAAGTGGGGTTTATCCCGGGAATACACAGATTCTTCAATATATGCAAATCAATCAGTGTGAAACACCATACTAACAAATTGAAGGATAAAAAACATATGATCATCTCAATAGATGCAGAAAAAGCTTTTGACAAAATCCAACACCCATTTATGATAAAAACCCTCCAGAAAGTAGGCAAAGAGGGAACCTACTTCAACATAATAAAGGCCATATATGACAAACCCACAGCCAACATCATTCTCAATGGTAAAAAACTGAAACCATTTCCACTACGATCAGGAACAAGACAACGTTGCCCACTCTCACCACTATTATTCAACATAGTTTGGAAGTTTTAGCCACAGCAATCAAAGAAGAAAAAGAAATAAAAGGAATCCAGATCGGAAAAGAAGAAGTAAAACTGTCACTGTTTACAGATGACATGATACTATACATAGAGAATCCTAAAGATGCTATCAGAAAACTAATCAATGGATTTGGTAAAGTAGCAGGATACAAAATTAATGTACAGAAATCTCTTGCATTCCTACACACTAACAATGAGAAATCTGAAACAGAAATTAAGGAAACACTCCCATTTACCACTGCAACTAAAAGAATAAAATACCTAGGAATAAACCTACCTCAGACAAAAGACCTGTATGCAGAAAACTATAAGACACTGATGAAAGAAATTAAAGATGATACAAATAGATGGAGAGATATACCATGTTCTAGGATTGGAAGAAACAACATTGTGAAAATGCCTATACTACCCGAAGTAATCTACAGATTCAATGCAATCCCGATCAAACTACCAATGGCATTTTTCACAGAACTAGAACAAAAAATTTCACAATTTGTATGGAAATACAAAAGACCCCGAATAGCCAAAGCAATCTTGAGAAAGAAAAACGGAGCTGGAGGAATCAGCCTCCCAGACTTCAGATTATACTACAAAGCTACAGTAATCAAGACAGTATGGTACTGGCACAAAAACAGAAATGTAAGTCAATGGGACAGGATAGAAAGCCCAGAGATAAACCCATGCACATATGGTCATCTTATGTTTGATAAAGGAGGCAAGAATATACAATGGAGAAAAGATAGCCTCTTCAATAAGTAGTGCTGGGAAAACTGGACAGCTACATGTAAAAGAATGAAATTAGAACACTTCCTAACACCATACACAAAAATAAACTCAGAATGGAGTAAAGACCTAAATGTAAGGCCCGACACAATAAAACTCTTAGAAGAAAACATAAGCAGAAAACTCTATGACATAAATCACAGCAAGATCGTTTTTGACCCACCTCCTAGAGAAATGGAAATAAAAACAAAAATAAACAAATGGAGGCTTCCCTGGTGGCACAGTGGTTGAGAGTCTACCTGCCGATGCAGGGGGCGCGTGTTCGTGCCCTGGTCCGTGAGGATCCCACGTTCCGCAGAGCGGCGGAGTCTGTGAGCTGTGGCCACTGGGCCTGCGTGTCCAGAGCCTGTGCTCCACAGCGGGAGAGGCCACAACAGTGAGAGGTCCGCGTGTCGCAAAAAAAAAAAATAATTAAAAAAAATAAACAAATGGGAGCTAATGAAACTTAAAATCTTTTGCGCAGCCAAGGAAACCATAAACAAGATGAAAAGACAACCCTTGGAACAAGAGAAAATATTTGCAAATGAAGCAACTGACAAAGGATTAATCTCCATAATATACAAGCAGCTCATGCAGCTCAATATCTAAAAAACAAACAACCCAGTCCAAAAATGGGCAGAAGACCTAAACAGACATTTCTCCAAAGAAGATATACACATTGCCAACAAACACATGAAAAGATGCTCAGCATCACTAATCATTAGAGAAATGCAAATCAAAACCACAGTGAGGTATCACCTCACACAGGTCAGAATGGCCATCATCAAAAAATCTACAAACTATAAATGCTGGAGAGCGTGTGGAGAAAAGGGAACTCTCTTGTACTGTTGGTGGGAATGTAAATTGATACATCCATTATGGAGAACAGTAGAGAAGTTCCTTAAAAAACTAAAAATAGAACTACCATATGACCCAGCAATCCCACTACTGGGAATATACCCTCAGAAAACCATAATTCAAAAAGAGTCATGGGGCTTCCCTGGTGGCACAGTGGTTGAGAGTCCACCTGCCGACGCAGGGGACACAGATTCATGCCCCGTTCCGGGAAGATCCCACATGCCGCGGAGCAGCTGGGCCCGTGAGCCATGGCCGCTGAGCCTGCGCGTCTGGAGCCTGTGCTCCACAATGGGAGAGGCCACAACAGTGAGAGGCCCGTGTACCACAAAAAAAAAAAAGAGTCATGGGGACTTCCCTGGTGGCACAGTGGTTAAGAATCCTTCTGGAAATGCAGGGGACATGGGTTCGAGCCCTGGTCCGGGAAGATCCCACATGCCACAGAGCAACTAAGCACGTATGCCCCAACTACTGAGCCTGCACTCGAAAGCCCGCGAGCCACAATTATTGAGCCCATGTGCCACAACTGTTGCAGCCTGCGTGCCTAGAGCCTGTGCTCCGCAGCAAAGAAAAGCCACCACAATGAAAAGCCCACACACCGCAACAAAGAGTAGCCCCCGCTCCCTGCAACTAGAGGTAGCCCGCACACAGCAATGAAGACCCAATGCAGCCAATAAATAAATAAATAAATTTATAAAAAGAGTCATGTACCACAATGTTCATTGCAACACTATTTACAATAGCCAGCCCATGGAAGCAACCTAAGTGTCCATCAACAGATGAATGGATAAAGAAGATGGGGCACATATATACAATGGAATATTACTCAGCCATAAAAGGAAATGAAATTGAGTTATTTGTAGTGAGGTGGATGGACCTAGAGTCTGTCATACAGAGTGAAGTAAGTCAGAAAGAGAAAAACAAATACCGTATGCTAACACATATGTATAGAATCTAAAAATAAATGATTCTGATGAACCTAGGGGCAGGAGAGGAATAAAGATGCAGATGTAGAGAATGGACCTGAGGACACGGGGAGGGGGAAGGGTAAGCTGGGACGAAGTGAGAGAGTAGCAGGGACATATATACACTACCAAATGTAAAATAGATAGGTAGTGAGAAGCAGCTGCACAGCACAGAGAGATCAGCTCATTGCGACCACCTAGAGGGGTGGGATAGGGAGGGTGGGAGGGAGACACAACAGGGATGGGATATGGGGATGTATGTATATGTATAGCTGATTCACTTCGTTATACAGCAGAAATTAACACAACACTGTAAAGCAATTATACTCTGGTAAAGATGTTAAAAATAAATTAAATAAATAAATAAATAAAATAAAAGGGAATGATTCAAATGATATTAAAGAGGTAGAATTGATAGGACTCTCAATGGTGGGGGGTGGGGGGCATAGTGTGCAGACAAGTGCATTGAACTTCTAACCTTTGGATTCCGTGTTTTCCATCTATACTATGGGAATCTGATTTCGTGTAATCATCTACTTTTCATAAAGATAGAGTATAAAGTCTAACAGGAAGTATTTTATCTATAACTTTCCTCCAATAATGGAAGAAGGGAGAGAAAATTTGAGAACAAATTGTATTGCTTGGCATAAAGCATTGTGGTTCGAGGAGGGGTTCACAGCTTTGAGCATCTGGGAAAGGAGGATGAGCACTCCTATAATAGAAGAGCTGGGGAAGTGATACAAAAAAAAAAAAGAGAGAGAATGGGATGAATTCCAAAGTATGTTTTACATGGTTCAAACTTTTCCCTAAGACTTGCCCAATGGAGATGATAGTCACATGTAGCCCATTCTGTAATTCAGGAGTGCACACACTGGGCAAAACAATTTCATTGGTATGATTTGTTTTGAAAATGATATCTCTGGTTACTGTTATTTTTTGTGTTACTCTTAATAATTTTGGTACATTTGCAGCTATTTCTTTTTACTATTTTTTTAAAATATTTTTTCTAGGGCTATTTCTCAGTTCTTAAATTTTGAATTAGATTTTAATAAATGACATGTTTTAAACCTTAAACTCAAAGAATAGAGAAGTTAAGTGAGGCAACTATGGTATAATAATTATGATAATTGTTAATATTTAGTGTGCACCTATTAGATTGCAGAGATTTTCTAAGAGTTTTACATTATTAATTAATCTTCACAACAACTCTATAAGGCAATGACTCTTAATAGCACCATTTTAGAGATGAGGACACTAAAGCATAGAAAGGCCAACCCTCTTCATTTTTTCACCAAAATCATATGTGTACTAGAGGAATTTCACCATAAAAAGTGTGCTGGTTCTCAATAAATACATGTTGAATGAATGACTGTCACTGACATTTGACACTTGCAAGTGACATCTTATCCTTATTAATAATAAATGATCACATTAATAATTTATTCCATTTGCTTTCATATCCTGTCCTCAAAAGAACCCTGTGAAGTGAGTGGGCAGAGTAAATTGAGGAACCATAGAGAAGACAAAGATAAATAAGTAAACAGAACAGATCTTCTGACTATCATTCTGTGCTCTTCCTAATATGTAAATCATTTTTCCTAAAGATATAAACTTCTACTTCTGGTGTCTTTCTACTTTATCCTAATACCTTAATAGCGATAAGTGGCCCCAACCAACATGAATGGTTCTCATTCCCTGTTAACCAATACAGTATGTTCAGCCAGGTTTTCTAACTTACAAAAATAATAACATTAATTTCCTTGACTGTACACAAGACCCCCATGAAAAAAATCTCCAGAAAAAAGCAATTATGAAAGTATGCAAAGATTAGAAACTTAAAGACAAACACTAGAGAAGAGTTTAATGATACTACTTCAATTCTAAATTGTTTATGTTGCCATAACGAGTGACGCCCTTGCTGCCATATAAGTCTGGGAGTAGAAATTGGCATACCCACCAGGGAGGGAAATTGACAATATCTATCAAAATCACAACACACATACCCACTGATCCAGCAATGCCACATCTTAATTTGTTCCTAAAGATAGTCTCTCACATGGGTGTAAAAACAGTTAGACACAGATATTCACTGCAGCACTGTTTTGAAGAGAAAATGTTCCAATAAACAAATAATAGGGGGTAGGTTAAATGAACTATAATACATTCAAAAACTGGAAAAAAAAAAGAAAAGAAAAGAAAAGGGGATTGATCTAGACGGCAGAGTAGGAGGACGTGGAGCTCACTTCTGCCTGTGAACACATCAAAAATACATCGACACGTGGCATAACTCTCACTGCAAACCAACTGGAAACTATCAGAAAGACTCCTGTACAAAGGCTATAACAAAGATCCACACGGAACCCGGTAGGAAGGGAAGAGAAGCGATCAGGTTGGGGCCTGTGCCCCAGGGAGGGGACTCAGAGAAAAAGGAGAATACATGGGCAGAGATCAGCCCTGGGGAGTGAGCTTTGAACCACATATTGCATGCCCCAGTCCTGGGGCTTGACACAGGGGAGACGAGCCCCTTTGGCTGGTGGGACAGCTGCTAGGACTAACAGGAGTGCTGTTGGGAAGGCTGGACTCCACTGGAGAGCAGTGCACGCACAGCTGGCTTGCTCCCAAGGCAGAGTGTAGAGGGCAGATTGAGGACTGCTCCAGCGGCTGCCCAGTTTCCCGTGACCACCCCGGTGCATACCCCAGCCTGAGCTGAGAGAACGTGATGGCCGCAGTTACTTCACATCACTGCTCCACACTGGACCGAGTGCTGCCACGTCTGGGGAGACACAGAGATGACTCAGACCCGGGGCAGCATCTGAGCGGGGGTGGCAGAGGTGCCCATGGCTGGTGTTTATTCAGGCAGCACATCAGAAGCAGCCCCGATGCCTGACAGCATCCAGACTGTCACAGCCCGCGCCCCAATACATGCAGAGAGCGCACACAGGCCCTGCCTGCCCTGTGGCACGGCTCCATAACAGGGCAGCGGCAGTGAGCACAAGGGAAGTGATCGGCTGTGAGCCACAAGGAGTCTTGGACCTGAGGCTGCTTCTGAGCCAGGCAGGGGCAGCCACTGCTGGTGCTTGCAGAGGCAGTACGTGAGAGGCAGCAGAGGCCTCTGTCATAAGCCGAGAGCCCCCTCAGGCCCTCATGCTCCAGCACTGCTCCCCTCTGGCTCAAGGGTCTCAGGGCTTGGAGAAGGGAGAACCTAAGAGGAACAGAGCCAGTTTGCAACCAAAATTCGGGGCTTCTACTCCAGCAATTTGCAAGCCGACCTCACCCCTGATAAGACAGTGATGGCCACTGAGCAGAGAGGAAGCCCTGGCTCACACCTGGCTCCAGCCCTAGCCCCTCCTTCTCCAGCCCCAGCCCCTCCTCCTCCAGCCCCAGCCCCTCCTCCTCCAGCCCCACCTACTGCCAAGGTGATAGCTTCCAGCACACCCTCAGGAAAGATGTGACTTGCATTCACATCAAATCTGGCTCTCCCACCAAAGGTACTGGGCACGTGCAGATTGTATAAGGATGCTTCCACATAAGGACACTCCTTCAAGACCACAATATGTAACTGTTTCACCTAAATTCACGGAGACAGAGTTAGGCAAAATGAGAAGACAGAGGAACTGGTCTCAACTAAAAGAGCAAGAGAAAACCCCTGAAAAAAAAATAATGAAACAGAAATAAACAATTTACCAGATAAAGATTTGAAGAATTAGTAATAAAAAATGCTAACTGAATTAGTGAAAAGAATAGATGAACACAGTGAGAATTTTAAAAAGGAACTAAAAAATATAAAAAATAAGCAATAAGAAATAAAGAATATGATAACTGAAATGAAAAACACACTAGAAAGAATCAACAGAAGACTAAGTGACCCAGAAGAACGCACAAGTGATCTGGAAGATAGAATAATGGAAACCACCCAATCAGAACAGCGAAAAGGAAAACAAATTTTAAAAATGAGAACAGTTTAAGAGATCTCTGGAATAACATCAAGTGCACAAACATTCACAGGTTAGGGGTCCCAGAAGAGGAAGAGAGAAAGAAGGGGGTTGAATGTATTTAAAGAAATTATGGCTGAAAATTTCCCAAACCTGAAGAAGGAAACAGATATCCAGGTATAGGAAGCACAGAGGGTCCCCAAAAAGATGAACCCAAACATACTCACATCAATACATATCATAATTAAGATGGCAATAGCTAAAGATAGAGAATTCTAAAGGCAGCAAGAGAAATGAAGAATCCCACTAGGAAAGCAAATATATAGTAAGGACTGAAGATGACCACTTAAATAAGCTAGAGTATACAATGCAGAAAAGAGAGTCACTTCAATAAATGGTACTGGGAAAACTGGAAAACTACATGTAAAAGAATGGGAATAGAACATTTCCTCACACCATACACAAAAATAAACTCAAAATGAATTAAAGACCTAAATGTAAAACCAGAAACCATAAAACTCCTGGAATGGAACACTCTGACATAAATCATAGCAATATTTTATTGGACCTGTCTCCTAAGGCAAAAGAAACAAAAGCAAAAATAAACAAATGGGACCTAATTAAACTTAAAAGCTTTTGCACAGCAAAGGAAATCATCGACAAAATGAAAAGACAATCTATTGAATGGGAGAAAATATTTGCAAGTAATATAACCAATAAGTGGTTAATATCCAAAATTTATAAAGAGCTCATATAACTCAATATCAAAAAAAAAATGGGCAGAAGTCCTGAATAGACATTTCTCCAAACAAGACATACAAATGGCTAACAGGCCCATGAAAAGATGCTCAGTATTACTAATTATTAGAAAATTTCAAACCGTAATGACAATGAGACATTACCTCACACTTGTCAGAATGGCTATTACTGAAAACTCTACAAATGACAAATGTTACAAGCACGTGGAGAAAAGGAACCCTCATACACTGTTGGTAGGAATGTAAATTGGTGCAGTCACTATGGAGAACAGTATGGAGGTTCCTCAGAAAACTAAAAATAGAACTACCATATGATCCAATAATTCCACTCCTGGGTATATATCTGAAAAAAACAAAAACATTAATTCAAAAAAGATACATGCACCTCAGTGTTTATGGCAGCATTATTTACAATAGTCAAGATATGGAAGCAACCTAAGTTTCCATCAACAGATGAATGAATAAAGAAGAAGTATATATATCCAGTACAGTGGAATGTTACTCAGCCACAAAAAAAGAATGAAATTCTGCCATTTGCAACCATGTAGTGGACCTAGAGGGTATTATGTTTAGTGAAAAAAGTCAGATAAAGACAAATACTGTGGGCTTCCCTGGTGGCGCAGTGGTTGAGAATCTGCCTACCAATGAAGGGGACACGGGTTCAAGACCTGGTCTGGGAAGATCCCACATGCCACAGGGCAACTGGGCCCGTGAGCCACAACTACTGAGCCTGCACGTCTGGAGCCTGTGCTCCCCAAAAAGAGAGGCCGCGACAGTGAGAGCCCCACGCACCGCGATGAAGAGTGGCCCCTGCTCACCGCAACTAGAGAAAGCCCTCGCACAGAAAGGAAGACCCAACACAGCCAAAAATAAACAAATAAAAATAAATAAATTTATATAAAAAAAGACAAATATTGTATGTTATCACTTATATGTGGAATCTAAGAAGTAAAACAGAGGAATGTACGTAACAAAACAGAAACAGACTCACGGATACAGAAAACAAACTAGTGGATGCCAGTGAGGAGAAAGGAGTGGGGAGGGTTAAGATAGGGGTATAGGATCAAGAGATACAAACTACTATGTATAAAATAGATAAGCAACAAGCATATATTGTATAGCACAGGGAAATACAGCCACTCTTTTGTCATAATTTTAAATGGAGTATAACCTATAAAAATATTGAATCACTATGCTGTACACTGAAATTAATATAATAGTGTAAATCAACTATATTTCAATTTTAAAAAAGAATCTGACAAAATCAAAAGAAAAGAAGAGGATAAGGCAATTCTATATGTACTAAGTTAAGACCTGCTTCCAAGATATAAGTGACAAAGCAACATGCCGGACCATAAGCATTATATGCTACAAGTCTTTTGCTAAGAAAAAGAAGGAAGAAGAGAGGATGAAGGAAAATATAGCAGAGGAAAGGAAAGAGAAGGAGAAATATATGAAATGCTTGTATATGAATAAAGAACTCTGGGAGGATACGTAAGAAATTAAGAGCAGGGGCTGCCTTTGGGGAAGGGTATTGAGTGGTTAAGATGCAGAAGTAGGAGGGAGACTCAGACTTAACATACTTGTATCGATTTGGGTTGTCCAGGAAGAAGCTGCCAAAATGAAATCAGAAGTATAAGAGATTTATTGGGGGAAAACATTTGTGAAAGATAAAAGGGAAAGAGATTAGGAGTGGGCAGGGAGAGTCTCCAGACTGTGATGTGGGTTTGACACCTGTGAAAGGAGAGAAGAAAGCAAGAAGGATGGGGTAGGAGGAGCCCTGAGTGCAACGCAGCTCTGAGAAAGCAAAGCCACGCCAGTGGGTCCCCACAGAGCAGCCAGTGCCTGCTGGAGGACTAAAACGTCAGGCAGAAATAGCCTGGCTCCAAAAACCTCTCCACGTTCAGTGCAATCACACTGAGGCTCTGCATGCACGCAGGGACAGATTCTGAAAATATGGCAGCTGGAGGCTGTGAGTTAACTACACTCCTCACAGCAGCTCTTGGAGGGAGCTCCGAGGGGCACGCCACCATGGCTGCCAAAATACCCTTTTATATACTGTGATTTTCATTTTCCAGGCATATGATAATAATTGTACATGGAATGATTTTATAGGGATACTGTTGGATAATGCTTAATGATGTGAAAAATTGTACATGTAATATTATTAAGCTGAAGAAAGATTTAAAAATAATTTATGTAAGCTCAGTCATTTCAAAAAACACGTTACATATAAATGCATATATCAAGATATATATCAAGGCATAATCCCCAAAAGATTGGGAGTACATGCTACAGAATATTAACAATGATTATAGCTAAACATTGAAAACAAAAGTTATTTTTAACTTTTTCTTTGTGTTCTCCTATAAATGTATTGAATATATATATATATATCTTTTAATTTTACAGCAAGGATGTGCATTTTTGGGTTTTGTTTTGTTTTCAGTGAAACTCCGCAAAATATAGCAAAAATCATCTGGCTAATTCAAAAGTGTTTCTCCCTCCTTTTTTTGATGACTCAGGGAACTCCAGAGGTAGGAACCAATTATATCCTAAGGACAGGATGTATGCAGTCCCTTCCCAGTTCACAGTGAATTAGATGGGCAAGTCAATTAAACAAAGGCTCTGGTGCCCAGAGCTACAGACCCTATTCAAGTTGTTCTTTGTCTACACGAGCCTCTCTTATAACTGATGAACTTCATAATATAAGATGGACGTGAACCTGTTTCTAAAGGCAGAGCAGAGAAGCACAGGAATGCAAAGCAAGGTTACAGATCTGCAAGCCCTCAACACATTCCCCAATGTCTGCAGACATAGTGTATGTGTACTATCAGCTCCAGTGGAACTTACAGTCTGTCATAGAAGAATTGTTTGCATGCATGTCTTATCCTACTGGTTAGTGTGTGAGTTCTTTTAAGGCTGAGGAACTGGCTTTATCTGTTTGTTTGATCTCTGCAGTGCCAAGCACAGTACCTTGTGATGATATGACTGTTGACACTTACTGAGCATTTTCAATTAACAGGCACCAGACTATGCTAGGAACTACAGGCCAGCAGGTCCGGGGAAGGGCCCAGAGAGTCAGACGGAACCCCCGCCAGGGAGGCTGATGCAACCAACCGGTCTTCCCGCTCCCCGAGGGACGGAACCAACGGCTCTGAGGCTGATGCAACCGACACCCAACATTGTCACAACATCCAAAAAAGGCTGCTTCACACAGCAAGCACCTCCCCTGCGTCCGCCCCTATAAATTTTGTTCGTGCCTGTACCCGGGTGTGACTTCTCTGGCCCCTTTCTCTCAGACCAGTGAACCTCGCCCGGGAGCGTTCCCAAATAAAGCTTGTTTAAGCTCTCCTCCGTTTTTGGTGCCGTTCCTTACAGGAACCTATATATAACATCTCACTTAATCTTCACAACAACTAAAGAAATATGAAGGATAACTCTGCCATTTACAGATAAGGCACTGGAGGCCCAGGGAGGTCAACTAATTTGCCTAAGATCACAACTAAGCTGGGAAGTGGTAAAGCCAGCACTACAAACCCATATTCTAAACTATGTTAGTATTTACTCAGTATTTGCAGTTAAATACCCCAGTAATATAGCTCATGAGTTGGCAGACGATGGCCCGTGGGCTAAATATGGCCCACTGCTATTTTTTATGGCCCATAAGCTAAGAATGGCTTTTACATTTTCAAATGGCTGGGGGAAAATACTTTTAAAAGAAAATTAATACTTTGTGACACATGAGAATTATATGAAATTCAAATTTCAGTGTGTTTATTGGAACACAGCCTTACTCATCAGTTACTTAGTGTCTATGATGGTTTTCACAGGCTAACAGCAGAGCAGCTACAGCCAAGACAGTATGGCCTGCAAAGCCTAAAATATTTACTATGTGGCCTTTGACAGAAAAAGCTTGCAGGCTGCTGTGACAGAGAAAAACCTGATCCCAGTATTTCCTCAGAATCATGCAGACTGTTTTTTATAAGCTGGACTTGGAGGACTCTGACCTGCCAAGTTAGAGTCCCTCAGGGTGAGGGCCGTGAATCTATGCTTTAAAAAGTCCCCCAGGCGATCCGAACCAGCGGCCAAGTTTGGGAACCACCGACAGGAAGTACTTGGGCTGTGGGCAGTTAGCCCTCAGGACCTTTTACTCCTGCTGAGTAAAAAGGGGGTGGGTGGGGCAAAGAAGACCCCTCGTTGCTCCAGAACAAAGCGCCCTCCATCCCTGATGCGAGAGAAGATAGGCAAGATGAAAGGCCTCTGGAATCCTTAGGATTGAGGAGAAAAGCCCCTCTTCCCTGCTTGCACACACTTCATTAGTAACAACATTTCCGAAGGGGACAGAAATGACGTGTTGAAGGTCCTACTTATCAAGTTCAAGGGTAACGTTTGCAACTCGCTTGTCTCTTTCTGCAGATGATTTGCTTCCGTTTAGGACAGGGCAGCTGACAGACTGTCTTAGCACTCAGTCCTCTCCCACCATTAGCAGAAGCACAGTACTGAGAAGGCCTGAACCTGCTTCACACCCAGTGTCTTTGAATGAATATTCCAATGCCCACTCCTCAGCTGGCTAGCTGGCAGCCACATCTATCCCCATACTAAAAGTAAGCCCTTGTTGTTAAACCCAAGAGCTGCTTTCTAGCCTTCACTTTCCTCTGGAATGTTTGATATCCTGTCTCCTTCCTACTTCTAAACATCGTCTCCCTTCCAGGGTTTCTGCCCACATTAGCTCCCGGCTTTCCTCTTACCTCTCTGCCCTGTCATGTCTGCTCAGCCTTCTTCAAGGGTTCGTTCTCACCCTCTGTTTAAATGACAATGTCCCACAGGTTCCATAATGGGACCTTTTCCTTTCCCAATAGACTTCCTGGGTGATCTGTGACTTCAACTCTGGCCTGAAGTGTTAAAATCTTTTTCTGCAGCCCCTGTTTTACTACTGGGTGGCAGTGATGGGGGTGGGGGGTGGCTTGAAAGCCAGAAGACTCCTGTTCTGCTACTTACTCACTGTGAGACCTTAAGCAAGTCACTTACCCTCTGTGTCTCTGTGTCCTCCTCTTATAAGACTAAAATAAGCAATAGTTTGCACATCACACAACTGTTGTGAGAATCATGTGAGTTTTTGCAATGGCTCTTAATGAAGGGCGATTTTACACCTACCTCCCGTGGGACGTCTGGCAATGTCTGGAGACATTTCTGGTTTTAACAACTGGGTGGAAGCATCAGTGGGCATCACCCGGCATTCAGCGGGTAGAGTGCAGGGAGGCTACTAAACATCCTACACTGTGCAAGACAGCCCCCCACGACAATGAGTTATCTGGCCCAAAATGTCAGTTGTGCTGGGGATGAGAAAGCCCCACTTACAGACAGAGTTTTCATTAGAAGATGACCTGGCACCTAGTAAGGACCGTGGACACGTTATTCATTACTGTTGATCGTAGCAGCCAGCTCGAGCTGCACGTTTAAGGGCACTTCAGACTCAGCATGGACAAAACTGAACTGTTCTCCCCACTTACTTTTTTCTTCTTTGTCCATGCCACGCAGCACGTGGGATCTTAGTTCCCTGACCAGGGGTCGAACCTGTGCCCCCTGCAGTGGAAGTGCAGAGTCTTAATCATTGGACTGCCAGGGAAGTCCCTCTCCCTGCTTACTTTTAAGGCACCTCCTGCCGGGTGCCCTTCTCTGTGCCTGGCATGACCCATCCGTCCAGATGGGAATCATCCTTAATCTTTCTTCTCTCTCACCTGATCCTAACTGGCCACAAGATCCTGTAGACTTTGACGTTGCATATGGTTGTGGGGTTGTACAGTGTACAAGGATAGGGGTGAAACCCAGCCCACTTTCTACTAACCAAGCTGTAATTACTGCTACAGTTATGCTCCTGGAGGCAAGAGGCCCACCCCCTCACCCTATACTCTGAGCTCCAGTTTAACTGACCCCTCGATTCTTTCACATGGGCCACGCTCTCCCTGTCTCCAAGCCTTTGTGCATACTGCATACAAGTCTGCCCCGCCCCTGCCTTATTTATCTCCAAGCCTCAGCTCAGGGGTTACCTCTACTGAGAAGACAATCCCCACTCTAGTTCCATGGACCCCCAGACATGGCTTCCATTTGTCACATCAATTTATATTTTGTCTCTCCCACTAGACAGCAATTTCTTGAGAGCAGAGATTGTGTCTTAATCATCTCCGATGTCTAGGTTGGTGTCTTGCCTACAGGAGTTGCGCAGTAAATATTCTGGGGATGAATAAACGCGCATACCTGAGTGATAATAACAATAAAATAATAATAGTAATGACAGCAACATATATCGGATTCATACTTTTCCAGATGCTGTTTTGCGTGTTTTTCATCTATGAACTCATTTAGTCATTATCACATTATAGGGCTCTATGTTTTTACAAACTGAGGTGCAGAAATGATGAGTCACTTGCCCACATTCAAACAGCTAGTAAGCAGAGGAGCAGAATCTGACCCCTCCAGGTTCATCCCTCTTAGAACCCCCTCTTTTAGTCAAAGTATTAATGTATTATATTGCCTCTCATGAATGAGCAAAAATTCTGGACAAGTAGAAATCTGTGGATTTGAAGAGTACCGGGAGACCAATATTCTAGTCCAAGTGTAGGCCCAGTTTCTTGGGTGTTTGGGACAAATCGTTTTAAATCAGTGCACCTTGTAAAAGTAAAGAAGGAAACAAAAAGCCTCCTGATTTCCTCTCAGAAGGAGTCTAAGCTTCCCTTTACATGGTCGGTTAGCCCGGCCATGCACAGCCAATGTGGACAGCTATGCGGCTGGCGCTGGCAGATAAGAGGACTGAAAAATGTAGCAAGATGTTAAGAATGTAGTCTTCTCCCAACAAAGGAACAGCATCATCACTGGAACTATAAGAAACCTTCAGACTGGACAAGGGCCAACCAAACACCATGTATCTAGAGGAAATGTCATCTAAAACCTGGGGGACTGGAACCCAATGCCACCATCTTACTTCAAAAGAAGAGGATGTTTAAACACAAAACTCCAAGGATGGAATGAATAACTCAAGTTAAACCTTCCTGCACGGAAGTTGGGAGAGGGCCAGAAAGGAAAAGAAACAGCCGAAAATGATAAACTGTGCTCACTTTGCAGTTTTGCTTAAGGCCTTTAAGGCAGAAACCATCTGTGTGCCTCTGCGGAAGGGGCTGCTGCAGGGAGCAGAGGGTGAGGATGAAACCCAGTCTCACAGGTAACCCGGTGAGGCTCCAGCCCTGTGTCTGGGAAGAGTGCTAAGGGTGCTGCCGCTATTTATTTCCTTCCCAAATCCATCAGCAGTCCAAGATTTGCTCTGACGTGTGCTTTTCAACAGAGATAATGGTTAATTTCTACTGATTGGTTACCCATCTTCCCTTGCTCTGGTCTCAAAAGCAAAGGGAAATAAGGGACAGCATCGTGCCAGGTACTGTACCCTTGTCTATACTGGTCTGCTGGCCCTGTGAACTCCATCTGTGGCTTCGTGGCGAAACAGATACCTCGTCTGCACACAGAGATGAAACCTACATGCAACTTCAGAAACACTGATGAAACAGAAACTAATCAAACTCTTCCATCTTGGAAAGTTGCCCCGGAGTATCACCCCTAACCACCCTCCTTCTCTACCCCTAGGTGTTTTCCTTCTTCTGCAGTGGCCCCACAAATAGATAACATGAGACACTTTAGCACCTGTGGTGACTGGGTGAACTGCTAATTATGAAATGTGGATATACCATCTGGGTTAACATTTGGCTAAGGACAGCTGAAGCTCTCGGTGCTTCTGAGAAAAACTATGAATATTTTTTCTATTAATTATCATACTATTTTCCCCAGCTGGCATTTCCTTGTCTCTCTTCTCTGCCTATGCAAATCCTAGCACTCTTCCAAGGTCCCGCCAAGTTC
Organism: Pseudorca crassidens; assembly: GCF_039906515.1. Classification (NCBI taxonomy): domain Eukaryota; kingdom Metazoa; phylum Chordata; class Mammalia; order Artiodactyla; family Delphinidae; genus Pseudorca; species Pseudorca crassidens. Next base: position 27,147,881 of record NC_090305.1, read on the forward strand.
CTCTTTCTCCAGTACGCTTGCTCTGACTTCCCAGCCCACATTATGCATCCCAGTTGCATTTACAGTTAGTTTCCAAAAGTTTACCTCTTAATTGTCTTTTAATGGTTTCACGTGTATTAGTTCAGGCTCCTGAATGCAGGGGCCATGTAGTATCTTATATTCCTTTTCCTCTCTCATCATGTAGACCACTCTGAATAAATACTCCCCTAGCATGAATTTCATGTATGTTTCAGGACATTAACACCACTGAAGGATCAATCTCTTAAGGGCAGGAACTAGAACTTTTACTCTTTGCAAGTGTCCCAGTACCAACCAAACTGTCTGACCCTCTCCAGTAGGCATTCAACCATTTGAAGAAAAAAAAGAAAAGAAAAGAAAAGAAAAAAAATGCTCCGAAGATCTACATTGTGTTTTTCAGCCGGTTTATGCACCGTTAGAGCCAAAAGGACCTTTAAAATCATCTAGTTGAAACTTTTATTTTTACAGGAAAGAAAACTGAGGTCCAAGGAGGCCAGGTGACTTTCTAGAAGCAAGTAGACAGTGAGTGGTACAGACACCACCAGAAGTTGCTGTGTGAGGCCGAGAAATGAGGTCCTCCTATCCTCCGTTCTGTGCTCTGTCCGAGCAAGCCCCCACACCTCCCTTCTACTGTCTGTGGTACCTGGACATGTCATTTTGGGCTTCCTGATCCCCAAGTGCCTTCCCTGACCAGCTAATCACAATTACACACAGAGACATAACCACAGGTTACTGGATCCTCTGCACGCCCACTCACAATTATGATTTTCCTCCAGAATCTATAAGCAGAATGTCTCCCCAAGACCCAAGGGCATCCTTTCAGAAGTTACCCAAAACTTGGGCTTGGCTGTATATTTGTTTCTACCAAACTGTAATTGCTCCTTTGGTCTTTGATTTTCTCAGACATCATTATGCAGTTACTATTACACTTGTAGCCTGAAGAGCTGGCCACACAGCCCTCCTCAGAACAGCTGCCAAGTTTGCCAGTGGTGCTGCTTCCTAGGCTGAGGCGAGCAGGGTAACATTTCTCTCTTTCAGGAACCAGAATTGCTCTTTTTTTAAAGCTTGAGGTAAAAGGCTCTCCTCACATTTCAATGAGTCTTAAAACCTTCCGCCTTCAGCCAGAATGCTCTCACGTTTGCAGGACCTGCCATTTCCCTCAGAGCTCCAGTTATCGTATTCCTTTTTGTGTGTGTGTGTGGTACGCGGGCCTCTCACTGTTGTGGCCTCTCCCGTTGCGGAGCACAGGCTCCGGACGCGCAGGCTCAGTGGCCATGGCTCACGGGCCCAGCCGCTCCGTGGCATGTGGGATCTTCCCGGACCGGGGCACGAACCCGTGTCCCCTGCATCGGCAGGTGGACTCTCAACCACTGTGCCACCAGGGAAGCCCCAGAGCTCCAGTTATCAATCGGAATCCGAGAGGTTAAGTGGGAGCTGCCTGGTGTGGGTGCCCGGTGGGGTCACCCTGACGTGACAAATATCTGGTGGGGTCGTGATTTAACCCCTTGCTTTCTGATGCTCCGCTTCCAGGGGCCAGGCGCTTTGGAGCTTTGACCGACAGTTGTGCATAAACTGTTCTCAAAGGGTATTGCTTGACTTTGAGTCTTTCATCAACTCTGAGTTAAACACAGAAAGGAGTGATTGGAGGCGTTCTCAAGAAAGGGGCAACAACGGTAAATGCCTTTGCAAACGTTTCTAATGACCTAAGCCTTCTGACCGAACCGGTCCCTAGCAAAGTTGCAGTGCTCACCTCACCATGACAGGGATCCCCCCTACTTTGGGGGCTCCCTCCACCTGCGGCACGCAGAGCAGTGGTCTCAAGGACATGCGTGTGTCCTCAGTGTGCTCCTTCCCACGGTGCTTTCCAGTGAGAAGCACCCAGCACGCTCAACTTGTCTGCCCCTTCCTCACGCCCTAAATCCAATTTTGTCTGCCATCCCCCGAGGGCCCTGATTTCTGATAAAACTAACCACCGCACAAGTTATGTAATTATGAAGAGTTTCCTTAGCCTCTCGGAGTCTCAGTTTCATCATTTATAAAAAGAAGAAAGTGGGCTGAATTCTCCCAAAGCCCCTGTCTGCTCTAATATTGAGTGTCTCACTGAACTGTGGTAAGGGTTTGGGGTGGAGGCAGGGGCTGATTAGTATAACCCCCCAAGCTGTACTTGCTCAGGGTGCACAGTTGCATTTTAATAAGTGCCTTCTTAGAAACGATGTCTTTCTGTGACTTCAGTGAGGGCAGTTTCAGGCCCTGTGGCAGATCAATGACAGAGATATTTCTGACCAAATACACTTTTAAGCATCATTTTCAGAGACACCATGGGGAGACAGAAAGTGCCCAGATTCGATGTCACAAAAACCTGGATTTGAATGCAACTCAACCACTTGTAAGTGGAGTAACCTTGAGCAATTTGCTTCAGCTCACTGAAAGTCGATTTGCTTAACTCTAAAATATCTTAACACTTTTCTCAGAGAGGTGTGATTGTCGCTGCTGTTGTAATGAACAAAATGAGAAAACGTGCAAAGTACTTAAACAATCCCTGGCATATAAACCATGTTCAGTAAACATTAATCCCTTTTTCCTTCTTCCTCTACCCAAATTTACCCTTCATGTGTAAAAACTCCAAATTACTCCAAATCCAAAATGTGAATCTTTTCACTTTCTAGAATGAGGCATGAATTATTAATGTAGTAAAAATAATGCCATCCCACTGCTGAGAGAAAGCTAACTGAAAATGACTTGTCAGAGACGTATAACTCAATCCTTCTACCGCTACCTGTCCTGCGCCATTTCAGGCGTCTGATTCCACATTTTCACGGCTTCAGGAGGCCAACTTAGCTAGCCTGACCCACGAACATGCTCAATTTGCAACTATCTAAACATGAAACCAAAAAATGTCCTCTTCCTTAATTCTAATAGAAAAAAAAAAAAAGCAAGGTTTCTTAAAGAAGGATACAGAGTCAGCCTCCCCCAGCTAGCACCCAACCAAGGCCTAGAAGATAAATATTGCCTCATATTTTCAGGAAGAAGTCCAAAGCCACCTCTCTCCTCCTTCCCCTGTAGGCATTTCCTTTCCTCATTATCTTTCTTGCAGGGAAATTGGAGTGCACAGCCCAGTGAGTCATCGCTTGATCAAACATGGCTCCAGCTGTGAGGAAGCTGACGAGAGGATTCTCAGCATGGACATGGTTGAACTGCATTGGCCTCAAAGGCCGAGATACCTTGGGAACTAGGGTTACAGGCCTTCAAGCCCAGAGTGGTAAACTTTGGGAGAAATGAGCACTAGGTTGCCCTGTCATCACAACAGGAGGGAGCTACCAGAAATAGGGGCAGTGTCATTCTGCAGCTCGCAGATGCCAAGGTGCCTGCACACTGAGACCTGGCTGTGGAAGTAGGCCATGCTGTCCCCCCACACACCCCAGAGCCCCCTTTCTCAATGATCTCTCCCTCCCTCCATCTCCAAACTTCAATTCCTTAACACTCCCCAAGGTAGGTGGGAGGGGGAGAAAAACACTCAAACATCTAAATCAATTTAACTATGAGGGAATGATCTTTAGTAACCCACCTAGTGGAATTTAAAACAGTGGGACAAAGTGAAGACTTAGTGAGGAATGAAATATCCTGAGAAAATGGTCTCTTCCCTGAATGGCCTTGGTCGCCCTGTGTCAACAGCCAGATTCACCTGTGTATTCTCATGGCCAAAAATTGCCTGAAATGCTTTGGGGACGAAAGATGAGGGGTAGATGGCTTGCAGTTAGAGGATCTCTGGTCTCAAATGGCAATAAGGTCATCCTGAAGATCTGTCTGATAAAATCAACTTTAGAAGATGTTCTTTTGTTGAGGACATCATGAAGCATGGGCCACAATTTTGTCAGAAAAGAAGTTTGAACATTTCTAAGAGTTAAAAGATCTTGGAAGACTGGTTGCATCAAAGTTCATGTGGGCACATGCCCCAGGTTTTTCTATGATTGGTGACCTCTAAGCCTTACATTAAGCAAATACACAGGCATTCTAGTATGAGATTTAGAAAATAAGGAACTATATAAAAAATAAGACGAATATAGGCTCAAACTTGTATCTGTGTGTACGTATGTGTATTTATATATATATATTTGTGTATGTATATAGACATGTTTATGTATATGTGTGTATATATGGCATCTATATCTAGATAGATAAATAGATCTAGAAATAGATAGATGTGTGACACTGCTAACAAAACAATCAATAGCAACTTGTAAACAGAATTTCCAACACTGAAGCTAGGATTAAACCCTAGTTACTAGCACTGTCAGCCTTACAGTTCCAAAGACACTGTTAGCCATTTCCTAGTTCTTATAAAGAGATATCCTGAAGCCTTGTTTTTAAATCCTTGTACAGCTCTGATTCACTGTTCTCTCAAGTTGTTCAGAATAATTCGATTATTGGAATGCACGTGATAAAGTTAGCTGCCTCTTTCACCCTTTCCGCAAAGGTATTTGCACTTTAGCAGGTGAAGGCCAAGATTTTGTTTGTTTTGTTTTGTTTTTTTCAAGATGGGGGACTGAGTACACGTAAAATAGAGATGTTTGTCTCCTCTCCCTTCAGGATTGCAGTTAAATAGTTAAATTGATGATAAAAATTTTCTTTAAAAGGGAATATCCCTAACAGTGGGGGGGGGGGGGAGAGAGAGAAACTCCACAAATTCCTTGAAGATAAATAATATATGGAAGCATTTTTTACACAAAAACAGGAGGAAGCCATGGCCTAGAAAACCTGCCAAAAGAGGCTGTAGAGGAGTGGCCCCTTCAGAGTTTTAGGAAAAGTTATTTTGAACTTATTATTCTCCATTTCTTCAAACTATCAATCAAATGTAATAGCAAAATAAAGACATTTTTATACAAAAAAAAAAAAGTTTGCCTCCTGCATATTCTTTTTGAAGAAGTAACTTGAAGATCCATTACAACAAACTGTGAAATCCAAGCAAGAAGACACCTTGAGCTATAACAACCTCTGGCAATGACTTAAAAGCCAATAAAAGTGAACCAGGGGTTGATAGCAGCGTAGACAACCCATAAAGCAATTGGTCCGAATTAGAACAGACGCTCCGTGGGCTTCCACAGCTAACTTTTCAAGCAAGAGAAAGGAATGGATCCCATTCCATAGATGGAATGAGCGAGACACTGCAAGGTCATAATAAGATGGTACAGGAAGCTACATTTCTCCTGCTGGTAGTTAGAAACTCCAGGAAAAGAAAGCTGTTCAAAAAGGTATAGTCTAAATAGGAAATGAATTAAAATGTGACAAGATTGGAGAAGTTGAAGGAGTGTAAGTAAAAGGAGTTCCTTTGACCTAACACTAGGACCCTGATCAGTGCAGGGGCATAAAGGGGGAAGGGGAACATGGCATTTCTTTAATGAACAGTGTTTACATAAGCACAATGATGTAAATGCTTTCTTACTGGACTTCAGCTTTGAGAACTGTACACATAGACAAAGTAGGGGGTCTCTGAAAAAAATCTCCTTTTTATGTAGAATAGGCCTTCCGAGCAACTGTCCCACAATAAAGAGATATTCTTCCCTGGATCACCAGACTTTTTCCTAAACTAGTTGCCACCTTTGGATCTTAAATAAAAAGAAAAAGAAGCAGCTTTTTTATTATTTGTGCAGTCGTTTGAATTTAGGCATAGATGCAATTTAGTGTTACTATTTGAAAGAATGGCAAAGTTACTTGTGAGCAGGCACCTTAGCCAGTGAAAGGCTAGTCACCCCCGTGAGACTCCCAGATAGCCACATAAACCAGAGAGCTTTGTCCTCTCTTTCGGGTGGCCTGGTACTACAGGCCAAGCCCTCTGTGCCAGCGCAGATACACCTCTTGGACCCCACTGGTAGAACTGCAGTCACATCCTCTGCAGTCCCAGCAGCTCCAGGAAAAATGCTCAGCCAGTGCTTCCCCATGCCCAGAACGTGCCAGGCTCTGCCAGGAGTAATGACGGACGAAAGCTCTCCTTCCTTCTCCCAGGACCCACTGGCGACAGCAGTGGCTCCCTGGGTGAGTCTGGTATTTCTGCCATACCAGTCTACTTCTTCTACAAAGATGAATCTAAATTCCACTTCTGGAATTTGAAAATTCGTTTTTCACTTGACTAACAAAGCTTAGCAGAATTAATTATAATGACTCAATAGAATATAAACATTATCACCCTAACCCAAGGATATTTAAACAATAGTTGGCAGAGTTCTGTGAGGGCTGGGGGATCAGTGAGAGGTCAGGTGGATGGCAAAGCCGCTGATACCCTCCTGTGGCCAGTGGAGGGTCGAGAGATGCGCTAACTTCTTGACCTACAAGTGAGGGGCTGTTTGCCAACACACACTCGGAGGAGGGCACCTACCCACGTGAACACGATGGGGTGCCAGGGATGGAGGGAGGTTAGGCGGATGAGAAGTCTTCTGTGGCTGAAAGAGCACATGCGTTACTCCTGCAGGTGACAGTTCAGTCCTGACTCCACGATTCACTGGATGTATGACGCAGGCAGTACCTTGAGCTTTCTGAGCCTCCTTTTTCTCTTCTGTAAAATGGGAATAATTATATCCGCACCTCCTAAGATACTACCAAGTTCCTGGCATTTACTTAGAGGGCGCTCCCACACGTTAGCTGTTTTTCTTCACTGCAGATGTTACCTGCGTCACACTTTTGCCGCAAAACCCATTCTGAAGAGCTGAAGAAGTGAGTACTTTATAAACCCTCTTACTAGTTCTACCAGAGAATAGCATATGGGGTACCAGGCCAGTTACTTCCTCTTTCTTTTCGGCTGTCACCTCACATGTCCCTCCTAACAAGGCCTTTGGAGGACCTTCTGTAAATGCTCAGAATAAAGTGACCCCACCATGTTGGAAATCGTGTGGTCCGGTAAGGTACCAGCCAGGTGACCTTGTTAAAAGAGTAAGAGTCCACTCAGGTCCCTTGGCCTGACTCAACTTTGTCTCTCCACCACTTTGCTCACTGCCACACTGCCCTGCTTGGGCTCTGGAGCAGGTTGTAGCAGGGGCAGCATTCTGTCAGTTTCCATAAAGTGCTGGAGCCCAGGGCCTTGCAGATACTGGCTGCTCTTTGGACGTAGATGCCTCACCTTTAAAAATGTTTCTCATCATTGTCTATCTTGTTAGGATTACGGTGAAAGGAAAAAAATTTTCCACTGGCCAGTCTCCCTCTGCCTGTGCAGTTTTTAGTGAAAATTCTGAATTTTTCCCCTTTGCTGAAGGTCTCTGAAAATCATCATTTTATTATTTTTTTTCCTTTTTCTTTAAATGTCATGGCCAAGAAGTATTTCCTGGTAGTTTATCATGGAGAACTCAGGTCATCAGTCCATTTACTGTCATTTCACTTTACTATCTGTACCAGTTAACAAGGTTCAGTGAGAACACACTACAGCAGTGACTACCAGGCCAGCTGGCTGCGTGCTCCTTCCCAGCCAGGTAGCACGTGAAGGATGTAAGGGGCAGCAGTGCTCTTCCTATTAACAAGTCTAACCCCCCAAAACAAGGAATAGGGTTCAACCCTAAAGCTGAGATCTGAAAATAAACTATGCTTGTTTACGTAAACAATCCAAAAACTCCAGGGTCCTACCATGTGGGGTACAAAATCAAGCCACATGAACCTGTCCAGGTTTTCTTAATTGTGACAGACATAGCCAGTCCCTCCACCACCCTAGTACCTCTGGAAGCTCCCAGGAGTGTCTCATACACGCAGAGTTTCCTCAGGTCAGCACTCTAATTTAGGCCATTGAGCTCCTTCTGGTGACTGTCCACACCTGACCATCATGTATGGTCAGCCCACGGCCCAGCCTATCACGGCTGCTCCACTGCAGATCACTGATGCTCCTCTGGAATGCTCCAGTCTCTCCTGCCTCCATTGATGCTAACTCTTGGCAGGGCGACCAAGTACAGCCATAAAGGTTGTATATGCACACTGCAGCCTGTGAAGGATAATTCCTGAAATTGTGCAGTGTACAGCCTGCACAACCATACATGATAGCCCTGGTGCTAAACCAAACCCTCAGTGCTCACCCCTTACTACTTAAGGAGAAACAGCTTTCCACTCTCCAATTCCCACTTCGCAACTACCTTCACGCATAATTGGTAGAGCCCAGGATGATAACTACTTTACTTTTTATAGAGATATCATTTAAATAAAGGGGGCAAAGGAGGCAGTCATGCTGCCAGAGGGCCTGGGACAGGCACGTCCAGGTAACAGTCATACACTGCACTGAGATTGGCTTCTCTCATCTCACTCTCCTGTACACCCTGTTGCTGAGTCTAGCTTGGTACATTGTGTTTTGCCTCCCATTACATCCTTCCATTCCTTTCTGGGATGTCTTTATGTCTTTGGAGTGTGTCACTGATCCTGTCCACGATCTTTACAGGACACTTCTCAGCTCCATAGGTCTGACAAGACATATGAAACCGAGGTGAGGGTAAGGTCACCCACATCCCAGAGTCTATCTTCCCTTATGACTCAGGAGGGACACCCTGCTACATGAACAGAGATGCACCAGAGTTACGTAAGCCTTCTTTTATATCAAGGGCTGGACACATGATCAAAGCCAAGCCAATTAGACACCTCACTCTCAAAACAGGACTTTGATCTTAAGCAGCATGAGGCAAGAACATAAGAAGATGGTCAGTGTTCATCTCTCTTGCTTCAGTTCCCAGACAAGACTGCCTAGTGCTTCCTGCCAGGGCTGCCCTGATTTTTGACTTTTATCCAAGCTTGCTTCTCCAAACTTTTAGCAATTTTCTGAGCTACCAATGTCCTTTGAATAAATTCCTTTTTCTGCTTAAATTAGCTAAACTGTTTCTGCTGCTAACCAATGACAAATCCTAACTGATATAATATGTGTGAATTAAACAAAGTCTTGCTGAAAAACACTAAAAAACAACAAAAAACTTGAATTACTAGAAAGCCATATTTTGTTTCTTGGTCAGTAGAGTTAGTAATATAAAAATATAATTTCTCCTTACATTAATTATTACATCCAATGTAATTCACATTAAAAATCCAAAAGAGAATTTTTTTGGGGGGGGGCTGTGTTGGGTCTTCGTTGCTGCACACAGGCTTTCTCTAGTTGCGGCGAGCGGGGGCTACTCTATTGCGGTGTCTGGGCTTCTCATTGTGGTGGCTTCTCTTGCTGTGGAGCACGGGCTATAGGAGTGCGGGCTTCAGTAGTTGTGGCACTCAGGCTCAGTAGTTGTGGCGCACAGGCTCACCTGCACCGCGGCATGTGGGATCTTCCTGGACCAGGGCTTGATCCCATGTCCCCTGCATTGGCAGGTGGATTCTTAACCACTGTGCCACCAGGGAAGTCCCCAAAAGAGAATTATTTTTGAGCCTTGACAAAATAATTAAAACTTACATCTGGAAAGATAAACATGTTGTTACAGCAAAGAAAATTCTGAAATAGAAAATTAATGAAAAAGTACTTCTATCAGATGTTAAATTATAAGAAACGAAGCACTGTTAAAACAGTATGCTGGTCTGGTGGTATAGAAATAGAAAAAAGATATCAGAATAAATAGAAATTCAGAAATAAATCCAAGCATATATAGGGATGTAGTATACTATAAAAATGGGCATTCCAAATTTAGGAGTGAGAGAGACCTAGGGATTATAAGTAGTATTTGGAAATTGATTAGCATTTATATTTAGTGAAATTTGTATCTCTATCTCACTCTTTATTCTAAAATAAACTCCCAATGGTTCATATATTGTATGAATATTTTATAATAAACCATAAAATTATTGAATATGATTTAAATACTTAAAGTTTAACACAAAATTTAACAAATAAACCATAAAAGTACTAGAGGGGCTTCCCTGGTGGCGCAGTGGTTGAGAGTCCGCTTGCCAATGCAGGGGACACGGGTTCGTGCCCCAGTCCGGGAAGATTCCACATGCCGCGGAGCGGCTGGGCCCGTGAGCCATGGCCGCTGAGCCTGCGCGTCCGGAGCCTGTGCTCCGCAACGGGAGAGGCCACAACAGTGAGAGGCCCGCGTACCGCAAAAAAAAAAAAAAAAAAAAAGTACTAGAGTAAAACATAAGTGAATAAAAATGTAAAAAGAAAGAAAAATCAAAGTAGTATTGGAATAAAACAAATACTTCTATAACAGAGTAGGAAAGGTCTATCTAGAAAATACATCCCTGTAAGAGGGGGAAAAAAACAACAACAACAGCTAGGAACAAACTCAGTGCCTTCTACTAAATATTTAGTAACTGTATTATGGTATCTCCATTCAGTGGAACACCCTGTAGTCCTTTAAATGAATGCCACAGACCTACAAGACAGCGTCCATTTCAAGCTCTATTTTGAGCTTGGGGCTTCTCCCAGTCATTCATTACAGGCAGGAAGAGCTCTTAAAAATCAAGGACTAAATAGAAGCCTCAGAAATACTTTACATGGAGTTAAAGAGGTATAATAAATAGATCCGGGTCAGGACAAGTCATCACTCCCACTCTCTTCCATGACTACACAATATAAGTATAAAACACAGAGCTGAGGTTAGGTGTGGACCTAGGTCAAGGAGCCAAGGAGCAGAGCCCTCCAGTGACTGGGAATGTAGAGGCAGAGGGGTAAAAAGAATTCATTCTCAAAACCAACCCTCCTCGCCAGGTTAAGAGACCAGGCAGGAAATTGGTCCAAAGTCCTCACCAGTAATAAATAAAGTATTAACTAGAGTATTCTCTGGGCGGCCTGCACCTTTGGAATCAAGCATAATGGTTAGCAAGATGAGGGAACTCAGAAATTCCAAATCCTACTTAGGTTTCCTTTCCCAGCGATCTGACAACACGGCAGCAGGGTCTTTGGCCTAATTTACCTGTTCTCCTATAAGCTACGCTTAATTGTAGCCAAGTCAGCAAAGGCACAATCACCAGTAATAATATCTTTACATTCTACCAGATTATGAGCAGTCTCGAGACAAAGCTTCTTCATAGATCTATCTAGGAAATGGATATCTACTGGGAATCTCAAACATCTAAAGTGACCTTCAAGTTTAATGAAACCAAATTCTGATCATTCCAATGAGAGGTGACCTCTCTCCTCTCACCAACTTTCCCTTCCCTTCCTTCTTGATCTACCCCACTGCTTTGCTTATAAATTTCTTAGGACACTTAGCTTGTATTTTTCTTGAACTGTAAGTGAAATGTGTTTAATTCTCCTAATGTAAATTCTTTATAAAAATCATCATTTTTATCCACCAATTACCAACTTAGTAGGAAAAGCACTTCCCACAAGTCTTTGCTCAAAACTGGCAGTTTCTCAGAGAAATGTGTTCCCTGCTTTCCTGTTTCCATAACACTTACAACCTTAAATAACATAATGCTTGTTTGTATATCTTATTCATCATTTCTGTCTGTCTGTCTCTGTCTTAAACACACACACACAGACACACACACACACACACACACAAGCATGATGGGAACAAGGAGTTTTGTCTGCTTTGTTCACTGTTGTTTCCCTAGAATCCGAAATAGTATCTGCCGCACAGCAGGTGTGCACTATGGTTGCTGGAATACGTGGTGTCACCTTGAAAACTGAATTCAAGATGGGTTGAAAAATCCGTGACTCTTACCAGTCAGCCTATTTATCTGAAAAAATATTGCCTGGCAGCTATTACAGGATCCTTCCTTCATCCATGATTCAAACTGCTTCTTGCTTACCTCTCTGGTTCTGTAGCAGGATCAGAAAAATTATAGAAGACGGGCCACGAACAGCCCTATTATTGTCAGACGGCATGAATGGTAAGAGGATACTTCTCAGTAGAACCCTCACGATCAGATGATGGGGTGGTGCACAAAAATAAGTTGAAGAAACAGAAACACCTCACCAGGGATAAAAGCCAGTGGTGATGATCCTTCTATACTTTGGGGAAACCGTGGTGTAAACAAGAAAGGGCTTCTGTACACTAGTTGGTAAGTTGGTATGGTGGTGCGGTATCTATCTTTAAACACACAGGAAGACCACTGGCTTGTCAGGTCTGCAGACTTAGATAAGTGAACTTTAGATATATATTCCATTTGTGATAACACTCTGAAGTTTATTAAAACTTTTCCCATGCATTCTCAGGCCTTCACATATCATTTAAGGAAATAAACCGCATCAATCTAGTGTCCAATGCAAGTTTTAGCAACATGCTAAAATGCAAGTAGCTTCCCTGGAAAATATAGGATGCGTTTACTAAAAAAAGAAGGTCTCAGAAATTTGAAAATGAAGCTGCAGATTTGCCCATCCATTTCCCGTTTCGGTGTGGTATGTTATCAAAGAATCACAATAAAGCTTCCGAAATAATCAAGAGGCAAAGAAGGCCCACCCATGTAGAAAATTCATTCTGATGAGTAAGAACAAGGGCAGAGAGAGGGATCCAACACTGTGAGGCTGCTTTGCTACAGCCCAGATATTTGACCAAGATTGTTTCATAAAAGCTCACTAGTCTAGATTTTACCTAGAAATTCCTAGGACCCTGCAAGTTCCCTGGGGTTTGGGGAGGGGGGGAAATGTCCTAATTCTCCCTCTCATTTAGCATATAGCACCTCAGTGATGCTGGAAGCTCTGTAAATTACTCGCTGTTTTTATTTTACCCCTGCTGGCCTCCCTGTGAGCCTTCCTGGGTTTGTTATACTCTGAAATATGAAGCATTAATGACCTTTTAGAAAGTGCCAACACATGTCAGAAGCTGGCTACTTGCTCTGCTTGCCGTAAAAAGAAGGGTGTTAATAGGCTCCAAAGGGGGCCCTCCGTAAGTAAAATAGTACTTCAAGCCTTTATTAACCACTGCTATCTTGTAGGGGGATCCAAAGTGGGGAGCCCTCAATTTGGAGAAAGGCTACATTCAAGAACAAGGGAAAGAAGGAACGAATGGGGTTCTTTTACAATTCGAATTAGATGTGTGACCTTGTAAAACCTGATTAACTATTGTTGTTTTCATCTCCCCCTGTTGACAACTGGTTTGTTAAGTGGCTTCTCTTAATAGCAAAATGAGAGTCACAGAGAGGGTGCTGCAGGAAGCCAGGCTTTGCAATTGTCAGTATGTGGTCGATCCTTCCTAGCCCATTTCAGCTCATACATAAAATTATTGGAAAATAGAAAGCAAAAACAGGAGGCGTTTTTTGTTCTTATAAGAGCCCCATCTCTGCCATTTCTATGGCTATTATACAAAACTTTTTAGAGCATTTTGATGACAAGGGTAATAAGATACTGGATTTTTTTCTTTCGACCTCTCAGAATAGTATTGCAGATAATGTCTGGCTCGATTAACAATTAACTCCAAATGGCTAAGTCACCACCTTAGCACAGCAGCAATACAGCGGAGCTGGCCCTACCTCTGCACATAACTGTTTGGGAAATGACATATCAGATATTCAAGAGATCCATCTAGGCCTTTCCAGCTTGTGCCTTAACTCAGGGATAAACTGGGGAAAACTCTGCCCTTATTCCTTCCACTCATTCTCATCACCCCATCCCCTCACCTTCACCTATTGATACACTTAATACTGAGCTAGGCTTTTTCACCAACATTCTGAATGTTTACTTGGAAGTCGTTTCACCACTTTGATTCCAGTCGGAACCAGAACCTGAAGCACTAAAATAGCCTGGGAAAAGTTAGTCTCCTGCTATGTCTGGTTGAGACTGGAAGCAGTAGCATTAGACAACCGGCCAGAGAGCCTTTTCCCATGACATTTGTAACCCAACTTTGTAATGCCAAAGTACAGAAGAGTTCTGGACCCAATTATAGGGAGAGAACTTCGTACTCCCCCCACCGTCCCAGGGGTGAGTTATGACAGGTTGGAGTTGCACAGGCATTTGGTCCCTCTCCCAGACGCACAGCTTCGCACACAGGTGAACTGAGGATGAAATGGACCTTCAGGCAGCCTTTCAGGGGAAAAGGAGACACAGAGGGCCTCATAAAGGTTAGAAGGAAGGTGCAGGTGTGCTACCTAAATTGACTTGGTGATGGCAGTGGGGAGGGGGGCATTCCCTCTTGTTGTTCTAGGTAGATTGAACATTTAATTGCTTCACTTTGGTACCGGCTTAGAGAAGGAAGAGGGAGGAAGCAGGAGGTGGAGCCTGCTGAGGGACATAGAGCAGGTTACTTGGCTTCTCTGAACCTTACTTTCCTGAAAAGTCAAACAAATTTATGTAAGACTAAAATTAAATAAACTACATAAAACACTTAACCACAATGTCTGGCACATAGTATAGCTTCAGTAAGTAGCTACTGCGGTTTTGTTTTTTGTTTTTATTGGGGTATAGTTGCTTCACAATGTTGTGCTAGTTTCTGCTGTACAGCGAAGTGAATCAGCCATATATGTACACATATCCCCTCCCTTCTGGATTTCCCTCCCATCTAGGTCACCACAGAGCATCGAGTAAAGTTCCCTGCGCTATATAGCAGGCTCTCACTAGTTATCTATTCCATACATAGCAGTGTATACGTGTCAATCCCCATCTCCCAATTCATCCCACCCCCTCCCTTTCCCCGCTTGGTGTCCATACGTTTGTTCTCTACATCTGTGTCTCTATTTCTGCTTGGCAAATAGGTTGATCTCTACCGTTTTTCTAGATTCCACATATATGCGTTAATATACGATATTTTTCTCTTTCTGACATACTTCGCTCTGTGAAGAGATGACAATCTCTAGGTCCATGGAAGTAGCTATTGTTTTTAACAATAATATTGCTGTAGAGGCAGAATAATGGCTCCCCCAAGTCCTAATCTGTGGAGACTTTGCCGATGTGATTAAAAATCTTAAAATGGGGAGGTTATCCTAGATTATCCAGGTGGAGCCTAAATGCAACCACAAGTGCCTTCCTAAGAAGACACAGAGGGACATTTGACACGGAAGCAAAGGCTATGTGACTATGTGACGACAGAAGCAGACTGGAGTGATAGGACCATAATTCAAGGACGGCAGGCAGTCCCTGGAAGCTAGCAGAGGCAAGGAACAAATATTCCCCTAGAATCTCCAGAGGGAGTGCAACCCTGCTGAGCACTTGATTTTGGCCCAATAGTACTGATTTCAGACTTCCGGCTCTCAAAACTGTGAGAGAATAAACTCCTGTTTCTGTAAGCCACCACGTTTGTGGTCATTTGTTATAGCAGCTATAGGAAACTTTCACTGGAATATTTTCAGTGTTCTCACCAACGAGACCACCCAAATGTCAGAAGGGGAGCAGATACAGGAAGTGATTGGCTCAATGAGATGCCTAAATTGCGAAGGAACGGTGGTTATCTCCGCAGAGTAATCTGATGAATTCCTGTTCAAGGGCCCCTGTCAACAGTTATCAACTACAAGGCCTGATATATTTAGCTATTCCAATTCCCTGCAAATTTCAAGTTTCAAAAGTCATCTGATAATTGGCAAATAATTCAGAGAACAATCTTAACACATTAGTTTTTATGTTCATCCATCAAATATCTGTTACTCATACTAAACACCACAGATGAAAGGTAAAACAGGACTAAGTATCTGAATCAAAGAACACCCTAGCAATTAGAAAACGCCACTTAAACACTAACACGTTAATGCTTAGCTGTTACGGCAGAGATGACAAGTTGTTTCCCAATATTTGTTGTCTTCTCACATGGTAACAGAATTTTCAGCTAGACTCATGGACATCCAGCTGAAAACTATATCTCACCCCCTTCCAGCAAGGTGACCATAAGATTAAGTCATGAGCAGAAGAATTATGCTGTGAGCAGGGGTGATGTGTACAACCTCCACTTCATGCCCATAAGAGGGAGGGGATGTGATGCGGTCCCTTCTTCTCTCTCCTCTGTATCTCTGACTTTAATATGAACATATTGGTGAGAGACCTTAGCAAAGCCAGCAAGGCTAACAACCACATAGTAAATAGATGGAAGAGGTCTACCTCTGGGACACTTTGGAGCCACCATAGCATCCCTGGATTATTTACGTTCAGATTTACGTGAAATAGGGAAAATAAAAACAACTTTTATCTTGTTTTGAGATATTATTATTTTGGTCTAGATCCAAACAAATAAAGCTATAAATTCTCAGTGATTCAAATTGATTTCTGTGAATCCAGGTGTTTAACAAAATAGAAGTAGGCCTGCCTGTGAACTAATAACACCAAAGTGGAAGCTATTTACTGGCGATTACACTGCCATATCATAGCAGCGTGGACAGATCGGCTGGAAGATGGAGAGAAGCATCAGGAAGGAAGAATAGAAACCCAAATCTGTGAAGTATCAAAAGCGTATGGTTTGGGATTTTACCTTCTGCTCCCAAAGGACATGTGGTGGAATAATCGGAAGGGTGTCCTGGAATGTGCACAGGACTTCAGGCCAGAAAACTTGGATTCTGGTTCCAGTTCCATTACATACCAGCCCTGTATGTAACCTTGAACAAGTCACTCAGTTTCTCTGAGCCTCAGTGACCTTATCTGTAAAATGGAGATAATGCAATCTATACTCCCCAGCACATAGGAAGAAGGGCAAACAGTAGCGCCTTGCATAACTACTGCTGACAGCAGACATCTAAAGCTGGGAGTTTAGGAGCTGAATTTTCCCCCTAGTTATGTTTTTGTTTGACCCACACAGTGTTTAACATTTTTAATCTGTTGCCAACATTTGAAATCAAGAGATTTCTCATAAAAGTGGATTCTCTGCTCTTTCTGGAGAAATCTAAGTGTTGGACAACACTGGGTCTTCATTGCTGTCTTGCAAAAGTCAGCCTGTACTGAACATTTATTTATCCATTCCTTCAACCAATATTTATCCATGAAGAACTATGTGGCAGGCACTGTTCTAGGTACTAAATGGACAGAAATGAAAAAACAGATGAGGCTACTGCCCTCGCAGGGCTTGCTTCTGGTGGGACTCATAATCTACTGTCACCCAGCCTGTTCTACTCATTCAGGCTCCCTGACTGGCCCCTGTTGGCTTGAGAGGGCTTGGGGGTTGGTGACACCAGACGACTTCCAGGGAAATGCTTCCTGGAGTGAGAAGAGGTAGAGGGGCTACAGAATTTTGTGCCTGGTTTAGAATCTCAAAACCTGATGTGATGGGATGGGTAGACAAAGTGAAGAGGAGAATTAAGGAATTTCAGTTTATACCCAAATGTTATGATCTCAAACAAATAACCCTCAGAACTAGACGAGACAGGTCACTTTTCTACTCTTTCATCCACTCATTCAATAAACATTCACTAAATGCTAGGTCTGTGCCAGACTCTGTACCAAGAGATAAGATATGAAGATATGTAAACCAATAAACGCCTCAGGATACTGACAGTTCAGTCACCCTCCAAAGCTTGAGAAATACCACAATCAGAATTACAGTATTTCAACCCAAGGAGACCCTCCCCCATAATCACTGGCATGCCATCAGGTCTAAAAAATATAAATCTTTTTATCCATTAATGACAATACCTGACTTTTTTTTTCCTATGTGTTTTAAGTGCATTATATGAAATCATTTTTTGCATAACAACCCAATGCAGTAAGCATTATTTTATTCCCATTTTACAGATGTCACCTAAACATATACTGTTCAACCCTGGGACCACTTTTTACCCTTTTAAGACCTGGAGTCTCTTCTCTATGGCCTAGTTACTTGGACTGAGTATGAAGAGTGTGTTTTCTGTTTGCTTAAATTTTATATCTCACAAGAAAAATATTGGTGAAGAGTCACTTTAATTTCTCTTCCACTTAACCTTTCTCTGTCTCCAATGGTTTTATTACCAGGAGCGCTAAAATTAGTTCAGTGAAACAATAGTGATATTATAAAAATAGCTCTTGTCCATTGCAAGCAAGTGTATAATTCTAGGTACTTCTTAGAGTTTACCTCACTGCTGCCTCCCTTCTCAGACAAATGAGGAAATCGAGGCTCAGAGAGATGAGTAATTTTCCCAGCTCACCCGGCTGATGAGTGTCAGGGCTCAAATAGAAACCAAGACTTCAAGCCCGCGTTCTCTATTTCCGTGTGACATATCCTGAAGGGACTGTAAGGGAAAAATGGTCTTAAAAACTTGAGGCAGAGATCTCCAAACTTTGGGTGAGGCTGAATATTTTCAGGCATAGGACAGGGCTTGGTCAGAAGGAGGGTGGGGATGGGTGTGGTGTGGGGATACTAGAGGAGAAATGGGCTTTCCAAGAGGTGCTACGCCACCGGTAACAATTAGGGCAATCCCAAACGGGGGTATGGCAACATCTACCGCCGGTGATCTGCCTGACGTGACTTCAAGTTCTACAAGTAGATACTGATGTACCCTTGATCTGAAGAGGATAATTTTTAAATGGCTTTGGTTTTAAGGTCGGTTTATCTCATGTGGTCATTTTCACCTAATTAAATAATATTCAGTTCAAAATTACATAGAAAGAGCTAAAAAGATCTTAGGGGAAATAGGTTCTTCTGGATGAAAAATCAGATTTAGCCACCAATAAACTCAATTCAATGAAAACTGGAAATAAGAAACTAGACTCCCTGGTTACACTGTATATATGCTAATGGGCCATGGGTAGCTGAGGCATTAGCACAAGATATCTGGTATGTTTCAGATGTAAAACCATGTCTTAAAAATAAACAAAATCAAATGGCAAATGGTCACTGTTAATCTTTTAATCTGATTTCTAAAGCATGGCGCTACTTAGAAGCTCAGATAACACATATAATGCTAGAAAAACGTAGTGGTTCACTCATAGATGTCCTTCATTTAGAGAGGCCCGGTGCTTTCAATATGTCTCTCTCTTGCCACAAAGCTCTAAAACAGAGATGACAGAAAGAAATAAAAAGAAAGGACAAGAAGGAATTCAAAGACAGAGCCTGGGAAAGGAAACAGTACATGGGGATATTTTTGCTCCCAGCTATGGGCAAGTGCCACACTTTCTCCTAATAACCTTGACCCGCTTTTCCTGGCTCTGCAGTAGCAGCTGTGTCACATCGACTCAGCATCTGCTTATCAATCTAACTGTGCAAACCTGACTCTCACTTTCAGTGTCCTTAGCACTCAGGATATCACAGCGGCCGGTTGACCGAGCAGCCTGCAGAACATAGGAAACAATCAGTTCTTAGGAGGAGGGGAGGGCAAGGGTCAGAGAGATGACCAGAACACGACTTCTTCATTGTCCAATGATCACACGTGGGAAGAATACTGTTGGGCAGTGCAGAGGGAAGGTTGTTCTAAAGTTGCAGAATTAATGGGTTGTTGAATCTTGAAAGGAAAAACATCATATCACCATCCTTCAGTAAATGTGGACTGGTCCGTCAGTCCTCTGAGGGCACTGCTACCCTGATGCTGTGCATAACAGTCACATCTCTAAACCAAAAATGGGCAGGTGCGGGGGACACAAGAAATGGTAGGAGACTGTGAAGCAGAGCTATTGGAGTACAGGCTTCTGGGGTTCAAATCCTGGCTTCACGACTGACCAGTCAGTGATGTGGCCTTGGACAAGCTACTGAAGCTCAATCGCACACTTTTGCTTCTGGAGAGAATTAGATGAGGGAATGAATAGAACGTCGCAGATCCTTGCCTCTAACATACACCAGTAAACATGTAGTCAGAGAAATGCCTGTGTACTTATGGAAACAAAATAACATTAACAGCTAAGGTAAGACAGGTTGTTTGAGATTGGACCTGTCCCCCAGAGAAGTTTGGACTGTATGGTTTGTATAGTATACTCTCAACCACGACGAGGTTTGTATGTGACCGCTCCTGGTCAGAGGGTTCTGGTGATCAAAATGGCCTAGTCTGAAGCATCCTTCACTAATCACTGAGTCCACAAATAGTTATTGAGTCTGGCTTAATGTGTTCCTAGGGTTTAGAAACTGTTCTAGGTGCTGGGACTCAACAGTGAACAAAAATCATAATGTCCGGGCTTCCCTGGTGGTGCAGTGGTTGAGAGTCCGCCTGCCGATGCAGGGGACATGGGTTCGTGCCCCGGTCCGGGAAGATCCCACATGCCACGGAGCGGCTGGGCCCGTGAGCCATGGCCACTGAGCCTGCGCGTCCAGAGCCTGTGCTCTGCAACGGGAGAGGCCACAACAGTGAGAGGCCCACATACCACCAAAAAAAAAAAAAAAGAATCATAATGTCCCTCTCTCTCTCACAGAGCTTACGTGCTAGTAGGGGATAATGAGGAATAGAGCTGCAGTTTCCAGCTCACATGCTCAAGTATCTCTGAAGAGGTAACAGTTGCACAGAGACTGGAAGGAAGTGAAAAAGGGTGAGACACAAATATCCTGGGATAATTCCAAGCAGAGGGATCAGCAACAGCAAAGGCTAAAGCCATGTGTGCTTGGCGACCTGAGGAAGAGCAGTCAGTGTGGCCAGAGGGAGGGAGGGAGGGAGAGAAGCGGGAAGACGCGATCAGAGTTGACCAGTGGCCTACTGTATAGGTGACCAGATGTACCATCAGGAGTTTGGAGTACCTAAAAATATGCTGAGAAGCTATTAGGAAACTTTGAGCAGAGGAGTGGCACAATCTGACTTATGTTGGTTCATTTGAATTTTGCATTATTTTTTTATTGACGTAGAGTTGATTTACAATGTTATATATGTTTCAGGTGTACAACATAGTGATTCACAATTTTTAAAGGTTACACTCCATTTTAAAATATTGGCTACATTCCATGTGCTGTACGATAATGTATCCTGGTAGCTTATTTATTTTATACATAGTAGTTTGTACCTCTTAATTCCCTACTCTACCTTGTTGGTTATCTCTTTAAAATAGATATATGTATATGCATAACTGAATCACTTTGCTGTACACCTGAAACTAACACAACATTGAAATCAACTATAGTCCAATATGAAATAAAAATTTTTTAATAAAATAAAAAATAAAAGGACCCCTCTGGCAGCTGTGTGGAAAACAGACTGTAGCAAGTAAATGGGATTGGGCAAACCAGTTAGGAGTCTTCTGTAAGAAACCAGATGAGAGAAGATTGGCTTATAATAGAAGGGCATGGTGAGAAATGGTCAGATTTGGGGTATATTTTGAAAGTAGGGCAAAAACAATCAACTGATGACTTCAATAAAAGATAAGAGTCAATATTGACGCTAAGGTTTTTAGCAAAAGCTAGCTAGATGGGTGACTGAAATTCTCATATTGAGAAAGCTTGGGAAGACTTCAGTTTTGAGATGGAGGAGAATTAAGATCTTGGACAAGCTAAATTTGACACGTCTGTTAAATATCCTGATGGATGTCAAGTAAATAAGATAAATGAAACTTGAGTTCAGGGGAGAGATCAGGTCAAGAGATATCTATTTAGGAGTCATTAGCATAGAGATGGTATTGAAAGTGGAACTGAATGAGATCACCAAGAAAGTGAGTCCAGCTGGAGAAAAGGTCCTCACAGTTAGGGCTGAGTGAAGCAGGATCCAACGAAGACTAGGTAACTAGTGCGGTAGAAACAGGCTGAAGTTAGGCATCCAGGGACCCAAATCTTAATCACAGCTGTATCAGAGGTGGGCATGAAGGTCTCTTCACATCCATTTCATAAGCTGTGAAATGGGAGTATCATCCGTGCCTGCCCACCCTTACCGTTGAGGGGAGGCACACGACATCTCTACTGTGAGAAGTCACCATGAAGACGTTGACGCACTGCCAGCAGGCAAAGAGGCAAATGTGTGTGCCCAAGACATACCACCCCATACTGGGAGGAGGAGAGGCTAGTAAAAGGGCTAAACTGTGCTAAATCCAAAATGTGCTGCAGTCCGTTTCTCCAGCCCCCAGCCCCAAATTCCTCTTTCCCACCTCCTAGGTAACGTCAACTCTAAGCTACAAAGGGATACACTCCGAAGGGCAGTAAACCATCAGTTACAACAGAGTCAAAGAAGAGAGAAAAGAAAAAAAGATACTGGGAAGATTTAGAGAGCAAAGGAAATGGGAAATACTCTTCTCTTTCTTACTGGCTAGAAATAGAAGAAGGAAAGAAAAGAGAATACAGCCTTGGCTACGTGCCGTTTCCATGAAGAGAGGCAGCATGCAGAACCCTTTGAGGGAGATCAATGTTCAGGATCCTGGTGAGTAGGAAGCTATGCAGTGGAGTCCCTGATTAGTCAATTCAAAGAGTTGATAGGCAGGCATTCAATCCCAGGAAGAAAGAAGTTTGATCTGTGTTCCAAACTGGCAGTGAAAAATTAATTCACTTTGGAGATTGTTTCTGAGTGGAGAAAGGGACAAGACAGTTGAAAAAAGTAAATGATGAAACTCCCCAGAATTCTAGCTTCCCTTCATTTTTTCAGGAACGAAACAATGAGCAGACCAGAGGTTATGAACCGGTTTAAATATGTTCCAATGTGTGAGCGTGCCACTAAAAAGCAAACATCAATTAGTTCTCTTCTCTTCTGCTCAGACGTTTCATTTAGGAACAGATATAGTTTCAGGGACTAGACAGAGAGAGGATATAAATATATTTTGGTTGTGTGTATATAGAGAGAGAGCAAGAGAGAGATCAAACACAAGTATGGTTATTTTTATTATAACATTTGATTAATTGCTTCATTTTAAAAATAAGCATTTCGTATCAATCTCAAGTCCATTTTGTCCTCATGTCCAGTCCTAAGCCTCTAGCAATAATCACTGTTGTTCTGTCTTTAAATTAATACAAATGTTATCACACTGTTGTCTACCATTCTGCAACTTGCTTTTTTTCATTAAACATTGTTTTTTGAGGTATACACACATTGATATAAGGGGTTTATCTCATACGTTAAATTCTTTTTCAGTTATCCATGCATTCTCACCCTTTCTCATATAATCCTCCTAAATATGTTGGATAAAATATAGCAATCTTCAATTTACAGGTGACAGGATTTAAGATTGCCCAGCTGGTACGCACAGAACCTTCTGTCTCCATGGCCAATGCTCCTTCATTATACCAAACATTTTTAAAATTACATTATTAGCAGCAAAACCATTTCTTTCAAAAGTAAACCTTATACAGAATCCCAGTACGTAAGAGGTGTTCACATTGGTGACACAAGCAGAGGTCCTGGCTGCGCCCCTCAGTCTCCCCTACACCCTGCATTGGCTCTCTGGGCAGCCTAATGGACCTCTAGGCCTCTGCTGTACCTGCTTCTTTCTCTAAGCACTGTGCAGTCTGGACAAAGTTTATAAACAGACCTAGAAGCCCACAGCAATTTGGTCCATGAGCACACACTTACTGGGATGCCACCTGTGCAAGATGGAGTCCCAGGCAAAGTTCATCCTGTACTGAAGGCCCAGAGTGAAAGCTGTTTGTCTCCTGGGATTACAACTCAGCAAATGAAGATTTCAGGAAGATAGGAATCTCCTATTATAGTGAGAAATCAGAAATCCTGGAGATGGATGAGAGGATTAGTGAGAAAACATCAAGGAAAGGGTGGCTGTAATGGAAGAAAACAGAGAAATAAACTTATCAAAAGAGGCAATTCAGTTTTTAGTTCTTAGGAGACAAAAAAAAAAAGCATCCAGAGAATTTAATGGACAAGATCAAAATAAAGAAGAGAAAAACATGTCCAAAAAATATGGCGCCAAAGGCTTAGAAGGGAAAAACAATGAGTAGGAAGTTTCCTTCGTTTGTTTTGTTTTTTAAATAGAATGACAAGAGTCTAAGAAAAAGAAGGAAGGCCCCAAGAATAACTAAATTCTCAAAAATACAGGGATAACACAACGTAAAGGTGGACATGTAATAAAAATAGCTTAAAGCTCAAGATGGCACTCTGAATGAAACAATGATTTAATTTGAGATCAAGAAACAAGATTATGGATCTAAAGTGACAGACTGCATACAAACAGATGCGGCATGAGTCCTGCAGACAAGAAGGATGGTGTTGAAAATTGGTGTTGAAAATTGGACTCTCAGGGATGGAAGGTTCAGGACTGGAAGAATAAGGAAACAATAAGAAACACAATCTTATGGATGTATGTCAAAAATATCCATCAAACATGTTTCTTAGACATAAGGTAATTCCTGGCCGGTGCAATCAGGAAAATTATAGTAAATGTTCATCCAGTTCATGTTCTGCTGCTTGTCCTAAAGCAGCTATTTAAAGGAAGACACTTTTAAGGAAGAAACCATTTATTAAGAACAGAACACACAGTAGGAAAAGAATTACATGGCGTTTACTCCAGTTAAACATAACTGTACTCAACAATACCTGTGAGAGACAAAACGAGGAGCTTCAAGATGGCAGAAGAGTAGGACACGGAGATCACCTTCCTCCCCACAAATACACCAGAAATACATCTACATGTGGAACAGCTCCTACAGAACACCTACTGAACGCTGGCAGAAGACCTCAGACCTCCCAAAAGGCAAGAAACCCCCCACGTACCTGGGTAGGGCAAAAGAAAAAAAGAAAAAACAGAGACAAAAGAATAGGGACGGGACCCGCACCAGTGGGAGGGAGCTGTGAAGGAGGAAAGGTTTCCACACACTAGGAAGCCCCTTCGCGGGCGGAGACTGCGGGTGGCGGAGGGGGAAGCTTCGGGGCCGCGGAGGAGAGCACAGCCAACAGGGGTGCGGGGGGCAAAGCGGAGAGCTTCCCGCACAGAGGATTGGTGCCGACCGGCACTCACCAGCCCGAGAGGCTTGTCTGCTCACCCGCCGGGACGGGCGGGGCTGGGAGCTGAGGCTCGGGCTTCGGTCGGAGCGCAGGGAGAGGACTGGGGTTCGCGGCGTGAACACAGCCTGCAGGGGATTAGTGCATCACGGCTAGCCGGGAGGGAGTCCGGGGTAAAGTCTGGAGCTGCCGAAGAGGCAAGAGACTTCTTGCCTCTTTGTTTCCTGGTGCGCAAGGAGAGGGGATTCAGAGCGCCGCTTAACGGAGCTCCAGAGACGGGTGCCAGCCGCGTTTAACAACGCGGACCCCAGAGACGGGCATGAGACGCTAAGGCTGCTGCTGCCACCACCAAGAAGCCTGTGTGTGAGCACAGGTCACTATCCACACCCCCCTTCCGGGGAGCCTGTGCAGCCCGCCATTGCCAGGGTCCCGGGATCCAGGGACAACTTCCCCAGGAGGACGCAAGGCGCGCCTCAGGCTCGTGCAACGTCACGCTGGCCTCTGCCGCCGCAGGCCCGCCCCGCACTCCGTGCCCCTCCCTCCCCACGGCCTGAGTGAGCCAGAGCCCCCGAATCAGCTGCTCCTTTAACCCCGTCCTGTCTGAGCGAAGAACAGACGCCCTCAGGTGACCCACATGCAGAGGCGGGACCAAATCCAAAACTAAGCCCCGGGAGCTGTGCGAACAAAGAAGAGAAAGGGAAATCGCTCCCAGCAGCCTCAGGAGCAGCGGATTAAATCTCCACAATCAACTTGATGTATCCTGCATCTGGGGAATAACTGAATAGACAACGAATCATTTCAAACTGAGGAGGTGGACTTTGGGAGCAAAGATATGTATTTTTTTTCCCCTTTTTCTCTTTTTGTGAGTGTGTATGTGTATGCTTCTGTGTGTGATTTTGTCTGTATAGCTTTGCTTTTACCACTTGTCCTAGGGTTCTGTCTGTCCGGTTTTTTTGCTTTCCTGTTTTTATTACTTTTTAAAAATTTTTTCTTAATAATTGTTTTTTATTTAAATTATTTTATTTTATTTTACTTTATTTTATTTTATTTTATCTCCTTCCTTCCTTCCTTTCTTCCCTTCCTTCCTTCTTCCTTTTCTCCCTTTTATTCTGAGCCTGTGGATGACAGGCTCTTGGTGCTCCAGCCAGGGGTCAGGGCTGTGCCTCTGAGGTGGGAGAGCCAAGTTCAGGACACTGGTCCACAAGAGACCTCCCAGCTCCACGTAATATCAATGGTGAAAATCTCCCAGAGATTTCCATCTCAATGCCAAGACCCAGCTTCACTCGACGACCAGCAAGCTACAGTGCATGACACTCTATGCCAAACAACTAGCAAGACAGGAACGCAACCCCATCCATTAGCAGAGAGGCTGCCTAAAATCATAATAAGTCCACAGACACCCCAGCACACACCACCAGACGTGCACCTGCCCACCAGAAAGACAAGATCCAGCCTCATCCACCAGAACACAGGCACTACTTCCCTCCACCAGGGCGCCTACACAACCCACTGAACCAATCTTAGCCAGTGGGGACAGACACAAAAAAAAACGGGACCTACGAACCTGCAGCCTGAGAAAAGGAGACCCCAGACACAGTAACTTAAGCAAAATGAGAAGACAGAAAAACACAGCAGATGAAAAAGCAAGGCAAAAACTCACCAGACCTAACAAATGAAGAGGAGATAGGCAGTCTACCTGAAAAAGAATTCAGAATAATGACAGTAAAGATGATCCAAAATCTTGGAAATAGAATGGAGAAAATAAAGAAACATTTAAAAAGGACCTAGAAAAACTAAAGAGCAAACAAACAGTGATGAACAACACAATAAATGAAATTAAAAGTTCTCTAGAAGGGATCAGTAGCAGAATAACTGAGGTAGAAGGACAAATAAGTGACCTGGAAGATAAAATAGTGGAAATAACTACCACAGAGCAGAATAAAGTAAAAAGAATGAAAAGAACTGAGGACAGTCTCAGAGACCTCTGGGACAACATCAAACGCACCAACATTCGAATTATAGGGGTTCCAGAAGAAGAAGAGAAAAAGAAAGGGACTGAGAAAATATTTGAAGAGATTATAGTTGAAAACTTCCCTAATATGGGAAAGGAAATAGTTAATCGAGTCCAGGAAGCACAGAGAGTCCCATACAGGATAAATTCAAGGAGAAATATGCCAAGACACATATTAATCAAACTGTCAAAAATTAAATACAAAGAAAACACATTAAAAGCAGCAAGGGAAAAACAACAAATAACACACAAGGGAATCCCCATAAGGTTAACAGCTGATCTTTCAGCAGAAACTCTGCAAGCCAGAAGGGACTGGCAGGACATATTTAAACTGACGAAGGAGAAAAACCTACAGCCAAGATTACTCTACCCAGCAAGGATCTCATTCATATTTGATGGAGAAATTAAAACCTTTACAGACAAGCAAAAGCTAAGAGAATTCAGCACCACCAATCCAACTTTACAACAAATGCTAAAGGAACTTCTCTAGGCAGGAAACACAAGAGAAGGAAAAAACCTACAAAAACAAACCGAAAGCAATGAAGAAAATGGTAATAGGAACATACATATTGATAATTACCTTAAATGTAAATGGATTAAATGCTCCAAGCAAAAGACATAGACTGGCTGAATGGATACAAAAACAAGACCCATATATATGCTGTCTACAAGAGACCCACTTCAGATCTAGGGACACATACAGACTGAAAGTGAGGGGATGGAAAAAGATATTCCATGCAAATGGAAATCAAAAGAACGCTGGAGTAGCAATTCTCATATCAGACAAAATAGACTTTAAAATAAAGACTATTACAAGAGACAAAGAAGGACACTACATAATGATCAAGGGATCGATCCAAGAGGAAGATATAACAACTGTAAATATTTATGCACCCAACATAGGAGCACCTCAATATATAAGGCAAATACTAACAGCCATAAAACAGGAAATCAACAGTAACACAATCATAGTAGGGAACTTTAACACCCCACTTTCACCCATGGACAGATCATCCAAAATGAAAACAAATAAGGAAACACAAACTTTAAATGATACATTAAACAAGATGGACTTAATTGATACTTATAGGACATTCCATCCAAAAACAACAGAATACACATTTTTCTCAAGTGCTCATGGAACATCCTCCAGGATAGATCATATCTTGGGACACAAATCAAGCCTTGGTACTCTTAAGAAAACTGAAATCGTATCAAGCTTCTTTTCCAACCACAAAGCTATGAGACTAGGTATCAATTACAGGAAAAAATTTGTAAAAAATACAAACACATGGAGGCTAAAGAATACACTACTTAATAACCAAGAGATCACTGAAGAAATCAAAGAGGAAATCAAAAAGTACCTAGAAACAAATGACAATGAAAACACGACCCAAAACCTATGAGATGCAGCAAAAGCAGTTTTAAGAGGGAATTTTATAGCAATACAATCCTACCTCAAGAAACAAGAAACATCTCCAATAAACAACCTAACCTTACACCTATAGCAGTCAGAGAAAGAAGAACAACAAAAAAAAAAACCCAAAGTTAGCAGAAGGAAAGAACTCATGAAGATCAGATCAGAAATAGATGAAAAAGAAATGAAAGAAACGATAGCAAAGATCAATAAAACTAAAAGCTGGTTCTTTGAGAAGATAAACAACCATTAGGCAGACTCATCAAGAAAAAAAGGGAGAAGACTCAAATCAATAGAATTAGAAATGAAAAAGGAGAAGTAACAACTGACACTGCAGAAATACAAAGGATCATGAGAGATTACTACAAGCAACTCTATGCCAATTAAACGGACAACCTGGAAGAAATGGACAAATTCTTAGAAATGCACAACCTTCCAAGACTGAACCAGGAAGAAATAGAAAATATAAACAGACCAATCACAAGCACTGAAATGGAAACTGTGATTAAAAATCTTCCAACAAACAAAAGCCCAGGACCAGATGGCCTCACAGGCGAATTCTACCAAACATTTAGAGAAGAGCTAACACCTATCCTTCTCAAACTCTTCCAAAATATAGCAGAGGGAGGAACACTCCCAAACACATTCTACAAGGTCACCATCACCCCAATACCAAAACCAAAGATGTCACAAAGAAAGAAACCTACAGGCCAATATCACTGATGAACATAGATGCAAAAATCCTCAACAAAATACTAGCAAACAGAATCCAACAGCACATTAAAAGAATCATACACCATTATCAAGTGGGGTTTATCCTAGGAATGCAAGGATTCTTCAATATACCCAAATCAATCAATGTGATACACCATATTAACAAATTGAAGGAGAAAAACCATATGATCATTTCAATCGATGCAGAGAAAGCTTTTGACAAAATTTAACACCCATTTATGATTAAAACCCTCCAGAAAGTAGGCATAGAGGGAACTTTCCTCAACATAATAAAGGCCATATATGACGAACCCATAGCCAACATCATCCTCAATGGTGAAAAACTGAAACCATTTCCACTAAGCTCCGGAACAAGACAAGGTTGCCCACTCTCACCACTATTATTCAACATAGTTTTGGAAGTTTTAGCCACAGCAGTCAGAGAAGAAAAAGAAATAAAAGGAATCCAAATCGGAAAAGAAGAAGTAAAGCTGTCACTGTTTTCAGATGACATGATACTATACATAGAGAATCCTAAAGATGCTATCAGAAAACTACTAGAGCTAATCAATGGATTTGGTAAAGTAGCAGGATACAAAATTAATGCACAGAAATCTCTAGCATTCCTATATACTAAAGATGAAAAATCTGAAAGAGAAATTAAAGAAACACTCCCATTCATTTACCATTGCAACAAAAAGAATAAAATATCTAGGAATAAACCTACCTAAGGAGACAAAAGACCTGTATGCAGAAAATTATAAGACACTGATGAAAGAAATTAAAGACGATACAAATAGATGGAGAGATATACCATGTTCTTGGATTGGAAGAAACAACATTGTGAAAATGACTCTACTACCCAAAGCAATCTACAGATTCAGTGCAATCCCTATCAAACTACCACTGGCATTTCTCACAGAACTAGAACAAAAAAATTCACAATTTGTATAGAAACACAAAAGACCCCGAATAGCCAAAGCAATCTTGAGAAAGAAAAACGGAGCTGGAGGTATCAGGCTCCCTGACTTCAGACTATACTACAAAGCTACAGTAATCAAGACAGTATGGTACCGGCACAAAAACAGAAATATAGATCAATGGAACAGGATAGAAAGCCCAGAGATAAACCCATACACATATGGTCACCTTATCTTTGATAAAGGAGGCAAGAATATACACTGGAGGAAAGACAGTCTCTTCAATAAGTGGTGCTGGGAAAACTGGACAGGTACATGTAAAAGTATGAAATTAGAACACTCTCTAACACCATACACAAAAATAAACTCAAAATGGATTAAAGACATAAATGTAAGGCCAGAAACTATCAAACTCTTAGAGGAAAACATAGGCAGAACACTCCATGACATAAATCACGGCAAGATCCTTTTTGACCCACCTCCTAGAAAAATGGAAATAAAAACAAAAATAAACAAATGGGACTTAGTGAAACTTAAAAGCTTTTGCACAGCAAAGGAAACCATAAACAAGACCAAAAGACAACCCTCAGAATGGGAGAAAATATTTGCAAATGAAGCAACTGACAAAGGATTAATCTCCAAAATTTATAAGCAGCTCAGGCAGCTCAATATCAAAAAAACAAACAACCCAATCCAAAAATGGGCAGAAGACCTAAACAGACATTTCTCCAAAGAAGATATACACATTGCCAACAAACACATGAAAAGATGCTCAGCATCACTAATCATTAGAGAAATGCAAATCAAAACTACAATGAGATATCACCTCACACCAGTCAGAATGGCCATCATCAAAAAATCTACAAACAATAAATGCTGGAGAGGGTGTGGAGAAAAGGGAACCCTCTTGTTGGTGGGAATGTAAATTGATACAGCCACTATGGAGAACAGTATGGAGGTTCCTTAAAAAACTAAAAATAGAATTACCACACGACCCAGCAATCCCACTACTGGGCATATACCCTGAGAAAACCATAATTCAAAAAGAGTCATGTACCAAAATGTTCATTGCAGCTCTATTTACAATAGCCAGGACATGGAAGCAACCTAAGTGTCCATCAAGAGATGAATGGATAAAGAAGATGTGGCACATAAATACAATGGAATATTACTCAGCCATAAAAAGAAATGAAACTGAGTTATTTGTAGTGAGGTGGATGGACCTAGAGTCTGTCATACAGAGTAAAGTAAGTCAGAAAGAGAAAAACAAATACCGTATGCTAACACATGTATGTGGAATCTAAAAAAAAAAAAAAAAAAGGTCATGAAGAACCTATGGGCAAGACGGGAATAAAGACACAGACCTACTAGAGAATGGACTTAAGTATATGGAGAGGGGGAAGGGTAAGCTGTGACAAAGTGAGAGAGTGGCATGGACATATATACACTACCAAACGTAAAGTAGATAGCTAGTGGGAAGCAGCCGCATAGCACAGGGAGATCAGCTCGGTGGTTTGTGACCACCTAGAGGGGTGGGATAGGGAGGTGGGAGGGAGGGAGACGCAAGAGGGAAGAGATATGGGAACGTGTGTATATGTATAACTGATTCACTTTGTTACAAAGCAGAAACGAGCACACAAAAAAAACCCAAAAAAAATCCCTGTGAATAATACATAAGTGTAAATACAAATCCGTCCTCAAGAAATTATTCCTGAGAAGTTGTTTGTCAGGAGAATTGCCGAGTATTAAGGTATGACTTTCAGGCTTGTTCCTTCCTGCTCCATGCACATCTCGTTCATTCCAGATACCAGTGGTGATCGGCTGACAGCGATGAGCTCTATAATTTCTCAATGATACAGATTTTCTTCTTTAGCTACAGAAGTTTATCCATTGTGTTTCTACTGCCATTTCTGTTTCTGTCTATATTTTTATTGTTACTATGAAAATTGATGCTATACATAAAATATAGAGGGCATGCCCCCCCATTCAAATTTCCTTTGTTAATTCCTAGACTGCCATAGTTAGAGGGACACTACTGACTTCATGACTTAGGGTGGGAAAAATAATATCTCCAAGACTGAGCACAGGACACTCAAATGCCTTTCCTCTATGGTTATTTCCTATTTCATACTCTAAATGCCACTATTACAAAAATTTTATTACCCTGGATATGAGCTCAGCCTAGCAAACTAAACTGAGATGCCAAGAAACTATTTTATGACTGTTTGTTGTGGATTACACCAACAGTCTAAAAAAACAATAACTTGGAAAAAATGAGTCAGTTACAGTGAATAAGATTTATTTATAATAAAATTTGAGCTTGCATAATATAAAATGAATGATAGCCTCTCTGTTAATCATTCTATGGTAATAACTAACATTACTTTCTCAAAATCCCTGATTACTGAATAAATAAAATAAGGGTCAACCAAGTCCTGTTAGAACAAGAAAAAATTCCAACTATGATAAGAAGAATGATAAAAGAGAAAGAAGCCTTCCTCTCAAGATGTCAGGGAGGTGGTAACATGTTAAAATAGGATATAAAGAAAATGTCCATTGGAAGGACACAAGGTTACACCAAACAAAAGAAACTTTCCCAGCTACAGAAGTGTTTAATGAACCAGAGTAAATGGAAATAGTATAAGCAAATAAAAGGAAGCATAAATAGAAAAGAGGGATTGAGAAAAATGTTTACAGACAAAGTGAAGTAGATGAGATAGTAAAAAGAAACTAAATATAGGACTCCTTATGTAAGAAAAAAAGAAGAGATGGTAATAATACAAAAAAAAACTATTAAAGGTGGAACAGAAAGAAAAACTATTGAGACAATGGTATTCATTATGAAACTACCCAAAAAGCAAGAAAAAAATTGTAGATCAAAAGAACATATGTTGATTAATATTGAGGAAATTATCAGATGGTAAAGAACAAACATGTTAAATAAGTCTTTTCACTCAAAAAGAAATTATAAAGTTATTAAATACACATACTTGAGTCAAATGACCTCACTGACCTGGAATTGTAGCACCTCAACTGGTAAAAAGGGGACAGATATGAGAAATAATGAGATGACAAAATAATGATAAATAAGAAACAGAAATAAAAATTTACTGATTTAGAGATCAGCAAAACAGTAGTGTTTTTAACAAAAGTCTCATTAGTCAGGATGGGGTCAGATGATAAGTTGTACTTATCATCTTATATGTCAAGGGTCTTTGGAACATTTAGTTGGCAACACCCCTTTTCACATAGTTTCACCATGAAATCTATGCACCCAGATATATCTGCACCCATTTACTCTGCCTTCCCTCCTGTTAGAATGGATTATAATCATTACATTTATTCTGAGGTTTTCTCTAAGACCACCCTTTTTTTTATGATAACTTCCATTTATTAAGCACTTATGATATTCCACACTTAACATTCTTATC
Source organism: Pseudorca crassidens (assembly GCF_039906515.1). NCBI lineage: Eukaryota > Metazoa > Chordata > Mammalia > Artiodactyla > Delphinidae > Pseudorca > Pseudorca crassidens. Next base: position 27,180,938 of record NC_090305.1, read on the forward strand.
ACACTAAAACTTCACAACAATGCTGTAAAATAGGTACTATTCCCACGTTAGAGATGAGGACCTTGAAGTTAACAACATGGTCAAATCAGACAGGTGGTAAGCAACAGAGCTGGGAGATAGATCTCCTTCCAGATGGCTCTTTGGATGGGTCTTCCTGTTATTTAGCAGTCATCTAAATTCAGTGCCAACATGCACATGAAAGCCAGTGTGTTAAAGCTTTATTCTTGATCCATTGTGCATCTTTAGTTTCTCTTTCTTTGAAACAGGAACACTAAAGTTCATGTAAACCTCACATGGATATTGTGAAGGCAATATATGACACAACAATCAGACTTCCATCACTGATATTGCCAAGTGGTCTTTATTGTAGCACCCTCTTTATAAGACAGATCTAGACCTGACCCCTCCCCACCTACATTGCTCTGGCATTATTGGATCATCCACCACAACAAACATGCTATACCATCTCCTGTCTTTAAAAAGTCTCCCTGAACTTCACAACCATCCTGTTAATGTCTTTACCAAAAAAAAAATAAAAAAGTACAATTTTTCTATACATCTTCTCCTTCCGATCTCTCTTGACCCATTCAACTAAGGTTTCTTTTCCCACCGTTCTACTGGAACATCCCTGTCAATGACACCAACGGCTTCCATGTGGTCCAATCCAATAGTTATTTCTCAGCACTCATCTTATTTCTCAGCTCATATAATTGATTACTCCCTGAATCCTGAATCTTGAAATACTTTCCTCACTTGGCTTCTGGCACATTTTCTTTTGATTCTATTTCTACTTAACTGGTCATTCTTTCTCAGTCTCCTTTGCTAGTTTTTCCTCATCTTCCTAACCTCTAGACTAAATGTTTGAGGGCCCAAGTACTCATTCCTCTGACCTCTTCCTTCTCTGTGCCTAGATGATCAATTCGTTTTCATGTCTTGAAGGATCAATTATGCACTGAGTATCCCCAAATTTATATATCCATGCTTGACATGAAGACTCACACAGCTAACTTTCTACTCATTATTGCTACTTGGACATCACATGAGTATCTCAAACTTAACTTATCAAAACCTGAAATTCTCCATGTACCCAATGTTATCAACCTTACTTCTCCCAGTTCATTTGTATCATCTATTGACATTGCTCCTTGAGCAAATCCTGTTGGCTTTATCTTCAAAGTACGTCTGGAATCGGACCACTTCTCCCTGCCTTTGTAGCTACTACCACCCCAGTTCAAGGCAGCATCATTTCTTACCTGCATTATCGTGATATCCTCCTAACAGCTCTCCCTACTTCTCCCTTATTCTCAGGCTTCTATTATTCATACAACATCGGTGATGCTTTTTTTTTTTAATATTTATTTAATTTATTTTTTTGGCTGTGTCAGGTGTTAGGTGCAGCTCGGGGGATCTTCGTTGAGGCATGAGGGATCTTTCGTTGTGGCGTGTGGGCTCTTCAGTGCAGTGTGCGGGCTCTTCAGTGTGGTGCATGGGCTTCTCTCTAGTTGTGGCGGTGTGGGTTTTCTCTTCTCTAGTTGTGGCATGCGCGCTCCAGAGCACTTGGGCTCTGTAGTTTGCAGCGAGCAGGCCCTCTCATTGAGGCTCTCGAGCTCAGTAGTTTTGGCACGCAGGCTTAGTTGCCCTGTGGCATGTAGGATCTTAGTTCCCTGTCCAGGGATCAAACCCGTGTCTCCTGCATTGGAAGGCAGATTCTTTACCACTGGACCACGAGGGATGTCCCGGTGATGCTTTTTTAAAAAGTCAGGTTATGTCACTAATTTGCTCAAAATATTCCAATCTCATTCACTATAAAATTCAAAGTCCTTCTCATTGTACAAAATCTGTCCCCTGCTTACTGTCTGGCCTCTCCTCCTGCCTTCCTTCCCCTTACTCAATCCTGTCCTGCCATACCAGCCTCTTGGTTCTTCCTAGGACCCCTCCAGTCCACTCCCACCCCAGGACCTTTGCACCTGCTCTTCATTCTGTCTGGACCACCATGCCCCCCATAGCCACGTGGTCAGTCCCTCCCTCACTTTCTTCAGGTCTCTGCTTCAGTGTCATCAGAGAGGGTTTCCTTCACCACCTTAAAAATTACAGCATTCCTTTCACTTCCTACTGACCTTACTCTACAGTCTCCATAACATTCATCACCTCACACTTCTGTTTATTGTCTCTCCTATCTAAAAGTGCAAGCTCCATGAGAGCTGGAATTCCATCGGTTCTATTCATTGCTATATCGATAGCACCATTACAGTGTCCGACCCAGAGTTAGTACCCACTAAGCATTTGCTGAATCAACCTCATAAAAAGAAAGGAGGCCTGGACGTATTGATTTTAACCTTAAATATGTGATCTCAGCAAGGGAGAAGAAGTTTATAGAGAAGAAGGCTGAGGATAGAACATTAAAACCTTTGAGAGGCTGCCAAAAATAGAGTCACTAGAACATTGCCAAGCTATGTTACACTTATCTTCCATGACATACTTCCATGCCAACCTACATACCAAACCCAACAATCTCCTAGGAGAGGAGGTGGCACCTCTTAAAATAATTGTGTGGGGAGGAAGAGTAGTGGCAATGTCCAGCCTTTCTGTATACACCACATGCAGTGGGAGTCAGCTCACCAGAACTAGGAGAGAGAAGGCAGGGGTGGAATACGACTAGTTTCAAAGAAAGCATTTGTGTGGTGTTGGTAAAAAGAAAGATCTCAGAAGGGAAACCATTTATAATCTTGGGAATAAAGAAGCTCTATAAAAGCACAAATCCATTGTCAGAGTCTGAGGAAGAGATGGCCAGAAGATAAAGCACATTTAGACTTTTTTTTTTTTTTTTTGGAGTCTAGTTGCTTTACCATGTTGTGTTAGTTTCTGCTGTACAGCAAAGTGAATCAGCTATATGTATACCTATATCCCCTCTTCGTTGGATTTCCTTCCCATTTAGGTCACCGCAGAGCATTGAGTAGAGCTCCTTGTGTTACACAATCGGTTCTCATTATATTTTATACATAGTAGTGTGTATATGTCAATCCCAATCTCCCAATCCATCCCTCCCCCCCTTCCCCCCTTGGTATCCATACGTTTGTTCTCCATGTCTGTGTCTCTGTTTCTGTTTTGCAAATAAGTTCATCTACACCATTTTTCTAGATTCCACATAAAAGCAATATTATATATTTGTTTTTCTCTTTCTGACTTACTTCACTCTGTATGACAGTCTGTAGGTCCATCCACAAGATATTTTTTTAAAAAGAAGGAAACAGATGCAGAAAAAAATTATGAATATTTGAGAAGTCTGAGTTTATAAGAAACTGTGTTGGCTTTGATGGTGGAAGAGGAATAGTAAATGTATATTTATATTATGTAAATAAATTTCATTTTAAAAAATCTCTGCAGATCTAATGAGAAGTACTTCTCATTAGAGTAAGAAAGTCTCCACAAACGTCTGGTATGAAGTCTTCTGATGACCATTTTATACCTCCAATCCTATTAGTATGATGCATTTTCAAATTCTTGATGCTCCTAAACCCAGTGCTGTATTATTATTAAATTAAACAAAATTTAGTTCCAACCTCAAACTTCCTTCAGATGTATTTACTGGCTGTTTAAATTCCCCATCTAGTACGTGCTGATAGTAAAAAGTTAGGAAGGAAGGCATCACTCATTCAAAGCAACAGTTTCCAGGGATTTAGAATAAGAGGAATTTTGCGGGTAGGGACTAACACGATTTAGAAGCTAAATTGTTAACCAAACTGCTGCCAACCAACGAGGGTTAGTCATGAAATGAATCAGAAAAGTCTAAACACCATGAAACTGGCAAAAAAAAAATCATTTTTAAAGAACTGGGAGGCAAGCTGGGAGGAAAATCATTTGAACTTTGGCATCAGGAGGGAAGCAAAAAAAAATTACAGTCAGAGCTGAATTCACTCCAGTAATACTCTGTATTCTCTTCCTAATTCATGTGGTGAAACGGGCAAAGGCTGGACCCGGTTCACTGTCACACCACCTTAGCATGGAGCCAGCCATTGAAGGGGAGGGTCCAGCTCCTGGGATTCCTCCCCAAGTACTGACTGCAAACAGTGTGCAAGTCATACACACACAGGCCTTTCCATAACACATCTACATGCAAAGTGCTAATACTCTCTCCCTTAAGTATTTAGTTTTAAACATTTTGCAAAATCCTACACATGTCTGTGTATATACATAGCAGAGCTGAATTAACCAAGGGTTTGGATCTTTCTTCACTTAAGCATATCATTGCAGTTTTACATGCACCTGGAAATTCTGGTTTTGCAGGCTGCTCCTGGGATGATCAAATATGTCAATACGTCCATCTGGATCCTGGAATCATCCACAGAGACTACTGCATAAGTATAATTGAATTTTTCTGTATTTCCAAGTGGATGATAAAATTCCACTGCCCCTCCTTTCCCTTTCAAAGAAATACATTTTTTAAATGGAATAACTCCTCAGGAAGGTAGAAAGGGCAAGGAAAGGGAAAGAATTTAAACCAGTTTACCTGATTTTCTACTAACAAAGCTGGGCTCTCGTGAGTCAGGATAAAAAATGATATGAGTAGTAATTATGCGTGTGTTTTCGTTATCCACATTATTCCCATTCCTTGTTACAGATAACGTTCAGTTGGTGATTTACTGAACAAAATGGAGGATATCATAAACTGAGTTTATTCAAGTTAATTTCTGAGAATTCACATCCTTTGATCTAGTGACTTGCCCACTGGCTGAAACAAAACTGAACAAACCCCTCCCCCAAATGAACCAACATCAGAATGAGGGCAATACTTCATGCCAAGCCTGATATCTGTGTGCCATTTCCACACAGTTCCCTGAAAAGAGCACAGACCGAATCCCCATGAGACCAAGACATTCCATGGCTAAAGAACACTCCCTCATGAGATGAATTTGGCATCCCTCTCACACTGAAGTACCCCGGAGACTTCAAAACCTCATGGAACGTAGCCCAGAGGACATAAGCAGGAAGCAAAAGAGCGTGAAGTGTCTGTGACCAAAATGAACGTTTGGTGGGTGCAAGCCTCACATTCCGTTCCTCCAATCACCCCTTGGCAGGTCCTGTGTCAGCTGCTTGGGACTGGCTTGACTGCTTCCTCTCCAAAGCTGTTTATTTCAAGAGGCGTCTTCTGCTTAAGACCCAACTGCATCCCATGCAAGAGGGTAATACCTGTCTGACTGTGGTTTTGATCAGCTTGTTGAATGGGGACTTTTTTTCCCATCCCATGATAATTACGGAGACAGCAGGGCAGTAGTTGAATGCAGTGCTAATCTTTAGAAGCATGCGAGAAGCTGATTAAGAATATGGATTCCTAGTACCCAGACTTACTTCATCAGAGTCTCAGGTGAGCCTTGGAATCTGGGTATTTAACCCTCATCCTAGGAGATGCTGATGAGAAGCCAGGTTTGAGGAAGCTCAGGCAAACGGAAAACCTGTGGGACATCACTGGGGAGAGGCTGCACCTCATCTCTCCCTCTGCAGATGTGGCCTCCCTCTGTCCCTATTCTCTGTCCTGTGAAACGGTGACAAGGCCGACTGCCTCCTTTCTCCCCCATCTCGCTGGTATGTTGTATAGGCCAAAGAAACACTGACCTTAATTTTCTGGTCTGTGGATGGATTGGAGGGGACCAAGGCATGCCCTTCTTGTCCTTACGCAGGACTGGGGGTTTGCCTCATTTTCCTGCATACAGTGCCCAGCTCTGTGCTGCAGCCCTGTTCCCGAGTTTCTGGAGTGGCATAACCTGGGGCAGAGGGAGAGCAAGGGTGGGTAAATCTGGCAAATCTGTGAACAAGCTGATGATGCAGTCTTGCTGGGCCTGAACACTCTTGACCCCCATCCTCCCTCCCAAGTTATGCCTCCTGAGAAATGATTAATTCTAAAGTAACTGAGAGTATGGTGTTGCCAGCCATCCAGATTCATCAGAGATAAGCTCAGCCTTTTCAGAAAATATGGTAAAAAAAGAGACGTCAAGACGGTCTTTTTTTTTTTGGTCTGTACTTTGGAAACATGGTTAGTTATTCCAGAAAGCAAAATTTGGTCAAATGAAAATAAATAATGAAGTTTTCTCTCACAAATCTTCATGGCAGGTGAAAATGCTATCTCAGGATGAGAGAGATCCCTTACCTCATTCAAGTCCAGATTACATTTTGAAAGCTTATGTGTATTTGAATATTCATGACAAGGGGGTGTGGTATTTTAACCCTTACCTGTTTCTACCATACTACCTGCCACAGGGCTGGGCACGTAGTAAGAACTCAATAATACGAGTCGCCTAACTGATCCTTGAGATTTCTCCTAAGGAAGAAATAAGCCAAATGGACCTTGTTAATCATGCCACTGTACTCTGGAAACTGGAGAAGGCTGTTTAAATACAAAGACACCAGATGCCACCTGACTCTTGCATTTTCTTGGGCTCTTGGACAAGACCCAGAGGGCCATGCTGCCGCCATAGATATATTCTCTAATGGAGCATTTATACCTCACAGACTCCAGCCAGCTAGGAGAATATTTATGCGGCCGTAAAAAACTTTAACAGAAAGCTGTTTGGTTCTAATAGTTTCAGGTATTTCTACACATCTTTACTCACCATGTGTCATGTTGAATTATACTGTGTTCAAAGTGTGACAGCAGCAGCCCGTAATGGGACTGACAGAATGGAATGGCCTGACAGAGGAAGTGGAGGGTCAGCAAGAGAATGGGGGAGGGGGGAGAAGAAAGGGAAAGAAGGGACTTGAAAAAGAAATATTTCTTTTGCATTTGCTTGTTTGATTTCCAGATTCAGAAGAAAATGAAGGATGTAAAGAGAAATTTACGTGGCTTCACCTGCCTTTTCCAGGAGAGAGATTCTGAGTCAGGGCTGCAACACTTACAGGTGGCAAAGTGTAGTGGATCAGAACACAAACTCCTGTCACTTAAATTCCTGAGTGCAAATCCCAGCCTCACCGTGTTGTAGCTCTGAGATCCCGAAAAGTTACTTAACCTCTCTCTGCCTCAGTTTCCTTTTCTGTAAAATGGCGATGATAATAATGGTACTACATCATAGAAGTTAATATAAAAATTAATATTTTAAGCACTTAGAACAGTATCTTACACAGAATAAGTGCTAAGTGAGGTATATGTGTACATACATTCCTATATTTATACATTTATATATATATATATTTTTATATTTATATGTATGTGTACCTTTTTAAAATCAAGCCCCCATTGTATGCCCAGAATTGAATGTTGCAGTAGGAGGTACCAGTTTGGAATCTGATTTTGGTAGGTGTCATTCAAACTTTTCTTCAGAGAATAAGTTCTTTCTGAGCTTGGCTATATAACTTCTCTTGGGGTAAAATGACAAAGGTCTGCAACTTTTACTAATAGATACTTGAGAAGCTGGTCACTATAATGTGCACTTTACCAGGATTCTCTGCTTTCAGACTGACAACAACTCTATGAGGTTGGAATGAGTGTACGCAGTGCACAAATAAGGCACCTGAAGACAAGAGATGTTAAGTAACTTGCCCAAGGTCACACAGCTGGTGAATGATAAAGCTGAGATCTGGACCCAAATCCATCTGACTCTGAAGTCAGGGCCCTTCATCTCTCCTTATAAGCCCTCAAATATGTGTGTTAAAATGAATATAGTTGCAATTCTGCTCTAGTTCAAAGACTAGTAGTTTTGACTGTGTAGTTTAGACCTTAGCTGCTAGAGCGCCTGCATCATGGCAGGCACAAACTGCAGGCAGCAATCTAAAGGAAAAATCCCCTTCCCCTGACAGGCAAACATTTCTCCAGAAGAACCAAGCCTACCACGGGTGACATGTCCAGCGTGCTCCGGACATTTTTAAGCACTTCGTCTGTGCTGACACGCTTTAGAATGCTTACTGCACTGGTCACTGTGATAAGCACTTTACAAGGACTGACTAATTTCAGCCTCACAACCACTTTATGAGGTTGGAACACGTATTTCTAGTCTATAATGGATACTAATAACAGGTAATAATATTATTGTTATTGCCAGGCTACGTTAAGGGGAAACTGAGACACACAGCTGCTTAGAAATGTATCCAAATGACATTGGAGCCAGTGTTTGAATCCGGCAGTGTGACTCCAGAATCTATATTCTGAACTACGTGCCATTCCACAAGATACGACCAAACAGCAAGGCCAGCACTCCAGACCGAAAATACTGCCCAAGTCCTAAGTTTAAGTAAGCAGGGACCTGGTCAAAAAGAGGGCAGAAAATTCAAGAAGGAAGAATCCTTTGGTAATTCATAAGTGGGGTCATCAGTTTTTTGCACCTTTATTTGTACTTCTGGCTTAGGTGGCAAGGAGGACAATAAAAAGCTTTCACACAATACAAGAGAAAAGTCTGTTTGTCTTACTGGAGTTCATGAACTTTGAACTTGTCGTTCAATGTGAGTATGTGAAGCAGCTAGGAAAAAATAAATGTACTTATTATGTTATTATGATAGTGTTTTCAGATTGATTGAGCACTTAACGTTGCACACGCTCTCAACACTGCACATGATCTAAAGTAAAAACAGAGCTACATTTAAGGAGCTTCTGTTACAAAATCTTTCTGGGTGAATCTCCCATTTATATTTTGACCTCTGTAGCCTCCTTCCTCCACTTCCTCCTTTCTCCTTCCTGCAGAAAATCATCTAGGTTCCTTAAAATGACTTGCATGTCATCAGATATTAAAAGCTTAAATTCTAGGTTTCCAAGCTCAGTTTGCAAAGCACCTTTCCCCTTCCACTCAGCTGCCCCCAGAACATGCCCATCTTGACCCTCAAGAGAATGTTTTTTCCCTTTTGTGGGCCTGAACAAAGGCAGGGGCTGCTTAAGTAGTAACATAAGAGCATTTAGGAAAACAACTCTACTAACTAGAGAACATCTTGTTAGTACTTAACACTGCACAATGAAGACACACTTCATCCTGGAGTTTGCTGGGTCTACTTTCTCCCCCATTTCCATCTGTTATTTGCCAGTGATACTGACAGCAACTCAGATGGCTAAGTGCTCATCCTGGGCTCCTAGATTACCGTACGTCTGTTAGCCCATGAGTTTTGATCAGTCACTCACAGACTCCATTTCTTTGATGCCTACAAGAGACTTTCATGGGTTGGTCATATTTATCATGCAAAGCAAAGCTCTGCTTTTTCCCCAAAAAAGGAAGTAAACTGCCCTATCTCTCCCTTCCAGTGGCATCTGGGGGTTCATGTTCCCCAGCACTATGTCATTATGACCCATCCCAAATGTAGTGTATCTAAATTAAATTTCCCTTATGTAATGTTTATTTGTGTATAGATTTATAGATCTATAAACTTATAGATCATTATGTAAGATACACACAACATGCACGCGCGCGCGCACACACACACACACACACACACACCAGAGAACTGGAAGGCTAGCCACCAAAATGCACACTGTACACTCAATGTGGTTCTTTTTAGATGGTGGGGTTATGAAAGATTTTAAAATTCATTTTGTGTAACAATATTTTCTAAATTTTCTACTACCTATCTCTTATGCAACAAACTAAAAGTTTTTTTTAAATGTAAATTAAATACCTAGTCTTTCACATGTTTCTAGGAAAGGTACAAAAATGAACAGAGAAATTGAGACACTTCCCCAGGTCAATTCAAGACCTTGATAAATTAGAAAGCCAGGTCAAAAGTAGTCCAGTCTTGGTTGAATCCAGCCATTTCCTGCTCTTTTCCTATGAGTGCATGTGTCATTGAGAAATTCATCTAGCTGTGCTGTTCCGTAGGTAGCCACTAGTCACATGTAGTATTTGACTTTAAATTTTATTTAATTAAACACAATTAAAATTCAAAATTCAATTCCTCAGTCACACAAGCATACATTTCAAGTTCTCAAGAATGCATGTGGCTGACAATTGGACGGCACAGAAAAGAGAAAATTCCATCATTACAGGAAGATTTATTAGCACTGACCTAGCAGCTCAGCTGATATCTGAGCACAATGTCCCCATCAGCTATGAGTGAACCTGCAGAGGGAAGGCCTTCACATATTCATAGGAAATAGGAGAACAGGACTCTAGTTATTCCTGTTTCCCCCCCATGCTGCATCTGGTTCAGAGACAGTGACTAGGAATGTCCCCAAGAGACTTTGTGAATAGTACAGGGTTGAGCCAAAGACCCCAATCTGAAGAGTCTCTGGGGGTCATATAACTTGAATAGAAAATAGGAGTCATGGACGTCCCAGTGGAAGTCGAGGCCAACTGCCAATGCCAGATGGCAAATGGCCTTCTGAGCAGCTTAGACACTTATCAGAGGCACACAACAGAGGACGCCCATCTCTATCCATGTTGCCGAAAGCAAACATGTTTGCAAGCATCAGGAACAGCACACAGCACTGGCGATGTGCTTAAGCACGGGACACGTAAACATCTTCAGTGGTTGCTACGCCACAGAGATGAGAAGAGTATAACTCTCTGAGCTTAGAAGAGACCACACTTTGAATTTAGTAACTGGAGCTCAGCTTACTTTATATCATGTATCCTTGACTTGGCATTTAGATTCTTGCTTCACAAAGTGTGATCATGGGACCAGCAACATCAGCGTCACCTGGAAACTTCTTAGAAATGTAGAATCTCGTGCCCTGCTCCAGACCTACTGACTCAGAAACTCACTTTAATAAACCCCCCCAGGTGATTCATGTGCACATTGAAGACTGAAGGTCACTGATTTCTCTCCTCAGTCTACTTTCAATTTCTAGAATGTAGAGGGGACAGATATCTCAACAAAACTTTGTGCAGTACCCAGACCTGGAAAATAGCATGGGGTTTAATAAACACTTATTAATTGAAAACCTGAGAACTGGCTTTCAAAATAGAGAAGCCAGTGTCCTTTAATGTATTGTCAAAAATACACTTAAGAAATCATGTGAGCATTTTAGTGTTTCCCTTTGGTTTAAAATACAAAAAGTAGAGATTATCATATAGTAATACTAATAAGCAAATAATAAGCCATGCAAGATTCCTTTGTTCCTTACATTGCCTTCCATGAGGGCAAATCATTTTTAAAAGCTTTTATTGGATAGCTTGAACAGAATCATGCCCTAATTACCGTCTCCCTTTTATTTGCCACCGAGAGGAAATGCACCAGATGAAGCTGTTTGAGACTCCATGGTTTGTTCGGCTGTATTAAATGCTTCTAACTGCTGACTTTTACCGTTCTTAACAAGTCAAGACCAGACTGAATGTCTTGGAGGATAATTGTTTTTATTCATTTCCCTTCTGTATTGCTAAAAGGGAGGCAGTAGGTAAATTAAGGAAAGAGACGTGGATTCAGATTTGCCCTAGATCTCTGCTAGCTCTCAGCAAGAGGCAAAGCCAAATCTCCTCTGTTTAGATTACTGCATGGCTCTGTGATCAGGGGTTTCTCCTGCAAAATGGACAGTTTCTTGATTTTTCAAGGTGGTCTCTATGCCACCATTAACCTGACTTGTGCACAAAATCCATTTTTTAAAATCTCCGCACTGATTGTATCAATGCTCCCAACATTATGTTCTTATCAATGTACTTGGCAATGCAACAAGTAGGCTTATATCATGGAAATTACTGAAGGCCAGGGCTCAGACTTTCTGGATCTTGGTCTCAATTCTACCATTTATTTGCCGTGTGACCTTGGGATAAAGAAATAAAGCCACGGTTCTCAAATGGAGGTGATTCCCACCCAGGATCATCTGGCAATGTCTGGAGACATTTTTGATTGTCACAGCTTGGAGGCGCTACTGGTATCTAGTGCATAAAGGCCAGGAATGGTGCTAAACATCTATAATGCACAGGGTAGTCCCCACAACAAAGAATTATCTGGCTTAAAATGCCAATAGTACAAGGTAGAGAAACACGGGATGTAAAGAACATATTATTGTTGCCATCATTCAGTACTGGTGTGGTCAAACAAAAACCACAGCCTACAAAAGCACCAAAGACTTTGAACTACAGAATCCCCAGAATGATAAACATGGGTCCCCTGGTTCTTACTTCATGCTTAGCACTGCTTTAGGTTCTGTGGAAACACACAGAAGTGCAAGGCATGGCCTTTTACTTATTCCTTCAGAAACTAGAAGCTAGAATAAGCCTCTCTACATGGTGCCCAGTCTAATTACAGGATGACTCCCCATTCCCCTGGGATGCCACTTTTCATTCTCATTCACTTCCTTGTTCTGAAGGAACAGCAATTTCCCACTGAATGGTTATTAGCCTTTTTCCCTTTAAGAGACTAAGAAGGAAGAAAAGCCCACAGCATAATTTTTAAAGTTGTTGCTCCAGTTTTTCTCCAACTTTAGAAATCTCTGTTGGCTTTTAATTAAGAACTTGCATTTAGACTGTGAGATGAACCAGATTTGAAGGATTGTTTTTTTTCTCTCTTATAATGAAATGGCACTCGTTTCCCTAGGAGGGGTTTTCCCTAGATTCTCACTGTTCTACTAAAGATGATTTACACGGGCATCTGTGGAGGTAGCTGACTCTTTGATGGGAGAGGGAGGCCGGGGTAGACACACTGTGCCTTCCCTCTGAGAAACTAGGAAATAAACACCCTCAGGACATTGAGCTGAAATCCTCACAAATTCCAGTGTGGAATGGCTTGGAGACGGGGGTCAGTTAGAGTCCCAAAGAGTGGCAGTAGGGGCTCTATGACATAAGTTCCAGAAATCTGCCGTGAATGTGACTGAATCCGGCAGCTGTCTCAGACACCTGCAATGCACATGTCAGCCTACTTCCTCTCCTCATTCAGCCTTGAGGATCAGGCATATTCAGAAGGACTCAGTGCTAAGATATACACAAATACCCAATTCTTGGGCACCCATATGTCGAGGCTCCTAAATCCTAATTCATTTTTCAGAGCCATTTGGCTAAGGATCAAGGTAAAAATGATGCTTTTCTTTATAGAATTTAATAGAAGGAAGTACTGTATAATGAGGACAAGATATTTGCATATTCCCAAAATACCTCCCCCCCAAAATATTTATTAATTACAAAAAGGAAAAGAATGGATAAACCTGGCAGACATTACTTTAACCAAGTGATCAAGGTCAACATCACCAGTAATAAAACACATCAATATCTTGTGCCTTTCCTACAATGAACAGGGAAGGGCACTGCTTCCTTTCAGTGGTACTCTTGACCACAAATATTTAACCTTAGTCTACGCATGAGTAAGTCATCAGACAAACTCAAACTGAGGGACCTTCTACAAAATAATCAATACTCTCCAAAAGTCATAGCATACAAGGAAAGACTGAGGAACTGTCACAAATCAGAGGAGACACAGATATGACTACTAAACGCAGGAATCCTGGACAGGATCCCGGACCGGAAAAGAGGACATTGTGGGAGAGTAGCGAAATAAGGTCTGTAGATAAGCCAAGATAAGCCAAGAGTCTTGTATCATACCACTCTTATTCTCCTAGTTTTCTTACCTGCCCTATGGTTATAGGATTATAACATTAATGTTAGGAGAGTCAGCATGAAGGGTACTCAAGAACTCTCTGTACTATTTCTGCAGCTTCAACTGTAAAATTATTTCAAAATAAAAAATTTAAAATAATAGAAAACTGCTTACAAATAATCTTGAGGGCTTCCCTGGTGGCGCAGTGGTTGAGAGTCCGCCTGCCGATGCAGGGGACACGGGTTCGTGCCCCGGTCTGGGAAGATCCCACATGCTGCGGAGCGGCTGTGCCCGTGAGCCATGGCCGCTGAGCCTGCGCGTCCGGAATCTTGGGACAACATAGGCAATGGAAAGGCATAAGTTGATGATTTGCTTTATTAATGCTGAGATACAAATGAATCAGCCTTTCTAGAAAGGTAGAAAGTGGAAATAATGTATAAAAGAAAGATATTGTGTAGAACGAGACTTATCCATGCTGGAGTAACCAAAATTGATGCAGAAATTTACTTCTGAACCAGAAGAACACAGAGATTTAAAAATTTTATCTCAGAATGAAACAGCCCACTGAGAAACTCTCCTTCTAAATCCAAGCAGATTTTTTTGCCCAAACAAGCCCTATGCCTCTATGATCACCAGGTAATGCAGAATCTGACACACACAATTATTTATCAACTAGTTTATCATCTTATGATTGAGTTGTAAGAGTTCTTTATATATTCTGGATACAAGCTCTTTATCAGATGTGTTTTGGAAATATCTTCTTCCATTCTATGGCTTATTTCTTAATTTTATTAACAGTGTCTTTTTTTTTTTTTTCTTAATTTTTGGCTGCGTTGGGTCTTGCTACACGTGGGCTTTCCCTAGTTGCGAGCAGGGGCTACTCTTCATCTTCGTTGCAGTGCACGGGCTTCTCATTACAGTGGCTTCTCTTGTTGCGGAGCACGGGCTCTAGGCATGCGGACTTCAGTAGTTGTGGCACACAGGCTCAGTAGTTGTGGCTTGCGGGCTCTAGAGTGCAGGTTCGGTAGTTGTGGCACACAGGCTTTGTTGTTCCGCGCGATGTGGGATCTTCCCAGACCAGGGATCAAACCTGTGTCCCCTGCATTGGCAGACGTATTCTTAACCACTGTGCCACCAGGAAAGTCCCAACAGTGTCTTTTAAAGAGTAAAATTTTTAAATTTTAACAAAGTCTGCTTATCGATTTTCTTTTATGTTTCATGGTTTTTGTTTGCTACCTAAGAAATCTTTATCTGACCCAAGGTCACAAAAATTTTCCCTTACATTTTCTTCTAGGTATTTTAAAGTTTTAACTCTTACTTTTAACTCTATGTCTCATTTCCAGTTAATTTTTATGTCTGGTATTAAGTAATAGTTGAGGGTTTTTTGTTTGTTTGTTTTCTATATGGATATCCAGTTGTTCCAGAGCCACTTGTTGAAAAGACTGTCCTTTCCCCATTTTATTATCCCTAAGTATTTTATTTTTATGCTATTGTAAGTGAATTTCAGTTTCCAATTGTTTGTAGCTCATGTAGATAAAACTTCAGTATGGAAAATAGACAGAAACCTACAAAAAAAAGCACTAGCTTTTTTTAAAAGTGATTTTAGCAAAGCTCTAATCTATTTTCCAGACTTCAACTAATCCTTTTTAAATGTCATTAGAATTTTTAATTATAAAAGTAATACATGTTAATTATGACAGATCAAAAATAGCAAAAGTGAATAAAGGAAATATTCATAATCTTTCTCCATCTCACCCTTACTCCTTCCTGCCCGAAGTAACCAGTGTTAACACACATTTCTTATGCTTCCACTTTCAAACAAATAGTTATATTTTCAATACCTGGGGGTGGGAGGGTCAGATGTAGTCAATGACAGGAGAAAATGCAGAATTAGCCTGGCAGAATTCCTGACTTTTTCCTAAAAAATCTAGGCCTTGGGAGAAAATAGAGAGTTGGCAAAGAAAGCAAATATGCAAAGAGAGTTTGCAGGAAGAAACAGAGTGTCTGAAAGAAGCAAAGGGAAAGCTTGGTCTTCAAAAAAGAGGAAAAAAATTTCTTACTGACCTGTGGAAAGGAGACAGATCTATGGTCCCAGAGGAGTGAAAAACAAGGGATGTAAGACCTTCAAGAAAAATAGCATCTTTAAAAATGTAGAGATGGCAATACTGGAAGCCCTGAAAAACTCCCCATGTCCCAACTCTGGTATGAAAACAACAACCCTCAAACCTGAAGTCACTGTGCAGAAAAAGCAAATGCACAACTGAGATGGAACCTGTTTGGAAAGAGGGTCAATGGCCAGAGGTGGCCACCAGCCAAGGCCTGTAATCACCTTTGGTTCTGCTCAAGACCTATTAACCTTGACATAGGGAACCCATAAGAATGACCAAGTTGGAATTTCCCACCAGAGAAGATGAATCAAAACCAAACAGCTTTTAAAGTATAGAATGTGACATTTCATATTTTATGCATCTATTTTGAAGGCCCTGGAAATAAAATTTTCTCCAGAATAGGGACCATGACCCATTTACTGAAACTCTTAGATGGATGATGAATTAGGAATCTGTGAATGGTCCTAAAATAAGGAAATCTGAATTCTAATCTCACTTCTGCATTAAATATACCATGTAGCTTTGAAATAATCTCCCTTCCTCAACTTTCCCATATGTAAAAAATTAATGTCTTTAAATTTGCCCTCTAAATAAACCTGAATTACTTGAAATTTCCTCTCTTAAAAACTACCAATATATTGCAATATAACAAAAATATAGAATAACCACTAGGTAATGAAATGCACAGTAAAAATGTAATGAAATCATTCAGATACCATTTATATGGCAACTTTGGCTCTCCAATCACTGTAAAGACTTGGAGCAAGAAACACTTCCTGACCTGATCTAGCACATGGCACTCTATTCTTTGGACAACCAGCCCCTCAAACACCAGTTGTTGCTCATGGCTTACAAACCATTCTTATAAACTTGCTCCTCTCAAACCCATAGGAGATTAGAAGCAGCAAACTAAAGGCTGGGAAAGGAACTCTAGAGATTAAGAGCAAAAATAAGGGTAATATCAAAAACAGCTAAAGAGAATACTCCTAAGGAACAGGTATAATCACTCTAAATCATGTTGCCCTGAGACCAGTAGTTTGATGTATATCAATTCATAATGACTACATTCACCAGTTTGGAAATGCAAGGGACCTTGAAATTTATCTAATTCAATGTGCTCACTGGTGCTCAATTAAGGTGGTCTATCTCTGTCTCTCTCTCTCTCTCTTTTACACCCTCCCTCACACACACACCTATTTCGTGATGGAGGTGGAATGAGAACCTTAGTCCTACGTCACTACTCTGGCAATGGATTTTGAATAATCCATAAAAGATTACATTTCTTGAAGTATATTCTATATCATAAGCAAGATAAGTTATCATCTGATAAGTTATTTTTGAAAAAGAAGCCTCCAATTTGGTTAACATTTTAAATAGCCTTGTGTTTATCAAGAAAAACATGTTGCTGAACATCTCATTTCCCAACAGAGCTATATAAGTTACAAATAATGGTGCATTTATGCCTATGCACAACTACAGGTGTCTGTGTATTTGTGTATGTGTCTTAGGAAGCACCCAGCTTATTCAGGCTCTCTAGAGTCATTTTGTGCGTCTTCACCCGACTCCACATTAGAGACCTCTCACAGGTAGCTTGGAATCAGCCGTGGTGGAAATATTTACAACACAAAATCAGCCACCGCTACAAATTAGAATTTTTCTTCCCCCCAGAAAGCTGGTTGTGAACCATTTGCCAACATACTACTTGATAAACCTATACATCTATTCCTTGAAAGAAAACGTAGCCTTAACGATTACATGTCAAGTTACTGAAAGCATGCAGAGTAAAATCGTATCATCAGTTTTTTACTGTTGATACTTTAAGAATTTTGTTTTCATAGACATTTAAATTGGTTGTGTTTTTTTTAATTTGAGAAGAATCAAGGCCTTTTTCTATTATCAATATCTTACTATATAGTTAATAAGATGAGTAGGAAGGGGGAAAATATATATTAGTCTGTTCAGATTTGCCAAGCAGTAGTTTCACATGATGTGAGCAGAAGACCAAGGTCCCAGTTCTATGGTTTGCTGTGTGATGAGACACAGAGCATATGACAACCACATCTCAAATTCTATGTGCAGTCCTAAAGAGCTAAAAACAATTTTTAATGTTTATGAATTTGAGAGGTCTCATGCTATAGGAACAGGGTGCAAATACAGTACCACATGACAAGAGCCCAGAAGTTTCAGACCTAACTTCATGAAGTATATATAATATTTACGAGTCCTAAATATATTATTGCCAATTACTTTTGCTTTTACAAAATCCTTCTGAAATAAATGTGCTTCTCTTGTGAGTGACTTCAGTCAGCTTTTTCATGGTTAAAAGGGGGTTCTTTGACATAGTGACCAAAAGCATTGCTGGTGTATTATATGTGATAATCAGATAGCTCCCCCAGCTCTCATATACCCACCTTATAAAATGGAATACAAGTCTTACTATATATCTTTATTAAAACAGACCAAAAGTCAGTTGGCACAATACCAGTGAGAGTTTTAAAATTGATAAGATAAAGTGGTCTGGTTTTATACACCCGGACTACTCTTTCCTTTTCAACAGCTTTATCAAGATATAGTTCACATACCATACATTTCATTCATTTAAAGTGTACAATTCAGTAGCTTTCAGTTATTCACAGAGTTGTGTACTCATCACCACAATCGATCGTAGAACATTTTCATTATCCCCCCCAAAAACCCTGCACCCCTTAGCCATCACCTCCTGGTCCCCTAGTCCCACTCCCAGATCTAGGCAACCACGAATTTACTTTCTTCAATGTGCCTATTCTGGACAGTTCATATAAATGGAATCATACAATATGTGGTGCATTGTGACTGGCTTCTTTCACTTAGCATAAGATTTTCAAGGTTCACCCACGGTGTAGCACGTATCAGTGCTGCATTTCTTTACATTGCCAAGTAGTATTCCATTATACAGATACACCACATTTTGTTTACACACTCATCAGTCAGTGGACATTGTGTTGCTTCTACTTTTTGGCTCTTATGCATAAAACCGCTATCAATATTCTGTAGACGTTTTTGTGTGGACATATGTTTTCACGTCTCTTTGGGCCTATACTTGGGAGTAGAATGACTGGGTCATATGATAACTATGTTTAACCGTTTGCGGAACTGCCAGATTGTTTTCTAAAGCAGCTGCACTACTGTATACTCCCACTTCAGGCAACATTCTTTACTCAGACTTAATACCTAGGAAAATGTATACTACAGAATCCCACTTAAGCCTAAACAATCCAGTCAATTAATATTTTCTTTCCTTTATTCTGCCCATTCACATGTAAGTTTCTCATGAGTAAAGACAGAATATAGGCAAGTAAGCTACCATGCCACTAGCAAGACTATTCAATTCTAGTGCTTTTGGCTTGTTGGTCTTTGAAATACTCAACATTTTAAAAGCAATTCTTAAGTTTCAACTAAGGAGAATTTTTGTGGTGGTAATTACCACAAAGCTAGATGTCACCAAGACAAACTCATACAGAATGGCTATAGCTAGGTCAAGGGACCTCATTTTAGTGGGTTCCTTCCTCAATGTATGTATTTAGAGGACACAAAAAGCTAGTCCCAACTGTTTATAGGACCACAGCCAATTAAACCTTCATAACGTTAGGCTCTCTTGATCTATTTTCAGTGAATGAATTTGAGGTCATACTTTAAGAGATAGGCCAACAAACCAAAACTCACATTAAACAGAAGAATCCCTTTGATGTGCCAACGTTATCTACTTCTGTTTTGGAACCAAGTCAGAGCTGTAGTAATGACTATGTGTTTCTGAGAAGTGATGACTATGTGTTTCTGAGAAGTGGCGGCATCTCACATCATCTTGCTAATCTGTTCAGTTATTTATTTTCCCCACATACATGTACCACTAACAGTAATTATTCAGGGGCAAAGTACATGAACAAGTTACAAAAAAAAATTCCAAAAGAGTTTATCAAAAAAGAGAACTGGCTTTTATCTTCTTTTGGAAAAGCCAAGTTTGTCTACTAATATTTGCTTTCTTCGAATATCTCAGGGCCAGAAGGAATGACTGGTTTAGAGAACAGTAAAGCTGGACTCCCGAGAACTTTTTTGAGGCCACTTTATAACTGTTCTTGTCTCCATCTGCTTTAACCTCCCTAGTACACTGAAGGTCTGTGAGTACAGCACTTGGTTTTCTCTTCTTGTAACCTTCCCAAAATGACTTGCATCCAGTGAGAGCTTCATAAATTATTTATAAATGAAAGAATTGATATGGTCAAGAGGAATATGACAATATTAAAAGTGCAAGTCCTTTTTAATTTGCACCAGGGCAACATTGCTGCCCAACTGAAAGGCATTCTTAGTAAAGTACACCAATCCTGTTTTTGTCAGAAGCTCACCTCACATCTCTGAAATTATGCCACATTCGGAGAGCAACACACCAGCCCCACAAACCAGTGCCACATTGTGATACCTAAACAGGAAATGAGGAGCATAGGTACCACTGAATTTATAGGAGACAAATTTGGGTGGCATGAAAGCAAAAACCTTCATTTACCATTTATTCAACTTCTTGACACCAACATCATTACATGTCAAAATTTCTGGCAATGTTTCAGTGGCCAGGAATGTTTTTTTAAAGAGTTTTTCCTGTTTGGAAACCTATCTCTTACAAGAGTTGGATGAAAACTGGCCACAGAAGTAGTTTTTCTAAAGCCTTAGCTTGCCATGACGTACCACCTTAAGTAGATTCTCTCTAGTCCAGCAGAATCCTTGAACAATGCAGAGGGGTAAGGAATCAAACCCAATACTGATCTTCCTAGTTCATTTCAGAAGCATTCCTTGTACTTGTCTTCAGTATTTTTTAAACATGAATCTCCTATACGATGATTCCTACACTGTTTGGAAATCTGCTACCTATATGGGAAATCACCTCACGAATACACACTAAGTGTAATCACCATCATATGGACCCTAGCCAAGGATGCTGTCTTTATCTTTATTAGGGAGATAAATTTCCTGTTTAAGTAGGGGGTACCTAAAAGGTACTACTTTCTGAACTGCCATTGGATTATAATGACTTTCAAATTCCCTAAGAAATACAATAGAAACGTAAATGATAGGTAGTGAAACGGAGAGAACATAGGAAGACTGCATTCAAATCTCAGTTCTGTCTTTCACAAACTATTATATGGCCTTAATTTTAATTCCATCTGAGCCTCAGTTTCCTTACTTGTGAAATATAATTACCACCCTCTGTTTTGGGAGTAGTATTAAGAAATAAATGAGACTACATACCTGGCACATAACATATATCAGATTAAATGTCCATTCTTTTCCCTCCCCCTTCCCTGGTTATAACACTAAGGGCCACAGTTCATAAAATCAACGTGTGCATTAAGAGGATTATACAAGGGACCGTGGCTGCTCTACAAAATCACTGACATAAGTCGGTTCCATTGAGTGTAAACAGGAACTAAAGTGAAAACTGTAAAGTCACCCAAACCTCCCACACATTCCCCAAGCACGTTCATGTTTTCTAATCTCTTTTTGTAGTAAAAGAAGAAAAAAGTCAAATGCCTTTCACTTATACTACTGATGTTCTAACTTCCCTTCACCACCAGCGACTTTCAGGCAAGTTTCCACATCTGCAGGATTTGTAGTGCAAGCACTACTCCCCTGTAAACGTTGCACTGAAGACGGATTTCGTGGAGTACTTCTCTATTTGCAAAGAGTAGACTCTGGGAGGAGCCTGGCCCATCTCCCTCAGATACAGTCCCAGGACCTGAGTTTAACTTGAAGAAGTCTCTGCTGCTCGCTGAAACTTCCTTCAGTCTCCATCTTTCTCCCTCCTCTCCTCCTGCCCTTCCTGTCCCTTCCTCTGGTCCAAGATTAACAGGCACCAGCATCTCAAGGCTCATTTTATGCATCACTCTCCTCTTGGCCATAGCATCACTGAGTGCTCTAGCGTGACAATCCCAGGGTCCTCATGCTATCAACATTCTCCAAACAGACTCTGCTGATACTCTTCTGTCCAGAGTTTTGCTCTTTGAACCCTCTAAAACCCAGGATACTCGAAAGCATAGGTACAGAATAGCGAGCTCAAAATGTTATTCAAAGTTGTTACGTGGTGTTGAATGAAGCATTCTTTGAGCGGTGGGAGGAGGTGCTTGAAAGAGAGGCATTAGGAAATCCCAGCCTGTTAGGTTTTAGCATGTATAACTCTCAAAACAGATACATGTTTCTGTAATGAAGAGTACACTCTACATGTTATCAGGAGAATTACTGATACTGACCCTGATTAAAGAGCTCAGAGAGCGATCAAAGTGAGAAAACAAAAAGTGTAAAGTTATGCTCTATTTTGCCAAGTATTATTAACTGCATGCATTTTTAAAATACCTCATTCTTTATGCCTAATCACCATTGAGATTAAGAAGTAATATGTAAATCACTAAGTGCTTCAGATTAATTTCTATAAATTTTGCTGGACTAGAATATGTCTGTCAACCCTCTTAGAAACTTGTTCCCATGACACGTTAATCTGCGGTATACTTGCCTCCTCACAACTTTAAAAGCATAAAGGGAGATTGTATATAACTAGGTGTATATTTCATGAGCCATTAATAATTGAGATGACTAATGGCTTGATTACATATGTTAACTAATAAATTTCCACATTTACTTGAATTCATCTACTAGAATTATATATTTATTTATTTTCTCTGCATATATTCTTAGAATATGAAATAGGAATATAAATGAAACAATACAAATAAACGCAACTATCTTTAAATGCACTAAGTCACGGAAAAGAATGAATCCAAAGTTCATCAAGCTTTAGTGCAGTTCTATTTTAATATATTCAATGGTCCTTACAGTTGACACTGACATGTTCTTCCACCATGTTTTGCATAAAGGAAAAGAAAAATCACCTTGAACGCAAGATTAAATTGTAAACTTGAAGAGGCTATGCACACAGTTGCAAGCACCCTGCTGATGATTTCTCGTCTAAAACTACCAGCTTTTTCCACCACTGTACCTCCTGCTTGTCCTCAATTTCTTAAATGACCAGAAAAGCATATGCATCATGATCACCCCCCCCCCACACACACACACACACACAGAGAAAATAAAGGTTCTTCCCCCGCCCCCGAAGGGCATGGGGGAGAGTGAGTTTTTTATTCTTTAACCAAAGTGGGGGGAAAAAAAGGAAAAAAGAAACAAAAATATCTTGTTTTTATTACTATTACACATAACATAAAGCAAGGGAGATACTTTAGCCCTGAACTACCTAGAATTCGGCCATACTGCTTTGTTCTTCTCTCGTTACCTTGGTATGTATGTCTTTCTCTGCCCCCTCTCCCATTCCACATTAATTCTCCAGCAGCTCATTACATATGGCTGTGTAAGTCACAGCCTTCATCTCCAATCATTTCCCAACCAGAAGACATGCTTCATGTTTTAACTGGAGCATAGCTAATGATGCAGATGAAATCCAGGCCTGGTAACATTTGATCTGGCCTCAGACAAGAGGAGCAAGGTGGCATTAGCCTCCTTGATATAGCCAAGGAGCGGCACCAGTATACAAGTGACATGCATATCACATGTATCAAAGTGGAAGCTCAATCTGTAAGGCAATAAGACTCTCTCACATCCCAGCATGGGTGCTGGCCCTGAGCTGCAGTTCCAGTAATTGACATAGTTGCCCAATGCTACAAAACAAACTCAGAAACTATTCTCATTAGACATCCCCCTGCTTTGCGACTCTGTTATTGTAAAACCCAAACACTGAGCCCCATACCAGCGTGGCTCTGTTTTTAATTAGTTCTGATGGCATTGGGCTGTAAGCCAAAGAAAAAATGAACTTCCTGTGACTGAGGTTTGCTGCTCAGTATGTTGCTTCCTTCTTAAAGAGGCTGTTTTCACAATATTTTATGAAAAGGACTACTGACAGAAATAATATGTCTTTACTGCTTTTGATATTTTTTTCAGGCTTATAAAAAGCAACCAAAAGTCAGAGAATTTGTAAAGTTACAATGCCATTATTTGGTCTTTTGTGTGACCCAGTTGACTTGTCTTTTGATTAAAGACATCCTACCCGATTAATTTTTTTTAATGGAGAAAACACAGGCTTCTGTTAAAATTTTAAGACCACAAATGTTTTAGTGTTTCTACTAAATTAATTCAGTGATATATTTTTTACTGCCTGGGTCACTGCTGGCATGGTGTTTGAATTGAGATGCTGGGAAGGTCACCTTCTGAATACAAGGAAGTAAAGGGCTGATGGGAACTCCAGACAGATAAAGAACAATTTACGTAAATGCTAGAATCTTACACAAAATGAATCTCTACTGGCCACTGATTTTCAGTTCTCCAGAATGCTTTGAAAATCCTTCCTATATGGGGAATTTCTTAATTTATGACTCTCCTCCCCAAGTTACAAGCTAGACACTTGTTTTCCAGACTCCTTTGTAATTTGTCACAACATATGACTTAGGGTCTGCCAATTAGACATACCCATACACAACTTCAAGACAGTGAAATGAGGAAGGAGATAGCACGTGGAACTTATTCTGCCACAAGAAGCATTGCAATATCCAGCATTCAGGAGCAGCAGTGGCCCAGGTCCCAGTTGTGGCACCCTCCCCCCCAACACTGCTAGCAGCACCCTGTGCAAAGCTGTGTGCACAGCCAGAAGTCATGGGGTCTCCACTAAATCAGTGCAGCAGTGGGACCGGGCATGCTTTTTGGATGCATATCCTTCAAATTTGACTCCCTGGCCCTCCTGGAGATTCTGTGAGCTGGCCAATGCCTTTAACGAATTACTTTTCTACTTCCATTAGCTAGAGGGGATTTCACTGCTGACAAATAGGAACTCCTACACAATCACTCTGTATGCTATGCTTCCAGTAAAAAAGTAATAACGTGGTACTGAGTAGTGGTTAAGAAAACAGTCTTTGGAATTAGTTGGACATAGTATGGAGTCCTAGCTCTGCCACTTAAGAGCTGTGTGAACCTGAGACAATTGCTCTGAGCCTTTTTTCATCTGAAAAGTGAGGATGATTATTCATTACTCATAAGGTTCTTCAGAGAATTTGGTAAAATACTAAATAGTGATACTATTATCACTAATAGAGTCTTTTATAAGACTTTTCCAGTCTTTTTAGGTATGGTTATACATTTTATTTTAAATGAACAGGTGTTTACTTTCCTTGGGTGCAGGCTTAGAAGATCCCCGGGTTATAGAGTTGGAAGGATTATCTGAGTCCTCTCCATGCCTCTAAAAGGGTAATTATCTACAGTTTTCTATAAAAGGCCAGAGAATGAGATATCACTGATTATTTTTCACTCATATCTTACTCATACATACACATGTTTTGTGACCAAACCAAAACGACTCCTACCACACTTATGTATCTATTCCTTTTGAACACATCTAGTAGCCTGACAAAGTTCTATACATCCTTCACAGTCCACTGTAAATATCACCTCCTCTCTGAAGCCTTCTCCTATTTCCCTTAATCATATAGGAGCTCACCTTCTCTGAACACAGATACCATTGTCTCTAGTGGCAGTTAATACATTCTCGCTTATGTGGAGCTTAGTTGCATGCATGACGTTAACTCCCCTCACTGGTATAAGCTAAGCTCCTTAAGATGAGAATTCATCTCTGCATCCCCTATAGCCCCTAGCAAAGGGCTCTGTGCATGCTATTCCTGTATATCGTACTGTAATCTACACTACTACAACGTCTGCTCTCAACTGTGTAGGTATATTGGAAGCTCCCTGAAAATACAAATATTTCTTATTCATCCTTATACCCTCCTCAGCGCATATAATGTATTTGTTGAAATGAGTTAAAAATATTAGACTAAAGTTTTCTATAGATTTCCTCCTTTTATTATAGCTGCTTTTTTTTCCTTTCAGTCAGTCTTCTTTGAAACTTTAAGAATCTACAGTCTTCAGCATTTATATCACCCCCAGCAAGACTTTAGGAAAGTAAATTCTTTGTCACCATTGCTGACCACACTTATTATTGCTTTTACATAAACTTTGCAAACTGGTCATAAAATATTTTCATTATACCTCATGTTTTAGACCAGCTATTACTATTTGCTCTCCCTAACACCCGCATCTGGAGAGCTACTGTGTAAAATATGCTACATGCTGCTGTAATTCCTCCAACCTACCAAGGGAATTCATACTTATCTGTATTGGACAACACGTCCAGTCCAAGTCCCCGCCAAGTTTCTAAGCCTCTCAACTGGAAGGTGGTGGTGAAATATGCACTTTCTCTTGGTCTACCATCAGTGAGATTTTCTCCTCTTGCCCTGTCTTTTAATCCCCTTAGAGACCCTTATAAGGATAGTTTAGATTTCTTAAACCTTAAAGTTATCTCTTTTTGATGTCCACCAGGACCTCACCAAAATGGTATATGAATTTTTTTTAAGTCTCTAATATGAAGCCTTCTCTTTCCCTTTCTACACAAGAGCTGTTCCTGTTCTACAACTCTTCACAAACAGAAACCACCATGTGTCCTATGTCCTCAAATATGCTCTCTCTAATCCAATGCAGGATATGGTCCTAAAGAAGATGTTTGAACAGCTACCCCAAGACAGGACATACTTCCAAGTTGGGAGGGCAATAAATGGCAAAGAGCAGCTCAAAACTCATCCTCCTTCCATCTATCTTTGCTCAAGAATTGGGTCCATACGTGAATTCATCAGTCCCTGGAAACCTCATCATATTTTTTCCTTTGAAAGTTTCCTCCTTGGATTATTTCCTTGGTAATGTGGTTGGTATAGAGCCTCTCAAGCCTGCTAATTGATACGAACACGCTCAGTTCCCCAACCATGCTTTTTCCTGTGTGGACACCTCATGCTGTGTCTTACTGCCACACAACACCCACTAAAATGTCTTCTATTAAACAAGTGATATTAATGTTTTTCAGATGACAGATCTCTTTAAGAATTTGACGAGGGTTAGAATTATCTCCTCAGAACAATATACATGAGGACATACATAAATGCATGCATATGATATCAAGGGGTAAAGAGAACCATTAAAGCCTCTCTATAGACCCACTATATGGTAATCCCAGTTAAAAACCCTGCTGGAGTAGAAAAGGGTTTTTTGTTTTTTTTTTTAATAAAAGTACATGAAATTATCCACCACCCTTGAAGCAATCTAAGAGGCCACCACGAATCATATCAAGATGATAATGGGAACACAGGAGACGAAATTCACTTTTGGGAACGAGCAATGCCATGAAAGAGAGAAGCTGTATCTCTCTTACTTTAGAATGTCAAGATGTTACCTGTTGGCTTAAAGTAATGCTGTCAGAAGGCCAACCATTTGAGGAGTAAATCTAACACATATTTTATCCAGCGGTTATGGTTTCATTTAGACTGATAAAAGGCAAGCAGGGTTTTGTCTATTATCTATCTATCTATCTCTGTATCTATCCATCCATCCATCCATCCATCCATCTAGCTATCTATATAACATTATCACCAAATATTTAATTTTTCCTCCAAAAACTGTTCTCAAATTATTTTGAGATTGTCACCCAAAATCATCTGTCCTATTTATTATTTCAAGTTGAAAAATAATAAATACTAGATATGTCTCAAAAAAGCAAAAAAATAGCAAGATTTTTAAAAAGTGAAACCTTCTTAAACATTTTTATACTGGCGAATTCACGAGCAGCTGTTCTTGTTCAGTTGCTAAGTCACAGTTTTCTGAAGACAAGGTAAAATACTATCTACTAAACCATCTTGATGAGGAGTTCTGCCTACCTTGGCTTCATTCTTCCCCACAATGGGACTGGCTATTCACTTGTCATCTGTGCCCTTCTAAACATGTCAGTATAGAGATGCTGGTATATGGAATAATTTTATGGACATTAGAAATTTTATTTGTAAATTTCCCTGGGCAGCCAATCCTTCAAGAAAATTGCTACATTATTCCAAGTGGGTTAACAGACTCAAATACATCAACTAAGACCACAAAAACAGTCAAATCCTCTCTGACCTATACCTCCCCCATTATTCCTCAGATCTCATCTCCTACCAGTCTCTCCCTTTGCTCATGCCATGCCTTGCTTTACCGTCAATACACTAGCCTCACTCTTGGAATTCATTTGCTGTTCCCTCTGCCAGGGATGCTCTCTATTCCTTTACATCCTTCAGGTGTTTGCTCAGATGTCACCTTCTCAGTGAGGCCTCATCTGCTTTATTTTTTCAATAACATTTATCAACCATCCAACATACCACACATTTTACTTATATATTTTGTTTATCACCTGCCC
The DNA here is from genome assembly GCF_039906515.1 of Pseudorca crassidens. Taxonomy (NCBI): domain Eukaryota; kingdom Metazoa; phylum Chordata; class Mammalia; order Artiodactyla; family Delphinidae; genus Pseudorca; species Pseudorca crassidens. The sequence continues at coordinate 27,208,766 of NC_090305.1, forward strand.
CACCCTGACTCACCTAGACAGAATGTAAGCTCTGTCAAGGTATATATTTTTGCCCACATTTTTTCATCAGACTAACAACAGTGTGACACATAACTGATTCTCAATAAATATCCTCATAATTATGGCATCTCATACCAGTGGTACCTTTTACTCAATGTTTGATACAGATGGAAACTAAGATTTTTCCCAGTTTGAAATATTATTCTCAAATGTATACATACACATGTATACTTATTTTTAAATAACTGAAATACAGTGAACATGGAACAAATGTTTGGAAGTAAATAAAAGTAGCAAGGCAAGAGGACACAATGGTTGAGGGGTCCAAGTCACTTTTCTAACATGCTGATTCTCCAGACCACAAAAGTTATTGTACGGAATAGCCAGGTCATGGAAGCAACCTAAATGTCCATCGACAGACGAATGGATAAAGAAAATGTGGTACAGATATACAATGGAATATTACTCAGCAATAAAAAGGAACAAAACTGAGTCATTTGTAGAGACGTGGATGGACCTAGAGACTGTCATACAGAGTGAAGTAAGTCAGAAAGAGAAAAACAAATATCGTGTATTAACACATATATGTGGAACCTAGAAAAATGGTACAGATGAAGCAGTTTGCAGGGCAGAAATTGAGACACAGATGTAAAGAACAAACGTATGGACACCAAGAGGGGAAAGTGGGGGTGGCAGTGTGATGAATTGGGAGATTGGGATTGACATGTATACACTGATGTGTATTAAATGGATGGCTAATAAGAACCTGCTGTATAAAAAAAAATTAAAATTCAAAAATTGAAAAAAAAAGTTATTGTATGGAATTTAGGTTAGTAGATTAAGTGAAATAACTAATGGATTCTCACTTCTATGGGATTAAATTAGATCAGGATGCACTCCAGATTCCAATGCCCACAGAGCAGGTAAGAAAGTTTTGCCAATGTCCTTGCTAGGTTACCACTCCCCCCAATCAGGATAGAGTTATCTATCACTCAAGGAACCTCACAAAGTCCCTTTGCCCACCTCAATAGCTTGAATAGAAGACACAGGTTGGGCAGGGTTCTACCAATGAGAAAACTCTGTCAAGGAGTGGAAGGGACTCAAGAACCACTAATCTGGTCCATGGGACCTTGCAGTAGAGTAGATAAGACCTAATGTTGAGATACAAGTACACATACCTCTAGAGTTTCCAAAACATCGCAACCCCTGGTGAAATAAAGTAATGAATCATGTTTGGCCTGGTGGTGAAAGGTGTGACTATAGGACTAAAGGTTGCCTCCACCTCTGATATATTCTCAAGCATTTGCAGTAGTAGCAGCAGAGTTGGAGCAGTTTAGGGATCAAAGCACTTACTCATCTAAAGCAGGTCAAAGAGCACTTAACAAAAGATCCTAAAGGATCTGCCAATGGTGCCATTATCACAGCTCAGACTCACTAGGACACTAGGGATGTGCCTCAGTACGATACTGACCAGCACAAGCTCAGAACCCAAAGGGCATGCAGTAACTCGTGCCTTTGTCAGACCCAACCACCTAGACTGCCTTGACATGTGGAAGTCCAACAAACCCAGCCACAGCACAGCTAATTTTGGCACTTTGGCTGTCAGAGCACACTAGTCTCCATTGATCAATTCAAATCCAGTGATAGCATTTGATCAGCACTGGTCACTAAACTACTACACACCACCTCTACGACATGTCTAGATGGCGCAGAAAACATCATGAATGGATACTACCAGCTATCCACATGCATTCATTTACACTAGAGAAGTGTGTCCAGGTAGCCCAAGAGAAAAGACATCAGAATGATATGTGGTTTTGTCAAAGAAGAAATGTGATCCCTAGTCTAGGGCCCACGGAGAAATTTCCAGTCTGTCTTTGTTCCGCATTATGTTTTCCAGATCCGTGCCAAGCACTTAGTAGGCTGCATCCAAGTCAATTACCATCTCTGATTGCGATTAAATAGACCCAATGCATTGATTAAGGTCTCTTCCTATATTGCCCACTAAGCTTGCTGAATTTCTCTTGTCAATATTCTCATTTACCTTTCATGCCTCCATCCTAATTGGGCATCATTTAGATTCAGTAATGATGCTTCATAATATGGTGGCGATCTTTCCCAAGTAACATAAACAAAAATATTCAACTAGAAAAAAGAGAGAGAGAGAAAGAGGGAGAGTGTTGAAACCGAAGGGTACGTCTGCATTCTACAATCCCAGATCCAGTTGATTAGATGAAGTTCATAAATATCAAGTAGCAGCCTCCCTTAATAATATATTTTACTATTTATAAGAAAACTCAAATCATCTGCAGTTGTTTTTCAGCAAATGATCTGCATACTGCCATTCTGTAGACACAGCTAAAGTTAGACGTTATATCTGTTCCAGTGAGTTCAGCTAAAGCATGATAATAAGCATAGTTATTCGGCTAAAAGCCATTAACAGCCACAGTTTTTCATTTCCATCATGGGGTAAAAACTGTTCTATCTTTACTTCTAATAGATGGAAATTTAACTAAAACTGGTAAGTAATATTTCTAAAAGGTAATACTAGTAGTAAACATGACATCTACATAACTATTCTAGAATAAATAAAAAGGAGGAGATATACAATGTCCTTTTCCTCATTTTTTTCCTAGAACAAGAAGTTATAAACCATTATGTAGCTTTTAAAATGAATTCAGGTGAAGAATCAAGACAATAATCAAGCTGGTTCTCTAGATCATTAGGAGATCAAATCAAATCTGTTCCACAGTACCTTTGATTGGCTAGAAGTAGGCCTTTGTTTCCACTTCAATTCAAGAAGAAATCTATCATTTACCTGTGGGAGGAAAGGGTAGTAATCCATGAATTATATAGAATGTCTCAAAAATATATGTATATGTCAATATCAAGAAAAACTGAGATTCATACACTGATTATCATTTCAGTAAGTCCACAACTGGTCACATAAACCTAAGATCACCAGCATTCACTCAAAGGCTAAAAGCAAATCAATCTTAATTAATCTTGAATTAAATGAAAAGACAATAATGTTCTATTTTTTATTTGCTTCATTATGTCATAAATCTCTATCTTGATATATTATACTTATTGCAATAAGAATTTGGGAGGGTTTTGTTTTAGGCTGGAATGGCCTGACTGCAAGAAGGATTTTTTTTTTCTGTTTTGGAGGCCTGCTTACTTTGTTCAGTCTCAGATGCTGAGACTGTGTAATTATCCAGAATATCCTCCTGAAGATCTCGGTGGACCCCGAATGGTTCCATATTCACTCATTTTAGCATGGATACAAAATGCTTTCATTCTTATGTATTTTTCATAGGAAGCATTAATATTGGAGATGACTAAGCACAGTCTACACAAACCAGAGTGTGCAAGGAGTCAATTGAAAACCGGACTGTGTGTTGAGAATGAATCAAATTCAGTCAGGAGCGGAAAGAACTGACTATGGCTCTGCCCTACATATTTTCCTGACTTTGTGAAAAAACCTAAATCATTGGTGGAAATCAAGTGGACTGAGCTGCAGTTGCTACACCGATAGGGTAAGACAGGAACGCTTGCAGACAGATAAGTAAACTACAAAGAAAATGAGACCATTAAAGTAAAAGGCAGGGTTTTGTTTTAATTATCTGCATGATTAACTTTTAACTTCTGTGTACTTTAATTTCTGTGTACAGACCTAGCTTTAGGCTGGGTTCAAGTGATTTCTTTAAAAATATGACTGTGGCAATGTGGATTCACATTTGGGGGCTATCTTCACGAGAAATGTGCTGGGTCAGAGAACCGATCAATCAACAAATATTGAGGTACACTGGGTGCTTACTCCCTACTGGGGGGACAGAGAGAAACCCAAAAGTATGGAACGTGGTCTCATCCTTCAAGTATGTAAAAACTAGCCAGGGACCAGCAGCGAAAAGAGGCAGTGTCACATGATGATAAAACACTCAGGTCCTGGGCTTCCCTGGTGGCGCAGTGGTTGAGAGTCTGCCTGCCGATGCAGGGGACACGGGTTCGTGCCCCGGTCCGGGAAGATCCCACATGCCACAGAGCGGCTGGGCCCGTGAGCCATGGCCGCTGAGCCTGCGCGTCCGGAGCCTGTCCTCTGCAACGGGAGAGGCCACAACAGTGAGAGGCCCGCGTACCACAAAAAAAAAAAAAAAACACTCAGGTCCTAGGCCAAATACAGGGGTTTGGATTCCAACTCTGCCATGTAACCTCTGATGCCTTGGATTGATACCCATTTAAAATGGGTATCAAAATGGGTAAAATGGGCATGAAAACTGTATCTACTGCTTAGGGTTTTTGTGTGGGTTAAAAGACTGGGTCATAAAAGGTGTACAGTATGTATCTGAGGAATGAATGAACAAATTAATAAAATTTTGTGCACAGTTTTTAAAGTACAGTGACCAAAGATACAGGAACCTCCCTGTGTGAGGTTGAACCAGTTATAAACTTCATGGGTTTCAATTCCTCCTACTTAAAAAAAAAAAAAAATGGCTTAGGCTAAATGATCCCAACACAATATTATAGCTTGGTTACATATAATTCTATAATTTACACATTCTTTGATGAACAGAGAAAAGAGGAATCAGTGAGGGCTAGAGTGATGGAAGTTATATTAAGGAGGTAAAGGTGATCTACCTGAGGAAATAGGGGAGAAGTAAATTGGTGGAGTGGGGGCAGAAAAAAACATATGAGAAGACACCAAGAAGGAAATGAGCGGGTCAGATTAGATGAGCTGAAAACAGAAAGTTCAGACATATTTGAAAGCCTCACACAAGGGAGCAGGAGGAAGCAGGTATTTACACGAAAGGCGCAGCCGATAGTGTATAGAGGCTTAAAAGAAAGGCAAAGCAGCTCCCTTCCATGCCAGTAAGACCTCAAATCTCCTAAACACTTCTTGAGAAGAGGAATGACAACGTGGAAACAGTGATTAAGGAAAATTAATTTGGTAAATTTATGCACAATGAACTGGAGGAAGTGAAGATAACAGATTCAGCTATTTTTTCTAAAACTGACTATTAATACTGCTCAGAAATAAATGGAATGGCTGTTCTGGCCACCTCATAACAAGTTTCATTAATCTATGGCTAAAACTCAAATTTTGGCCATATGTACTATTTTCCCTGTGCCACACTGCTAACTAAAGATTTCATAAAATCTTGTGACATTTAAAAATTAAATACATCTATATGTGTATTTAGATATGTATTACGATCAAGTACCACATGGTAGATACAAGTAACATGTAAAAATACTATCATTCTGTCTACATATGTCTCCCCAAAGATAAATGTAGTGTGAATTCAGTTGAATTCTTACGATTAATAGAACCTGAGATCTCTGGATAATCTCAGTTCTGCTACACAATGTTCAAGCATGTGTAATGAAATCATCTTTAAACACTTTTAAATGCTTTGTGATGACCTAGAAGGGTGGGATAGGGAGGATGGGAGGGAGGCTCAAGAGGGAGAGGATATGGGGATATATGTGTACTTATAGCTGATTCACTTTATTGTACAACACAAACTAACAAAACATTGTAAAGCAATTTACTCCAATAAAGATATAAAATAAATAAATAAAGTGAAATGAAACTGTAAAAATGAAAGGAAAAAAAAACTGACATTTATCACAGGAGAATAAGAAGTCAGAAGTTAGAGATCAAGAACACCAGTGTTGGGGCTTCCCTGGTGGCGCAGTGGTTGAGAGTCCGCCTGCCGATGCAGGAGACACAGGTTCGTGCCCCAGTCCAGGAAGATTCCACATGCCGCGGAGCGGCTGGGCCCGAGGGCCGTGGCCACTGGGCCTGCACGTCCGGAGCCTGTGCTCTGCAACGGGAGACGCCACAACAGTGAGAGGCCTGCGTACCGCAAAAAAAAAAAAAAAAAAGAACACCAGTGTTGGGCTTCCCTGGTGGTACAGTGGTTGAGAATCCGCCTGCTGATGCAGGGGACATGGGTTCGTGCCCAGGTCCGGGAGGATCCCACATGCCGCGGAGCGGGTGGGCCCGTGAGCCATGGCCGCTGAGCCTGCGCGTCCGGAGCCTGTGCTCCGCAACGGGAGAGGCCACAACAGTGAGAGGCCCACATACCGCAAAAAAGAAAAAAAAAAACACACCAGTGTTGAGGGAGACCTCCAAGATGGCGGACGAGTAAGACGTGGAGATCACCTTCCTCCCCACAAATACATCAGAAATACATCTACATGTGGAACAACTCCTACAGAACACCTACTGAACGCTGGCAGAAGGGCTCAGACTTCCCAAAAGATTTCCTTTTTTCCTTTTTCTCTTTTTGTGAGTGTGTATGTGTATGCTTCTTTGTGTGATTTTTGTCTATACAGCTTTGCTTTTACCACTTGTCCTAGGGTTCAGTCTGTCTGGGGTTTTGTTTCTTTTCTTTTTTTATTACATGTTAACTTTTTTTTTTTTTGAGGTATGTGGGCCTCTCACTGTTGTGAGCACCTCAATACATAAGGCAAATACTAACAGCCATAAAAGGGGAACTCAACAGTAACACAATCATAGTGGGAGACTTCAACACCCCACTTTCACCCATGGACAGATCATCCAAAATGAAAATAAATAAGGAAACACAAGCTTTAAATGACACATTAAACAAGATGGACTTAATTGATATTTACAGGACATTCCATCCAAAAACAACAGAATACACATTCTTCTGAAGTGCTCATGGAACATTCTCCAGGATAGATCATATCTTGGGTCACAAATCAAGCCTTGGTAAATTTAAGAAAATTGAAATTGTATCAAGTACCTTTTCCAACCACAACGCTATGAGACTAGATATCAATTACAGGAAAAGATCTGTAAAAACTACAAACACATGGAGGCTAAACAATACACTACTTAATAACGAAGTGGTCACTGAAGAAATCAAAGAGGAAATCAAAAAATACCTAGAAACAAATGACAAAATATGACGACCCAAAACCTATGGGATGCAGCAAAAGCAGCTCTAAGAGGGAAGTTTATAGCAATACAATCCTACCTCAAGAAAAAAGAAACATCTCAAATAAACCACCTAACCTTACACCTAAAGCAGTTAGATAAAGAACATAAAAAATCCCAAAATTAGCAGAAGGAAAGAAATAATAAAGATCAGATCAGAAATAAATGAAAAAGAAATGAAGGAAACAATAGCAAAGATCAACAGAACTAAAAGCTGGCTCTTTGAGAAGATAAACAAAATTGATAAACCATGAGCCAGACTCACCAAGAAAAAAACGGAGAAAACTCAAATCAACAGAATTAGAAATGAAAAAGGAGAAGTAACAACTGACACTGCAGAAATACAAAGGATCATGAGAGATTACTACAAGCAACTCTATGCCAATAAAATGGACAACCTGGAAGAAATGGACAAATTCTTAGAAAAGCACAACCTTCCAACGCTGAACAATGAAGAAATAGAAAATATAAACAGAACAATCACAAGCACTGAAACTGAGAATGGGATTAAAAACCTTCCAACAAACAAAAGCCCAGGATCAGATGGCTTCACAGGCAAATTCCATCAAGCATTTAGAGAAGAGCTAACACCTATCCTTCTCAAACTCTTCCAAAATATAGCAGAGGGAGGAACACTCCCAAACTCTTTCTACGAGGTCACCATCCACTTGATATCAAAACCAGAGAAGGATGCCACAAAGAAAGAAAACTACAGGCCAATATCACTGATGAACATAGATGCAAAAATCCTCAACAAAATACTAACAAACAGAATCCAACAGCACATTAAAAGGATCATACACCATGATCAAGTGGGGTTTATTCCAGGAATGCAAGGATTCTTCAATATATGCAAATCAATCAACGTGATACACCATATTAACAAATTGAAGGAGAAAAACCATATGATCATCTCAATAGATGCAGAGAAAGCTTTTGACAAAATTCAACACCCATTTATGATAAAAACCCTGCAGAAAGTAGGCATAGAGGGAACTTTCCTCAACATAATAAAGGCCATATATGACAAACCCACAGCAAACATCATCCTCAATGGTGAAAAACTGAAACCATTTCCACTAAGATCAGGAACAAGACAAGGTTGCCCACTCTCACCACTATTATTCAACATAGTTTTGGAAGTTTTAGCCACAGCAATCAGAGAAGAAAAGGAAATAAAAGGAATCCAAATCGGAAAAGAAGAAGTAAAGCTGTCACTGTTTGCAGATGACATACTATACACAGAGAATCCTAAAGATGCTACCAGAAAACTACTAGAGCTAATCAATGAATTTGGTAAAGTAGCAGGTACAAAATTAATGCACAGAAATCTCTGGCATTCCTATACACTAATGATGAAAAATCTGAAAGTGAAATCAAGAAAACATTCCCATTTACCACTGCAACAAAAAGAATAAAATATCTAGGAATAAACCCACCTAATGAGACAAAAGACCTGTATGCAGAAAATTATAAGACACTGATGAAAGAAATTAAAGATGATACAAATAGATGGAGAGATATACCATGTTCTTGGATTGGAAGAATCAACATTGTGAAAATGACTCTACTACCCAAAGCAATCTACAGATTCAATGCAATCCCTATCAAACTACCACTGGTATCTTTCACAGAACTAGAACAAAAAATTTCACAGTTTATAAGGAAACACAAAAGACCCCGAATAGCCAAAGCAATCTTGAGAACGAAAAACGGAACTGGAGGAATCAGGCTCCCTGACTTCAGACTATACTACAAAGCTACAGTAGACAAGACAGTATAGTACTGGCACAAAAACAGAAAGATAGATCAATGGAACAGGATAGAAAGCCCAGAGATAAACCCACGCACATACGGTCACCTTATCTTTGATAAAGCAGGCAGGAATGTACAGTGGAGAAAGGACAGCCTCTTCAATAAGTAGTGCTGGGAAAACTAGACAGGTACATGTAAAAGTATGAGATTAGATCACTCCCTAACAACATACACAAAAATAAGCTCAAAATGGATTAAAGATCTAAATGTAAGGCCAGAAACTATCAAACTCTTAGAGGAAAACATAGGCAGAACACTCTATGACATAAATCACAACAAGATCCTTTTTGACCCACCTCCTAGAGAAATGGAAATAAAAACAAAAATAAACAAATGGGACCTAATGAAACTTCAAAGATTTTGCACAGCAAAGGAAACCATAAACAAGACCAAAAGACAACCCTCAGAATGGGAGAAAATATTTGCAAATGAAGCAACAGACAAAGGATTAATCTCCAAATTTTATAAGCAGCTCATGCAGCTCAGTAACAAAAAAACAAACAACCCAATCCAAAAATGGGCAGAAGACCTAAATAGACATTTCTCCAAAGAAGATATACAGACTGCCAACAAACACATGAAAGAATGCTCAACATCATTAATCATTAGAGAAATGAAAATCAAAACTACAATGAGATATCACCTCACACCAGTCAGAACGGCCATCATCAAAAAATCTAGAAACAATAAATGCTGGAGAGGGTGTGGAGAAAAGGGAACACTCTTGCATTGCTGGTGGGAAAGTGAATTGGTACAGCCACTATGGAGAACAGTATGGAGGTTCCTTAAAAAACTACAAATAGAACTACCATATGACCCAGCAATCCCACTACCAGTCATATACCCTGAGAAAACCATAATTCAAAAAGAGTCATGTACCAAAATGTTCACTGCAGCTCTATTTACAATAGCCAGGAGATGGAAGCGACCTAAGTGTCCATCATCAGATGAATGGATAAAGAAGATGTGGCACATATATACAATGGAATATTACTCAGCCATAAAAAGAAACGAAATTGAGCTATTTGTAATGAGGTGGATGGACCTAGAGTTTGTCATACAGAGTGAAGTAAGTCAGAAAGAGAAAGACAAATACCATATGCTAACACATATATATGGAATTTAAGGGAAAAAAAATGTCATGAAGAACCTAGGGGTAAGACAGGAATAAAGACACAGACCTACTAGAGAATGGACTTGAGGATATGGGGAGGGGGAAGGGTAAGCTGTGACAAAGCGAGAGAGTGGCATGGACATATATACACTACCAAACGTAAAATAGATAGCTAGTGGGAAGCAGCCGCATAGCACAGGGAGATAAGCTCCGTACTTTGTGACCACCTAGAGGGATGGGATAGGAAGGGTGGGAGGGAGGGAGACGCAAGAGGGAAGAGATATGGGAACATATGTATATGTATAACTGATTCACTTTGTTATGAAGCAGAAACTAACACACCATTGTAAAGCAATTATACTCCAATAAAGATGTAAAAAAAAAAAAAAAGAATCCACCTGCCAATGCAGGGGATACGGGTTCGAGCCCTGGTCCGGGAAGATCCCACATGCCACGGAGCAACTAAGCCTGTGCACCACAACTACTGAGCCTATGCTCGAGAGCCCGTGAGCCACAACTACTGAAGCCCGTGCACCTAGAGCCCGTGCTCCACAACAAGAGAAGCCACCGCAATGAGAAGCCCACACACCGCAACGAAGAGTAGCCCCCACTCGCCACTAGAGAAAGCCCCCGCGCATCCACGAACACCCAATGCAGCCAAAAATAAATAAATAAAAATAATAAAGTTCCCTTTAAAAAAATTTTTTTAAAGAGTAGTCTAATGACATAAGACAGACACCCAAAACTGACCCTAACTGCTTGGTATTTGGCGAGTTATTTAACCTATCCAAGTTCCAGTGCCCTCAACTATGAAGTGGGAATAATTACACTATTATATCCACCTAAAGAGGTTCTTAAAAGGACTAAAAGAGAAATAATGAACATAATACACTTGGCACTGCACTTGGCATACGTCAAATGCTTACAAAACCAGCAGCATTTATTATTAGTATGAGGCTGGAGTCCAGAGGAGCAGAGGGAAAGAGAAAATTTTATCTCATTCATATTTTTACAGTGACAAGTTGTTGCCCCAGGTAGCTTCATGAAGGCATACATTCAGCTGTACAATGACATCATTCTTTCTAAAATAAATTTCTGAGTTCACCTGATCTGCTAAAAAATTATTTAAAACGTGGGGGGCAGGGAAGGGGAGCACAGATGGCAATTTCATGCTTGATAATTCAGTCCTTCTCATTTGAGTTGAAAAAATAAAACAGACTTTATGGATTCTTCCTCCAGCCATGTGTCTTTGGCTACTAAAAAAAAAAAGATAATAGTCTTATCAGGATTTAAGGTTTTACCATTTTAAAGAATTGTTTTTTTAAGTTACTTAGAAATCATGCTCCTGGAAAGGAACATCTGGTTGAAATCTCACATTTTCAGGCCAATAATACAATAAACAAAAATGCCTTGAACAAAGCAACCATTTGCAACTTGCTGCAACAAAACTTTGTGATTTTACAGGAGCCTCAGAGAAGATCACCATACCTCCCCGAACTATGGTGTGGTTGAAAATTAAACATACATCGAGAACGGCCACAACAAAAACTTAAGGGACATTCATCAGTATGTTGAGTTACAATCCAGCCTGAAGGCAAGGAGATTGCATAGATCAAAAAAGTAATGGATTTATTTGCTCAGGGAAGGCTAACTATATGCCTAGTAAGGCACTGGTATGCTGTTAAATATTTACATGCTTGCAGAACTAGAAGTTACCATAACCATATTAATGTATGTGTTCCTCTATTCTTCTCTCCCAGTTCTATCCTTACTTTTCTATTTCTTGTCCATATGATCTATGGAAGCCCTGCTGATTAAATATTTTAGGAGTGTCCATTCAGAGACCAGTCAGTTCTAGCAGAAGCAAGTTTTTTCTTAAGAGGACAATGATAGAAATCCTTTTAATACATGAAAAGAGGCACCCGACTTGACATTTGAAACATTTCATAGATGGACCTGAAAATGTAGAGTTATCAAGAAGGAAATAAACATGGAAGAAGGTGTGTTAATAATCCAGGAAACTGATTGTCATGATCAGCTTTAAAATATCCAGAATAGTCCATGGGAAAATAAGGAAATCATTCTAAACATAAGTAAAAACCTTGTTTTCAATGGCATTTGTTTTCCAAAATGGAACATTGATAGAGACAGACACAGACACAGGTAAAGATTTTTTTTTTTCTCTCCAGGAAGTTAAAGGAAACTCTCTTGGACTTCCCATATTGGCAGATAAGCTGACAGCTTGAGAAACTTAGTGAGGTGAAGAAAATTCATATATCCCCTTTAATATGGGATCTTTATTTCACTAAAGACTGGAAAGGTAGGTGAGATGTTGGTTCCACTCAGAATAAAAATAAAAAAATAAAACCACAAGCAAACGTATATTTCCCCTAGAAGAGGTGGGATAAGCAGAAGGATCAAAAAATTTTTTATTTTATTAAACAATACTTAGCAACTAATATGTACAGGCATAGTTACAAGCATTTTACAAACACTATCACTTAAATGAATCTTTAAGACAACGCCAAGATGAAGATTCTGCTGTTGGCTTCAATTAGCAGATGAGAAAACTGAGACACAGAAGCATTACAAGACTTAGCTAGGCTCACATGGCTACTAAGTGGCAGACCTGAGCTTTGAATCCAGACTGCTTGGCTCCAAAATCCACTCTTGTAATCAATATGTTGCTTTTTTTTTTTTTTTTTTTTTTTCCTTCAAGGAGCTTCTCTTCAGAGATGAGTTTAATCTGTGAACATTTCTGGTTTTCCCACAGAGCCTGTAGACAAATTTTACTCAAGTGGCAGGGACCATTCCATAGACAAGATCAGTATTTTATTGGAGAATTTCCCTAGAAACCAGTTTAACATACCTTTTTAACTGCTAATCCCTTTAGAATGACTGAGGAGTTAAAGTCCCACACTTCTCTTTAGGAAAGATAGGTGATGAGCTTTAAACATATGACCTCATCAATTTTATAGGGACTTCCTAGAAGTACAGTGGTTAGGACTCTCGGCGCTTTCACTGCCGAGGGCCCGGGTCCGATCCCTGGTTGGGGAACTAAGTTCCCACAAGCCTCCCGGCCAAAAATAAGAAAAAAAAGTTATAAACATTTCTGGGAGCCAAGAGACAGGTGGAAGCAGAGACATGGGGCTGTTCAGGGACTCCTCCGTGGCACACAGATCACTTTACAGACAGATCCTGGAAAGGGCAACGTGACCTCAGAGTAACTGAACGTGGCAGCCGGTGAGTTTTCTTTTCTTCATCCATCCTATTCCCGAGAAAGGAAGCCTAGTACAGTTTATGATTCTTTGCACACAAGACGTCCTGCAGTAGCAAAATCATCTGTGACAAGGCCATGAGCAGCAAGAAAGAAAAAAAAAGAAGCTTTCTCAAGTAAAGCAGGCCCCGACAGCACAATGACTGAATGTGGACCAGATAGTGCTGAATGTAATTGGCTCCTTCTTCTTCGTAAGAATCAAAAGCCATCCTCAAAATGATTGCCCTATTCAGGTTTTTCATAATAGATTGGAAAATATGACGCAAACACCCAGAAAGACTTGGTCCTTAATTTCTCAGGTTTCCCCCTGGCTAGTCTTTAAGCTTCCTGGAAGGTAGTACTCTAGACTTTCCCAAAGTGGTTTCTTTCTTTCCTATCTTTCAACCCAAAAGAACAATATAAGCTTGAGAAACTGTGTGTTTGTGTGTATGTCTGTAGATTTATAGTGTCAGCCCCATTTTTCAGACATCAAAAATAAATCGACCACTAAAAACAAAAGCCAAGCAAAATCGGGCACAAGGTTCCATCAAGTACCATCACACTTTGGGGTGAAGGTGAAGGTGAGCAGTCCCTCCTGACTGCTTGTCTTTGCACAAATACCCCTAACTGAACCAACACCCGGAGGATGGTGATTACTCAGGATTCCACTTCAGATGCTAGCAGCGAGGTATCTATATAAAACTTGAGTTGCAGTTGTTGCCCTAGGCTTACTATTCCTAATTGTATTGTTTTGTTGCTCTGCTTGGTTCAGTAAGCCAATGCATTAACTGTGTAGCAGCATAGAAAAGGAAATATAAAAACATGTTAGTTTAAGCAGTGGCTTCTTAGCTACCTTCTCTGAACATCTCCAGGGCTAGCAGTCAGCTGAAATGAGTGGTAAATGTAACCAGATATCCAGTGAGTGAGGGAGGCCTTCTCACAATTTCATTTACCCAGCTTTGGTCATTACATAGCAAAAACTGCAATGTGGTCACCCTTTTCAGGTTTCTGGTCACATTAGGGCCTTGATTTCATTTTGTTTATAGATTTAGTTGGAAGCAGTATTCAAAAGTTTGGAAACTGTCAAACTATCTCTCCAGTGAGAAGTCTCAGAATAAATGGAATCCCATTATTTTCAGGATAAAACTGATAACTGCCTGAAAAGTCACACAAGGCTCTTGAAGAGTTGGAGTAACAGCTGTAGAGTGGTAGTGATGGTAACAGTGGCAATGACAGGCTTCTGAATCCTAGATTTCAGTGAGTTATTGACTCCTGGTTTATCTGGCAGCCTCTCGAATCCCTCCTTTCCTGAGTGTGGCAGAGGCAGCAGCTCTTCTGGCAGGCCAGTTCGGTAGTCGTATTCTCAGAGGCTTCACCGGAGGTCCAGCCTAGTGCTTGCTCTCTAGCCCTTCCAACAACTTTATAAGCACATAACTAACCTGTATTAAACATCTTATTATTTAAGATAACCAAAAATGGTTTTGGATTAAAGCCCTGAATCCTAGTTGATACCAATCTGAAAATAACCCTGTGGGATTCTACTATTAGACCACTTTTACATATGAGAAAACTGAGGAACTGAAAAGTTAAGTAAAAAATAAATGATGAAAAGATGAGTCACCGACTGGGATAAAATATTTGCAAAACACGTGTGATAAATGGGTTGTATCCAAAATATGCAAAGAACACTTAAAACTCAATAATAAGAAAACAAACCACTCAAATAAAATGTGGGGAAAATACTGGAGCAGACACCTCCCCAAAGAAGATATACAGATAGCAAACGAGCTTATGAAAAACTGTTCAACAGTATATGTCATCAGGGAATTACAAAGTAAAACAAAGATGAGATACTACTACACACATATTAGAATGGCTAAAATCCAAAATACGGGCAACACCAAATGCTGTAAGGTTGTAGAACAACATGAACTCTCATTTACTGCTGGTGGGAATGCAAAATGGTACAGCCACTTCAAAAGACAGTATTGTGATTTCTAAGAAAACTAAACATAATTCTTACCATCTGATCCAGCAATCCATGTTCCTAGATACTTACCCAAAGTTGTTGAAAATATGTCCACAAGAAAACTCACACACAGATATTTATGGCAGCTTTGTTCATGGTTGCCAAATGTAGAATCAACCAAGATGTCCTTTAGCAGGTCAATGGATTAATAAATTGTGGTACATCCAGACAATGGAGCATTACTGAGTAATAAAAAATGAGCTATCAAGCCATGAGAAGACATGAATAAAACTTAAGTGCATATTGTTAAGCAAAAAAAGTCAGTCTGAAAAGGGATTCCAACTACATGACATTCTGAAAAAGGGGAAACTATCAAGATAGTTAAAAGATCAATAGTTGCCAGGGGTTCAGGAGAGGGAAGGGATGAATATTTGGAAAAACACGGGGGATTTTTAGGGCAGTGAAATTATTCTTTACGATACTGTGATGGTGGATATGAGACATTATGCATTTGTTAAAATCCATGGCACTGTACAACACAAAGAGTGAACCCTAATGTAAACTATGGATTTTAATTAATAATATATCAATATTGATTCATTAATTGTAACGAATGTATTATAATAATGCAAGATGCTGATAGAAAAAATTGTATGTGAAGGCAGAATATATGGAACCTCTCTGTATTTCTGCCCAAATTTGCTGCAAACCTAAAACTATTCTAAAAAATAAGCCTATTAATTTTTTTAAAATTATATGAAAGGCCATCTAAGGAAAATCCATATCTATAATCATACTAAATGGTGAAAGGGTGAACGCTTTTCCTCGGGGATCTGGAGCAAGACAAGAATGGCTATTGTTACCACTTCTATTCAACATTTTACTGGAAATTCTAGTCAGGATAATCAGGCAGGAAAAAGAAATAAAAGGGATCTAGATTGGAAAGGAAGAAGTAAAACTATCACTATTTGCAAATGACAAGATCTTGTATATGTAAAATCCTAAGGAATCCACCAAAATATATTAGAACTAATAAACGAGCTCAAAAAGATTACAGGACACAAGATAAGCATACAAAAATCAATTATATTTCTTTTTTTTTTTAATTTTATTTTTTGGCCATGCAGCATGTGGGATCTTATTTCCCTGACCAGGGATTGAACCCACGCCCCCTGCATTGGAAGCATGGAGTCTTAACCACTGGACCGCCAGGGAAGTCTCAAAAAATCAATTATATTTCTATACACTAGTAATGAGAAATCTGAAAATTAAGAAAACTATTCTATTTACAAGAGCATCACAAAGAATAAAATAATTAGAAATAAATTTAGGAAAAGGAGTGTAACCAAACGTAAAATAGATAGCTAGTGGGAAGCAGCCACATAGCACAGGGAGATCAACTCTGTGCTTTGTGACCACATAGAGGGGTGGGATAGGGAGGGTGGGAGACGCAAGAGGGAAGAGATATGGGGACATATGTATATGTATAACTGATTCACTTTGTTATAAAGCAGAAACTAACACACCACTGTAAAGCAATTATACTCCAATAAAGATGTTAAAAAATAAAAGAAAGAAAGAAAAAGGAGTGTAAGACTGGTACTCTGAAAATTACAAAACTTCATTAAAAGAAATTTTAAAAGACTTAAGTAAATAACAGGTTACTCCATGTTCATGGATTGAAAGATTTAAGATTAAGATGACAACACTCTCCAAATTGATCTATAGATTCAACACAATCCCTATCAAAATCCCAGGTACTGTTTTTGCATTATTTGATCATAAAATTCATGTGGAAATGCAAGGGACCCAGGATAACCAAAACAATCTTTAAAAAGAAGAACAAAGTTGTAAAACTCAGTTTCTGATTTCAAACATACTACACAGGGCTTCCCTGGTGGCGCAGTGGGTGAGAGTCCGCCTGCCGATGCAGGGGACACGGGTTCATGCCCCGGTCCAGGAAGATCCCACATGCCGCAGAGCGGCTAGGCCCGTGAGCCATGGCTGCTGAGCCTGCGCGTCCAGAGCCTGTGCTCCACAACGGGAGAGGCCACAACAGTGAGAGGCCCACGTACCGCCAAAAAAAAAAAAAAAAAACAACATACTACATAGTAGTCAAATAAGGGTGGTACTGGCCTAAAGATAAACACAGATTAACGGAATAGAATTGAGAGTTCAAAAGTATACACTTATATTTACAATGGATTTTCCACAAGGTTGCCAAAACAATTCAATGGGGAAAGAATTTTTTCAACAAGTGGTGTTGAGACACTGGATACCTATATACAAAAGAGTAAAGTTAGACCCTTTCTCACACAATATACAAAATGGAACTCAAAATATATGATAGTCCTAAATGTAAGAGATAAAATTTGTATATTTTCCCTATGGCAGCTGTAACAAATTACCATAAATTTGGTGGCTTATAAAAACACAAATTTATTCTCTTACTGTTGTAGAGGCTAGAAGCCCAAATCTGGAAATCTATGGAGGTCTCCTTGAGTGTTTGGCTGAGTATTGATCTGTGTATGTGTGAGAGGCCAGGAAAAGAATCACCAGAAAACAGTGCCATGCTTAGAGCTCACATAAGGCTAGAGTGCATTAATATGTCTGGGTCACTGATTAGAGTGATCAGAAGGATATCATCTTAGTAGTAGGGTTAAATTAGCCTTATAGTAAAAGCTCCCCTGGATCCTCCCTAATGAAAGTTAAAAACTAACTTTAAGATTTATTTTTGTAATGTTTTTAAACAGAGGAAACAACATACTCTTTGGGTAAAGGTTAGGGATAAGACAAACCCTGGGTAAAAATTATTATGACACCATGTGGAATTGATAGGCCTGCTTAGGAGAGAAACACGGGCATTGCCCAGCACCATGAGGGACAACAGACAATACTCTCTGAGGCTCTAGAGACAATACCATCAGAGGAAAGTATGAACCATAACTTAAAGAATAACTGATTTTAAAAAAACAGAGATTACATATATGAGAGTTATCAGAAAAAGTATTACAAAAGTTACAACACATATGTTCAACATGTTCAAAAAGGTAGAGGGAGCTATCAATACGATAAAAAGAGTAATGCAAGATATTAAGAAAAGACCCAAATGGCATTTGAAGGGGTGAAAAATACAATATCTGAAAGAAAAAACACACTGGAAGGTGTTATTCATCTTGCTAAACACTGCAGAAATATAAATCAGTGAACTTGAAAACATAAAACCTTGAAACATAAAACTTGAAAACATAAAGCAAAGATAAACAGAGTAAAAACAAATAAGCAGGGAAGGAAAAGAGAAAACACGAGCAGAGCATCAGTGAGCTGAAGGATAATAACAAATGGTCTAACATACATGTAATTACAGTATCAGAAGAAGAAAATAGTGAAAAAATAATAATAATTGAAGAAAATTTTCCAAATTTGCCAAAACTATAAATCTACAGATCTATAAACTTCAACAAACCTTATGCAGAATAAGCATAAAGAAAGTTACACCAAGTCTCCTCATGATCAATGTGCTGAACATCAATGACAAATAGAAAATGTAAGAGCAATCACAGAAAAAAAAAGACATTGTATCCAAGAAGAAATCACAAAGAGAATTAGAAAGTGTTTTAAAGCAAATGAAAACACATCACATAAAATTTTGTAGTATGCAGCTAAAGCAGAGCTTTGAGGGAAATTGATAGCTCTAAAATGCTTATATTAGAAAAGAGGGGCCTCAAATTAGTGATATTAAGAAATTTAAAACAGAAAAAGTTAAATCCAAAATAAGTGAAGGAAGAAAATAATAAAGATAAAAGGAGTGGGAAAAAAACAAAATAGAAAAGAGGAAAACTATAGGAAAAAATTATAACGAAAACCTGTTTCTTTGGAAAAATTCATAAATTTTATAAATCTCTAGCCAAATTAACCAGGAAGAAAAGAGAGAAAACACAACTACCAGTATCATAAATTAAAGTGGTAGCATCACTACATGCTCCACAAATATTAAAATAATAATAAAGAGTTATTATGAACAACTTTATGCCAAAACAACAATTCAGATGAAACGAAAAATTCCATGAAAGATACAAAGTACCAAAACTCATCCAAGAAGAAATAGATAACCTGAATAACCTTACTTTTGGAGAGAGCAAGACTGTGTACAGTAAGTAGAACCTCTGAATCTGATCTCATATATTTTATTTAGGCCCCAAATCAAGTAGCCCAGCACTAACCCTGAATACTAATTTCAAGGGTTTAAATGAATTGAACTGGAAGCAATCAAAGACATTTAAATTCAGACTAAGACAACCATGTCCATGTAACTGGAGAACATCAAGTCACCAAATGACTGTTTCCAAGATTCCCAAACCCTCTCCCATTCCCCTATTCTGTACTCTCTCCAGCAAAGTTCAGGTAAGGCCATAAACCAAAGCCAATTCAAGCAGAAGCAAATTAATACAATTTCAAGGACTCTGACTATACACCTGGTTCCTTTAATAGGAGGCAAAACATTTCAAAAGAAAACTATTAAAGATGATGTTAAAAATGCAAATGTCCTTAGAGGTGGGATACGCATTAACAGATTTCTGATAAGACTTAAATGATTGATTTGAAATATCATTTTCCAAAGAACTATTTCTGTTAAGCATGAGATTAAATGCCTGAAGAAGCAAAAGGATGGGAAAAAAAAGGAGAAACTAGTGTAGGCATGGGAAGTTGGTGCTGAAACTAGTGTAGACACGGGAAGTTGGTGCTGAAACACATTTCCATTTATGTCAGTTTGACAAATGTTAGTTTTAGCACTGTGCAGGTGTCTGGCTAACTACTATAATACTCTGAGCCTCTCAAGGGCCTGGGAATTACTTAAGGCCTATTAGATGAGCCTTCAGGGTAACACTTCACATGTACCTTTTTCCTCTTATTCATCTCAGTCTTGTGGAATCCTGTTTCTAATGCTGGCTGTGTCATTCACTTAAATAAGATCATTTCTTTTTTATTTCAAAATCTAGTTCTTTTTCATTCTTTGTAAATTTAAATGCAAATGGATATAATACAATCCAAAATAACCGTTTTGGTTCTTTCACCAGGATTGCGCATAGGATAATGCTTTGTAAAAACTGCAAATGAAATAAAACAAAAGTTTCGTGCGTTCTTTTTCCTAGGCGCAATAAGAGATCTATTTTCACCATCACAATATATTTGTTTCTGAAAATCCAGGTATTTAATTAATGATGATAGTGCCCTCAATTAACTTTGGCAGTTTATATAGAGTCAAAGACATACTTGGCATTTTTTTAAGTTTATAACAATGTAAACAAAATTCTGCCAAAATCATTAAACTATTTAATTAGATGTGATGTAAATCTCCCTTAAGTAATTCACTACCTAGGTCATATATAAAGACAGACTTTGCTTATGTCCCTTTTATAGGAGACTAATAGGAGGCCATTATCCTTTTGGAGTAGAGAGATTTATGCACAAATCTTCCATTAGCGTTAATAGGTGTCCATGTAAATCACCAGGCACCAACAACTGAAGAGACCTCCCCCAACTACTGGGTAACTGGCTATTTCAGTTAAAAAATAATTTTGGGAGAAAGAAAAAAAAAAGTTATGTTTTTAATGTAATTATCTTCGGTTAAGACTACATTAAAATGACATAGTAAAGAATAATCGGTGACCTGACACTTCATTTGGTTTTTATTTTCCCTACTCTCTAAGTTAATCATAAGCATAACAATAAGATAGCAAGCATAAAGGTAGATTAGAGTGACTGCTTCTGAAAAGACAGGATAGTGAATTACATGATATGTAAGCACATTGACATAGATCATTAAATTAACAGAATGGAGTCACAATAAAAGCATATTGTTCCCTTCATATGGCAAATGTTTGCTACACTTGTACCTTAGACTAACGTAGGATTTGCTTAACATTTTAATTGTATTATTTTAAGAAGTACAATGTCTTCCAAATGTTCTCTTACTCTGCATATTTTTTTAGTTCTGTATTGCTGTTCACGCATATGGGCTTCTCAGGGTCCCTGGCACAATTTTATGTACCTCGAAATATCATGTGCATATGGTTACATTTTAGTTTTTCATTCTGCACATATAAGAACTTTCATGTGCTTAATGTAAAGCAAGGCTTAGCATGTCAAGTTGTCTTGTGTGACAAATAGTTGTATATAAATAAATTCACTGGATACACTCTAAAACAAAACAGAACTGTTTAACTTCTCAGAAATAGAGTACCAGAAATCCAGGAGTCTTTCCCATATTTGGCAGATGATTTTGCAATTCAGGTTCACTACCAGCAAAGTAAGTTATATCTTCATGGTTTAGACAGACAAATACCACATAATCTCTGCTCGGATTTAAAATGCATGCCTGTGTAATACACATTTGCAAATCTGTCTTAGAAATGTTCTGCTACAGATCAGATGCTTTGTTATTGAGAAATCAAACAGTTCTTTAAATAGAGGTTGAAAATGAGGCAGAAGCTAATTTTTGCAGTACAAAACTAATTGTGTGTTTTATTTTCATTTAACAGATTAAATATAGTTCTACCCTTGGCTTTGATTCCTCTTCTGTTTCTTACAAATGCGACAGTGTTGGAGCACATGCAGGGATTCCACTTAATTAAAAAGACACAGTAACCAAAAGAGAGAGAGAGAGAGAAAGAGAGCGCAAAGAAAAGAGAACAATAAAAACAAAATAATTTATAGGGTTCTAGTTATTAGAATTTTACAAAAGGCATTTCCGGGGAATTGTTAGGGAGCTATTTTATAGTTCTCACAGTAGATGCTACATATTCTTTTATTATTTTTATACTGTATTTATTTTTAAATCAAACATATAGGAGAGAGCCTGTAAAAAAAGGGAACCAGAAAAGAGCAGAAATGGATGACTGCCTCTTTGTGACATATTTTCTCCCTCGGCCTTGCGTATTTGCATTAAAGTGATTGTGAATAATGTACATTTGACCAGTGCTGTCTGCAGAACTAATGCCTATTAAAGGGATGGGAAGTAGCATATGTTGTGCCTAGGGCAGAGAAAGTCCAATCACCCCCACTGTGAGTGTCTCCAACTAAAACGCAGGACAGCCTGGGATTTATCCTAAATGAACCCAGCAGGGAGAAACAGGACACAGTCCCTCGGTCCACATTTAAGCTTCTGAACTACAATTTTTAGTTTGCTTCCCAAAATAACCCATAATGTCTATCACCCCATTGAGAAAGAGAATAGAATTTTTTCCTCCTTTGTCTTATGTACTTCTCCTACCAAATTTCAAGGGAAACCATTAGGACAAGAAATCGGACACAAGCCATCAGTTGTTAAGAGAGTCAGGATGTATGTATGCTCTTTATTGCCATTTTAGCAACTCTCTCCTCTGCTTGAGCTATTCCCCAGCATTATCGGACAAAGCACAGTTTTGCCAGTAATTGCAAAATGTTTTGGGTTTGTGGTTTCACTTTTATGTCCTTGCACTCCATTAGAAATGCTCTGCTGTTTAAACACTTCACAAGGCTTCTCAGTCCCGTGAAATAATCTTCCTGGGACCTCTAGCACCAGGTTCAGATTCAAACTAGCTTTCTTTCTACCTGCGTTCACTTGAGAGCTGAAAAATAGCAATTATAAACATGTAGGAGAATAACAAAACTGGCTGAACTAGGGAAATAGAAGTTGCCAAACTGCCATGTCTAAAATGGTTAGGATTGCCTTTTGCCTCATTAGCTGCAGTATTACAGAAAAAAAAGAGAAAGAGAGAAAGACAGACTAGAAAATATATATTCAGATCATCCATTCGGTATATATGTAACCCAAAGGGAGGGGGGTAGTAAAAATAAAATACAACTGGAAAACTTGTAAGTGGTATCACAGCATGATATGAAAGAGTGTGTGCAATGCTGAAAATAACAGACTTGATGTGATTTAGCTTATCTTTTATCCTATTCTCTTAGTGTTTAATTCCTATTCAAATTACTGTGAAGATACTATTATGCTTTAGCATGGAAGAAAGCTCCAAACCGTTGATTTTAGTTTATTGGCCTGTTGGGGTGGGGGGTAGGATGACAAGGAATGGCTTTCCTACCTGCAAGAACTTCAGTCTTCGAATGGTTAGCTATTATGGGTTAGATGCTCTCAGGGAAATTAACTTTGGGGTGTTTAATTTTTATTTCTTTGGGTTCATAGCCTGCGTTTTGCAGATCAAAGATCTCTCTCACCCCACCACTGACTTGGCCCTCCTGATTTACTGGTGGCCCGTGATGGTCCACAAGTTGGCCACCTTCATTTTTTCCCATGATTCCCATCTTCTCTATTGTCACCCCACAATGTTCCCTCCTAGTGCACAGAGCTCCTGAAATCAACCAAACCCACCTTGAAGAAATTTCATTTCAGGTCATGACTCAGTGACTTGGGTTTAGAAGACATTGATCCCCTATTAAGATTATGAAGCAGCTTCAACCTGCTCTGCAGTATTACAAAGCACCTATAAATTGTGGAGAGCAAAGGTAATGGAGGAGAAACCTCCGAAACAGGCTATCAGAAAAAGTAACATAAAAACCAGCTGACATCAGTCTTATCTTCGGCTCAAAAATACTGACTGTTTGATTAACTAATTGAAGCAGATGACTTTTCATCTTATATATCATCATTTTCTATCTTAATCTTACTCTTGGCCATTATTAAACTAGGGACTGGGGGAGGGGGAAGTGTGATATATTCATTCATTATTTCAGCAAATATTTATGAGGCACGTGCTATGTGCTGACACCAGATGAAGTTAGAGGCCTCTGTTTCCATTGAACTTCAAGCTAGTACTGGGGATAGACAATTTACAATACATTGTGATCATGCTATGATAAACCAAGTAACACGAGGTTTTATGGGGGTGCAAAGTAGAGATTGCAAAAAAGAGAAGTATAAAATTTAATAATTTTTTAGAAGAGGTTTTCAACTTATGCTACCAAATGTGCAAATTGCTTTGCTGTCTTGCTTACATGAAGGCTGCCGTTGTTGCTGTTTCACCAATAATCATATAGTTTATTCCTGTCTTAGCCACTTAGAGCTCAATATTGCAAGTAAATTGGGAGCTGGTGAGCTGTTCTCTAAAGAAAGCTTCACAGCAGACACTCTCCCTCTTATGCTTTCAGAGGCTTTGGTCATCACACATTTTGCTGCTGGGACCGGTAGAAGTTTGTGTTGTGATGTATTACATTTGTCATCACGTGCCCACAAAGCCCCCTCCTCTTCTTGCATCATTTTATTGCGGCTCAAGGTCTAAAACCCATGAATCTTGCTGTCTTCCAACAGCCCCCTTCTATAACACTACAACCTGTGCAAAATTAGAGCTAAAAATTCATACCAAAAAGGATAAAAGGGCTTCCCTGGTGGCGCAGTGCTTGAGAATCTGCCTGCTAATGCAGGGGACACGGGTTCAAGCCCTGGTCTGGGAGGATCCCACATGCCACAGAGCAACTAGGCCCATGAGCCACAACTACTGAGCCTGCGCGTCTGGAGCCTGTGCTACACAAGAGAGGCCGCGATTGTGAGAGGCCCGCACACCACGATGAAGAGTGGCCCCCGCTTGCCACAACTAGAGAAAGCCCTCGCACAGAAACGAAGACCCAACACAGCAAAAATTAATTAATTAATTAATAAACTCCTACCCCCAACATCTTCTAAAAAAAAAAAAAGGATAAAAATCACAGAGCAACTGGCTTGCTTCCAGATTCCGTGGAGAATCGAGTATTTTAAAAAGTGTCCTTTGTGAGCAGAATTCAGTCTGTGTGTGGCTCAGTCAGGAGCCCTGGGGTCTAGCTGCACTTCTGCTACAGATCCAGGGCAAGCATGAGTCCCCTCTGGAACACAATTCCCTCATTTCTAGATGAAGCAGGCATGGACTAGGAGATGCCGTAACATTAACGTCAATGCCAATATCCTATAAATGAAATTTTAAATGAACTAGATGAACTTTTTGTTCTTTTAATGTTAAAACCCTTCATCTATCCAAAGTCCTTAAAGAAAATTTTTAGATAGGACCTCATATATCATTCTATCATATGCAAATTGCTGAGAAATAGCATACACTCTACATTTCTGAAATAAAAGTCCTGAAATCCAAAGAGATTAAGTGATTTTTCTAAGAATATATACTGATTCAGCAGAGGAATATAGAATCAAATCCCTATCCTCTCAAATTTTAAATAAGAAACCAAAATATTCCATAGGAAAAAGAAATTTAATCTTTTCATAATTTCCTCTGATTCAGTTAATAATCTGACCCTCACTATGACTAAGTAAAACACTAACTATATTTGTCCCTCTAACAGATAAAGTCACTTTATTGGCCACAATGCATAGTTAAAGGAATTAGATGTTCATTAGAGAGCCAAATGGACTACACAAAAGGCACAGATTAAAGCTCCAATGTCTCTATTTGAAGGTAACAGTCACCACTGGCAGGCAGGAAAGCCGAGCCAAAGGTATTCTCTGTTAACTCCTCTCTCTTCCCCTCTGCATGCTGTATAGACATCACCTATGTGTCTGCATGCTTGGAAGTTTCCCTGAACTGGTTGGCAAAGAAACAACATATCTTCCTAAAGATGAATAAGTATATACTTAACTTGGTGGGTCCCTAGCCCTCAGTGGAACACTGGGAAAGGTCAGAATTACTTTAAATGTCACGACTTGATGACGACAGAATCTAAAGCTCCAGGATCTTAGATTCCAAAGAGGTAACACAGGTAATCTGGCAGTTTCTGTATCCCTTGCTTCCATCCTGTTTTCTGCTCATTTTCAAAGTTACAATCAGTTAAAATCTGCACCAGGAACAGATTTCTGATAAATGCTGTAAAAGCTTGTGTGTAGGAAATGAGGGTTAGATACAATATATTTCTTGGGACTTCCCTGGTGGCGCAGTGGTTAAGAATCCGCCTACCAATGCAGGGGACACACATGGGTTCGAGCCCTGGTCCAGGAAGATCCCACATGCCGCGGAGCAACTAAGCCCGTGTGTCACAACTAGTGAGCCTGCACTCTAGAGCCTGGGAGCCACAGCTACTCAGCACACGCACCACAACTACTGAAGCCTGAGCGCCTAGAGCCCGTGCTCCGCAACAAGAGAAGCCACCGCAATGAGAAGACCACACACTGCAACGAAGAGTAGCCCCCGCTCGCCGCAACTAGAGAAAGCCCGTGCTCAGCAACAAAGACCCAACACAATCAAAAATAAAAAGATAAATAAATAAATTTATTTATTTTTAAAAAAACAATATATTTCTTGATATTCTGCTCAGATATCAACTCAGTTCTTTCATAGTCACTTTCTCCCTCAGTTAGAATTCAGTCATCTAAAAAATGTGACAGCCTAGCATTTAGAAATTCAATTATTTAAAACGTATTTTCAGTGGCAATTATCATGTCATTTATGTCAAATGTAACCATTTTGTAACTAGTTCAAACCTCAGAGACTATTTTATCTTTTGTGATGCTGTCCTGTGCTTTTGATCTTGCCAAATCCCCACCTCCTAATCTGTACTAAGATTAAAGCTTGGTACTGGTCACTGTGATGTTTCTCTGTAAGTAGAGAGAGTCAAGCAATAAATTCAAAAGAATAAACTCTCTCCATTCCAATTTTTCTAAGGCAAACAAAAAAAATAAGACATACAGGTTATCAAACACATTAATTCTTGTATGTTGATAATATATGGGGTCTTCATTCGAAGCATAATTTTATTGTCATTCCCTGAACAGAAAACAACTGGAATTTTGAGGTTTGCTTATATTGAAGAGATGTTTTATAAAACAAGTTCTCACTTTTAGGAACAGAAAAATCTATGTAATTACTTAACAAATATTATATAGAGCTTACTATGTGCTGGATACTATTCTAAGTGCTTTGTAAAATTTAAAGTATTTCATCCTCATAATAACCCCATGTGGTTCTATGACTATCCCCACCTTACAGGGTCAAGGAGACTAAGAAACAGAGGTTAAGTAACTTTCTGAAGGTCAACTAACCAATACGTGGAGGAGCTCGGATTCAAACTCAGGCAATGTGGCTCCAGAGTATATATTCTTAACTCTCAACAAGATGATTTAAATATCAATAAGAATATAAAAACTGGAAGCATTTCATTTCCAATGAAAACTGGAAGCATCACAATTTACTGAACCTGATGCCATCAGCACTGGAGCCATGCTTTCTCATGATACTTTTTCAAATGTTTGAGAGAATATTTGGAGAAAAGCCCTATTGTTTCTCCAAAATTGTTTCACAGTCTTTCTCCAAAATAAGTACTCATGCAACTTTTGCCAGATTTATTTTTGAAACCAGAGAATAATGCGAGAAGATGATTTTCTAGGAAGAGGAAATGGAGGAGCTGTTCTTATTATTTATCATCTCAGTTCACACGGTTGCAACATGTAAAAACAAGAGACCAACATGAATTGAAAGAGCTTTGGCACAGCAAACAAACCAAATCCTAATTCCACCATTCTGGAACTCTGCACTATTTGATCATGCTGAGCTTCAATTTTTATTTTGTAAAATATGGTTAAAATACCTACCTCACAGTGTTGTAGTATAGACTAAATGAAATAATATGTAAAGTGCTTAGCAAAGTTCCCGGCAGTAATAAGCCCTGCATAGATACTCAAACTCTCTCACCTCATTGTAGAAATTAGGGTTTTCTGTGTAAACACTCGAGGGAGAATTATAAAGCTTTGAAAGATGCAGTTGAAGAAAATAATCATTCAATTCTTCAGTAAATATTTTCAAACACCTACTATGTTCCAGGCATGATTATTATTTCAAATATAATAGGTTGGAATTCCAGATGGTTGAAAAGTCCCATGGGTATTTGTTTCAACGTTTCTAATTTTATTAGAAACAAGTGTGTAAATGGATGATTCCTCCAACTCTAATTGCTGGTTCTTTGAAGGAACACACTATTTAGTTCATATATTTAGTTTGAGTATGCTATGATTACTTTGTTTATCCCTGGACTTTGTAGGAAACTCATTTCTGAGTAGCCACACAGCTGAAAAGAGGCATAACACTTGGTCTTAAGTAACAGCTACAAAGCTATTGAGAAGTAACAGGCCAATGACGACTCAATGCCTTCCCATCCCTGGTCATTCCAGGTAAGCTGTCCCTAGAGATTAACATCAACCACCGCTAAACCCCTTTGTAACACGCACTGTCCAGTCTGATCACTGGCATTAAGACAGTGCCTTTCAGGTTGGATCTATTTTGCTAAAAACTCAAGAATATTTATCGCCTTTTTAAAATGATCCAGGTTTATTACTTGAGTTTCTAATACAATTATTAATGAACTTTCAGCCGCATAAAGGAGAATAAAGCAGATGACCTCAGACTTGAGAGCTGTTTCTTCTAGCTCTCTGCTTTGCCCCTGAAGTAGGAGGCAGCTGCTGCCCACATCAGCTACCTGTGTGGAACAGAGACACTTGAATTCTTCTCAGGCTGTGAATTCTAATGTTTCCAGCCACATGTGTCTGTTCACAGAGCCTAACACTATTAAGAGCTCGGTCCCTCACCTCACTAGCTTTCCACTTCCCTCTTATTTCTGACTGCTGCAAGTCAAAAGATACGGCTCCCCTGGTGGATTCCCAGCAGTCACTCATATCATCACTCCACAAGCAGCTACTGGGCACCTCGTATGTAGAAGAATACTACAACAGTGCCACAAACAAAAGGCTAAATTCCACTTTGAAGATAAGACTCAGACAGATGAAGTTTCTAATAATGCAAGAGTTACATAATTAAGGACCATTGCACACCTGCTCTGCCTAGCCCATGATTCAACACTGGCCCCATCCAAAGTCTCCCTCGCTCAGAGATCTCAAAGAGCACTCCCCAGTGGCACACCCACAGCTGAACAGTCCTCATTATATCATCACTAACAGTTGCTCCTCATAAAGTGATGCTACTTTGCAACCCTTTATATTCTATCCAAATTTCTTTAATAATATATTCTCTCTCAGAATTGGCCTAAGGCTTCCAATGTCTTCATCTGAACTCCAAAATGAACCCCCTAGAATGTATTCCTTCTGCTAAATCTGTCAGTATTTTCACAGACTCCTTGGATAATCATACTTTGGTTGTACAGTCTCACTTTAAGTTAAGAAGATTTTAACAGAAAAACACCGCACGCACACGATCTTTGATTATTATTCAATGCAGAGGAAAACATAAAAATATCCAAAAATCTAATATGTTAGAGCCAAGAGAGGTCACAAGAAAGTATCTACAATAATTATAATTATTAGTCCTATTTTACAGAAGAGGTTCTGAGGCTCAAAAAGAATGGGGCTTGTCCCAGTTTATAAATCGCTAGGACATTTATAAGTAAATACACTTATTTTCTTTTATTTGTACTATGAACATTTTTAATATTTACACTTACCAGAAACTTATAAAAGTTAAAATTGTTCAGGCATAATTTTTGTCAACCTACTTTTTGTTCTACATTTCATAACTACTTTCCCTGTTTCTTGCTAAACATGGAACTACTGGTTCCTATCATCACTTCTAAATTCAAATAAATTCAATTTAGCCAAAATTTAATGAATAAGTAATTTTGCTAAACCCTAAAAAAATGTTCATTCTATAGATTTTAAATTCCTAGGTCTGAAAGATTCTCACTGATAAAAGAGGAGTTAACAATTTGTGAGTGAACATGAAGATGCAGTCAATCTGAATAGTGCAGGGAATGCCTCTACTTACCACTTGGTCTGAGATCTTAACACATTAAGACTGCTTTTAGGTATGGACACCAAGGGGGGAAAGCGGGGGTGGTGGGAGGGTGGTGGTGGGATGAACTGGGAGATTGGGATTGACATATATACACTAATATGTATAAAATAGATAACTAATAAGAACCTGCTGTATAAAATTAATAAATAAAATAATTTTTTAAAAAAATTTGCAAATCAAAAAAAAAAGAAGGCTTTTTATAGACTGTACTATATGTAGGACTTACCAAAGAAATACAAACATAGATGGCCCCAACCCCTCTGATCAGTACCCTCTGGAAACTTACATTTCATTTATGGAGACAAGATCAAATTACTTTAAACATTAGCAAATAGTAATAGCATATAATTAAATACTACATTGAAGGCTACAGACTGTCAAATGTCACATAAATACAGAAAGAGTGAAATGGGTAAGGTCTGGAGCTTCTGAGAAGGCTTTAGAGAATCAAGCGGACTTGAGTTTAATACCTGTATGGATAGAATGAAGGTATATAGAAGGGAAACTAACACAAGAGAACAAGAAAAACTACACGGTTGAAATCAGGATGTTTGGGAGGCTACATTTCAATGGATAGTCCCATTTGGGTCCCTGGATCCAACCATATTTCAAGCCCTAGAACTTCCCATTAGAGTGAGATGATGGTTTCAGTGGTTTTCTTCTCCTAATGGGTCATAAGTGGAGTATCCATGGCACTCTCCATGGACCCAAAATCTAATTAGGGTGAGCGTATTTTAAAAAAGGAAAAAGGAAAAAGGAGAGGGGGGGCCCAGAATGGGAAGCCAATACAGACTCCATATGCTTTTAAGATTTTTAAAAGTGATATTTTAGGGCAGTGGAATTATTCTTTATGAGCCTGTAATGGTGGATCCGTGTCATCATACGTGTGTCAAAATCCACAGAATGTACAACTCAAGGAGTGAGCCCTAATGTTAATATTGGCTCATTGATTGTAATGAATGTACCACACTAATGCAAGCTGTTAATAGGGGATACTGTGTGTGTGTGTGTGTGTGTGTGTGTGTGTGTGTGTGTGTGTGTGTGTGTACAGGGGTGAATGGGTATATAGGAACTCTCTGTGCTTTCTGCTCACTTTTTCTCTAAATTTAAAAGTTCTCTAAAAAATAAAGTCTATTAACATTTTTTTAACTTTTCACCACCAAAACTCACTAATCAAAATTTCAGACTCCTTCCATTTCTAATGTCTGAAAAAGTAGAAGTCCCCTGAGATTTTCCTAATTAGTCTTCTAGTCTTCTAAACAGAGTGGTCCAAACAGCCAGCAGGAGCCCTTCTTACAGACAGTTTGCACTGAAATGTCTGTCCATTATTATACTGCTTGTATTAAAGAGGCAAATTAGCTAACTGAGCAGTGATACTGCGAATGGGGCAGTGAGCTCATAAACGCACAGTCTACCTGGAGCTCTTCCATTCCAGAAAAATGCTTTCAGTTCAACAGCACAGGTATCTGTTCTCGGCTCTTAAAATAAAATGCTCATTTCACTTTTCTGTGTTTATAAAAGTAATTCATGTTCATGGTAGAAAATTTGGAAAATATAGAAAAGCTTTTTTTTAATAGTCCATCATTCCACCTTTTGATACATTTCATTCTAGAATTTCTTCCTATGCATTTTAACATACTAATAATATTTTAAATATCTTAATATATTTGTGATCATGATTGGCAGAGTTGTGATTTTTTAAATTACAATAATCTAAATAAATTGCTTAAAACTCCATTTTTCCTAATTTTGTCTCCAGTTTCTCTGAAACTGCCTCCAAGTTTCACTTATGAGTAAAACAGCACAAGACAAATCATAGGATAGTCTATGATTTAAAAGCCTTTTGCAAATGTGAAAGCTCTCCAAGACTGCTGCAGTCAACTTTTCAGCAATATAAAATATACAGCTAAAACCACATTTGTGTTACAAGGAACTGGCTTCTTGTATCAGCTGAAAATTTTGTATTATGACTAGAACATTTCTTTCTTTAGTATATAAAAGCAGCTTTTGGACCTCATCATTATTTCATTATTAGTTGTTACCATGTATTTTAATCCTTCAACAAAATATCTAAGCAGCATATAAAATACGATACAGTGAACAAGTTATTAACAAACCATTGGTATTATGCTGCAGAAGCTGAAATGCAAATGCAGCAAGATCACCATGTGTCATCACACAACCATCAGGTTCCAAAACAACTCCTGCAAAGCTGCCTACACTACAGTCCACTGGTGAAGACCCAGCCAGAAGCAAGAATTTCCCCAGCGATGCCAGTTTTCACTATGGTGGAGGCCTAAAAAGCAAAGTTCGTGAATGTACAAAGAAACGAAAGAATCCAATGATCAAAAATGTTAAATAATATAAAAAGCCAGGGAAGACATAAAAAGATGTGGATTATGTCCATGCAGCCCAAATATTCCCCTCTGAACGTCCTTTGTCTACAGAACATTCCCTCAGAAGGCTATTACTTGAGAACGTGCTCTTTCCTCATGGAGTCTCTGGGTAAAGGGATGAATGCAATCGGACCCTTTGTCTGCCTTACTCTCTCATTGGTATTGGTAAAGAGGAGGGCTCTGACGTGTGGCATGATGTGAGCTCAATGAAGCAGCAAAAAGGCAGAGAAGGACCTTGTTCTCGCTCTGCTATCACGTGACCACAGGAAAGTGACGTAAACTCTTTGACCCCCCATTTTTTTTATTTTCAAAGTATGTGTACTGCCCCATTTTCCTCCATCCCTCTCCTTCAACTGTCTTCACTTTTCTTCTAGCCAGTGAACTATTCTGTAGTTCCCAGAAAGCACTATGCTCCACTCTTTGTTTTTGCATCTACTATCCCCATTGCCAGAAATGCTCTCCGTACCTTTCTGCTCCTCAGCCACTTAGCTAATGCCTACTTACGATCCGTGTCTCAGATTAGACATCATTCACCCAGGAAAGCATCCCTGTGCCCTGATATTGGCTGACTGTACCTCCTACATATCCCCACTGCAGTATTCCCTGTACTAAAAGTCCATCTCCTCCCTCTTCTGAAAACTCCTATGAACTTGGCATGGCTAAGCACTCAAAAAAATACAGGTAGAGGAAAGAAAAAGACGGTAAGAAAAAGAAAGAGAGTGGGGAAGAAAGCGCAAGGAGCAAGGAAGGGAACGGTAGCCAAGGGAAAGGAAAACTGACCTTTTCTCTTCACAGGGTTGTTATAAGGACCAAATGAGACAATGTCTACGAAAACACTACAAAAACTCTACGTATCAGGATAGTTATTAAATGAGACATTTTCTGTTCTCTAGGAATTTGGAAATTTCTCCTGAGGCTCAAAGCTGAAGACAAGGGATGACCTAACTGACCATGAATCACTCATTCAAATATATATCTACACTAAATCTACATCTACTCTCTTTCCTGTGAAGCACTATTCAACACTTGGGACGCATATGTGAACCAAGCAAAGACCACAGCCCTTGTAGAGCTTCCGTTCATAAGAAGAAGACAGACAATAAAAATAAACATGGCAAATTGGAAAACTGCCTAACATATTAAACAGGATAAGCGTGTTAAGAAAAAATAAAAGAAAATGAGAGTAGCATTAAGACTAATAGGAGTGACCAGGTCTCGGGGTTTATAATTTTAAAGCGATGATAAGAGAGGGGATTTTTAAAGGGATCTTCATTGGCAAGATGGCCTCTGAGAAAAAACCTGATGAATAAAAGAATTAACCTATGGATAACTGGAGGGAAGATCACCCGAGGCGGAGAAAACAGCTCATGCAAAGGTCCTAAGGAGGCTACTTGCCTGTCATGATTGAAGAACAGCGAGGAGGTGGCTAGGACTGGATCACGGGGCTGAAGGCTTATAGAAGTAGGAGATGAAGTGAAAGGGGCAAGGGGAAGGGGCCAATCATGTAATGGTTTGCAAGCCATTGTAAAAAGGCTGTATTTTACTGTGAAATAGAGAACCACTGCAGGGCTTAGAACAGAGCAGGATCACTATCTAACTTATATTTTAAAAGGGCCACTCTGACTGCTATACTGAAAATAGGTCCCGGAGGGGCGAGAGCAGATGCAGGTAGCCAGAGGAGGCCACTGCAGGAATTCAGGTAAAAGATGGCAGTGCCTTGGACCAAAGTGACATCAGTAGTGGTGGTAAGAAGGGTTAGATTCTAAATATATTTGGAGGTTGGAGCTAACAAGATTTCCTGTTCTAGGAATAAAGACACAGACCTACTAGAGAATAGACTTGAGGATATGGGGAGGGGGAAGGGTAAGCTGTGACAAAGTGAGAGAGAGGCATGGACATGTATACACTACCAAACGTAAAATAGATAGCTAGTGGGAAGCAGCCGCGTAGCACAAGGGAGATCAGTTCGGTGCTTTGTGACTGCCTGGAGGGTTGGGATAGGGAGGTTGGGAGGGAGGGAGACGCAAGCGGGAAGAGATATGGGAACATATGTATATGTATAACTGATTCACTTTGTTATAAAGCAGAAACTAACACACCATTGTAAAGCAACTATACTCCAATAAAGATGTAAAAAAAATAAAATAAATTTTAAAAATTAAAAAAAAGAAAGATTTCCTGTTCTTCTCAGAGTCTTTGATGCTGCTGAAAGCCAAAGACCTGAAACATCTTGAAAGGACTCTGCCCAAGAAGGCTACCTGGCAGACTGCAGAGGCACCTAGCTAGAGGACAAGAGGTCAGTCTTAAAATGTTACCTAGAGTGTATTCCCAAAGGGGACTCTTCAAAGAACCCATGGGCCCCTGTATGAGAGTGACAGCATCAGACTCTTGAAGTGACAGGGGGTATCCAGCAGCCAAGAGAATCTATATCCACAGGACAGGTCAATTAAAAGGCATGTGCCCCTCTCCTATCATCCCTTCTTTCAGCTCCGCAGAAGTCAGAAGCAGATGAAGGAATGGTGAAAGAGAAATGGATAAATAACGTGCAGCAACTGTAGAAGAAAACTCAATTTCTGGTCTGCAGACTTGTGGATCAGCCCTGAATTGGGAGGCAGTCTTGTAGGACTGAGCCCTTAACCTGTGGAATCTGATGCTATCTCCAGGTAGTGTCAGAGTTGAGTTGAATCGAGTTGAATTCTCCAACACCCTGCTGGTGTCTGAAAATTTTTTTTGGTGTTGGGGAACCCCTCTCCCCACATTGAAATTGGTCTTAGAACCCACTTAATGGCATTCTGTTGTAGTAGCCTGAGCTGACTAAGGCAGGCATCAACCAGAGGCATCTATGTAGAGAATGTGACTTACTAGCTGTGTGACCATGGGTAAATTATTTCTCTATTCCAAACTTTTCTCACTTGTAAACTAGGAATAGCAATAGTACCCACTGGATAGGTTAAAAAAAATTAGTACATGAAAATGCTTAGTAGTAATTATTATGGCTCATGGTAATTATTGAGTATGTGTTGTTATTGTCTTAATATATATGTATAATCTCTTACTGTGCCTAATATAAATTAAACTTCATCAGAGGTAGAGATGTATAGGAAAAAACATAGTGCATGCTTCAGGCACCCACTAGTAGTCTTGGAATGTATCCCATATGGATAAGGGGGAACTACTATATATATGAGAAATATATATTTGGTCATCTAAATACCAAATATATATTTCTTATAAATCACAATACTGGAACTATAGACTGGGTGGTTTATGAACAACAGAAATTTATTTCTCACAGTTCTGAAAGCTGGAAGCCCAAGATCAAGGCACTGGCAGATTCAGTGTCTGGTGAAGGCCCAATTCCTGGTTTGTAGATGGCCATCTTCTGGCTGTGCCCTCACATGGCAGAGGGGACAAGGGAGTTCTCTGGGGTCTCTTTTATAAGGGCACTAATCTGATTCATGAGGACTCCACCCTCACGACCTAATCACCTCTCAAAGGCACCACCTCCAAATACAGGTGGAGGTGGGGAACATTTTCATTCTACTGCAACACCCCCAGTATATTTGTTTGGCTCAAACAGCGTTTTTTGCCTGTTTATTTTCATCTGAACGACTTTAAACTGGGTACGACTTTTCAGGTCAGCACAGTCTCACCATTCCTAACTGCCTCGCATGGCTGCCCACTTAATTAATTTACATTACCTACCTAGTTCATAGAGACTTTGGGGTCTGCAACTCCGGCCAATCAACCTAATCTCATTCCTGCCCCTGACCCTCATCTGCTACCCATCTGCCTATACTCATCCTTCTCAATCTGCCACATTCTCCATAGCCTCTCTTCTAGATCAACTACCATACTCAAATCTAGCTCAAGACCTAGCCTGAAGCCTTCCCAGACTAACTTCAGTAAACAATAACTTTTCATATCCTTCGCATTCCAACAGCACTTGCTAGTTGTGGATTATCCTCTTGCTCAGTTGCTTCATTAAAGTATACCTTATCTTCCCCTCCTCCCAAACAGAGTGTAAGTGTAGTGTGATGCTTTCTTTGATGTGTCAGCTTTGCTGGGCTACAGCCCCCAGTTATTCAATCAAATGCTAATCTACGTGTTGCTGTAATGGGATTTTGCAGATGTTTTCGGTGTCCCTAATCAACTGAGTTTAAGTAAAGTATGCTGGATAATCTAGATGGGCCTGATTGGGAGGCCTTAAAATAAGAGTTAAAGATACAGAGAGAGAGACTGATTGATTCTGCCTGTGGACAACAGCTCTGGCCTATGCCCACTGAGTACCATCCTGCCCATAATCTTCCCTTCCTGCCCTACAGATTTTGAACTTGCTTAAGCCAACCCTCACAATCATGTCGGCCAATTCTTTGTTTTACACATGTACATAAACACACACACACACACACACACACACACACACACACACACACACACCCATCCTACCAATTCTATTTCTCTGGTTGAACACTGACTGATACACACAGTAAGTGGAAAGAACCATCTCTTCTCTTTTAAACTCCCGCCATACGTAACATACAAACACACATGCACATAAACTCACATTTGGGAACCTAGTTGATACCACTGAATAAACCTAAGACATTAAAATTGAGACAAAGTATCATATGCACAGAGAAATACACAGAATAAACTGGATAAACAAAAGCTGAGTCATCGAAAAAAATTATAAGAGTAAGCCAGTAAATCATGGACCCTGTGGAAAGAAAAATTTTTGAAATGAAGTCACTAAGTTTTTAATATAGGCTGGTAGTGATAACAGTAGAGAACAAAATGAGAAAACTGCTTCTGAAACAGTGGCAGTACAAGTAAACAGTGAACCATATCTATATCCACCTATTTATTTGAACAGAATTCCAAATAATTAAAATGCAACAAAACACGTATTTTATTTAAACACGTCTAGGTTCCCAGTTTTTTAGTTCATTCTACCAAGCTGTCGTTGTGATGGCAATAACTGATGTTTACTGTTTTAATATTAAAGTTTTCTCACTAACAGTATTAGATATAAATGACTTTGATTTGTGATTTTCCCCCCCAACACTGTGCTTTTAGAATGCATGACATGATTATGTATGAAGTGGGAACTGAAAATTCCCTTAATTTCCATAAGCATGTATTTATGCAGTCTTTAAAGTTTAGAATTATGTAGGCTGCCTAAGCACTAAATTCAAACATTCAAATATAAGTGATTACATATATATGGTAATGGTCCCCAAAATGAAGGAATTGCAAGGAGCAGGGAAAGTAACAGTGAGTACAGGAGTTCAAGGTTACAACTTTCTGGATATCGCACCATCTACAGAGCACGGACATTTTTTAAATATTCTAAACCTTACAGTTGGCTATGCAATGACTCAGAATTGGCACACACTGTCACTAAAACCAAAGGATATGCTTTTGGTTTGAAAACTGGTTTCTTGTGTCAGTTAAAATTCAGAACCACATTTGCTACTCCATGCCAACATCATTCTACAGCACCACTACTATTTAAAATTATTTTAATCAAATGAAACTATGTATATCAAGCCTAACTTTTTACCAAGTTATAAACCCTGAATGCAAGATGTTGTAGAATAGAAATATTGATATTCCACCAGGGAAAGTAGAAGAAGCAGTCTTTT
Organism: Pseudorca crassidens; assembly: GCF_039906515.1. Lineage (NCBI taxonomy): Eukaryota > Metazoa > Chordata > Mammalia > Artiodactyla > Delphinidae > Pseudorca > Pseudorca crassidens. The sequence goes on from NC_090305.1 coordinate 27,246,708, forward strand.
ATTTTATTATTTTAGGAGCTAGAGAAAGAACTCCTGCCCCCCAAATATTAAATTTTGGTTCAAATTCAATTTAGTAAACATATATGAAGCGTCTACTATTTACCAGGTGCTGAGCTGACAAATGTGAATAAAACATAGTTGTTGCCCTCAAGACGATCACTGTGTAATGCAAACAACAGCTATGAAACAATGTGGTAAGTATAATAATAGAGATCTATACAGAGCATTATAGGACCAGAAAAGAGTGTCTCCTAACCTCCTGGAAAGGACAGGAGTATCAGGGGTGACTTCCTAACGTGGTTATCCCTGAGCTGAGTCTCGAAAGATGAACTGAGATAACCAAGCAGAAAGGAGGGAGGAGAGCCTTACAAAGGGGACCTCCTGAGTACAGCAAAGAGCAGAGGCAGCATGCTGGATTTAGGTCACTACAGATAATTCAGGGTTGTCGGAGCCTAAGGAGTGAGACCAGAAGGGACAAAGGGTAATAAATACAATAAATACCAATACACTGATTTAAATCCATACCAAACTATACATATGATGGATAACAAAGACTTTCTTGATTAAATAGATGGACTTGGCATCTGAGAGTGTGGAGAAAGGGAAAACCGATACCAAAAAGAAACTTAAGACATTAAAGACAAACATTGCTCCTTTGTAATTTTGGTTAGGCAGATCCTAAGCAGTTGTAGAGACAGATAAACAACTTCCCCACTAACATCAAAAAACACCATCCACAGATGGTTAAGCTTGCCTACAACATAAACAACTAAGCCACGAACACACTCAGACAATCTCAAAAATATCACCAATGTTATGATTAATCAAAACATTATTTTGACGGCTGTATTCATTCTCATTACAGAAAAAATGTCCAAGGTGTATAACATCTCATAAGCTCTTAAGTCTTTATAATGACACATATCTCTCTAGAAATTAGATTTCCTAAATTGTTTTCCATGTAAACAAACAAACTAAAACAATGACAATGCCCCTAACAAGTAATGCTTTCCTCCAAGAGACCTTAACTGTTACATTATGTCTAGTAGTCTGGGAATTAGCCCTGGCAGGACATAATGACCTGATAGTCTTTACAAAAGATTCCACTGGAGATCAAAACTATGCCTAATAACTAAAAATGTGTGATAATTTTGCTCTTACCTACCATCTAACTATCTTCTAGATAGGTGGGTTTTGGATAGGTATGCAATTATCATATGGAAAATATGCAATATAAGTGAGCACTATAGCTTGATATTATAGTTAAGAGGAAGAGACCTTGGGATTCAACCAGATCCTGGATTAAAATCTGTTTTCTGTCTCTAATAGCCCTGTGACCTAAGGAGATGTACTGAACTTCCCTAAACCTGGAGGATAATGAAAAAGATGCATTTCACAAGGCCCTTCAAAAGTCCCGGCAGGATGAAGCCCCCGTCGCCCCTGGGTGACCAAACAATAACGCATCCTATTGCACCTTTGAGTTCACTCTCCCCATTCCCTGTAACAACCCCTCTCCTGAACTCTGGCTCCCTGAGATGGAAATGCCTAAATAAAAGACCTCCACCCAACTTCTGTAGCAGGCTCTGCTCTCGGGGTAACCCAGGACAGTACCCTAAGGTAACTGAAGCTTAAGGACCTTAACTGTAAAGTCAGAAATTTCCGGTTTCTCATCAAACCAGACAGTTCCCCAAGGAAACTAGGTCCTTCTTCAGCTGGCTGGAAGGGAACGTGCACTTCTGGATTAGAGACTTCTTACGCCTTTCAGGACATTTGGTTTCCTCCAGATATTCCCTAGGGGCCAGGAAGAACCTCTTCCAGCTGTACCACGCTGTATTCTCTTCCCAAGCCCCTCCCCACGAGGGGTGTGCGGAAAACACGCAGCCTCTCCCACGCATGTGCACCCCTGGCAACTCAAGACCCGTGCGGTCTGGAGTTGGAGGGCACGCACCCCTTTCCCTCCTCCCGACTGCACACAGTTGTGATCATGATCGGTTCCATAATGCACTTTTCGATTGGCTTTTCCTTCTTCCTGATTTCTCACCTCCCAGTCCCCCACTCCTTTTCTTGCGTTCACTTCCCAAGATAAATGACCCCAGTCAAGCCCCTCTTCAGCCTCTTTAACGGAGATCTAGGCTAAGGAAATGTCTGTCAGCAAATTAGAGTACAGCAAACACACCTTGGGAGCAAGTTGTGGCCTCAGGCTGTCCCAGGGGGTTGTCCTGTTGGTTGGTTGGAGCCCTAAATGGACAGACCCATGAAGTGTCATTATCTCTTTAAAACATATAGCAAAAGGCCACATATAGCAAAAATCACACTTCCATTTCAAGCACATCGTGGGTACCATACTCAAACAGTTTATAATTGAATTATATCAGCTGGATTTATATTGAAGGCCTCCAGTCTTCAGCTATGTCAGAGGCAATCTGTTGACCAAAGTAAAAAAAGTCTCATCATAAGTGGCATTAGTTTGGAAGACATCAGCCTCAGGGAGGTGTTATCCCTCCCACCAATCACCAATCAAACCCCTACCCAGGGACCTGTGTTTAAAAGGAGGAAACAAGAAACATAAAATTTAAAAAGAAATGGTACCAATGTCATTCCATAGATAGTATAGTGTGTATATAGTTTCATATATTTATAATTATTCACATCAAAAGTGTATAAAGGACTAATAAAATCTTTAATTAAACAAGTTAGACAATACAGTGGAACAGTAATATTGAAGTTTAAATACAGAAAAAGTACAAAAAGGGATATAGTTTAGCAGGTAGTGGGTTCTATGTTATCCCTCTGAACCATTCATTGAAGGCCACTAGGAAAGAGTAATCTTGCTGTATAACCAACGAGAGCTGAATTAGTTTACACTCCTCGGAACAGAGATCTGTGGCCTGAGAAGGAAAAGTAGAAGAGGCAGGTGCTGATAAGAAAAAAAAAGGTGGGAAACATTAGGGGCTCTGCACACCAAGAAGGGAGTGCCACATTTCAGAGCCAAATAGAGCTGCATTGCTTATACACTACTTGAGTCAACAATTGTAGAGGGAACACATTTCCATTAATATGACGGCAATGAAGGAGGGGGAACTTGCTAAACTAGCACTGATGTGAATTCTGTGATTTGCCAGGCATTGTGCCAAGTGATTTATGCTGCCTGCTCATTTAACTGTTCAGAATATTCCTATAAATATTATAAACCCATTTTGCAGATGAGAAAGCTGAAGCATGGGTTTTATGCACCTTTCCCCAAGACCAAACAATCAGTAAGTGGTAGAGCCAGACATGCCTCTCTGACTGCAGGGTCACTGTTCTTTTTCACTACCCAAGGCTGCCCATCTTTCTTTTTGTTTGAGTCAGCATAAATTATTGCCAAACTTTTAATCTACAGTTTTCATTTCCGGAGAAGTAAAGAGTTTTCTCTACAAGATGCCAGAAGTGTTATTTGTAGCATCTAGCTAGCTTAGGAACAAGAAGAACAATTCCTGTAGGTTCCAATATTGACCCCTATGTTTAGAAATGTAGGCTGTGTTTCTGAATTGCATTGAATTGAACTGAATTACATAGAAATTGACTAGAATAGGCCTGATTTACTGACTTTTGAATGTAAGGAATTTGGAATTAAATAATTAAAATTTTTAGTTTTGTAAATTAAAGAAACTCTTTGAAGCGGAATGAATAGCCAGGCCTGATATCTTTCCTTGAAAAGAGAAAAAGCAAACACAGAAAAGAGAAGCGCCATTTCCAGACAGAGACTGAAGGGAAGGAAGTTTAACTGCCAGGTCTTCAGTGATTCTTTCTGACTCTAAGACCACTCTCCAGAGGATGATCTGGAGGGCTCTGGGCAAATCTCTTTGGAGACAGCTCTGCATCTTCCTGCCCACCTTCTTACCTTTCTAAAAATGTCTCAGCTTGTCTTTGAAATATTTGTGACATCAAAATGCAATTGTCTTTTCTCTTGCCTTTTCTCTGAACAGCAGTCCATAATTACTCCCTCTACCACCACCCATAAACCCCTAGAATGTGTGCATGTATAATATATCATGCATGTGTTCAACAAAAAATGGGGTTTTTTCTGCATAGAGAAAGGCTTGGAAATCTGACAAAGTCTTCAAGTTTCTATAACAGAATTTTAAGCACAGTATCTTTTTTTCTGCATTTAACATTGACCCCAGGCGTCTTCTGTGGCTTTAAAGTCTACAAACTTATTATTCAATTTACATTCTTAGGGTTACATGAATGCCAGTTCCTTGCAGGCATTGTGGTTGGCTTGTCCTGGGATACTCGAGTTGCCTTATCCCCATTTCTTTTGCAAACTTAGTCAAGATTTTAAAGGTCATTTTTACTAGCCTTTGGGATGTCATGTTTCATGGAATGCCTCGTCCATGGTCTGGAGCTCTAAACAGTATGCACAGTCACCTGCATCACTGACAGAAGCTGCTTTACTTAAGGTGTCGCACCACTTGGGAAAGCTCCAGAAAGAGGAGAATTTATCACAATAGTAATATAGTATGAAGTTACCTGCAAAGAAATATATTACCAGATAAATATCCAACATGGATATCAGGGTGGATTAGCCCTGCATGCCATTTAAAGAAAGAAAACTACTTTGTAATAGGAAAATTATTTTTATATCTCTGATCTCACCTGCTGCATTTCCCTTCCATTCTGCTGATGATTTTATACACTTTTATGAAGAGCAATTCCAGACTTCATTATTGTTCCACGTGCTGACATTCTTGCAGAAAATGAAAAACTGCCATAACCTTCCCTCCTGCTTTAAAGTCCTCGAAGAGGTGGATCAGACCAGAGAATCTTCTGACTTAAGGTAAATTTTTTATTCTTTTACATAAATCCCCCAGGCAGGAATAAGGAAGAAGTATTTCAAACCAATTCCAAATATTTCACTTGGAATCGCTCCCTGAGAAGAATGGAGCCACTGCCAATTAGCATATCTGTAGATGTTCTGAACAAACCCAGTAATACTTTCATTAATGAGTTGACAGAACAGAGCCCCCAGCTGTCACCTGGGTACATACCCCAACAGAAGAAGTAAAACGTTAAATAAAATAAAGAAGGTCAGATGATTATTATTTCTTAAAATGCCTTTGTAAGGCATGGAGAGGCAGGGTCCACAGTCCAACTGGTCTACCTCAGCTCTCTCATTTTACAGGTGAAGAAACTGAGGCCTGACGAAGTTAGAAGAGCTTTACAAGGCCATGTGGCTACTTAGTGACAGAGCCAGCACTGATGCCCAAGTAAGTATCTTGACCACTGATCTAGTGTTCTTCTCACACTGATAAAAATAATCTCTAATGTGCTACTTAACTATTTTCATAGCTTAGAGAGATAACATAGCAATTTGTTTTGTTTTTCTCAAAAGCTTAATTATACCTAGTAATCACATATCATTGTTCTTTCAGATATCCACTGAAACAACTGTAACGTCACTAAAATATAAATGTTGGTCCCATTTCCTCTTTTTCATTTTTATCCAAAATATGTTATTGGGATGGTTTTCCACTCATCTGATTCAGGGTGCTTTTAGTGCCTTTTACCCTAGGTAGTCGTAAAATGGTCCTCTATCTGGAGTTGCCCAGGGCACACTGAGTGGCCATAACTCTCTGCTTCCAGAATGCCTGAGACAAGAGGGGGAAACAAACAAACCACAGTGTTCACCTGACTCTCTCAGGTGCCCTCAAAAAAGTACCAGCTTTAAACTCTGGTACTCCTAGGACATCTAAAACTTGGGTTGAGATCAAAATAAGCCAATAACCAGGGGTGGTCTTTCTGAGCCTCTTACATGTGCCAGGGAGCTAGGTAGGAGCTGGTGAGATACAATGTCCGAGGTACAAATTTACCCATATTACAAAGAAACACTGATTTGGGCCCCAGGTTTAAAAGCTAAGGGGGTTTTCTCAGGGAGTGTCTTAGCTCAGCCAGCTACAACAAAAATATCATGGACTGTATGGCTTTATAAACAACAGAAATTTAGTTCTGGAGGCTGGAAGTCCAAGGTCAGCTGCCAGCATGATCAGGTTCTGGTGAGACTCTCTTCTGGGTTGCAGGCTGCTGACTTCTTATATCCTCACATGGTAAACAGCAAAGGGCAGAAGCAAGCTCTCTCTCATCACACTTATAAAGGCACTAATCCCATTCGTAAGGGCTCCACCCTCATGATCTCATCTAATCCTAATACCTGCCAAAGACTTCACCTCCTAATAATATCACTGGGGGTGGGGATAGAGTTCCAATATATGAATTTGGGAAGTGGAGGTACACAAACATTCAGTCCATAAGAAGGAATGTTCACTCAGTTATGCATAATACAATATGAAATTTAAGATACTTCAAAGAACTTCACCTTATTAGTCACTTGAGTTCTTTGGGGAAAAAGGGAAATCTCAGGAATTAAATCATCACTCTTAAGGAAAAGAATGCACTATTTAGTATTTCTTTGGGTTTCATTAAATTTCTGTTTATGCTCTGCACTTCAGTTTTAAAACTTGGCCAGATACATCCTTATTAACAACTTCAATCTTGTGGCTAATATTCAGATGTTTCCCATCATCTGCTCCAATTTTAAATGCTCTTACTTGTCCATGCCAACATATATAGAACTCTTTATCAAAAGAAGTTTTCCTTTTTTTTTTTAAATACATTTGTACCTCTAGGACAGAAGCTAACATACTTTATGAATATCATGGAAAAATAATAAAATTAAAATATGATATGGCTATTACCAAAACCTAGAGAAGGGAAATAACGTTGCACACAATTTCAACCATTTGATCATGACGTATTTTTAGATTAAAAAAATTGTATCTGTGAACTCCAATAGTTTCCAAATTACCCTTTGATGACAGACTTCAGAGATTGAGTCAACTGGGTTTTAGCAGCAGTAGGTACCAAGATACTGTGTTAATAGGAACAGTAAAGTGGTCCCTTCTTTTAACAACATCCTGTCCTTTTAACTTAATGCCAAATAAACACAACTCCTGGAACGAAGATTTAATAGGGGGGAAAAAGGGAAAATTTCTCAACAAATAATAGCAGCAGCACTTAAAGCACATGAGGAATTAAGATACATCTCTGCCACCAGATTAGTAATGAATAAATAGAGCCCACTAATTTTTACTGTGCTTGCAGTAAAACAGACCACACAGGCCTTCTCTTCTGGAATCTGTAAGTAGTGCTTTAAAATCCTTACATGGCTTTAGCACCTGTAATGACTTAGGATGTTCAGGGATGTCTAAAGGAAAAGGTACTCAGCATTTTCTTACACAGTTAAAAATAATTTCCTGACTGTTAGCTACTCTGACTCAGAGGACAGCTTCAGGCCCAAACATCAGGGGTATTATTTTCTAGTCACCTATTATCTACATTATGTGACTCATCAATTACCCGTATATAAATTCATCCTCCAGCCCTAATGATTGATATAAATGTTCCCCATCCATGATAACATAATTTACAGTACTAACTCCTTTCATCTACAATTCTGCATAGGTTTTTGACTTGTACTAAGATCCCACATCACTTTAATTTTTCATATGGAATTCATTTCAAGAGCTGCACCCCGGGAACCCCTCACATGACATCTCATTTTCAGGACAATCTGTAAACACTATGACAATCTGTAAGCCAGCCTGATAGGAGGCTATGTTTACAGAGACCCCAAGGACCCACTGCTGCTGAAGGGAGAATCACTCCTACTGTGTTGCTGCTCCCCACATTCGTGAGAGTTCCTGCTAACGGCTGTGTTCTGACTGATGCTGGCACAGAAAGAACTCAGATACGCAGAAATCACTCAGGCGGAGGCTTGGATAGCTGTACAGCCTTTAGTTCTCCGGGAGCAAGGCAGGGCTCAGAATGTTTATACAGAGGCAGAAACATCATCCCACATTCCCCCTTTCCAACCCCCAAATTCCTACTGTCATTGTACTATCCAGATGTGCCCTGAGTTATGACGGAAATTTGACAGTAAAAGTTTTCAGGAAAGCCCCACGGATTCTGTGCATGTGCCACCCTTTATTTCCTATAGCTCAACTCTAAACCTGCTAGTTTTAAAAAAACAGACATGTCTTTAAAGATTATGATTTGGACCTAGAACATGTGTCATGGTAAAACTCACTGAGAACACTTGGAAGCATGGGTATATGACATATTCAACTGGGCATGAAACAGTTAAACAGTAAAAGCCTGTCGAGGCATCCAGTGAACAGCTTTTAACCAAGGGCTGCTGATGTCATGGGGGGTCCTTGATAGCAAAACACAGGAAGTAACAATAAAGTAAATGACTTCTGAGTAGTGGGGGAGACTTTTTTTTAACTAGTGCTCAGCTTGAAGTTTGTTCTATTTCCCACCCTTAAATCTGAGAGAATCTTCAAAACCTTTCCATTACCACTGCAAAGAAAAGGCATTTATTTCCAGGCAGCTACAGAATAACTAAACAAGCACCAAATGAGAGGCTAATCATATGTCCAGCGTTAGCATGAATCCATATAGTAGGAAATAGGAAGCAAATAGCTAAAGCCATGAAAATCAGTAGATAAGGAGTTGACACTTCAAATGCTAAACTTTGTAGTAGAGGGACTAAGAATTCTCCATAATTCATGTATCAGTCCTGACCCAAATAAGTGACCAAGCCTACACGGGCCACTGTAAGATGGAATGCATCAGCATGGGCCACGGATCAACGTGATACCAGGTGATAACAGAAAAAGCAAGTGGCCAGACTTGAACCAGGGCAGTTTGAAACAGACAGACCACTTGTCATGTGTATTATCCTCAGATTTGGGTTTGCCTAATGTTTCCCTGTGATCAAATTCAGATTATGCATTTTTTGCAAGATATCAAAGTCCATCGTGACAATGTAAGTGACACTGTCTTCTTCTCACTGTATCACAACAGGAGGCGCCTGGCCCTGATTAAGGCAGTGGAGGCCAGGTTTCTCCACTGATATGTTAAGAGGCCCCGCTGACTTCCTCCACTCGTTTTCAGTTCAACAGCAACTCCATCACATTGTCAAAGGCACAAAGAATATTTAGTTATAAATACTTCCCCTATATCCAAACAGGAAATAAGCTGAAATCGTCATTTTTACTTTGATTGAAAGTCATCCGTGCCACATACTCTTCTACCTGTACAGTTGTACTTAAGTTTTTTAAATTGGTAGTAGAGAATTGAAAAACTTTGCCTCGTGTCAGGGAAATTTCTGGCTTCAAAAATCAAGTAGAAGAGACCTTAGAGGGGAGGAAGGCTTTTTTTGTCTCAAAGTCTTATTAAATGTCTGGCCGACTCTAAACATAATATTTTAGGGTCCTAAATGTCAGGTTTTCTGTGATAAAGAATGGTGGTATTACTATGATCTCACTTGCCCATTCCTTACTTCATTCTTTATTTCTTATTTCTGTCTTTCTATCTCGCTTTCCTTTCTGTCCTTATATTCCCTTCATTCCTTCCTTCTGTGGATAATCATATAAGCTACTTTTTGTCTTCCTGTGCCCTAAGTACTGATGGCTGGACGCCAGAAAGACAGATATTTCTCAAAATTCAGTGTCCTCTCTTTCTCCTGTCCCACTGCCCTTGACCTGGACATACACCTCTCCTTAGGTGCTAGATGATTGGAAACACACACTTAAAATTCATCTAATTCGTTCTTTCATTATTTACTTAAATTATCATAGTTGGATTGATAAGTGTGGTTTTCTGTTGTAATTTAGAAGATTCTGGTGTGACAGGATGTCCACTGCCAATTAGAAGGCTTCCAGAGAATGAGCTGAAAGTCTCTTCGTTGCTTGTCACGGGACGAAGCCTATTAACTTTCCCTGACTTCCCTTTACTCAGCCAACTCTGTGCAGTTCATAATATTCCAGACAACTTGTGGCGGGGGTTAAATGAAACAAAATAGGTGAAGGCACGCTATCAACTGTAATAAAGCTGAACAAATATAAATTACCGCTTTCATTACTCTTTTAGACAAAAGATTATTCTTTGAGTTTGCTCAAGGCACCAGTCTGATACGCGTGCTTAGGCACTGGTTCTGAAGATACCAATTAGAAGAAAGAGACATAGTCTCTCAACTGGAATGATAAAACTCCAAGACAGAAAAGTACATTAGATTTCCCCTAGGTATATCCTGGGAGTCCTACACCTAAAAATGAAGATCTGGTGGGCTCAGTGATCTATTCAAAGGAGAAGAGGAAGAAGGAAAGGATGAAGATCATTTTCTACATCTATCTTTTACGTCTATTTGTCTATCTATCTATCTGTGAGAGACGAAGAGATAAAGTGCAAGAGAGGAAAAGAGAAAGAGGGAGATTAAAAGAGAGAAAGAGTGCACATCTCGGCTTCACTTATTAAATCTCTCTCTAAAATAAAAAAGAGGAGGAACACCATGAAACAGAATGTCCCCGGGCCTGGCAGGCCTGACTAAATACTGAGGATGTCTCATTAGTGGACCTGATTCTAGTGCTACTTCTACAGGATACCTGATGACCAGTGTCTACTGATGAACATTAATCGTTAAGTTGCTTTTTCTTCCCTAAACAAAGAGTCAAATGCATTGCCCGTGCTGTGGTTTCCTTAATGCCACTATTGTGCAGGGATTCACTCAGCAAGCTAGGGGAATAGCATGTGGATATTGAATACAAAGAGACAGTAGTTTCCAAATGCAGCCTCCAAAAGACAAGATTGTCCCTGTACCCTGCATGGGATGGAATGAAACTGTGTCTTGTCCAAAATTAATAAAGCCTGACCTGCGGGTCCTTAGAACAGAAAAAGATTTCCTATGAAGGTGACATCTGGATTCTCTCCTTGCTTCTGCTACTACCGCTGTTTTTACCACCATTTTCTGTATTCCCATTTCTTTGCTGCAACTGTCAAAAGTTAAGTTTGAAAATATTTTATCCAGCCCTCTTGCACTAAATTCAGGTGAGAGGGAAATTTAGGATTTCTCAAGTGGATATATTTTAAAAGGGTTTAAAGGCCCCACCATTTCTTCCAGAAATTTTAATAAGCATATAGAAATAGCCAGCTGGCTAATCCTGGGAATATCCCTTCTCCCTGTCCATTTTATAGAAAGATCCTGTGGTCAGGAAATATAAAGCTTTCAACACACTGACCACAGCTAGGATTATAGCCTCATATGGTAGAGATTTTTTCCCACTGTCTTTTTCTGGGTGTTGGCGATATCCAGCCGTTCTTTCACGCGTGTCGAAGTCACCTTCACCCTTCACTCACCGGGGAGAACTTCAAGATTGACTGCACTAATGAGGGAGTGTGGAATTGAGACATTACATGTAAATCCATCAGTGTGATTAAACTTAGCATGCACACTGTGTATGCTGGGTATTTTCAAAGAGCCTGGCTATTAAATGGCTTCATATTTTTATACCTTTTGGCACCCTCATAAAAGGACTTAAGGAAACAGAATTTTTCCTCCACTGCTACAGATGGACTAAGGCAAATCTATGCTAAGAAGCTATAAAGTAATTTGAAACGTCTCAGGTTCATTGGTAAATCAAGTCGGTAGCTCTGCAGAATATTTTTACATGTATAAAAACGCATATATTAGTAAAGTTATAAGTGTATATAAAAGCATATATATGGTTCAAAACCTGTTAAGTTGCAAATAAAGTAAAACCTCATTAATTCAGACTCACTTAAATCAGAACTTCTGACCTGACAAAGGTCTGGCTGAGCAGAAGTTTTCTTTACCATATCAATGGAGAAAAGACTTGCTGAACAATTGGCCAGTGTAAATACAGATTACAGGGAGAGTTCATAAACTGCTTAAGAGAATACACTGTCTTTAGTATTCTTGAGCACTTGAGGAGCACTTATTTACATACAAATAACTGAGAGTATGCTTACAGAGCAATCTTATTATTAACCAGAGTACTCTTAAGAATTGCTGAAAGGATTCTTTAATTATTTCAAGTATGCTTCTTCTGTATACTTGAAAGAGGTAAAGCTGCATCCTTTTAAAATATTCTATAGTTCCAACTTCTCACAAATGTATACACCTTTTTGTCCAGTTGATATAAATTAGTATGTGTTAAAATATGTATCATGCTATTATACAATAAAACACTACCATTGTCGTTTTTGCATATCAAGTTCTGTAACAAAACTTAGTACAGTATTTGTGAATTTCTGTGGTTCCTGTAGATACAGCCTCCTGTTAAGTATGGCAGTATGGAATGATAGAAAGAGCATGGACCTTATCTGCTCTCCGACTACCTGCAAGTTGACCTTGAGTCTCAACCTGAGCCTAGGTTTCTCATCCGATAAAATCAAGAGAGGTGCTTTTGCATCCACTTTACATCTCCAACTTGTTGCGAGGACCAAATTACATGATGTTACTTAAGTCAATGAAAATACTTCATAAGGTGGAATGCAAATGTTACAACTATTTTATCTATATAATGGATACTTTGATTGAGAAGGAAATGTTGATGAGGCATACCATGTTAAGATATGCAGATATAAACTTCAAATTCATTATTACCTGAAAAATATACTGTGTCCTAGCTTGGGGTGGAACTAGAGTAAAAGAAATGGAAACAATCTATAAATATCAATACATACTCATTCTATTTACCATCTAAAGTGCATCATTAGGAGTTGAAACCACCAGGAATTTTAGCAATCTGTCGAAAACTTTTAGATTTTAAAAATCTGAGCTACGTTGTGTAGGTAAGGGTTAAACAAAAATTTCACAAATGTACAGGGTTTAGGAAACACAGGGTGGGTCAATGCAAAGCACAGATAAAACCATGTCCAAACCGAGAGCCCTTACAGCCTTGTGCATCTGCCCTAACCTAGCCAGGAACTAGCACAGTGGCTGGCACAGAGAAGGCACTCAACAATTACCTGTCATACTAAGATGCCTCTTGGCCAACTATCAGATAACCCTAGATAGATCCACAAAGGCAGGGTCAACATACTTGCCTTCCAGGACTAAAGATTGTACATTTCACAGGTAAAGGCCCATGTCTGTCTTGTTACTGATGTGTCCCCAAATTCTGCAATTTAGTAATTGCTCAGCAAGAGTTTGCTGAATGAATAAGAACTACATGTTTCATGTAAGTTGACTAAGACGTGGTCTTTACACTTGGAGTTTATCATATGAGGTGGCCAGGGAGAGACTTTCATAATAGGACAACAGGAAGTGTCCTGTTATGAAGTTAGTGCTCTGAGAGCATAATGCATTGATTGTTATCTCAGTTGTACCTTAGAATCACCTGAGGATCTTTTGAAGCAATACCAGTGTCTCAGATCAAATCCTCAAATCAGAGGATGGGGCTTGGACATCAGTATTTTTTTAAACTCTCTCTGGGTGATTTTAATGTGCAGCCAAGCTTGAGAATCTTGGGACAAGAAGTTAAAACAAGTAATTATAACAGCAGGTAAAGGAGTTAGGAAAGAAGTGCTTCTCAGATGAGGTGATATTTGAGTTGGGTCTGTTTGTCCCTATGATCCATCAAGCCCAGAAAAATGCTAAGATTTCTTCCCCTTCCAAATTTCCAACACAGCGTCTCTTCTCTAGGGAGTATGAAGACCTGCTTCTCCCACACTGCTTCTATAGACTCTTCCAAGTTATAAATCTCAAGGACTGAAAGGGGCATCAGTGAGGCTTCAGAGTCCTAAAGTCACACCTCCCTGGAGGGTAAGATTCAATACCTCAGTCTGGAGCAAGACTGGAATAAAAGGCAGAACAGAGACCTTGTGATTCTCAAATGGATGAATTGGCTAATAGTGTCCACTTTTCTTCACTTTGGGAGTTCTTCACATGTGATCATATTAAAGGTGTGTGGTTTCAGATTTAATCGTGACTGGCATGATCTGAGAAGTCAAAGCATCATTTTTATCTGCCACAAGTTTCAATCATGTTCACACTGAGTTCTGTTAACTTACACTCACTTTTATTTAAAATAAGTGAAGAACCTGGTCCACCACATCAGGAGGGAAAAACAAGGGAGTTCTTTATCTTATGAACCTGACCCTCCAATCCCAACTAAGTTGGAGGAACAATTTTCACCTTCCTTTTGTAACTAATACAAAAAATTGTAATGCCAAGAGAGTATCTGTCGTAAGGGATCTGTCTTTAAAATACTGTACTTCAGTCCCATGGGATCAGAATTTTTTAAGGCCTCTTCTTCAAAGCTACTGAAAGATATGTTAGAAAAACAAGTTGACACTTATTTAGAATAAAAACCAAAGTCCTAAGATCTTTTGTAGAGGAAAGAGCACTTTGAAACTGAAGTTCTAATGGCAATCTGCCAGGAGCCACACGCATGAAACTGGACAAGCCATTCTCTAAGCATCTGTAAGATGAAGTGGTCAGGCTGATGTCGTTAAAAGGAACTTTTCCATGTTAACATTTTGTCCTACTTTACATTCAACACATTGACAATAGTTTCCAAATGCATCCAAGGCAAGCAAGAGACTATCCTGAGGTAAGAAAAAGCCAAGCCTCCCCCTAGTGCTTTCAACATTTGTTTAGCGATTTCCACATTAAAAATCCTCTGAGGTTTGATCTCACCACCACCACCTTTGGACAGGGCCTTTTTTTGTCTAAGCATATTAGCACCAAGGCAGTTCTACCCTGACCAAGTTCTGAAGAATCCTGGAAGATTACATCTATATAACTTTTATGAGTATAGGCAGCCCATATGGACTTTATTGGTCCCTAGAAACTTCTTCCTACACAACTATGCTCATTTAAATGAAAGAGCTACAGCTCACGTGCTTTATTTCTCTGTGTAAGGTAGGCTGTATGTGAATAAAAGGAAAGGGCTGCGAGGCAGTAGAAGGCAACATACAAAAGGTACTGTTACAATTACTGTTTTCTGTCTTATCATACTTATTCAGGGACTATAAAGCAATGAATAAAAAGGATACGTGAGTAGAATGACAGGGCGGGTCAGTTCTAAAGACAGTCATACTTTCAGGCCCACCACCAGTGGATCCAACAGGTGTATTCAATACAACTGCATTTACAGATCTAACAGAGCTGGAAAGAATTTATGACCTCCATTGCTTGTGTAAACAAACCAAAAAAAAGGTGCTTCTGGGGGAACATAAACTTTCCCTTCACATCTATATAGTTCATAGGCCCTTCTCTCATATTAATGAGATTTTAGATATTACCTATAGGATCTCTAAAACCCTTGCTATATGTATTTTTGTGGCCAGGTACTTATAAAGCCAAAGACTTGTCAAGGAACCAATTGGACAGAAAGGGAACTTAACGTGCATTTGATCAGCATCATGAATTATCTTATTAAACCAACCCAGGGTATGAATGACGGCAGGTCCAAAGGAGAATTAAAATCACCCACATCTTCCCCAAAGCTGAGAAGGGCCACAAAGGACCTAACTGATTATGAGGTTAGAAATTATGTTTTCAAGCTCCCATCTGGAGGCATGTTTGTTTCTTACCGTGTGAGTTTGCTCCTGAGTTCTTCAATGGTCTGTTCTGAAAGGGTGAGACTGACTGAAACAAATGCCTCTGTCTTCAGGACTTAAAAAAAAAAATCATTGAAAACAATGTAGGGATATAAATGTCTGTGCCCACAGCCAAGATAAAAAATGCAAAGTCTGGGCCACCTTGCCTTTAATTTTCTAACTGCTGTTTTGTAAGGCTGTGTCATGCTTCTCAGTTCAAACACGCTTTGGCTCTTTATTATTCATGGACCTTTTTCCCAGTCAGTGGTGTTGAATAATAAAACAGCCCAGGATCAAATGGGCCAATTCTCCACGCCTGACACCAACTGCTACTGTTCGCTGGGCTCTGCCAAGCGTTGCCTCTGATAATGAGTGGGATTTGGTTAAACAGTAAATTAATGAATAATGAAATATCCAGGTTGATCAGTTAGAGAGCACGCTTGCTTTGCCCTGGGCTAAACGCTTGGGGCAGAAATTACTCTCAAAAGGCACTTGCCTGGCTGCTGGTCTGGATAACTATTTTACAGGCTATTGCTTGACAGAATGCTGGGGAGGGGGGAGCCAGTGGGGGAGAGGAAAGGAAGAAGGACAGAGTTATTAACAGCCAAAAAAAAAAAAAAAATGAGAGAGAGAGAGAGAGAGGAAGAATAACCTAGTTATCACCTTGTAGGTTTCTAAACTGCATGTGTGATAACAAAGTCACAAATATGATCTGGAGAAGTCTGAGTTCTAAAATTCCCAACACATGTTTAACATCAAGGAGGAATGATGAATGAAAACAGTCTTCTGCGTGTGCCTGTGCACATATGAGACTAAACGCAGAACGACTGCCCTGCAGACACATGTTCCTGGGTACGCGTTCGAGTGAGGACATGCAGAGAAGCCATCCAGTGTCTAGTTGACAGGAAAACAATACCCTCATTTGAAGGCTTCATCCTCTGATTCTTAGACATACCCCTTATACGAATTTTAGAATATTAAAAATAGGACTTTTCCAAAAACCTCCATTAGGAAAAATGTTTCACTGCAACTGAGATTCTATATCTGTGTATGTGCATGTGTGTGTAGTTTGTCACTTTTCAACTTTAACTTCACGCAAGAGTCTTAAATTGTTATGTAAGTTTATGCATGTATTAGTAATAGGTTTGCTCATTCAAGATCAGATACATGTCCTTTACAAGAAACAAGCTTTGAATCATCAAAAACCCACAGCAGAGTGCCACAGGGACACCACATACTGAGAAAAACGTGTTATTTCACTCGATATTTGTTTTGGAAATAAATTTCTCTAATTGGTTATCTCTGGAATATCTTATTCTTTCAGAACTTGAGCCCCTTTCAAATGGCCTCAAGATGGGTGGACTTTGAAGTTTTACACGGTGGAAGCTGAAATACTTCTCAATAAATTAACATGTGGTAGGTGTTTGTGTTTTGTCAAGTTGTTTGGGTTTGGTTTGGCTTTAGTTTGTTCTTAGGTGTAAGAGAGAGAAGGGCTTTCACAAAAGTAGGAGGAAAGTGAGGATGTATTCAGGAACCTCATTAACTGTTCTCACAGCTGGAAGTAAACTCAGAACAGTGCCGGGGAGAGGTGGACATTATCTTCTTCTGGTGCAGAGGTGACAGATGATAGGACTGTAAGAAAAAACTGCCCACAGCCTCACTGAGAAAGGAGCAATATGAATCACCTACAGCTTCAGTGTACACGATTACCACACTCCACTCCTCAGGGCCTACAAAGCAACAAGGCCTAACGGCTGCTACTCCCCTAGTTTCATCCTGCAGACTAGTATCATAAAGTTTTCACCTCTCCACACCAGCATCCAAACCCCTCCCCCAAGAAAAAATAAAATGCTCTAATTGTCTTTATTACTTTCAGGCACTAGCCACCAAACACAGATGTTCACTATTGAGAATTAAAGGAAGGGTAAAGGTCACAGGGACTCAGATCAGCTTGATCCTTCTTTGGACTATTTGACCCCATTGTCTAGAATGGCCCTTATCTTTGAAGAAGAAAAGAATATTTATATTGCACATAAAAGGGAATGAAATCATTCAGTGGGCCCATTTTGTTGGCAAGGCTCAGGCCTGTGCCGTACCCACCCCTTCCCTAACCCTAACCCCTTCTTAAAAACAGCAAAAGGGAAAGTGCGTGAAACAACCCATAAAACGAGTCAACTGTGCTTCTGCCTCAAATCTTGGTAGTTTCCTATCTTTAGGAATCTCTGGCCAAAAGAATTCTCTTGAATGCAAGAGCCCTAATACCTAAAAAACAAACAAACAACAAAAAAACCTTTCCTGGGTTCCTTAACACATAGGACTCCCTTGGAAAAGAAAATTCACACTGGTATATGTTTTTTTGTGGATGTTTTTGTAGTCCTGCTATTAGGGAATTCCCATATTGTGTGTGTGTGTGTGTGTGTGTGTGTGTGTGTGTGAGAGAGAGAGAGAGAGAGAGAGAGAGAGAGAAAGAGAAAGCCCTAACTACAACCCCCAAAAAAGGTCTCATACCTTGTTTCTGGTAGAATCATTTATCAATGAGTTTAACATATACACAAAATTCAACCTAGTCCAAGATTGATACTTTGATCTCAAAGTTAGCACTAGCACCTTTTTTGGGGGCGGCAGCGGCGGGGGTAGTTGGTTAATGGAGCACTAAGATTTGGTTTGGTTTTACACTTGTTTTCTCTGCATTGATTGGCATTTTCCCAGCCATTTTGTACAACCCCTCCCCACCCCTTCCCAAACCTACAAGGGTGGACCGTTTCCCAGTAAAATCCACTGCTGTGTAGAAGCTATCTAATATCCTGTTTCCTTAGAAACTCAGATGATGGTCGCACTCACTTTGCCCACTTGAACAGCCACCGGCGCTTCCAGGTCATCAGGTGTTTCCGAGCTGCCCGGCCTCTACTTGCGCATCCGGACGCCAGGTTCTAGCGTTCAGGACCTGATGGTTCACGCAGGGAGCGCTAGAACTCATTGGGGTGACTTGTGTCCGATTTGGGTCCGAGTTTCCCCAAAGACTTGCAAGCGTCCCTTCCACGCCTCTGTACCCCAGTGCTCACGTGCCAGCTTTTCTCCAGTCATTTGATAAATGTCTGTACAAGAAGGAACATTTGACTGTTCCAGAGGTCAGATTCTGACCTCCCCAGAATATTCTACGCAAACACGCCCTGGACGTGCCCTCCTCCCGGTAAAACGCGTGGGCTAATGACAGCTGACAGCCACATCCTTGAAACGTTTGCTAATACGTCAGCGAACAGGTACGTCCCGGACGTTGACTGGTAGTCCAGACACAGATGACTGCCAGGCCTGCCCTCCGAGCGGCCTGAGCAGGTCACGCTTTGCTAAGTCCATTGGCTATTATGCTGCTTTTTAAAATTTTTAAAGAGCATTTTTATGCAGAGGCCTCTCCCGGCAGCATGTGTGACCCCTATTTGAGTCTGGACGCCTCTCGCCTGAGTCAGCTCCAGAAGGCTGCAGCCCGTCCGAGAGAAGGGAAAAAGCGAAAAGCAGCAGAGTGGGAAAGAACAAATAGGTTCCGAACAAATGGGCCAAAAATCGCCGCTTGACCTTGCTAGTTTGAGACCAGCGGCAGCGTAGAACGTGTTGAACTTGTGTGACAAAAAGGCTCCCTCAATCTCAGCATAAACAGTTTGAAAAAAAAAGAAAAACGTTGCCCACGCCGCAGCCGTTTGCAAACTTAACCTCCAGGACGCGGAGCGAAAAGCCTGACGCGCCGACCGCGCCCTGGGTAGTCGCTAGGCCCGGAGTTACGCCCCGGGGCGCCGTGGCGCGTGCGTGCGTGCGCGTGCGTAGGCGTCCGCGCGTGCGCGCTCGTTGACACTCGGCCCAGCCACCCGGAGAGCGTGCCTAGTCGCGGGCAGGGGCGCCGCGTGCGTGCGCTCCGCGCGGGCAGGGACGGCTTACGCGCGATACGTACGCACGCAGACTGGGCCAGGGTTGTGAATGGCTCAGCGCTGGTGCCTAGTCTCCGCGTTGCTGTCCGCGGTTGCGTCCTGGAAACGTGAGAAAAGGCGGTGGGAGTGCTCCAACCTGTGACCTGAGGGAGGGACCCGTGCCAAGAAAGTGGACCCGGGGAGACGTTTGACTGAACTCGCCCTCAGGAAGCGCTGGGATTATTTATGAGGCCTGATTTAAAAGTAGTGGCTGCCAGGGATGTGAAAAAGGAGCTCACCCCAAGCTATGAGAGAAGTTATAGTCGTAAGAATGCTGTTTATGACGGTATAAATCAGTGTGGAGCTTGTGATGGGAAATAACGGAGAGCATGAGTTTGGGATAGACACAAGGAAACAAAGTCAAGAAGGAAAATTGAGTTTTCGCCCTCCGTGTTCTGCCCCCGCGCAGTTCCTCCTTTCCAAGGCGCCCACGATTCCTGCGGGGAAGCTGGGGAGGGGTGAGCCCACCCCGTGGCGGGTCGGGTCGGTTCGGGTCTTCCCCAAGTTGAAACGAAGCTTGTTAGAGGGCGAGGGAATACATGTAAATAAACAACTCAGAAGATTTATGGGAAGGAGTTCAACTTTATAGGACTGTATTTATAGAGCCATTGCTGGTTCACTTTTTAAATAGATTAATGGGAAGCTAAAATTAATGGACTTGTGAGCTGCACATTTAATTTCTGAGGCTTCGACATGACAGACAACCGCCTTCGAAGTCCACGCACGGAAGGTAGCCTGCGTCGGGAGTCATGAGCGCCCCCAAGAAGACACACGTCCCATCGGGCCAGTATATCTCTGGTGGCTCTAAGCTCTGGCTGCCCGGGGTCCCAGGGAAAGGACCCCATGGGGCTGTTTTTGCAAATGAAGAGAAACAATGTGGCCTCATAAAAAAACAATCGGCTCTTCTTCCTCCTAGCATTATTTTTAATCAGGGCCCGTAAGCCGCTAATGCGGGCGGGCGAGCAGGCGGGCTTCTTGGCCACTGGAAGCCGCGCACCTGGGCTGGCTGCCTCCAGGTCACCTCCTCCAAGGTCACCCAGCGTCCCCGCGCTGGGCCTGTGGTCAGGGTCCACGGCCTAGCGGTTCCAGCTGCCGTTCTTTCCTTACTCCTTCTGCAGCCTGGTTAAGACAGTAACAAAAGGGCCGGCGAGGAGCTGTAACTAGCAGCTCTGGGCCATTTTGTTAGACAAGGCTCTCTCTGGCTTCGTATCTTTCCTTCCCTCTCCTCAAGTTCTTTCCCCACATTCAGGCCCCTCAGGATCTTGAGTTTGGGGTGACTGTCTCAGATCCTTGTCAAATGGTGGTGGAAAGAGGAGGTGGTCTGGAATTTACCTATGGAATAATAGATGGAAGGTCTGTTTCTCCAGAGCTGGTGTTAACCCTTCAGTAGGAAAACTTGCCATAGGGTATGGAAATTACTCATCACCGCCTTTGTATAATCCTAGTGGTAACCAACCCCTCACTCTCCAAAAGGCAAATGAAAAGGAAACTCAATGTAAAACATTTGAGCCAGAGACAAAGGCATATACCTATTTTCTTTCTAGATAAATGGATTGCACGCCCTCTTAATCACACTTCCCTTGTGTATTTTTTTCTTCCTTCTACTTCCCTTCCCTTTTTGATTCACTCATTTATAATTCTAGCCATGATACCCCCCCTTTTTTAGTTAATAGGGAAGCCAAGAAGTGGAAAATCTCACATAAAGCAGATTCCATTGTCCTTTCTGTCTTTCCCTATAGGGAAGTCCAACTGGGAATGAGTCATCTGAAAAACAGAAAATTGATATGGGAGGCATATTACTAATTACCTGAGTGCCAACTATATGCTAAGCACTCTCCTAATCCAGGGTTTTCGAGATTTAACTTTGCCAGTTATCCTTAAATATATACATGTTGCTGTTCCTGCTTTTTACAATTAAACTAGACAATGTTGGAAAGGACCTTAGGAGGCCCACATTTTACAGATAAAGACTGAGGTCCAAAGAGAAACAGTGACTCGTGCATACCGTTTAACAGCTTGGACGGATTTACTTTCCTAGCCTCAGGGAAGACACCCAAGCCTTGGGATGAAATACAGATTGAGAAGATGTTTGATCACTGCAGCCCATTAGGGCTGGGCTGCAGCCCATTAACCCAAATGAGAAAAGCTCTGGCTTCCCTGGGCATCCTCTGAGCCTAAGGTAGGAAACCTCCTAAGACAGCCTCTTTCCTCCTCTGGTCAAGGGAGTTTTCCTCATTTGTTTACGGAAGGCCTTGCACTGCTGGTGAGGTCAGGGTTGGGTTCAGTCCTGAAATGAGCCAGTTAACTCCCCCAGATCCCAAGGTGTGGGGTGCAGGAGCCCATACCTGGCCCTGTGGGCTTCTGTCCTGCACCATCTCCGTCAAAGACATCATGGCAGAATGCCATCCCACCAGCAACATGAAGGGAGCATCATCTTTGACTTGGACCCAGAGGCCCTTCGTTCCTGGGACACGGACTCTTAATAACCTGGGAAGTAAGTAATTTGACAACCTCATTTTTTTAAAGGGCAATATAAACCAAGAGATGCAGTTAACGTGGGCTTTTATTGCAAATCCAGCTAGAAATAGGAGAGAAGAGTGTCAATTTAGAGTTTTAATGAATCAAAAACACCTAGTGAAAACAAAAGTGTCCATTTTTTCTGGGAGGCAAAATTTATTGTATTTATTGTAAGGAAAACACTGCCTGTGTTTCAATGATTGGGGGGGACAAAAAGAAAAAAATTCTTGGCCATAAATTGTTTCTGTCTGTAGAATTAAACAATATCTATACTCAAGAAACTGAAGATGAAAACACAACAAAAACACAACAATCTTTTTATTTATGTAAATCAGGTCAACACTGGACAATAAACCAATTGCTACCCATTACCATAACAGCTTGTCTATAAAGAACAGAAAAATTCAGATAGGATTCTACCTAGGGTCAAGCGGTTTGTTTTTTTTTTTTAACCACCCATTCACAGAGGTATAGATTCACAGATAAATAATCCCAAACTACCTGCTCACCATATTTACACATTCCCATTAAATTAAGCATAAATAAATATATACAAACTTAACATGGATACCCTCCAGAGCTCTTCTCGTGAAGAGTCAATAGATTGATATTTCTCAATTGTTGTTAAAAACAATGTTAGTGAATTAGAGACCAACTCAACAGAGGAGTCGATTTTGGCATTTCAAGAAGAATAGTGTTCATTCTACTTTTTAAAAGAAAACAAAACGAATTTTGTTATTTTTTTTTAACCTGATCATTTAACATACATCAGCACAGGAGGGGAAACACTGTTTGGGCTCTTGAGGCAACATCAGATGGTTTAAGGTTAATTCCTTTCCACAGAATGTATTACGCATACAGGATATCAAATGTGAGGACAAACTCCCTATAAACACTCTAAGTAGGGACGAGTTGCCCTTTTAAGTAAGGCTTTGTACCGGAGGAACAGTGTGTAGATAAGTTTGGGGTATTTCAGGTTTTCCATTCGACCGAAGTTTTCATAGGATATAAAATAGTTGCTTGAGAAAAAGTGGTTTCCTTGGCCAAAGAAAATAAAACAGGCAGGTCTTTGAAAGGTTCTTCAGTTCTTTATGTAGGGCTGGAGAAAGCTAAGGATGTGGTGCCAGGGAGAAGGAAAAAAGAAAGCGAGCTAACTAGGGGAGAATCCTCGCCCAGAACAGCCCTTTTCTTCTCTCTTTGCTTCCAGGAGAGCCACAATACGTGCAAGAGGAGGCAGGACTGGACAGAGAATGGTCAGGAGACCTTTAGAACCTCCAAAGGAACTTGCAGAGTGGAAAGTGTGAGGGCAGCGCTGCCACGTCCTGACTCTTGCTTTCTACCTTTAGCTCTTTTGGTTTGGGACCGGGCACTTAGGAGTGGGCACGCGGCTTGGATACAGTGTCTTAAGAGTGCAGGGGTGGGGTGGGGGGAGAGCTGCAACTCACCTGTTTAGTTTGGAAACAAGAGTCAAAGGGGCTTGCTTTAAAACGTTTCCCTTGACTTAAAAGGCAAACTCTTGAGTTAATCCCACTGTTTATTGATTTATGGGCCCAAGGAAACCAAATCTTTTAATAACTCAATTATCAGATAAACGTAGCAGGCCTGGCTAACGAAAGCAAGGGGGCGGGGGTCGTACAGGAAAGGAGAAGTGGGGGAGGGAGAGGGGGCAGTGGGTTCTCTCCACGTTGCGTGGAGGCGGGGTGCGGGGGACAGATGCTAAGCGCTCTGCTCAGCCCGGGCGCCAAAGGAACGCCCGGAGGAGGGCGAAGGGCGACGAAGGAGCCTGCGTAGCCCAGTAAGACAATTCCTACCCCATCACCCGCCTTTGGGAGCCTGAGGGTGGAGAGATTTCGTACCGGCAAAGGCGGGGGAAGCTTCCGATCCCCTGGACATTTCTAGGCCACTCGCCCTCGGGAAGCACGCGCCCGGGGCGGCCGCTGGCAGCAAGGGGCTCGGGCAGCGCTGAGACCCCTCCCGCCTGCAGCCCGCGGGGCGCCGCCCCATTACCTACTGGAGCACCGGGCTTTCTCGGTCGCCTTAGCCCTTAGGCTGAGACCGAGAGCGGGAAGGGCCCGCGCGGCCCGCGGCCCCTCCAGCGGCTGATTCTATGTCCTCAACACGACTGGGCGCGAGTGGCCCCCACGCTCTCGGGACCTGCACAGTAAGAGCAAGGCGCGTCCATCGCGTCTCTCGCACGTCACACGCGTGGGGCGCGTTGCCCTGCAAGGAAAGGAGACGATGGTTTTCAGTGCGGTTTCTCCCGGCCTTTGGCAATCAGAATACGTCTAATGCAAGCGGCCAGGCCCTCGGACAAAGGCGCAGGCTTCTGAGCTGGGAAGAGATGGAGTGTCTACACGCTCCCTGAGGTCTAGTTCCCGGCCTTTGCACTCCTGTCAACTCATCTATGGCTGAGCCCTGAACACCCAGAGGCCCCCAAAGAAGCTGACGTGGATGGGCTGGGGTCTGACATCAGCCATTGCTTGGGCCCTCCTGGTGGTCCGAAACCAGCTCCCTAACTCAGCCCCCCCCCATTAAAATGTCAGTGCAAAACTCAGCAGGTTCCTAAATCCGACCCTCTAACCTCCCTCCTCCCCAGGCCAAGGCCCATGGGGCAGCAGACCTGAGAGTCCCCGTGGGTCCTAACTGTAAATCCTGCAGAACAAACCTCTGGATCTTTATATTCAAGGGATGCTGCAAAGGTCCTAATGCCTACTTTGTTTAAAGAGATGCGTCCATGCACACTCTATTTAGAGACCTAGGTCATCCACTCCTTCGCCCCTGGGGATTTCCCACTGCTTTGGGGATGGTGGGAACAATGGGTTTCAGATCTTATTTCAAGATAATGCTCAGGTGAAGCCCAAGAAAGGAGCAGGGCTGCCAGAAGTGAGAGATATTAAATGTATGAAACTTTATCCACTGGGAATAGTCCCAGTGTATCCAGACAGTACCATTCAAAGCTGAAATACATCTCCTTTCACTTTGCATTATTTTACCATTATTGCCAAAAACAAGTGCACGTCTGGGAGGGGAAAAAACGCCTCATTCATAAAGCATCTTGTAAGAAAGCAGTTGTTGCTGAAACACGGGAGATTGCACCACCCCCCTCCCCGCGACCACTCGACCACTAGCAAAGCTGCTGCTTTCCCCACAATCACCAAGGAGCCCAAGGAAATGGAATCCGCTTTAAAGGCAAGGCAATAATGTTAAAATATTGGGCTCCAAGAACACTTACTCCTCTCCCCTAAAATTCATTTAGCAGCTCCCCACTTCCCCGGAATTCTGTGTTGAGGTATCTGTTAGCAACTAGACTCAAAGCTGCTTCAATCTCTTATTGGCCACTTTCTAAATTATTCCCTTTGAGCTTCTTTAAAGAAGTGCACCTGCAGAATTCTGACACACAGGCTGTGATTAAAAAGGGATCGGAATTTTTTTTTTCTCTGTACCTTATAGATTGTGTAGGAAGCCCAAGTCCTCTTTGAAGAAGCTCATAAACCATGCGGGCAAAGCTTTGGAAAACAGAAGAGAATGAAATGGTACATACCCCTCCGAAGGAATTACATACTAATCAACGTATTCATATTGTGTTTGGGTTTTACTATTGTTCTTAAAATCGGTAGATGACACATATGATAACAAATGCAAGATGCTCTGTAGGCAGATGCTGGCAAGGCTGGGAACTAGTAACGTTTCGGAAAAGAACTGATGAGGAGTCTGAATCAACTTATTGGTCCGGATTTTCCTCGGCCGGGCCGCGGGAGCCTCTCCTCGGCCAGCCGGCCCGAGAGCTGCAGCCACCGCCTGCGTCCCCGCGGGCCTCCCGCCCCGCCCGCCCTCGCCCTCCCTAATTAAGCAAACGGCCCGGAGTTGGGCCCCCTTGAGTTAAGGACACAGGGCGGGGCGGGGGCGGGGTCACCAAGGGGACCACAACAGCGCACCAGAGGGCTAACCACACGCCTTTTCATCCCGGAAGATTCCCGTGACAGCCGGAGGGAGGGAGGGCAACGTAGAAAAAGGGTGGCTGGGAGAGGGGCGAGGTGAGGTGGAAGGGCGGGGACTGCCAGAGAGTTTCCTAAAAATATATTAAAAATTTAAAAAGTTCGTGCGTCTCAGTCAACCAGCTCTCAAAGCACTGACACCGACACGGTTTCTCCGATTTTCTTCCAATAAGTTAGAGTTTTCTCACGTTTAGTCTTATGTTTATTTTCCAAAGGGAAAAAAAAATCATGGTTTTCTTTTTATTATCAGTATTACTAAGCTCGAAAGAACCGAAGTGGAAAATCCGGACGGTTGTCTCCAAGTGTATCTTGAAATAGACACTGAGAACCGATACTGTTGCTCCGTGGTACGCCTCAAGTTTTTTTTTTTTTTTTTAAGTTATTTAGCTTTGTTTTTTTTTTAACTTTGATTGTATGTGTATTCTACCTAATATAATTCTTCCAAAGCCAATCCAATATTTTTAGAGCTAAAATTAAATTTTTTTTCTGTTTTCCTTTTGTATTTAAAACATTTTTCCTTTTTTTAAATTTTTCATTTCCTGTGTTTCTCCTCCTTGTCGCCAGTTTTACTACCTGGGCCTTCCCCAGACGTGTGCCTGTTAGTGGTGGTGTTGTTCAAGAACATCTTGTCCATGCCTTTGAGCGCCTCGGTGAGATAGTTCTGCAGGGCCGTGAGCGCGGCGCAAATGGCGGGGGCGCCGAAGCCGTGCGTGATGAGGCTGAAGTGCGTGAGGCAGCTCTGGATCCCCGGCTCCAGGATGGGGCTGGGCCGGCTGTTTCCGATCGGCGTCCGGTCCTGAGCGAGCAGATCTGTAAATTCTTTACAAAGTTGCCTGCAAAGGGGCAGGAGAGGAACAACAACAATAAGAAAGCAAAACAACAACAACAAAAAAACACCCTCAGTGTCGTTGTCATTGACATTCTAAAGGAGACGCTCACAAGAGCCCAGGGGCGCCCAGTCATGGGAGAGCCGGAGAGCGAGGCTAATGTGGGCGATTCCGCTCTGTTTCCTTTCCCAGAGTTCTCCCTTCTAGAGCAGCTGGGACTGGAAGGAAAGCGGGGGTGGGGATTTTAGGCACCCCTTCCATCCCAAAGCCTGGCCTCTCCCCCCGCCCCCTGCCCGTCTTTCCCCCTTCATTCCAGGACTGCATAAACCCCGCTTTGGGAAATGTGCTATAGGCTTTAGCGTTTGATTTGCAATCTTCAGTAACTTTTAGCTCTTACCTGACAGTTCCTCTAAAAGCCCTTTCCCCCTCCTCTCCCCTGCCTCTCCAACCTCTTGGTGATCAGACTCAAAAAGCCGGGAAGGAGTTAGGGCCCTGGGCCACAAGCCTGTCCCTGGCACAGAAGTAGATTGCTGGAGCCTTGCCTGGCCCAGGGCAAGCAACTGTTTATTCCAGGAGAGAATGCCGATTCCATTCAAAGCAGAAAGCTGTTTACCTGCAGCATGTGAGAAGGGAAGTATTCCCACCACCACCACCCCTTTTTCCCTTTCTTTTAAAGTACAGGCTACTGAAGATCTTTGTACAACAATATTGTTGTCCATATAAAAGGATTCCCACATTGTTTAAATAAAACCTAAAGGTAGATGGTTAAGACTCCAGGGAGGGTAGATTTTTATTGTTGAAGGTTTTTATTTCAAGGCACTGACAATTTAGAGGAATCTCCCAGCCTTAGAAATCCTGCGTGCCTAACTATGGACTAAACTTATTTGAGAAAATTTTAATATAGGAGGTGGACAAAAGGATTTTAGCCCTGAAGGTCCAGTGGCTTGGTTCACCTTGTGGTCAGAGGTATGGCATCCCAAAGGTCATAGCCTTTCACAGGCTGGCAGACTTCTGCCAGCCTGCCTCCACCTGGTCTCCAGGGTGGTGAGAAAAGAAAAACTACAGAACGCCAACCACAGGCCTCCCTGGGACAGTCTGACACTTGGTGACACCTGGCCTGGCCAACAGGTGAATAGGGCAGATACCTGGAGGCCCACGTCAGTGACCCTGGGGCACCTTTTCCCAGGGGATTACTCCCGGGAGGAGAAATGGCCAAATTAGATGGGGAATACCTCCTCCCCAACCTGCAGCAGCCAGAAAAGGTGTTTGGTTTTAAGGCTGATGGGTAGAGGACACTACCAGGAATCCTCTCACTACTCGTTTCTCTGTTCGAAATGCATACATACATCCTCCCAACCAGGAAGAAACGGGTAACAGTTCTGACCTAAATAGGGCAGTTCTTAAGTCAGACATACCTCAGGATCATCTGTGGGGTTCAAATACACACATCCAGGCCTCCACCCTCACTGATTCCCACTCAGGGAGCCTGGGGCTAGGTCCACAAATAATTATCTTGAAAATGCTCCCCAGCTGATTCTGATACTCCCCCCAGGTTAAGAAGTGCTGGCCTTAAGAGAAGCCACAAGCACTCCTTCGGGAAACCACAGGGTTGTTTGTGGAATCCTGTCATCTAATTTAGCCACTTTAGTTTTATTTTTTCCCCAAAGTACCTTTACTCTTTTATAAAGCACCAAGAGTTCCCCTGCCACTAGCCACCAGGGCAAGGGGTAAGAGGGCGATTTACTGATAAAGATCTATTATATTGCTAGTTGGTACATCAGAGGAAAGCCTTCTACAAAGACGGTGGGTGCCAGGTTTTGATCGTTGGAAGAGATGGTTAAAGGCTTTCCTGAAGTTTGTACTCATTACCAAAGTGCCAAAAAGGAAATGCTGAACTGAGGAGAACAAATGCTTAGAGTCAAACATTTTAAATCTTCAAAGCCCAAACCAGGGTCTGTAAGCAATTAAAGTTCTGGGACATTAATATTTTTTGACCCTGCGGAAAGGGGCAATCAAATTCCAATCACGTCTCAAAAACATCTGGACAAATTTGAGCAAATGATTTTTCAGCCTTCCATATATTTCTTTAAATTACGCTGTCAACGGAACAAACCGCGTCCTCCAGCACTAAATAAATGAGCGCCGCTGTTTGGGCCGCGCCTGCGAGAGAAACGTGCTGGCGCACGCAGCGCCGCCCACTGCAGGCCTGAGCCGGCCATAAAACACCAGGAATATGACATCGAAGCCAAAGACAGGAGTAAATCAAATAAATAGAAAACCCACTGTAAAAGTTCAAATGAGCTCTAGACCTAAATTTAGCCAGAGATTTACTATTTTCCCCTCTGGAGTTGTAGTAAATTTTACGTCTGTGGAAGATGCCAAACAGCAACGTTGGAAAGAGAGTAATTAGAGCTGCGGGTAGAGATGGGTGAACGTGGGTGACATATAGACACCCTGAGCGAGCACGCGTGGCTGTGTGGATAAGACAGGGAGATGTGGACCCCACGGAGAAATATGCATCCAGGGATGCAGGAAAGAACTGGAACAGGGACCCAACCGGAAAAGGTCTGCCTGCCATCCCCAGGGTTGGGGATGTGAATTGTAAAAAGCCTGGATTCGGATTAATAATGCCATCCCTCTCAGAAACTAGGAAATAGAGAAAACACACAAATACGAAGCCCATAATCAACGCTGAGGGTTGGGTGCGGAGGGGGGCGGAGATGGGAGGGTTCCCTAGCCAGCCAGCCACGGGCTTTCCACCACTGAGCTGCTTCCCTGCCCCACCGAGGAAGTCTGCGCTGCCGCTTCCACCGCCTCCTCCCAAGCGAGGCGGCTCTGCAGGTTGGGAGTCTGGGATGAGGACCACGAGTCCAGGACACTCACTTGGTGGCCAGCAGCATATTCTTCCGGGAGTGCAGGTCACTGGGGTCCGTGTGCTGCCGGTTCAAATACTCAGAAACAGCTTTGGCGGGAAACTCCGTTTCGCAAATGTACCCAAAATCCCGAGCTAAGTGAACAGCCTCTCCTGAAAAGACAACCGCAGAGGAAATAATCAGCACCCAGTCCCTGACCATCCCAAGGGCAGGAGGCGTTCCCTGGTCAATTCTGTTATTATTTACAAAAGAGGCCAGCTGTTAAGGGTTAATAGCAAAGATGAGACAGATGCCCAAACTAAACATGGTTCTCAGACCGTAATTGACGTTGATGGAACAAACTTTGTTCCTGCCGCTCTTTCCAGCCTCTCCCTGATCATCCTTCCAGCCAAGTCCTAGCTAGACATCCCCTGAACAGCTTCAGGTCTCCCACACCCCATGCTTTGTCTTAAGGGAAAGATGGGCAGGCATTCAGGAACCACCTTACAATTGCACCTAGATAGACAGTGAGCTGCATTGTCAAGCCAGATTCCCCCTTTCTTTTTTAAAGCATCTGTTACACCTGCTTTAAATAAAATTTAAAAGTCTTCCTATCTTTTGTATCTTCCTATAATAACTAATATATACAAATATAGATCCCTGTGTGTCTATGTCCACATATATTAAAGAACATGTAAATCGTATATGGATCCGTTTCTATCCAGCAATGAAATATTTAATCTCCTTGTCAGTTTCCTGCCATTAGGCTTCAGGTTTCTCCTCTTCAGAGGTTCCTGCCATCATTCTCTTACTTAAGGACTTTCTACTGCACAAAGGTGACACAGCAGCTATAGAAAACCTGGACAGCTGAAAGATTCCTTAACTTATGTGGAAGCCCCTTTCGAATAATGCATTATTGCCCTTTAAAGCACAGCCTTCAGGGTTCAAGGGAAGATCCCGACATGAAAAAGAGATATGTTGAATTATCCCATAGCTACGTTATTTTAAGGAGCATGACTTACTTTTAATCATCATTAGCATAGTAACCAAAGACTTCAGGTACAGTGCTTACAACAACTCATAACACTGAAAACTGCCAAATGAATATTGGCATTTCAGTGCATTTTCCAGTTTCCTTCCTTTTCCACCTAAATCCGTCTTGGGCTGAAATTACTTTGACTGCTTTTCAAAATGAAGATTGTGATATTAGCAGTGCCTTAAAGGGCAAAAAGTAAAACCCCCAGGCTAAAAGTCAACCACTAATAAATGTGGTCTAGAAATTTAGTGACCGCTGTCCCTGGGGGTAAGTTTGGGTCAGGCAACTTTGCCTTAAAGATAGCAAAGTGCATTGCCTGTAAATGTGATGACTTTATGGTTGCTGCCTAAATATTCTAAGATCCCCTCCTCTAAAAACTAACTCCCCACAGGAGTGTCATAATATCACATCCATAAAAATAGAAGAAAAAACGAAGACCTACTGTTAGACTCTAGAGAAAATTCTACAACTTCCTCCATTAGGTCCATCTGGCTCTATTTCCTATCCCTTCCACATCCCACAGATTCAAATGCAGATCCTCTTGTTCTAGACTGTGGAGAAGATCCTGTTTATTACATACCATAAATATCATCCGCAATCCCAAAATGATGAGCAAATTAGAGTGTGTTTGTTATAAGTATGGGCCTTTAAATTCACAGCTGAAGATCATACACGACTCCGCTCCATGTTTCCTCACTCCCCACCCCATATTTTTCCTAGATCACTGATCTTATAAAGCTGTATTTCAATAACAATAAGTCCCAGGTAATCAGCAGGAGATAGGGGCCCTGAGAGTGACACGAGTTTTAAAATAACCATTAGAGGTCATGAATGCAATAATAGTTTCATAAATCGACTGTGTTTTCTACTACTGACGACTCAGAGGTAAAATCTGGGAAGGAGAAGGGGTATAGAATGCATTGCTTCTTACAGAGTTACTGTTGCAGGAGTTCATACAGAGGGTGTTTCAGGCACCATGTCCTGCACCTGGCGGCAGAGACGACCCCTACACTGGCTTGGAGACTAGACCTGAGCACTCTCCAGAGCTCAGGGACCCTTGCATTGTCCCTTGGCCTCTGGACAATTGCCGCTCCCTCTAAGTAAAAGGACCTTTGAACTTCTCTCAAGCAATCGCTTGACATCCAACTCAAAAGGGCACAACAATTGCAATGATTTCCAGTTAATCATAAAACATGTAAAATGTCAGCCTTCAGCTGACAGTTAAGCTCCACCACTTCGTGAAATGGCCAAACGTCTTGCTTACCTTCCACCAGGGAGGTGAGTAACGTGACATTTGCTGCCTTGCGCCTGCCCGCGGGTAAATTCAAACCGATTTTTTCTAGCCTTTCTCGCAAAGATCTCCCCCCATTTTTCGATTTGGCTCTGAAATTGCAAGAATTAACATTCTGATTAACCTCAGAGTGTTCCTGAAACAAAGTTTAGACTTAGCAATCTAAAGCCCAGTGGAGCTTGAAGAGGTTTTAACTTGAGGTTAGCACTTATTTTTTTCTTCCTTTTGGTTATTTGCTGATAGTTTGCTGAGGTTTGCTTAATTTCTGCAATACAGAGCATAAAAAAAAATTGAGTCGTTTATTTTCTTTATCTGGTGAGAAAAAAAAAGATACCAGATGGGAATAATTAGGGTGTAGGTTGTCGGTCCAGAGAAGGTAGAAGTTGCACATTCACAAGCTCAGCTCTTTCCTTGTCATGGAGCCAGTGAGGTGAGCAGAAACCGGGCAAGTACAACCTTGCCAAAAAAAGGGAAAGAACTGTGTGGTCCAGAAAGGAGAAGGCTTGGCCTGAAACAGATGGGCTTTGAGAGGAAGAGGTCAAGAGTTGCTATAAAATGGAATTGGGTTAAAGGGGGAAGGACACTAATGACGATGGTAATCATAATAACACTAAAACTAGCATTAGAGAGAGTTTAGTTATGGGATAAGCACTTTATATTGATTATCTCACTTAATCGCATAGTAAGTTTCATACACCCACCATCAATGCCCAGGGGTGACTGAAAGAAACTTCCACATTGTGGGGCTCAAAGGACTCAGTTGAAAACTGAACTACAAAGTAGACCAGAGCAAAAGGACTCAAAGTGAGAAAAGTCTGTGGGTCACACCCTTACTGCTTCCCAACGACCCTCCTTTATGTGCTAAGGTCTGAGCAAAACTACAAGAAATAAACAGTTACTCTGACCTCTCTTGCTGTACTGTTCACCCAGCCACTTTTAGGAAAGAAAGGGACTTTCAACCCCCAAGATAGGCTAACTTGAAAAATTCATCTCATGCAATGTCACTTTCATATCAGGGACACTAACCAAAGGGTTCAGGCGTTAGCAGGGACTTTGGGGGAGGCGTTGAATCTTAAGATAAAAGCCACCTCCTTCCCCAGTCTCCACAAGGAGTCTATAAGATTGTCTTTCTCCAATATCGGAGAGCGTATGAATGGCCCCAAGGAATAATTGTCAATACTTCTAAAGTGGTGTCATTGTTATTACTGGTGGTGGTACTGAAGAAAGGAAGTCACACAAGTCTAGAACAGAGCTTTACAAACTGCGGGGCACAATGCATTAGTGGGACTGGACCAACTTAGTCGGCTGCCAAGTGCACTTTCAAACAAAGTAGAGATCAGAGTACATTGCAGGTACGAAAGGGGTTGCTCCATGAAACTCCTGTTTTAGGTAAGCTTAGGTTGTGGCTCCCATTCAAGGTAGAGAATGCCCCGAAGGGTCCTGGGGATGGGAAGAGGGGCGCCAGGTGCCGGGCAGTGAAAGTGGAAGGTTCCCAGCCCGCAAGGTGAGCGGAAGGGCGAGGCGGAGCGTGCGGGGGCGCGCGGAGCCCCTGGCGGCAGCTGCACGCACTTAGGGATCCGGTTGCTAGGCAACCGCGCAGTATCAAAAGTGGTCGATACGGGGGGTTACCTTCTGAGGACGCCGCCGAGGAGAGACGCATTGAGGCATTCGGGGGGCGACAGCCGTCTCTGAACTTCCCCCACAGTTACTTTGTATTTTGAAGTTGAACTGAGCAGAGACAAACGGCCGGGGACCGAGCAAAACACCTCACCGGTGTTGACAGACATGCCTCCCAGGAAGCCATCCTTATTCATCATCAGAGAAGTCACAGATTTGGGAGGAACCGGAACTAGAGAGGGAGAAAAAAAAAAAATGCCATAAAGGTGACCGGGTTTCGATCCTGGTGACCGGCCGATAGAATGTGTCGCTGAGTGCGCAGGGGCGAGGCCACAGGGCAGGAGCCAAGCGGAAAGCTTCAGGAGGAAGTGTTTGTTCCCGTGGTTCTGCGGTGCGTTCAGAGCACTGTGTACAAACAAATGCAAAAGCCATCACTCCTCTGGAAACTTACCCCATGCGTGTGGACATGTGAGAGTCGCTTGCCACTGTCCCGCTCACTACACAAATCAAGAAAAACAAGCAACCCAGAGTTTGGATTGTGCTGTGAAACCTGGCAAATTCGATCCCATCACGTGCTGGCTGTGTGACCTTAAACATCTCACTAAAGTTCTCTGAATCTTAGTGTCCTGATCTGTCTCCTGATAATCACATTTGGTGCTGAAGCCTGAAGGTGATCACCCCATCAATGATATAAAAGAGTAATACCAATGGTCTTTATGGGAACCCTTCCCTCCTCTCCTATTGGACACAAATCTATGGTCATCACTGGCAAGGATCAGGAGGGTGGGCACCATCTGTCACCCTGCCCAAGAACAGCCAAGTAATAATACCATTAAACAGGGGAGTTGGGCCCCAAAGAGCTGCTCATTTCTCTACAGTGGATCCCATTCTTTCCAACATCCTAACAACAGATTCGTTTAGAAATGAACCCAAATGCTCCTCTCCAGTGAAAGCAATTCTGCGGTGACATGAATTTTGTTTACAAATTAATGTAAAGCACCGGCTGGTGATTGTTTGGAGCAGTTATGATTTACAACAGGTGCCCTGATCAATCAACCAATCACTCTAATTCATGTGAGCAGCGGTCTTGCCTTGCCCCAGTTGTTTCATTTCGGCAAGTAATTGATAACAAACCGCACTCAAGGTATGTTTTATGCGGAAGTTAATAAGAGCTGACAGCTGGTTGCCACTGCTACCCAGGCGCATTCAGTCTCTTCAGCCTGTATTTCTGTTTAATTGTGTTTCAGTGTCATCTGCACCTCAGGAAGAGGCGGGGCTTGATAGAACCAGAGGCTGGCAATGAGCTGGGAATGAGGAACAGTGAAAGGTCAGCCTCCCAGTTCCCTGACAGTCTCCTTCCCTTGGACTTCTACACTGCTGATGCCCATTTGTCTTCTGCAGGCTCTAGAAGCCACTGGGCAGGCAACATCCCCTCCTGGCTTGCCCTACACCTTAGCTACTTCCATTGGGATCTGAAGCCCCTCAAGCACTATTTGGTGATCACCAGTCCAGGGGATTTATGTAATGTTTCTGGCGTGAAAAAGGATGCTTCCATTCCCCCTCTTTAATAAAGACTCTGTCTCATTCTATAACTCTAGGAAGAGAAAGATATGCTCTTTCTACCATCTGGAGCCTAGAACCCCACACACCAAATAAGTTATATAACCTCCCTTGTCTAGAACAGACTAACCACCCTGAGGGTTCTTGAAACAGCTTATTCTCTCTACCACAGATCCTAGCACTCAGACCTCCATGATTATTTAGAGACTCCTAAAAGCCAGGTAGGTCCCAGATCTTTTATTCACTATGAATTGCATTTGGCCCTTTACAAACACCTGCAGAAAGGGCCTTCTGAGGAGAGTGGATGGGAAGACTGAAGCATTCCCTTTTTCTACTTCTTAGTAGACATTTTGGGATTTCTGGATCTGTCTACAGAGTCTGTCTCAGGGCAGATGAATGATGTGAGGTACCAGAGTGAATCTTCTGCCCTGTCACGGTGGTGGTGGGGAGTTACAGAGGGGGCTTTCTTATTTCTGATTCTCCTGATCATAGTCTCATCAGTGAAGTGCTTCTCATTTGAGAGTGAACCAATGCAAACTTGAAGTGTATTAATTAAATTTGGGTAAAATACGGATTTAAGTGACTTACTTAAAAAAACAGTGATTGGGGTGGGAACACCCTGTCATTTAATTATCTTGCACAATATCCACATCTATTTTAATATGTCTTTTTTTTCACTGCAGTCCTGATTTCTATATTTCGGATTCATATTCAAGCACTATAAGCAAATAATATATAATCATGGTAACCCTGGAAAAACTTTTCCCCAAAATATAGACAGCCCTTTGTAGTTTTAACATGGTATGAACTACAGAAATAAAATGTATAAAAAAATCTCATCTTTGATATTCAGCAACATTTTAAAATGTAAACACTATTTAGAAAGAATATTTTAATGGCTTGCCCTACACCTTAGCACCAAGCTGAAAATAGTAAGTTCAGTTCCTATTTCCCGGACTGGATAACTGAGTATCTCCTGAGAACTGGAATTCTACCTGCTTTTCACAGTCCCAGGCGCCAAATCTCTTGAAAACCTAGGTCTATAGAGACATTCTATAACCTGCCCTCTAATTTCACTATTGTTAATTGCCTGATTTACCAGACAAGAGCAATTTCCTTTGGGGAATGTATATCGCTCCCTCCCAAGGGCTGTACGTTTTTGCATATACATTATCACCTAAACATCACCCACCCAGTCAGCTCCCCTCAGCACTCTGCTGTCTAGGGGGAGAGGGAAGAGGAGGGTGGCGTTGTTTTTTCCCCTCAAAGACCAAGACTATTAGAGCAGAGGTGCTTCAGGTTATATTTCTATTTTCTAATTTAAGTATCAATCTTGTTTGCACCCTCTACTCTCCCGTCCTCAGGTTCTAAACCTCTCTCCCACCTGGGCCTTTGCACTGGTCCCCTAAACTAGACTTTACATATTTCTTGTCCCTGCGCTTTTCTAAGTCCATCCTACTGTTAGCATCTACCTTCCCCACCACTGTCACACATGCTTTCCTCAGCTGATTAACCCCATATTTTATCCTCTTTGTCTTTTCCCTTCTGCTTTCCTCCAGCTTATCAATAAACCCAGGGAGCAACAGGGCCCGGTTGATTTGTTAGTAATTATGAGTGCACTGCCCTGCTCACGGAACCCAGAGATGACTAAGATAGGTTTAAAGCGACAGCAGGAAATGGTAAGGAAATGGAGCATAGCAAAACTCAGCGTGAAGCTTTCAGTTCTTTACATGTTTATAATTTTCTGTGCATACATTAAAACTGAGAGGTTTTTTTTTCTTCTTCAGTTCTCAGTTGGATAGCATGGCCAACTTCTGGACGTAACACCTCCCAAATTTGCTCCCCTCTCTTTAAACTTGCATTATATGGGAGGAAAAGACAAAAAGGTTTAAAAAATGATCAATATTTCATTACAAGGACTGGAGTTTTATTTAAGAGAGAGGAAGGAAAACTGGAGAAAATCTTATTCATTAGTGGACTCTACAGAGCCCAAGTGTTAATAAGTTAGCTCTTCATCTTTACTCTTTAAACTTAAGTATGAAATCACAGCTTTGAGATCTTTGTGTTTGACTGGAGGCAGGTCCTCTGTGGGTCTGACCTGCTGGTGGGAGAGAAGGAAGAAATGAACCCATCTAATAGATTGAAGCATAAGTCCCTCTGTAATGTACCTGGACTTAGATGTGGAAACTACACCAGGAAGCCACAAGAGGTAGAGCATTGCTTGAAATAATTACTTCTTACCAGCAGATCACCGCTTTCCTCATACTTGCATTGTTTCTCATCTACCTGTTGGCTAAATGTTATTCCACGTGTATATAAGAGCATGGGTATAAATGTGAGCACTGAAATCCTGGAAAGAAAAATAAAAGGATTCCCACAGAGAAAGCTGGAACTTAAAAAAAAAAAAAGTCCAGTGTTGTCATCCTTTGGGGGCAAAGCCTTCAAGAGGCTGAGTTAGGTCCCATCACTTACTCAGTGTGTGGGACCTTGAGAAAATAATTTGTCTTCTCTCTGTCTCAGTTTCCACACTGGGGGGTGGGGATGGGAGTTGGAGAAGAGTGTCTAACCTTTCCAGCTTTGAAATTCTATGAACTCCCACCAATCAAAGTGCTTATGTGGGGAAGGGGCCAGACTAACGGGGAAAAAAGTGGGAGAGAACAGGAGGGTGGACTGAAACGAACCAAACAGGATATCCCCAAGACCAATGAAAATGCCCCACAGTCACAACATTTGGACCTTGGACTCCAGCCACTCTGGCCTTTCCAAGAAATCCCAGCATCTTTTCTGCTACCTAAGGTGTCAAGCCGATTGCATCTTGGCCTCTAATTGCACCAAAAACTTTTTCTGAAAGCCTAGGTGAGCCTCCTTTAGGTTAGGCTGTCGGATGGTGGCAGTGATCATTTACGTGAGCTGGGCACCACCCTGTCCCCTCCCAGCCCAGATTCCTAATCTTAATGGAACTGAGAGTTAAGAATGATTTTTTAATGTCTCGTTGGATTTTTAGACTGTTAATGCACCGAATCCTTCTCATTATTACTTTATTGATTGCTCGTGGACCAGCCCCCTTCAAATCGTATTAACCACCCTCTGCCGGTTTAGATTAGGAGAGTTTAAAAAGCACCTTTCATTACTCCCCCCACTCCTGCCATGGAGTTGAGACTCGCTGGCTTAATGGGAGCTCTAATGGGGCAGCTAAGAGGAGAGGGGCCCCCGTCCCTGCCGACTGCATTAATAGCTCAAAGGGGGCCAATACAGAAAATTAGCCGTAAACGAGCTCTGGAGATCTTCAAATGAAAGAGCCATTTATCACGCTGGCTACCTTCACTCCACTCGTTTGCTCTCTCTACTGGGAACAACTCATTTCCTCTTAACTAAATTACTTCAGAAATGTCAGCTAAGCCCAGATAGCAAACATAACAAGAGAGCTCACCTACAATCTATGGGGTGATATCAACACGGGTGAAAATGGGACTGGTTAAATTTTAGGAGGGAGACCTTCCATAATTAGAGAGAGAGACACACACACAGAGACATATATCCTGTATGTCTAAGTCTTCCGCCTCAATACATCACACAGAAGCAGAGACAGCTAAACCTGGGCCAGTTGCTGCCTTTTTTATTAATAAGGTAGAATTTTTTAAATCTCTCTAAAAGCCCATTAGAAAACAAATAAAGCAACCTAGTCCCTTGCCAGTTGTTGAAATTTAGAATATTTAGTTCAGGAAACGTTCTCACCTCCTCTTTTATGAAATTAATCTCTGGGAGTCATCCCTCATAAATGTGGTGGAGGGGCAAAGACGGGAGACCAGAGGGCAGGGAAGGAGCTAATGAACCCATAACCTTATTTTAAGTGATTCACAGTGATCTAGAAAAGTAAATCAACCACTTATTCCTCTTTTGCCCATGGCTCTCTAAAGATAAAAATATATTAGTATATTTTCATCATGTAATAAAGCAAATACTTGAAATATTAAATAATAGAATTGACCTCACACTTTATATTCATACCACACTCCCTAAATCAATAAAATGACTGGGGTGCCACTTAGACACTTTAAGCTGCACATTTTTAAAAAAGATTCTGGAGGCCATAAAAAGTACTCTGAGCTTCCAGAACAGAACCAGTGACAGTCAGCATTCTCCTCTTCTTATTCCTGGAGATACCCATATACATACGTATTCACATTTCACTGACAAACATATACAAGCCCTGAAACCAAAGCATCCCACATCTAAGAATATTTTCAGCTCCATTTTGTTAGGTAAGCTAAGTTCCAAATATTTTTATTGGCCTGGCTGTTAAGAACATTTCTGATTGGTCATCAGTTGGGCATGCCCTACAGCCAGCCCCAACGCTGTTTCTAGGATACAGAACCCTGAGCTAAGGGGTTCTAGCTTTCCATGAAAAGGGACGGGGAAACTAAAACAGAAAAGAAACCAAGAAAGCCAATGACGAAGCGCCTCTCCTCCTCCCCATACCCACCTCCCATCAACCAGCAATTAACCAGAAGAGAAGACCCAGGAGGAAATGGTGAAAGTGAGCTGTCAGCGCAGTTGCAAATCAAAGCACGAGCCCGAGTGTCCCAGCAAACCCAAACCCCGGCATTAAAAACCCAAACGATACTATCTAAAGAAGAGCAGGAGAGATGTTTGGAGCAACA
Organism: Pseudorca crassidens; assembly: GCF_039906515.1. Classification (NCBI taxonomy): domain Eukaryota; kingdom Metazoa; phylum Chordata; class Mammalia; order Artiodactyla; family Delphinidae; genus Pseudorca; species Pseudorca crassidens. The sequence continues at coordinate 27,286,467 of NC_090305.1, forward strand.
CTTAAAATAGTTTTGCCCCAAACCCTAGTAGTCTTCTTGGGGATATTACGTTCCAAAGCCAAATGGCATCATTTCAGGGACAGCTTCCGCCTCCCACCTCCCACCTCTCAAAGCGACTTTTTCTGCTTTTGTGAGAGAAGAAAATTGAGGACACCTCACCCTGTTTGGAATCCTTCCTTCACAACCCTCCTATTCTACCGGCTTGATTCCGCATTACTTTCTGAAGCATCTTTTTCTCTTTTAATTGTTTTTGTGAATGTCCTCTGGCTCAAAGGAATCAGAAGTGACTGCAGCTAGGGATTGTTGACACCAAACAGAAGGACAGGCCTTGTCCAGCATCGATAAGAAAGAGTTACAGTAGTTAAAATTGTAGCTCCAAATACCAGTTCTTGTGATCATTAAAGATTGCACTGTTTACACATTCAAACGCCTAAATTTGTGGCATGTGAGTGACATTGGGGCCTTTCGGCAGGCAGCCATCCTAATCGCCAGGCATTCTCTCAGTGACTGTCAGAGAAGAGGGGGGAAAAGTTAAGCAGCTGCAATACGCCCGAAATGAGTTATTGTAATTACATTTAATTAGTTTAATTAGTTAATTATTTTGCTTACAGCTGTACAAGAGACTGCAAACATTTGTTAATATCACATGCCCTTTAACAGTGTGGGGTGATTGCACAGTCACACTAAATCATGAATGCACGTGTAGGAAGACTGAGAACTGTGCAGAGCCCGGCGCAGCTTCTCGGGAAGATCATATTTAGCAACACACTTGGCACAATTTTAAAAAATCTGAAGAAACAACTCATAAAACACAGAGAACGAGGAACAAAATTACCACCCCAAAAATCAAATACAAAGGCCGAGAGAGAAGGAGCTACCCCTAATGGCATAGGGTTTTTAGCTCAACAAACTCCAGTTATCAATGAAATAATTATAGCATATTTTTTGAAAGCAGTGTCTCCCAGCCAGTTCCATACGTGATGGTAGTTCAATTATTTACAATGTATCCAGAATTGCTAGCGAAGGTACTGTGAGAAAAATGGCAATAGTTTCTGTTCCTCTGTCTCTCTCATCCGGGTTTCTCCCTGCGGTCCCCCACCCCCATTCCTTCTTCCCAACAGGCATTTTCATCCAGATAGTCGCTGTGCTATGATTGTGAACAAACATTTGTGTCTTATAAAATAATGAAATCCTTCAAAGTGAAAACTCATCATAAAGACATGAACGCAGAGGAAACTTTTCTTACTTTGCGGGGGGAAGAATCCATACCTTTTTTTATGACAGACTGGTCCAATAGATTCATGCCGCTGTTATTGGCATCTTCAACTGACTGTGAATATAAAAACATCACTATTCAAATCGACTGGATATTAAAGAATCACACTCATAAATCATGTCATTCCAAACTGGAGTTGCTGTTATTTCCATTTATATTAATTCACAAGGGAGGTTTTATTATTATCATTATTACCTCCAAATGGACACAGAAATGAAATACACCCAAATTATAAATTCTTCCAATGGAAGAAGAGGAAAAAGGAAACTGTGAGAGACATCTGGGATGCAGGATTGGTTTAGTTATTACGTTAAACATAGATATTACATAGACACATAAACTTTTATATTATTTGCTCTTATGAGTTGTGAAAATCTAGCAGCACTGAAAGATTTTCACCAATATTAGTCAGAGCAGTTTCTGTTTTCTATGCTATCCCAGTGCATTTAACCCCAGAGTCATTTTACAAATACATAATAGTTTACGTTATAGGATTTTAATTAAGGTCTGAGCAATTTGGAATGGAATGCGAACAGCAACACATAGGAACACGTCTGCAGGCTGTCAGGACCGCACACCCACTGCAGTTCACACACATCCCTGTGCTGGGTGAGCTTCCTGCCGCAGGACAATCGCTTGGGGGGACCTGCACAATCTGCTCCCCTCCCAACCCTGCCACCTCTGCTACCCAGCAAGAAGCACACCTGTTAGAAAGGCAGTAACTACAGACACACCAACACACACACACACACACACACACACACACACACACGGAGGATCTCCCAGTCAGCACCTGGGTAATGGCAAAGAACATTCACCTTCCTTGCCATTTTCATCCCAGAGAAGGAAAGTTTCGACCCTAGTTGTTGGCTGCATTTCAGAGGGGAAATAGCTGTTAGAATGATATTCTTACTGTCAGGATGCACCAGAACAGGGTTCTAGCCGTGCATCCCAGGGCATCCAAAGGCAGTAGATTCCCTCCCCCTACTCCCAAGAGAAAATCAATGCTAGGCCTTTCTGCCACGTACAGCTGCTTTCCTTGATCCTTAGGCACCTACGTTTGGACTAATCTGTCACCCACTCTACAGAGGAGTAAAAAGCAAAGGGCTTGTAAGGGGGGTTGTGTTTAGACAGCACTTCCCACCCACTCAAGCTGCGTCCCCAGACAGGGCGTGTGTTCATCACAAGGAAGAGACTGTGTACCCCAAACAAGCAGCACATTAGAAACGAGACGATCTAATCATGGAGGGGTCATGTTCATTTGTTTCTTTTCGTTTTTCGTAGCCACTCTTCTGTTCTCAGAAAGATGGGGGAAATTGTTATTCTCCGTAAGGACCATTTTCCATATTGCAACATGCCATCTCCAACTTAAGAAATAGTACAAAGCTTTAAAAAAAAGAAAAATGCTTCATGTAACTTGTTCGGAACTCCCAGCAGACCCCACCATGCACACGGGCGCGCACACACACGATTCACGCCTTTTGTGCTCACGTGTCTACAGTGGCGACGTGTCCACGCAGAACAGAAATATTCGCCTGTGTCTGTGGGTGGGCAGACCCGCGATCTCACAGGCCCCGGACCGTGAGCGCCCACACCTCACCCTCACGTCGGTACGTAAATATGTATATACGCCTCATCAGCGACGTGGGGTAGTTGTGGTAGTTAATGAGAAGGCTCTTGTCTGATTTTCTATCTAATTACGGACGCCTGCTGGTTTTTTGTACAGGATATTCACGCAGCATGCTGGCGCTTAATCGTCACAGGGAGGATCGTAAAGATTTAATTAGGACTGCGTGCGGAAGCTCAGAAAAACGACTCCGACTCGTAATTACTAGACTTCTTTAGTTAAAAGTGATACCAGGGGTTGCTTTAAGACACTAGGGTGTGTTTGAGTGTGTGTGTGTGTGTGTGTAAGGGCTTTGACTTAACATCCTTATATGTTTACACTTAGGTAGTAAAGGTGATGAGAGGTTAGAGAGCAAAGATCGGAAGAAGGAAAGAGGTGTTCACAGCAACTAAACAAGCTCCAAACTAGCTGTCACTTCACGCTCTCTTTCTTTCTGATGCTGTTTTTCTGACTTTTAAACACAGCCGCCCCTCCCCACGTGCGCGCTCACACACACACACACACACACACACACACACACACACACACACACAATGGGTAGAATGTAGCATACCCAGAACCCAAGCAGCGATTTGCTGGCTTAATAGCCCCTGTGAGTAAATTGAAATAGAAATTGACAGGGTTTTATAGTTTCATTTAAAAAATTATTAGAAGCATTTGGTTAATTAGCTCTCCTCATTTGCTTCTCTCACGGTCGGGGCGGTGGCCCCGCGCGTGTGTCTGGGTCACACAACATCTCCCCCCAGCCCTAGGCCAGGTGAGCACCGCTGGGTGTGAGGGCCCCCGGCCTGGCGGCGCCCTGGGATCTGCCTGATCCGCGGCTGGATGGGGGAGGAGGATCCAGCACACACAACAGGCCCTTGAGATGGAACGAGTGACTGGGGTCCAGGCTGAGGCACCCCTGGTCCCTTTTACAGACAGGTGGGGCGCAGCCCACGCGTCCCGTAGCTGCAGGAAACGCGAAACGCCGAAACCGCCATCAGCTCCTGCAACTTCAGCCGCCGTCCCCCACCGCGTTCCAGATTCCTAAGTCAGAAGTGGATCCTCCGGGACTGGACGGAGGAGGCAGAGCCTCTGGATTCGAGGGTCTGGTCCTAGGTCCATCTCTTCCCCTGTCTTTCTTTGTCACCTGCCCCGTGTCACGTCAACCACACCCCGGCCTCAGGACGCCTGTCATCACGGCGGAGACAGAGATCGCCCCAGCCCCTGTAGTTCCCCTCCTGGGACGGGCGCAGAGTGTATCCCCCGCGACCCCTTGCAGTGAGGGTCGACCCGAGAAAGTCCCGCGGGCCTCCCCACCTCGCCAGACGACCTGCTGGGATGCATCTGGGGAGGAACGGGGAGAGGTGGGGTGGGCGGGGAGCAGCGAGGGCCCTGGGCCTGCGCCGTCTCTGCTCTGGGCTCTGTCCACCTCCCGGATCTAAGCTCCGGCCACAACTCGGACAAGGGTGCTCTCCCAAATGCACACCGCCCTGGCCCTGTTTTTCTCTGGTCCCTTGCATTTGACCGAACACTCCAAACCTCTCACAATTCTCTCTTTCAAAAAACAAAAAACTAAAACCAAAGAAATCTGTTCCCTCTTTGGGCGCAATCCTTGGGTTCCGTCGCCTAAACCACTAGGCCTGCCGAGTGTGGTGACACGGCCAGTGCAGCATTGCCAACAGCAATGCTGATGAGTTGATCCGCTTTCATTATCTAGCACTTTGAACCGTACCCAGAAAGGTTAATTTAAAAACTTTTCCCCCCAGACATATATTACCCCAATGCATTAAAAAAAAACACGATTAAATATTTCCTTTCTCATATGATATTCTGAAATGAGCATTATCTCCAGACAGGGACAGTTAAGCTCGGCTAAATCAACAAAACTATCATTCTTATGACTATGGGTAAATCCAGCCACAACTCAGGTGATTCTGTCATTTTTGGAAATATTAAATAACTGAATTTCCTTTAAAGCAGTAAGCCATCATAGACTACACACAGACAGCATTTAATTCTGTCCCCACATTTTAACTGTTCAAAATACATTTTCTTCAGCAAGGTAAAGAGGAAGGACTCATGCACCCTTTCCCTTTCCCATATTGTTTTCCTTTTCTTCAGAGGTATGTCCATAATGATGCATAATATATACAACCATGCCAATGAGACCGAAGGATCCATTGAATACCTTTCAACCATATTTATCTTTTCTGGAGACTATTTAAATTAGGGAAGAAAAGGAGACCTGCTCAGAATCACCCAGAGAGTTTTTATAAATCATTTCTTTGATGTTTCTTTGTTTAGTTTAACCAAGTATTCTCCACCAAATCAGGCTCCATTGTGTAGATTGAAGATGGGATAGTGAGTGGGTGGGGGAGTGTTTGGAGCCTTTTAAGAAACAAACATATGATGTCTCTTCAACTGGGGTGGTGACACTGGGGAGAGGGTATTAGTGGAAAGGAGGACTGGAGAGGGATATGGAGAACATTGCTCCACAGTCGTTTAATGGTCCATAGGGGGAAAAGAATCTCCAAAATCATATGTGTCCTCATGAATTCCCAAACAGAATTATGACTTTCTGGGTCTCTCCTCACAAATCTTCAATTTCTCAGATAACGACCCTGGAACTCAGTTATCTTGGAAAAGGGTTCAACAGCTTATGGGACATTCAAAGTAAGACCTGGCTTGGACAAAATAGCACGTTTTTCTTCCACTGTGCATTGTCATGCTTAACAACGTCTTTGCAAATCCAGCAAGAACCTCTATAGAGGTCCCTGCACCTCCATGCTGTAGCTTCAGGCAGTCAGGACTCCACCTGCCCTGTCAGGGGGCCCAGGCCCACTACTGGGCATGCAGAGCGGGTGGGTTGGGGAGGGCTCCCAGCTTGCTCGCACGAAGTGCAAGAGAACAGGAAGGAGTCGCATAGCTAAGGCAAGACAAAAACATCTAGCCTTGATTCTGATGATCCTAAACTAGCCAAACACACATATATTTTTCTTCTTCATTCTTTCATTTCTAGTGCTTCTGGCTTTCCTCATCAGACCTCCAGAAATCGCCACTAGAGAGCCATACACGTATACACACAGTTACGTACGTGGTGTCCAGCTGGTGCTGTTCTAAAGATGAAAACTACCTCCCCCAAAGGAGACACAGCTGTCCCTCCCCGCCTGTCCCCCCATACGGGGCATTTGTTATTTGTTTACTGTGTGTTTGTTTGTGTGCCTTTACCTGGACATCTTCCATCCCGGGGTGGCCGAGACCGTGCAGCGAGAGGCTGTCACCCATGCCCGCGTCCAGGCCGTGGTGTGCTGAGTGCAGGAGCACGTCCGGCCGGCGGACCGAGTGGTAGTCCCTCCGGGGGTCGAGGCCCGAGAGCTGGGGCAGGGCGGCCCGAGGCTGGGGCAGGAGAGAGCCGGCTTCTGAACCCACTTCTTGCCGCTGTCGTTGCCCCCAGGGGTGCTGCTGGGGCTGGTGCAGGGGGTTCAGGGAGTAGGGGTCGTTGACGTGGGAGTAGGGGTCCTGGCTCTGGTGGTAGGGGAGCGGCTGGTAGGGGGGCGGGAAGTAGGGTGGCTGGAAATCTGACGACGGCGTGTGGGACAGCGGCGGAGCGCTGGAGTAAGGTCCTTGGGACACCGAGCCCAGCTGGGAGAGCCGTGAGCTGTGACTCGGGACGCCATCGTGCCGGTCCTGGGAGCGGAGAGGATAAAGAGAGAGAGAAGGGGAGGAAAAAATACAATCGACAAATGGAGAAGCCCACCTACGGCATCTTCTTCTTCCCGAGACAGGGGACGCAAGAGTCTGAAACAGACCCCCAAGCTGACTCAGAGGGTACATGATTTCAGCAATTCCAAATGCGAGGCTTTGGGGGAAAAGGGGGAGAATCACCCACTTAACCAACATCTAAGCCCTCTGTTGGGGTGCAAAGCCGGCAAAAGGGGTGAGGGTAAAGTAACAGTGTGTATGGGGGGAGATTCTCAATTCCCTAATGAAAAATACAGGAGTCTGACATAGGGTATTTGCTTTTCTGGGTGTTTTAAACTATTTTTTCCTAACTCTTCCAGAGGCCCAAAGCATGACAAATAAAACTTCATACTATTGGCTTCGCTGTTACTCTTCCTAACCCAGCCGGCTGACCAGGAGCTCCCCGCACGACTTGGTCGTTCCAGGAGACCCAGGAATCTGCCTGATCTGAGTTTCCAGTCCCCCCTCCCTCCCCAAGAGGAATTAAATAATTTATGTAGTGTTTGATTGAAATGGATCTCATTCAAAATCATATCCTGAGTCCCTGTTAAAGTTGAACTGTGGTTCACAGGAGTTTTTCTAAGGTTGATTTTCTAAATATATCTATTGCTGTCCTACTCCAGGGAGTGAAGATGAAGGACCTGGGGTTGGGAGGGGGTGGGAAAGAACAAATAAAGGCCCAGACAACTTAGCGCTGGTCCTAAGTGGAGTGTTAAACTCAGTGAAAAGGGAGGGGGGAGGTGTGTGTGTGTGTGTGTGTGTGTGTGTGTGAGTTTCTCCCTCTCCTCTGTGGAAATGCCATGGTAAAGTCCCCATGGTTCTTTTTGGAGAAATAATCACCTAAATTTCCAAACTGCAATGGCAAAAAGTTTTTCTGTTCAGCCTCCCCCCTCTCCCCAGTTGACTCATGGAGCTCAGACGAACACACAATGCAGAGAAGCAGCTGCAGCCTCGTCCAATTATGGTGCTAAATTACCAAGCCAAAGGCGCTCGAAGGAAGACAGAGACGAGAGAGTGAGACGCACACACAAGAGACAGAGACAGAGAGACAGTAAGAGGAGGGAGCATGCAATTCTGGTACAACGTGAATCCGGACTCACCATGGACGAATAGGTGTGCACTAACATCTGGAAAAAAAAGCCTGGTTACTGCTCAAAATCAAACAATGATTTAAAAAAAAAATCAAGGAGTCCAGCAGAGAAACGAGCTGGACACAGGAGCCGAGCTTGAGGTGTTTCCAGGACAAGCCATCAAAAAAAAAAAAAAAAAATTTACCCCCCCACCAAACGAGATTGGCGTCGCCTGTCACACACACACAGAGCTGTTCATCGGTCTCTTGCTGTTTTTTTGGCTTTTTTCTTCTGCGGTTCTTCGGGCCTCCAGAAGCAGTCCTCTTCCGCCCGAAGCTGGGCTCAGACTGCTCGGCCGCCCCTTCCTCCCTCCGCTTGCCTACACCTCCTCATAATAATTGATATTCATGACTATTAATATTACACGAGTACTTTAAAGGGAGAATGGAGGACAAATGGAGCGTGAAGCAGCAGCGGGCGCAGAGCTCCCTACTATTGTAAATGACGTTCATTCAGTGGAGAATTACTAGATGTAATCAGACGAGGGGGCTGGCGAAGGCAGACCGGGGAAAAAGTTTAGCAGGAAAGAGGCAGAACTTCAATTAACTGAGCCGGGGACGCGCGTAAAGCAGCCCCTGCTCCCCTGGACCAGGCGGTGAGGGAGAGAGCATCGCTGGGGGCTTGTGCAGAACGTAGGTGTCCTGGTTCCTGGAGAGGGACTTTCCTACTGGGAAGAATGGATCGCCCTAGGTGCTTCCTGTGCAGATTAAAAAACAAAATAAAAAGGCGTTGCCTCCTCCTTTGGAGGGGAGAGCAAAGTAAACCGGTGGGCCCGGTTGTTTACAGTGACGTTTGCAGACTTTCACGCATACTGGAGATTATGCTTATTTATTAAAGGATAGGGGCGAGATGGGGGCTTTCCATCCCTCGTGCAGCCTTTCCCTCTTTAGTGCTCCTGCAGTCTGTGATTTTTTTTTACTTCAATTTAAAATATATGCAATCAATCTTCAAGTACACTAAACTTATCCTTTCCAGGCAAAGCCAGGGGCAACAGAAAACCTTTTTGGATGTTTCAGGAACCCGTTCAACTGGCCTAACTGCCATTTCTGTTAAAGTTCAACCTTTCTCCCGACTTAAATAGGCTCCTTCCACCGGGCTGCGGGTTCTCCTATATTTTTTGAGCAGAAAAATTAGGCAGATAGGAATACCTGCAGTATTTTCTCTCTCTCTCTCTCTCTCTCTCTCTCTCTCTCTCTCTCTCTCTCTCTGTGTGTGTGTGTGTGTGTGTGTGTGTGTGACTCTTCTCTCTCCCTCCCCTTTTATTCTGCCCTCTTTCCCTCTTCCACTCCACCCCTCCCTCTTCCTCCCTCCCTCCCTCCCTGCTTTCTTCTCTCCCTCCCTCCTTTCCCATTTAGCCAGTCTACCTTCCAGACTCTTAGAACGAGTTTTATCCTGCTTACTTTTCGGAACCCAGTGAAGTCCCTCGCTGTATACCCTGAGCTATTTACACCGTGGCCCCTTCCCCGCCCGTGCCAAGCCCACTTCGGGCGCTCACATTCTTTAGGACAGTTCGAGCTCCTTCGACTAGAGCATTATCCCGCCTGTTAAAGAAGGAAGAGGAGGCCGAACAGAAACAAACCCCACCAGGCGGAGGCGCGGCTCTTCGTTACAGTCAATACACAACCACAAAGAGGAAAGGAAAGCCCCAATCATCATTCCGCAGAAAGACGAATCTCCTCTCTCTCTCTCTCTCTCTCTCTCTCTCCCACACACACACACACGCACACGCACACACACCCCAAAATCAGGATTCGGGGCTGGGCAGAGCTGGGAGGCTCCAGGCGCGGGCGCCGGGCGCTGCTTGCGAAACGCAACCAGGCAGCGGCGGGGCGCGCGCGGGCTCCGCGGAGCCGCAGTCTGGGTCGCGGGGCTGGGCCGGCGGCGTCGGGAGGAGCCCGTTTCTAGCGTCCGCAAGGCGGCTCCCCGCCCGGCTTTCAGGAGTCGTCCCGGAGCCGGCGGGATGGCGTGTCCCCCGCGGGCTGGGGATCCTCTTTGCGTCCCATCGCGACCGCCTCGTCCGACCGAGCGCTTCCCGCGCCGATCGCCCGAGACTTGGCTTCTCGTCCTCCCTCCCCTCTCCGACTTCCCCTCCTTCCGACCTCCGACTACTGCCCGCTCGCCAGCTTCTACCTTCCCCGTCCCTTACTCCTCTGCCCCTTTCTCTTCGCCTTCCGCCAAGTTTTTCTTTCCCGCTTCCCTCCCTCGACGTCTCCTCGGAATCTTCGCTTCCCCGCTTCCCCGCTTCCCCTCACGCCTAATTCGGGGACTCCCAGGCTGGTGAGCTCGGAGCGAAGTTCCGCGGTCCTGGGCCGCCGTCCCCTCTCCGCCCGGCAGCCCGGCCCACGCGCAGCCCCGCCGCCCCGCCGCTCCGTCGGCGCCCGAGACCCGAGCGCACGGCCGGGGCGCCCCGCCCGCGGGGAGGCAGGCTCCCGCCTGGCTTCGGGCAGCATCTCCACCCGAGTCTCCCTGGCCTCAGCGGTAAAGAATGGTGCGCACTCAACCCGGGCAGAAATTTTCGTTAAAAATGCCAAGACATGGGGTGGTTTGGACGCCCCGACTCTCAAAGAAGCAAAACACGAGAAAAAAAGAAAATTAAAAAATTGTCGGCTACGGCTCCTTGGCTTGTGCTGTCTCTGCATCCATCTATCCATCTGTCCGTCTATCCGTCGACCTCCCTCCTTCTATATTTTCGTCCTCTACTGGGATCCGTTGGTTATCGATTTCAAAAATGTTATTGAAAATAAAAATTAAAAGCTCGAATCTGTTACGAAGTAGTCTTGAAAACCTAATTCTCTCCCACACTCAAAACGTGGAGAGCCTCTGCCTTTATCAGTCTCTATTTTCTCTGCCCACATTCACTAGCACCACTGTTCCCCATCAGATCCTAAAGGGGGGGGGGGCGACGAAGAAAGAAAAATAAAATAACAAAAAAAAGAGAAATCCGCTAAGTTAAAGTAGTCAGATTTCCATCTTAAAGTCCTTTTTCAGAATAGCGAAGTTTCCCCAAGCCAGCTTTTCCAAAAGTTGGAGAAAGCTGAGAAAACCGACCGGAAACCTACGAGCAAATAGCTTAAAAATATAGATGAGTTGGGGGTGTCAAGAAGCTCAAATTCTCTATCTGCAAAGCTCTAAGATGCAACCGGGGGTGTCGGCTCACCTCATAGATATCTTCGTACTTGACATTCTCCACGAGCTTCCAGAGCATGATGGCAGCCGGGTCTCTAGGAGGTGAGTGCATTCATGTGAGGAGCAGATGTCTGGCTTCTCAGGACTCCGCTGTCTGTAATGATCCATCTATAATTGGAAATGGGGGATACACACCAAATCCGACGCTCCTCTCCCATCGCAACTTATATCTGTTGTCTCAAACAATAGGCTGGAGAAGTAAGCCTCAGCTGAGAGAAAAACATTATTACACACACAGGAGTTAGATGCAACCCACAGACATATATATTATAAAAATCATAAACACGTATTTATACCCAGACACCCACATTTAGTTATATAAGCACCCCTGGGTCACACAGAGCCTACAGACTCTGAACATGCATTTAAAGGAGAGAGAGTCGGTCAGTGTGATTAATATAAATATAGACATTTAAAAACCTCTATATTGAAAATGATGAATCATTGTAGCCACTGACTAAAGCCTTTACAGTTCATAAGGAGAAACCAGGGTGCCAACAGTCCCTCATTTTCTATGTAGATTTTTAAAGGGGGACCATTACTGAGATTTTTAAACACAAAAGCTCCTCTTCTTGTTTGTTCAGCAGGAGGGTTTTGAAAGCTGGATTTGGGGATTTTAAGGGTGATCTCTCTGTGTTGATGGCTACACAACTTTTTCTTTTTTTTCACTGTACCTTAGTCACTGTAGAACAAAAAACCCGGCTCACCACAGTGACCATTTCTCATATTTTCCGGTCATTCTGCCCAACAAATTTGAAACCTTAAATACTGTATGAAGCACCTCAGTCTGTACTGCTTATGTTTAAGGGTTGTTTGTCTGTATTTTCAATGGATTTCATGCGCCATTCTTTTCTTGGCTGAAGTCTCCATTTTATGAAGGTTTTTTTCTTTTCTTTCTTTTTTCAGATGTAGGGAGCAACATACGTGCACAATAACACAATATTCATTTCAAGCCTTCTTTGCAGAGACATGGGACATTTTATATCTGCATCCGCTGTCTATAACTTTTAAGTGATTTTAATCATGGAGAGTCAAGAAATGGTCACCTGAACCTCTGGAAGGTTTAAGCAGAATGTTTTTCAAGGAGATATTGAAAAATACTATAGGGTGTGTGGGTTTTTGTTTGTTTTGAGTGTATTTTTTCTTGGTAAGGTGATTTGTATAGCTTTTTTATCCCCCCAAGAAAAGGAAAACATAAACATCAACAAGAACAAAGTTAACCAAACTTCGAAAATGGGCACCCTTTAAGGCACAGGGTTTCCGAATTTCATCATAAAGTGAATACTTGCCTCACTGGCCCCTTTTCCCACCCCCCCTTTTTTCTACTTCCTTCCAGGGTGCGGAAGGATTCCCACAGCCAGAAGGGAAGTCCAGTGAAGGCTCTCTGCCCCCTGGGGCAGAAAATAAATGACAGGAGGGAATGAGGAGGGACCAGGGCAATTTGGGGTGGAAGTTATTAAACCTGATAAGAGTGAATCTGCAAAGGGCGATTGTCTGTAAATCTCAGGACTGCTGAGCGCTGCTGTGCACTCAGAAGAGAGGGCTCCGGCCAACCACGGTGGATATCGATTCGATAAAAACCAGGGCGATGCTTCATATCGTGCAGAATGAAAAATTCTGCAGATTTTTAATTTAATTTTTTCAAAGATAAGTCAAATGAAAGGAACTCGAAGAAGGTGCTTCAGAAGGAACTTCAGAAATAAACCCTTTCTTCATTTCCTGTTTAATTTTTATGTTTTGCCTTTCCCTCCCTCCCTTTCCCTCCTTCCTTTTTCCTCCATCCCGTTTTCCTTCCTCCCTCCCTCCCTCCCTGACTCCCTTCCTTCCTTCCTTTTTCCTTCCTTTCTCCTTTCCTCTACGTTAAACATTAACAGCTTAAAGTATACAAAATCTGTACAGATTTTCCACTAGGAGCTTGAGCGAAGATTTCCTTCTTTGCTCCCAGAGCTAGTCTGGACATGGGGAGGCATTCTTCCTAATTTTGTTGTGTGGTGGGATTTGAAACGGCTTTTACCCTCCCTTTCCAGAACTAAAATCAGTTCCAGATCAATATTTTGCAAGATAAATATTATAGACTTAGAAACTCAGATTCTCTAGACAGAAATTTATTAACGGGAATAACTGTCTTTTCCTTTTCAAACCAATAACTCCTTTATCTTTTTTACCTAAAGATCATTCCAACCCAAATAAAAAGCACTTGGAAAAAATCTTAATTTTTTTCCCTCTGAATGCTTTTAACACCTTTTTCATCTCTTTTTGGTATATCATTGCTTAGTCTATAATAAATAAACTCTAAAACTTGAAACTAAAAGAAAACCTCAGAGGGATACTTTTATATTTAAAAAACTACTTAAAAATATATGTTTTTAGTGTAACTATGTAGCCATATACACATAGATATAATTTCAAATTTTCATATGTAATTTTATTTTATGGTGAAATAGATATTTTTAAAATTAGAAACGTCTGGAAATATTTGGTTAACATTTATGTAAACTCTTCAGAAAAACTGAAATCTGGTTTATTAAAAATGAAGCATAAATTTAAAAATATACACACATATAAAGAGCTACTCAAAGAAATACATAAGTACAATTAAAGTCCGAGTCAATTTTTCAACGTGGGCCTTGTTCAAAAAATCCTAGAAATTGCAAGGGAAATTTTTCTTAGGGAACCTTCCGTAAGTCATTGAACGGGCAACAGCGCCCTCTGTCGGGATTTTGTGTAAGCAAATCCTGCACGGCCGCTCGATTTTTTTTTTTCTTCTCCAGCGATTTCTTCCAGTTCTTGAAAACCTTTTATTGCTTAAGAGCATTTTAAAAGCTCAATTTTTATCATATCTACTAATTTTAGAAATAAGTGTTTAAGCATCTATAAAGTTCAAGTGCCTCAAAAAAATGTACAAATAAAATCTCATTCTTTACTAAGAAAAATTTCCTAACTTGAGCCAGCTTCTCTCGCTCTTAACTTTCTGTTGCATTTCGCTTTAACCTTCCAATCAACGTGAGGTAAGGAAAGATTTCCGCAAGGACTCAATAAATGCAAAACAAAATAAAGGCAAAGGCAAAAAACCCTCTGATTTTGAAGGGAAGATAAACGAGCAAAATATGTATTTTCATCATCATTTCATTTTCCACTTCGTCTTGTCCTATGCCCATTTTTTTGTTTTGTTTTTGTTTTTTCAGGGGTGGCACAGGCTTGCCTGAATATAAGCGTACTGGAGACATCCCAAGTAGTTATATTCGTATTTTCCCCTCTCACTTATATTTATTTCACTTATATTTATAATAGTAGACAGGCGAGTTAGTAATACCCCCCTTTTCTTAGCCTCGGATAGAGGGACTATTTTCCGATAAATGTAGGAGCCACTAATGGAGGTGAATGCACCTAGCTTGGAGCCCTCTGCTGGCGGTTTTCCGAGTAAGTTTCTAACTTTTTTTTTTTTTCATTTCACCGAAAAATATCATTATATTAAATCAAGGTCAGCTGTTAGCACTCTCTTGTCTCACTTCTTCTTTCTTCTAAAAAATCGAATTAAGAATTGTCTAAAGTTCTCAGACTTCCTTCCTTCCTCCCCCTATTCCTTACCTTGGCACCTGTGAGTTAAGGCTTCATGAGCTCTCTCCCTCTGCGGCTGCCTGATGGACTGCCTTTTCTCTTACACAATACACGGTCCGCCTGGATTTCCCTTTTCCGTCTTCCTAAGACACACAAATAATAAAATGGTAAACACCAAGACTTAGGATTATTGTCACAGTCAGGACCCCGACCCCTCTCATTATGGGCGGTCCTGTAAGCTATTTAATAGCCAGGGTACTGAGCTATACGATGGGAATGTAGGTGAGAATTTGTTACAACAACACAGTATGAAAGGAATCTATTCCATACTGTCACTTTGTAAAACAATTTAATTTCCCCTCATCAACTCAAGACACGAGCTGCGTGTCAAGAAAGTGAAGGCTTCCATCAGCTAGGGACGTGCATAATTTCCTGTTTAGAAAGTGTCTGTGGGAACCCCAGCCTAGATCTCCCGACTATGTACAGGTTCAGCAGTTTGCCCACGGCGCTGTGATACTGTCTTTCTTTCTTCTTTCCTTCCTCCCTCTCTCCCTCCCTTCCTTATTTCCTTCCTCCTTCCGAAATGAAGAAGACAGTATTTTTGGACAATTACTTTTTTCCAGAGTTATTTTTGTCCTGGATTCATAAACAGGCAAAGGAAGAGAGACGAGAGAGCACTGACTTGTGACATACCAAGATACTACCTCCACCTCTTACTCCTCACGAAGCACGATCGTCCACCAAGTCGATTAATAAGTTGTGACAGGAGCACGTTTCATTGTGGTAGTCTAACTCTAGTTTTCTACCGTGTTTCTATCTGGAAGCTTTCTCATGATCATATTTTGGGGGAATCTTGATTATGTACTTTTAACATCAATTTGGAAAAGTTACTGTTGAATGTGTGAAACTACAATTCGAACCCCTGCCCTTAGATTTATAGGGCTTTGCTACCACATAGGTGTCAGCGATCTGGGTATGAGACAACAAAATAAGAGAGACTAATGTTTGCATAAGGGGGTTTTAAAAAAATTAAACGGGGGTAGAATGATCTCCAGAACGACTCTTCGTGATCTTACAGATTGAGGCAAACATTGAAAAGGAAATAGCATTTCTTACTTTAACCACAATATTTAATCAAGGGCACAATTGTGAATTTTTAAAGTGAAATCCCTTGTGAGAATGAAAAGCAGTGTGACTATGGAAACTTCTACTTGGTCTTGAACTTTGAGGAGGAGAAGTAATTTTATTGCATATTTTAGATGTTCTGAAGTCCTCAGGCTTTTCTGTTTACTTGTGGGGCTGTGAAGTTGCCAAAGGGACAGTTTTCAAATTTCTATCTCCTGGAGATAAAGAGGTTAAGGAATGGAAGATGGGGGCGGGGGGTGGGGGGTGGGCTTGGAGTAAATGGTGCAAACAGCCAGAGAACAATTGTTTCCAATACCAATGGATACTTCACATACACAATGTGAGAGGTGCTCATTTTCCCTGGCGTGACCGATGCAGGAGGACAGGTATTTCCATCATTCTGGATATTTTCCATATTATTGACTTAAGAAGGGGCAATCTCAAAGGGTGAGAACACTAAACAATTTGGTTTCAAAATGCAACCAATAGACCAATACACATCGGAGAGGAAAAATTTGCAAATAAAGACATGGAAAAATGTAGAGCAGAAATCTAACCTTTAAAGCATGAATAAACACATAACGATGCATAACATCAGAGCTGAAATGTCTCTTAAGCACAAGGAACATTTAGGAGAAATTAGCATGACTTTGGAACTACTTCCTAAAACTCACATTCATGCATTTTGAGAAAAATAGAGAATGATGTGTATTCTATGACTCTCTTTATTTCTTTAACATAAGAAGATTCTTTCACTTACCAGCTGTGTTATCTTGGGCAAGTCCTTTGACCTTTCCATGTCTCAGTTTTCTCATCTATAAAATGAGGCGAATTTACTGGATGATATATAAGCTTTTTTTTCTTAGAAATAGACTTAATGAGATTTAAAAGCAGCAAATAGTAATGAATGAAAAGTTTAAAATGGAAGTATTTCTGTCTGAACATGTTGCAGCAAAACCTCAGCTCTCTGGGACCCTCTGGGGTAGAGTTTAAGAGAACTGACCCTGATCTTTTGATAAATACTAATCACACGCACACACACACACACACACACATTTTTAGGAATATCATCTTAGAAGAAAACAAAGGAAGGATAAGAATACAGCTTGAGCAGCTCATGCAGCCCAATGTCAAAAAACCAAACAACCCAATCCAAAAATGGGCAGAAGACCTAAATAGACATTTCTCCGAAGAAGATATACAGACTGCCAACAAACACATGAAAGGATGCTCAACATCACTAAATGCAAATCAAAACTACGATGAGATATCATCTCACACCAGTCAGAATGGCCATCATCAAAAAATCCACAAACAATAAATGCTGGAGAGGGTGTGGAGAAAAGGGAACTCTCTTGCATTGTTGGTGGGAATGTAAATTGATACAGCCATTATGGAGAACAGTATGGAGAATATATTAAAAAACTAAAAATAGAACTACCATACAACCCAGCAATCCCACTACTGGGCATATACTCTGAGAAAACTATAATTCAAAAAGAGTCATGTACCAAAATGTTCATTGCGGCACTATTTACAATAACCAGAACATGGAAGCAACCCAAGTGTCCATAGACAGATGAATGGATAAAGAAGATGTGGCACATATATACAATGGAATATAACTCGGCCATAAAAAGAAACGAAATTGAGTTATTCGTGGTGAGGTGGATGGACATTACTTCATACAGAGTGCAGTAAGTCAGAAAGAGAAAAACAAATACTGTATGCTAACACACATAGATGGAATCTAAAAAAGAAAAAAAAAAGGTTCTAATGAACCTAGGGGCAGGACAGGAATAAAGACGCAGATGTAGTGAATGGACTTGAGGACATGGGCTGTGGGGGAAGGGTAAGCTGGGAGGAAGTGAGAGAGTGGCATGGACATATATACACTACCAAATGTAAAATAGATAGCTAGTGGGAAGCAGCTGCATAGCACAGGGAGATCAGCTCGGTGCTTTTTGACCTAGAGGGGTGGGATAGGAAGGGTGGGAGGGAGATGCAAGAGGGAGGGGATATGGGGATATATGTATATGTACAGCTGATTCACTTTGTTATATAGCAGAAACTAACACACCATTGTAAAGCAGTTATACTCCAATAAGGATGTAAAAAAAAAAAAGAATACAGCTTGAGGGAAGAGGCTATCATTTTAATAGTTAGTACCTAACTAACGCTTTGAAAGAGATGAAGCGTCAAGTCTAGATGAGTGACATCTTAATATAGTCAAGAGTTTGATGTTTTGATCTTGAAATTATGATCAGTAACCTTTGATAACACATGCAAAAGGGAAGCAATGTCTAATAGCTGAGGCTGGAAAAAAACTTCATTTTTCAGAAAGAGGGAAGAAGAGGGGCTCTAGAAGTTACAGGTGGGGAATTACGCTATTGTTTCCTCAGAAAAATGATAGTTTAGGTTGTCAAAGTGGTTAGTCATGCAGTCTGGGAGGGAAAGAGGGGATATCCCAAGGCACCAGTGTGGCTTCAGGAAGAAGAGATCATTCCATGTTTCCTCATGTCCTTTGCTATAGATTTACTAGACTATCAGGCCCATAATGTATCTGGAGCTCATGGAGACATTTCAAAACTTTCTCATTGGCTCCCCAGTCTGAGCTGAGTGATGCCATGGTATGTGGAGACGGCCTGCCTTCTGACTCACGACATGGGCTTTGGAGTGGGACAGACATGAGTGATTGCAGATCCACTCCTTACTCTCTTGGATATTAAAAAATTACTTAACCTCCCTGACCCATAATTTTCCTGTATGAGACACTTGAGGGACTTCCCTTGCCGTCCAGTGGTTAAGACTCAACGTTTCCACTGCAAGGGGTGTGGGTTCAATCCCTGGTCTGGGAACGAAGATCCTGCATGCCATGCAGCCAAAAAATTAAAATTAAAAAAAAAAAAGAAAGAAACACTTGAAATATATTTCCATATAAGAGACACATTCATTATATGAAACATGTGCATAGCAATAATCATTGCATGGGCCTGTTCATGATGATTAAATGAGATAATACATAAGAAATGCTTATGACCTCCAGCATAAGGAAAGCAGTCAGTATGTTGTAGTTACTGTTACAACCACAGATTGGCAGCTATTTGAATAATTCTCTCCCAAAGAGGTTGATTGACGAATGGAAACCAATTTGAGGCAATTGTTTCAATACCTTGCTATGGGGCTCGTTCTTAGTCTTACTCTTTCTAATATTAAAGAAAAATGGTGACTCAGAAGAAGAATTAGAATATGTGTCCATTATTTTTCAGGTGCTAAACATTGGGGAGAAGAGTTAGTTCCTTAGATTACAGGAGGAGGATTCAAAAATGTTTTAACAGGCTAATACTCTGGAACAAATCCCCAAAGCTATAACTTAACAAAGATAAAAGTAGCAAAAACATTGTGTGAAGTGGAAGATCAGAGACTGATAGAGGTGAACATATGGACAGTTTGGGAATTCCCTGGCGGTCCAGTGGTTAGGACTCTGTGCTTTCACTGCCGAGGGCACGAGTTCAGTTTCTGGTGGTGGAACTGAGATCCTGCAAACCGCGCAGAGCAGCAAAAAAGAAAATATGTACCGTTTTCCCCTGCAGAAGGTCCTTGTGGTTTCTGGAACACAATGATCACATCAGCATCATACCCAACAACTTACTGAGACTGACAAACCCAGAGAGTGAGGGAAATCCCAGGTTACATTAGTAAATTTCAGGGGTGACCTGCTTAAGACCTCATTGATAAATACAAATAACCCTAAAAGAAAGCAACCAGATTAAAGAAAATCCTGGACACCATGTCAAGGGAGAAGGAGTTGAGGAGACTGGGATAGTCATCCTAGAATAGAGAAAACTTAGGGATGTGAACCCTGTCTTCTAATATTTGGGACTGGTTTTGGGGAAGAAGGTATAGACTGGGGGAGAAGTTGGCATTTGTCAATTTAATTTTACATTGCCAGCATATAGCAAAGTGGCTAGCCCAGATGTGCTCAAAACATTTTAGGTGAAATAACGCTCTTTTCCTGTAAAGATACAGGATAAAGATCAGTACAGAGATGTTACCAGGAGGCCGATTAAACTCAATGTGAGAAAAATTTTTTCCTAAAAATGTAAAGTGCTGGGAAAGGCAGCTTTGATTGTGAACTGACCATCCCTGCAAAATACAAGCAGAGCCTGGGCGACCTCTGTCAGGGGTGGTGTAACACAGCCTGTATAGCGCTGGGCGGGAGGTCCTTAATGAGGCCAAGGTATTGGGATTCTACTCCACGAGCTTAGCTTGACATTCTGTTGCAACTTTAGCAGGTTACTAATTGTAAAGGACTGGCATGGAGAGGAATATGTGGAAGATGCCATTATTTCTGCATCTGTATAAGTATTATCTGACTGCGGAATTACACACATTTACTGAGCCCATGTTTCCATGTACTGCCCATGTTATCTGATTTCTATTAGTAGAAATAACATCACAGTAATTATACTCAGTAGCCTTATTGGTCTGTCAGTCTCTGATTGTTTTGCTTCTGTCATTATCGCTTTTTTTCTATATTTAATTGGATTTCTGTAGGTAACTTTATAGAATTAAAAAAGGAAATTTATTTATTTAGGTTATGGATGAAGGGCACTTAGGCTTTCATTTGTCATCATTTTTGAGGGACGTTTGTTTGCTCCAGAAAAGTAATAAACCCTTTGCAGAGGATTTATCCAATGATCACACTCCAAACCAGTTTGGAGCCAGTTTCAAAACTCTTTAAGCTATTAGAGCTTTGTTGCTTTAAACAATAAACAGTAACGTTTATTTCTGGATTCTTTTGTGTAATCAAATCTTTCTGCTCCCCATACTACAGTAATACTGTGTCAATTTAACTCACAGAAAGGTATATATAAATACTTTTTTTTTTTTTTTTGCGGTACGCGGGCCTCTCACTGTTGTGGCCTCTCCCGTAGTGGAGCACAGCCTCCGGACGCGCAGGCTCAGCGGCCATGGCTCACGGGCCCAGCCGCTCCGCGGCATGTGGGATCTTCCCGGACCGGGGCACGAACCCGTGTCCCCTGCATCGGCAGGCGGACTCTCAACCACTGCGCCACCAGGGAAGCCCCTATAAATGATTTTAAACAATGACAACAACAACAAAATCTTTAGACAATTTAATGAGCACACAATAATAGAAAAGTCATTCTTTCTAAATCTTTCCTTAATTGCTTTCACTATTTTTTCTAAAGAAATTATGAAGTGTGTTCTTTTCCTGTTGTATTGTAAAATATTTTTATTAACTCCACCATCACAACCTAAACAAAGAGTGAAAAAATATTTTAAGACCCAACTAAGCATGGACAGTCAGTTTTTAATCATCTCTCTCTCTCACCAGTTTCCTTCACAATTTTGGTCAATAGATGAAATATTGGAGTTTTTGGCATGAAAACTCTCTGTAAGCTTCCAGGGAATTGAAATGGAAATTGGCATTAGGTCGTATTTGCAACTTCTGAAGCTGATGCTTTTATGGGGCCCATTATTTCAATAAATATTTACCAAGGGCCTATTTTTTTTTTTTTTTTTTTTGCAGCACATTATGCAGATATAAAGGCAAATCAGAGAAGGAAATCGCTTGGAAAGATTTTACTGTCTTATCAAAGGAGGTGAAATATTATAGGATGAGAAGAGTTTGTGATTTTGACTATGAAACTACATTAAATGGTATTTTATATTCTAATGTAAAGCCTTAAGTAACTTATCACTTTCTATCTAGAGTTTAAATGCCCGAGTTCAGACAAATTTTCCTTTTTTGCCTAGGAGTTTTGTTTTATTTCAAATAGAAGTCATGATTAGTGATTAGTAAATGAAATGCATGTGTGTGTGTATGTGTAGGGGGGAGGGTCTATTTGTTCTTCATCAGGCTCTACGATCCCAGAGTTTTCATTTCTTAGTAGGAGAAACTGTTCCCTATTCTGCCACTGGTGATTGTGTCTCATAAAGTCTCACCCTGAGCATCCCCAGATCTTGATTTACACACTCACTAGTGGAAGCCTACCTTCAGGGCCACATCTCTTATCACCCTTGGTCCAAGGAAAGAAAACAGCATTGGACAGTGAACCAAAGAGGAGGCTACTCCTGGCCTTGACACCAGTGTACTTACTATCTGGTCTTTCGACCTCCCTGGGTCTCAGAATCCAAGATCAGGATTCTGTGACTCACTGTGCCTGCCTGTTGAATGACAGATCAAGGAGACAGCTGGCTCCGGCAGTAACGCAGCAACTAGTCAGTTATTGGAGATGCTAAAAAGGATCTGTTCCAGGACTTAACAGCTTTACCAGCTTTTCTGATTTTCACAGATCTTGAATGCAAGCCTGACCTTAGATCATTCTTAACTTGGTTTCTTGGGACAATGGCTCTTTTTTTTAAATCAGTGGGCTTGATGTTATTTTTGCAAATACTTTTCATTTCAGTTCTAGTATGGCGACAGTACTAGAAAATGAGGAATATGACTTTAAAGCATGTTATAATGTTGGCTGCAAAGTGACCTATTACCCAAGTGATTCCAACAACAACAAAAATGACTTTGGCTACAAAAAGAGGCCTTCCAAATCACATTCAACCTGAAGGGAAGCAGCATATCAGCTCAAGCCTTTGGAAATCAGGGTGTTTCAAAAATTTTCCCCAAACATTATTTAGTGAGTTTAATTATTGTTTCCAGCTAACATTTCTTTCTTCAATAGAAGAAGAGAGCAATTACTTTTGGAATGATTATTATATTAATATATTTTCTAGTACCACTGACTTACATTCAAGAATAAATGCAGTTGTTCCCGTGAAACGGTCACATTTCAGACACTTGGATGGAATTAGCAATTTTTTAATGTAACTCGGCAGAAAGACTGAAAGGATGACCATCACTAACTTGGCCCTTTATTCTACATTTATTTTCTTCGGCTAATTAGATTGTACCTGTTTTGACAACTAACAATAATAATGCTTTAATTTTTTTTTATTTCTAAGTTAAAACTTTACTGATTTTTTTCCAGCTTTATCAACATACAATGGACATATGACAATGTATAATTTTAAGGCAAACAATGTGAATTCGATACACATATATGTATATTGTGGAATGTTTACCACAATAAGGTTAGTTACACCCTTCATTTAATGTAATTATCATTTTGTTGTTGTTATGGTGGGAACATTAAAGCTCTACTCATAGCAACTTTCAAGTCTATTATATAATATAATATAATAATATAATACAATCATAATGCAACTATAATTTCACCATACATTAGATCACTGGAACTTATTCAACTTTTAACTGAAAAGGTTTTTTTTGCATCAACATATATATATACATATATATATATATATACACTGTAGTATATACTATATACGGTATATACATATATACTGTAGTATATACTATATATGGTATATATATATATAGTGATAATGCTTTAATTTCTATTGTGAGCTCTTATATTCTTAAAATCTCTTCACTGTGACTGAGGTATAGCTTCCTCATTTCTAGTAACATAATGTTATTAAGTAATAGCTGCTGCCTATTGAGACCTCCCCATGTTTCATGCCCTAAGCTAAGGACATTAAATAGTTTAGCTCACTTAATTTAATCTTCACAAGGTCTATGAAAAAGGCATTTCAGATGAGGAAACCAAGGCCCAAAGAGATTAAGCAACTTTGCCAAATTGTCACAGAACGAGTAAATGTTGCAGAAAAAGGATTTGAGCCCACCCTTGACTTCAACGCTGTCCCCTTAGCCTTATAGCCATTCTATGGGTGCTCAGCAAGGTCCAGAGTCAGCTTCTCTCTGACCTCCTAGTGCCAGTGGTTTGGACAATGGAAAAGCTAAATCAGATGCAGTAGAGACAGAAAAAAGAAACAGAGAAGAATAAAAGGAAGAGAAAAAAAGAAATCAAATGGAGGAAAGGGAACAAAGATGAATAGGGAAAGAAAGTTAGAAAATGGACAGAAAGGGAGGTAAACAGATAGAGCCAGGGGTGGGCTGTTGACTTTCTGTCTAGGAAGTGGTCCTCAATGTGGAGATGATCTTAATGCCCCAAAGACATTTGGAAATGTCTGGAAACATTTTTTAATTGTCACGATTGGGAGTGTAGGGGGTGATACTGGCATCCAGTGAGTAGAGACCAGGAATGCTGCTAAACGTTAAACAATGCATAGGACACCTTCCACAGCAAAGAATCATCAAAAGGTCAAAAGTGCTGAGGCTGAGAAACAGTAGTCTAGGGTTTGCTGGTCCAACCACTAAGATGGGACATTTTGGAATAACTTTGTAATTTTCTAAGAGATTTTAAATCATAATCCTCAAACAAGTCTAGGGCACATAAAAGAAAGAAGCCTTAGTACTGTCAATCTCTTTTTTTTTTTTCCTACAGGATTTGAAAGAAAAATATTCTATAGTGTAGTTTTAGAGTGATACAGTTTATATTTTTAATATAAATTGAAAATATGTATTATTCCATGTAAATTTCAATTCAACTAAATCCAGCCAGCTCTAAGGAAGCAGCCCTAGGTTGAACAGTTAGTTCTAACTGTTCTGTGTGAGGACTTTGGGAGGCCAGTATTGGAGCTGGAAGGAACATAAGGAATCATTATGCCAGGCCCTTCATTTTACAGAGGAGCAAGTTAGGGCTCAGGAAGATGAAATGCCTCACCTGAGATCACAAGTGCTGGGCTGGGACAAAACCCCGGTTCTTCCACCTTCTAATTCTTAGTTTTTCACCTTCACCTAATTTGCTTCTGTAGTTCATTACTAACTCTCACGTGCAAATGACTTTTTAAGCATCTTTCTCTTTAATTCCACAGGTCTACTGATTAAAAGCATCTAAAGACACAAGCACGTCCCCTAACACACACGTTAACATTGGCACACTCTCTTAAAAGCTTTGTGATGATGGATACAATATTTGCTCTTTCTTCTGTGGAGAGAAATATAAGAATAATGAAGTACTGCAGTTGATAGAACCAGATTACAGTTTTGCCATGACTGTAGTTCATGAGCTTTTATAACTCACAGTAACTGATGAAAATACTAATTGAGTGTTTCTCTTCATTTAATGCAGTTTTCAAATGTGTCTGACTTCCGTATCAGTGTAACTTAACCACAGAAGAATGAGCTCAACAATGAAAATCAAATACATGAATGAACTGTGCATTTCTCTGTGTCAGAGCTCTAAGTGTCTAGGTGTTATCCCTAAGTGTCTAGGTGTTATCCCTAAGTGTCTAGGTGTTATCCCTAAGTGTCTAGGTGTTATCCCTGTCTAGGTGTTATCCCTAAGTGTCTAGGTGTTATCCCATGTACTGCACTAGCCGCTGGATGATCTGGAAATGAGAAGAAATAGAAGTAGGATTCCTTTGTCCTTTGGGAATATGTATTTAATTAGAGAAGCAATGCATACGAGACTGAAACCCTCTTATATATGTAAATGCCTGACCCAGGGAAACGGGTAGGAGGGAAAGCTAGTACTAGTCAGAACATGATTGTATTCATAAAGAATTTCTAGGAGAATGTAGATGTGCAGCTAAAACTTAAGGGAAGCAAAAAACCAAACAAACAAACAAACATGAACAAAAAACAACTTAAGGGAAGCAGCAGAGAAGGAAAAACACAAAGAGAGGCGCAGGAGGAATGTGTGCCAGGCATTATGAAAATATAAAGACACCCCCTCCCAATGGCAACTGAGAAATCCTGTGAATGATACTGGAACGTGCCCTTGATTGATCTTTTCCCATGGTTATATCTGAAGGTGGAGCTCTAAAGCTAAGGAAATGATTCAAGATGACTAATTCAACTCGACACTCCTGAATTTGGGACCTGAATGAAGACTTCGTGTGTAAGCCAGAGGCAGCCAGAGCTGGGTGGGGCTCCAGCAGGGGGACTGCGCTCTTCCTGGATGCAGAAATGCATGTCCATGCCTCCAAAGTGCATTCAGTAGTTTGTTTCTTCATCCAGCTAACGATCTCACTCAGTGGCAGGAAAAAAGAAAAAAATATATATCTATTTTCCCGGTTGACCAGAAATGTGCATAGGATGGTGGATAATTGGCTTACTGATGTGGTCAAATATTTTTGTTCAGGGGTGTAACTCATTCAAACCTTATATATATGAGTTGATTTTTTAAAAAGCAGCAATAATACCACCTTTGGTTTCATAACACTACTTAATTACTTTAAAATTATTTTAGAGACATTGTAACAAAATCCTAAAACCTAGGTGTGAAATTTCATTATGTGGTTTATTAAAACTATGTTTAAAAAGAATGGTTTTGGTTAAAAAATATAGTCTACTAATTTACTATAATTTTGGGGGGGGAGCTACCTCTAGTTGAACTAATGCAACAGAGGTCTGGTTATCTTTTTTGTTATGTAAGGAAATCAGGAGGAATGGCAAGGTTCAGGGACACCCTTGGGCCCATGCAGCGACTTGTATCATTAGGGAGTAGACCATTCTTTTGGAAAGCAAATCGGGCTCTACTTTTACTTACTGATTTATGTTTGCTTTTACCTCTTTGATTTTTTTCCCAGCAGTTCTCACGTGCCTATTCCCTGGATCATTACTTTTGAAATCTTTAAAAGAAAGTTGTTATAAGCCTTTGACATTCCCTATCCACAAGATCTCAGGTTAGGAATAAATTATATTAAAAATCATATTTAGGCAGTCCAGTGGTTAAGACTCCACGCTTCCACTGCAGGGAGCACAGGTTCGATTCCTGATTGGGGAATT
Organism: Pseudorca crassidens; assembly: GCF_039906515.1. Taxonomy (NCBI): domain Eukaryota; kingdom Metazoa; phylum Chordata; class Mammalia; order Artiodactyla; family Delphinidae; genus Pseudorca; species Pseudorca crassidens. Next base: position 27,312,830 of record NC_090305.1, read on the forward strand.
AAGATCCCACATGCCACATGGCGTGGCCAAAAAAAAAATCATATTTAAAAGTTTTGTATAAAGGGGATTTGTAATTAAAATCAGACATTTCAGATTAATCCCTGATACGAAATGAATGAAATATGGTGAAGGAAGATAAATAGCAAATGCTGATAAAGAAAATATTTCTTTTCATTAGCATGTAGCTTGGGTTTCATAAGGAATGAAACTTCATATGGCTCTGAAAATTTGAACTTTGGCATAGTTTGCTATTAGACAATGGGAAAAATATAGCTTTCAATTTCTATGCAAATAATAGCAATATTATACTTGGAGCATTCATGGGAAAAGAGAAAGAAAATTTACTTTAACAAATATTTTAAAAATATTTTGGGCCTTTTAATTCAAGTGAAAAAGTCTACACCAGCTTCAAGGAATCAGATAAAAAATAACATAATAAGCAATCTTTTTTCTTTTCTCCAAATTCTGGGACATTGGATAGGAACTAAATTTTCACTTCAACTTTCCAGATTATGGGTGTACATATTTACATCCAGAGAAATAGTGAGAACATAATTGGTTAGATACAAAGGGTAGAGGAAACGATGGGAGCCTTGACACCCAGATGTGATTACAAATGAAAAAAATATACTTGGAGTTGTCTTTGTAGCACTCACCCTTTTCTTGCTCATGAAGTAAATCATGAAGTAAATAAGGTGGTAGGGGCTTCCCTGGTGGCGCAGTGGTTGAGAGTCCGCCTGCCGATGCAGGGGACACGGGTTCGTGCCCCGGTCGGCGAAGATCCCACATGCCGCGGAGCGGCTGGGCACGTGAGCCGTGGCCGCTGAGCCTGCGCATCCAGAGCCTGTGCTCCGCAACGGGAGAGGCCACAGCTGTGAGAGGCCCGCGTACCGCAAAAAAAAAAAAAAAAAAAAAATAGAGGTGGTAGAACTCAGTCCTTGTGATCTAATGACACATGGTTCATTCTGCAATTATGACAGATAGACAAGGGGAGAATGCAAGGAGAGACATTTTGCTTGAATGTTTTGGGCATATTACTAGACATAAAAGAACAAAATTAGATTCATGTTATGAATTTTGGGTAGGAATAGCACAGAAATTATGTGTTCTCATTGCATCCTATCAGGAGGCAAATGATGTCAGCCTCTGTCATGGTTGGTGCTATTAATGCTGATTGCTTGGCTCCAATGGTGTCTGCCACGTGTCTCTACTGTAAAATTACTCCTTTTCCCTTATGAGGAGGGAACACGGGGCACGTGCAATTTGAGAGATATATGACAAAATAATTGCTCATGTAATAAAAGAAAGATGGAGAAACTGTTCCATATTAAAGGAGATTAAAGAGATAGGACAACCGAATGCAGTGCATAATTTGATATTCTCTTTTTCTTTAAAAGACCTTATTGGTATAATTAGCAAAATCTAAATAAGGTTGTAGATTATAAATAGTATCCTATCAATACTAAGTTCCTGACTTTGAAAGTTGTGTTGTGGCTATATAAGAGAATACCTTCGCCTACTGTATATAAAATAGATAACCTAATAAGAACTTACTGTATAGCACAGGGAACTCTACTCAATACTCTGTGATGACCTATATGGGAATAGAATCTAAAAAAGAGCAGATATATGTATATGTATAACCGATTCGCTTTGCTGTACAGCAGAAACTAACATAACATTGTAAATCGACAATACTCCAATAAAAATTAATTTTTTTAAAAAAAGAGAGAATACCTTTACACTTAGGAAACACACACTGAAGTATTCCAGGATGAAGCAGCATTATGCCTGCAGTTTGTTCTCAAATGGATATATAAAAAGCAAATGAGGTAGAATGTTAATATTTGTTCTTCTTTAGGTTTACAGAGGGAGGCTGAGTCAAGACTTTTGTGTCACCTTTGGATCTTCCCAAATAGTTGCAGGTGGAGGACCTAGAGGTATAGTGATGACAGGTTTCTTCTGGTGCACAAGGGGTACATATATTTCTCCTCTTCTTCCAAGACTTCAGAAGTTCACTAAGTCTGGAAAAGGAAGGCTTCTGATCCCTGGGAGAGGCTGACAATGTCAGGACATGCCTATTTTTGAGGGAAACTTACAGCAGACTCAGTACCTAGCTTAGACCCTCCTAAGACAGCACTGTTGGTGTCTCCCCTTCATGCTTGAGACTTCCACTCTATTGCATTAAACTCTCTGTCTGGACTTTAAGGCCTCCAAAATGTTTCTCCATGCCCTTCATAGGGCTTATTGTTTCTCTCAGTCCTTGTCAAGCAATTTTCATAATTGTACATCATTACATAATTGCACATTTCATAATTGTTACATCATTCCAATCCCCATTAGTGACTTTTGTTACTCTCTTCCCAATTTCAATATTATTTAGGAACCAGTCCAAGCTTTACCTTCTCCTTGAATCATCCCCCAGTAGTTAGTGCTCCTTGATTTCTCCAACTGCAGTTAAAGTCAGCAGCACGCAGTTTAGTGATTAATCATTATATATCTCATGGCATAGCCATCTCCTTGCACAAGATTAACACCTCCTTGAGGGTAGACAATACATCTTACCCCTACTGTATCCCATAAATGCCTCCTCTATTCTTTTGTGTACATGGCTTTCTGTATCCTTGCTATTTTAAATTTCAAAACACTCAAATGAGGTGGATGAAAGGTATCTTAAAAAACAATTATTTAATAGGAAGGAAAGCCATAAGGCTAAGAGAAGTGAAATGATCAATGGAGAATAAATTGCACAATAAAGATTCGAACTCAAATCTTGTTTCCTAGATCTTCCATTAGGTAACACAAGTAAGAATGCAAGCTCCATGAGGGCAGGGACATCAGTTTGTTTTATTTGCTGATACATCCCCAGTGCCTAGAAGAGTGTCTGGAGCACAGTAGGTCCTCAGTAAACATTTACTGATTAACTGATGGGAGCTTTTGAGCCTAGATAATAATTTGCTCTTTATTTAAAAAGACCATATGGACAAATAAGTGTTGGTGAGGATGTTGAGGAAAGGGAACCCTCCTGCACTACTGGTGGGAATGCAAATTGGAGCAGCCACTATGGAAAACAGTTTCCTCCAAAAATTAAAAATAGAAATATCATATGATCCAGCAATTCCACTTCTGAGTATTTACATGAAGAAAATAAAAATACTAATTTGAAAACACATATGCACCCCCATGTTCATTATAGCATTATTTACAATAGCCAAGCTATGGAAGAAACCTAAGTGCTTATCAACAGATGAATGAATAAAGAAGATGTAGTATGTATATATGTATACACAATTGAATATTATTCAGCCGTAAAAAAAGAATGAAATCTTGCCATTTGTGACAACATGGATGGACCTAGAGGGTGTTATGAAAAAAGTCAGATGAAAAAGAAAAATACTTTATGATTCCCTTTTAATGTGGAATCTAAAATAACTAACTAAATAAACAGAAACAGACTTACAGATGCATAGAGAAAACAGGTGGTTGCCAGAGAGCAGCAGATGGAGGGGGGAGGGTGAAATAGGTGAAGGGGATTAAGAGGTACAAACTTCCAGTTATAAAATAAGTCATGGGGATATAGTGTACAAGATAGGAAATACTGCAATAATTTTAAATTATGGTAACTAGACTTATGGTGGTAACCATCTCATAATGTATATAAATGTCAAATCACTATGTTGTACACTTGAAACTAATATAACATTTGTACTTCAAAAAAAAAAAAAAAGCTATTTTCCCATATATTCAAGAAGGTGTCAGAAGAAGTTCAGTCTATTTAATGGCAGGAAGCAAACAAAAACACAAGGTATGTATAAAAGAAAGAAAAATATGCATAAATATATATGAAGCACCTATTTCTCTCACGTTCTTAATTAGCTGATAAAATAAGACTTCAAAAACCAGGTTAGTAAAATTGCTATTTTTTGTGTTTACAAAACAAAGCATATTTTTAAGACACTAAAAGATCACTTATAAAAAAGGAAACATAGTATATTTTGAGAAGTGAAGAATTCTTAAATGTGACTTTATCGCCATATAAATTTGTATTATATTTACAGGGGTAGTAATTTAGAGTATTTTTTAAGAAATAAAGATACCACATGCAGTTGGAATGTACTGATTAGTACCATGGAAACTCACATGAAGTTAAGTGGAAATCCCCTCAAATTTTCCAACTTAGAGTCATAAAAGCCTGTTTCACCAGAGGGTTTATGAATGAACCACATAATTTCGTGGCTCACAAGTAAGGCGTAGTCATGGCACCATCCCATCTGTTACATAGTTATGCAGGTTGGAGCCACAGACACATGAGGAAAGATTTGAAGGATAACATTTTGATCCTTTGGAGGAACCACTTCAGCTGGTTAAGGCAACCAAGGAGTGTAAACATTCTGTACAGGGGAGGACATTATGGAATGATTAATGGAGTAATCTGGGCTGAAGACATGCCTGCTGAAAGGAAATAAAACACATCTTTCCTAAAGCCATTGAACCTGCAGGGAGGAAACCTCATTGCCCAAGAGACTCTGTGAGTCAAGAATGACAACCTAATACATCTCTACTGTGGTCCCCGGATCTCACGTTGCTTCTAAATAATGACTCATGAGAATGGATTGATTTTCACTTGTTCTATGCATTTGGGACATGTAGATTCTTGTAATAAATACCAAGTTCAAATAGGGTGGGCTGGTCCAGGTCTTGGTAAGTCATGGGATTACTCCATTAGTTAAGATGTGAGTGCTGGAAGTAGGAAAACCCCACCTTCATAGCCGCTCTGGTTGCGAACATCATCTCAGCTAGGTCGGAGAAAGGGAAACCGTCTTATGGCTGTGTCTAACCAAGTTGGTCACGAATAAATAAGGGGGAAAGAGCTGGGGAAGCAATAGCACATGTAAAAAGAAGGGTGTTTCTCTCTCTCTTCCGATTCTCTACAGGGGCTCCAGTTTCTCCTAGCTGTTCACATGCTCTTGGGTCTCCACCCTCCAAATGGAGGGTCTAGGAAAGGTCATTTTTGGGTTTTCTTCTAGCCCTGAATTCTGCAGAAAGACTCTGCAGTGGCTTTATTGAGTGATTTACTGCTGTTAGAAACTGGATAAATGTCAAGTAGACATTATGTCAGGTAGACATTATGTCAGGTAGACATATGTCAGACATTATGTCATACCTTATGTCAGGTAGACATAAGGACCAAGTCGTTAAGGGACAAAAATACCAGCAACATTTTTTTTCAGCACCTACTAGATACGAGGATCTGTGCTCCACACTCTGTATACGTTTCCCCTCATCCTGCCCCAAATCCAGCAAGCTGTGTCTCTTTACTCTCATTTTATAAATGAGGATAATATAATTCAGGGAAGAGACTGCATGACTTACTAACTCTGGGGCTTAAGTACGTGAAGGGGCTCTTAAACGCGGTGCATACTACACAAGTGTTTGCTCTAACAGTTATTCAATGTTTTGTTAGAGCCAAGATCAAATTCCAAGTTTATTTGAGTCTAAAACCCATGCCTGTTCCCTGTCTGATGATGGGATAACACCCTTGAGCCAGTGTTCCAGCCCAAACACGACCCCAGTGAGTCATGGATGGAGGCATCGTTCAGAAGGGAGTGTCAGCAGTACCTGTCAAGGGAGGATACAGCATGTTCCCAAACTAAGACCTATCAAATTTTTAAGCCATTATATTTCACATAACCCTTCTGGAAACTTTGAGTTAAATCTATGCTTCTGATAATTCTATGACATTAAATATAGCATCCATATTTTAAGAAAATTTACACAGAAGCACACACAGTTTATTTGTCACCCTCAGTGTGCTCAGAATGTTGGAGTAAAAACTTTAAAGGTGGGTGATCTAAGGCACAGTGCAATGCAGCTGCTTATTAAATGTTGTATGAAGTGCTCTCATGGACTTCACATAAGTAAATGGAGATTTGACAACAATTTTCCTGTGTCTAACCTAGATCTTTCCCCTCTCCTGAGCATCTTCAGCTTATCAGTTATCTGTACATTGGTTAGGAGCATCTCCTTCCACATTCCCTACTTGTCAAGTGCTTACCATTTAAAAAGTGTTATCCTAGATTTATTTTGCAGGTTTATAGAAGTTTGACTTAGACCGGAAAATAGATCTAGTATAGTGGCAGAATATGCTCAGTCTTGTCTCTGAATAATAGTCTATCTATACACCTATCAATTATCTATCATCTCTATCTATCTATCATCTATTATCCATCATCTATCTACCATTCATCTAGTATCTATCTATCTATATCTAGATATCCATCAATCTATTCATATATTGTCTATCTATATCCATATCCATCACCTACATTAGATGATACATTAGCTGTCTGGTGATAACTAGTAGTTGAAGGGATTATGGAGAGAACAGCCATTTCCTCTCCAGTTGATGGGTAATAACTCCATCTTCCAGCAGAGGGCAGTAGAATACGCTCTCTTGCTTATCAAGGCCTTGGGAGCTATTGCTGATATTTGGAAAGGAAGTATACGTCTGAAGACAGTAATGTGAAAATTCTGGGTGCAAAAATTTAGAGGAACAGTAAGGGTTACATTAATTCCTGTTATGAGAATGAGAAATTATTTTTTATTGTAACTTTTTTCTTCTTCAGGGAATTGGTAATTGGTGCATGACTCAAAAACATTCATCATGACATAACCCTGTACTTTTCCTGTATCTTTGTGAATTATCTTCTATATTTGCATAATATTTCATCCATTTTGTATTTCCTTGTGAAATGAGTTATAGGGAAAATAAATATAATCCCTATGGTTACTAGTTTATTTAGTAAGGTAAATCTGTGCCTTATAGTTCCTAAAATATTTAGTAGTCAGATAAACCTGTGCCCTATAATTGCTTGTTTGTTTACTAGTTATTCAAGAAACATTTAAAAATAACTTTAAAAAAGTTTTGGGGGCAGAGATCGTCTTCCAGAGCCCCGCCTCTATAGATGATTTTATCCCAAACCTTGTGTATTTATGCCACTCCTGTAAGTGTGTGAAGATATGCAGGAAGTTCCCTCAGTTTTTTGATCTCACTGCCTGTTTGATCATATTTTCATTCCCTGTCACCTGCATGTACACATCTCCACCATCCACAAATATCCCCACCGCCCTCATCCCTTCTTCCACTGCGGTGATCACTGTCGGTGCCAAGTTTCGATTAGGAAGACAAAGTGCAAGGAGTTAAGAAAATGGAACTGTTCCCCTAGATCACATGTGTTCCCCTGGAACACGTCTTTTATAAAGGGCAGTAAACAGAAGCATGATTATCCCCTGCCCCAGAAGTAGACACTATTTTATCTCCCACGAATGTTTACAATACAAACAACCTCCAAGAGCTAGTTCAGACCAGAGTAGTCAGTGCAAAAGAGAGAAACACAGGAGACTCATGGAGAACAGTCTTCCGACAGATTTGTCTTTGTTTTAGTCAACTTAAAACCTGGGCCACAATATTACATGGCCAAAATAAGACTGAAGTTCATCTGCTCCTTTGATTAGAAACAGTATACCTAGACCTATCCTTAGTGGGTCTGTACAGGTGAGCTTTTGTGACTAGCTGGCCTCTGTACATTAGATCTGCAGAGTTTAGTCCTGCCTACAGACATGTTCTGAGGGGCTGGGAGGTTTGGGGTTTTATATACTCCCTTTTATTATTGCTGGAAGTTTGTTACACATTTTAGCAAACTTCAAGGCAGCATTTTCTGTTTATGTGGCATTTATGTGTTTATATAAAAAGATAAGAACAAGGTAGGATAAAATATACCCAGAAATAGGGGCTTCCCTGGTGGCGCAGTGGTTGAGAGTCCCCCTGCCGATGCAGGGGACACGGGTTCGTGCCCCGGTCCGGGAAGATCCCACGTGCCGCGAAGCGGCTGGGCCCGTGAGCCATGGCCGCTGAGCCTGCACGTCCGGAGCCTGTGCTCCGCAACAGGAGAGGCCACAACAGTGAGAGGCCTGCGTACCGCAAAAAAAAAAAAAAAAACAAAAAAACAAAAAAAAACCTACCCAGAAATAAATTTCTCCTCAAAAATTAGTTAGTAAAATTGTCAGAGAGAACGGACTGGTGGTTGCCAAGGGGGTGGGGGGTAGGAGAAGGATGTATTCAGAGTTTAGGGTTAGCAGATGCAAACTGGTATATATAGAATGGGTAAACAGCAAGGTCCTATTGTATAGCACAGGAAACTGTATTCAATACCCTGTGATAAACCATAATGGAAAAGAATATGAAAAGAATGTATATATGTATAACTGAATCACTTTGCTGTACAGCAGTAATTAACACAACACTGTAAATCAACTATACTTCAATTTTTAAAAATTGTCAAGGTGGTAGCTATTAAGGAATTGCCACAGAGAATTTTCTGGCTGAACTTTTAATTAGATATTAAATTGGGCATCCTTTTTGATGACTACTTTACTCTGCCAGTGCCTCTAAGTGGTTTTTAATCATATAAATAATATTTTAATTATTACTTTTAATTCTAGGACTCTAGTTAATTTGAAATTTAATGTTACAATATTTTCATACAACATATATTTCATTTCTTATGCAATAATTATTATGAATTTAAAAAATGAGAAATGATACACTTGTCAAACATACAAAACAGCCATTTCGGGGGGTTGCATGGATAAAAGTACTTTAAAATACCAAAGAAGACAGGACCAATGGCTTAATTAGGTAGGCATAGGATTTTTTTTTTTTTGAAAAAAACCTCACACTTGAAAGATTCATTTTGTTTAAAACCATTGATCAATCCAAAGCAACATTCAACTTCACATATTGATTATACCCCATATCTGTCCTCTTTTTTTTAAATAAACAATTGTATGCTAAATCTAGATGACTCTTACCTATTTAAATAGGAGTGGCTTTTTCCCATTTTATCTCTAAAGAAGGTAACGTGGGCATTTTTATACTAATGTCATCAATATTTATATTCCTTGATATCACAGGAGCATTCATAGTTTTAAAAATTAACACAGCGTGAACTGGAGTTCTTTAGGCTAGTCTCAGTATTTTTTGCTTATTTTGTGCATCAGTTGTGGGAACAATCTCATTCATGTGACAATGTTAAACTTTACGGGAGCCCTGTGTTCTTGGGAAACAGCAATGGTTAAGAAATCCTCCCACTCTTCTATGTGCAGGGAAATGCCTTACTGACAAGAAACATTTTTCCCCATATGACTTAGATAAGAGCCAGATGTCCCCTTGCTGACCTTTGGCAATGCCAGACACACACCCTCCACATTCTCATTCCTTGTCTCATAAATGATGGGTTGAACTGTTTGTACCCACTGACTAATCTGAACAAAATACCTGACTTGATCAAACTAGAGTGAAGCTGGTCTCCTTCCCCCAAGCCCTTGAACTCTGAGTTATGCTCATTCTGAGCCAGTGTACAAGCCTTCCTTAACCACCCTTCTGAGAATCAGCTGACCCAAAGGAAAGACATTCCTGGATTAACTGTCCTGCCACTCCACTTATTTCCCCACACCAGATTCCTTCTAGCCTTGTTTACTCCCCATCCTGTATTAAAGAAAAATCCTTTCCTGCTGGACCGTTGAGATCCCACAGATCTTCCAGTTGGGGGATTCTCCCTACCGCAATAGGCCCCCTTCCCTTCCTGACCCCTTTGAATGACCCCTTTGAACGAAGTTTCTCCTTAACTAAGCCCAGATTAGTTTTTTGTGTTTTTTTTTTTGGTGGTACGCGGGCCTCTCACTGTTGTGGCCTCTCCCGTTGTGGAGCACAGGCTCCGGATGCGCAGGCTCAGCGGCCATGGCTCACGGGCCCAGCCGCTCCGCGGCACGTGGGATCTTCCCAGACCGGGGCACGAACCTGTGTCCCCTGCATCGGCAGGCAGACTCTCAACCACTACGCCACCAGGGAAGCCCAACCCAGATTAGTTTTTGTTTAACACATGTTTAGTCTCCTATACTGTTCTTTTCATCTCTCTGAAAGGAAATTGTTAACCTTGTTTGTATGGAAAATTAAGTTCAGTTCACAGGCATTTTCAAAACACTTGACTGTAGATGATGATGGATGTTAACTAGGTTTATCGTGGTGCTCATTTCACAATACATACGACTATTCAATCATTATATTGTACACCTGAAACCAAGATTATGTTTTATGGTTTTTGTTTTTAATGGTGGGAGTATGGTTTATTAAGCTGTGCCTTAGTACGGGCACTGGGGCTTGCCCATGGTCCTCTTAATGTACAAAGCCCGGACATTCTGCCACTTTGTCTTGAGCAATGACACCAGGAAGTTGACAACTAAGTGGATGTTGAACACAAGCTCATCGCGTGTCATCTTCAGGTGGCCAACAGCCACTGCCAGACACAGCACCTTCTTCACATGGAACTTGACTGTGGACTTCACTTCATCAACTTTGGCCACCATGTTCTCATTGTGTGTCAGCAAGGAAGGGAACTTGCCGGCCTTATTCAGGCCTGGGCCCAGGATTCGTGGGATCTGCTTGATCAGAGACTCTGAAGAGAAGAAGGCATCATCCTTCTTGGCCAGCTTCTTGACCAGTTGCTTATTCTTGTTGACTTTCTTCAGTGCCTCGATGTCTATACGCGGAATATTCACAGCCTTTGTCACATCACTACGTTGCTGGTCCCCCAGAACACATACGGAGAACTTGGGACGGGAGTGGATTTAAGCCGGACGGTGCCTGAGAGGCATTTGTCCTTCTGAGGGTCATAGTTCTTCAGGCAGATCTGAAGCTACACCGTCTGCAAAAACTTCCAGCGCTCGAGCTGGTTCCCCTGCAGCACTTCCCGCACCACCTCGTAGAGGGAGTCGCCGGAGACTTTGCTGTTCATGGTGCCTCGCGCTGCGATAACCGGAAAAGAGCAATATAATGCTATTTGTCAATTATATCTCAATGAAAAACAAAACAGAAACATGCTTGACTATACTTTACAAAAATGGTTGGAATACATATAAAATGTCAAGTTCACTTCCCAAGGAAGCCATATACTAAAGATAAAACATGACGTGGCAAATACCCAAACATCAGTTGACTGCCAGATCCACTATCAGCAGCTCCTTCCCGGAAATTCGAAACCTCGACTTCGAAGAAAGTGGCTCTGACGTGATCTTTATGTGGGTGTCTTCACTGAGGGCTTCAGCATCCCTGGTTTTTGAAAATGAAGATTATCATGCTCACACCTGTTTCTGAGGGTCAGGGGGCCGGGCAGATACTAGCGTCGCCCCCTGGGATCTTGCCAACATTCTTTGTCCACCTGATCCTACGGACATGCACCTGCTTTTTTTTTTTTATCAATAATAAGATTTTAAAACACTTATTTCCACGCTCCCAAAATCACTCACCTGTTTCCAACGGGAAATGAGCCCTAAAAAGAAAGGAGATAAAGAGTTCTAAAGGGCAGATAGGAAGAGGTTTTGAGGACTGAAAACCCCAATTGGTTTCATCACTTTCTGTATTAAAAACCCTCACTGGCTGGGGCTTCCCTGCTGTCGCAGTGGTTGAGAGTCCGCCTGCCGATGCAGGCGACACGGGTTCGTGCCCCGGTCCGGGAAGATCCCACATGCCGCGAGTGGCTGGGCCCGTGAGCCATGGCCGCTGAGCCTGCGCGTCTGGAGCCTGTGCTCCGCAACGGGAGAGGCCACAACAGTGAGAGGCCTGCATACCGCAAAAAAAAACAACAACAAAAAACCCCTCACTGGCTCTCTATTGCATTTAATAATGAAACACAGGATCTTCAGTTGGACCGCAGGTCTGGAACATTCCTGCAGTCTCATCCCCACTCCCACCCCTGACTCACCTGCTCCTAACTCACCCCATGGCAGCCACACTGACCTCTGACAGCTCCTACAGACGCCAAGCTCTGTCCCTCCTTGGGGTTCAGCACACGCAGTTCCTCCACCAGGAATGCTCTCCCCTCCCGCTTTGGACTGGGTAAATACCATCATCCTTCAGGTCATATTCTTTTCCATTCCTGGGGTTTGCCTTATCTCTTCTTATCTAAATTAAATCTTTGTCATTTTGTCTTCATCATCACACTTAACGCAATTTGTCTATTTGTTCATTCATTTCAAAGGTGCCGAGGCTGAGAAACTCTAATCTGCTGAAAGAATGTCATGCGTAGTTCTTTTTCCAAGGATTCTTTTGAAAAACGTTTTTCCTCCCTTAATCTAAGTTTCAGAAATAGTTGTATTTCTGCCGACCAACTGTTTTGGCTTAGTCTTAAGCACAAACACAGTGAATTGAATAAATGCTCAATTTCCATTTTGCTATTAGAGAAAGCTCAGAGTTAAATTTGTTACTTACCTGTAGTACCGTAAATATTCATAACTCTATTTTGTTTTAGCCTTATTTCTGGCTCTATTTTATACCTTTATCATTAATTTGCCTTTGTATTTCTTGCTGTTCCTAACATGTAGTATGTTATTATTTGTCTAAGTTTCTGAAAGCTGTATTAAATCTTATTTTTGAAGAATCTAGGGGTATACATGAATTAATGCATAAAATAAAATACCATATTTCTAGTCAAGGACTCACTAAAAAATAAGTACATAAAAAGAATTGCTGTATAGCCAGGAAATGAGCATTAATCTCTCAGGTCTAGGACTAGAAATTAATATGAATCTTAAAGAAACAAGACCAATGAAAACAAAAAGTTGAATAAGATTTAAAGTTCTAGGGCTGAAATTATTCAGAATCTTCTATTAAATGTTTAGCATATGACCTGCATATACTAAGTTCTCAATAAATATTTGTTGAATGAATAAATAGATGAATAAATTTGATTAGCTGCCATTCTGATAATGACTGTGAGAGGATTTTATAAGAAAAATTTCTCGGTTCAAGAAAGTCTTTGTTATTCACTATGATCTGTTGCTGATAATTAGAATTTTAGCTTGACCAATTTGTAAAGAAATGTGGAATTCCCAAAGTTACTGTTATTTGTTCTAGGAGTTATACGTCCATGTAACAATTAAATACATGCTTTCATACAGGGTAGCAGGCGTTAGAGGGAAAGCTTATATACAGTATGCTCTGAGCATAATACTGTTCTAAGGCAGTCACAGGCAATCTTCTCCAAAACGCTTTCAATAAAACCATGATAACAGTCTTCTGTCTCGAAGCCTTTATAATGGCTTTATAACCTCTAGGATAAAAGACTATAATTTTCAATGGAATTCTGTCATTCATTAAGAAAACAGAACTTATCTTCCACTGTAAATGGAAGTTAACTAATTAGAGACAACATTTAGGAAGCCAGAAAGGAAATGCAGCGTCTCCATACCCTCTCCATTACCCCAGAAAAAAGAAAACATCTTAACTGCTAGTAAATAGGCTTTAAATAGATAATTAGGATAATGAGGAACAATAAGTATTTATACCCATTTCAGTGCTGTTTGAGGATATGCTACTTTGTACCAAGAAGGCTTTGCTGTCCATGAGACAATAAGTTGTCAGTTTTATTTTGCATTGCTCTTTTATTCAAAAGCTTGGTTTTAGCAACATGCTTACAGGGTTTATACATTGGAGACTGAATATGACAATGACTTTCTGTGTTAATGCAGGAGATATTTTGCACCTATCCCTTTTCTTTCTGGCACTGTGAATCTGAAAACACTTCTGGGGCTCCCAGTAATTTATGATGGTCTCTTTTCTTAGAAAGAACCTTACATATTTTCTCTATAGACCTTGGACAAGTCCTTGAATTTGCCTCATTTGCCCATCATTCGTGTCTTACCAGTCATATGCCAGGTAGGCGCTGGGCTAGTTGCTGAGAGTACAATAATAGGCAAGATATATGGATTCCCACTTCAAAACCTAATGATGTTTAATACTAACAATTCCAATATTTGCAATAATATTAGCAGCTAACATCATTTGGGCCCTTAGTATGTCTCAGGCTCAGTTATTGTTTTACATGGACATTTTCATTTAACCCTTATAACAACCTAATGATGTGAATACTTTAATTATCCTCATGTTACAGTTATGGAAACTGGGGATTATCTGTCTGATAGGAAAGATAATTGAGCAAATTATTGTTAAAAAGTCTTTAATAAGTGACATGATAGGGATAAATGATGGTATGAGGGCACAAAGGAGAGAAAAGCAACTTGGTTTAGGGAATCAGAAAAGGCCTCTGTGGTAGGACCAATTCTAAAGATGAACTCCCATGATTTCCCACCCTAATCCCCGGGGACTCTGAATATAATGTGATATCACATTCATAAGCATATTAACTTGGGTGATCAAGGAATTTTTCAGAAGTAATTAATGGCACTAATCAGTTGATGCTGAGTTAATCAAAAGGAAGATCACCTGGGTGGGCACCATCTAATCCTGTGAGCCCTTTGAAAGCAGTTTTCTCCAGCTGGTAGCTGAAGGAAAAGTCAGAGAGATACTTGTGATTTGATGGGCTGTCACTGGCTTTGAACATGGAGGGAAGCATGTGATAAAGACTTGAGAGCAGACCCTGGGAGCTCGGAGTGACCCCTGGATGACAGCCAGCAAAGAGATGGGGACCTTAGTATACTACAACCACAAGGAAATGAATTTGGCCAACCATCTGAATGAGCTTGGGAGTGGATCCTTCCCATCCTGGCTGCTTTCTTGAATTCAGCCTTCTGAGAGTCTAAGCGGAGAATCCAGTTAAGCCTGGCTGGCTTGTGATCTATAGAAATGTGCACAAATAAATGGATGCTGTTTTAAGCCACTAAGTTTGTGGCAAAATGATATGTAGCAATAGAAAACTCATAAAAGTTGCACCAAATTAGTGAATTCAAAGTTGACACCCCAAAGATAAACAGGAGCCGGCTTGTGAAGGAGCTGAGGTAGAACATAAGGTTTCAAGCTAAGAGAACTAATAAGCTAAATCTTAGATCATGGAGAGTTTCAGGAATTTATAAAAGGCTTGTGTGGCTGGACCATGGAGTGTGTATGTGGTTGGGAGGAGGAGGGAATGTGATGGGGGAAACAGAGATACTAGATACAGCTGGAGGAGGCTGGAGAAGAGTGCAAACACCAGGTCAGAAGGATGTTGTAAATCTTCTAGAAGAGTTTGACTTTATTGTAAGGGCAACAGTAAGCCACGAAGTGTTTTATTTGTGATGTGCAAATCAGATTTGCTTTTCAGAATGATTTTCTGTGGTGTGGAGAATGGAATAAAAAAGAGCAAGGCCAGAGGCTGGAAAAACAGTGGAGATATGGATTTGGAATTCATCAGTACTGTGTTAGGGTAGGCTAACAAATAGACCCTCCTACCCTCCACGCCCACCGCCAATTTCAGTGGTTTAATGTAGTAGAAGTTTAGCTTGGAGAAATGTGCACTTCTCTTCCATATGGTCATTCAGGGATCCAGGTACTTTCCATCTTGTGTTTCTGGCAACTCTAAGACAGTGGTTCTTATCTAGGAGTGATTTTCTCCCCCTGGAGACATGTAACAATGTCTGGAGACAATTTTGATTGTCACAATTAGGAGAGATGTTACTGGCATCTAGTACATAGAAGCCAAGGATCTGTTAAACATCCTACAACACACAGGACAGCCCCTCACAATGAAGGTCCAGTGGAGCCAAGGTTGAGAATTCTTGCCCTAGGGCCTCATTGTCATCTCATGCAGCAGGAAGAAGAGGACATAACATGAAGGAAAGTAAGGACAGGGCTGGTTTTTATTGGTAAAATCTGGACATGGCAAATATCACTTCTATTCCTCCAATGGAGAGAACTTAATCATATAGCTACAAACAGCAGGAAATGCTGAGAAATTTAATCTGGGTTAGAGGTTAGCAAACTACAGGAATGTGTGCTCCAATCCATCCCAATGCCTATTTTTGTAAATAAAGATTTATTGGAACAGTCATGGCCATTTGCTTACATATTGTCTATGGCTACTTTCATGCTACAATGGCAGAGTAGTTGCAACAGAGATCATATGGCCTGTGTAGCCTAGAATATTTACTATCTGGCCCTTTACAGAGAAAGTTTGCCAACCCTCGGCACAGGTAAACACCCAGGACAAATGCCCAATGGACTTTCATCAGATGGCTATTGGTCTTTGCCACAAGAAAAGACATGATAGTTGAAATTATACAAGAAGATATTGCCCAGGGAGAATGGGCATGGTAGGAAGATAAATGATACTAATATTTACGCATACAGTTAGCTTTTTTTTTTTTTCGGTACGCGGGCCTCTCACTGTTGTGGCCTCTCCCGTGGCGGAGCACAGGCTCCAGACACGCAGGCCCAGCGGTCATGGCTCACGGGCCCAGCCACTCCACAGCATGTGGGATCTTCCCGGACCGGGGCACGAACCCGTGTCCCTTGCATCGGCAGGCAGACTCTCAACCACTGCGCCACCAGGGAAGCCCTACTTATTTTTATTTTTTTCTGCCTTTTATGGGGGGTTATTTCAAATTTTCTTAAGTGTCTTGGTCCTTTTGAATCCTCTGCGATGCACATGGGAAGTAGCTGAAATACAGTTTTTAAAAGTAGTAGGTATGAATGCCTTTGTGTCAATTTGGATATATGAGAAATGTCACTTTATTTTATATATATTTGAGCCTTCATTTTAAACGTGGCAGAAATTTTATCTCAGTCCATTCAGGGTCCTCTTGGTTTGCATCTGTGTCCCAGAACTGGGTGGAGAAGGTTTATGTACCACCAAACTGTGTGGGGGACCATGTGGCCTGGATCGCCATCTGTGGACGCTGGCAGCTGCAGAGATGCCCACCTTTCTGTATTGCCTTTCTGAAACTATCTTTCTCATAACCCTTTGCCAGCAAGCTTCTAATTAGGTTCTGACAATGGGAGATACTGCTCAGAATTCGAAGGAAGAGGAGACAGAAAGATGCTCCAGATATTTCCGATTCCTGTCCCCAACCCTCCAGCAGAATAGGAAGGTTATGGCTCTAGCCTCCAGCTTCTTTGCAATCCCAGCGTTAGCCAAACTCTACCCCCTCAGAGGTACCACCAGCATTAATCTCAGACATTCAAGCAACAACTGTGGGGAGGGGGATGCCCTCTTCCAAGCTCCCAGATTCAGGTAACCTCACCTCTTTCCTTTTGTTCTCTCATCTATAGGGTGGTCACTACTTTTTCAAATTACTAGTATTTGGGTGATTCAGTGTCTCATTTTCTCCTCTTTCAACTTTCTAACACCTGTTTCACCTGTTATCTTTATTAAATCCTCTCTCTTTGAAATCCCTAAAAAGGTTTTTGTCCTCCTGACTGGACTCCAAGTGGTACATCTGAATATCCCATCTGGTCTTTGATTGTCATGTGTGTCATGTTCCTCCTGTGTGTACGTGGGTCCAACCTGCATTGCTTGCGTGCTACCTGGGTTGCTTCTGGGTGGGCCTGAAATATCCTTTTTTTTTTGCTATATCTCTATGGATTGCAGGAATAGCTGCTTCTTTGTTTTCTGCTCCCACACACATCATCCTGGTCTCTCCAGGCCATGTTGAGAGAATCTCCTTTGGAAAAACCCTGTGAGGTTGTCTGAGAACAATCTGCCTAGACACACCCCACATAGACAGCACCTCTGCTTCTGCATGATGCTGGGTGGGCTTCCTCCCTGGACCTTCCTCTGGGGTGAAGACGTGGTTCCCTCCATCACCAGACGCACCCCCAGGATGTGGCCCCTTCTCAGAGAGATGCAACGATAGCTACCCTTTCTTCAATTCTTCTTTAATCCTCTCCTTCTTTCACCAAACTGGGAACTGTTTTATGGGCTCCAATGTGTCTGTGTCTGTGTCTCCGTGTGTGTGTGTGTGTGTGTGTGTGTGTGTGTGTGTGTGTGTGTGTGTGCGCGCGGAGGAAGGAAAAAGGTCCGGACTGATATACTTTTAAACCTCAAGTCCTCCTTAAGGCCTAGGATTTTGAAACTGAGAACTTGTATAAAAGTTCAATTCCTTTGTTGCCTGCATTCCCTTGGGTCAAGTTCCTTCCCTGAGGCAGTATGGACAAAATGTTAGGTGCCCTCGAAAATGGAGCAGAGGTATAGGAATAACCAGAAATATAAATGGCATTGGTTAGTTTTCAAAATCACATCCTGCCCCAAATATTTTTAATTCGCCCAGAACCGTAAAGTCTCCTCTTCCTGGTTTCCACCTTTCCCTTCCCTTCCACCTTTACAACCCCTCCTTTGATTTCTCCCTCTCCCCTCTCCTCCCCTCAGTTCCCAGGACCTGGGTCTGGTTTGTGTTGGGATAACTCGTGCACATTTACATCAGGGCACTTACCATATTATAATGGCTGGGATCTTCATAGGAGACTGCGAGAAACTCATAAGAAAAATGCTGTATGCCTCGCTTTATCTTCAGTCTCTAAGACAGAGCCTGACATATAGGAAGGATTCAACAAACTGAGGAGAAACTGATATCTAGATAAAAAATATGGTTTGTCCCAACTCTAAGTATTAATGACAATAGCTAACACTCACATAGCACTAACCATGCCCCTATTCTGCTCTTAGCAATTTATATATATTAACTCTGATTCTGACAGTAGTTCTGTGAGTAGGTATCTATTATTATCCTTATTTTACAGATGGAGAAATGGAGACCCAGAGAGGTTCAGCGATTTGCCCAAGGCCACACAGAAGCAAACGAAAGATCCATGATTTGAACCCAGGTTATTTGGCTTTAGAGTCTACGCTCTTAGTCACTATGTCAGGCCACCTCTCATATATTGACCTGGCCTACGTAGGGAGATGGCATATTCATTGTGTAAAGGATGCTGATACATTTTAAAAATTGCACTGGTTGGGCTTCCCTGGTGGCGCAGTGGTTGAGAGTCCGCCTGCCGATGCAGGGGACACGGGTTCGTGCCCCGGTCCGGGAAGATCCCACATGCCGCGGAGTGGCTGGGCCCGTGAGCCATGGCCACTGAGCCTGCGCGTCCGGAGCCTGTGCTCCGCAACGCGGAGAGGCCACAACAGTGAGAGGCCCGCATACCGCAAAAAAAAAAAAAAAGAAAAAGAAAAAATTGCACTGGTCAAAAATGCCTCCAAAGAAGCCCAAAAGGAAGAAAATATAGGGTAATGAAATTATATTGTTTTACTCATTTTAACAAGGATAATTCATTGACACATTTACTTTAAAAGCGCCAGGTGACAAAAGTCAAATTCTAATCACTCTCACACTAGGGTCAGGATACTCATAGGTGCTAGAGGGTCATGTTCTGTCTTAGACAGTGAAGAAAACACACCCTCAAAGAAGGGAAAGGAAAAAGGAACTGCAAAGCCAGAAAGAATTACCCATTTTTAAAGCATCTGAAAAGAAGGGTGCAGGAGAATAGACTAGGCATCTTCCCAGGAATCTGATCTTTCCAGAGAAGAAGATATAGAATAATTCAGTTTTCCTTTATTTTTCGAGAACCACCAAACTTAAGTCAAATGGTAACTCTAGTGAAATAGCCATAGAAGTGGCATTTAAATTGGTTATTGAAACAGCCTTAAAATGAACATTTCTTTTTATAGGAGTTTGACTCAATTTTTCCTAAGTTTAAGTATATTAATTTTGAGTAAGCATGAGAGGTTTGGACAAATTGTCTTGGCCAGTGGTAGTTAATCTGGAAAGCTTTTTCATTGCTTTATTATTGACTGTAACACTGAAAATCAGATTTTGGTGACCTACCTTCCTTAACTATAAACTATGATACTGATAACAATTATAACTTTACTTTTGTTGAAATTATGATACTTACCTACTTGTTTTTATTGTTTTATATTAAATGCATCTAGTTGCAACTAATGTGATAGAGTGGAAATATTTCCCTGTTCATTAAAATGTGTTATCCATAAATTACCATGGAAGAAGCCAGCCAGATTGAAGCAATGGGTATCAAAAAAAAAAAAAAAATCAAAAGTAAAAGGTCCTTTGGCCCACTTTGGACAAAGAACACACACACATTCATTTACTCATTTATTTAAAAAGTGTTGAGTACCTTATATACAAGGCAAAAGTAGGTATGTTAACAATGTCTATTAAATATGATAATAAATAATTACTCTAAACATGACCAGTCCATTAATTCACTTATGTCCTAATGGCTGGTTAAGTTAAATGATGGGTGCTGTCCATTTAAGGCTCTGAAGACACCCAAAATCCTGGTAAATAATATGCACTGTAGTTATAGTTATACTTCTGTTTCCAAGGCTAATAAATAATAACACCCCATTGAGGTGTTAAGAACCCCAACTAGTCACAACTATGGGTTGAGAAGTAAGCTGGTTCTATAAGCCAGATCTAATTTTTTATCTGATTATGGGTAAACATTTGACATGGTATATAACTACATTAAGTACTTAGCAGATATGCATATGAAAATGCCATATTAAATACATATGTATTGTTAATAATAAAAGGAATAAAAGTCAATGTGGAAATTTCATTAAGGAAATATTAGTAGCCCACATTATGTGTATATAGCTTTCCTACTACTTATTAAACTGAAATATTCATTTTTGTTTCACATGTATATTTTACAGTATGAGAATTTTCATGTAAATGGAAACTATTTTGTGATGAAATTTGGAACTGCAGCAGAATCTCAGCTTTATTCTATTTTATTTCAAAAAAATTTAAAGCCATGAATAACGGTAAAATTTAAAAAATGGAACTAGATAAACTCATGAAGTCACAATTCATTACTTTTACATTTTCTTTATTTTAAATTCTTCTACTGTGTAACTATAAAACCCCTTTATTATAGAATTCCTTACTAGTGTGTTTTGTTAACTGAATTTAGTCTAGAAAATTTAGATATTCATTGATTATGTTCCTCTTTTCTGTGTAAGATTGAAGATAAAAGTCGAATGATTTTAAGAATTATTGTTAGGTAAAAATATTTTCTGTGATCTCTTGATGAAAATTCTTAAGCAATTTTCTCTCAATTAAAAAAATAATAACATTCCTCATCGGGTTATAGTGTGGCAGAGACATTCTGAAAGTAATTGATATATGTTAACGAGAGGAGAATATTTTCATGCTAAACGATGTCTGGAGTCCACATATTTTTTAAATGATTTTTTTCATAGACGATGACCTACATCTTTATTTGCTTAGAACTTTGAAAACTGTTAACAGTAGAAAGGTTAGTACTATGTGGTACCAGTCAGGTTTCTTGACACATTCAAGTTTTAATGGTCTGAACTTTCATTCAATTAGCCCTTGGCCTTTGCAGCCAGGAACCTCTTGTTTTCAGTATTATAACTACAGGACAATAAAGCTTAAGAACAAGCTATGAAAAAAGGAAGCATCTTAAAAGCAAAAGCCTTCTCTGATCATTCTGTTTTTGTTTTCTTTATTGAACACAGACCTGAATGCTTCTGTGCCTCTAACGGTTTAGAACACAGCTATCGGGCAGGTAGCAGAATCACAAAAGTAGAAAAAGAATAACGGCTGTCATTTTAACCATACAATCATTGGCCACTAACACTTTGAGGGGCCTCCACTAGTTCCCTGGGCTCTTCTTCTGTCTCTGAGGGGCAGGGCTTCCTGGAAAGATCGCTGTTCCTATTCCCTTGCTTTTCCAGGCAAGACAATACCACAGCTTTCCGTCAGGACCCCAAGTGGCAAAGCTACCCTTTCCTATATCCAGCCTGCCCTGACCCAGTATATGCAGTCTGTTTCCTTGAACAGTTAGGCTGGGGAAGTGAGGAGAATGGATAGGAGAGGTCATCTTTTTTCTCTTCAATATTCTGCTGAGTCTCTTCTTTAAAAAATGGACCTAGGGTGGGGTGGAATAGTCACACAAAGAGGGGACAGAGTTTTCTGGAATTTTTAAATACCACCAAGGCACTGGTAGTTAAGTGGGTTAGCGGTGACCGAAATTTTTAAATTGCTGTCAGTTCACAGGACAAAGATTCATGACTGCCCTTTTCAGTTCCCAGAGCATTTATTGATGGATTGATTGCCAGATTGGTCTATTTAATGGAAAGAGGCACTGTTTTGTTATAGGGAATTAAGTCAAGAAAGACTGGCGCTGTATGCGCTGGTGGTGGAGTCCAGTTTGGTCATGCTTTCTGATCCCTAACTACAGAGCTGGATAAGAAAGTGCAACAGTTAGATGTGAAAAAGCATGTGCTGCCTCTCCAAAGTCCAGAAGTGCTTAAAAACTGTGATGTATATAATTCGGAACAATAAATTACGTGCACAAAAGGAGTTTATCATAACATAAAATTAAAAAGGGACAATTTCATCACACAGTTACACTGCTCTTTTCCTTTTTTTTTGTCTTTTTTTTTTTTGGTTTTGTCCTTTTTTGTTTCATTTTTCATTTCCATTTTTGTTTTTTACGGAGGGTTGGGGGAGGGCAGAGATTTGGTCCACTGAAGATTAATCACCCTCAATGATATATATATTAGAAAAAATATCAGCAGCAAGACTCTCTGGAAATAGATTCTGTTTGATGTAGCTAGTCTGTCTTTTCTGTTTTGCCCTCTTTCACAGCAGCCTCTGAAGTTTTCCGCAGGGGGGCTTTCTCCGAGGTGCCATGGCCTTGGCCAGAATCCGCCGCTCCGCCATTTTTGTGAGTAGTGTGTTTTTCCAAGTAGTTTAGCATTTCACTGAGGACTGTTTGGAAAGTGCTTAGGGCTGCGCATATTGCTGGGGTCCCAAAGCCATGAGTGATCAAACTGGAAATGAGAAGCGGTAGGAAAAAGAGATGAGCAATTTGCAGTATGATACGGGGCAACAGATCCCCCCATTTAATCCAGAACAGTCCATTAAACAGGCATTTACTGTGATCCGAAACGGCGCCAAGCATTGGGGAAGGTAGACGCAAGTCAATGTATTGCTCTGAACAATAAGAAATTCAGGGACTATCTGGAAGAAAACGTCACTGATAGACTTGATAGGCACTAATTATTAGCAGCTCTGAGTGTTTAACGCACGACTTGACTCTGAGTCTCGATCTCATTAAGAAAGCCAGAAAATACAACTTTCTATTGTGTGGGAATCATCTCGTTTTTAAGAATGGCACGTATGCTTATATAAGCATATATCACCCGAGAAGAGATCAAAATTGGCTGAGTGTGCCTGGGGTTTAGCTGCTCCTCTAACTTCATTCTTCTCTTCTTCAAGGTTATGGAGTTCTATCTGGGCACAAGGCCATCCCGCTGGAGACAACATTCCCAAGCTTTCCTTGCCGCTAAGTTTAGACACAGAGCTAATCCTTCCACTATAGACCACAGCGGAAGTGATGTTTGCAATTCCCACCTGCTTAAAAGGAAAGGGTGTGCCTTCTATTTCCTCTCAAAATAGCTATGGAGCTGTGCAGCTGAGGACAAAACAAGACGGCAGGAACCTACTCACCTCCAGTCTCCTAAATGAGAGAAAAATAAAATTCTATCTAATGCAAGCCACTCTTTTTGGGGGTTTCCGCAGCTGACTAATTCATTAATAATCATAACTAGTGAGCCAGCATAGGGAGGGGTGGAGCAACTTCAGCGTCGGTAGCCCTTCCAACCACAACAAATAGCATCTCTAGCTGAACAAATACATAAGTGTAGATTCATTCTTTCTGTGAACAAAACCCACCCAGATGGTTCATTTGCGTCCATTGTTTCTGAAGTGACACTGCCAGGTTCTCCCCATAACTCATATCTTGTAAAATATAGAAAAACATGACTGACATATATCATGCATATATTATATCTATCTATAAATAGCATGGCATATATACTGTATATTCAATATATGAAGCCATTAATTGCTTACAAGCCCTAGGTTGTTCAGTTATTGTGATATTAGCAGTTTTTAAAATTAATTAATTAATTAATTTTTATTTATTTATTTTGGCTGCGTTGAGTCTTTGTTGCTGCGTGCGGGCTTTCTCTAGCTGTGGCAAGCAGGGGCTACTCTTTGTTGCGGTGCATGGGCTTCTCATTGTGGTGGCTTCTCTTGCTGTGGATCACGGGCTCTAGGCAAGCAGGCTTCAGTAGTTGTGGCACTTGGGTTCTAGGGGGAGTGGGCTCAGTAGTTGTGGCGCACAGGCTTAGTTGCTCCGCAGCATGTGGGATCTTCCCGGACCAGGGATCAAACCCGTGTTCCCTGCATTGGCAGGCAGATTCTTGACCACTGCGCCACCAGGAAAGTCCCAATAGCAGTTTTAAAATCAAATAGTACCATCCTTCACAATCTGTTAACTAGCTAATTATCCTTCTTAGGGTATGTAATCTTTTTTTTTTTTTTTTTGCGGTACGCAGGCCTCTCACTGTTGTGGCCTATCCCGTTGCGGAGCACAGGCTCCGGACACGCAGGCTCAGCGGCCATGGCTCACGGGCCCAGCCGCTCCGCGGCATGTGGGATCTTCCCGGACCGGGACATGAACCTGCGTCCCCTGCATTGGCAGGCAGACTCTCAACCATTGCGCCACCAGGGAAGCCCAGGGTATGTAATCTTTAGGGGCAAAAATTACAAGATCTTAAAATATTGCAGATGAGGGATTTAGGATCTCAGGCAGCCTATTGATATGCCTCAGTGGTGATAATAATAAGATTAGCACATGGAGTTGTTGCTCTGTTAATACACACATAAGACTCAAGACGATGTCAGACTTTTAGGAAGTGCTCCAATAAATGGTAGCTATTGTTGGCTGTGGAACGTTCACGCTGAGAGTAAACTTTTCTGCATGTCCTTTATATTTTATAGGTTGCCACCATCTTTCATCCAGACATTTTACAAAGCCTGCCCTATGCCTAAGTCATAATTAACATATGTTAAAAAGAAAAAAAGATTTCAGTCTCCAATTATTTAGAAAACAAGACTGGTCAATGTTTTGCCAACTAGGTATACCAAAGTTTGTAATATAAGGCATCATCATAGTTCAAGCGTATGCATACGTCACATTGCTGAGCAGGAAAACTGACTTCAGCTCTATTTCTCCAATGATATAAGTAGAGGGGAATCCAAATGTTTTAGGACTTAATCAGGGAGGAAGGACATAAATGGAATTAACTGAAGTGCTAGAAGAACTAATCATGGCGGCACTTGCAAAAAAGAACCAAATGAAGCCATCTATTAGTGTCTAGATGCTTGGCCCTGGGCAAAACCTGCCTCTTTTCTCTTGTTTTACTCCTGTTCAGGGCTCCTCGTACCATTAGATAATTTGTTTTTCCTCTCTATTGCCGTGTTCTCTCAGTTGTGACTCCCCTTTTCATCTAGGCTGAATATAGAGAATTTAGTTCCACTTGGGTAAACATTAAGGTTAATAGCCAATATTTGAGTCCTGACCACATGCCAGGCCCTGTTCTAACTGCTTTATTCTGTACCCCCTCACAAAATCCTGTCAACAACTGTAAGAAGTAAGTATTATTATTTCCATTTTACAGGTGAAGAAACTGATATCCAGAAATGTTAAATAATCTGCCTGAGAAATTCCGTACTGCCTCTGTGCTTATCTATGTTCCACTCAGGCTGTGGGTGCGTTTTACACCTTCTCTGTGAGAAATCGCATTCTGTTGGCAGTTTTAGCTCAGCTTCTCTAACTTAACTTTGTTCTATGGGCAGACTTGTAGACCTGGAAGATCATTCCTCCTCACTTTCCTGTCTAAGACCAGGGTTCTAAAAGGCCAGATACAAAGTAGATGTGTCTGTATAAATGTTTTACTTTTCCATGTTGAGAAGAGTGGTTGCCATAATGAAAAATTCTCAGGCTGGCATCCCTTCTTGACTGATGGCCTTCCTTACTTCTAAAATATGTACCTGGTCTTTAGTAAACTGCACTGTCACCTTTGCACTGGATTGAGACCTCCTTGCACAGAGTTCTTCACACTGCCTTCAACCTTGGGCACTGTGTGATTTGTGGGAAGTTATGTAGCCTTGTAAGACGACAACAGTCTGACGAAAACATCTGCAAGTTTCTTTCCAGCACTAAGCTTCAATTCACTGGTATAATGCTTAGGGCACACTTCTTAAAACCAAGGACATGACAGAAGGTTATAGATGTTGAAAAAGCACTTATCTCAACAGATAAGTCTCAAACTGTGAAACAGTCAACATAAGAAAAGTAAGGACTTGGGCTTCCCTGGTGGCGCAGTGGTTGAGAGTCCGCCTGCCGATGCAGGGGACACGGGTTCGTGCCCCGGTCCGGGAAGATCCCACGTGCCGCGGAGCGGCTGGGCCCGTGAGCCATGGCCGCTGAGCCTGCGCGTCCGGAGCCTGTGCTCCGCAACGGTAGAGACCACAACAGTGAGAGGCCCGCATACCGCAAAAAAAAAAAAAAAAAAAGTAAGGACTCGAAGTGTTATCATTCTGCATAAAAAAATTATGTAAATGTTGTTAATGTCCTTGATTTCACATTACCTGCACATCAAAATTATGCATGGAACACTACATAGGATGATGCTAAAAGCAAGGTATAGCCTCTGTTCTAGCAGTTTTCGGTAAGGTTTATGAATCTAAATAATTAATCTAATATTATATGAGAACAGCACAGAACAAAATGTGAAATCACAGAACGATTAAAAGAATTTCTGGGAACGTCATGTTTTTCTTTTAGCCCCAGCCCTTCCAGAAAAATAGGTATATATCTCATTCACAGTGACATACAAAAAGGAGAAAAGGGATAACGTAGAGTCTACAGAAAAATAAGAGAAAAACAGGAAGAAGATTTTCAGTCCTAGACAGAAAATAAACTAAGGTCATCTGTCTGTAAGGTAACACACTGTAGTCAAATCTCTAAAATCTTTGGCAAGGTCATTTTTTTGCCCTTAGAAAATATTTTTTAGCCACAGATTTAATCTTTAAGTTATATTTGGCATTTGCATCTATTTTCATCAGATTAATATCAGAGAGCATTTCAC
The DNA here is from genome assembly GCF_039906515.1 of Pseudorca crassidens. Classification (NCBI taxonomy): domain Eukaryota; kingdom Metazoa; phylum Chordata; class Mammalia; order Artiodactyla; family Delphinidae; genus Pseudorca; species Pseudorca crassidens. The sequence goes on from NC_090305.1 coordinate 27,339,655, forward strand.
AAGTAAATATTACCTGGGCTAAACAGCAGCCATGATGGTTTGAAGTAGGTTGTCAAAATATGGAAGTCCTTCTAAATTTAACTTCATCTAAAAGTTTGTCCTCAAGTAGACAAGCCAGAGAGACAATCAGCATTGTTCTAGGTGTATCATCTTCATGCCACATTTAAAACATTTTGCTGAACAGTGGCAGACAATACAAATGTTGTATCAGATTTCTTAGTGTATTTGCATTTTCCAGCTCTCCTTCCTTCACCCTTTATAATCATATGTTCTATTATTTTATTTTTGAAAGGCTTATCTCTTCTCTATCCTCAAACCTACGATGGGCATTCCTGCTTGTGTACCTTTGTTTGTCCTCCCTCTTTTTTTTTTTTTCAGCCAATCTAAAAATCACTCAACCTTCAAAGTATCTTGGATGATACTGGAAAAAACAGAGTTAGTTTCCTGTTCCCTTGATTAAGATATTGAAAAAGATGTGCTCCTGCCAAAGGATAGAAACTTGCCAAAGTGATGAGAAAACTTAAATAGAATTCTGAGGAGAAAGGAGTAACATTCCCCACCAAAAGTGTAAAACTAGAGCCCAGAGAAGACAATGGGAAGAAAATAAGTGAGGGCAAGATCTCATCATCAAAGTGGGAGCTATATGCAGCCATGTCACTTAGAGCATAAGTGATCATCGAAGTATCCTAGATTTTAACATAAGTGGCAAATAAGATGTTATATGTATCTCCAACAATCTGTGGCTTGAGTTCTTACCATAAACTGGTAATCAAATGTAAGGGTCTTGGACTTCCCTGGTGGTGCAAAGGTTAAGAATCCGCCTGCCAATGCAGGGGACACGGGTTTGATCCCTGGTCTGGGAAGATCCCACATGCCATGGAGCAACTAAGCCCGTGCACCACAACTACTGAGCCCACGCACCCTAGAGCCCAAGTGCCACAACTACTGAGCCCGTGTGCTACAACTACTGAAGCCCGTGTGTCTGGAGCCCATGATCCACAACAAGAGAAGCCACCGCAGTGAGAAGCCGGCACACCGCATCAAAGAACAGCCCCCACTCGCCACAACTAGAGAAAAGCCCACGCGCAGCAACGAAGACCCAACACAGGCAAAAATAAAATATAAATAAATGAAATGAAATTTTAAAAGAAAGTTAGAGTCTAATCTTAAGAAAAGAAAAATACGAAGGGTTGTTACAAAATAAAACCAAACCACCAGGCAACAGCAACAACTAAAACAAACAGGACTGAGGTAGAGCGCTCCTATTGTCAACCTACACTCTACCTGACATCGTCTGCTGCCAGCATCTGGGCATTTATCATTTCCAGGAGGCAGCAGCCTTGAGGATGAAGAGGTGGGACTCCCGTGTATGGAATAATTGACTTAGCAAAGACTAAAGTTTCCTCGGTTTCATTCAGGAGACTCTGTTGCCCAGGCCTATAGGATTTAGTCTGAAGTTCTGTTCCAAGAATGAGGAAGAGGAACAATGCAGAGAGAGGCCTGGGGGAGAGAGTGCTACGTTAGCAAGTGAAAGATTCAATGGTAATTAAGAAACTTCGCTTTCTTTTCAAAGAGTTTAATCTTTAAAACTGGCAATGGTATTAATGGAACTGCAACTTTTTTTTTCAAGTATAGGAAACTCCTATTTCAGGATAAAGAAAACAGAGGCATGTGTTTCTGAAACACTTGAGTGGTTAGGTAACCTTTGAAAACTCATGGAAAATGGGGAGGAAGTAGTGAAATGGAACAGAGTAACGTGCCTTAATAATTAAAGCAGGAGAAAAGAGACAGATTTTAGAAATTCTAGGTTATTAAATTACATTTAATTAGTCCTTAACGAATTTCTTAAAATGGGATATATTAAAAAATCAGGTATACCGACTTTAAATTTACATACGATAATATTAGCCCTTTTAGGTATATAGTTCGTTGAATTTTGACAAACCCATACAGTTGTGTAATGACCACCATTACCCAAAACATTTTCTCGTGATCCCTTTCGGTCAATGCACTTTCCCCACCCCCAGATCTTGGGAATCAGTGTTCTAATTTCTATCTCTATAGTTTTTACTTTTTCCCCCGAATGTCGTATAAATTGAATCATGAAGTCTATAGACTTTTATGACGGTCTGTTTTCACTTTGCCTAATAATTTTGAGATTCATCCATGTTTTGGTGTTTATCAATAGATTATTTCTTTTTATTGCTGGTAGGTATTCCATTGAATGGGATTATTGCAATTTGTTCATGTAATGGGTTATTACTAATTTAAGGGCTAATATTTAAGAAATAGAAGTGATCGCTGAAATGCTGCATGGCTTCAGTAATAATTGAGTTAACAAGGGCTAAAGGGGCCTCAGTTTCCAGTGGAGTGCTGCAAGACTTTCCCATTAATCCCACTCTCCTCCCCATCTTAATTGACAACGTGATTGACAGCGTCATGGATTTGTAACTTAATGGCTGGTATTAAAACAGAGAGAAACATTCCTGCACTGGTTAGCAGAACCAAAGTGCTGAAATACCTTCACGTGGTAAAAAGCTTAGTTGGTGGGCTAAATCAATGATGTGAAATTTAGGAAAGATTAAGGAAAACATATCTGTTTGCAGTATGTTGAGAGAGGGAGAGAGTTGACTCAAGCAATTCTTAGGGAAAAGGCACACCAAATCAGTAAGTCTACACCATAAAGGGAGGATCAAAATGTGAGCTTCAGATCATAGCTAGTCAGGCTTAGAACTCCATTTACCTTGAACTATTCTCTCTCTGTCTAAGCAGATTCCAGCTCATTGATTTAATTTTCCTATTTCACCCTGAGGAGCAGGGTTCTGACAGACACCTGCTGAGAAAATCCAGACTGTTGAAGTTTACGCACCCGATGTTCTAGAAAATGTAACTTATATTTAACAGTCATCTTCTTAATTTTATTCGTGGTTTTAAAAACTCCTATTTTGCTAGACTTCCTAATTAACATTCTTCAGAGCATCTTTCTTCCACATAAACCATCTCTTCAAATTGCCTGTTTGCTGGATCCAGAGGTGAAGCTCTACTTTTGACTTTCCCCCTAAGTGTTAAAGTGTGTTCACATCTCAGCAGCTGGAGAGATACCACAGGGTAGAACCACCCTTTCTAGGGAGATGGTGTTTGTTTGAGTGTGCGTGCACATGTACATGTTGTTGACTTAACACTGTTTTTATTAACCTGGATACGTCCTATAGATATAGATTTTAACTTTTTAAAGGAAAATATACTGCAACAGTTCAAAATGTATTCTCTATCAGTGGGATTAAAAATGAAGAAATTGAGACAGAAATGAAACAGGAAATAGAGGATGGTAGAAAAGAGATTGCTATTTGAAAAAGAATAAATTATAATCCTTTCTCCTTTTTCCCTGTGTAATTTTGCTAATAAGGTGTTATTAACAACCCATCTTTAACTCCAGCAGTATTTATTTATTTATTTATTTATTTATTTATTTATTTATTTATTTATTTTTTGCGGTACGCAGGCCTCTCACTGTTGTGGCCTCTCCCGTTGCGGAGCACAGGCTCTGGACACGCAGGCCCAGCGGCCATGACTCACGGGCCCAGCTGCTCTGCAGCATGTGGGATCTTCCTGGACCGGGGCATGAACCCGTATCCCCTGCATCGGCAGGCGGACTCTCAACCACTGCGCCACCAGGGAAGCCCCTCTAACAGTATTTATACTTACAAACTATTTGACATTAATGATGAGGAATTATAATAGAAATTTCACAAACTCCCTGTGACCTCTGGCTAAATGAATTTCTTTTGCTTGTGGACAAGGCCTTACGTATTTATCTTTAGACTCTCCAAAGCTTCAGTGCTTACTTGGAATATAGGTTAATATAGGATTCTGAATGAACATATACCAGAGGAACAAGAGCTGCTTAACTTTCCTTAATCTAAGTAAATATGGTTTACATTTCACCAGCTCTCTTGTCCGCTAGAGACGTGGTACAAAGCTGTTTCCATATTGCTCTAATTGTCCTTTGGAAATGTTTTATCATTACTTTAATTGATTTGTCTAAACGAATTCAAATTAAACCACTCAGGCAATTTTCTAAAACATAGCCTAAAGCAAATTCCTATGGAATCTTCCCCTGAATTCTTCCTATCTTGGCAAGAGTTGGGCCTGGCACATGAAAAGATGCTCAACATTGCTAATTATTAGAGCAATTCAAATCAAAACAACAATGAGACATCACCCCACACCTGTCAGAATGGCTATCATCAAAAAGTCTGCAAATAACAAATGCTGGTGATGATGTGGAGAAAAGGAAACCCTTATACACTATTGATGGGAATGTAAATTGGTGGAAAACCATATGGAGGTTTCTCAAAAAACTAAAAATAGAGCTATCAGTATGATCCAGCAATTCCACTCCTGGGTATATATCCAGAAAAAAAAAAAATGAGAGCACTGGTGCAAAAAGATACATGTACCCCAATGTTCATAGCATCATTATTTATAATTGCCAACATATGGAAGCAACCCAACTGTCCATCAACAGACAAATGGACCAAGAAGATGTGGTATGTATTAGCCACACATACAAAATTAAAACCTCCCATTTGCAGCAATGTGGATGAACCTAGAGAATATCATGCTTAGTGAAATAAATTAGACAGAGAAAGACAAATACTGTATGAAATCACTTATATGTGGAATCTAAAAAATAATACAAACGGATGACTATAGCAAAACAGAAACAGACTCACAGATACAGAAAACAAACTAGTGGTTACCAGAGGGTACAGGGAAGGGGGGAGGGGCAAGTTAGGGTTATAGGATTAAGAGATAAAACTACTTTGTATAAAATAGATAAGCAACAAGGATATACTGTAGAGCACAGGGAATTACAGTCATTATCTTATAATAACATTTAATAAAGTATAATCTGTAAAAATACTGAATCACTGTGCTATACACGTGAAACTAATATAATATTGTTAGTCAACTGTACTTGAATTTAAAAAGAAGAGTTGGGCCTGGGCTCAAACACATCCTTTCCACCTACTAAGGGAACACTGATTTAACAGGATTAAAAGGAAAATAAAAGTCTCATTCCTATTTGCCACTGAGGACTGCCTCACTCAGTTGTGTCTGACAACTAAGGACGGATTCTTCTAGCTTTCTTTTGGGATACAAAAAGCTGGAAGTAGTAGATACTATTATACTACAAGCTAGAAGACTGAAAATCAAGAGAAAATACTCTACCATCATCATTTAGATAATTAAAGCAAAAGCTGATTTTTCTTTGTCAAATTTCAACTTTCTATCTGGAGAAGTTTTTGGTGTGTGTAAAGGTTGAAATAGTTTGGGCTATTGTTCCTATTATTTTGTTATGTTGCATCATTCCAGTGGGTGTTTGGTCTCACGTACCTTTGATTTTCCGAATAGCATAGAGATGCCACTGTTATCAACCTCAGTTCTGCTTTCCGGCCTCTGAGAGGCATGCAGGCAGCAAGATTTAAAGGGAAGACAAGCCTCCTTTTCCTTCTCTCCTGGATTATTCAGAGACTGCAGGTTTAGGTCCAACTGTAGCCTGAGGCTCAGTCTGTACTCCTCACTACTCTTTTAGGTGGCAGATGGAAAAATGCCTTCTTCCACTCATGAGAACAGCCATGAGGGCAGGAGGCTGGGAGACAGACCCTGGAGAACACCAGCAAAGGATTGTTGGGCTTCTCTGCAAAACCTTAGTTCTTTTCAGAACCATGAGGGGAAGATGCTTCATCTCTCTGAAGTGGCACAACTCCTGAATATAGGTCATGGGAAGAGACCTCCGCCTGAGGAAAGCAGCTGGGTCTTAAGCACCCAGAACTTGATGGCATCTATCCTTTCTAGCCAAACTGGTTGAGGAAGCAGAGAAAAAGGAAACTGACTGATTGCGCTTATTTCCTACATAAATTATATTATCCCCTAGCCCCCAGGGCTTTTAAAATGGAGTTTAATTGAGGTGCATAATTAAGGTATATGGTTCTCTGGTAGTGAGTAGCAACCCACTTGTTAGCAAGGCCTTGTCAGCACCCACAAATGTTCTATGGTTTCTTTAGCTGGTGGTTCTCAACCCTAGATACATGCAAGAATCACCCAGGGAGTTTATTTAAAAAAATGCCAACGTGCGGGTCCCACCCCGGAGATCCTGATTTAATTGGTTTGGGATGGGTCCAAAACATCAGTATTTTAGAAACAGTACTGAATAGTTTAAATGTAGCTAGGGAGTTAGGCATGTTCCCTTAGAGCCAAGAAATGACACCTAAATACCGGGTTGGCTAACCTCCCTGGGTAAAAGAGGAAGCTGAACTTTTCCAGCATTTCCCCCAAGAACTTCTGCAGAGCCTTAGTTCCATGGAATGTTAATAGGTATTCTGAGAAAAAAACAGTTTCTGTGATCAAGTTTTGGAGACAGGAAGCTAAGCATTCCTTCCACTCAAAAACAGTTTTGGGAGCTTATAATATGCCAACTGCGTTGGCGTACCTCTAGAGGAGTATGGTAGTCAGGGTTTCTTGAGCCCAAAAAAACACTTGACCATGACACACTTTCAAGGAGCAGCTCATGGGACTGTGAAACTCACTTTCGAGAAGTGCATTTATGACTGTCCTGAACCTCTGCCAGGTTGGGAGACGTGATTGCCTATCCATCACTCTAAGGTCACGTTTCTCCTGTTTTTCTCAGCCACTTACTCTGAGGTCCCAAAGGGATTGAGTCCTTGTGATTCCATTTTACTTCACTCCATCTCATTAGCAAAGGAAGCTAAGGGTATAATCATTGCACACACATTAGGAGAGACCAAAGTCAATCACATCCAAGTCAATTTTTTGAAGGTAAAGACATTTTTTTTGATATCTCCACCCTATTTTTTACATATGGAAATAGAGCTTTTGGGGATAAATTAACCATGTCCTTATATTTCTCCCTATCAGACAATTCGTATTTTCTTTGTAGAATAGGGGAAGGAAAATGCTAAGCTGAGGACTCGTGCTCTCTTAGATGAATTTAGTCAACTGTTGACTTCTGGGGAAATTTTTTTATTGAAGTAACCTTGGTTTATAACATTATGTAAGTTTCATGTGCACATAATATTTCTACTTCTGTATATACAACAGTGTGCTCACCACCAAATATATAGTTTCCATCAGCTGTTGACTTTTTTAAATGAACAAGTTGCTAAAACACATAGAGAGGAAGTGAGATCACATGGAAACACAGCATAAATGATTGACTGAGCAGTAAATGGAGAATGGAATAAAGAAGCTTAGAAGGAGCCTTCAAGATCATCCAGCTTAACTGTTGTCAATTTACAGATGAACCTGCAGAGGCCAGACTGGTAAATGTCTTCTCTAAATCCACACTTCCAGTCGGAAACCAAGAGGAGACTGAGCTAGACGCCCTGACATCCATTCTGAGTATTTCCCATGATTTCGTGCTGTCTCTCCCCCAACCCACAGATCAACAAAGATAGAAATTATTTAAATACAAATTTACCAAATTATTCACATGTAATTGTTAGGGGACAATGTTTGCAAATTTTTGTTAGAAACAGTTGCTTCTGGTTTCTCTTGTTTGAATTACCAGTCTCCTATGTGCTGAACCTAAAAATCCATTAAAATGTCATCAAATCACCTGCAATAGATGTTTTTATGTTCATATCGCCTGCAGCATTTGGTTTGGGGCCATGCACTTTGTGAAGGACAATAAATACTGGCAACTGATTTACACTTTAATTTCTTGCTTAACGTTACGTAAAGGTAAGTAATTTAATGTAGATTCATGCAAGAAGGGCATCATGGTCCCACTTACCTGCTAAGGAAGTGAAAACTGTTGCCTGTTTTTATAGTCTACATTTTTTTCTATTGAAAGTTTTACTTCAAGGGAAAGAGGTTTTTTTCTCTTATGTAAATACAGGCTGTCCTTTTTTATTTAAGTAGTGAATAAGACCACTTACAGGTATGTTTTTCTTTGAAGTGGAGAATGTAAGTGCATTTTTGGAGTCTAGGTTAAAGTTTTAAAGTTTAATTTCAGCCTTACATAAAGGAGCTTCAGTGTGGAAAACATAGGATTTTTTTTCCTTCACAATTCAGGCCTATTATTTCCAACATTCTTAAATAAAATGGTCTTCGAAGTCCCCTTGAACTGGCAGAACATCCTGAAGAGGTCAATAATTCTGTTTCTTAAATCTAAGCCTAGGTATGTAATTTATTTTACGATGTTTTCTTTTGGGATTAGAGATTTAATTGAAATTTCTTTATTTCTCTTCTGACACTAAAAATGCTTTCACAAGATTAATAAAATCCTCCACTCCTGGTTACCTTCCCCACCATTTTCCCATCCCAAGAAAATGAAAAAATAAAAACAAAAACCAAAAACTATACACATCTTAGGCTCCTTGGAGAAGACGTGTCCACATCTAAATAGAGACACACATACTATCTTCAGTGTGTTGTCAAGCACATAGCACTCAGAAGATTCTAGTTGAGTTGACTGGAATGCATGTCATACGTAGAACACAAAGAGAAGGGGGATGAACAGCCCAGGAAGAGAAAATTCAGAGAGACATGAGCGCTGCCTCTAGAAACTGGGAGGGAAACAGGATTAAACTGACTCTATAGGGCCCCCAAGGAGTGGGAATGTTAGGGAGACAGATCTTGGCCCAACGGAGGGAAGGCATTGCTAATAGAGTTGTCAGAGATAGAAGGGATGCCAAGGCACGAAAAGAGCGGGCTATCACTGGAAGTTATCGAGCCCGGGATGGGTGACAACTTGACAGGGATGTTGGAGGGAAGATTCAAATGTTGGAGGAGAGTGGGGAACTTAAGGGGCCTTCCAACACTGAGAATCAATGAGGAGAATTTAATCACCAGCAAACACAGACATCGGGGACAGCCTATGCATTTCTTATTTCCAAAGCGTTATGGGAGTTGTAGGAGGGTCTATTTCTAAGAAGATGTGATGTCAGTATACTTTGTGACTCAAATAGAAGAATTTAAGCACATTGAACATTTCACTTCCCCAGCCCATGGTCCAATGAAAACACCAAGGCCCTGGGAATGAACCAGAGGAGAATATATCCAAGACAAAACAGAGTTAGTATCGTATTCTACATTTAGTAACATATAGGTATTGGGCACATACTGTGTGCTAAGTACTGTGGATAGACAGAGGAAATCCTACAAGGACCTACTGTATAACACAGGGAACTATACTCAATATTTTGCAATAAGCTATAAGGGAAAAGAATCTGAAAAAAAAAAGATACATATGTATGTAAAACTGAATCACTGTGCTGTACACCTGAAACTGACACGGTATTGTAAATCAACTATATTTCAATAAAAAAATATTTACAGTAAAAAAAAAAGGGGGGGAATCCTTTCCCAATTATCCCAGGTAATTACCTGCACTCTACTTAACACTCTTATAATCTCTCTATGTTATATTTTAAGTCTTTGTATGTAACTGTCTTCCACTTCAGAAGTACTTAAAGATGGGACAATCCTTTGGCCATCTTTGTACCACCTGCCCTTCACACAGTAAAATACAAGAAACAGTAAAATATCATGCTCCCAAGGCGGGTGTTGAGAAAGAAAACAACCTCATTTTCCCAACAGGTTGTTTTCTCTGAACTGAGCATTAAAAATAGTCTAGCTTCCTCCCCTTACTTACGTTGTTCAACGTGCTTTTGCTTGACTTTAGATTCAAGGATATTAGGAGAACATAAGACACAAAGAAGGGCAAAGTTATTAAGATTTCTTGAGATCTCAAAGAAGGGAATTCCTAACATTTCAGAAAATTAGGGCTCTGGTTTCCTCTGAGCTGAGTCTGTTCTGTCCGTGAAGTCCCACGCCACCTTGGTCTAATTGTCATCACCATTCCGGGGAACTGTGTCTGTGGGGACTTCCGCAGATTTCAATCAATCGTCTTCCCCTTTCCAGTAGATGCTGTGGTGTCTGCTCTGGTCTCTAAAGCAATATACACTTTGGATGGTACTCAGTAAAGTATAAATAATGGATAAAACTGCCTCCTGTCATTTTGATAGAAACAAGCAGCTTTCCAGGCTGTGAGTCGATCACGAGAAGGGTCACTACTCTCCCCACAGTTTCCCAGAGCACCCTGATATGTCAGTTACCACAGAAAACTGGAAGTAGTTATCTGGGCTTTACAAGGCCAGATCATTCCCTAGCTCTACCTAGACATATTCAATCTGCTGAAAGTAAGCCATGGTTCTCCAGGTACCAAATCAGCCACCCTGGAAGATGTAATTCAAGTGGTTTGCACTGGGAAGGAGATTCTGACGAAATAAAATAGTAGCACAAGTTGATGCTACTAATCAGAGTCGTCTCTATGCTCATCCAGTCACACTCTCTCCTTACTTCTTTCCCAGACAGCACTCAGCAAAAACAGTGGAAAATCAGACTCTGCTAATGGACTGTTTTCAACATCAGATGTGATATGTTTCCTTTCTAACACATTTTTCTCTTGAGCTGATGCTTCTATCAAATTAAAGTTACCACCGTCAGTAGGAAATTATGAAAGAGACACCTTCCATGCTAACACATTGTTACCCAGCTTATTAGCAGGATAATAGATGTAGAATCTCTTTAATTCATTAGAGTATAAGACAGAACTTTACATAATTCTCAATGTCACTTTGAAAATGAATTAGAGGTTTCCCTGGTGGCGCAGTGGTTGAGAGTCCACCTGCGGATGCAGGGGACACGGGTTCGTGCCCTGGTCCGGGAAGATCCCACATGCCGCGGAGCGGCTAGGCCCGTGAGCCATGGCCGCTGAGCCTGCGCGTCCGGAGCCTGTGCTCCGCAACGGGAGAGGCCACAACACTGAGAGGCCCGCGTACCACAAAAAAAAAAAAAAAAAAAAAAGAATTAGAAATGTTTTTCTTCCAAGGGAAAAGAAGCTAATAGTCTTGGAATATCCTAGGACTGTGAGCTCTCTAGACTTAAAGCTGTCTAATTATCAGAATCAACTTCAGATTTTGCAAATTATACAGATGCCTGAGTCCAATCCTAGACTTGACCTATTGAATTAGATCTTTAAAAGTGTACTTCAGGCCTCAAGATTTTTTTTTTTGGCAACGCCATGCAGCTTGCAGGATCTTAGTCCCCCAACCAGGGATCGAACCCGTGTCCTCGGCAGTGAAATCACAGAATCCTAGCCACTGGACAGCCAGGGAATTCCCTTTTGTCTTCTTTTTTTGGCTTTTTTTTTGGCCTCAAGACTTTTAAAAAGCTCTAAGGGAAATTCCACTATGAACCCAGGTTTAAGAGCTACACTTCTAAAGTGTGAGGTATTTTTCCAAGGTCAGGCAACAAGCTGATTTTACAGTCCTATTAAGATATTTTATTGAGGCTACTTTTAATAAATACACAGTAAAAACCAAAAGAAACACACACTTAAATTCGGTTTACATCAGGAGACTTAAACTTGGATTTTAATTGGAAATGTCAACCATGTTTAAAACTTTTGTTTAAAAGAATATTGTTTAAGACATGCAAAAAAAATAAAGTTGGACACATCTTACACCATATACAAAAATTAACTCAAAATGGATCAAAGATCTAAACATAAGACCTAAAACTCTTAGAAGAAAACACAGTTGGGGGAAAGCTTCATGACACTAGATATGGCAAGGATTTCCTGGATATAACATCAAAAACACAGGCAACAAAAATAAAAATAGGCAAATTGAACTATATCAAAAACCTCTGTGCATCAAAGAACACAACAGAATAAAAAGTCAACCTACAGAGTGGGAGAAAATATTTACAAATTGTATATCTAATACGGGGTTAATATCCAGAATATATAAAGAACTCCTACAACTCAACAACAAAAAGCAAATAACCAGATTTACAAATGGGCAAAGGATGTGAATAAAGAGCTCTTCTAAGATGCCATAGAAATGGCCAACAAGCATATTAAAAGATGCTTAACATCATATTCATTAAGGAAATGCAAATCAAAACTTCAATGAGATATCACCTCACACTCATTAGGATAGCTACTATCTGCCCCGCAAATAAAATCACAACAGTAAATAACAAGAGGTAGAGGTATTAGAACCCTGTGCCCTGTTGGTGGGAATGTAAAATGGTGCAGGCACATTGGAAAACAATATGACATTTTCTCAAAAATTAAAAATAGAATGACCATAGACATAGTGATGCTACTTATGGACATATATCCAAAAAAATTGAAAGCAGGATCTTCAAAAGATATTTGCACACCCATGTTCAGAGCAGCACTATTCACAACAGCCAAGAGGTAGAAGCAACCCAAGTCTCCACTAATGGATGACTGGATAAGCGAAATGTGGTATACATGTACAATAGAATATTATTCAGTCTTAGAGGAAAGGAAATTTAGCATGTGCTACAACATAGATGAACCTTGAAAACATTATGCTAAGTGAAATAAGTCAATCACAAAAAGACAAATACTGTATGAGTTTACTTATTTGAAGTATTTAGTCAAATTCATAGTGACAGAAAGTAGAATGGTGGTTGCCAAGGGCTGGGGGGAAGGGGAAATTTGTTGTTTAATGGCTATAGAGTTTCAGATTTGCAAAACGAAAAAAATCCTGGAGACTGGTTGCCCAACCATGTGAATATACTTAACATTACCGAACTGTACACTTAGAAGTGATTAAGATGGTAAATGCTGTTGTGTTTTTTTAACCACAATTTTTAAAAAAGATATAATTAAGGAAATTTGCTGTAAAGTGAATTTTGGTTAAGTGATTTTTAACGTCATACTATCCGCCATTGTGAAATCCAGAAGATTTCATCTAAATAAATAATCAGAATGTAGTTAAAGCAAAATATATGAAAAAATCTGACAAACATTACAAAAGCATAATAAATGGGAGTCGTAACTTTCTGATAGCTAACTACTCAACACATCAATAATAATACCAAAGTTTTATAGGTGATACATTTATAAGTAGATATACCATGTAATGTTAAATGTGTTAAGATATGGCTGTACATTTCAAATTGTTGTGACTGAGAATCTGCAGGCATATATCTTCTCGAGAGCTTTATACCCAAAATGTAATCTCTCTTTTTTACGGAGAATGAGGAGGAACAATTTACCATATATTTAGCTTTTCTCTAGGAAACATCAGACTAGCTTCTCTGGGTAATCCTAGACTAGCTTGTTACTATATTTTGCATGGGGAGGAACCAAAGAGCATATAAAGCACATGTAGGAAACATTCAGCTCAAGTTTAGAAATGAAAGTTTTCTCTAAAGAGTTCTGTGGCATTAAGTTGGCAGATGACTCAGGTATCAACAAATTAGCAGATTGTGCATATGCTAAACAGACAAATAGTTTGCCTATTTATTTTACACTGTAGCTGATATCCAATTTACCCATTGATGCCGTAGTCTGTTTTGAGCCTTGAAAAAGGACAGCTCACTGTCCAATAAAGGCTATGACCTCTGTGATTGGAAATGACCTAGCAGACATGACAGAGAGCCCCAGTTCTCTGTATTCCAACAGTAAGTTCCTTCTTGGAGTAAATCTGTAACTCAACAAACCTCCTTAAATCCAGAATTGAACTTGTATAAAAATTATTAAGCTGTGAATTGAACTTCTGTAAAAACTATTAATCTCTTAAGTATGTATACAAATAAAAATGTGGAAAAAATTTGTACAGATATGATAGTAGAGCAGTTTGTACTTTTTAAACTTGGATCCGTGGTGCAGTAAACAGTATATCATTTATTGAATGCTTACTCTGTATTCATTTTCTCATTTTAGCTCACTACCACCATGTAATGGAGCAGTTCTTATTCCATTAAAAGCTAGGGAAAGAAAAGCTTGAGAAGAGTACATACATTACCCCAAATAACCCAGCTCAGATGTATTAAGGGTCTGGATTTGAAGACCATTCTCTTGACTCCAAAGCCTTTTGCTCTTAACTTTTAAGCACTACGCTTTCTCCCAGTTTTAGTACACTCACCTTCACTAACCCAATTGAATGGTAGAAGAAAAGTCCTGGGAACTTATCCTACATTTGGTGCATTTTTAGAAGACAAATCCTTTAATCTTCAGAGAGGTGTCTATTACACCTTGAGGAGTATTGTGACATGATGAAAAATTAAGTATTTTATTTAAAAGTCTCTGATGTTGCAGATAAAATTCCAACTTACTTAAATATCCATTATTTTGTATAACAGAATATCTTCCTCAAAAGCATTATAATCATTGAGAGGTATTGAAAGCATTTTGAAATTTAATTATGTTGGTCTTTCCTTAGCATTGATTTTTTAAACTAAATGATAATAATAAAAAGAGGATAAATAAAAATTTTTATTGATGAGAAATGTCATGTAGGCATTAGAATTCTAGAGTTTAACATTTGGAAGGCACCTGAAAAATTATCATGTTCGTTTCCACATTGCAACCAGGGCATAAATTAACCAAGAAAAATAGTCTATTCTCTTCCAAAGAATTTCAGAAAATGAAATTTAAGATATACTTTCAATAATACATCCTGGGTTCTTTAAAATATGCTTGTGTGGTCTAACTTAAGAACCATGCGCAGTTTCTAACTGCAGAGAAATCATTAGCGTACTCCTGGAAAATCAGTCTAGGATGTCCCATTAGTTTCTATCACATCGTCTGCCTGTTCAACGATTCACCTAATCAAGGTAAAGAACTGTTTAAAGGATTTCAGGATCCTGATCTAAAAGTGCTATTGTTTGAAATAATAGAGCTCACAGTCACAGGTTCTTTGAAATCACACAAAGTTATAAATTTTCTGATCCAAAGTGTTTCATGCTTTAGCTACTTTTACAATTTGATCTTAGGTGCTTGGAATTTCAAAAATTTCAGGCAGTCACCATATATATATATATATGTTTTATCTCTAAATGGAACTGTGATAGGACTACACACATGTCTGGGTTAATAAAGATGGTTTTAACAATTTAAAAGAGAGTCTGAACAAATTGAAAAACGATTCTTACCTGAAATGTGTTAAGTGTCTCTGGATCTCAAGGTCTAGAATTGGAGTGGGTCTGGAGGATCCCAGCGGTGATCTATCTTGGCTCAAGAGGTCTTGAAATTCTTTACAAATTTGTCTAAAATAAAAGATTCAAAATTAAAGTTGAACTCTTGAGACGGGGCTTTAATTTCATCCCATGATATTTTTCCAAAGGCTTGTTTTCTCTTTTAAAAGAGGACTAGATAAATATCATAAAGCAACCTCTGAAGTTCCATCTACAACATACAGATGAGGTTACAATGAGTTACAATAGCAACTATGCTCTCAAGTTGATCATGCTCTCAAGATGATCATGAAAACTTTCAAGTGAGTAACAGTCCAGGAACATTGACAAAACCAGTGTTCATTTTTAAGGTGAATATTCATAGATTAACCTCAGTATAAGGGAAAAATCTATAAAACAGGATCACAATTAATAATTCCTTTAAAAAAATTAAAATGTGATTCTGGGGGTGGGGTGTCATGTCTGTAAACAAGTTTAAATCAAGCTATAGGCTTATTTCAGAGCCATGATTCAAGTAGACTTTGGGAAATCCCTTTCCCCAATATTTCATTATAATTCAGACTCTTCTGGACTAAATTTGTGTTTTTAATATTTGAAGTAGACAATCACCCAAATTTAGTCTACTAGCCTCATTTTGTCTCAGAAAAATGATTACATTGTGCTCCACGTAAGATAGTTTCTTGCAAAAAAGTATCAGCAAGGGCATTTTTCTGCTGCTTTTCTTAATTTAAATGATTATGATTTCTGATCATTGGTTTCATATTACCATGATTGTTTGATAACAGTAAAGCCCTTGTGATACATAGTCCAAAAGATATAATTCTGAAGAAGCAAACATATGAAGGAACCGTGTGTGTGTGTTTTTTTTAACAACAAAACACTAGATTAATGCAGAAGCTGAAGAGTGAAGTAAAAGACTGCCGAGGAATTGCTCAAAAGAATCCATCAGCTAAGTGAAACCACTCCACATTCAAGGCATACTATGATAGTGAAGGTTTTTTGTCTGGATTTACAATGGGCAGTCACAAAATGTAATAATGTAGCCCTGACTATAATTACCTATGGAGCCAAAATCAAGTACAGAAGGGTCAAATTATTCCAAGTGAAAGCCACTGCGTGGGCCCAGCCACAAAGTCCTCTCCAAAGCATTTGTGTCATTAAGCAAAAAACTACTACAAAGTGACAAAATGTCTTGAAGCCCAAATAACGTACCATTGAGTTAAAATCAGAGGAGGCTTGTTTATTATAAGGTACCCCATATTTATCGAATTCTTCTGGAGATCATGTGAGACTTTTTTTTTTTTTTACAAGCAATGAGTCTCAGTTTTAATGCCAGTGTTCAAATATCATCATTTCACAGAATTTGCCTTACTCATTTTGAACAGAAGTGAAAGTAAAAGAGGGTCATAGGGAAAGGAAAAGCCAAACAACAAACAGATAAGTCTTTACCTGCTCTAAATCAAACAGGATCCTCCACACCACCTGTTAATGTTTGGTTGCGTCTCAGATGTAGCATCTAAACGCATGTTTTAACAGTGCATGTGTGTACTTCCACTGAAAATATTTTATCTGAACTTCTCACTTTTTCTGTTCTGAGTTAGACTCAGTTGGCTGACTTTCAGGTGTATTGCCTATTTTTAATTAACGAGTAGCAACTTAAATTAAATGTTGATATTATTTGTTGGCATCAAACAGTGACATTTGGTGGGGCATCGTTATCTGTTGCACTTTATGTTATTTAATAGTTATATTGTTATCTTTGTTTTTAGAAAATGTCTTACTAAATTTTAAAATACAGACTCTTGCTATCACTTTTCAGACTAGCAATGTGAATTACTACGTGGTAGGTCATCAGTATGATGCATTATTACAAAGGAATATTGGAGTTGTTTAACGACTGGTCTCTTAATTTTCTATCAGATTAAAATGTATTAAAAATTTAAGTGGAGGTTAAAACATTGCTTTAGTTCGTGTGTTATGATATGGGAATTTCTCGGATAATTGAATAAGCTAATTTAAAGTTGGCAGATCAACTTCTTTACTGTTTAAACAACAGAGCAAGTTACAATAAACTTAAAGTTGAGGAAGAAATGAGGAAAAGGCAAGTGTGGAAAAATTTAACTTATGCTAAGCAATTCAACTACTCCACATATGAAGCTGTATCAGGAGAAGTTTCAGAATTTTCAACCTTGATATTTGATTCTTCTGCTTAATTCACTGACTTTGGACAGCCTCCAGACTTAAAAACAGATGACAATTTTGTAGATTTCCTTTAGGCAATTATCATCATCACATTATGACAGTTACAGAGTTATTATTTTTATGCTTAGTTTTATTCTTATTTAAATTTTTATCTATGAAGCTACAGTAAGAAATACTCTTATTTCTCCAAACAAAATGTCACATTATGAATTACGTAACACAAGATGATCTTCGATGAATCATAAATTCTAACTTTATCACTTACGTCATTGTCCTTAAGGATTTAATTTTTTAGCTGATGTCTGAATTTAAAGTTCTGTTTCTCCTTTTGACTATTAATGTTATGGTAAAAATTAAAACTCGCTAACTATTCCTCTTTACCCTAATGCAGATCAAGTGTTAATCATATTTAGTTCTAAATTCAATGAAGAGGTTTAAATGTGTTTTTCATAAATCAAATAAATGTTTTGTCCAGTACATTTTTAGATTTCAAAAACTGTCTAACTCAGTTTCTATTACCCCCCTTAAATAATTATCTAATTACACGAAAATGTTTGGTTAATCAACAAAGCACTGGGAATAAAGAGGAATTAGGAGGGTAACGGCACTTAATCAATGAGCTTTTCTTACAATTGTATACTCGGCAATATAATTAAATACAACCGAATCTGTTATTCATAGAGGTAAAAAAGAAATATGTAAGCCATTGTGCCCATGTGGATCAGCAATTGGATCTCTCATCTAAAGAATTTTGAATTTTGTATATATTTTTGATACAATTGTCACAGTCCTGTGAACAAAGAAAGGTGAACTGATTAGAATGTAATGAATATCCAGGTAGATTACTTAATTTCAACACTGAGCATTTTAATCGAAAACAGCCAATGCTTTACCATTGGAAAATTTAGAAACTACTCAGAACACATGTTGGATCCATTAATATGTTGCAGAAAGGCATTTATTCCCACACACCCCTTAATTTATCTACTTATATTGATGACTACTTGTATTGAGTATGTTTGCTATGACTGCATAGTCTCCGATTCTTCAATTCTTGTTTCACATGATCTAATAAGAAGATGGAATGGATATAAATAACCACAAAAACAAAACATTTAGTCTGTCTCCTAATTTCTGGATGTTTATAGTCTATTTACTCTTACTTAAAGTAAGGTAATTGGAATTAGTGAATTCAATTCTTGCTTGACATTTAATGGTCTGCAAATGTCCAGCTACGGGAAGAGGGATCAAAGAGAATTACATGTTCTTGAAATATTTCATGAAATCAAAGTTCAAAATATCACCTAAAATAATATACATTACTTAGATCCCATGTAAAAGGGAAGTACTACTCCCTAGTTGAATCCACTACTATAAAATAGACGTCTCCATACAACTTTGACAAATATGAAAGTACTTCTCCCAAGTTCTTCTAACATTTACTTCTGTGAAAACAAAATCTCAACATCAGTTTGAATGCACTGACTCCCAAACACTTAGAGTGATGGGAATTCCCAAGAAAATGGGAGCTTGTGTTTGGAAATGTAATGGTGGCCTTGCTGTGGATGGTGGGAGTGAACAGTTCTAGAATCTGGAGGAAGGAAGACAAGAAGGATTTCTCTGGATCAGGGGGTGAAAGTCTTAGAAAATGCATGATAAAACCACAACCGAGTCATTTTGAGGTAGGAAACATGAAGGTGTTTTCTCTTGGATAATTAGTATTTGGGGATAATAGTATCATTCAGAGGTATCACATGGGTATGCATGTTGGGAAATTTGTAAAATCCTACCAGCTAGAATGATATGCTTTGGGAACACCTAGGAGATGCTACCTAACTTCTAGCACTGTCTATTTCTCCTGATCTGTAATAATTTGTTACAGTCTCCTGAGATTACATTAAGGATACAAACGAACGAACTACATGTACTTTCAGTTCCTTCTGGTAAAACTGAAATATGAAGACCCCTCTGGGTCAAAAACTGTTTGGAAGAGGGAAAAAGTAGAAGCAAAGTAGAAGGGAAGACCACCCCCCGCCCCCCCCTCCAGGGAGATAAACTGCACAAAAAATCTAGGTTTAGGTCTTTCTACTAGCAAGTGTTCAGCAGCTTCCCTAGCACAAAGCTCCTCTCAAAATTTTAAATCCAAGTGTTACATCCCTTATAATGTTCTTTCTCTAACTCTTAGTCTTACTTCTGTCTTTCTGCTATTCCTTTCCCCTTTATCTCCTTGTTTTGTCTTTTCTCTTCTTTTGCCACCACCTTTCATTTCCCTTTTCTTTGGGGCAAGGTGAGAGAATTATCTAGTACTCTCATAAGAGCAATGAATAAATATATCTGAAACCCAAACAGTGACAGCCACAAGCAGCACAAACCCCAAATAATGGACTTAACGTTTCCTGGGCAAAAGCCTGGTGGGTGGTAGGTATGCCACACAAAACCTTAAATTTGTAAGAAGATCCATGTTACTTTAGATGTAGTAGAAGGAGGAATATTTATTTTTGGTTTTGTGCATTTTGAGACATTTACATTTTAGCCAACATATCGTAAAGTCATTTTAAAAAATCAGTTTCTAAGAAGCAATGTTTCTAACACGATCTACCACATACTTTCTCTTTACAAGTTTTCCCCAAATAAGAAACTAATGTATAAATGATAATTTAACCACCTGGGACTCTTAGTTCTAAAATCTGAATATAGAGTTAGGAAATTAAATAAGATTATTAATGGTTTATCTGTAGCAATAACTTGTTTCAGTAAAGAGAAGAGAGCAAGAATTAGCTACCACTTGAAAGATTTTCATCTAAATTTTTTTTTGTCCATGCAGCGCAGCATGCGGGATCTTAGCTCCCCGACCAGGGATCGAACCCTCAACCCCTGCAGTGGAAGCATGGAGTCCCAACATGCACTGTTTTTAGAAGTCCTCTTCTAAAAATTTGAACGTGATTTGAGTAGTACTTAAGGTTCTGCTGGGTTTTCACACAGTAAATGATAGTTCTTTCATTAATTATCAAAGAACTTTCAAGTTTGAGGGAGTTTGAAGTTATCTTATGAAAGCTTCCCCTTTTCCACATCATTTCCCTCATTATTTTAATTCACATTTTAATTGAACTTTTTACAATTTTCAGGAGCTTTCTCACACATTCTATCTTTTCTTTTCGACAATATCACTACAGGGGCTGGGGCAGTTCTGGGATTATTTGCTTAATTATATACAAGAAAAAATGGGGGCACTGATGCCAATTCTTGATCCCAGAGGTCTCTCTGTTACCTCTCATGCATCTGGGTCCTCAATGTTTCACATTCTCTGAGAAGTTATAGTGTTTTAAGATCTTTCTCCTCATTTATTAAGGCACAGTGAGTGGCTTAGACCGAATTGCATAGCAACCAACCAGCATATTTGCCTGGAATCTACATCTGCTAAACATGTTAGGCATTCCTACTATTCCGAAGAGGTTTTCTAAGAACTTTTGTCAGTGTCGGTGCAAATCTTGCTATGGGTGCAATGTTGGGGAAGTCCTTGTTTAATACATCTAGCTGCTGGTGTGTGAGACCCCCCTTAGAGACCAGGTGCTTTCTAAACTTTCCCTCATTCAAAGAAAATGAAAAAAAAAAAAAAAAAACAAAACAGGATGAACGCACACAGAGTCTTCCCCATTCTGCTTACTTGGTCGCTAGGATCATCTTTTTTCTTGCTGTCTGTTCTTTCTGTTCCATATGTTGTCTGGCAAGATGTTCTCCTACTGCTTTGGCTGGAAACTCTGTTTCACAA
The DNA here is from genome assembly GCF_039906515.1 of Pseudorca crassidens. NCBI lineage: Eukaryota > Metazoa > Chordata > Mammalia > Artiodactyla > Delphinidae > Pseudorca > Pseudorca crassidens. The sequence goes on from NC_090305.1 coordinate 27,360,677, forward strand.
GTGTAGCCAAAATCTCTAGCCAAGTGTAACGCCTCCCCTGTTGGCAGACAATAAAAGTCAGTTTCTCACTAATTTCCTTGGCAGACAATAAAAGTCAGTTTCTCACTAATGTCCAAATTCAACAAGAGGAACACCTTCTCTTTCCTCAAGCCTCATTCCTGGTTGTGGTCATGTGAATCATTTTTCCTATTCATTCTAAATAAACCAAGGAAAGGAGCTTTGGGGGTGGGGTGGGGTTAAGAAACATGGAGAAACAGAAGCTACTTACCCGGCAGGGGTATGTGGGAAATTGAGGGGGAAAATCAGAAGCACAGTCCAGGAGTTTGGATTCCCCTGGAGGCTCTGACCATTAGACCAGATGGACATCTGAGATCTTACACATGAATGCCCTGGGGGAAAAGCTCTATGGGCATGTCATTTTGTTGCTGCCCAACCTACAACCTATTCTCAATGTATCCTAAATATTCAGATATCTTTTCCAGGAGGCCTATCAAAACACTGGCAAAAGGTCCACATAAATTTTCAAAGAAGTGGGAACACTTTGGAAAGGGAAATAATTGAATTATATCAATTTCACAACATTATGTTGCTAAAGAGATTATACTGCCTAATTACAGTACTAGCGTTATCAGGCTTCATGGTGAGCCTCAGTACCTTTTAGTACTATGTATAGTACTTCTTCAGTACCTTATAAAAAATACAGTGCTTCCTAAGTACAGTATAATGATAAATAACTTTTGTTCTTTCACAAAATCTGAAAGACATGGGGTAAAAATGACTTATTGGCAAGGCAAGATTTGGCCATGGACTCCAGTTTGGAAAACAACAGTATTTTTAAAGCTCAATCAAGCCAATACTTACTTGACCATTAAAACTTTAAAAAAGCAAGCTCTCACTACCTATATATTGAGCACCTACTTCATTCAAGGCAAAGTGCTAGGGAGGAGTAAAGGCAGATATAAAAGGGCACCAAAGACTGTCCCTGTTTCTAGGAAGGTGACAGTCATATCAATGATAGTAGTCACAACAACAACAAATCCAGAAACACCTCAGTAGCACTTTATAAGTTATACTGCATCTACATAAGCATTATCTATAGTCTGTACGTGTTCACTGACATTATATTGATATTATATATCAATATATGTGTTGATATATAATATCAACACATATATGTGTGTATATATATACTTTTTCCCCTCTACTGTTTGTGCAATAGTAGGAGAAGTGAAACAGTGCAAACAGGAGGATGGCAGCGTGCCTCTTAAATTTTGTGTTAAAACCTGATTCTTGAGGATCTGGCCCATTTTAGGCAAACCTCTCACCGTGTGGTAGTTTTAAAAACAGTTTGAATGGAACAGCTGCTATTTACATTTACACTGACAGCCAGATCCTTCCTTCCCTTAGCTCTGTTTACTGCTTTCTCCTGCTTGCGACGTAACATTGTTACTGGATGTATAGCGATGCTACATCAAAAGAAGTGGCAAGTGAAGACACTCTGATGTGTGGTTAAAATGAGTAGACCGTGCCACAAGAGCTTTGTGTGCGAGGACCCAGGAATGAATTAATTAATGGATCCATGGATTAAAAGACACACGACATTCAGGAACAATGACAAATCTACAGTTCAATCCTGTACCACAGATATCTTAGAGTCAACGGGTTTAAGAAAAATAGAAAACTTTGGAGCAGAAAAGCATGTGAATAAGACTCTAGGGGATTTGACTGATTTGTGAAAATAAAGAACTACGAGCTTCTCTGTCTCTGTGGGGAGACGAAGTACCCACGTGAACAAGTAGGTGCAGTAATCTGGGGTGACAGAGTGATCCCTGGAGGGCTAGATCCCATAGAGCAAACATGGTAGCGGCTGTCTCATTTCTGTGCACGATGAGGTGGGGTGCCCCGTGGTGGTTGTTTTCCAGAGAGGATTTAAGCTCTTCCTTTATTTCAATGCACTGTGCCACCTGACAAACCAGGACCACCCCACCTCTGCTTCTTTACACCACTGAAGCAACACAGTAACTTTGGCAAATACGTCCATTGTACTTCATGTCATTCCAAAAATTACTGTTTTAGAAGTAGGATACATGCGGGATAGTTTGAGAGCTTGGACAGAATATTCTAAGTGCAAGGCTTTAGGCTCTCTATGCCAAGTAGTGACACCCCCCTTCCAAAAAAGGGGAAAACACTAAGCATTTTTCAATAGTAACAGCAGCAGTTAATGACTCATGTTGAGGACCTCTCTCTCAAAAAACCAACACAAGCAAAGTTACAGAATACGGGAAGAGCATAAAAAGAGACTTTGCTCTTTTTCAGGGCATCCATTTTTCACACTCAAAAGCAAAAGGTAAAAAACTAAAGGTAAATATTAGGAAACACTTACATGGCAATTACTGGTGAAGCCCAGAAATGGAAAGTTAGTGGAAAACATGTTTTCTGAGGAAAGTGGATTGATCATTTTACTGAGATCCCGGGTTCCCACATTATTTTACCTGAAACAGGTCTAAATGCATTTTTAAAATAGAAATGAACACACCTAATTTCAATATTTTATCCGGTCATTAAGGATTTTTTCTCCTTTTAGAATTATTGTATTTTAGAAGAAAATGTACTTTAGACAACTGTAAATCAATATCTAAAACTAATTTGTACTAAAGGATACTTTTACATAGTTATTCGCTAGACAATTCTCACCAACTGTCACTAAATTCATTGCCTTAGAAAGAATTCAGGTTTAACTTCTTATTGTAATACCCAATATTATTAAATGAAAGCAACAATTCATACGTGTTAAATTCCAGCCACATATCTGTGATTTCAATTTTAATTACATGTATGGAATAGCACATTCAAATCTATCTCTGGGATTACTCTGAGAAGCACCTATTAGATAGCAAATTTGAGAATATTTTCAAATCTGAATGAGATACTTAAAAAGTTATTAAAAAATGTCAAGCTTCAGTAAACGCTAGAGCTGAAGGACAGGTTTAATGTACCCGTTACAGGCTTCCAGAAAGATTCTAAAAGGAGTGCACTCTGTAACACTATGTATCATATAATCTACACTATAGGTAAGTGCCTTATAATGTGGTAGTTTCCCTATTTAACGAGGATTTTGTTTAAATATCAACACTTTGTTCCTCAAAGTGATAGTTTTGTTCCCCATTCCATACTCTGTGCTTAGTACAGTGCCCAATTCGTAATAGGTACTTAGTAAACATCTGTTAAATGGAAAAGCTTTCAAATATTTTATTGGTTAATTATAACAATAATCTTGCGAGGCACCCCTTCCAAAGAATATAAGTGAAAAACCAGAGCAAAAGAGAATTGCTAGAAAGAATGAAATACATAAAAAACCCGTTGAGTATATCATTGTATCAGTGGAGCCATTTAGTAAAATAGATTATGCTTGAAGACAGTGTTTTTCAATCCTTGCTATTCCCATAACCTGGGAGTTTGTTTAATATGTGTGTATACAAGCATGTGTACATACACACACACACACACACTCCCCCCCCCACACACACACACCAGGGTTTCACCCCCTGTCATTCAATCTCTGGAGCCAGGGCATCTGCATTTTTTGGAAGCTCCTGACCTCATCTCAAACCAGGGTTGTCCTAAGGTGAAGGGAAAGCATTATGTGGGGATGAAATATACACCTTCCCCCAAAACAAGGATTCTGTGGCTTATATCAATAAAAAAGAAAACAGGGCTTCCCTGGTGGCGCAGTGGTTGAGAGTTCGCCTGCCGATGCAGGGGACACGGGTTCGTGCCCCGGTCCGGGAAGATCCCACATGCCGCGGAGCGGCTGGGCCCGTGAGCCATGGCCGCTGAGCCTGCGCGTCCGGAGCCTGTGCTCCGCAATGGGAGAGGCCACAACAGTGAGAGGCCCGCGTACCGCAAAAAAAACCCAGTTACCATGGAGTTAATATTAAACTGTAAAGACCTCTGTCTATCTGGGTTCTTGCATACTGAGTTCTGCCTTATTTGGCTGATATAATACACACTCTAGAAACAAAAATGGCTATGTGGTGGGGTAAAGGAGAGACACTGTTAGGGGACCAAAGTCATCAGTCGATTAAAAAAGTATATTTGTTTAAGGAGATTTAGTGTAAGATGAAACTTGCTTTTCATAACAATAGGGGAAAATGGATTATCAATAAAAGATGTTGGGACAACTGGCTGGCCATCCGGGGAAAAAAAACAAGTAAAATTAGATCTATATCATACATCCAACAACAAAAAAAAGTCCAGATGGATCGAAGATTTAAACATAAAATATAGATCCACAAAGTAATTAGAAGGTAACATGGGAGAAATATTTTATAATCTTGGGATAAAAAAGGACTTTCAAAATATTACAATAAAAATGAAAGGCCATGGAATAAAATATATGAGAAATATGATTATATCAATATAAAAAAGTTCTGCATGACATAGATCTGAACAAATAAGCACCCAAACAAAAAACTCATAATAGTAAACAGACAAACCAGAGCCAGGGGTGGAGACGCTTTGCAACTCATATCAGAGGCACACAGCCCGTTTTCCTTATATACAATGAGCACTTACAAATGAATGAGAAAAATGTAAAACGTTACCCTATTGGTACAAAGTAAGTGAACAGACAAAAAAGCTCATAAAATTCTCCTAAGAATATACTCAACCTCCTTCATAATAGAGGTAGTTTATTTTTTTTTTTCCACTCAAATTAGCAAAGATCAAAAAATTGATAGCACCCTGCTCGGGCTAGAGTATAGGGAAGTACTAGCATATCGATGCTTCTTACCCCCATCACTGATAGAATTATAAATTTTCAACCACTGTAAAGAGCCATCTTCCAATAATCTTTTTTTTTTTTTAACATCTTTATTGGGGTATAATTGCTTTACAATGGTGTGTTAGTTTCTGCTTTATAACAAAGTGAATCAGTTATGCATATACATATGTTCCCATATCTCTTCCCTCCAATAATCTTTTAAAATTACAAATGCAAATATCTTTTGACCCTGCAACACATTCTTAGGAATTTATTGAACAGATACACTTGCATATCTGAAGAATTATTTATGTAAGTGTGAGGTTGCTTATTGTAGCATTATTAGTAATAGCCAAAGATTAAAAGCACCTATATGATATTTAGTAGGTCACTGGTTAAATAAATTACGATGCACTCAAACAACGGAATACTGTGCATGTTTAAAAGAATGAACAACTTGTAAAAACTGAAAATAAAACTAAGATAATGTGTGGGGCTTCCCTGGTGGCGCAGTGGTTGAGAGTCCGCCTGCCAGTGCAGGGGACGCGGGTTCGTGCCCCAGTCCGGGAGGATCCCACATGCCGCGGAGCGGCTGCGCCTGTGAGCCATGGCCGCTGAGCCTGCGCGTCCGGAGCCTGTGCTCCGCGACGGGAGAGGCCACAGCGGTGAGAGGCCCGCGTACCGCAAAAAAAAAAAAGATAATGTGTGAAAAAATGTGCAGAACAGTGTGTATAGAGTGCTATAATTTTTAAAATAAAAACCAAAACTATGCATACACATATATATCCTTGGAAGGAAACAGAGAAACCAGTAACATTTGTTTCTTCCAGGAGGGGATCTAAATTGGGAATAGAGTGAAAAGGAGACATTTCACTATATATCCTTTGTAACTTTTGAATTTTTACCATCTAACGAATTACCTACTTAAAATTATATTAATTAAAAAGCAAAACTGCTCTCTGACTCAGTTCTTAGAAAGATTTCATCTAAACTCAAATACTTGTTGTAAATTAAAACCTAAGCAATCCCAAAACTTTCATTACTATTCAGTAGGAGTTAGACATCATTAGGAATAATTACAATCTACCATTTTATTAGAACACCTATGCATTTTGACAAATGTAAACAATGGAGAAAAGCAGCAACTGAGTTTTGAGAAGCGCATTAGTTGGCATGAACTTTGAAAGAGAGCATAGTAGAAAAAAGAAAAAACCTAGGAAAGTAATGCAGAGACGTGCTTCTGAGGAAGCTTCGTGATTTGCAGGAGTGAGTAGCATGCTGGACCAAAGGGGCAAAGGCAGGACTGAGCCGAACAGGCTTGGATACATTTGTTTTTTTGTGCCAGAATAGGAGTAGGAATCCAAGCACACAGTCAGACACAAGGGCATATGTGCAATAGCCTATTTCCTCTACCCTCTACATGTAAACACGTTTCTCCCTGAAAATGAATGAAACCATAAGATACAGGTCAGGGGAGCACTATTAGGAAGTAAGCGAATGATTTAAGAATTTTCCTCTGAGATGATGTCTATTTATCCACAATATTGTAAGATACTGAGATCAATTATTGAAAATTCTGATAGACATGAGTTCTCAGATATTAGACAACAATATCGAATTGTTACCTAATGATCAATTATCAAAGCAGGGTCTCTCGATAGAAACCATTCCATGACTTAGAATAAGAAATTTACAGATAATACCTATAAGTCTGAAAAAAAAAGGCATTTTTCCAAGAAAGACCTTAAAATGACTAACATAGACTGCACTCGCATTTACTTATTGAGTCCAATTCCACTGGCAGCTCTGAAACGCAAAGCTGTGCCCGAGAAGACATTGTCAATGCTAGAGTGTTTGTGTGCAAAAGGGGACACCAGGGTCCCCTAGTGATTAGGCTCTTCCAGGTCATCGTGTGACTAAAGTGAGCACCAGTTAGAACTATTATAACAATATAACAAGGGGTCAATGTATTACCCTTTTAATATCACATACAGTTTTAGAAGAAAGCTGGAAACCTTTATCCCAGAGGAGGGACTTAGGTGGAAATGTGATATCTGGAATGGCTGGTGAAGGAGTTATGTTGGGACGATGGTCCTTTCAGACCTACAGCCATGCTGTGCGTCCTCAGAGATTAGCCCTAAGCTCCACACACCCAGAGAAACCCACTCTGGTACCTGTGTGAAGACAAGGGGAATAGCACCTTTGTCCTAAATTCCGTGAGAAGAGCAAATAATGCTGAGTGTGCCCTGTGCGTGTATTATCACTGATACTTGGCAAAAGGATTTTGGCGTTTGAATCCTACAAGCCTCAAGTAGCGAACAATACCTCTTCCTAAATTAAAAAGCCATGGACTAATCGTACGAAGAAAACTTGCTCCCTAATATCTCGTTTATAGGAAAGCATTCATTGTCAAGTTGATCGTTCTTTTCCCTGGTTTCTTGGAAATGCAATCATATAGGCTCAGGATTAAAGACAAAGGGGAAATAGCACCAAGTGATAACATTCCTGTCTCCTACCTTAGGTTGATTTGGCTGAAGTGGAAGGAAAAGGTTTTGTAGGATAGTCTCCTAACTAACTAACTAGATTGGCACCCTTTTGAAAGTACAAGAGACACTATTGATAATTATTCCAGAAAAACAGAAAGAACCAAGATTTAATGTCATCCTAACTTTGGGGGATTAAGTGGCAGCAGATGGTGCATCAGGATGTTAAAAACAGCTTGTACTATTGGATGCAAAAAAGCCCCACAAGCTTGCCCAGGATTCCTAGCAGCACGGATGTCCAATCCATGGTGAAAAACAGGCTCAGGAATTGATAACTCTTTCTATTCCTTAGTTATATTGTTATAACTGTTGTAACTCTAACTATAAATATATAGTTAAATTCAGAAGTAGTTTAGCAATGCAACTGTTCAGAATCCATGCCACTAACATAAATCCGAGTGGAAAACACATGGTGATGTTGCAAACCAGAAGACCTGGGTTCTCCTCCTTGCTGCTCCCGTGATCCTGTGCAAAATGGTTAATCTCACTGTACCTTAGTTTTCTCATTTGAGAATAAAGATAACTAAAATTTATCGACACCAACTTTTTGCTGGGCACCCTGTGAACTGCTTTATAAACATTCTGATTTCGCTCCGGCAACAACCTTATGAGGAGGGTACTATTATTAACACCCCTTTATAGGTAAGGACACTGATGCTCAGAGAGGTTGTGAGTCTTTCCCTAGAGCACACAGCTAGTAAGTGGTAGAAGTGGGTTCAAACAAGGTTATTTGGCTCCAGAAGCATACTCTTTAACCACGTGCGCTATGTCCCACTGCCTTAGACTACTCAATCTTCCATTTCCCTCCAGGGTTAAAGTTTTATGATCCTGAGTAAATTCTGCTATTAAGTAACACTATTGTTTAGGGAGAAAGAGACAAGAGAACAGGTACTAATTTTTATTAAGTGTCTCTTTGCCCCACTGTGTCAAGTGTTTAACGTAGCGAATGTATTTAATTCTACAAAAGACACACAAGGCAGATGTGGCAGAAATGGGAGCTGGACCGTCCAAGATTTGTCCTTTCTTTTATACTACAGAGTTGTTGCTGAGAAGATTCTGCCCAGCTAGACACTACATTTTCTGGTATATCTCATGCCTCTGGAATTAGGCATAGCCATGGGACTAGTTGTCATGGAATGTATACGGTAGCAACGTGGGCCAATTCCTGGCCAAGTGGATTGGAAGCTGTGTCCTTTCACCATCGTGTCTTTCCTTATTGTGAGCTGAATGCCTAGGGCTCTCAGGACCTAGAGGAGGGCATAGCTAGAGGTGGAAGTACTCTGGTCCCTGAATGAGACTAAGAGGAAGGAAGGGCCCGGGGGAGAAACACTCACGTCATCTGTGAAGAGTGAGAAATAAGCTTCTATTGTGTTAAGCCACTGAAAATTTGGAAATTAACTGTTATAACAGCTAGCATTACCCTAAACATCACAGATAGTGTGATCCTTATCTGTAAGTTAGGAAAATGAAGCTCAGTCAGGTTAAGCAACCTGCCCAAAGTCAGCCAAATGTCAAAAGTATTATTACTGGGGGCAGAGGTGGAGGTACTAGGCCAAGGGATGAGGTGAGGTGTGCAGGACAGGGGCTGGGAGCTTACTTTAAAAAGAAAGGAAAGAAAGAAGGAAGGAAGGAAGGAAGGAAGGAAGGAAGAAAGGAAGGAAGGAAGGAAGGAAGGAAGGAAGGAAGGAAGGAAGGAAGGAAGAAGGGAGGGAAAACTAAAGAAGGAGGCAAAAGGGACTAAAGGTTTAGATTTGAAAAGAGTGAATAGATACCACACACAATATGTGTAAATGGTCCCCTTTCTTTTGCTGATGCATATTTATACCCTTCACTGCCCCATACTGTTTTTTAAATATATATATAAACAGAACTTGATATCTGGTCATGACAAACTGAAAGCCAAGGCATTTATGTTTAAGGACTTAACTATGCTTTTGGAACTCCTGGTGCTGCCTGAGAATGCTCTATGAGCCTTTGCAAGTCCCAGGAAAGCACCCCACTCAAGGGAACAAAACTTCCCTCCAGCAGCACTCCATAACTTTGGCCATCTTGGAAAACCTCAAGTGAGGTGGGAGAGATAGACGGGAATGACTCCTCATTCCTGCCATAATTGACCCCTTATACTTGTTTTAACAACCACCAATGTTGCAAAGATTGTTCTGGAATAAAATATAGAGGAAGCAGCTAATTGGTGATTCATAAATAATAAATATATAGCAAGAGTGTTAGAACTAGAACAATAATATTGGCCAAACTCTTTGAATGTTTTCCAGATATAGAATTTCTCCCACTCTGGAAGAGTCTGGGATTATCCCAAGATCTCAGGAAGATCAGCGAATCGGGTTAAGCAATTCTAATCCCCTGAATTTTCTGGAAAATGACAACTCTCTAATGTTATAGATACCAGAGTGGACAAAGGAGAAGTCATAGCAATGTGATTAACAAGGGAAAATAAAAAGAACTCCAGGCTTATGATAAAGTGGGTACAAGAAGTTGTACCAACCATTAGTTATATATCTAAACCCCATTAAATGAAGACATATGAGTAAAAAAGGAATATGATCCAGTATTACATTCAGTGGACTCTGAATTCAAATACTCATATCTCATTGTAGGTCAAATATATCTGTGCTACGTGGACCGAAAAAAAATCCCCACTCTAAATATGTGCCTTACTAAAATGTTCACTTTCCAAACAACTTTATCTGGTGAAAAAAGTTAGTCAGTCTCGAGTTCTTCATCCCACTGATTATTAGGCGCAATGCTATTTGTAACAGAAATGTTGTGAATAATTTAAATATTATAAATTTGCATGAAATAGCCCTCTCATAAATTCCTAAAATAGTCCCTAAAATAATGACTCTAAGATGTTGATTTGACAACGATGCTAGAATGGCACTATTAGTAGAGTGACTCCATTTAAAAGAAATACAGGGGGGGCTTCCCTGGTGGCGCAGTGGTTGAGAATCTGCCTGCCAATGCAGAGGACACAGGTTCGAGCCCTGGTCTGGGAGGATCCCACAACTAGCCCCGTGAGCCACAATTACTGAGCCTGCGAGTCTGGAGCCTGTGCTCCGCAACAAGAGAGGCCGCAATAGTGAGAGGTCGGCGCACCGCGATGAAGAGTGGCCCCCGCTTGCCGCAACTAGAGAAAGCCCTCGCACAGAAACGAAGAACCAATACGGCCATAAATAAATAAATAAATAAAAATTTAAAATAAAAAAGGCAAAATTCCTTAAAAAAAAAAAAGAAAGAAAGAAATACAGGGGGAAATGATTATAAAATAATTTAAAACAAAATGATTGAAAACCCAAGGCAAGTGTGGAAACCTAGGAATATCACGATGAAACCACTGTGAGGTTAGTGACAAGGGTAGTTTTTGAAAACCATACCTTCATTTGCTAATTTCATTCCCTGTTATAAGGTACCTTACTGTTCACTGACTGAATCTTGACAAAGGGTAAATCATGTCTGCATGGAGAGTCTAGCAGGGTCCCCATACACTACTCTTTCTTTGGGATTTTTATCAAAACAGCATCAATGGCAAGGCTGTATTCAAAGCATCCCCACAAAGGGGCCGAGACAAGTACTAAAAAGTCGCAGAAGGTCGACCTTAAGGAGATTTATTTCCAAGTGTGGTCGAGGAGGAATAAAGCCAGTCAGAATTATCTTGTTCTCAAGTGCTGTACCAAAATGGGGAAGGATTGAACCATTGCTGGACTGAACCCCAGCAATGTCTTGGGCCATCAGGAAGGTAAAAAGTTTCTAAATGATGAAACCAATTAGTATTCTTTCCTACAGAACCTTAGGTCTATAAGAAAGCTGATGGACCATTTTTGACAGTTGGAAATCTCATTTTAGAATTTCTGGAAAAAACTAATCTAAAATGTCACTGGCTCCCGCAAAAATGTTTGATTGAGGGGCAAAAATATTACCAAAGACATGGTCGATTCAAGGTCTATGAATACCAATCAGTAACCATGGTAAAGTTTTAATTTACCAGCTAAAATGGTATAAGCAAAACAAGCTTGAAATAACTGAATTAAATCCATGTTAGCACAAAGAGGACAAAGGTCACACATATTAGGTTCTCCTCTTGTCCTAAGACCACTATGTACCATGTGTCATGACCCATGACTCAACAATGAGTCTTGAAATAAATTTAGTGGGCTTACACTCAGCATTTAAAAGTAGTGGGTTTACAATCAGCATTTTAAAAGAATACAAAAATATGAAATAGAATAAAAATACCATAGAACATAGTACATAGTAGTGAAACTTAAGACGCGTGTGTGTGTGTGAGAGAGAGAGAATGCACACATTTGAGGGTCATAATGTAACATGTGGGGAGTTGAGGAATGTAAAAGGTCCCTTTGCCCCTAAATCTCATTTCCTCAGTTCCATCAGAATGCCTGGAATTCAACAATAAAATATTTATTTCTCTACACCATGAATATTTGGGGGATTTCAAAAGCATCCAGTTAAAGTGAGATGTATCTGAGAAGGATACAGTCTTAAGTTCCATCAGCCAAGGCTGATGTGACACCTCTGTGAGCAGAGGTGAACACAAGCGAAGCACTTTTGTGATAGGAGAGTTTTGCTGGAAGAGTAGATGGCAAGACCACGAGATTGTCCTAGGATTTCACGTTTTAACCTGTATCCTTTCTGTGAGCGTCCATCAATGATTCCCACACAGGGTGCTCTGGTGTTGTGGGCTAACATAAAAATCAATAAGAAGAATTCTGAATATACCCTTTTAGGGTTCTTCAGGTTTTACTGGATAGACATTCACAGACACCTTGGATAAAGGTCTCTCTTAGGGCCTTTACTTTTCACACCAGTTACATGAAAAGTATCTCAAGGAACATTTAAGTCAATGATCCTTAAGCCTCATTATACATCAGGGGGTGTTTTTGAAAATGTAGATACCTATGCCGTACCCCCGGAGACTGCATTTCAAGTGGTTTGGGAATGGGGCCCAGGCCCATGATTTTACTGTGGAATTGGGTTTGAGAACCAATCATGTTCTACGATTCATATGATTCTTGAATCCACTCATATTTTGAACAGATTTTGTTCTTTTGTTAGATAGCTATAATTTTCATGATGTTTTCACTTAAACTAAGCGGGAATCTGTCTCTCTTTAGAATCAATCCATGAGTCATTTTTTTCTACTTTGCTCTTCCTTGAGTACGCCCAGCCCCCATGGATGGATTATGGGTCAACTCCCTTTACCATATGCCAGCTCTTAGTATTAGTATACACAGCAAACAGCACAAGATATATAACATAGTAACAGTTAACACTTATTAAATGTTCATGACCAATAATACTATTGTGGTTGTTATCATTATTACAATTAGGGAGTAAAGCAAAGATACCTGTTAATAGCAAAATCAGGGACTTCCCTGGTGGCCCAGTGGGTAAGACTCTGCACCCCCAATGCAGAGGGCCCGGGTTTGATCCCTGGTCAGGGAACTAGGTCCCACATACATGCCGCAACTAAAGATCCCATGTGTCACAACTAAAATCTGGTGCAGCCTAAATAAATAAATAAATATTTTTAAAAAAAATACCAAAATCACCAAAGCAATTTTGCCAAGACCAAGGTCAAGAACACACTACTTCACAGAGTTGTTCAGTAAGTAGTGTGTGTTGATAATCTGGAAAAAGGCAAGATGTTTGTTTGTATGTTTCACTTACCTTTTACTTCCTACAGTGTCTTATGGTCAAGTGAGAAACCAATGCAAGAAAAGTGTCATAGGTGTGCTCAGATAAGGCTTGGCAAAAAGGCTTCTTCGTTCATATTTAAGGCAATAGCATTCTAGGTTATGGAAGAACTCTCCTTTGAATTCAAAAGCTCCTCCACAAAGTTTAAAAGGTCTCCAATAATACCTCTTCTTAGAAGACTGAATGAGAATATGTAAAGTTTAGTTCTTACAGAAGAAACACAAGGGAAAAGGTAAATTGGAAAACAAAAACTTCTGGGAGTATGTTTCCACGTCTGTGTCTACCCCACTGGCGAACCTTAACCTTTCTGTGAGTCAGCTTACCCACACATAAAGCCGTGGAACTTCACTGTACTTTAAGAGATGTCTATCGGATTAATACAGTGTGCTCTCAGGCTTGGTGCCATGTCTTGAGTCCTGTGAACTCTCTATAAAGGATTATTATTTATCCTGTAGATCATGTTGCACTGAATAACAATGAGTTAAACCAGATTTATCTGAACGCTAAAATAAACAATAATAAAAATCACAATTGCAGAGTTTTTTTGTTGCTGTTATGTGGGGAATACTTGTCTAAGTACCTAAATCTTCTATTGTTATCTTCTTTCCTATTACTGCCAAGATTAGTAAATCAGATGATAGTTTATGAATCAATATCTAAGCCTTATATTAAGTCTAATTTAATCTTCATTATCATGATTAGTTGGGAAATTCACCTGTAACTATCGTAACAGTATAGACAAAAATGAAACAGCATAATCAAACAAACGTGAATTTCAAAGAATTGCTAACCTTCCATCATTACCTTGTGGAGCTAAAAAGTCATACCTTCAACTAAGGAAGTGAGGAGGGTAACGTTGGCTGCTTTCCGTCTTCCGGCTGGCAAGTTCAGGCCAAGCCTATCCAGTTTCTCCCTCAGGCAGCGACCCCCATTCTTGGATTTTGCTCTGTCCGAAAACAAACAAAAGCTAGGTTTTGAAGGTTGACATTCGGAGTAAAATGATGAGAAGACTTGACCACATGGGGTATTCAACATGGGACAGAAAATGTAAGGGCTGAGGGTTGGGGAGCGTGGTACCAGTACAGTTAGAAGACCGCAGTGCCAGAAAACACCTTTTTCTTACCTTCTCAAAATGCCTCCCAAGAGTGAAGCATTGAGGCATTCAGGTGGTGAGAGGCGTCTCTTCACCTCAGCAATGGTCACCTTGTATTTGGAAGTAGAACTGAGAAGGGACAAACGACCAGGGACAGAGCAAAACAAGTCTGTGGGGTTGACCACGCAGGTGCCACCTTTGGAGGGAAATATATATTATATATTAGTGACTGTGTGAGCAGATAACAACATAAAACACATGTGATAAACTTACTATCACAACACTACATAGGATTTGGAAACACCTGGCACAATTTTCCTTATACATATATCACCTGGATCATCTCAGACAGCTGCTCTGAAGATGTCCTTTCAAATAACACTCAAGGTTTGTCTTTCAAATATCACACAGAAAATATTTGTGAGGGTATAAAAATTAAAATATTTTAGCCAAAATTAGCATCCTATGGAGTGTTGGCTGGCCCACCAAATTTAATTTTGACATCATCCACAACAAGAAACACTTCAATTAGGTAAATACCCACAAAGGGTAGATATTATATATCCATGGCTCTGTGTGTGTGTGTTTTTGTATGTGCACGCATAAACACAATGGATAGGGTTTTTTTTTAATCCATGACTTACTATATAGACAAAAGTTTTGAAGCTCTTTTCTAAAATGTTTGAGAAGCGCCATCTCTCTCCCCTCGATCATCTAACAACTATAGGCACCAGAGTCATTCAATCCCCAGGTACCACTAAAACTCATGTGCCCATTGCCAGAAACTCCCAACCCATGTGAGTGGATAATTGGTCAAATTTCTCTACATATGTCAGCCGTCAGGATCAGCACACACAATCAAACACAGCACCAGACTTAGAACATAGTAACAGTAACACATTAAATGTTAATGGCCAATAATGTTACTGTATTTGTTATTATCGTTATTACTAGTAGAGAACAAAGCAAAGTTAACTGCTGTTAGCAAAATCACTAAAGCAATTTCGCCCTGCTGGGGCTCCTGGAGCAGAAGCCTTCTGTCTCCAAGGTCCAGAAAGCCCCCTGGAGCTTTTCTCTCCTCCAGGAATAACAGAGAACATCCCCTAACCTCAGGCAGCTGAAGTAGACTTGAGGACGCAAAGTGATCATCAGTGGGGAGGGTTTCCTACTGCCGGATCCTCCCTTAACGCAAAAATCCTGAGCCAGTGTCCACGCTGCTAATGCAGTGGCTGTACAGCCTCAGGATCCAAGGCTCCTCCCTGTGCCCTGAATAATCTGAGGGCAGAGCTTTGGAGGTTCCGTGGCAAGTTCAAATTCAAAGGTTGCTTTTCTGAGCATACATTGTATTTCTTCAGTTATGGGTAATCTTAAGACCCATCTCCAGAAAACGGTCAAGTTCTATGAGGGAAATGAGGAAAAAGTAGGTGGAGGAAGAAAAATGGGCAAGAGAGTGTTGTCCAATATTTTTACTCAAAGGGTAGTTCTCAGCTGGCAGCATTGGCATCTCCTTGGCAGCGTGTTAGAAATGCAGAATCTCAGGCCCAACCACAGACCTTCTGAGTCAGAGTCTGCATTTGAACGAGTCCCTCAGGTGATTCATGTGCTCGTTACTTTTTTTTTTAACATCTTTATTGGAGTATAATTGCTTTACAATGGTGTGTTAGTTTCTGCTTTACAACAAAATGAATCAGTTATATATATACATACGTTCCCATATCTCTTCCCTCTTGCATCTCCCTCCCTCCCACCCTCCCTATCCCACCCCTCCAGGCTGTCACAAAGCACCGAGCTGATCTGCCTGTGCTATGCGGCTGCTTCCCACTAGCTATCTACCTTACGTTTGGTAGTGTATATATGCCCATGCCTCTCTCTCGCCTTGTCACAGCTTACCCTCCCTCCTCCCCATATCCTCTAGTTCATTCTCTAGCAGGTCTGTGTCTTTATTCCTGTCTTACCCCTAGGTTCTTCATGACATTTTTTTTCTTAAATTCCATATATATGTGTTAGCATACGGTATTTGTCTCTCTCTTTCTGACTTACTTCACTCTGTATGACAGACTCTAGGTCTATCCACCTCATTACAAATAGCTCAATTTCGTTTCTTTTTATGGCTGAGTAATATTCCATTGTATATATGTGCCACATCTTCTTTATCCATTCATCCGAGGATGGACACTTAGGTTGTTTCCATCTCCGGGCTATTGTAAATAGAGCAGCAATGAACATTTTGGTACATGGCTCTTTTTGAATTATGGTTTTCTCAGGGTATATGCCCAGTAGTGGGATTGCTGGGTCGTATGGTAGTTCTATTTGTAGTTTTGCTCATTACACTTTGAGAAGCACTGGTGTAGGAGTCACCACCTGCCTTCCCTTCCTTGAGTGAGCAGCTCAGATGGAATGTTATGTCCATCAGGTCTGTGGCATTCAGATTCAGGTGTGTTTTCTAGGCACCAGGGCTAAGGAATCTGGGAGGATGTTTAAAAGGACAAAGGGGCCCTGGACCTGGGTGCAGAGAACAGGTTAACTTTGCCCCACTCTTAAAGTGTTTCTACCCCTGTGCTTTCTGGAATTCCTCCTGCTGTCCTACAGTTATCCAAGATTCCCCTGAAAGTGCTAGGACCCGGGTCTTTCTCCCTAAGCATTCCGAGGCTGGAGATCACCCTGAATGCCCCCTACTCCAAAACACAGGACCGGATATTGAGAACATCCAAGCAGCCAGCTCTCTACAGGCTGGAAGACGAGTCCTGTACACTTGGCTAAATTCCCAATGCTGGTGTCTGGAAACCTGCCCTCAGTTTGAAGCCTGAAAGGTCATAGTCTCAATGATCGAATTGAAATTCTTCTTGGCAGTTAAACTTGTGGCCAACATAGTGAAAAAATATACAAATGCCTGCCTCAGGAGCTGGAAAAACAAATTCAACTGTGCTTCCCCACCTCACCATCTCAGAGAGAATTTTTAAACAAATAATAATAATTTCTGCAGATTTCTGGTCTAGAAACTACCACTATACTTTCACTGATACTCTCACTTTTTACCTCTAGATGCAAAATGTATTTTAAAAGTAAACTCAAGTGACCTGTCAAAAGTTGAGATGAACAGGAAAGTAAGCTAGATATCAGTGAATCTGGGTTTTATTGTTGTGTTGTAAGAATCATGACCCTGTTAGCTTTAGGACTTAGGCAATAGTGAGGTCATCTGAAGCAAAAATATTAAGAAAATAAGGGAGTTCCCTGGTGATCTAGTGGTTAGGACTCTGAGTTTCCACTGCTGGGGGCCTGGCTTCAACTCCTGGTCAGGGAACTAAGTTCCTACAAGCCGCACGCACAGCCGGAGGAAAAAAAAAAAAAAGAAAGAAAGAAAGAAAAGAAAAAGAAAGGAAATAAATAATAATGTTTTTACTCAAAATTCACACATTTTCTCCTGAAAATGGGCTTTCAACTATGGTCACTATGAATCATCAGCAAATTTATATTCTTACATAAATCTTCCTCTCTTGCATGCTAGCCAGTACACACACAGTGCAGAACACAAGAATCTCACCCAACCGGTCTCAAGTTCATTATCAGTGTACGTGTTGTTTTCCAGGAAAGGAAAGGGCACAATTTTAGAACTTTCCTATCTTTGTTAATCTGCAGTAGGTTAAAAATCAAATACAGGGAGTTGCAGAAGATTATAATTTTTGTAAAAGAAGGAGTTATATTGGGCTTTCTCCAACTGGAAAACTGCCCCCTTTGGGCAAAGTGAACCCCCTGTGCTGAAAGCCAGCTGTTCTCAGGGAAGTCACTGAGTCTGCCAGCTAGCCAAGAGAGAACTCTCTGGGCCCTGGGTCTTCTCTCCTGCATCCAGGTTAGCCTTCTGGCTTATGCTCACATAAGCACTTATTAGGTAAGTCACACAGGCTGCATATTAAGAATATGCTTTATGCACACACAAATCGCCTGGAGGATTTATTTTGTATTCAGGATTAGCCATCAACTCTAGAGTCTTTTATTTTTTATGTCACAGCATCTTTAAAGGGAATTTCTGTTACTTTGATACTTGGCATTGCTGCAGCCTTGGGGAACTCTCTTGTCCTGGTTAAAGATTTGGCAACTTGTAGAGTTTACAGCAGCATGTGGGGAACCTGATGTCTTTCTTCCCAGTGGTTAATTTTTTAAGGAGAAAGAAAAGAGTAATAGGTCAACATAACCAGCGTTTTGCATTTGGAATGAAGGTGGGACGTCTCTAAGGGGCTCCAGACTACAGATGGCAATGATGAGATTTCAGAAAAGGAAAGTCATGAAAGGGTCAACTACGTCAAGCCATTTAGAGTGTTCCTCCCGGGTGTCACTAGCTGAAGTTCCTCTTGGTGCCTGTGTTGCATGTCAGCTCTTATTGAAATTATGCAATATCCATTCTAGACCCAGCACTTTCTCTGGGGTGTCTCTGGTGCCATAGCTAGGGTTCTCATGCCAAACTTCTCTAGAGTACACCCCTTTTCCATTCATAGTGCACAGAGGCAATACTTCCATGGGATTTACTATTTTAAAAATCGACATTTGGAGATAGAGCTTCCTACTTCCAGTGATGCTGCAAACTCAGATGGGTAGCTATAGTAACAGCATAAGAAATCATCTACTCAAGGTCACTTGTTAGGACGTGGCTATCATAAAAGGGATAACTTTGCCACAACTACAGTGAAAAGTCAACCAAAGCCTGTGTGGGGAACAAAACCAGCACAAAATACAGAGATGCAGATCCTCCAGCGGCCAAACTTTGTCAGATCCCGTGAGGCCAAAAAAGCACGGGGATGGGGCTGCACCCGCCTTGGCGTGCTGGGGACGGTGTGGGGGAGGGAAAGAGGTAAAAGGTTGGCCAACTAGTGACCCATGCGACCTTAGGCGGGTAATTCTGGGCCTCCGTCTGCCCATCTCAAAAATGGGGATGCTCACACCTGCTCCATTTATTTCCCTTATTTATTGTGAGGAGGTACAACGGAAAACGGACGCACGCGTGCTCGTTAACCCGAGTTAAGGCCACTCAACCTTACCATTGTGTTGAACAACCGCCGCGGCGCTGGGCGCAAGCTGCAGAGCGCGACAAGACCCGCCCACTTTTTACGCAGCTACGGAATCGGAAAGCCAGGCGCCTCTGCCTGGGTCCGCTTTTCCTCTTCTCCTTCCAGGCAATTAGGGCAGAGGTAAGAATCCGGGCCTTCTCCCAGGAACTGCGGCTCCCCTGGAACCCCTAAAGCTGCCTCTAAGCTACTCTTCCCCTCCGGGTGCCTTCCCGCCTCGGAGCAGAGCTGAGGACGGCTAGAGGCCCCGCACGCTACGCAGGTGCGATCAATACTTCCCGCGGGCTTCCGGGCGCGGGCCCGTGCGCGCAGCCTCTCCAAAGCCGCAGCGCCGCCCCACTCGCCGCCGCCTCGGTGTTGACATCATTAGACCAAATCTGGAGAGCAAAATAAATGCTCTGTTCGCCTTACAGCCAAACAGATGTTTACAATTCAAATGAAAGAAATACAAATGGCAGGGATTTTTCTTCTCCCCTTCTTCATCTCCAGTGATCGCTCGTTTTTTTCTGACACATTAAAAAATGTGTAAGTGATTACAGGAGTTTCCTGTCCCTGTTTGTTCTGCGGCTGCATTTCTGTGAGGTGCGCGTGTAAACGGGGTAGGGTAGGAGCATTCTCGGCTGCTTTCTCTCTAGCCTCTCGCCCTTCTCAGTCCCAATTACCCACCCCTCGCCCCACGTAATCCCCTCCCTCCACGCAAAGCAGATGTTAATTGTAATCAAACAGTAAAGGGATAAGGGGCCTAACTGCAATCAAATAGGCCTCGGATGCCGCATCCTCAGCTAGTTGCACTGTTTGGGGGAAGGATAGGTCGTTACAGGTATTACTGGGTTACCAAGTCTGAATGCGCTTATCCAGGTCGAGATTCCACGCAGAACAAAAGAAAGGGAGGTCTGCACGGAGAGACCTTCTGGTTTAAGGTAGTGGTCGGTGTGTAACGTGTGTGCAGAGAGTGCTTTGGCTTTTGGTGATGTCCAAAGCAATAAAGAAATTAGAGAGACATCAGTAGGCTATGGAAAAGTAGCTCCCCTGCCCCTAAAATAGATTTCCAACAAACCATGCCTCTAGATCCTTCGGTACATGAATTTTATACTTCATATAAAGGAGACTGAATTCTGCATCTGCAGCATCTGTGTTTGGGCACTAAGACGGCAGGCGAAGCCCCAGGTGTATTTCTGACAGTATTTTCACAGTGAATGAGCCACAGTGATGAGTTTTGGTGATTTAAGTAAACAGAGATTCCAGGGGCTCTGACAAAAGAAAAGGAATAGGGCTTCTCACTCCCCGCCCCCCTTTAATCTTACTCCTTTCAGGAGCTGCTGAAAGAGTCAAAGTCTCTCTCTAACTCCAGTTCCAAAGCCCAGGGCCCTCGCGAAACCCGAAAATACAAAGGAAATCTCATCCTTCTGCTCAAGCCGCCTGTGGGCAGCCGTGAAGGCTGCAGACGGGAAGAGTGGTCGGGTCCATCCACCCGGTTAATGGCAGACTGGGCGACTGATGGTAAGCCCCCTTTCACGGAAGCTTTTTTTTTTTTTAAATTAAATCAGATCTGACAGTGTTTGCACCGCAGCGTAAATGCCTCCGCTGGTGTGCCAGTCACCTCTAAGCGATCTGACGCACTCCAGCTCTCTTAAAACGTGCAGAGTTCAGATCATATTAATTCCCCCAAAATGTTTTGATTCAAAGTAGTTTGTATTTTGTGTAGCCACGGGCAATCCAGTAAGCGCTCCTTCCTTCCCGTGGCCGGGTCCGCTCCCTCTCCGCGTGGCCCAGAGGCTATGGCGGTATTTAAGCTTCTGAAATTAGCCTGGGGCTGCAAGGCAGAGTGATCACAAAGCGAAACAAGGGCGCTTCCCCTCTTCACTTTTTTCTTTTTTTTTTCTTCCTTTTTTTTTTTTTTTTTTGAGTTTGCCATCCCGATTTCACAAAAAAAAAGACCAGGGCCAAAATGTCCCTTTCCACCCAAATATGAAAAAGCTGGGTCTTCTCATCTCATCTCCATCCTCTTCTGAAAGCCATGGGCCAACTGAACCCCTACTCCTGCATTTCCAATCTGAATCCTCTCACTATTAGTTTCATCATCATCATCGTCGTCGTCATCAACATTGTTGTCCTACTATTAAATTCTCAGAGCGAGAAATGAAAGGGATGAGCATCTGACAAAGGGGAAGGGGCCATAAGGGAGCCTCGGAAGATTCAAGGGGAAAAGAAGAGTGGGTTTTCCTTTCTTTTTCTTCTTCTTCTCCTTTTTTTTTTTTTAATGATTAAAAACACAGACGACTCCTGTAAATAGAAGCCTCATTTCTTCAAGAGATGCCTTTTGAAACCCAGTATCTGAATATTCAACGAAGGCAAAGCTCCACTCTGTACGTACAACATTAATATGATCTCTGCAGAATTTGCTACTCAGAAATATTAACATATCAAAGCCAGTGCCGGAGGCGAGAGAAGCTATCGATACGCGAGCACAGGGTAAAGTAAAGATTATTGGTTCTGATGGTTGGAGTGGCGGAGCTGCGGGCAAAATCGCGCACACCATTAACAGAGAGTGAGCGCTCGGGGAGCTGCACCTCCGACGCGGTGGCAAATATTTTATCTAGGTGGTAATTACCTCGCCGCTGACCCTCTTCCGCGTTCTTTGGCTATAGGGCTTCATTATAGGCAAAGACAGTGTAACTGCCACTGACCAGAGTGAGTCAGGGAAATGATATTTTGTTCTTTGCAAACAGAAGTGGCCAAATTTAAAGAACTGAGACACACACCTCCCCCCGACAAGCACACGTACCACACTGCAAACAGGACAGCCTCTCCCTGATGAATTCGTGTAGGGCATTTAGGGCACTGTCCTTTTTTCTAAAAGAGCATCCAGGGGTCTTGAGAAGTGAAATC
This sequence comes from Pseudorca crassidens, assembly GCF_039906515.1. Taxonomy (NCBI): domain Eukaryota; kingdom Metazoa; phylum Chordata; class Mammalia; order Artiodactyla; family Delphinidae; genus Pseudorca; species Pseudorca crassidens. The sequence continues at coordinate 27,382,751 of NC_090305.1, forward strand.
TATTTTTTTCCTCCCACAGTAAATTCTGGAAATCATTAGAAATGTAAGTTCATCCGAGAGCTCAGCAGGAGAGGAAAAATGGCAAAAAGTTTTGCTTTTCAAGAAATCATGTTTCATATGGTAAGTCACCTGTAAAGCATGGATTAGAAGAGAAACAGACTTTTCCATCTGAGCTATTGCACAATATGGCGACATAGCAGAGCGCTTGAGTTAAAGCCCTCCCGATTTTTGATGAACAAAGGTGACTCGAGCTATTGATGTTAGAATCCTGTGTGCTACCAGTGACAATAGAGAGAAGGGACTTCCTTAGCGTTTCTTCAAAAACGGGGAGTCCTGAGATGAAAGAGCTGGGCAGGCGGCAGGACAAACATCACCTTTTAATGCAAGACTTCCTTGCTATCCATTTGCAAATTGTCCTGAACATTGATCCTTTCAGAGTAAACAGACACACAGAGACACACACCCTGGTCTCCGAGGCTCAACTAAATTAATTGGCCTTTCTCTAAGACACGTGGAAATGGAATAAACTCAGCAGCTAAATTCTGAATGCCTTTGCATGGAGGGGGGAAGGATTAGGCTTTAGTCAAACAATACAGTCGTAAACCCCAAGTTACCTCCCCTCTCTCCTTGGAGCCACGCCGTTCTTCTAAAAGATCAATGTTTGGTTTAAAATAAATTCGGCTCCTATTTTTAGGTGAATGACACCGAATTCTACAAGAGCAATCAAACGTTACCTAAGGAAGCCCATTTCCATGGCCCTGAGAGGACAGGCACGCAGTTTCCATCTTGTAGTGACTGGAGAGCTTTGGCCTTTCCTGGGCGGGTGGTGAGGGCTATCCCCTAAATCTCTTAACGAAAATTCAACGGATTGCACAGCCGCCTCCCTTCCAGCTCTCCGCCTCGGCCTCATAATTCTCATCCCTTGCCAGCTATTGTACGATCGGATGTAATTGCCAAGCATTTGAGAAGGTGATGTTGGAGCCACTGCGGAACTGAACGCAAAAACGCAGTAGCGCGAGCCGGGCTCTGGGAGGAGACAGCTCCGGGCTCTAATTAGTGGCGCTGTCCTTCAGCACCACCGACATCTCCGGGAGCCCTGAGTACTTGGCCTCACCTTTAGTGTGAGCACCCCAACGGACCCGGATCAGCACGTCACCTGGTCCCTCTTTCACTGTGTATTTTAATCCCTCTCTCCAATAATATGTATATTTTATTTCAATTTTCACTAGTCTGGGCCTATTTCATGTCATTTCAAAATGGCTGAGTATTGGCCTGTCTGACAAGCTTAATACGGCTCATTTTTTAAAATCTCTGTGGAGCAACAGTAGTAGTTTAAAAAATAATAATTTTCAAATCGCCATGGGGTGAAACAAAAGATTTAAATAGCCATTTAATGGAAGTTCCAAATATCCACTCTGACAATAGTTAGTTTCCCAAAGGAAAACTCTGTTTTCTTCCCACCTCAATTTAAACGGAGTTTCACATTGGACATTGGGTTGTAAAACCTGCAGTTTAAACATGGAATAATCCGTTGCTTCCTATAGATGCATTTTTTTCTTTGGAAAAACACTGGAGTCTTTTAACAAGCTTTGAAAGGGGTGGAGAGGGACTGAAGGACATTTATTTGGTGCCATCAGAAATGACTCAGTTTTTAGTGGTTCGGTTACTAGAGACAACTGCGGCCCTGGAGCTGGAATTAGTCCTAGTGAATAGGCCACATCTTATTAATTCGTATGAAGTTGGGGTAACAGCTGGTCCGCCTTGCCTCGTGTGCTCCTCGGGTTACTCAGCTTGCTAGGAAAATAAGCTTCAGAGGCTCTGGGTACAGTGAAGTGGGGAAGCCAGCAAAATTGGCACTGCCTTGAGGCCCTTAAAATGTCATAGTTCAAAACCTTTTGTCAAAATGGAATATTTGAGATGCAGCTCCCATCAGCGTCTGAGCCAAAATCAACAGCTCTCCACTCTTGCCTACCCCCCACCTTCCAATTCCATGGGTAACTCTGGATTCAGATGTTTCCCTCAACAGATGGGAACAAGAAAGCTTTATCCGGTACAGTTAACACCACCTCCTCCTCTCACCCTCCCTTAAAGAAAGAAATGTTCTGGACACTTAGAAAAATGAGGGCAGCTACAATATTGGTGTTTCATTAGCCTTCCCTGAAGCCCAATGAATTTAACCTCTCAAAGCCTCAAGCTAACATCATTACCTCAAACACCCAGGCTGTGGCTGGCACATTTAGGGGTAAAAGAGACCAGAAATTCTGCTCGAGGATGTGGTGATGGGAAAAGGGAGTGTGAGAAGGATTTTTTCCCTTTTTTTTTTTTTGCCTCTAACTTTGGTTCTGTCACTGCTCCATTGAGGAAGAGCAAATCTCTTCTATCACAGCCTTTTGGACACAGGCTGGTTCAAGCCTCAGTAGAGGAAGGGAAACTTTTTAATGTGGGTATGCCTGTGTGGGACAAGAGTAATTGACCAAGAGTCATTGTTTCCTCTATCATCAGATGGGGATCTGATGTTTAAAAGCATCACTGGACTTTGAAGGCAAAGTAACAGATGAGAGAAGAATGTTTAGTTTTAATATGTTGTTACTTACCTCTTCTTATCACTCCACCTTGGCCATTGAGAACGAGCCCACACTGGGCTTCCACAGAGCCCTTAATAAAAGAAAAAGAAAGAAAATCACTCATATAGATACTAATAGATACATTAGTTAAGTCTTTCAACCTGTCCCACCCCGAACCCCATCTCCCCATAACCCCAAAGTAGACATTTAAATGCAACCACTGAGCTGAAGCAAGTTTGGAAGCACACACAATTTTAAGGGGAAAAAGTGTCAGAAAAACCACAATCTAAAAGTTGTATAAATTTTAAGGTATGCGTTTTACAGCACCATACAATATTACACTTCAAAGCACAGGAGTGCCTTTTATCTTGGCATAAGAGAATGAGAAACGCTTTGAGTCTCCATCAAGGCACACAGCATATATATAGACAGTTTCCACGGCATTTTCTGCGTGGAGCAAATGACACCAGAAGCGTCAAGTCTGGCACTGTGGGTTTCTTGGGAGCTCATAGGAGCTATTTCAAGTGCAGGATTCAGGAGATCTTAGGAGGGTTCTGTTTTACCCCAGATGTAGGAGCATCCTATCATGCTACCCAAAGTGTGTCTTATGGAGGAAACACCTTCAGTGTCACTCACTGTAGACCTTCAGCCTCCTAATGGATTGAGGGATCATTTGAGCTGGGAAGGAGGAAAAGGTCTGCTGATTTTTGATTAAGAAAAATAAAAATTTCTCTCTCTCTGTCTTCTTTCTTTTTTCTGAGTCGAAATGTGTTAAAGGCTCATTTTCCTTTACAAACAAACGAGGTATTGGACTTGAAAGAGGCCTTGAAGGGTGTTAACCTACCCAACAGCCCGTGAAGAGTTAAGTAAATGCGGAGAGAGTCGGTGCATAATAAAAACCCACTTTACAAAACAACCTTTACAGCCCTGGCTCCCTTTCGCTTCCCCATTTTCACCATATTGAGGCAGGCCTGTAAGACCCCCCTTTTCAACCTACTCACGAGTTCTTTCTTATTTTAACTGTTCTGCCTTAAAGTGATTATCAAATCAATATGAAAAAAAAAAGTTGGAGACTGAGCATAAATTAAAGCGGTGATGGGAAAAGGTGTGACAGTTTCCTTTGTTGGCCATAGCAAATCTTTTTAGGGGACTCAAAGATGGAACTGAAGCCACAAGACTGTTTGCATCTGTTAGGCAGACTTAGACCGCCCTCCAAACCATTGGACTTTCACTTAAAATTCTGTGCAGGGAAAAGTATATTTACATTTGTTGCATTTGAAATGAGGCATATGCTGATGAATGTTTTAAAAAGGAAGAAATAAAAGGAGAGAGACGGGTTTCTCCCACACATCCCCTCCCCATTTCTCTTTTTAAAAGTAGCTATGACTTTTTTTCTTTTTCATTCTGACAACTAAGTCCAGGAGGGGTGGAAGAAAATAACTTGCCAAACTTACAACTTGCTTCTATATCTGTATCAAAAATGTATATACACCCTTCTGTAGATATAGATGCATAAATATATACCATTCTCCTCTATTTCTTCTAGTGTCTTGGAGTGTTTCTCTCATGATGAATTTTCCCTCACTATGAGCAAAAAATGGCAAAAAGGAGGTTAAGAATGTTAAAAGACATAGGATGAAAGTAAAGTTTTCAAAATGTCTGAAATGGAAAAGGTAGAGGCCAGAAGTTCTCCAAGGAAGTGAATCACTTTCCCTCCCTGTCTGTGGCGCACCGTTAAGATGTTTATTTTCTTAGAGGAAATGAATCTTTGTCTCTTCACTTAACAAACTTTTCCCCCTCATAAGTAAAACATGTTGTTTGGTCGGATGACATTGCATAAATGACCAGTTGAATGGCACTAAGTCGAAAATTGGATAAACTACGGTGTTCTTTTGCACGGGATTCGCTCTTTGTCTCGTGCTTGCAAATGTTCTAATCCCCTCTTTTGAAAAATGCCCGGCTTTGTGCCTAGCACAGGAAAAAAATTTGTACAGATACAAAAAAATCAGCGGCAGACGTGGCTATTAAAAGGAGTAAATAGGTTTTAGTTGAGCTAAGCATTGAATGGCAGATTTTTTTCCTCTTGAGACATAAGGAGATCCTTGTGAAAAATGTAAAAATGCCCTGAGCGTATAAAATTATTTCGTGAATGTAAATGTAGAAAGCAAGGTTTATGGAGCCAAACCTTTTCTCTCGTGCGCGGATTTTGTGGCTTGGGCTCTTTGTTGGGACCGTAAGGGCTTTCGCTTTAATTTTTAAATAATCCCTTGCTCAGAGGTAAGTGAGGGGGAAAGATTTTCTGTGCGCAACGAGGGATCTCTTATGTCTCCGACTCGTGCTCTTCCAGTATCTCTCCTTTCATTGTGGGGACCTTGGAGAAAGTGGCCACCTTCGTGTGGACTCGCAGGCAGAGCTGTACTTTCAGCCAAAAGAATGCACAAACTCGTGTCTTCTGGGTTCTGTTTGGGACATGTGTGGACTTATTTGTTTGAAATGTGGCTGTGACAGTATGTCTGCATAATCATATATTCTATTGATGGCAAACAATGTGCAAAAATACATTAAGAGAGAAAGTAGGAGAGATCATTTGATTGAGTCATGGCCTTCACCATATCTGAATTCCTTCCTTCCTTCCTTCCTTCCTTCCTTCCTTCCTTCCTTCCTCTCTTTCTCCCTTTATTACTTTCTCCCTCGCTCCCTCCCTACCTTTTCTCCTTTCTTCCTCCCTTCCTATTCATTTTCTCTCCCCCTCTCTCTTCCCTTGTTTCCTTTCCTTCTTTCTAAGGAGTTGCATCTTTGTAAAAATTAATGGCTTGGAGAGTGAAAACAAAGTTGTGACTCGTTCAGCCAGGTGACGGGATTGGGTGCTCCTCGGGCAGCGAGAATCAGGCTCAAGCCCACACCCCGGCCAATTGCATTGTGCAGAGCCTTTCATTGGGGTAAATTTTTGAGGCTTACATTTGCGATTCTTTACTGTCCACAACGATCTAGGATATTTGGTGAAATTTTAGCTGGCGCTCAGGGTCCCCCAAATGTTCTGAGAACAAACCAGCCCCCCCAATTCATAGTACGCGCCCCACAAGCTCAGTCTGGGACAAATGCCTGGGACACGCGGGTAGACGCAGCAAAGCTCCGAGACTGAGGGTACGATTGGTCATCAACTCATCGGGTCTTACGCTGAGTCCAGTTGGCTCAACCCCAGCCTACGTGATCTCCCCCACCCCATGCCTCAGGGACAGAAATGTGGATTCACAAAAGACCTCAGTGCAGAACGCCGGAAAGTGGGGGGGCCCGCAGCTAGCTGGACTCCCGAGCGTCCAGGTGGAATGCCTGCTCCAATGAGAGGGACAGAGTGGCACACGCCTCCTTTAATTGTTTTGATAACTTTCCCTAAGTGGTGTGTATGTGTGCGTGTGTGTGAGTGAGTGTGTGGTGTGTGTGTGAGAGAGAGAGAGAGAGAGAGAGAGAGAGAGAGGTGGCGCGGGGAGACGGCTTACAGTCGGATTATTAACGGCGCGGGAGGGGGAGGGAGAGGAGGGGAGGGCGCAAATTCGCCGCATGCTTATTTACCTGCAAGTCGTCGGCTCCCGCGGCGGCCAGCCCCAGGCTGGGCCCTGGCAGGAGTCTTTGATCTGGGTGCATTCCATACTGAGAGCCATGGCTCATGAGGGACAGGTCATGGCGGCGGTAGGCATCGAGACAGCCCAGCTCCCGCCTCTGCTCGTCCAGGCAGGACGACTTGAGCGCCCGCGCATTGTGCAGGTTAATAAAGTCGGTGGGCTCCCCGTGGTGGATCTGCTGGTAGTACTGTTGCGAGTGGTGGAGCGAGTTCAGAGAGTAGGCGTCGGGAGTGACGGCCGGGTGGCTGTGCTGAAACTCGTAATGGAAGGACTGGTGGTGGAGCGGGGTGTACTGGTGGTTAGTGGAGAAGTAGGGGGACGCAAACTCGGTGCCGGTGGTGGAGTAAGTTAGAGGGGAAGAGGAGGAATAGGCGACAGTGGAATTGGCTACGGACTCCAGACAGCCAAGCTGCATCAAACGGTAGCTGTTTGATCCGTCGTGACGTATCTGGAAGGAAGAGGGGGAAAAGGGAGAGCAGAAAAACTTGAGGTTTGTCATTTTGCAACCGAGGCGCGGCTGTCCCGGAGCCGGGAGCTTTTCTCCGGCTCTCCGAGGGGCGCGAGCGCGCAGGGCTCGTGCCGAGCCGCAGCCGGGCTGCGCGCCTTCGCCGGGGAGCCTGTGCGAGCAGGCGGACTGGGGGTGGGCGGCCTCGTCCTCACAGTCGAGAGCTCGGAAAAATATCCCCCACCCTATATAGGTGCGGGTGACACACACACGCGCGCGCGCGCACACACACACACACACACACACACACACACGCACAGCCCCTGCCCAACTTGCACAGGGAGCCGGACCCGGGAGCCAGATTTGCCACTGACTCCGGGGCTGCGGGCAGCAGAACGAGAGCGTCCACAGGCGCAGCGCCTCGCCACTCCAACCCGCTGCCAACGACGAGATGCCGCGGCTGTGCACGCTGGGATGTTCTGCCAGAGCTGCTCAAAATCTTTTATCTATATATTAAAAAAAAATCCAGTCTGTGCAAATCGCCCAACTTGCTCATTTTCTTAACCATTTGGGGCAGGGAATCCGACTCCCCCCTTTCTGCTTTAGTCTCCTAGAATAAGCCCATTCCAAAAGGGGTGCGTGTTCCCCACCCCCTTGTCCACCTACCGCCCCCCACCCCATCAATCTCTTTGCCTTTCTGAGTATCTTTTTCCCATCTCTATCTCTCTTCTCACCCCCTCCTCCCTTTCTTTATTATTAGGATTATGTTTTTCCCCTCATTATGCCAAATGTTTCTTAACGTGGCAGAGAGTTGCCCTTCCTGGCGACAGATGTCATAACGAACTTTCTCCCTTTTCCTTCCTTAACTTCCCCCGAAAGCCAGATTATAATTAAACGTAACGGTCCGATATAAATTAGAGACAGGGGAAGCTGCCACCGCCGCCGCCACGCCGCCGCCGCCACACACACGCGCGCTCAAAAAAAAAAAAAAAGTAATAATACCTCGGCATCGTGGACTAGTCCCGGAAAGGTAGTTGACATGTTGGGTTTCTCCGAAAGCTTACGATGCAATTTCCCCCTCCAAAAAAAGAATCGGGAAAAAAATCCAAACTTCTTGTATTTTCCAATTTTTTTTAAGGAAAAAAAATGTTCTATAGATAGAGATCTAAATTGTAATGGCTTTGCCCAGATCAGATAGCTCCTTGCCTCGTACCCACTTAAAAACCTGTAGGAACAAAATTTTCCCTCTGCACAAAAGCAGCTCCCTGGAACAGATTTTGTACTTGCTGAGTATTTCTTTGGCTGATGTCGTAGGTCCCTTGGTAATATAGAAGTTTTGAAAATTAAGCATCAGCACTGAGAACTGGGCGGACAATAGGCAGAAGAGATTTATCCCAGGAGACAAGGAATAAATATTGTATCTTCGCCTAATAAGGAACTGGAGGTTCTTTCAACATTTTTATCCATTTTTTCCAACCTTTATCATGCTTTTCTATACCGACTGAGGTGGGGACTCATCTCTGCAGAGAGCATTTGCACACATTTTATTGTGAAGATAAAGATCTAGCCCCGATGTGTGTATATTAGAGATAGAAATATATATTAATTAAAACTTCCTTTTACACAAGTAAGTGTTCATGCCTATTGGTTCCACTCCCTGGATGCTGAAAGCTGCTTTTTCCAACGAGTACCCAAATCAATTTCACCCAGACTTGGGGGTATCTGCCTTTGACCAAGTGGGAACAATACTCCTCTTTCCATATTTACATGAATTTGGGTTCTTTTCCCTTTTTTGAAAGGCAACACCTGGCAGTAGCTTACACTTTCAGCAGCTTTAAAACAAATAACCATGATGGACAGTCCCAAGTTTCCATCATAAAGAAAGTGTAACTGGCCATATATTTAAGAAAAATATAAGAGAATAAAGACTTGTGACAAGAGTCTACATTTAGGTGAAACGTTGTCTTCCACTCCTCAACCCAACCTATTTTCCCCCTCTTTTTGTGTTTTACTACTTCTTTTTCGAAAAGACTGCTGGATGTTGTGTGGACCATTTAGCAGGGGCACCAGGTATTTTGAATACCGCTACCCCCCCCAGACCCTTAAATGTTTGAAAGTAATATTTTACAAAGAGAGGGCATGAAGGAGGCAGTGCACACTTATCTCTGTCTCCTCGGTGGATTTCTCGACTTCCAAACAGTATTTGAGTTTCACTTCATTCAAAATTCATCTTCCCGCATCAAGTGGTCTAGCGCCTAGAGCGGGTAGCAGTGGCTACAGGCCCGCAATACTGAGGCTCTGCTGAGTCCGCTCACCAGCCCTGCCTGCCTCCTAAGAACCGGCTGGCCCCAGACTCATCTCAGAGATAGAAGGGGTAATTTCGTCTTAATTGCCATTGCATTTGGTTGGCTTTTGAGTGTTTAAGCTGAGAAGGTGTCTTAATAACAAGCCGCAGGCAAACAGGCAGGCATGTGGCTTTTTTTTTTCTTTTTCTTTTTTTTTAGGTCGGGGTTTGGGAGGGTTTATTAGGATCTGCTCATGCAGGCTAACTGGGGCTGTCACTCAGCACTCTTTGCTTTATATAAATGGACAAAGCCACACGACAAGAATTGAAATGCACTGTCTGAGATGGAGATCCGCGGTGCTTCAGTCCTGCGCAGGGATCAGCTGCCAGCACTTGCTCCCCTTTTCAGGGTGCGCAAGTGCCCCCCTCCCAACTTCTCGAAATTCCATATTTTGGTCTAATGAAGTCAGCTCAACAAAGATGAAAAGGAAGGATGACCAACTTGATCTTTAAGTAGGAGGGGTGAGATAAAGGCCGTTGCCACTGAGAGGCTGACTCCCAAAATGCTTGCAGTGGAATCTTTTGTTTGCCAGGACGGAGAGAGGCCTCTATATTCCACCCACAGACAAAATACGCGTCCGTGGCAGCCGGGGCCTGCCCCCAACACCTTACCCCAGGAGCGCCCGCCCCTGCGGAGGTACAAACCTCCCCCCAGAAGAATGTGCAGGTTATCTAGAGAATGGCCAGACGCGCTTTTCCTGGTGGCTCTTGTTGGTTTCCCAGTACATCCCAGCTCAAATGGGAAAGGACGGCCCCTTCTCAGACAAGCCGCAAACCCCTCCCTCAACTCCCCTACTGTCAGATACATCTTCATTGAAGGCGAAGGGACCTTCTTTGCCCGGCTTAGGTCCAGGCAGCAGACGCAAAACCCTCTCCCTCGGGAACGACTAGGAGGCTCAGGACGTCTTGGCCGCCTGCTCTGACTGCTGTCCCAGCGCATTTGGCCTCTGCGTTTGGCCCTGTTGGGGCGAAGGTCCACACGCGGCCCCCGCACTTCTGGTACTCCCGGTAATGAGCTCTGGCCTGGAGCTGAGTGCATCCACAGAATGACCTCCATTTGTCCCGGCCATCTGAACCCTTCTGGACATCACCGAAGAACTGACAAACGTACCTCTCCCTTCCATTCCCTAACCCCACCCAGTTTTCCTGAGTGACTTCTAGGTACCAAGACAAAAGGCGTCCAGGCTTCATTTACTGTGCTTCTTGACCGCCCCCCCCCCCCACGCCGTGGTATCAGAGGAAAGTAAAGATCACGAGGGATGAGAAAAAAAACTTGTATTTAAAGGAGATGAAGCGGGGAGGGTAAACAGCATCTCCTTTAGCTTAGGAGTCTACTTTGCCAGGGCCTATGGCTTCTTTGGAAAGCTCTCCTCCCATCCCAGTGCCCCAGCTTCCCACACCAGCGTCTAAACTGTAGGGAAACCCCATTTGGCCAACTGCTCCCTCTCGCCTCATCCCAACTTTAAAAAAAAAAGAAAGAAAGAAAGAAAAAGAAAAAAAGCTGTTTGTCCGTGAAAGAGAAGATGGGGAAATCATCAGCGCCATATGTACATACTGGTCAGCAGCTCCCTTCCATCTGCTCTGGGGTTGCTTGGCGCGCCCCTTTTCTAAAGAAACTCATTGAGGCAGGTGTGTGCTGTGCTTGGTGTCTGTGTGTGTGTGTGATGAGCGCGCGCGGGGTTTGTTTCTGTCAGACAGTCCCCCCCACCACCTTCCCTTCCCATCCAATTAATAGTCTTGAGCAATTAATAAGTGCCATCCTGCTTGACCCAAAGGCTGGGCTTTTCAGCAAAGCTAATTCCCCTTTCTCTGCTTTGGCCCTTTCCGGGAGAGCGACTGGCCACACATTCTCCAGCGGGAGGTGTAATTGAATTAACTGGCCACGATGAGTTGGAGACACAGTGACAATCGCCTGGGGCTCCCTCCCTGGGGAAACCGGTAGTGAGCATCCCAGCCTGAGCCGAAGCCGGACCCGCTCCGGTGCACTCAAGATAGCTCATAAAAGCACAGAGCAACCCTGCCAGCCCGGCACCCTAGAAGCTGGAGAGGGTCTCTCTTAGCACCCAGCGCTTCTGCTCTGCCTTCTGAGTCCACGCTCCACTCCAGGAGGGATTGTTCCACCGCAGCCACTTTAGGAATCAGCAGAGAAATCTTTATATCTAACGGGTTTGTTTTGGTTAGGATCCAGAGCTAGAGAAGAGAGTTTCTGAATGGTTTCCTACAGTTCAGACTCTGGTGTAGAAAGCTCAGGTCCCTTCCTGAGCTTCTAGGCTGGTACCGTACTGGTCACCCCAGTTTTCATCCAGTCCCAAACATCTCCATAGAAAGGATCTGCCACTCAGTGCGTGTTTGAGTTTTGTGGACAAGTAACAACAAGCAAGTGCCTATCCCTAGTTATTAAACACGTGTTTCTTCTCCTCCTTTTTCTTCTTATTCCTACTTGGGATTTCTTTTGCTCTTCCAAATGGATTTTCTATGGACTTTGTTCTCCTGTTGCTTGAACAGACTTTTCCTACAGAATTGCTTGCATAATTCTAAGTGAAGTAGAGTGGTTAAGGACTGTAATTATTTGGGCATTTTCAACCAAAAATACTTCCTTGGATATACACATACATCAACCACAGTATCTTCTTTCCCTCCCTCTGTTCTTCCTCATTTCTTTTGTTTCTTCCTTCCTCTTTAGAGGAAGGTAGAGATGAGATTGAATCCATTAAACTTATGCCTTAAGGGAGCATGTGTGTACATTGTCTAAGAATGACATTTAGTGTGTTCTGCTCCAGCGGGGCACACAGTTCCAGAGCCCAGACATGAGCTAGCACAATAGGAGACAATTTTCATGATCGCGAAGACCCTGGCTTCGGAAGGGTACTTGTACAGGAGGACAGTGGAACACTGAAAAATCCACTATGTTCTTTCCACAAAGTGACCAAGAAGTGTAGATCTGTTCATCAGTACTTCTCCTAACCCTTCCAAGCCTCCAAGCCCCTTTCACTCCTTATTCTGGATGCACATAAAGAGCAGAGGTGACTTTAGAGATTCAAAAAAAAAAAAAAAGTAAACAACTGCTGTGTCCTATCTTAGTGGTGTTTATTCTGGTTCTATCTGCCCTCACTTCTTTGTGAATCTCCATGAGCACTTCCACCCTGGTTAGTCTTCTAAGACAAACTCAGCCTGGGGTTTCCAAGAGCCAACCTCACAGGGAGCCCTCGGGGGCCCTCGCTCAAGAAGCCCCAGTTTCACAGTTACTCAAGCTTTTAATGACCTGGCAACCTCTTCTTATTCAAGGACCTACTCTGGTGTGATTCTCCTAGCATCTACCAGTAGTAACCGTGGGAGAGTGGGTGGGTGGTGTCAATCCTTCAGGTGGTGGAAAGGGAAACATGCTGGGTCCACCAGGCAGTATCCTAATCCCTCGTTCATTCAGTTTTCCTGATTAGCCAAGGGGGACAGAGAAGAGTGCTCCCAATCAGGCAGATTCTGGGCAGGAGGCAGAAATCGAAAACTTGACCCAGTTACAGGACCAGGATATTAAGGGAGAAAAGTCATGGCAACGTGGGTATGTAGGTGCTCGGGGTCAGACTCCGTCTCCCCCCCCAGCCAAAAATGAATAACTTGCCTTTCTTACTTCAGTTAGCCTCAGCTGGTGCCAACTCTGGGTGTCTTTCTAAAGGTCCCTCCCCTTTCCTTTCCAGTTAGGCTTTGCTAACTCTTCTTCCTCTTGGTATTCCCCACCCGCATCCCCATTCTTCCTTCAACAACAGAAGGGTCACTTTTTGAAAAACGTTACCTTAATTGCAAATGAGAAATGGCAGACCAGTCTTAAAAAGAGCTGTGGGATATTTAGGGGAAATTAACATTTCTGATAGACTCCCCAGTCATTTCCGTTTAAGAGTTGTCATTGATTTTTTTAAACTCCGTTTTCTTTTTCTTTCTTTCTTGTTTCTTTTTCCCCCTCGGTAAAACCTCCTCCGGCAGGACCCTACCGCCCCGCCCTCTGGGCTGATCGTCAAAAGCCTAATGCGGATCTGTATTCCGCCTTAGCCTTGCAGCCCACAGGCAACATGGATTCCGTAATCGTACAGAGAAAATGCATTTGCAAGCAATTAAAACGCCTCGCGAACGTATTAGTCGAAAATTAAACAGAAGAACTCTCCCGTCTGAAGTCTTCCCTTTGATAACAGTGAAACTTGGAGCGGAGGCCCTCATCCGAGAGGGCGGACTCCTCGCCCTTCTGCAGCAGCTGCCTGGTTGGACCGGGGCTCCCACCCTCTCCCGGCAGCGCAGCCGGGGCGCCTGTAGCGCCTGCCTTGTCGTCCCCGCGTGGTCTGGGGGCGCTCAACCCCAGGCAGCGGGGCGAGCCCGGGAGGGCGCGGCGCCTGGAGACCTCTGGGCTGGCTGTGCTCTTTGTGACAGGAAGCTGAGGCCTAGCTCTCCCAAGGGAAACTTGCCTCTTTTAGCTAAGAAATGCATGAGTTCGGAAAGGACCGCGCTGCGTGCTCTCTCCTCCCTCGGTGGTTTAGCCTTGCAGCGCACTAGGGGTTTTGGGAAGTCGGCCGGCGGCCGTTTCAGTAAATGGAACCTTCGTTTACTAAGCACTTTTACAAGTGTTGACTCCTCTGATGCCGAGTACACTCCCTCTCCCCATTACTTTCTTTTTATAGAGCAAAGAATAACAGTAAAGTGACAGCAACAGCTAACACTGAGCACTTAAACGTGTCAGATCCGTTCCGAGCTCTTTACGAGCATGGTGTCATTGTATCCTTACAGCATACCTAGGAGTTAAGTATTCTGGGGTAGGTAGAGTGTGTATTAGTGTCAGTATGAGGTAGGTATGAGTGCAAACGGGGACCCTGAAGCCCTGGACCCTCCCTCGCCCAGCAGGTAAGCAAGCAGTGAAAGTGGGGGTCAAAGAGGTTTCAGTGATAGCCTGGGTCACACGAGCTTTTAACTCAGTGATTTTTGGCATCAAATCCAGACTTTTTTTCCCCCCTACTACATCTTCTGGCTTCTACTGCATCTAAACTTTTCCAGGTTTTAATTTCCTCCTTTTATCCCACATCTCCATTCCTTTCTAGGTGCCTAACAAAACATACCCACATTGAGGCCCGGCCCAGGTTTCTTTTGCAGTAAGGGAGGGTCATCTTGACGCCTCTGGCTGCAAATCCAGGCTCCTTGATCTGACTCCTCAGTTTCCTGGTGACGGACTGCGTGTGGGGCTTCCAGAGGCTGCCCGCCCTACCCAGGCAGGTCGGGTTCTGGCTCTATCCCCGGTAGGCAGGGGCAGAGGCCAGCCGGCTCCGCACGGATGCTCTGAGGCTGCGGCGCACACCCGGAGCCAGGCCACAGGGGCGGCCGGCGGTACCCGCCAGGCTCCTCTTATACGCGCTTCCCAGTCCCACGGAGGCTGTGGCTTTGTGGATCCACTGCTGGCCTCCGGGACCCCCTCGTAACCGAGATGCAGCAATAGGACTGTTGGATTTGGAACCACAGAACCTGAGCTTCAATCCTGAGTTCTACCTGAGCAAGTCACTTAATTTTCTCACTTGTAAAATGGAAAAAAAAAAAAAGTTACTAACACTTAGCTCCTCTGGCTGTTGTGAGGCTTAAGTGGAAAAATTGCCTATCTATTATCTATTATCTATCTATCTATCATCTCTGTGATTAGCCTGGACTGAGGGGAGCATTTAATAAATGTTGGATATTATTATTTGGAAGGAGGGGATTGTTAAGAAGGCCCCAGAAGAGAGCCTTTATTAGTAGGACATCCTTGCTTCCCTAGGGTCCATTTTTGCAGACCTTGGACAGATGGCACCAAAGAAAACCCGGCTGGGAGGGACTTCAGAGGTCACAGGATCTTACCCTTTGCTGACATATGATGTATAAAGTCACAAAACTAAGCGAGCGACAAGGCCAGAGCCAGAGCTAGAACTCAGACGCTTGCATCCACTCAGTCCAAAGCCCCTCATTCAGGATCCAGGGAATGGACCACTCGCTACCCGCACCCTCCCGCTTCTTTTATGGCTAATTTGTATTTCCTCCTGACTTAATTAACATTTTGGTCTTTAAATTTTTTTTTGAATTTTGTTTCTTCTCTTTCTTCTCACTTTCTCTCTCCCCCCTCTTCATCCCCCCTTCCTCCCCCTCTCCCCCCACTTTTGCCCCAGGGTCCCCATATGCCTTCCTGGGATTCTGCTGTTTTAGCTCCCTCCCCGCTAATCCTCAAAGGCTTCTGTCTCACCTTTGGCTCAATATCCTGGGCATCTTCTCAGTGACATGGTTGAGGGAGGGGGAGCGTGTGTGCTTCTCCATCTGCAATACTTTGAGTCCTGGTCACCCTAGCACATGTCACATCACCTACCTTCTAACCAACCCCTGTGGGTCTGCCTGGTTGCTGACCCAAGCCCCTGCCTCTGCTTCTTCTCCCTCCTAGTGGCCTTGGGGAGCTTTGAGGCAATCAGGCAACCAAAGCCTCCTCTTTTTTTTTTTTTTTAAAAAACTAAAAGAGCTTTGTCTTCCTCTTCTGTCAATTACCCCAGCAGCCTCTCAGAGGTCCCATTTATTTTTCCATTGACCTTTTCTTCCTTACCTACTGGAACAATGCCTTATTATTTTATTTATCTTAATCTCTGGTGCAATCGCCCTTTTATTCTTCAAGTTGGCTGCGCTAGTGTTTGCTTTTACACTTTCTCGACTTCATTATGTAATCTCGCCGAATCTCCACGCTCTGTGCATGCTGTTTAAACCTCATGTCTGTCTTTTACTTACCCTTGAATAGTTCTGTTTTGAAACTCCAGGTCCACCCATATTTACCGTATTCCTTTTTTTCCCAACTATCTGTCTGCTGCCTGGAATGCCCAGAGATATTGTCCAGAAATGTGTACCAGTTCTGCTTTACTGCACATCTTACCCAACAAGACGTTCTGTTAAAAAAATTTTTTTTTCTACTTGGGCCCTGCCATTTTTGGTGGCCTGTGGTAACGCCCCTTCCTCCAAAGTCTTTTCTGGTTACAGGGTTCATGTGGTCCTTGGAGAACTGTTAAGATACATTTCTCTCTTTTGATTTCCCTTTGAGCAAGTAGAGGATGATGAAGAATACGTAGATCGTGCCACCGGTTAGCTCTGTGGCTTCAGAAAAGTTACTTAACCATTTAGCTCTCTCTCACAACCAGGTTACATTAAATGCGGTACGTGTATATGGAACCACGTCATAACTGATAGTGTGCTTTAAAATGATTGGTTATGATTTATTTCTGCAAATAACCTTCTTGCTGGTAGGTCAAGTTGCCTCATTAGGTTTGTATCAACCTTAATCGTGATGAGCAGTACTGTGTCTCTTCCACGACCATCCTTTCCAACACTGAATTCTGGTTTGTCTGTCTTCACAGAAATGTCTACATTGCTACTAATTTCCATGTCAGAGACTGTGTTCTAGAAGTCTAGAATCAGAAGGGGACACTTCTCCATTCTGGATTCACAGAAAGCCTTGAGGGAACCTATAGACACACTCTATTTATTTATTTATTTATTTTTTGCGGTACGCGGGCCTCTCACTGTTGTGGCCTCTCCTGTCGCGGAGCAGAGGCTCCGGACGCGCAGGACTCTCGACCACTGCGCCACCAGGGAAGCCCTATAGACACACTAAATCTCCTCTGTCTCTTAATGTTTTCTGCAAAGGATGGAGATTGCCGTCCCAGAAACAGCCTATCGCCATTCCTGCCCTTTGGTAATCCTCTCTCCATCAATTTCCTTTTCTTCTCTCAACCACTCACTCCCTTTCTCTCTCTCTGTCTTCAGGTAGAGAGTCTTAACTGAAGGAAGAAATAAGCACAGAAAAGAAGACAGCCCACTTGGAGCTTTTTCCCCTGAGGGATATCCTGCTAACCTGGCTGGGAGTAGATCATGTCACGGAATGTCCACTTTAAGAAGTTCAGTGAAGTGGGACAGTATGGTTTAATGTTTTGTGATCTTCAGATGTGAAAATGACACCTCTCAAGCCTTCCCTTTTGGAGGAATTAGAGATTAAACCTAGCACTGAGATTTCTCTCTGGTACAAGACCCTGGAAACACGTATAGACTGTGATGTATTAAATATGTGTCATATATTAGAAATATCTGTAATGAATGCAGACATTCTGATAAATAATACAGTGTACGGTTCTTTGTATGATTGAACACTATCTACTTCTCATATATTTATGTGCCAGCCGTTAAAGAGAACAGGTTTCTTTCCCTAGTTAAATACGTTGAAACAGCATTAGTCTTTCAGGAGTGTGTTCCAATTTGAATGCTAAGATTTAGATGGTGACAAAACTAAGCACATGTAGTTTCTCTGCTTTGGTACATTCAGTTTTGACTTAGAGGAAGAAGCTCTTCCATTAATTATCTGGACTCTGGTGGTAGAGGAGGTGTAGTAATGCAGGATGTTAGAGAGACATCATTTCAATGGACTTTTCATTGACGAGGTCCAGTGTATCTCAGATACAGCTGGCAGCAAAATTCAAAATTCTTGAGATGAAGAAATTGTACACCTTGACCATGTGCTTGTTTACCGCTGTTGTATAGATTATGGTGACCAAAATAACCCAAGTTTTAAAGAAGTCTAGGATTTCAAATTATTCACACTAACATTTTTTTCTCCCTTTACAAAATTAGCAAACCAAAGATAACTCCAAAATCTGTGTTTTTCCCAGAGAACATGGAACCTAACTCATACTTCCACAGATAAGTAAGACTACTGGCTTAGTAGGAAATAAGTGTAGAAAGGTAATCTTATCTCTTCCCAAGATGGTATATCAAACATGAGACTGAGGCTGTGTTATGACTCTTACTTGGTTGGAAAGAATGTCAGTAGGGTGACTTGAAATGACAGAGTTAGTGTTTTATGACACCATAAAATCTATTTTTAAGAAGTGATTCATTGACTGGGCATTAAGAAATGCTAAAAAGCAGAAAGATGTTTCACCCATTTTATTTACCTCATGCAACTCCACACCAATGCAGAAAATTGGGCCATCTTCACACCTGATTACAGAACTCTACCATGAAGTCAGTACATTACATTATAGGGGAAAGAAACATAAAGAAAAAGAAAGACCAAAGAAAATCCAGAGCTCCATTACTAGCAGTGAAATTTGCAAAATCTTTTGGATTCTCCTGGGAAATATCTCCAGTCAGTGTGACTCTAGCAAATAGATTCAATTTCAGATTGTCTGAAATAATTGTGCTGTCTTATGCAGTAATAACTAGGCACATGTGGCTATTGTGCACTGTTATGGACTGAATTGTGTCCCCAGAATTCATATATTGAAGACTTAACCCCCGATGTGACTATATTTGAAGATGGCCCCTTTAAGGAGGTAATTAAGGTTGGGATTTCCCTGGTGGTCCAGTGGTTAAGACGCTGAGTTTCTGCTGTCGGGGGCCCTGGGTTCAATCCCTGGTCAGGGAACTAGATCCCATATGCCGCAACTAAGACCCGGCACAGCCAAGTAAGTAAATAAATATTTAAAAAAAAAAAAAAGGTTAAATGAGGTCATAAGAATGGAGCCCTAATCCAATATGACTCATGTCCTTATAAGAAGAGGGAGAGACACCAGAAATGTGTACCTGCAAAGAAAAGGCCGTGTAAGGACATGATAAGAACTCAGCCATCTGTATGCCAAAGAGAGAGGCTCCTGGAGAAACCAAACCTGCTGACACCTTGATCTTGGACTTCCAGCCTCCAGAACTGTAAGAAAATTAATTTCTGTTCTTTAAGCCACTCAGTCACTGACATTTTGTTGTGGCAGACTTTGCAGACTAACACAGGCACTCTGAGAATAAAAAAACAAAAAACAAACTGACCCTCCCCCCCCTCCCCCTACCCCCCCCCACCCCGGCCCAATGTCCAAGAGTTGGACTAGTATTATCAGTTAGGCCCTGGTGTTGCTACAGGCTGGCCTGACACTCACAGTCAGATCTTGGTGTTTGGTTGAACACAAACCATCTCACAGAACATCAACATCAGACAGGGCCACTCTGTGACCATGATGGATCAAGACAGAAACAAGACTACTCTATAAGCGTGTCCAAACACAGAACACAAAAGTGCTCAACATACACCTCTCTCTTTTTTTTTTTTTTTTTTCTGTATGCGGGCCTCTCACTGTTGTGGCCTCTCCCGTTGCAGAGCACAGGCTCCAGACACGCAGGCTCAGCGGCCATGGCTCACGGGCCCAGCCGCGGCACGTGGGATCTGTGGCATGTGGGATCTTCCCAGACCGGGGCACGAACCCGTGTCCCCTGCATCGGCAGGCGGACTCCCAACCACTGCGCCACCAGGGAAGCCCACCTCTCTTGGTTAATATTGGTGACTGCTGCTTCTTCACCAATACAGCTTTATCTTCAGTTTTTCCTCTCTATAAAAAGTTTACTGATATACCCAATCATAAAGTTCTCCCTCTTTCTGAGAGCACTTAATCTAGTGTGAACATTTGCTCCCTTGGACCATCCCTGAAATCACCCAACCAAGACCCAGATCCTATCAGTTCTTTCTAACACACTTCATTGGGTGTTCCGTGATTCCTCATGATGTGTGTCCTCCCTTATTACAACATGTTATAAACCCAGTTTCTTCAGCTACAGACATGTGTTTGGTGGTTTTTGACTAGAAGGCACTGGCGATTGGAAATGAAGCTAGTCCAAGTTGAGATGTGCTGTAAGTGTAAAATACACACCTGATTTTCAAATACTTAGTATGAAAAAGATAATGTAAAATATCTCAATTTTTGTACTAATTATAAAGATAATATTTTGGATATATTGATAAATATATTATTAACAGTAAGTTTACTTGTTTCTTTTAAAAATGTGGCTACTAAATATTTAAAATTACTTATGTGTCTTGCATTTTATTTCTTTTGAAGAGCGTTGGTTTATAATGTCCCAAGAAATGTCAATCATTGACAATTCTGACCATGGGCAGCTTACTGTTGTTTTTTTTTTTCTTTTAAAGGAGTTTATTAGTCAAATTACAACATGCTTCAATGTGGTAACAAACAAGTCCAAAATCTCTGGTTTAACACAACAAAAGTTTATTTCTCTCAAGCACACAATCCATTGTGGGTTTGGAGACCTCGCCAGGGCGGCTATCCTCCATTTCCATAGCCTCAGGGATCTAGTGAGATCTTTATCTCTGCATTATCAGGAGGTGAAGGTTGGGGAGGGCTCTGCAGGTTCTGGTACAAGTAAATTACCCTTTGTTCCAGAAATATGTTGGCCAGATCAGTCATGTGGCTCTGGTTAACTACAGGGCAGGGAGAGTGTAATCTCCCTATTTGCCCAGAAGAAGGGGAGAATTGAAAATGAGAAACAATAGTCATTAATATCTGCCATAAGGGGAGAAATGTAAATAGGAATACAAGTTCTAGGTCTTAGTTTAACACAAACTTGTGACATAGTTGATATATACTTAAAGTATTTTATTTAGGAGACCTAGACTCAGAGGACATCAGCAATGATGTTGAACACACAGTCAGAAAAATCCTTAAATTTTCCAACTCACATTTCTGTGATAACATTTTAATGTTTCAAGGCCCTTAAATGAACACAGCATGTGGTTACCAATAGCTCACAGTTCCTTACATCTTTTTTCTTATAACTGGATGAGCCTTATATATCTATTTTTTCTAGATGAACCTTAAAACAAAGTTCAAACTTTGAAAGCAGTGTACAATTGAATTAAATTAAAAAGGAGAAGTTTTTCAAGATCATTGATATTTTTAAGTTCCTGGATTAGGCTCTGTGTCTGTATCTATCTATATTTATATCTACTCTATTTCCCTGTCTCTCTATATACTTACAGATATATACACACACACTCATGTATATACACATGTATTCACACACACACTCCACTCGCATGTATTACTTTATTCAACAAGGTTTCATAACATTAAAAACAAATGTGATCCTGGAGATTTCAGTAGTTAGAATCTTCCCATCTGCAGGAGGGATTCCTAAAATGCAGGCGAACTTGCCTTTCTTATCTTCAAAGGTCTCCTCCCAGCATTAGAAAAGTTGTTTGTAGTAAGCCCAGGGGAGGGAGGAGGGTCTAACAAGCTTTCTCCTCCTCTTTTGTGGATGAACTGAGCAGGCTTCTAGTATGACTGATTTTACCAATATACATCAGTAGGTTAATTTCCAGAGGAGGCAAGCCTATGGCTGTGTGGAGCGTGGGCGGGGGGAGTCAGCACTCGATCTCACTCTCCCGCCCCTTCGTCCTCTTCTCTCTCCTGGGTCTGCCACTGCCCGCCTACACTGCTAGCCCCCAGCACACAGCCTAAGAGAAAGGAGCTGTCCGTTCAGTACCAGGGCCACGTGCAACCTGCCCGCCAAAACACAAAGAACTGAAATATTAATTAAAAAAAGCCAATCTGCTCAATCCTCCGCCCGCAGGCAGGCTCTAACGGAAAACCGCATATGCTTTCCCTTTCTCCTCAATAAATCTTCATCTGGGCATTAAAATACCTAAAAGGATTAGTCATTAAATGCTTGTACATTTGGCTTAATTCACAAGAAACTGTGTGTCACAGGGTTACATCAGAACTGCAGTTTAATCTAATTTGCAGTATTTGTGTAAATGCTTTATTTCTTCTGCTGATTGTTACAGAGGATAATATTAATATCCCAAGTGTCCAGAGGGAGAAGGTTAACACACCGGCACGGAAATGAGCTGGATGCTGACTGATGTATAAAAATATCAAAGCTTCTTTTAAGGTAAAACACAAAAAAGAATAAATGGGAGTGTGGCTTTTCCTCCTCAAGCTGCATTTATTATTATTATTTATTATTTGATCCTCAGGTAATAAGGAAAAGGCGTTTTTTGAAAACGAGTTTTGCACTTCAGTTGGGTATGCTGTCCTACAATAACGCGTTCAAAAGCTGTCTGTATGGAAACAGTGAAACAACTCTTCAAAGGATGTAATTGCAGAATCATTCTTATTTTTTTCTGAGGAGTTTCTGCTATAACAACAACATCCAGTCCAGTTATGTGAGTCATCCTTTCCTCCCACCCCCGCCAAGCATTTCTCTGTCCACTGAACTACTGGAGCATGTATTGTCTGTTTTATGCATCTACATCTGGCCCTGATAATTTACTTTCTGGTGCTCTTACTTATTTTTGTACAAGGTTTTTACAATTTTTCTGGACAGTAAGTCCACAGGCAAAAAGGGATAAAGCTCTATCACTAGCTAGAAGAAAATAGTCTTATTTATTAAGTGCATATTTACTGATTACCGACTCTGTGTGAGTACTCTGATGATTTTTACTTATGATATATTTTCCAAATATATCATATCTTTTTTATTTTATTAGTTTTTTAATTTAATTTTTTATTTTTTGACATCTTTATTGGAGTATAATTGCTTTACAAAACATTGTATTCGTTTCTGCTGTATAAAAAGTGAATCAGCTATACCTATACATATGTCCTCATATCCCCTCCCTCTTGCGTCTCCCTCCCACCCTCCCTCTAGCTGGTCACAAAGCACAGAACTGATCTCCCAGTGCGATGCAGCTGCTTCCCACTAGCTATCTATTTTACATTTGGTAGTGTATATATGTCAATGCTACTCTTTCACTTTGTCCCAGCTTACCCTTCCACCTCCCCGTGTCTTCAAGTCCCTTCTCTATGTCTGTGTCTTTATTCCTGTCCTGCCCCTAGGTTCATCAGAACCATTTTTTCTTTTATAGATTCCATGTATATGTGTAGCATACGGTATTTGTTTTTCTCTGACTTACTTCACTCTGTATGACAGACTCTAGGTCCATCCACCTCACTACAGATAACTCAATTTTGTTTCTTTTTATGGCTGAGTAATATTCCATTGTATATATGTGCCACATCTTCTTTATCCATCCATCTGTCAATGGACACTCAGGTTGCTTCCATGTCCTGGCTATTGTAAATAGTGCTGCAGTGAACATTGTGGTACATGACTCTTTTTGAATTATGCTTTTCTCAGGGTATATGCCCAGTAGTGGGATTGCTGGGTCATATGGTAGTTCTATGTTTTGTTTTTTAAGGAACCTCCATACTGTTCTCCACAGTGGCTGTACCAATTTACATTCCCACCAACGGTGCGAGAGGGTTCCCTTTTCTCCACACCCTCTCCAGCATTCATTGCCAAACTTATCTTTTGATTACATATTTTGGACATATCTTAAATTAATGAAAGAAGCCCTTCATTTGGGTTAATGCTTGCTTTCTTTTGCCAGAATGCTCATGGAATACAAGCTAATGTATTTATTAAAATATGCACTTAATAATTAAATTTTACATTAATTTTTAGTGGAATTAATTTTTAAGAATATAATGAGAGATTTGAATACGAAGTTAACACTTGATTGCCCAAACTTTATCTATTGGCAATAAGTAGTCTCAGACTGGTAAAGAGTCCATTTCAATCCAGGTTTTCTCCTTGTCCATGATGTGCTAGATGATGTGAACAGGTATGTTTCCTCTACCAACTTGGAAGGTTAGCAGTAAGTACTCTATTGACATATTGTACAGGGGGTGAAAAAAGATGATAAATGGACAATCTGAGACATTTCTTGGAAAAGAAGAAGTTTTTAGGTGATTCCAAACAACAGCATTTACAATTAAGCCAATGTGCATTACTCTTCATGATAGATGAGTGAATATCTGTATATTGTGCTAAAAAGAGCACTTACAGGGAGTTTTTTCTATTCTTGGTTTAGTCACCAATTTTTACATGTATAGCAAATCTCTTGATCTCTGATATGTCAGGCTGGTATATGGGCCATTTTTAAGATTTCTTCATGCTCTGACCTTCTATGGTCTAACTGAACATCTTCAACTCCTGAAATTTTCATTCCACGTCCCATCATGACATTCTTATCTAAGTTAAAAATTGTCTTCTTTGAGTCACTCTTTTTAGTTTGTTTTTAATAAAGAGATAACGAAATGGAGATTTTAATTAACAAAGCTGAATCACCACAATTATTTCAGCTTTCACTTATTTTCTCTGACAATTTACTGTTTGTTATTTTTTTTACTCCTTTAGCTTGTATTATTGCTGAATAATTAATTGTTTGTCAAAACATAAATGATAATTATTGGTCATTACTTGATGTTTTTATCATCAAAGTTTTGTTTTACTTTGAAGAGATTAGTTATACAAAATTAAACTGATTCTGATATCCATTGTTATTTTTGACTCTATTTAGATGTAAGTTTAACATGTTACTTCTCAATAATTTAATTAAATTCAAATAAAAAACAATTACATAATTAGCAAGGGCCCATTATATTTATATCCAATACTTTATTAAATAGTGAGGAAGGCATTAAGAAGTGTATACAAATAATTTTTAGTGTTTGGGGAATTTACAATCTAGTTGGGGAAACAGTATTCATATAAAACAGTTAATTAAGAGTACAAAACCATATATAATGAAAGGCAAATGTGGTAACAGAATGTGACATCATGAAGTGGGACAGAGAATGGTGTAGGTTAGTTTTCTGGGACTTGATGAAGAGGGACATTCTTAAACAACATGGTCACAGCCCAGGCTTTGATTCATGGCATTAAAAATCAAGTTACAGAATCATAATAATTTATTCACATTTTCAACCTCTAACTCTTCTTTGACAGATAAAAATTTTCCCCCAGTTTTATATTAGAACATGGCTATATTTTGTCCTTCAGATAAAGGCTTTTTTCCCCCAAGAAACTCTCATGTTTTCTTTGCTCTGAGGAAGGAAATGATACTCACATTCAAAGCATAAACCTGAACTTCCCATGGGACTGCTTGGATGATAACTGGATAAGAGAATTACATTAGGGCAGAAGTGCAGGTCATACCATATCAAACCAAAAGCATGAGGCGAGAGTCAATTTTAGTGAATTTTGTTTGTATCTGATCATTTTTAGGTCAGCTCTACAATTTGTCTTCCCTAAATAAGGATAATATACTTGTCAATGAATATTAAATTGAGTTTCTTTTAAAGTAATGAACTAGCAGAGGGTCACAGACTCAGACATTAGACTTGATCTGGAACAAATTGTGATGAATAATTCCTAATTAAAATAATGACAAAAGGCTTCCCTGGTGGCGCAGTGGTTAAAGAACCCACCTGCCAATGCAGGGGACATGGGTTTGAGCCCTGGTCTGGGAAGATCCCACATGCCACGGAGCAACTAAGCCTCTGAGCCACAACTACTGAGCCTGCACTCTAGAGCCTGCAAGCCATAACTACTGAGCCCACGTGCCACATCTATTGAAGCCCGCGTGTCTAGAACCCGTGCTCTGCAACAAGAGAAGCCACCGCAATGAGGAGCCCGTGCATCGCAACGAAGAGTAGCCCCCCGCTCACTGCAACTAGAGAAAGCCTGCATGCAGCAACGAAGACACAACACAGCCAAAAATAAAAATAAATAAAATAAATAAATTTATTTTAAAAAATAATGCCAAAATATGTGAACCATAGAATTGATTATACAAACTTTTAAGCTAAGGACATCACTTTTTAACAAATGCATCATTTCTAATGCACTGGTAATTCTAGGGAGGGAAGTTTGCGGGAACCTTATCTACAAGACTATTTAATATCATCTGTTGCCTACAAAAATACATAGCATTTACATCTAATTTGTATTTTTAACAATTATTTTGAGAAAGTTCCCGCTATGACAAACGCTTTTTGCTAATATATTCTGTTACATTTGCTACATATTTCCAAACTCTGAAAAGAGAATTTAGGGTAAAAGATGCCTTAATTAAAAATATCTACTACATGCTATATAATAGTTTTGTTTAAATAATGTTTGAACTATAGTCTTAGATCTCAAAATAAGTGGTATGTTCAGTATCCCAGACCCAGAATACATATGTAAAAACCTAGAACCTGAGTCAAAAATATAATAATATATCATATGGAGTTTTAAAAGCTTATCTGCAAAATTTTTTACACTCTTTCCATCAAGAAGTGTTTGTGTGTGTGTGTATGTGTGTGTTTTGCTTAGTTTTGAATCTAGGCTAACTTTAGTGATTCTTTTTTTTTTTTTTTTTAGTGATTCTTTTTAACTAATAGAATGCTGTGGGAGTGATACTGCGTGACTTTCGAAACTGGGAAAGCATTCACTCCGTGGGCTAGGACACTTGTTTTGGGACTTTTTGTTAATATTTTCTTGTCCAGGCCAAGAATTCCTACTGTGCCCCCAAAATGTTAAAGCTGGGAAGAATGATTGCTAGAATTTTGTAATAGTCTCCAGGCAACATTCTTAAGTGGTTTAAGACGATCATTTCTCTTCTGTGTCTTCCTATTGTTATATATTTGTGTGTCTGCCTTTCCTTATTTTTTTTTTAATTTTATTTTTTGGCTGTGCCTCAAGGCATGCGGGATCTCAGTTCCCTGACAAGGGATTGAACCCGTGCCTCTTGCAGTGGAAATGCGGAGTCCTAACCACCAGGGAATTCCCATCTCTGCCTTTCCTTTAATACCCTCCACTAGATATATTAAGGGCCTTATATCACCCTTGGTCTAGGTGAAGGTGAACAAAAGAAATGGCGGTCTCCATGAGGTTAAATACTAGTTTAACTGACTCAGGCCAATGGCTGACCATGGTGGGTGCCTACCATGGTGTCCCACACCAACTGTCATGCTTGGGAAATAAACAGACATATCTTTGCCTTACTCAGACCCCACAGAAATGTATTTCTTTTCTTTTTAAAACTATTATTATTTTGGCAGCGCCTGCCGCGAGGCATGCGGGATCTTAGTTCCCCAACCAGGAATCCAACCGGAACCCCCTGCAGTGGAAGCGTTAAGTCTTAACCACGGGACCACGAGGGAAGAGCCTGTATTTCTTAATAACGATTGATTTGGCACATACTATGTGCCAGATACTACGCTAACTACGTATATTATCTTTTATATTTATCACCAAAATTCTAGGAAGTATTCATTATTGTTGTCCACAATTTATAGATGAGGAAACTGGCTTCAAGGAGTTAAGTCACTTGCCCAAGGTGACCCATATTAGTCAGGGCAGGAGCCCTTACCATCCCAGTGAGGTCAAGACTGCCTCTGCTTGTGGAACCCTGGAGTCTATCTTGAACCTTTGTTACCACCTCCAACATGGATCTTCCACACTCTTGAGTTTTGTTCTGTTAGCTCAGGGAATCAAACCTGTGACAGCTATGGCTGATTGACCAGTCCCAGTTCATGTGTACTGCTTCGCTGTAAAAGAGGCCAAATAAACAAGTATCTAGATGTTTAATTCCCCCACCCTGGGAGACAGGTTTTTTCTTCTACCAAAACCCATTCAGTGAGGAATTCTCAAAGCCAAATCTGGCCTCTGTACCCCGACACCGAATTAAATCTCGGGGACAGAGTTTTGGGTTAAGTAGAAAAGAGTAGCTTTCTTGCTTTGTGAGGCTAAGGGGACCACAGAGGGCTAATGCCCTCAAAACTGTGTCCCAACCCGTCGGGGTGTGGGAGGGATGGGGGCGGGTACCTGTGAGGAATCTTATAGTCCAGGGGTGTGTTGCAGATAAGGATCAGGGCGCTGTGCAGGGCCCGCATCCCTTCAATCCAGAGATCATCTGGCCTCAGGTGATGATGGGCAAACTGTGACCTCTGGAATGAAGAATGCTTCATCAAGTAGTTAACCTCTTCCATTGGGTGGGGTTTTAGTTCTGCAGAAGAGCTCAAAGATAACATTATGTGTATCCCTTGAGGCAGAACCAGGACCCTGCCCCTTAGGCTGCACTATTGTTTCTTGACGCTCCTCCCTTGTCTTTGCATCCCCTTGCTTCCCTGATTAACAGCGGTTTGAACTTGCCCTTTGGAACTCAGAGAAGGGGACACTGAAGGCTTTTGTGCCCAGGAGCCCCACAGGGTCCTGCTCGGTTTCAGAAACATGGGAATGGGATTCAAATACTGGGAGTCATACATGTTAACTTCACATAGGTATCCATTTTCATCTATATCATATATAAAAAATGTCCAGGTGATACAAAAAAAATGCTGTATCTTAGGGAAATTACAGACTGACGTTCTCCCAGCTCTAAACCTAATACTGATCTTCAATAACAAGATAAATTTTAAGAAGACCAAAAACATAACACTGGTGTAGAGTAAATGAAATCACTTAATACTTGCACGAGCATCAAGGTCCAAGCAAAAAGAGAAATATAAATCATGCACCCCAAGTCTTCCTTAGGTGGTCCGCACATGGTTAATAAAGCTTTATACATTTCACCTTAAATCTCCAAATCATGGATTTAACCAACTGTGTAGCTTTAGTTTTAGGTAATACGCACTATGCATCTTATACTGATTAAAGGCACATTTCGACAGCTATGCCTCTTGAAAGGGCCTAATTATCAGTACAACAGCAAATTTTTGTTTCCCAACTGAAAATAATTTATGAAAATGTAGTTTTCCCCATGTTATCCTATAGATTTGGGACTGAAGCTGAAACCGTGCACCTCAGATGGGGACTTGAACCCACGTGGCCGGGACTTGAACCTGGTCAAAACCCACACTCTTCCAACTGAGATCACACACCTGGTTTCAGGACGTAATGAAGCTCAGGTTCTTGATGTCTCATCGAAGAAAGAATTCAGTGAGAGACAAAGTGATAGCTAAGAAGTGGATTTATTTAGAGAGAAACACGCTCCACAGACAGTGTGAGCCGTCTTAGAAGGTGAGAAAAGGCCTC
The DNA here is from genome assembly GCF_039906515.1 of Pseudorca crassidens. Taxonomy (NCBI): domain Eukaryota; kingdom Metazoa; phylum Chordata; class Mammalia; order Artiodactyla; family Delphinidae; genus Pseudorca; species Pseudorca crassidens. Next base: position 27,411,455 of record NC_090305.1, read on the forward strand.
AGGGTATGGGGTTGTCAGTTTTTATAGGAGTGGGTAATTTCATAGTCTAATGAGTGGGAGGAGTATTTCAGCTATTTTAGGAAGGGTCTGGGATTTCCAGGAATTGGGTCACCACCTACTTTTGATCCTTACCTTCAGTCTTTGAACAGTCATGGCGCCTGTGGGTGTGTCATTTAGCTTGCTGATGTGTTACAGAGAGGGTATACTGAGGCTCAAGGTCTAGTGGAAGTCGACTTGTCCGCCATCTTGGGCTCGTTTGTTCCAATCAATTTATGTCATGTCCTCGGGCTATGTCATTCTTTCAAAAGTTGTGCCCTGCCTCCTTCCCTCCTGTTTCAAAACCAAGGACTTGGACTCCATTTTGATGCTCATTTTCCTTTTGGTCTGCTTGAGGGGAAATTACCAGTACTATTTTTTTCTATCTGAAGAAAGCAAAACTTGAATTATATGCCCCAACTCCTTGCAATCTTGGCTATGATCTCACAATACTAAGAAAATCTGGTTTCTTTCAAATAAGGTAGACAATGCTGAGATTTTTAAATTTTATTTTGAGCCAACTCTGAAATATACAGAGAGAAGCCTAGATGTGGACATGATATGTCAGAAAAATTTCATGTTTAATTTTTATGTGGAGTAACAAGAAACTGCTTTTGAATAATGACGCAGGAGTGATTTGCTGGTTGGAGAGACAATATGCTTCAAACACATGTTATTTAAGATTGGAACAATTTTCAGAGTCCAGTCTTAAATAATTTCTGAGAATGTCCTGTGGAAGGAAAATGAATTAGAAAGGATCTGATAAGGAAATTCATTTGCATCCCATGTGCAGCAGAGAACGTGTTGAATGACATTTAAAAGAGGATTAAAGTTGATTTCTTACAAGTTCTGGGATAATCAGATTTCTAAGCTACAGCAGAATGAGGACTTCCAATTCACTTACAAAGTAACTGATGTCCTTGACCAGAACCCTCGCAGTGCATTTGCTTCTGGACATACAGTCCCAGCATCTTTTTGTCTCCTTCAGGACTTTGCTTCTTTCTAATATTTTTTCATAACATAGGGCTAAAGATGTATTGTTGTTTTGTGTTGCTGCTGTTATTGATATGCAAATTCTAACAAGGTATTTTATAGTTAAGACAAATGAGGCCATACCATGGTTCCACGGGCTCCATGACATTTCTTGAACAGCGTAGATCCTTCCGTTAAGAAATATTAATTGAAAGACATAAGCACACTGTTAATGGAGCATATTTCTTGAGTGAGTAATAATGTTACCATTTTCATGTTGTCAATGCAATGAGTACTTTTGAGATCATGCCACTCTCCTTCTAGAAATTCTGGATGCTGGGGTCTATTGGATTTCCTAGGGAATAGCCTAATGTTCCCATTATATGTTCCCTCTGTATTTCTCAAATTTGACTCTGTTCATTTTAAAGTGAAAAATGCATCTTGAGTGTGATTTCTGGCTATCTGCTTTACAATGAGGATCTCTCCCCACACTCCTTTTTTTCTTATTTTTAATTGAGATATAACTGAAATATAACATTGTTTAAGTTTAAGGTGTACGATTGATACTGAGCAGGACCCTGTGGGGCTCCTGGGCACAGAAGCCTTCCTGTGTCCCCCTTATTTTTAAAAATTAATTAATTAATTTATTTTTGGCTGCGTTGGGTTTTCATTGCTGTGCACGTACTTTAGTTGCGGCAAGTGGAGGCTACTCTTCATTGTGGTACGCGGGCTTCTCGTTACCGTGGCTTCTCTTGTTGCGGAGCATGGGCTCTATAGGCATGTGGGCTTCAGTAGTTGTGGCTCGCGGGCTCTAGGTCACAGGCTCTGTAGTTGTGGCGCACGCGCTTAGTTGCTCCAAGGCATGTGGGATCTTCCCGGACCAGCACTGGAACCCGTGTCCCCTGCATTGGCAGGCGGATTCTTTACCACTGCGCCACCAGGGAAGACCCCTCCCCTATTTCTTGATGACAGGAAATAGGCTTCATTCAGCATCAGTGACCTTCCCTGCGTTTCAATGGGCAGGTTCAAACAGTTGCTAATTAGGGAAGGGAGGGGATGCAGAGGCAAGAGAGGAACAGTCAAAAGAAACAGTAGTGCAGCCTTGGGCAGGGTCCTGATTCCCCCTCAAGGGATATACATAACAATATCTCAGCTGTTTTGCAGGTACTGAAACCCCTACCAGGTGGGAGAAATTAACAGTATGCTGCCCACAGGCTGGAACCAGAAGGTTGATGATGCTGACTCTCGATGACCTCACCACCAACCAATCAGAGGAAGGTCCATGTGCTGATCATGCCCGCTTTGAACCATTACTATAAAACTCCTCACCACCCTCTCCAGGTTGGGACACACAGTTTTGAGGTCATTAGCCCTCTGTGGCCCTCTTTGCCTGGCAAAGCAATAAAGCTATTCTTTTCTACTTCACCCTGTCTCTGAGATTTAATTCAATGTCCGGGTACAGAGGCTGGATTCGGCTTCACAATCTGTTGGTATGATACTTTGATATATTGGAATATGATTACCACGCTAGTGTTAGCTAACACGTCTATCACATCACCTAATTATCATCCTCTTTTTGTGGTGAGGACACTTAAGGTCTAGTCTCTCAGCAACTTTGAAGTGTCTACCAGTATTGTTGATTCTAATCACTGCTGTGCTTTGGATCTTCAGAACTTATTTATCTACTAGTTGCCAGTGTGCACCCTTAAACAACAGCTCCCTAATTCTCCAACCCCTGCCCCCCCCACAGCCTCTGGTCACCACCACCACCCTTTTTTTCAACTTTGGCTTTTTAAGATTCCATGGATAAATGTTTGTCTTTGTCTGGCTTATCTCCCTTAGCATAATGCCCTAGAGGTCCATCCATGTTGTCACAGATGGCAGGATTTCCTCCTCACACTATTCTTTCTTTTAAAATTCCCACCTTCTCTATCAGTTGGCGATAGGATTATTGTTCAGCGCACATGCACTCCCTTCTCCTCTCACTGAGGGTAGAGGATGCTTTACTGCCCCGTTTAATATCGGCTTTGGCCATGTGACTTGCTTTGGCCCAAGGAGTGTTCTAGAAGTCTAAAATACACTTTCACAGTTTTGCTTTGCTCCTGCACTTCTGCCATGGCCATGAGACTCTGTCCCCGTGGCTGCTGGCCCTCAGTCTGACCCCAGAATCAGACCCACGGGACAGGTCTGAACTAGCTCTTGCCCTAGACCCAAACCCAGTTGAATCTGGCTGAGATCAGCAAAACTTGAACTCCCATGAACAAGAAAAATGAGTATTTGTTGATATAAGACACCAAGAGTATGAGATTATTTGTTATGCAGTATTTTTGTGGCAATAGCTGATTCTACAGATGGGTAAATTCATTGATTTAACATTTTGTGATAGGTACATCAAGACGAGGAAACAGGATTCCCAGAGCATAGGTGAATCGTTAAGACACTGGGCCTGTCACTTTATTATTCTGAGAGTAAATGGCTTATTTTATTTATTATGGATGATATTTAAAACTAATTGAGCGCTTGCTGTATATCCTGCACTGTGCTAGATGCTTTACGTGGAGTATCTTATTTAATCTTCACAATAACTCTCAGAGGTGGGCCAGGTCATTGCTATTTTAGAACTAAGGAAATGAAGGCATAGAGAGGTTCAGTAACTTTACCACAATCATTAGCTGGTAAGTGGTGGATCCAAGATTCAAACCGGCAAGTGGGCGTAAGACCATACTCTTGACGTTGACATAATAAGGAAACATCTCTTTAGATGAGACAAACAGTCTACTGTGTCCAGTGCTGGCAGACTAATAAGAACATAAAATGGTGTTTTGTGTGAAAACAACATGGTCTTCATTTACTTTTACTTAAAACAAAAGCAAAGCAAGCAGACAAACGAAAAACCTCAGAGACATTTAACCTGATTTCCTTTCTCTATAGGTTTATCATTTTGATCTCTTTCCAACATATCTAACTTCTAGTTTATGCCACTCCTTGATGAAATCTGTATCATAAATTTACTATTCACAAAGGTGATTGGTTTATCCTAATAACATCTTCAAATTTCATGGCTTAGGTCCTGGTTTTGAAATTTTTTGATTTGGTGACAAAGTCTAATTGACCTTATTCGTAGCTTTTTTTTTTTTTTGTGGTATGCGGGCCTCTCACTGTTGTGGCCTCTCCCGTTGCGGAGCACAGGCTCCGGACGCACAGGCTCAGCGGGCACGGCTCATGGGCCCAGCAGCTCTGCGGCATGTGGGATCTTCGCCGACCGGGGCACGGACCCGCGTCCCCTGCATCGGCAGGCGGACTCTCAACCACTGCGCCACCAGGGAAGCCCCTATTCGTAGCTTTTATATAAATTACAAACCTTGACAACTTTTCAAATTTTACTTTCCTGAGATTCTCCCATCTCTCTAGTTACTTCAGTTACTTGTATTAAATTTCTTCCAGCCCCTTTCTTCAGGGAGTAGTCCTTGTTTTGCACCAGCGTTAACTAGCACTTTCACTCTGGTTTCCCACTATGTTCTGGAAAATCTCCAGAACGATTCTAAACCTTCAGGCCTTGGCCTTCTCATCTTTAGGAATGTGTACTTTTTAAACCTTCCAGAACACTCAGCAGTGCTTGGGCCACATTTCACCAATGATACTTTACTTTTCCTAAAATAAGTTTTCTGTCGAGTTATAGTGAGTCAAGTTTGAGGTTCTCTTTCTGGTAAGGATGCCCAGATTGAATGGCTTGTTGGCTGGATAATGCAAATGTTGTGGGAGTATTCATACATATTACAGCTGCTTTTGAAACACCTCTGACAAATGCCATGTCATAAGAGGATTGTCAGCACGTCCTCACCAGAGTATATGTTTGGTGGGGACAGCGAGTTGTAGAGTGAAAGTGAAAAGTGTGTTGTGTTTCTGCTTGGCTATGATTTTTCAGCCACAACAGAGACAAGGGAGGACACACAAATATCATGCCAGTAGGTAGGTGGGATTCCTGTTTACTCAGGCCAATTAAAGCAATGATGTACAATCTACAGGAGAGCAAAATCCAGCCTAGAGATTGGGTTGAGGCTGGCATTTGGTTCAGGATAGAATCTGTTAATTATGATTTATTTGGTTTCCCCTTGCTTCAAGTGGGAATGTATTGCACGGTTTACATAGGGATGAAGTAGGCCTTCCAAAGTGTATCCGTAGAAAGTAGCAAGATACACACAGACACATACACACTCACACATGTGCCTATACATACCTGGCTTGTGTTCCCTGCCAACTAGACTACTAACATAGATGTTTATTCCCTTTGGCTAACTTTTCACAACCTTGTGATTTGGGGTCTGAGGGCTCAAGACTAGTCATGCGGCAATATCATCACTCCAGGTAGCTTTTATTTTCACCTCTTTTCTTGGCTTATCGCAAGTACAAGCAGAACAGACTAATACGTTTGAAAAATCAGTTTTCATCCATCTTCATGGCTAATATGATGTTTACATTTAATATCTTATCACCTTAAGAAAGGCTGATGGCCTTATGTGAAAAGACAGGGGGTGCGACTGCCGTTACATGGCAATTTGCCATGGAATGGAGGCTAGTGTGATAGTTCAAGGTTTTTACCTCATCCACCAGTGGAAATGCACAGGGATATAACCGAAAGGAAGAAAGGAGAAATTATATGCCTTCTATCCAAAAAAGGAAGGGCTGCGGAGGTTGGAGAAATGATTCTCAGCATGACTTTTAGGACTGTTGTCACTTTAATTGGCAGCGGTTTGGGTGGAGCTAGAAGTGGCACACATATAATGATGGCTTCTGTGCAAGATTATGTAAAAGCATTCTTAAACAGGTTTCTGTTTCTAGGAGCAGCAGGGGCCTTGGATCATCCTTTCTCTGTCACTCAGGTTTATGACTAACTAGAGAGGAAAACTCTGTAGGAACTGAAGGGACATTCTTCTCCCTGCCCCAACTCTCCAGGGAGATGTTCAAAGAGAAGAAAGTCAAAACCACTGGATATCTACTACTTATTTTTATAACTGTAGCTAATTTCTGCCTGTGACCATCGACGTTATATCCTTCCTTTCATCTTCCTGTATGCACCCCTGGACAATACTCTGAAAAGAAGAGCAGAGGGTGCTTTGATGGGTAAATGAAAACCGTCCACTAAACAGTAGACTCAGCCGCAGGTTTGAAAGAAGGTAATATAATGTCTGGAGGAAGGGTAAATCACTAACAAACAGAAGTAGCAAGCCACTTCCTCAAAATTTCAATCAACAACCCCCATTTCTGAGCAGCTTGACTGCAGTTCAAGAGCTCATTTGAAACCAGGAGAACCTGGCCCTCTGGATTAAGAACTAATTTCATAGTTCTTCTTCTTTTTTTAAACCTCTTTCTTTGTTTTCCTAAATCTCTCCAGACTTTGCTGAACTTCAAATCTCCACTGTCATTCTAGCAGCTTATATTCAGAAGCTTCCCTCCAGGCTAAGAAATCATCAGAAGGTGGCCAAACATCTTCTTTCCTCAAAAAAATAATGATTGTATTTCTTTTCATTTAATGTTCACTTACATTATATGATAAGAAGTTACTAACCAAGTTACCACCCTTTTACCCTTTAGTATCCAAGATGAAGTATAAAATTTAAATTCAACTGTGTTCATGACTTTTATTTTTCAATATCTGAAATATTTGCAATAGTAGATATTTGAAATATCTGCAATAGTAATTAAATAAGGTAATTCATGAAGGCAATGCCAAAGTAGTAATGTCTTTCCTTAAAAAAATAGTAACATAAGCAAAAAAGAAAGTCTTAAGTTTTATTCTACTTAGTAGTCAAATCTCTTTCTTTATAGCAGAAAGCTATATAATTGGGATAGATCTATTTTTTAAAATATATACATTTACTTATTTATGGCTGCGTTGGGTCTTAGTTGTGGCACACGGGATCTTTCGTTGTGGCGCACAGGCTTCTCTCTAGTTGTGGCACGAGGGCTCCAGAGCATGTGAGTTTTCTAGCTGTGGCACATGGTCTTAGTTGCCCTGTGACATGTGGGGTTCTAGTTCCCCGACCAGGGACCGAACCCACATCCCCTGCATTGGAAGGCGGATTCTTAACCACTGGACCACCAGGGAAGTCCCAGGGATATAATTTTTTAATTAATTAATTAATTAATTAGTTTATTTATTTTTGTCTGTGTTGGGTCTTCCTTGCTGTGCACAGGCTTTCTCTAGTTGTGGCGAGTGAGGGCTGCTCTTTGTTGCGGTGCGTGGGCTTCTCATTGAGGTGGCTTCTCCTGGTATGGAGCACTGGCCCTAGGCATGCGGGCTTCAGTTGTTGTGGCACACAGGCTCAGTAGGTGGCACATGGGCTCTAGAGCTCAGGCTCAGTAGTTGTGGCGTGCAGGATTAGTTGCTCCACAGCGTGTGGTATCTTCCTGGACCAGGGCTTGAACCCGTGTCCCCTGTATTGGCAGGCGGATTCTTAACCACTGACCCACCAGGGAAGTTCCCCAGGGATAGATATTTTAAATTGCTTTGGAAAATACTGTGGTTATGATATGACAAATGGTTTCCATGGTAAATTATGAAAATACTTTACAAAATAATAATATATATAATGTACTAGAGGAAGGGAATTTCCATGTGCTATTTCCCTACTGTGTATGTATTAGGTAGGTACTGTATATTTTGGTGTGTTATCTAATTTTTTTTCTTTAGTGGTTGAAGATCTAATTCAAATTACATTTAAATTTTGTCCTCCTCTTTCTAGGTCTTCTTAGAGAAAAAAAAGTGAATTCCAGTTTAAGTCTGTAGCAAAGATGAACTATCATTATTTCTGGGTAATTTTCACCTGTTAATATTTCTCATTCACAAGGAGCATTTTCTTCAAACTATCTTTCAAACTATTTTAAGTAAGATGTTAACCTTTGGAAACCAATTGTTTCCAAAAGGTTTATATGCTAATTACAAACAGCTCCTATCTATTAATTAAACCTTTCCAAAAGGTTTATATGCTAATTACAAACAGCTCCTATCTATTAATTCCACAGCTAGAAACTTTAGAGGACTTTCTTAGGCAATGCTTCATGAATCTGAGACATTTGATAAAATGAAAAAGTATCTAGTACAGACTTTTTGTTGCTTACTTTCTTTTGGTTCACTCATTAAATATATATTTAACAGGCTCTTACTATGTTCCATAATAGTGCAGAAAAGGGGGTTAGAGACTGCTGAAGGCTGATGAGGAAGGGTTGAAATGTTAGATAGGGAGGGCTGAAGAACTCCCCTGGCGGTCCAGTGGTTAGGGCTCTGTGCTTCCACTGCAGGGAGCATGGGTTCGATCCCTGTTCTGGGAACTAAGATCCCGCAAAAAATGAGGCCAAAAAAAAAAAAAAAAAACGGGAGGACTGAGACAATTTCATTGAGTTGACATTTGATTAAGACCTGAAGGGAGTGAGGGAGCAAGCCACCTGGGAGAGGAATGTTGTGGGCAGAGGAAATAGCAAGAAAAAGATCTGAATAGGAGTGTACCTGGAGTGTCCAAGGGACAGCAAGGGGACCACTGTGGCTGGTGGGGAGATAGCAAGGGGGAATGGAAGAGATCAGAGAAACTTTAAGGGGCTTGATAATTTTGATGGGGCTCCATGTCCCCGCTCCCCCCCACCCCCTTGTGCTCTTACTTTGAGTGAGGTATGAAAAGATTGAAGAATTCTGACCTCTTTGACATAATGGAGTCACTCTGGCTGCTGTGCCGAGCATTTTCTCAAGGAAAGCACACCAAAAGAAGTGAGCTATTGTAATGATTCAGGTGAGTGATGATGGTGTCTCGAGCCAGAATGGTGAAAGTGGTAAAAAACGATGTAGTTGAGGATATATTTCAAAGCTGTATCTCACAGGATTTGATGATAGATTGCGATGTGAGAGAAAGAGAGAAATCAAGAATGACTCCAAAGTTTTTGGCTTGAGCTACTGGAATTGCTGAGTGATAATTATGATGGAAAGCTTGAGAGAGAAACAGATTGAGGGAGAAGTTTATGACTTTGATTTGAAGAATGACTGGGTTTGAGAAGCCTATCAGACTTCAGAGGGGAGGTGTTAAGGAGGCAACTGGATATACAACTTTGGTTATTAGGAGGTAAGTTGGTCCTCAAGGTATACATTTGGTATAAACTTTGGAGTGGTCAACATTCTAGTAATTTTAAAACCCATGGGCATGGCTCTGATAAATAAAAAGATAGACAAAAAGAAGGTCAAAGCTTGCGCCTTGGTGTCCACCATTTTGGAAAATGAGAGGAAACCAGCAAAGGAGGTTGAGAAGGAATGCAGTGAGCCACTAGGAGAACCAGTGGAGTATGTGTCTTGGAAGACAAATAAGAAAAGTGTTTTAAGGAAGCCCCTTGCTGCTGAGAGATTCAGTAGGACGAGTACTGAGAATTGCCAACCTTAACAGCAGGTGGAGGTCGTTGGTGACTTTGATAAGTGTAGATTCAGTTAAAAAAAAAAAAGTGAGAGGTCTGATTGGATTCCAAAATGAAATAGAGCAGCAGGAAGAGGCAGAAGTGGAGTCAAGTGAGAGTTTTCTTTTCAGGATGAGAGATATAATAACATGTTTGTACACTGATGGAAAAGATCCAGTAGAGAGGGAGAACGTGATGATTCTATAGAGAATGAGGAAAATTAGTGAAGGAATGATTATCCTTGCATTGGTGTGAGAGGTTGGAATCTATTGTACACGTGGGTGTGTCGACTTGCTCAGGAGCATGGACAGTTCATCCTTAACAGTAGCAGGAAGAAATATCATGTGGGTACAGGTGCTGATAGGAAGCATATGGGAGCTTGTGGCTGTTTACTTTTGAAGCAAGTATGAAGCAGGGGGTGTTGGAGGATTGAGGATAGAACATGAATTCTGAAATAACATCTACAAGTGTTGCTTGAGCGAACCAGGAAAATACAGTATGATTGCCAGGCAGCTTTGAGGACCCTCTAGAAGTTCATGGTCATACATTAGAAGTGAGATCAAGTCAGCATGCTTTTCTCCAGCCTGGATAAACCGTCCAGGTCAATTATTAAAAATGTTGATGTTTTTTCATGCTAAATGTCATGCACTGGTGATATAAAAATGACTAGGGAAGAGTACCTGCCCTGGAGGAGCTCACAGTCTACTGAATTTGAAGGACCTTTAAACTAATAGCAGAGAAAAAGTACTGTGACAATTTCTATAGTAGTTGTACAAAATGTGCTCATGACTTACTGTACACTGGATGGAACTCAGCCTTTTACATACCAATCGGTCATAGCAAAGTGAATAACAAAAGATCTTCAGAGAATACTTATTCACTTTGATATTTGGCACGTCTGTGTGAAATGTACCCGTGGTATTTGTAAATTGTTGTGAGATACATGCTTTAGGGAAATTGTTAGAATTACAAAAAATCAGAGCTGGAATGCAACATATGATTCAGTCTCTTATTTTTGCAAATGAAGAAGCTGGGTCTCAGAGAGGGAAGGCAAACTGGTTAAAAGGACAAGCCTGGTGACTGTCAACCCAGAGTTCTTTCTGTTTCACCACCCACTACCTCTGGACCAGGACTTCACTCAACCCAAGACTCTAAGATAGTTTTTACTTGTTATTCTAACTGGACCTGGTACTGGACTTTTCTATTTTGCAAGGCTTTCCACCCTTCCACAGTTTGAGAACAGAAATTGCTCTGGTTTATTTCAGAAGTTAAACTTGAAATCATGAAAGCAACCCAGAAGTGAAAATGAGACCAAAGAGAAAGTAGGAAACTCTTCAGGACAGTCACTACAAGGGATTTAAATTTTCTCTAAATTTCTGTTCTTCCTTAACATAACACATGTTATTTGAGGATTTATTATTTATCATCAGGCATTGTGAGCGTATAGAAAAATATAGAAGAAGATCCTCACGTGTGAGAAAATTAAAATCCATGGGCTCAGTGAGAAAACCTGCTTATCCCTCCATTCCGTCCCCCTTCCTTTTGTAGACTTCTCCATTCATAGTCCAGACTTACAGACACTCCTAAGTGAAAGGAAGCATTATCTGTAGTGAACCCAGTAACTTTCTCATTAAATCTCAAAAAATATCAGCTAGGTTTAGGTTAACAATACATCATAGAAGAGAGGAAAGTCTTTTTTTTTTTACCTAAAGGTCATAGTAAAGACACATAGTCCAGCCAGCCCAATTACTCTATTAGTTAATTATTAAACAATTAAATCAACATATGTTTAACAATTAAATCAACACTTGAGTGTCCATTACATGCTCTCAACTGTTTTAGAAGCTAAAAGATATGTATCAATTATCCATGCATAATGTGTAATATATAAAACATGAAAACTGATGGTTGATAATGAGTCTAAGTGGATAAAGAATATTTCTTAGAGCTTCCCTGGTGGCGCAGTGGTTGAGAGTCCGCCTGCCGATGCAGGGGACACGGGTTCGTGCCCCGGTCGGCGAAGATCCCACATGCCGCGGAGCGGCTGGGCCCGTGAGCCATGGCCGCTGAGCCTGAGCATCCGGAGCCTGTGCTCCGCAACGGGAGAGGCCACAACAGTGAGAGGCCCGCGTACCGCAAAAAAAAAAAAAAAAAAAAAAGAATATTTCTTAAAATTTTCTGTTTCTATACTTAAATAAGAATATTTGATTTCTATTTTTGAGTCATAATAAAGTGAACTCAAGTTGGAAATATATATGTGTATATATATATAGATGTATACACACACACACACACACACACACACACACACACACACGGCAAAGGAGTAGTGACAATGCAGTCGATGACTTCGTTTGGTGTTTGGGGGTGGAGGCTGTTGGAAATTAAAGGGACAAGTCCAGAATGAAGTACACAAAAATCCCTTTTGAATGATCATAAACAGCTGAATGTGATGTTTACTATTATTTTTATTATTATTAATTTTAGGTTTGTGTTTCCCTAGTTACAGACAAAACAACAAAATTGGAAAACCACATCCATATTGCACCATTAGTCTTGCTTTTCCTACTGGTGAACAATCTTCCCTAGTTCTCCATCCTTTAATTGGTCCTTAGAGAGTCCTCTCAAACCTTTACAATGACATTCAGTGAACATTTCTGAGTCGTGCCAAGCCAGAATCTCTGTGATAGCTCACAAATTACAGATTGAACTAAAGCTGTATTACTTCCTTTTGCGATGTTTAATGCATGAGTTTTCTTATTCGGCATGGCTAAGCTGATGACATACAATCTTTTCTTCTTAAAGCTTCATGAATTTCTGGGAATATGGTTTAATATATGTTCTTTAAAAATGATTACATGACTAACCTTTCCTTCTATTGTTTCCTCTGCACATGGTTTAAAGCCAAATGATTACACACGAATGGTATATTTCCGAAAAAGTACAAAGAGTCTGTACAGGTGGATTTGAAATACTTAAAAGTCACTGATTCTGCTTTGACAGTTCTACACAAAGAAAACTGAATTTTGGAATATTTGCAGGTTTCTTCACCATCTCATAAAATGAAAGAAAAGGTATATTTTGGTGGTTATTTTACATCAGCTTGAAAATATTTTCAGTATTGACTAGATAAGCTTCAGATGTAGGAGAAAACTTTAATAACTTTTTTGATAAAGAAGAAGGAAACAAATTTTCAAAAGTTACTCATCGGTGATTATTGTTTTCTATCTGAGTTTCTCTGTATTCCAAAATTATGGAACATATTGTGCATAAAAATCTAATCAATGTTATTTTGAAAACAATTATGGACTTATTAAATAATGTACTTTCATCCCCCTTCCACTTCTTGGATTTTTTAGCATTTATGATTTTTGGACATATCTTATATGCATTAATTTTTGTGTTTCTGACTTTCTCTAATGGTTAGAATGAGAAGTCCTGGAGGCCAGGGATTTGGTCTATTTTGTTGACTGCTGTATCTGAACAATACATAGAACAGAGGCCAGGGAGGAGGTGAGGTTGGCCCTGTCTGAACCATACATAATAGATTATCCATTGGACAAGAGAAATTTTTCCAGGAGATAAGAGTTACTAGACAGAAAATATAACAGTCTATTGTATTTGACTTATGGTTTCCTAACCCCCTCGTGTGGGGACGCACATACAGTCGCACATGTGTGTTTTTGTTCCTGTTGATTTTAAGAACAGTATCAGCTGTTCCTGATTTTAAGAACAGTATCAGCTGCAACTAGAAAACCACTCCCACCTCGCCACTTCTAGCTACTGCATCTAGTGCCCATTCCAGATGATATGTTTTCCTTGAGGTTCGGTCCAGGTATGGCTCCACGTGGTTTGACAATGAATAAATTACACATTTAACTGTCCCTAACACTCTCTTGGGCAGGAAGAACAAGAAATCTCTGTCTTGGCAGGGGAGATGGCTTCTTGGTTAGCTCAACAGAAGACTCTGCCTGGCTCTTTGTTTCCCAGGACCACAGCGGGAGGTAGAGAGGGATTTCTCTTGTAGGAGCTGCACCACTTTAGCCTCTTACCTCTATCAGGAGTTGTTTGTTGGGGGGTGGGGTAACAGGTAGAGCATGAGTTACCTAAGCCCAGGGAATAAGCAATGAAGGACAAGCCTCTGTTTGTCAGACTTGGACTTTTTTGCTTTTTGACAATGCAAACGCTGTAACAGTCTAATCAGTTGTTACTTTATTGAAATTCTTTTCCACATTACCAGCTATTCAGGATTTTCTTATGTAGTCACGGTCCTTGAATACAGACTGCTATCAAAATCCTCACCCTTGCCTCCCTTTGTAATTCCTGCTCCTTAGCGATTGGCTTCAGAACTCTGCCCATTTCTCTCATCCTCCTAACACTGGCTTTAGTCTTTGCTTGTTCCTTAGATCAACAGGAAAGGACAAGTTTCCCCCAGGTTTGTTGTATGTGGATGGTGGTGTTTAATCTATCTATCTATCTATCTATCCATCTATCACCTATCTATCCATCTATCACCTATCATCTATCTATCTATCTATCTATCATCTATCTATTATCTATCTATTATCTATCTATCTATCAAAATGAAATATATTTAAAATATAACACTGTGTAAATTTAAGGTGTATAGTGTGTTGATTTGATACATTTATATGTTGTAATATGATTGCCATTGTAGCAACTCTATCATGTCATATAATGATCATTTCTTTTTTGTGGAAATAATAGTTGGTTGGAAAAATTAATATCTAGACTCTCAGCAAGTGTGATGGTTGTCATAGAATATTGTTGTCTATATTCACTATACTGTGCATTGGATCTCTAGGACCTCCTTATCTTCTAGTGATGCCAAAAACTCCAGCTTTGTGCACCGGTGCTGAACTGAATCTTGGACACAGAGTTTTGGGTGAAGTAGAAAAGAATAGCTTTATTGCTTTGCCAGGCAAAGGAGGACACAGGAGGCTCATGAGCTCAAAACTGTGTGTCCCAACCTGGGGGGCATTTGGTGAGGAGTTTTATAGCAATGGTTCAAGGGTGAGATTGCTGATAGTGATTACAGTGTGCGCAGGGCCTGCATTCCTTTAATCTGGCCTCAGGTGATCTCCTGATGCGCTTCTGTGGTTCTTGAGGTTATCAAACTGTGACCTTCTCTATGGAATGAAGAATGCTTCTTCAGGTGGTTAACATCTTCCATTTGTTGGGGGTTTTAGTTCTGTAGAAGAGCTCAAAGATATTGTTATGTGTATCCCTTGAGGCAGAACCAGGACCCTGTCCCAAGGTTGCACTCTTGTTTCTTGACCGCTCCTCCCTTGTCTCTGCGTCCCCTCCCTTCCCTGATTAGCAACTGTTTGAACCTGCCGTTTGGAACTTGGGGAAGGTCGTGGAGACTGAAGCCTATTTTCAAAAAAGAAATGGAGAACACAGAAAGGCTTCCATGCCTAGGAGCCCCCCAGGGTCCTGCTTGGCTTCACTAGCTGCAAGTTTGTACCCTTAAACAACATCTCTCCTATTCCTAGCCTCCTGTCCCTACCCTCACCCCTCGTAACCACCATTTTACTCTCTGTTTTTATGAATTTGGCTTTTTAGAATTCCACATATAAGTGATATCATGCAATAGTTTTTTTTGTCCATGTGGATGGTGTTTATAGTGTAGATAATTATTACTATTTTTTTAAACCTCACAATAACGAAATTATTTTATTTATTGACAGTTAATAGGGAGTTTTTTTTTATTAGAGTATAGCTGCTTTACAATGTTGTGTTAGTTTCTGCTGTACAATGAAGTGAATCAGCTTTATGTGTACATATATCCCCTCCCTCTTGGAGCTCCCTCCCACCCCCCCACCCCCATCCCACCCATCTAGGTCATCACAGAGCACTGAGATGAGCTCCCTGTGCTATACAGCAGGTTCCCACTGGCTATCTCTTTCACACA
The DNA here is from genome assembly GCF_039906515.1 of Pseudorca crassidens. Classification (NCBI taxonomy): domain Eukaryota; kingdom Metazoa; phylum Chordata; class Mammalia; order Artiodactyla; family Delphinidae; genus Pseudorca; species Pseudorca crassidens. The sequence continues at coordinate 27,426,828 of NC_090305.1, forward strand.
TGGTAGTGCCTATATGTCTATCCTAATCTCACAATTCGTCCCACTCCCCCTCCACCCTTACCTCTCCCACCCACATGTCCACATGTCCATTCTCTACGTCTGCATCTCTATTTTGTCAGGCTAGAGCACACTGCAGGAGGGGTTTTGGGGAAGCCTGTCAGATCATGCTCCCCCTTCCTCTAGCTCTTCCCATATCACAACTCAATTTTCCGCAAGTTCTACCATCCCACACCTAATTTTTGCTTATACTTTATTTGACTCGAAGCTACCTAATGGGCTTTTGCAAATTCTGAAAAATGCATGATAATATAACCCTTAGCAGTCTTAGGTTTCTTGCTCCTGGCAAAATAAGATCTCTTGCAACAAAAACTCTTGCTGTTACCTTCTTTCTTTTCAACGGATATATCAGTCTGAAGAGCCTCCCTTCAAATATATATTCGTAACCCCTCACAGAAGTAGCCAGCAAAATCTAATTTTATGATATTTTTCTATCATATCTCTCAAATTTCCAGTCTAGGTATGAGTTGCAAGATACAAAATTCTACAAAATAGGTAAAGATAAGGTTATCATGAAGCTAATTATACTTTTTTTCTGGGCATAGTAAAAGAAGAAAAACTTCCTAATTCTTGTGATGAAACAAGTATAAATTGGTATAAAAACCTGAAAAAATTACACCAAAAAGAAAACTATAGCTTATCAATGCCAAACTTGTAAATCAGATATTAGCAAACAGATTACAAGGACACTTAAAAGTTCATTATGACCCAGTGGGGTTTTCTTCAGGATTGTATGGGTAGTTCAACAAGAGGAAAACCATTAATATAATTCAAAATATTAATAGAGCTAAGGAGAATAAATATATTACCATTTGATAAGAAAAAAGGCATTTAAAAAAATTAAAAAAAAAAAGAAAAAAGATAAAAGGCATTTGACAAAATTCAATAGTTTAGTATTAAAAGTACACAATCAATTACATTTGGGCTTATAAGCCTTCTCAGACTAAGTTTTGTATATCATGTGAATTAGAGATCAAGATTTGGACTTAGCTGGCATTAACTGGGTAAGACTCTGAGTTTCCACCTCAGGGGGTGAGGGTTCGATCCCTGGTAGGGGCAGTAAAATCCTACATGCCACGTGGCACGACCAAAAAATTAAAAAAAAGAAAAAAAGAGAGAGAGAGTAGGATTCACTTTTTTTCCCCATATAGATACCCACGTCTCAGTGCCATGTATTGAAAAGGTCATCGTTTCCTTACAGAACTGGAATAATCTCCTAATTGGTTTTCTTGCTTCCAGTTTTGTTTCCTCTAAGGTCTGTTCTCCAGGTAGCAATCAGGGTGATTTTTAAAAAATTGTGCATTGTATGATATGATTTCCACGCTCAAAACTCGCCGATAGCTTCCTATCACACTTTAAATAAAATTAAAGAATCTAATGATCCCCAAGAATCCACAGTGTCTGGTTTATACATAACCCGACTCCACCTTTGACCTGAAGTTCCGCCAATCTTTCCATCACTCATTCTGCTGTAGCCACACACACACTGGACCCTTGCTGTCCCTTGACCTCTTTGAATATGTTCTAGTTTAATAGTGTTTCCCTCTACTCAGAGTGTCCATCTCTAAGTATTTGCATAGCTCACCCTACTGCAGCACCTCCAATGTCATTTCCCCAGAGTGGCGTCTTTTGAAAGATTGTCATAAATGGTCTATAGCAGAACCATTTCTCTATTCCTATGCTGCTTTATTTTTCTTCATGACACATTTCACTACCTGACATTATTATTTAAATTTATTTATTTTTATTTTAAAATATTTTGGTCATGCCACGCAGCTTGCAGGATCTTCGTTCCCTAACCAGGGATTGAACCCGAGCCCCCAGCAGTGAAGGTGCCGGGTCCTAACCACTGGACCGCCAGGGCATTCCCACTACCTGACATTATAGTTGTTTATTTGTTTATTGCAATAAACCACATTAGAAGGTAAACTCCATAAGGGCAGGGACTTTGTTTTATTTACCTCCGCCTCCCAACACTAAAATAGCACCAGATATCATTAGGGAGTCAATCAATATTTGTTAAATGAATTATTGAATAAATGGAAAAATAGAAATTGATGTTAATGATGTTGAAACTCATGAAAATGCAGAGAGAAGAGGGCTGAAATTACACTTCTTTTTTTCCTTTGAATTATTTTGTACTGTGATACTGCTGCTTCCTACATGTGCTTTCGTTGTTCTTCATATAGCAATGTACAGAAAGATTTGAGTTCAAATATTGACTTCTATGTACCATTTCTATGATCTTTGAGACTCTCTGAGCCCCAATTTCCTATAAAATGGGAATAAATAAATAAAATGTGTCATTATTGTTAGTATTATAAATAACTCATGTAAAACACCTTCCCAAAGATGTATATAGAGGCTTGCAAAAACTATAACGATTTTTATTATTATATTGTTTCCTATTTATAAACTAAATGGAATATCACTGATTTTTTAAAAAATCTCTTTACCTCCTGCAAAGTTGCTAGTAGGATTTTTGCATATATTAAGAGTACAACAAATGCTTGCTGAATAAATGAATAGATGCAGACAGGCTCTTAAGAACTAAAATTACAGGAGGAATCTGCCTACTTCTTTCTCTGTGTGTCTCATGTTGATTTATTGATTAATAATGGAATTAATGTGTCGTTGGGCTAAGTAGAAAAATCTCTAGAGAAGAAAAACAATCCCTATTTTACATGGACTCTTAGTCCTTACAAAATATCTTTGACTTCTTATTTCTCTTCTAACTTTAGAGCCAGACCTTTTGATTCCTCAGTATGCACAATTGTGTATTTCAGTTATTTTTTCAATGGGCAAAATACTTCTCCCCCTTCCCTTTTCACTTCTGAAACCTCACAAGCTGTTAAAATGTCCATCCCTTCTGCTCCATTTCCTCACCAAAATCCTATCACATACCATATGAATTTTTAACCCTAACACCTGTCTACCCACATGGTTCCAGAGGGGTAAATTAAAAAAAAAAATTAAAAAAAAAAGCCCTATGCAACTAGCCCACAAAGTCTATAAAGGATAGTTTGTCAACACGGATTGTCTACTGTGAATGTAACCACAGGGACCAGAAGAACACAAATGTTATGTATAAAAAAGTCACAATTTTTCCACTTTTCTTGGTTCCTGACCAATGATCTTGCTACACTTCAATTTGTATAGCTTCAAAAACCTTGGGTTTAAGGCTTTTGCCTCATTATCCAGGTGCCAAGCAGTCCTCCAGGCTGCAGAGAAAGCTGTTCTGTGAGATCTGCTTCTGCCTTAGGGTGTGGTGTATGACAGAAAAGAACAAGAAGGAAGTGTGTTATTGCCAATTTTAATCTGATTCGTTAATTACACAAAAGCTTGATGTTATAATTTTCTTATTTGTGTATTGGGAGTGAGTAGGAAAACCTTTAAAGAAACCTTCTGTGTGAAGCTCTTAACTCTGTGAATATTAGAATTTCTATATACTGGGAATCAGTTAACCCTTCTGTAGCGGCACCTGGAATGATTGACAAGCTTCTCCTCCAAGCAGCATTTACTGTCCCATACTTCTCCATGTTAACCTCATTTTCTTTTTTGCATCTGATGATCCAGTTGGGAACCAAGGGGAAATGATATGTGAGAGTAGCCCACTCTGGCAGGGAAGAGTATGACTGACATTGTTCAAAATCTGGTACATCGTGATCAAAAAAAAGCAGATCAACTTTTTGTTGGTTTTATCATTGTTTTAAGGTTTTCTATAGACAACATAATCTCTTATTGCTGGCACCCTGGGTGGATCTCTCATACTTCCTACTCTTCCTTGACATGCTACTGATAGCAGTGAATTTCTCAAGAGATATTGAAATATATCATTGGGAGGTCAATTCCATAATGAGAAGATGAGTATTTTGATAAGAAGAAGAGAAAGACCTCTCAATAGCTCTCCATGTTATGTATATTATTTAGGGAATTGCATTTAGCTGTTCCCTCCCCCCCACCCTTGGCTCATTCTTTTTTTTTCCCCAAAATCTCATGGCTAAGGGGCTTGTTGGTAAAGAAAGAAAAAAATGATGCAAATTATATATGATACAATGGTTTCTTATTACTAAGATGCTGACAGGACTTCCTTGGTGGCACAGTGGTAAAGAATCCACCTGCCAATGCAGGGGACACAGGTTCGAGCCCTGGTCCGGGAAGATCCCACATGCCACAGAGCAACTAAGCCTGTGCGCCACAACTACTGAAGCCCGTGCGCCTAGAACCCATGCTCCACAACAAGAGAAGCCACTGCAATGAGAAGCCCGCACCCAACGATGAAGAGTAGCCCCGCTTGCCGTAACTAGAGAAAGCCCCCATGGAGCAATGAAGACCCAACGCAGCCAAAAATAAATAAATAAATAAACAAATAAATAACAGAAAAATATTATGTGACTTTAAAAGAAAGAAAATTCTGATTTTCTACATATGGAAGATAGGTTTTAATATCTATTTAGACATAAATTTTATATTTTATCACACTTGGATATGCATATAAAAGTATATAAATAAAATGAATTGTTCAAGATATTTATAAAGTTTTTTTCATGCTCAGAGTCTAGTCTACTTGGGATCACTTAAACTTAGGTTTTTCAAGGTCAGTATTTTTCTAAACAATACTGTTCTTTGTGTCATCAAGAGTTTTGATGATTTAGTAACCTTGTGCAATGACAACCTACCTGAGTTCAGTTTCCCTGCAGGCAAAGTGAGGATAATAACACCTCATTCTAGTTACAAAAATGCAGCGAGATACTGTATGTTACAGTACTCATGTGACTCTTAGAAAACAGTAAGTGCTCAGTGCTCGGTTGCGATGATAATAGGGATTGTGATCTGATATGGAAGAGCAATATTTGTAATAGAAAAATCATCAATCAATCTTAGAATTATAGACAAAAAAATCATGAAGGAACTTTTACAAAGTTACATTTGAGAATATTGTATTATTCAGAGTATCTGAATATATCAAACACACAAAAGTTGAACAATTCATCACCAATCGATACTCACAATATTGTGGCAAGTGCCCTGACCAGGGATTGAACTCGTGCATGCCCACTGCAGTGGAAGCAGAGTCCTAACCACTTTGAGAGCTTTGCTCTCCTATATTCTTAAACTTCTAACCGTTCCTTCTCCCGTTGTACTTTGTACTACTCTTCTAAGTGCCACCAAATTGATATGCTTTAAAGCCAATTTATTAGTCCACAATGACTCTCTTTCTAAGATGGAAAGAATAGTGAAATTAAGTTTAAATCCTAGGTCTAGCATCTACTAGTGTGAAAAGTTGAATGTGTTAGTTCACTTCGCTAAGCTTACTTTTACTTAGTAAAAATGGTGATATTACTCATAACATTTTAAGGGGGATTAAATGTGAATGAACTTGGTGAATGATAGGTACTACCTAAATGTTTTTTTTCCTTTTTTCATTCTCCCTTTCATTTCTCAGACTCCCTACTTCAGACCTTATTTTCTTTTGCCAAAATTACTGCAACTGTCTCCAAATTGACTTCTCTGTTTTAAGTCATTCTAGTTTAATTCATTTAAACGGTTCTACTAGACTATTCTGCACAGAATTAAAAAAATATTTCTTGAGTAAAAAAGTAATATTATGAGATGTACTTTAGAACATTTAAAGTTCAAATCCACTCAGTCTGTCAGTTAAAATGGTCCCAATAGGGTCTCAAATTATGTCTTCTGCCATAATTTCACCATTCTCCTAAAAGAACAGTTTACTATGATAGACTAATTTGTTGTGAAATTAAATTCTATATGCACAGACTTTTTTGGCCCTTGACTCATCCCTGGAATGTCTTCCTTGTTCTTTTTTGTTTATTTTAGTTTTTCTTCTTTCCAGTACAATTTTCCTTTGTGAAGTCACCCAGGGCTACTCCAGCCTATGGAGATCTTGTCTCCTCTAGATTCCTATGGTGCCCTCTGTCTGTACCAATGATTTGATGGTAAAAGTATCTGAAAGTGTATTGTCATGCATTTATATAATAGGAATGTATTAAGTAAGGTTGTAATAAGCAACCTCAAAATCCCAGTAGCTTTACAAAGCAGAAGTTTAGGTCTTGCTCATGTAGCAATTCATAGAGAGTACTTTGGAGGTGGCCTGTCCTGTAGTGATTCAGAGTCCCCACTCCTTCCATCTCGGGACTCCACCATCCCCTAGAGCCACGCTGTCCAAAATTGTCATCACGAGCCCGCATGTGGCTAGCGAGCATTTGAAATGTGATCTATGCGTAAACTGAGATGCATTGCAAGTGTGGCATACACGTGGATTTTGAAAACTTAGTGTGATAAAAAATGTAAAAAATCGAATTAATAATTTTTAATTGATTACATGTGGAAATGACAATATTTGGTATGTATTAGATTATATAAAATACAGTATTAAAATTAATTTTACTTTTTCTTTTTTGTGTGTGTGTGTATGATGACTAGAAAATTTTAAATTTCACATGTAACCATATTTCATTTCTATTAGATTGCACTGTTCCAGAGCTCCCTTTGATCTTCTGTAGCTGGTGAAAGACAGAGGAAGAAAAAGAGTGCAGATGTTTGTAAGCTTTTATGAGCCAGGCCTGCAAGAGACATATATCACTTCTGTCCCAATCCCATGGCCAGAACTGAGACATGTGGCCTCACTTTTCTGAAGGAGGGCTGGGACATGAAGATGAGTGTGTTCTCAAGAGAAATAGAAAATAGATTTTAGCAATCACATAGGCTGTCTTTTCTGCATGTATTTGTGTGTGTGTGTGTGTGTGTGTGTATATATGTGAATAAATGTTTTGTTACGTGTGTTAGATACCACCTCTTTAAATCTTAACATTTTTAAGAATTTCCCTACTGGGCTTTGTAAGTCACTTAAGCACACAGAGTGTCACTAAATATCTTTAGACTGATCTGAAAATCAGTGGAAACAAGGAAGCAGAGATGAGAATACCTGAATTGGGAGATAATGAAGATATTGACCTTATTGAAATGGGTGGATGTGTATGAATGTGTGTAGGTTGGGGGATGAGGGGGGAGGGGAGATACAAATGGAAGAATAACTAGAAATTTGACAGAGGAAAAAGTTTTATGGAAGGCAATGAATACCAGGCAAGGAATATAGACTCAATGCTATTGACTATAAAACGATTGAATCAAGGAGTGCAAGGTGATGGTGAGAACATTATTGAAGAAAGTTGAAGCTGTGTGCCTGATGCATTGGAGTGGGGAAAAGCTTTGAATCAGGGAGGCCTGGGAGAAGGCTACTGAAGATGTATTGAGGTCGAGTCAGGCTATTTAAAATATGTATTAGGAGGCGGAAAGGGAAAGGTGCTGTCTTACTAACCTGCTATCTCCCTCTCTTAAACTTTGCTGCTCCTCTTTTCTAAACAAAGACATTATTTTTTTTTACATGGTGTGCAACAGACTTCTGTTTGTTTATTCTTCACATGCAAATTGCCTCTTGTTTTCCAGCCAGTCTGCTCATTTCAAAGCCGACACAGGATAGGTGGGAGGCTTATGGCATTACACCCTCAAATAACAAGGAAATGCTAAAGTTGCTTCATTTTTAGAAAAACTCCATGTGGTGTGCCATGAAGTCAAGCTGTGACTGTTTGGTGTCAGTCTCTTTTGTCATACCGATTGTTTCAGAAACTTTCTCCCTCTGAAGAGGGTAGTGGAAGTGCATATACCTGAGAAAGGAGCCACCATGGGGTCTGGGGATGCCCATGTGGGTTGGCGCGAGTGTCAGTAACAGTCATGGGTACTTGGGTGTTAACCCATCTGCATTGTTTTAAAAGGAGTTGTTATCCTTTATCGTTTGGTGATGTCTAGAGGGGAGACAGTGGAAAATCTGCTCACTAACTTAGCAGTGGCAACAATGTGTGTATATGCACGTGTGTGTGTGTGTGTGTGTGTGCGCGTGCGCACAGGTCCACATGCATGTGTGTGCACTTTAATAAAGGATTTTCTACACTCCATAGTCATTTTGGTTAAGGCTAAGTCGGTTGAAGTGCTTATGGATGTGGACTGAATGTATAACTATTTTTTGCTATATTGTGATTAGATAACCCTATGTCAAAGCAACCAAATAAGCTTTGTGTTTTATGTTTTTTTTGTCATTGAAATATACACCTTAATACTCTGCTTTTAAATAGCACTTTCCACTGTTATAAACATTGTGGCATCTACCATGTCATTTGATCTTTGTATCCATTCTTCGAGGTAAAGAAAATATAATGATTCCCATTTAACAGGCTGAATACATGAGGATCCAAACAGGAAAAGTGGTTTACTCTGGTTTATGCTACATAATTGGGGGTAGAGCTGAGGCTGTGGGTATGTATGTTCTTGCTTCATTTTTTAGAGGCAGACAAGAGGAAGCAGGTGTAGTCGAGTCTTAATTGGAATGTGGAAGAAATGCTTCAGAGCCATCTGGGATGTTTGTTAAAAATTCAGGTTTCTTAGCTCAAAGAAGATCTACTGAGGCACAGTCCTCAGAAGCAGTGCCTGAGCATCTGTCTGTAGCAACCATCCCGGGTGATTTTATGCATACCTAAGTTTGAGAACCACTGGAAAGCGGAGTATAATTAAGCCTTGGCATTTAGTAGTTCTACATGTGGATGGCAACTGTTCTACTAAGCTGTTTGACACTGAGCTTCAGTTTTCTTGCATTTAAAATAGGAGTAATCTCACATCCAACTACAGAATAACGTACAAGAATTGCAGTGGAAAAATGACTTCTGAAAAACATGGTGAATGCATCAATAGTGTTATGCCAAATGTGGGTTGCCCTATTGCTGACGGATATAAACAAACTCAAATCCTTTTATGTTACCCACATGAGACTAAAGACAGAAAAGAAAAATTAGTAAAGATCAATAAAGAAACATAAAAAAATAAACTTGGCTCTAGGTCATGCAAAATTATTTGGGTAACTTAAGCCATTTGAAAACCATGGGCTCCAAGTTTAGAAAGAAACATAAAATTGAATTTTGGAGTTTAGGTTTTCTCTAGCACAATATAACACGGATCTGTTGCTTGGTTAATTTTTTTTTTAAAAAATTCAATTCCCCTGGCAATCCTAGAAGCAGGGCATGAATAATTTCCAAAGGAAAAAAAATCTTTGTTGTTTAATCTTTGTATAGCTTTCCATTCAGTTGGAAAAATTACTAAAATTTCCCTTGAAAAACAGTGACTGAAATGTTCTAAAAAAAATTCAAAGAACTTTTTTGAAAATATCAGCTTCAAAACAAAATTTCTCAAGGTTTTCATAAAACCAAAACACCAAAACCCTGATGGATGCTCTCTTATCTCTGGCCCTTATGTTGTCAGCTAATCTGATACTTTGAATCTTTTGGGGAAAGGAATTTTAAGTATCGTGGAACCAGATTTCCCAGTGCTTCAGCTTAATGCTGGGATTGGGCCAAACACTAATGGCAACTTTTTTATATCTGCCAGGCAGAAAAGTTAATAAGAATAATAAACATTTTTAGAACCTGTGGTTTGGGCCAGACACTGTGCCAAGCACTTAGAAAACATAAGATGAATAAAATAAGGTTCCTACCCTGTAAACACTGACAGTTTCATATTTACAGGCTGTAGAAAGGACATTGAGATGCTGGGGAATCTCTATCAGCATCTCTTATTACTTTAGAATTCTTTAAGTGCTCGAAGCATGGAACTGTCAACTTATTTTGGGGGAACTTCAGGAATGAAAGATTTCCTGTAACATCCATTATGCAAAGAGATTTTGGTGAGTGGTTTAGATTTGGTCACCTGAAGAATCAAGAATTGAGGATAGTTTTTAGTTCTGACTTTGACAACCTGTGTCAGCAAAGACCAATCTTTTTGACATTTCACCCAAACTTAAGAAAAAGAAATTATGTAGAAACATGTCAATCATGCTGAGATGCATTTTTGCTGAATCAGCTGGCTAGTGCAATACTCAAGAAAGGGAAACCATTTTAATTGATTGATCGTGTGATTGATGAAAGTTGAGAAGGTTTATTTAGAAAACGAAGTACACATAAGTGGGAGAAAGATTACTTTGCATATTCTGGATGAGATATCACCTCATTTTAAGGAGATTCTAATGGAAGCTGCTGGGTTGATCACTATCGTAACTGGTTCTGCCTGTGGAAAAAAAATTCAAGTATATATATTTAATTCCTCAAATTTGCATTTCAGTTGTGTCATCATGGTTTCTTTTATACTACACTTGATAAGGGAAGGGAATAAACATTTGCTCAGCTGATAACAGACAAACCCATCTCAAAAATAAATCATGCAAAAAAAAAAATCGTGCAACCTGGCCTCTAAATCAAGAAATAGAATTAAAAAAAAAAAAAAAAAAAAGAAATAGGACTGAGCCATGACTTGTGCATAAGATGTCACATCTCTGGTCCTTCTGCTTCTAATGGACACGTGTGCCGCGACTGTTTCACAGGAATACTGGAGGAGCTTAAACAAATGACGGAAAGTTCTTTGAAAACTGTGAAAGTAGCATGCAAACTTTGCCTGTATTTGTACAGTTCTTAAAAGTTGGCATGACGTTGCATAGTTGCATATCATAGCTCTGTTTGAAGGGAAAATATCGCCAACAATGGAATCAAATGAACTAAAACATTGAAAAAAAATTGACCTCCCACAAAGCCAAATTTCACGATCCCATGAAGAACTGCTTGCGGATTGGTTTTCAGACCTAAGGTGGTCTAAGCAGGTTCCATGAAGCATTATTTCCCAGAGTTGCTCTGGGTTAAAGGGTCAAAATGGCACACTTCCCTTCAAAATTCACAATGAACATAAAAATATTATTCTGATAAGTCCTGCAAAGAGAAAAACCATTGTGTTTATTTTTGTTTAGCCTAACACTTCTTAAACTTATTTAATGAGAGAACACCCCCACCTTTTTTTTGGCAAAGGGTAGTATCTATTCATATCTGTTTTTTTTGTTTATTTGTTTGCTTGGGGTTTTGGGTTTTTTTTGTTTTGTTTTTTCTTTTAGCTTGGATATAGGTTCGTCCAAGGAGTTCTGAAAAGTTAGTTAATTTAGGTGGAATAATTTAGGCTTGGGAATTACTTAACAGGCAATCCCATATGGATGCCTTTTTTTCAAGTTACACCTATTACCATCCTACAGGATTTGTGGTGTACAGAGCGCACCCCAAGAAATACTGGTCTATGGGAATGGTAATCCCTATCCATTCCAGAAATCGAGCATGCTGAAGGTCTTTGAGATCCTCACTGATGACTTGCTTTTAGTTTAGAGGTCTTATCTGTTACCAGAAGAAGCTTCTGCCCACAAACCCTCTCAATCCTCCTGATATTATCAATCACCTGTTGAATCAATGCTGACCACATCGAAAGGCACAACAATGGGCAGGATGTTCATTCCTTTCGTTACTAAAGTCTTTGTACAAGCGACATTCGGTTTACTTTCCCCTCTCCATTAGTTTTTGTCTACCAGATCCTTTTTAAGCCTTGTTATCTTGTCTTTCATTCCTTCAATAGATATTTGAGCACCTACTTTATGCTTGAAACCCTGCTAGGCCCTGGAAGGCCTGTGGACACAGCGGTGAATAAGAATAATGTTTTATTTGCTCTCAAGAAGCTTCTTGTCTGCTTTTAGCCTTCTAGTTCTTCTGCCTGGCTTCCACCCCACTGCAAGCTCTAACACTGATACTTTATCCACTCCTCAACTATGATTTACATAATTGATTTCTGGCTTTCAGCCCCTTCATACTACACACTTGGTTACCCAGCTTGGCATAGACAACTAATTTCTCAGACCTTCTCTAGACCCAGCGTCCTCTCAAGCAGGCCTATTGAGGATCCTAGTTTTGCCTCAAGCCTTTGAATTTGTCCTGGCTACTCAACCACAGGGGGAATGATGAAGTGGTTGAAGGCTGTATAACTTCATCAAACAAGTTTTTGGAATCTACTTCTGATCTTTTCAAATAGGCAGAATATCTAAGATGATCTAGGAGTACTAATAGGAGATTTTTGGTGGTTTTAAAGCAGTTTTTGTGCACAGAAAAGATTCTGTTTCCTTAGTCTTTTAAATTGCTACTAAGTTTATTAAAGCATTAAACTCAAAATCTTGTTTTTCTTAAGCTGTTTGATATTCATTTATATTTTATATGTATTTTCATATGAATTTTAGTAATCATTTTTAAGGGGGCTTTTGATCAATGTTCAATCAACTTAGATAGAAAAGAATAAACAACTTTAGTAATCAGTCCATTTTCACAGTTCATTGGTTTAATTTCCTTAAACCTTTAAAACTGTATTCATGCAACTAACGATTAACATACTAAGTGAAGTAAGTCAGAAAGAGAAAGACAAATACCATATGATATCACTTATATGTGGAATCTAAAATATGGCACAAATGAACCTATCTACAAAACAGAAACAGACTCACAGACATAGAGATCAGACTTGTGGTTGCCAAGGGGGAGAAGGGGAAGGAGAGGGATGGACTGGGAGTTTGGGGCTGGTAGGTATAAATTATTACATTTAGAATGGAAAAACAACAAGGTCCTAATGTATAGCACAGGGAACTATATCCAATCTCCTGAGATAAACCATAATGGAAAAGAATACAAAAAAAGAATGTTTATATGTGTATAACTGAGTCACTTTGCTGTACAGCAGAAATTAACACATTATAAATCAACTATACTTCAATAAAAAAATAGAGAATAAAACTGTATAAATTCAATATATTCAACTTTCATTTATAAATACTTCAAATATTTAACCTAACAAGTAAAACTTTCCAGGTACTGAACTCTGATCTATCTAACAACTAAAATTTATAGATATATTGAACCACATACTCTTAATCATTTCAAGAATGTTTACAAATGTAATTAGATGATCCTATAGCTTTCAATTTGAAATCAGAAAGCTGAAATCAATTAACTTAATTACATATTTTGCATATTTAATTATATATCCACAATTACATATTCAATCACAAGGCTGAATCTTAAAAGACTTTTATCTAATTTTACAAATAGTTTAAATACCAAATCTGCAGATTAAGTTTTGCCCAAAATTATTAACAAGGTTGGGATTTACTTAATAAATGTACTTAATTAAAACAAGAGCTCTCAGAGTTAAAAGACACTTATCCACTAGTGAACAATTTTATTTTTCATGAAAGTTGTGGCTATCAACATAGAACCAGAGAATTCTGGCCAGGACACAAAACCTAGGACTATAGAGCTACAGGGTAATTCTTATTACAATACTGACAGATGTGTTGAGTCCTTGTTTGTGGTCTCCATGACAATAGAAGCTTCATGTGCTACAAAGGGGTTAGTCCTATAGTCTGTAATCCTGGGTACAAGTCATCCTATTAATTGATTTTTCTGCCTGAATTGAATAAAGAGAAGTCTATAATTTCTTCCACTGCCGGTTTGAGCTTGAACTCTTATAAGACAAATCTGGCTCCAAAGACACCCTACTGTTATTCCACTGGGTAGTTCACACCCTTGTATAAATGTTTTAAAACATGCTTTAATTAAAAAAAATTTTGTAAAATACACATAACATAAAATTTAACACTTTATCATTTTTAAGTGCACGGATCAGTGGTATTCACATTGTTGTGCTACCATAGCCACCATCCACCTCCAGAACTCTTCATCTTGCAAAACTGAAACTCCGTACCTGTTAAACAATAAATCCCCATTCTCTCCTTTCCCCAGCCGCTGGCAACTACCATTCTATCTTCTGTCTCCACAAGTTTGACTACCTAGATACCTCACCCAAGTGGAATCATACAGTAATTGTTCTTTTGTGACTGTCTTATTTCACTTAGCATAATATCCTCAAAGTTCATCCATGTTGGAGCAGATGTCATTTTGTTTACCCATTTATCTGTCAGTAGATACCTAGGTTGCTTTCATCCTTTGGCTATTGTGAATAGTGCTGCTATGAACATAGATGTATAAATATTTCCTTGAGTCTCTGCTTTCAGTTTTTGGGGGGTATATATCCCAAATTGGAATTGCTGAATCATATAGTAATTCAATTTTTAAGGGTTTAACAAATGGCCTTACTGTTTTAACCTCTTTTAATTTTATGTCCTGATTAGGTAAAAAGAACGCTGCTCACCTCTTGCACCCCAACAAAGTTTCTGCTAACTTTTTAAGCCTTTTTTTTGTGGCCGCGCCCTGCAGCTTGCGGGATCTTAGTTCCACGACCAGGGATTGAACCCGGGCCACAGCAGTGAAAGTGCTGAGTCCTAACCACTGGACCGCCAGGGAACTCCATCTGCTAACTTTTTAAAACACTAATTCTTGTACTGACTGACCGAACTCTTTCAATAGTGTTCACTGAGTATAGAACCATATTAACTGGGTCCTCATGCTTTGCTTTCATTTAGAACTGGGAAAAAAGCTTGAGCCTGCTGCTTACAGTGTGACTTATGGACCAAATGCATGGATATTAGCTGAGAGAGTTCTAGAAGTGGAGAGTCTCAGGTCCCACCCCAGAGCTAATGAATCAGAATCTGCATTTTAACCAGATCCCCAGGTGATCGTTATACACATTAAAGTACTGGAGGAGCACTGACTTAGATGATTTCTCTTGCCCACCCCTCCTTTTTTAAAAAAAATGTGTAGACTTAGGGTGATCTCAGATATTATTATCTACTGTTTGTTGAGCAATCTTTCCTCTTTTATTGGGTGGTTGCCAGAGCTCAATGGATTAAGACTAAAAGAAAAAACCTTTTGATCACAGGTCATAGCAATGGTGAGGTCTGAAACATTCTAAGATTCAGGATGTCTGGGAAATCAATTATTTAGATGATATTAGGCTCAGGGTCAGAGTAAAAAAATTACCAAAATACAATAAACTTTTCAAGGGTAGAAATCACATCTTACATCCTCAGTCTAGTACTATATGTGGCACATAATAGATGTTGAATAAATGTTTGTTGAATCCAGTTTTTGCAGAACTAATAAAAACCAAGTCTGAGCTCTAGGCATGGGGGTCTGTAGTCATAATAGTCGACTGGTACGGTTATCGAGTGTCATAAGCAGTACCATTAACCCTTCTGGAGACTGAGGCCTTTTTTGAGGGTAGATCTGGGCATTTATATCTAGCTGTACTTTGACCTAAAGCAGCTCTGCCATAGGAGTCTGGAGAATTTTAAGTTCTGACAGTGAAGCTGGACCCTAAATAGAAAAAGGTAGTCTTTGGTCTTT
The DNA here is from genome assembly GCF_039906515.1 of Pseudorca crassidens. NCBI lineage: Eukaryota > Metazoa > Chordata > Mammalia > Artiodactyla > Delphinidae > Pseudorca > Pseudorca crassidens. The sequence continues at coordinate 27,442,100 of NC_090305.1, forward strand.
AGGAAATCACTTTTTAAAACAGCAAATGGTTGCTGAGAAAGGTGACCTAGCTTTGAGAAAACCCAATACATAAATATCAGAACTGCCAAAAGAGATCAATGTTACTGTCATGAAACTGCCTTAAATTTCCATCCCCAAACCTTATTTTAAAATAGTTTTATTTTAAAATGTTCTCTTCTTTAGGAAGAACATAAACTCTTTCAGGAAAGAGCTCTGGGAACTCTGTACTAGGACAGGTTGGGAACTCAAGTTATTACTAGAATGTTTCTGAAAGAAGATCTATTGCGCATACAATTCAAGGTCATCTAGCTACTAATTCTAATAAAAGAAAACACATAGCTAGGGTTTGTAATGTGTCCTTTTAATAAGGAAAAAAGAGTAGTGTTTTTCTTAAAGGTTCTGATGTTAGATGTTAAAACGAAGCTTATACAGTAAGCAGAGAGATTCAAGGGCAAAGAGGGAGCTAGGACTGGAAAAGAAGAGTCTCTTTAAGCGATTCAAGTAGTAGGTAAGATAGAAGAGAATCCAACTTTTGATTAACCTGGAAAGAGGTTGGTGATTTGCCTCAACAGTAGGGCTGAGTATCTCAAAGAAGTGTTGATACTTCAAAGAATATTGATTCCAGCCACCCAAAGTTTAACGATGTGGTACTTCAATGACTTTTAAACTATCATGTAGGAAATTTGACTTCAAGTTAGAATTCAGGATAAATCATAAAGAAAAGTTAAGAATCAGAAAAAGGTAATAGTTATAGGAATTTCCTTTTAATTTTTTTCTCTAAAATATGATATTGAAATGCATTAATTCAACTAATAGTCACTGAATACCCAAAAAACTGTTCTAAGGGCTATGGGAGATTAAAATAGAGGATTAATGTTCAAAACCTATAACTTAAGGCAGTGTATAAGAGCTACAGTTGTGCTAAAAACAGAACACTACCTGAGTATGGCAGGGGGGAGATCACTTCCTGCTGGGATAATGATGGAAGAGGTGACATCGAAACTGAGCTTTCATTGAAGGATTTTTGTAGCTAGATAGAGGAGGTGGTAAAGCTCTTTAGATAAAAGGATTGAACGAGCAAAGGCTTACAGTAAGCATTTATTTAGCCCCTACGAGTACCAGTCTCTATACTCTGACACTTTTTTTTTTTTTAAAAAAGATGAATGTGATACAGAAGTGTAATGAGAAAAAACATATGTGAGAAGTAGTGAACAGACCAGATTTGACATAGCAAAAGTTTCTCATACAGGGGAAGTATGGGAGATAGACCTGAGAAAGAAATTGAGGACCGTGATAGATATCCTTGAATACCTGGCTAAGTCTGACTATTGAAATAGCTAAATATAAAGAACAGAGGAAGTTATATTCTGGAGAGTTAAATGGAAAATCATTCCTAGTTTTAATTTGAATCTCAAAGCACATATTGGAGGGACCACCACCTGGTGGCAGAGTACTTACATTGCATCGTCTGTTATTAAGAGATGAATAAAGATTCTGAATGCTGAAACTACAAACCTTTATTTATAAAATGGTAAAGAACATGACCAAAAGATGAGATGATTATTGTACAAAAGTCATCTCTACCAGATTCCTTTCTAAATAGAAAAATCCCTGGGAGCATCTAAGATGATTTTTTTTCCTACAAATCCTGATATATTTTTAAGTAGAAAAATGGTGAGAATAATCCCTATTTATTTGTCCAAATTATTTTGACAACTAACAATTATAATTCCACCAACTGTCTAACGACAACATTAGGAAAAAGATTTAACAATTTTATTTTAGGGACATTTTAATCTTAAAACATTATTTGGCTCTATCCTTTAGCTGTATCTTGATTTGGTGGTGGTTACACATGTGATAAAATTGCGTAGAACTACACACACACACACACACGCACACACACACATAAAGCTGGAGAAATTTGACTATCTGAAATAGCTAAGATCTGAATAGGGTCTGTGGACTGTACCAGTGTACAATCAATTCCTGGTTTTGATATTGTGGTATAGTTATTTAAGATATTACCATTGGGAGAAACTGGGTGAAGGTTCATGGTACTTTTCTTTATGATTTTTCTGTAACTTCCTGTGTATCCATAATTATTTAAAAATAAAAGGTTAATTATAAATATTTAGCTCAACTTCTACAAACTTCAACTGCAGAAATAAAGTATAAATCGGTTTAGTACTTAATGAACATTTGTAACTTTTTATAAATTCTATCAAAGAAAGAATATACCTTAGAAATTAAAGGGACATTAGGTATGAACATTATACCCATTTTCTTTCTTAATTAAAAACGTACTCATCCAGACGGATGCATTTTGTTCTCACTTATTACTTATAGGTTTCTTTTTTTCTCTTTGAAATAAGTTTATACATTGAATGACATATTATTATTGCAGAAAAATCAGAACAAATCAGACAATTAAGAGAAGTATATGGAAGTATTATCACTTGGGCCCACTCAAATGGTATTTTTTTTTTCATCCGTCCACCCATCATCCATCCATTCAACAATTACGAACAAGTCTCTGCTCTGGATGCTATTTGATAATATAGATTAGTGAATGGTATAGCCTGTTGTGCCTTTTCTAATTTGCACAAGGACTCTCTGAAGGTTAGCGTTGGCTGAGAAGATAGATATATACAAGGAACTTACATTAGTGACTACTTCAAAATATTGCATTAAATGAATTTTTCTATATGTCTGACATATAAAAAACACTATGGAAATATTAGCTATTATTATTATCATCATCATCAACTGCTAGAATTTCTTATAAGTATTTGACCCAAAGGAAAGTAGCAGGGCATGATGATCACAGAATATAGAATTATAAAACCTTTGTTTTTCATTCAACAAACAATTTTGAGTGCCTTTGACATGCCAGGCACTGTTCTTGTGAAGGGGACTGGGAAAAAAACAGATGCCCCTCATACAGTTTACATGTATGAGTATTTTGAAAAAAAAAAAATCACCAAGATGAACTAATGAAATTTATTTTCATTTAATGGTTTTTAACTAGGTTCATTGTGCTAGATGGCAATGGAGAGTGTGGGAGATAAGACAGACAAGGAAGTTGAAGGCTATCTCTGTTCTCAAGAGTCTGTGGTATTAATAAAGAAGACATACTTTCACAAAGAAATAGCAGGACAAGATAATAAAGTGTCAAAATACATTGTACAGATAAAACATTTAGAGGGGGGAGAAATTGTTGAGGCCTGTGGTAATGAAGCAAATTTTTCTGGAATAAAGAGGACCTGAGCTGGGACTTCAAGGATGTATACATTCATATGCTGCTGTGAAATGACTTTTTGGATATGTCTTTGCAAGGCAAAGACTGGTTAGCTGCTCTCCAAATCTGCTTTCGCTTCCTTTTGAAAATACAGCAAAAGTTACATATAACACTTCCAGGCTTGGTCTCTGGAAACTCCATTGCTCTTCCATTTGCCTTCTTTCCTCCAAATGCTGGTGAGAACTTAGGGCAACCGTGGGAAGCCACATGCTGAAGTCTGCAGAGAACCCATGAGCCTGCATCCCTAAACCACTACATGGAGTCATCATACCCCCCGCTCCACATCAACTGCTGTTCTTTACTTGAATGAAAAATCATCTTTCTCACCTGTTTATTGGTTTGCCTGTTACAGCAGTTGGCTTTAATATACTATATACCATGACCAGATTGACTTTATTATTATTATTATTTTTTTAGCACATTTGACAGTGTGTCAATCCATAAAATACAACATGCAAACTCTGGATCAGCTGACAGTATTCAATCTATGGTGAGGTTATGGTGGGGTTGGGGTGGAGCTCCTGTCTGATCATTAACCAATTCTGATAAATTCAGAACTGGAGATTCGGGGCATGAACCTTTTGCTGAGATAGGGATACAAACGAGAGAAAAGGAGGTATTAAATGACTTGCCTAGTATCTTACCGGGGTATATGGGCGTGGTTGTGAAACTGCAGGAGAGCACGCACAACTCCTAACACCAAGGTTGCTTCACTTTCCATTATTTCAAGTAATCGTTGAATTTAGTCTAAATTCTCTTTTCAATCATGTGCCCGTGGCACAAACAGAAAAGCAATTTAGTTATCATCATTTTAAAATGACTATATTTAAAACCTATTATCCCCTCTACTTTATCTTCCCTGATTACAATCCAGCCTCCGTTCAATTCCTTGATGAAATTTGTCAAATAAAGCTTACCAGTAGATAAATACAAATGTTTGTAAGCTTTCCTTTTGGTGTGAGTCTAGTTCTGTCATTGACTTTATAGACTTCAGGTGGTCACGTGAATTTTTTTCACACATCATAGCTCATGACATGGCTGAATAAATAGCATTTCATGGAAGATGGGCTATCGTGTGGATTCGCATGCAGGTGCCAGGTGACCATAACTGGGCAGGTTGTCACAGCCGGAACACAAGTGAACAGATGAGAACGGTGGCAACAGAAGTGTAGACTCAGGACTTTAAATTAGACCCCGTATGTTTCCATTGCCTCCTGTCAATACTGACTCTTGACCTTTGGAAGACACTGAGCCTAAAGGAAGGGGAAGAGTAGTCTGAATGCTGGGTAGAGAATATGGGGGAGAAAGAGGTAAGTTTCAGCACATGTCTTGGTCTTTCAGTTAATTTTCTATGATTGACCCCTTTTTGTCTGGAGGTGCTTCTTTGTTTAGACATAGACACAGTGTCTTCTGTTTTAAAATGACTCAGGCAATTCTTTCCCCCCAGATATCAACAAAGTTAAGGAGAGATTCTAATATCCCTTGAGCCCTTGTCAATATCCTTGGGACTATCTGAGAAGTCTTTATAATAATTAAAGAAACTATGAAGGAAACGTTCTTTAGAGATTATATGCAACTACAGATGCTAACTAAGAAGGTTTAGTTTTTGAGTTCCTCTAGGAACGCAGTGGAAAGTAGTATGAACTTAGGCTATGGAAGCATTTGTGTTTTGGATGTCAGATGGGTTCCTAAGACAGCGTTCCAGGTCTTGCTGCCTTTCAGTGTGTCACCTAGAGAGCTGATGGACAGACAGAGGCACCGTATTCCTCACGTTTTTGTTCTGAGAAAAAGTACTGTCCAAACCACATCCTGTTACAATGCTGCGTCTAAGAGGATGCCTGGCACCAAAGCATTGAATTAGGAAGTGCCCCTTCCAGTAGTCAGACCCCTCACTTGCTGTGATAATGCTGTCAGATCTAGCCAGGGATCTAGCTCTGCCAGGTGGACCACAAAAAGGAGGGATGCTCTTCTTTTCACACAAACAGAAAAGATGCCTGTGCTAAGCTCCTTCACACTAGAAATTCACTCTTGCACATCTAATATCTCTCAATGATTCCTCCAAGGATTTAATTTCTTTAGACCTTAAGAGGTCTTTGAGGAGATAAAGAGCGCCGATTATCAGGCAGTCACTTGAAAAACAAGAGACAAAGGCAGAGGCGTCAGAACACGCACCAGTGTCTGCACACATCAATGGCTTTGTTATGATAGTAGATCACAGTAATTTTCAAATGTTATAATTTGGTAAATTGGATCTTCAAATAGGTGAGGAAGTTCACCTTAAAAAAAAAAACAATACTTTCACACAGAGACTGATTGCTCTTTTGTGTAGTTTCTCTTCTCGGAGTGTTTGTTGTGTGTGTTTCATGCTCTGCCCTTTGTTTTCCAGCCCCATAGAAAGTGTGCTCCTTTCTTCTGGCTTCTTATCACAGCTCTGCTCACCGAGGCAGAGCCGCCCCTGGAACTGTTCAATACATCTGACAGGCAGCTATCCTCCAGTGTACCTGCAAGATCCCCAGACATACTCCCTCCTCCTTGTTTCTAAGACACGGCCGGAGTTAATGAAAATTTATTAATGTTTACTGGTTTCAATTTGATATCATCAAAGGCAAGCATATTTTTCTGAAACATAGAACTATTTTCCTTCCTTCATTAGCAAAATTAAACAATCGACTTATAACTAATTTATTTGCTAAATCTTTTTAAGATTTTCACCTTTGACTTTTAAATAAAGGTATACACGTGTGCTATATTTTCAAGACAAATAGGTAATATTAATTTCATCACAAATTATAATAAAATATATAGTTGGGACTGCGGTGTGTGACTTGCCCCGGTTAGAGCTGATCTGCATAATTTATTTAACAGAAATAAATGGTCATATTTAGTGATTAGCCAAAGATAACCTGAAATTACTCACTTATCTTTTATAATATCAAAAAAGCATCCAGTCCTATGTGTGTCGAATCAAAGGCCTTGCTAATACTGATCGTCACTCAGCCTGCTATGGTTGGGTTTATTCCCATAATGCTCTGAACTTCCTTGTTCCTTCTCTCCTTCCTTCAATCCTCAATGCGACTATTGTGCCTTCTATAACTATCACTCCGTATCCAGGTAACTCCCTTACCTGCTCAGCCTCAGCCTTCAGACCTTTCTCCCTATCCTTCAGGTGAACTCCCATCCAGGCGCCAGGTCCTCTGAAGTCCTTCCAGGCAGGGGCTTTTTATGAAGAGTGGGTGTGCTTGGTGTCTATTGATCCTACAGTCTCTTTTAGACAATACCTCTCCCCCATCTTATACAATACCTGGATTCTTGAGGTGTATTTCCTCCCCTCCTCGGCGCAGTCACTCTACCTCATTTATTTATTTATTTACTTTTTTCACATCTTTATTGGAGTATAATTGCTTTACAACGGTGTGTACAGACGCTGTCATGTAGCTGCAGATCACTCTCACAAAGTATCTGGCTTTCATCCTGGGGATCCAATGTCCTTTGATGGCTCATCCAATAGCGTGGCCTCTCAATTCCTCAAACTCCCCATCTGCAACCATCTTCACTGCTTCATTAGCTCACACTTGGACCTTATCAGCAGAGACGAGTTCTCCCCCTTCAAAATCACTATTTTAGCTCTCTGATCATAGTGTTTTCTCCCTTCTGTTGCTTGTTCAATACCTGTACCTCATCAGAACCTGCGGTCTACTGATCACTCTAGTTTTGCCCTCTTCATCAGTTTTCTTTTGTCACTTCCCTCCATTTTCAGCTTATATTCAGATGGCTTGTCATCTCAAAACCCTCTAAGGGATGTTAAATAATTACTTGATCCTCTCTTTTTTTGTTCTCTTCTTCTGGAAGAATTGCAGCCTTCTTCTTCTTGGAAAATTCTGTACGCCTATTTTTAGAAGCTAAGAGCTGTGGAAGAAAACCCCACTACAGGGGTAAAATGGTTTCACTTAAACTCCTAATCAATTTCAAGTGTTTGTCAACACTGACCAATAATACGAGAGCAACTCACTCTCCCACTTACCATAATGCCTATTTCAAGTCTTTTCTGGGCTCCTTAAATCGGTGATTCTGGTCTTTACCCTCCTCTCTTCACTTACCTCTAGTTTTATAGAGAAAATACTCACCATCTTTTGGGAGTTTCCTCATTTCCCCATATGAAGCACCAAAACCTATTAGCATCTGTCGTTAGTCCATCCTCTTCATTTCCGTTACGTTAGAGCATTAGAGCACTCTCCCTCTTTTTTTTTGGCTGTGCCATGTGGCTTTTGGGATCTTAGTTCCCAGACCAGGGATTGAATCCAGGCCTGAGCAGTGGAAGTGTCGAGTCTTAACCACTGGACTGCCAGGTATCTCCCACTCTCCCTCTTCTTTTTGTTTTTTTTTTAAATTATTTATTTTTGGCTGGGTTGGGTTTTTTTGTTGCTGCGCGTAGGCTTTCTCTAGTTGCAGTGAGCGGGGGCTACTCTTCATTGTGGTGTGTCGGCTTCTCCTTGCGGTGGCTTCTCTTGTTACGGAGCATGGGCTCTAGGCGCACGGGCTTCAGTAGTTGTGACTCATGGGCTCAGTAGTTGTGGCTCATGGGCTCTAGAGCGCAGGCTCAGTAGTTGTGGTGCATGGGCTTAGTTGCTCTGCAGTATGTGGGATCTTCCCGGACTAGGGATCAAACCCGTGTCCCCTGCATTGGAAGGCGGATTCTTAACCATTGCACCACCAGGGAAGTCCCTCTCCCTCTTCTTAAGGTTAATCTATCCTTGGATTTGAGCCCATCTCTTCCTCTGAAACTACTCTGTTTTTTCCTTGCTTATATTTCAACCTCTCTAATTCTGATGGATCCTTCTGGCTGTCTTTTAAAAGCTTCATATTTCCCACTAAAAATAAGTTACTGAGCCCTTCATTTCTTTCCTTTAGTGGCCAACCTACCTCTTTCTCTTCAAATATCAACTTCACATAGTGTTGTCTACATTGTTTCTTTTTTAATGAATCCATTCATCGAACAAATATTTATTTAATAGCTACTATATACCATGTACTGTTCTAAAACTGATTTGAGATTTATGATCATTGATAAAGTATAAAGAATTCAAAATGATTTTGGGGGGTGAAACTTAATTCAAGTTTCTTCATCCAAACTATCATATGCCAATAACATAACTACAATGGCTGTCAGTAAGGACTTTTTCCTGACTCTCATCTTTGTTTGGCATATCCCTATTTTTCTTTTTTGTTTTATTGTGTTAATCAGCCCTTGTTTACTGTGACAGCCAACTCAATCTGTGTCTGTGTCAACATTATACTTTATTGTTTTTCATTTATGTTACATAATCTATTAGGTCACTTGAACCACACAAAAGATGCTGAGATATCCTGCTCTTTGGCGGAAATAGATTTTCATGGGGTATGAGGAATATGATTCTCTCATTTCTGCAGGGAGAGAAGTTCTCTGTGAAGTGTTTAGATGACATCTCTAAAGAGTTACTGAGAGCACTGTATTGATATTGGCATGTGGGTTACTTATACGGTTTCTCACTCTAACTTCCATGAGCTCTTTGCACACCTGGAGGTACTGTGGGCACAACACAGTAAAAATATGGACAGAAAGTAGTTTTATACTGAAGTTCAACACATGCCAAAATATAGGTTCTCTGCCTTTACATCAAGAAATGCAGCTTTTGTCAGTGTCTGGGGAGTTTAGGGTGAATATCCAACACCAGTTTAGATTGTAATAGTTATTCCTGGCAAATGTTAGAGCTCTGTAACTCCCATTTTCAGGATCCAAATGCTTTAATGCAACTCCAGCGTTGCTTAGACCCCTTTGCTATGTATCCCTTACGGGGAAGAACTCTTCCATCATTCTGACCCTATTCCTTCTGTAAAATAAATACATCCTAGGGTCTTTTCCCTCAAGACTCTACCTTGATCCATGGCTCAGGACACTAATGAGTGATTGATATCTGATGACATTTCAGGAAACGTAATTGCTTTAAGCAAGATCGGTTTAGAAGGTCTTAATGGTGAGATACAGAGGATATGACAAACTAAAGTGGGAGATTTAAAAAATTTGATGAGGGATATTTTACGACCTTGAAAGTATAACTCATAAATCAACTATGCATGTGCTGGACTTGCTAGAACATTAGGTACTACAAAAACACAAAATAATAGACAAACACAGCCCTCAAACTTAAGCCTGTTGATAATATTGTTTCTCTAGAGCCATATGTCCATGCATTCTTATTTTCTTGCACATGCAACAATCCAATTCAGGTGTTCCTGATTGGTGTGTGGGTTTCCTCCATGTGGTGATTCAGGGATCCAGTCTGCTATGGGCTTGTGATTTTACTATCCTCTGGGGCACCAGTCTTCTTCATTCAATGGACAGATGGGAAGAATGAGGATAGAGAATGTATATTCACTCAATCATCTGCAGCAGCATACCATTTCTGCTATTATGTTGTCAAGAATGAGTCATACAGCTCCTTTACATACGAAGAACCTGAGAAACAGCTCACCCTCAATAATTCTTATGACTACTCTACACTATGGAAAGGGGTGCAGAAATTTTTGGTGAACTAAGGAGTCATTTGCTGTAATGATATTACAGAAAGCTTCCAGAATATAAACTAATATATCTGAAGAAGTGAACATGTATTTGTATTCACTTACATAATTGAGTCTCATTTAACATTGTTGTGTAATTGTATCAGTTCTCTAACTTGGAGTTTTAAATGCTGCAGGGACCGGATTGTTAGTACCATTTCATGAAGTACCACCTACTCTAGTTGGATCAGTGACTAAGATATTTTAAGGATCTATGTTGTTCTTTGATGTTTCACTGAATCTTTTTTCATGTTAGGAAACCTGCTGGTAAGCTCATGGCTACTAAACATAGAGGCTTGGGGTTTGACTGGAGAGAAGAATCAATTTATTTTTGTTAAAGTTCAGCTTTGGTCATCTATGTCATTAGACCAGACTCCCAGAAACACATCTCTATGTGTGTTTCCTCTAGGCTAGATTATACAAATCCCTTCTTGCTGGCCACTGAATAAATTGCTCTTTGAATTTGCTTCTTTTTTTTTAATGTTCATCTGCTATTCTATCTTATGTAGAGGAACCATGTTTTGCTACCATCACTCCATGTCATTATTACTACTATATGCTAAACTCTGAGTGAATATCATAATTTGAAGTTTCTAATATCAGAATCATATGCATACTCACTCAAAGAAATAAAATATTTTAAGAAAACACTGGCATTAAAATGAATTCCAGAATTCATGTTTTATTTCTCATTCAATGAATAACCCAGACTGAATTATTTCCTGGGTTTAAGGCACATACTTGTTTGAGATCTTTCTTAATTTCCTTATACAGATGTTCTACCAAATATGATGCATTCTGAATAATTCTTAAAAAGGGCAAGCCATAGTGTAAACATAAGGACTTTTAAAAATCCACCTTAACTTAGGGAATGATGTTTTAATAATGCAATAAGGAATTAACATCTTTATTAAGTTATAACCTGTACTCACTCTCAAATTATTTTTTAATGCATTTTTCCTGCTTCCCAATATTGAAGATTTTTTCCCCATCACATACTCTCATCTATGTGAGAGAAGAGTTGCTGTGATGCCTTGGAAATAGTTGAATAGTTCTCTGGATAAATTCTGAGTTAAAAACAAAAAAAGCATGTGTAAGGAATACCAAGAATTGAGATGTATGTGACAGTTGGGGATGCGTGGTGTAAGGTACCCAATAGCCCATCTACTCTATCTTTTATCACGTTGGCAGATGGGGAAATTTGCCTCACTTTATATCTTCTTTTTTTCTTCCATCATGAACTAGCTATTTAAATGTGGGGAAATGCAAAGTAGTAAGACACTCAGTTCCTGATGCTCAACTGGGTCAAGGGATGTGAGTGCCCCCTCCCCGCCCCATGACCAGCTGATGTCACACTGCCACACCTCCCCTTGTCTCCTGAGCTAGAGGGAAATTACAAGTCCTAAGCCTGGGATGTAGTTTTCCTGATGGTTTCAAAGTTAGTTAAAGAGTAATTGTTAATTGTAATGGTTAATTTTATGTGTCAACTTGGCTGGATCATGGTGGCCAGATATTTGGTCAAACATTATTCTGGATATTTCAGTGAAAGTATTTTTGGATGAGATTAACACTTAAATCGGTAGACTTTGAACAAAGCAGATTACCCTCCACGATATTACATTACAGGAAAAATGTAAAATCTAGTAAAAAGTCACCCATAACTTCATCAACACCCTAAAACAGAGATTCTAATTATTCTGTTAAAGTTAGACAGTATGTTTCTTCTCCACCTAATATATATTGTATCATAATCATTTCCTTGTTCCTTAGAAGTCTTTATAATCCTATAAAGAAGGCTTTATAATCATAGCTGTGAGATTTTCTACAGAGTGACGGTACCATAATTAACTATCCTCTCGTTAATGGAAATTCAAACTATTTTCAGTTTTTCTCTATTATAGAATACATCATTCAGTGGTCTACCATTAAAATGGACACCAATCTAAGTATTTAAAACAGAGAATTTAGTGCAGGAAATTTGTTACTCAGGTGATGGAAGTGCAGAAGAGCAGAATTGTGGGAGGAAGATGAGGCATCCCAGAGATTAGCAAGAGCAAAATGTTACTTCCAACCCTAGGCTTAAGACAAAGGTGGATGGGGTTATGTTACCTAAGCTCAGAGACTGGAGTCACCCAGTTAAAGCTGGAACCATTGTGGGAATGCTGAGGCAGAGAATGGGCATGGAGAGAAAAACTTTGGCTTCTTTCTTCCTCCTGCCGTCCATTTTTCAACATTGTGTCTGTGATATAGTGACTTATAAGAAATATGTATTTGGTCTTTGTCCTGTTTCTGGTACAGAGCTCCTAAAACCTTGGAATTTCCTAAGTGATGAGAGCCATGAATATGTTTTTCTTTTGTTAATGAAGCGACTTTGGACCCCACCTAAGGATGGGGGCTGGTATCCTGGAAACCCAACCTTGTGATTGGAGGGTTGGAGCCTTCAGTCCCACCCCCTGACCTCATGCTAGACACTAGGATCCGAGTGTGAGGGCAGCTGGCAGGAGACTACTGAAATACTATCATTTGCTTTTTAACCTCTCTAGATATTCTAACTTTAAGGTTATTTTACATGGAGGATGGAATTTATTAAGCAAAGACAATGTATTATAAAATTTTGCAGATCTACTTCTTCATACAAAGGAGTGAAGCAAAGAACCAGAATATGTATATGTACCTCTTATTGAACTAACTATTCAATATGGCTGTTGGCACCCTTAAAAAACAAACATCACACATATCTCAGAGGCCAAATTCATCTTTTAGATACTGAAAAGGACTGCATTGCTTTTATTTTTATTTTATTTTATTCTATTTTTTTGTGGTACGCGGGCCTCTCCCTGTTGTGGCCTCTCGCTATTGTGGCCTCTCGCGTTGCGGAGCACAGGCTCCGGACGCGCAGGCTCCGGACGCGCAGGCTCAGTGGCCATGGCCCACGGGCCCAGCCGCTCCGCAGCATGTGGGATCTTCCCAGACCGGGGCACGAACCTGTGTCCTTTACATCGGCAGGCGGACTCTCAATCACTGCGCCACCAGGGAAGCCCCGGGAAGCCCCTACATTACTTTTAAACTGAGAGCTTGAATGGTGTCAAATGTTCAGATCTCCCTGTCTTCGACTTGCTTAAGAAGTGAATGATGCATATAAGGGTTCCTTCTTCCACAAAGGAAGTTTTCATAAACTTTTGAGCTCAAAGGCCAACAGTGAAAAGCAATGCACTTTTGTGTTTCTAATGGTTCCCATATAGCAATTATAAAGACAGAGAAATCTTTATTATGTTTGGAAGTTATAGTATATACTACTGAATTTAAAAGTGGCCTGACAACTGGCATTGCTTTATTCTCTCCTTGCAAAGGACCACCACCAGCGACATGTAACTTAAAGGTGATAACTTAAAAGTCCATAGTGTAGTCTTGCAGAAATTGTGAGAAAGTTAAAGAGAATAGATCTAGCTCTTAGCCTAGGTTCTATCACAATCTTTGTGCAAAAACTTAGAAAATTCCTTTAAACTTGATTTACTCTATTTGGAAAATAATGCACAGAACTTTAATTAGGTTAGTATTGGAGGAAAGGACAGGCATTCATTCTGCATTTTAATTATGCCAAAGGGGCTTTTGTCTACATATTATATCTTTGATCATGATTTGATGCCTGATATATTTAAGTCCATATAGAATAGAAACTAATCTTATTAAAATGGGGTTACTATAACACTACCTTATATCACTAGAGGGCAGTATGACAAATTAGACTATCTCCGTAAAATGTTCTGTATGTAAAATACCCTAGATGAGTTGGAGAAAGGTGATATGTAAATTTAAGTTATTCTGTTACAACATTAATTTTTTCTTTTTGGCCACACTGGGTCTTTGTTGCTGTGCATGGGCTTTCTCTAGTCGTGGCGAGTTGGGGTTACTCTTCTTTGTGGTGCGTGGGCTTCTCACTGCAGTGGCTTCTCTTGTTGCAGAGCATGGGCTCTAGGGTGCACGGGCTTCAGTAGTTGTGGTGCATGGGCTCAGTAGTTGTGGCTTGCAGGCTCAGTAGTTTTGGCTCGTGGGCTCTAGAGCGCAGGCTCAGTAGTTGAGGCGTACGGTCTTAGTTGTTCCACGGCATGTGGGATCTTCCTGGGCCAGGGACCTGACCCACATCCCCTGCATTGGCAGGCGGATTCTTAACCGCTGCGCCACCAGGGAAGTCCCCTGTTACAACATTCTGTGATTTTATAGTCTTAGAACATACATAATTAGAAGTCATCACCAAATATTTTGTTATTATTATCCCAAAAGTCATTTAGTCAGTAAGTGGTAGAACCAGGATTCAGAAACAAATTGTCTGCTCACAGGTCCTGAGCCCCTTACCCTTATATATCATATGCTCAGCTGGGGTGTAGATTTTCGGTGCAGTAAGAGTTCAAAGACAGAAGAGATCTTTACTAAGGGGTGGAGTGATATTAAAGTAAAATATACAATAAGAAAACATTCTAGACTGAACTGAGTCTTAACTGCTACCTCAAGTGTGGTTTGTAAGTATGTGGTTGAAAATTTAAAATTTTTATATTAGATATTCAAAGATCTTCACATATATCAATTTTATTCCTCTACAAAACAGACTTAGGTAGTAAAACCGTGCTATTGATTGATACACTCTTCTGGCTTCAGTTTTCTTTCTATGCATGGAAGAACTTGGAATACATGTGGGTTACCATTACCATTAGCTCTTCCCATTTGTAAAAATCTTGATTCTATAAATTTAAAGTACAAGGAATATTAAGTTCATATAGAAATTGAAATTCCAACTGATGAAACACTTATGACCTCTAGGTTATGAGTGATTGAGTGATAAAGAAGAAATGAGGGAATTCCCTGGCGGTGCAGTGGTTGGGACTCTGCACTTTCACTGCCAGGAGCGTGGGTTGGATCCCTGGCTGGGGAGCTAAGATCTCACCAGTTGTGCGGTGCAGCCAAAAAAACAAAAAAAGGCAAATGAGACTTGCAACTTTCCTTTCCTTCAGGCACAGGGTCATGGGGGTTGAGTGTATTCTCACTTCCATTAAACTTAGGATCCATCGTAATACAGAGACTTACCCAAGTAACTTGTGTTCATGGTATATCATCAGGATTCTTCTCTGGTGTTCACTCATACATATTGCTCTACATTATGTCATAAAATCCTTGGGAAACTGCTCAGTTGAAGTCCGAGAGCCTGGTACCTTTGTATAATATTCTTCTCTTGGGAGTAGATGTGGCTAGTAGATTATGGTCCTTGTTCTTAAGCAGAGAATGTCATATACCCTCTGCTCTTTCCTAAAAGCAAGGCTACGTATTCACATGGAGGGGACATGGATAACATTTCCAAATATTTTGCTTAACCATCAGGAATCTTGATTGCTGTCTTTTAAAATATTATACATTCATGGATAGATTAGGGGGAAAATTAGCCCTTTATATTCCAAATAAGGCAAAAGAACGTTATTATTGGAATCAATCAAAACCCCACAATTTCTGCCCTTGAAAAAAATATTAAAACTAAAAAGTTAGTTTACCTTTTCCATTCGTTGGACCTCCATTTGTTAGGGGTTGGGCTAGAAGCTGGGACCAGGCCCAGGACATCAGCCCCTATCACTAAGGAAAGTCCACTCCTGAGTTTGGGAATGTCTGGGTTTTAGAAGAGTCATCTCTCTGGGCTGGAGGCAGTGCTGAGCAGCTTAACCTCTAGATATCCTTTGATACTGCATGCATTTGATACATAATACAGGGTTTGTGAATGCATTCACCAGCAGCCTTTTGTTTTTTGGGGGTTTTTTTGCGGTACGCGGGCCTCTCACTGTTGTGGCCTCTCCCGTCAAAATTTCCCATCAAAAATTTTCAGCTTTCTACCACTGAGTATGATGTTGGCTGTAGGTTTGTCATATGTGGTCTTTATCATGTTGAGGTTTGCTCCCTCTATACCTTCTTTGTTGAGAGTTTTTATCACAAATGGATGTTAAATGTTGTCAAAAGCTTTTTCTGCATCTAATAAGATGATCATATAATTTTTATTTTTCAATTTGTTAATATGGCATATCACATTGATTTCTGGATTTTGAGTCATTCTTGCATCCCTGGGACAAATCTCACTTGGTCATGGTGTATGATTCTTTTAACGTATTGTTGAACTAAGTTCACTAATATCTTGTTGAGGATTTTTGCGTCTAACTTCATCATTGATGTTGGGTTGTAATTTTGTTTTTTTCACGTTATCTTGTCTGGTTCTGGTATCAAGGTGATGCTGACCTCATAGAATGTGTTTGGAAGTGTTCTTTCCTCTGAAATTTTCTGCAATAGCTTGAGAAGGATAGGTGCTACATGTTTGGTAGCTTTCATCTATGAATCTGTCTGCTCTTGGACTTTTGTTTCTTGGAATTTTTTTTTTATTACTGATTCAATTTCCTTATTAGGAATCAGTCTGAAATTCATATTTTTATTTCTTCCTGGTTCAGTCTTGGGAGATTTTATGTTTCTAAGGATTTACCCATTTCTTCTAGGTTTTCCAGTTTGTTGGAGTATAATTGTTTGTAGTAATCTGTTATAATCCTTTCTGTGGTGTCAGTTGTAACTTTTATTTCTGATTTTATTTGAGCTATCCTTTTTTTTTCTTAATGCGTCAGCTAAAGGTTTAGCAATTTTGTTTATCTTTTCAAGGAACCAGATCTTAGTTTCATTGATCTTTTCTATTTTTTTTTAGTGTGTATTTCATTTATTTCTGCTTTGATCTTTATTATTCCTTTCCTTCTACTAACTATGGGGTTTGTTTATTCTTCCTTTCCTAGTTTCTTTAGTTGTAAGGCTAGATTGTTAATTTGCGATTTTTCTTGTTTAATGAGGTAGGCTCGTATCACTGTAAATGTCACTCTTAAATTGCTTTTGCTGCTTCTCATAGATTTTGCCCCTGTTACTTATATTGTTTTTCTTTTGGACTGGCACCTTTCTATGCTTAATCTTTCAACATCTTCTAGCTTGGCTACATTGACTGAAGAGGGTGTGGTTTTACTGTCCCTTCCAAGTGATTTGCAAACAGCTTTAACAGGTTGTTATTTTCAGACCTGTCCAGTAGGGGTTGCTGTAGTTGTAAAATGGATTTTGTTAAACTTACAATAATAGCATTGAGAGGATGGTCCTTGGTTGTGCACAGGTCCCATGCAGCACACTTAAGACAGGGCTCTGGATTAGTGTTTCTCGAATTTAGACTATTCGCTTCAGAATCACCTGGAGTATTGGGGCCCTAAGGCCTCCTGAGTGAGAATATGCATTTGAAGCAAAGTCTCCCTGTACTTCTTGTGTGCAAACTAAAATTTGATTAACATTGTTGTCAGAGATGGAGTCATCAAAGTATGGTGCTTATCTTTAAAACAGTAACAACATGTTTGTATGTGATTAAAATAGTGAATCATACTAGAATGTGATCTCGTCCAGAACAGGAGCTGTAGCTCATTTGTTTCTGTACAAAGTAGGTGCTCAAAAGATATTTTAGACATGAATATTAAACTAAATCTACCAACGTGCATCTCAGGCAGCCCATCTTGGCCAAATGGGGGATTGAATGGTTTAAATACACGTGGGTCTGGCTTTAATAGTCTTATCCTGTATAATGATCATGGAGCTAAGGAAATAATTATGAAATATTAGAGGTGG
The DNA here is from genome assembly GCF_039906515.1 of Pseudorca crassidens. Classification (NCBI taxonomy): domain Eukaryota; kingdom Metazoa; phylum Chordata; class Mammalia; order Artiodactyla; family Delphinidae; genus Pseudorca; species Pseudorca crassidens. The sequence continues at coordinate 27,459,663 of NC_090305.1, forward strand.
TTGAGAAACTGGAATCAACCCTTCATTTTATAGATGGGAAAACTTAGACCTACCGTTGTTGAGACTTAGCTGAGCTTTCAGAGCTAGTTAGAAATGGACCCCGGAGCAGAATTTATGACTTCAAACTCCTAGATTATTCCTCTACCACTATAACCTCTCAGATAACTTTCATTTTTTTTTTTTTTTTTTCGGTACGCGGGCCTCTCACTGTTGTGGCCTCTCCCGTTGCGGAGCACAGGCTCCGGATGCGCAGGCTCAGCGGCCATGGCTCACGGGCCCAGCCACTCCGCGGCATGTGGGATCTTCCCAGACCGGGGCACGAACCCGTGTCCCCTGCATCGGCAGGCGGACTCTCAACCACTGCGCCACCAGGGAACTCCCAAACTTTCGTTTTTGATGCTTAATGGAAAGGTACTTACACAATCCTAGTTAAGTTAGTTTTATTTTTAAGTGCCAGCATGAACAGTCCATTGTGTGGCTATAAAAAAAATCATGTCAATTTTGTGTAGATACTGCTTAATATTTTAAAGCAAGGTTGATATCTACAAATGGTATCAGATGGGAAAGCCCAAGATGAAGGCGAGTGGACCCCTGTCTTTATGGCCCTTCAGTAAGTTCTCAAAGCCTATTCTTGCCAATTGTAAGACCAGCTCCTTACCAGGCCAGGTTTCACTCCTGGCATCCCTTACTTTTCCATGCTGCCAGTACCTTTTCTGTGGAGATTAAGAGACAAGCATCCCATCCAGACAGAGGAGGTTTCCTATCCTGGTTCTGTCACTGTTTTTGTTTTTTTTTTTTTCAGCCACGCCGGAAGGTTTGTGGGATCTTAGTTCCCTGACCAGGTATTGAACCTGGGCCTCGGCAGTAAAAGCCCCTAGTCCCAACCACTGGACCACCAGGGACTTCCCTGCCACTTTCTGGTTCTGTGCTTTTTTACCTCATTGTGCCTCAATCTCCTCAATGATAGAATGGAGGTAATACAGGTGCCTGCCTCCTAGGGTTTTTGTGAGGAATAAATGAGCTAATGAAGTAAAGCCCTTAAACCTGAATCAGGAACATGCGAGGCACTTAAGAAACGTTGGCTTTTGTATATTTTCTGCCTTTCCATTCCTCTGCCATTGTTGCTCTCCTTCAGAAGTTGAAATAACAGAAAGTTTAGATTGAAAGGAGCTGTGACTCTTTTAAGGCGAACTTTTACACGCACAGAAACTAAAGCTAAGAGTTGTCTAGGTTTCCTGAGGTTACATGGTTAGAGAGAGAAGTGACATGAGAAGCTGATTATCTCGTTTCCGTGATCACGTGGGATTTCAGTGGGTGGAGGGTGAAGGCTGGAGCAGACTCTTCATTTCCTTCTGCCTTCCTTCCTCCCTGCCCTGAAGCAGGGGTAGCAACTTTTAGCTCAGGGTAACTTGTGTTGGTGTTTTAGGATGGCTGGTCCGCTTTACAACAGGTATTGATGCTCTTGTTAATACTGTTGAATGATTTTTTTTAAATTATCTATTTTGTGGTCTAAGAAATGCCTAGTTCTGTGAATCAGGTGAAATCCATACTTCTTTACTTCAGGTCATCTTCAAACATGGATGGGATATTTTTTTCAATTGTATGTAGATAATATGAAAAAGTTAAGAAATAAATGGAGAGTTAAATGTAAAGAACTGAATCTTTGCAGTTTCAAAATTCTCTGAAGGACTTCATTCTAACTGCTAAACATTAGTGATTTCTCAGTTGGTGTTTGGAGTCTGTAAAAAGACCAGAGCTTCTTAGAAATAAGCAAGTGGTACTAACAATAGAGCATTAACAATTGTTGCTGCTTTGTCACAGTTTCTGTTACCGAAAAAAATTTTCTTCTTCTGTGATGTCTGCCCAACATTTCAAGAATTAGGAAGGTAGTGGTGTTGCTCTGTAGACTTGCGAAATGTGCTTCAGACTTCTAAAATTTAAAATTATCAGGAGGTGTTTATTATGGTTTTATTTAATAAAATGGGAAATTAATGCCTTGATGAAACCATCTCTTGTAATATTATCTAATAAATGATATTATAACATGACATTCTAATCTCAATATTGCTTAGATAAGAGAGAGAGAGAGAGAGAGCACACATGCAAAGTATACACACTTAAATTGGCAATTCATAATAAATGTGGAGGTTACACCTTGAAAAATGGGCTACTGGGAAAAACAAACAAACAAACAAAAAAACCAAGGCAAGCCAGACTTCTATGTGAGAATAATTATATCATGTAATTTGCATGAAATATATTTAAACTAAAGAAATAATTCTAAATTATTCATAGCATAAGGTTGACTTTGTATTGCCATTATTCCCTACATAAAATATATGCTATAAATCATGCTTTTTTAAAAAAATTTTTTTGCAGTACGCAGGCCTCTCACTGTTGTGGCCTCTCCCATTGCGGAGCACAGGCTCCGGACGCGCAGGCTCAGCGGCCATGGCTCACGGGCCCAGCTGCTCCGCGGCATGTGGGATCCTCTCGGACTCGGGCACGAACCCGCGTCCCCTGTATCGGCAGGTGCACTCTCAACCACTGCACCACCAGGGAAGCCCTATAAATCATGCTTTTAACGTAGAGGAGAGCTGAGATGAAAATACAGTTTTCTCCCAGATGTACTAAATGCAATTGAATATTCCACATTGAGAGAGGTAATTCTCAATTACAGCATATTGGAATTACTTGATAATCCATTATATGTTAGTAGTTTAAACAAAATGTTCCTCTTTACAACAAATTAACTTTTCTTCCAAGGATGTATTTCTCCTCTTTGTGTAAGGTAATAACGATTTATTTATAAACTATAAAACATATATAGCACTGCTATGCCTACAGCACTCAGAAATTAGTAGGCTCTATATTCATTAAAGAGAAGTAATTACTTTCCAGATATCTTGCCTACGATCTTTTATTGACCTCATAATGCAATTGCTATGCTTAATACGTGATGCAGCTGTTTATGCAATGCTTTTCACAACATATGAGTTGGCTACACAAGTTCAATAATAATTCAAACAGGCACAGCTGCTTAGTAAGCTTAACAGACAGGAACACAGAGTCCACTGTACATGGGAAAATAGCAGTTGAGAGCCCCAAGGATATGGAAGAGGAGGGCAAAAATGATAGAATGTTTTTATGGTAATTGATTTGTAATTGTTACTGCCCACGTTTGGTCTCATTGGGAAATAACAGTTTCTGAGGATAGTCACTGAAATCATTTGAATTCTGATTTGGGGAAGATATTTGCAGAGTTGGGCTTTGTTTTCTTCAAGATGCCACAGAAATATTCATAGATCACTATGGACGTGAAAATATAGGAGCAGTAACAGCGACGATAATATGACAATAATTTCTCCTTCCTTGGGGGTTATTTGTTCTGTGTGTGCTTTATGTTGTGTTACAGGGTTTTCCTCCAGTATTTTCTGACACTATAAAGAAGACATTAATTTGAAATAAAAGTGTGAGTGCAAACTTCATGGGGATAGCAAGCACAATTGAAAAAGTATGTTACGTAGATTTAAATAAGTTTGGAATGGGGACTGCTTTCTATTAACTTTGTAAATTACCAGGCTTATTTAAAAGAAACATTTGAACCATCTATATGAATAGATGTTTCTATATATGTCTCAATATATACACACACATATATGCTTATACCTGTGTACATTAAATGAGCACTTCAAGCAAGCAGGTGAAAAAATACAAGGAAATGCTTTTTTTAAGTATGCTTTAAAGTTGAAATAATACATGAATTACTTTGCTGTGTACTGTATCAAAATCTACTGTTTGTTGAGAAATATGTTATTATTTTAGTTTATTTCTGCTTATAATTTTAATCCAGATTAAGAACATATTCTGAGATGGGAAAATGGACTATTCTGATAAAACCTTCTTCATATACAAATGATCTTTATTTTTAGAAACTCTTAAAGAGGGCAAAAACCTAAGTATCCATCTTATTGTTTTAGTTTTTTCTTGTTCACCAAAGACAATTCAGGCAACATTTGAAAGTATTTATTAAGATGATGACGTGATTAAATCTAAAACCTTGGTATTCAACCACTTTAAAATTAGACTGTAACTTTGGGAAAATACTAATCAGTGTTCTCTGCTCAGCATTGGTATCATATGGTAGCATCATTTTTTATTAACATAATACAAATAACCTGTGCCGTGCTACCCCTTTCATTGCTCGCGGCTTCAGAATCAAAATGTCACAGCAAATTTTACTTTCACTAATAGATTGAGACTTGTACGTTACATTAGTACCAGTGAACAGTGGTGTGGTACTATGCCCAAACAGCAAAGGCAGGCACACACAACAATATACTAAATTACAGCTTGCCTCTCCTTTGTCCCCAAACAATAGCAGAAGGGTGAGAAGTTTGGGTAGGTAGTTTATTACCTTGTTGGAGAAAAGTTCACCTTTCTGCGCCTTCTCTATATGCATTGTCAAAATATCACATTATACATTCACTGGAAGTGAACTTACTGCTAAATACCCATTAGGTTCCCAGGAGATGCCTTACATTAATTGTTTAGTGAAAGCACCCTTAGGCTATCACCGGGGAAGCACATTAAATGCATAAAAAGAGAAGTCGACAGAGATCCCTGTAGAACAAGATGCATCTACCAAGCTCAAGTCTTCTCCAGGAAGAATCCTATGAGGCCGTGTTGAGAATGGTCATCTGGGGTGGGGGTAGTTTTTCTTCTTTTTCTTTTTCCTACTAATACAAACAAAATTAATAGGAGAAAAAAAACGATGCGAGAAAATGATTAGAAAAAGACTGCTCAGGAATTGTAAACAGAATTCGCTTCTAGGTCTTGGTTCTGGTGCATCAATGCAGTTTGCAGACAGAAAAAATTGCAAAAGTTAGAGATGAAGGGTATGATTCTCCCAAAGGTATTATAAAAGAGAAATGATAGTAAACAATAGAGAGGGGAAATTCAAGTTTTAAAGTAAATGAGAAGAAAGAGACTGGTAACAAAGTTACAGGCTAATGGCCAAATAGGCTGATGTAGGAAAAAAAGTCAAGCCACAACTGAATGACAGTGAATTCCGGCAAAATACGTTTTCATGTCTGTCTGCCACATTGCATCTGAATACGTTTTCTGTTCTGAATATAGCACGGATTTTTATCACTCCCTTGTTTAATTACAATTGCTGGTGAAACTATTGTACGTCTATTATGCACTATTATGTTTGTTTATTTCACATCATTTTTTTTAGAACGTTTCTAAAAAGGAAATGTAAAAAAGCAAACGGAATATGTGCTTGGCGTCTTAAATCCCCCCACCGCCTTTTTTTTTGGCCTGCATTACTGAGAAAATTCCACTAGAGGGGGCACTAGTAAAACAAGAAGCAAGATAGAACAAGACTTTAACTTTATCCTTCTTTTCTCTTAGAGGTGACAAAGTCTCACCCTCTTCCTTTCTCATACCTGGACAGGAATATTTTGAGGAGGTTCCAGGGAAGCAGTGAAGTTGCCACATGGAAGGAATCTTTAGGTCTTTAAAATATTTCTGTTAATATCGGCTTCTTATTTTAATATTAACACGCTGCAGTCAAGTTTCAACCAAGAGAGCAAGAATTCTTGGTTAAATACAGATAGGATTTCATATATATGTATTCTGACTGCTGAAGGCTGAAGTCATAAAGAAGAGATGTTTCAGTGACTTTTCTTTAGTGATTCCTATCATTACATAAGCAACTGAAAGATGAGGATTATTATTTAGTTGTCAAATTGAATTTACCCACGTCACAGGCGTGGTCTTAACTTTAGTTCACCACAGAAAACTTTTTAAAAGGTAGTCAAAAACGTGTCATTTGTTTAGAATAAACCTTTATTAAGAAAATGAGAAGAAAACCCATATTTGTCAAGCACTATTAGCTTTAATTATAGCTACTGATTTGATGCTGTATATTATCACTATTATTTCTCTTACTAGGCCATATTTATTTACATAACTTTCCTAACAACTAACAATGCTAGCATGACAGAGGTAGTTTGCTATGAGAAGATGTCATATTTTGAGAACGAGGGAGCACATCCTTGTCTGTTGCCCCGCGTGAGCTTTGGCATCAGCAAGGAAAGGTCTGCCCAGAAAGAGCCCAAATCAATCTCTCTTCCTAAACTTCTATACTTCCTAAATTTATGGCGTGACAAAAAAATACATTGTTTTTCAGTTTAATTCTCAAAAAGCTAGTAAAATGCCATGCTGTATTGGATTAAATAATCTATCCTAAATCCTTATCACAATGTCCGGCAGAATATATATGCTCAATAAAAATCAGCACATTTTTATTTGGTATTATCATTCATTCAACCTATTCATTCCTTATCCCTTGGAATATATAGTTTGGCTAGGTTTTCATGATCTGCTACCATCTTTAGGATTTCTATCCAATCTTTTTTTGGCTTTACCTAACACAGATTTTCTGAAGGAAACTGGCTACTCCTTGCTTAAAGATCAGCTTTCTACTCCGACACATTAAAATGTTTTGAGTTGGTATTTCTTCTGCCCCAGTTTGGGAGATTGCCAGTATTTCCTACAAATGTCAGAAGAATGTTTTAGAAAATTAATGTCTAAGATCCCCGGCTATGTAAGTTTCATGTCACTTAAAAATAGCTCTGGAGAGAATAACTGTCATGTGCTGTATACCAGAGTCATTAGAACCTTCGATCTGGATTATGTTCTTAGAAATTGTTTAGCACAAATGCCTCCAACACATGGAACCTGGGGACAGGAGGAATTATGTGACCGCCCAAGGTCACACAGCTAGCCGTGAGCTGAGCCACGATCAAAACGCGAGTCTCAGAATTGTTTTAAAATGATGAATTGGGCGATTGGAATTGACATGTATACACTGATGTGTATAAAATTGATGACTAATAAGAACCTGCTGTATAAAAAAGTAAATAAAATAAAATACAAAAATTCAAAAAATAATTCAAATTATGGAGTTGATTATTTCCTTGTTTGACTCAGAAAATTAAAAAAAAAATTTTGTGAATAGATAGAAGGTGGGGAAATGCCCCAGACCTACTGTGCAGTTGCATGATGCTTTAGAATTCATGACATCTGTTTCCAAACAAGGTTGCCTTTAATGCCTTGGTGTGTGGTGGGACTTTCTTAGGTTCACTTGTACTGCAAGAAAACTTTGCTCGCATCTTCTTGCAACTTTTTCATTCTGTTTTTTATGAATGTAAAGGTGATGCCCTTATTATTCAAACCGTTAAGTTGATATGGGTGGGCTCTAACTGCCTTGGAAATAGTTGTGTAGGGTATTGGCTCACTGGTGCTGAGTTACAGATTTTTTTCTCCTCTGCTTTGCTGTTCTGTGACCTCAGGTTTGTAATGGACACATAGAGTGGTGATGGCGTTTGGCACCTGGGGCTCTGCCACCAACATGGAGAGCTGTCCTGATCTTCATACTCCTTTATTCCTCTCCTCCAGCCTAAAGAAGGGAGGGATGGAGGAGGGGGCAGAGATAATTCTTCGATGTCTGATTCCCTGTGGCCAGCTGCTTTTCTCCATCTCTGTTTCAGAATATACCTACTGATTCTCTTGGGATGAGTTTGGTGAATTATAGAATTTCACTATTAGAAAGAAACTGTAGACAATTCATGTTTCAACTCCTTTATTTTATAGATTCACAGTGATTGAAATGACTACCCCAGGGCCATTCACTCTTTTATCTATTTATTTGTTAAACATGGTTTTTGTTTTTGTTTGAAGATTCTATGCTGTTTGAAGTGTTGACAACTAGTTAGTGTTAGTGGTGGTGGGAAGGAAATCTGGTTTTCTTAGGTCAAAGTCCAGTGTTTTTTCTTAGCTACAAAGCTCCCCACAAAACAGTTGACCATGTTGTTGTCAATATTAAACCAATAATTCACTTCTGAGTCTTTGACTAGACTTGCTTAGTTTTCAAAGTCGGCTGAAAATTGCATTTTTTTGAGCTGTTCTTCAGTGTTCTGGTGAAATGACCGATTAACAGTAACAAAGTATGTTCAAAGGAATCCTATTAATTTGGGGTTCTGTGATTCCTTATGAATTATAGAAGTATTTTTCCATATTATACATTTACTCAAATAGTTTTCCTTAGGTATATTTTACTCCCCTTTTCCCTCCTTTTGATCTTATAGGATTGTTTTACTTTTTGTTAACTAGTGTAGATTATATCATATCATTTCAAAAACAATATGTATGTCCAATTTTTTGAGCCTAATAAAGATGGCCAGCCCTATACAACTTGGGATGGCAAACAGTACATGACGCAATTTCAGTAGCATTTCCAAATAACTGTCTTGTTCGACTAGTTTCCAGCCAGTTTATACTGGGAATTTCCATTGTTTCACAATTCCTTAGTTAAGATATGGATACAGACAAGAGGTAACCCAACTGCTAGGTAAAACATTTTAAAATGTTTGGTTATCCAATTAAGTCACTAGGACTGACTGCCACAGGAGCTTTGATTGGCTGGAAGAACACATTTTGATAGAGGGAAAGAGGTAAGAGGTTGAAAATAATACTTCAGGACAGGTTGAGTATTGCATTGGGGCCAGCCGGGGGGCACCGCAAAGGCAGTAGATACCAGAGGAGGGGGAAACATGAGTGTCAAAATGTATTAGAAAGACAGGAAAACAGAGAAGTGGAGGTTTATAGATTTTAAAAAAAGCAGAACAAGCCAAACCTTGACCCTCATTCACTTTTTTATTTATTCAGCCATTTTTAGTGCCCACTATGTGAAAAACATTACACTAGCCCTTTAAAATAGTGGTGGGTTTGTACTGTCATTAAATTTCCTAGTAGAACAAGTGAGTTGCCTGCGAACATGACATCTGAGAAGTAGGTGTATATTCTAACCCTGCAGGCAAAATCCACACTGTCTATTTGCACCTTCACCTCAGTCTGTCCCTCTTCCCTTCCCTGGCTATTTCAAGGGACACCATTAGGATGAAAGAGCACAAGTGCGGAAGTGGGGATGCTGAGCTGTTTCCACCCACAGAATTGTCAACAGGTATGCACACAGCATCTGTGACTCCGGCAGAGCTGACAGGCTAGGAGCCAGCTGTGGCTTGCACTTGAAAATAATAATAATATCCACTTAGGGGTATGGAATTATTTATCACGACTGGTGGAATTTTTGCCAAAGGCAAAAAATGAAAATATCTGATGAAAAAATGTCCTTAGTGCACAGCCCATTATACTCACGCACTGAGATTAACTCTGACCAAGGATCAACCGTCCTATAGTTATTACTATTATTATTTTGCTTTTAAAAAACATTGGGAATTAAGGAATCAGAGCAAACCTGGCAATTGGCAGGGTTTGTATGAGCATCACTCAGGACCGAGTTTGCATGCATAACTGATGTCTCTGAAGGAGCTTCTTTCCTTTCCTCTTTTTATTTTTTAATTAAAAAAAATTTTTTTTAATGTTTTTGGCTGCGCCACACTGGCATATGGGATCTTAGTTCCCCGACCAGGGATTGAACCCAAGCCCTCGGCAGAGTGAGAGTGCAGAGTCCTAACCACTGGACCACCAGGAAATTCTCTCCTTTCTTCTTTGTTTTTCTCTTCCTCTCCCCTTCTTTTCCTATCTACAGTCATTCTGGGGCCCAGGACAGGGATGTGAACATGGGGGAGCAGCGGGATAGAAACCTACAGGCAGTATTTTTCTGAAACCTGTAAGACGGTGCTCTATTTGGCTATATTTATATGCTGAGTACGTATTGATACTTATGTGGGGCTGCTGTTAGCTTGCTTAAGTCAGGTTGTCCACTTACTGTTATCCTGATGTACTGTTTATGCATAAACAAAGTCTGTATATAAATCACAACAAGGCACAAGTGAAAACTATGACTGTTGGTCTGATGTGGGTTCTTGCCAGCTCTCTGGCTCTGCATGTGACTTTTTAACTTGATAAAGACCTGCTGCCCAGGCTTGGTCCCTGTGAGCCTGGGTGACTGTTCTCTCTCTCTGTAAGAAAAGGCCATCCCAGGATCTTGTTTTTGTGTTAGTATTCAGCAGAGACCCTGGCTTTGGATTCTCAAGCTGGGTCTCAGAACACCTCATTTGACCTGTCTCTGAGTCTACGTTTCCCCTTGTGGGGCACCTCGCTCTGAGTTCTTGGTGTCTGGCCTCCTTTTACTGGTGTGGTTTGGTTTTGTAAATGTCCGCTCCAGGTTCCATTTCTTTTCACCTGTCTGGGAATCATTTCCAACCTTAATTCTTTTGAGCCCATTTCTGATTTTCCTTTGTTTCACAAACCAGTACGTCCTCTTCTTGACCCCTGAGGAGCTAGGGTTAAGGGGCCAAAGCACCAAAGTCTCAGAGGGAAATTGGGCTGTTCTTTTCTACTTTTTAATTTTTCCTTTCTTTTTTCTTCTTTCCTTTATCCCATCTTTCCTTCATCCTCTCTTTCTTCTCTTTTCTTCTTTTGTTTTCTCTTTTCCCTCGCTCTTCAATTCATAAGGGCATGCTAAAAAACCTGGCATGAAATTTTGGGGATTTGACTAATTATCAGGGTGTGTAAGGTATACTGGATGGGGATGCTAATCATACGACAAATTTAACCAATAAAAGCCCATTTTCACTATTTCTTCTCTAAGCAGAATAGAATCCTTACAGCAACACATCAAAAGTTAGCCTAAGAGGCAAGACTCAGATTTCAGGGAAGTTCCAGTTCAGGAAGAGAAAATTGTAATCTTAAGAAAAAACTTTGGATGAAACCAAATAAATTAATAAAAATAGTGTTTCTCAAACAATATTTAATGTACATTTCTAGTGTTCATGCACATATCCTTTGGGCTCCACATTTTATTCTATCAAAAAATATTTAACAATTTATATGACATTTCAGATTGTATGTAGAATCTTAAAATAAAGTTATAGAAATATAGAATATTTATTTGGAATGTAATACATAAGTAGAGTAAGGTATAGTGAATCTTGAAACAATAAATCCCGTAAATAATAGTTTTTAAAACATTAAATAGAATTTTACTGAATACAAGTTCTAGAATTTTAGAATTATTTTATTGACTTTAATTAGAAATAACTTCTAAAAGAAAAATAGTAAGGGATTTCTAAATACATGTTCATATTTTCTTCACTTCAGTCCTGAAATCCAGAAACTTCTGGGAAATCTAAGTTTTAAAAAAATTAATTTGGCATCAAAAATTGACCTGAACTGAGAAGGCTATTTATAGCCTTTATTCACCTAGTTATTATGAATATTCATATATTTCAATACAAAATGTTAATGTGTTCAATAATGATTCAGCCCTAGGCCCCATTGAGGGTTCTACATAATATATAGTATGTTACCTTTTGAATTTTGCAAAATTCTGAATTACAGAATACATCTGGCCCCATGTTTGGGATAAGGGATTGTGGACCTGTATGTGGGTTACCTTCCTTTTCTTTTTTTTAAAATAATTAATTAATTTATTTGGCTGCATCGGGTCTTAGTTGCAGCACACGGGCTCCTCCTTGTGGCATGCTGGCTTCTCTAGTTGCGTCGTGCAGGCTTCTCTCTAGTTGTGGAGCGCGGGCTCCAGAGCACGTGGGCTCAGCAGTTGCGGTGCACGGGCTTAGTTGCCCCGCAGCGTGTAGGATCTTAGTTCTCGGACCAGGGATTGAACTTGCGTACCCTGTGTTGGAAGGCGTATTCTTTACCACTGGACAACCAGGGAAGTCCCAGGGTTACTTTTCTAAAGTTGATTGTAGTTCTTATTTGGAATCTAACTATAGAGAACAAATTACATTGAGAAAAGAAAATTGTGGGTTGGCCACTGAATAATATTTAAAAAAAGGAGTTTATTTTCCTGCCATACACACTAGGTAGAATCACTTGACGTGACAGCATGTTGTAGCCAAGTTGAAAATTACATGAATCGCCTTCAATGTATATCCTAGTGAATCGTCTTAAAAGAAAAAAGGCGAAGCAAACATCATAAGAAACGTTGATACTTGGCTTACTTTTTCGGTACACGGGCCTCTCACCGTCGCGGCCCCTCCCGCTGCGGAGCACAGGCTCCAGACGCAGGCTCAGCGGCCATGGCTCACGGGCCCAGCCGCTCCGCGGCATGTGGGATCTTCCCGGAATGGGGCATGAGCCCGTGTCCCCTATATCGGCAGACAGACTCTCAACCACTGCGCCACCAGGGAAGCCCTTGGCTTGCTTTTAAAAATTCAAATATATATATTTACCTTTACCCATTTTCTTCTTAACTCAAGAGCTTCTATTAAGCACGTCTTTGAAATTCCCTGGGAAGTGCACATTGCTCTGATCAGCCTGGCTTATTTCTTCAGCCACTTGCTAAGGCTGTAGGAACCTTCACATGATTAATCAAGGGCCTCTTTTCACAAAATCCAATGATGAAAATATTTGACTGCGGCTCATCTGGACAAACAAGGGCGGTTTGATCTCCACATGTTCTGCTGAGCTTAATGCTTTACTGAAGATACATATCAATACTCAATCTATACCTCCCTCCACATACATCTGAAGAAACCTAGGGAACGAGATTTTGCATGATCCTAAAAATCACTGTCGTTAACTTCTGGCCACTCAATGAATATCACATATTTATGCATGTGAGATTCCATTGCATATGGAAGTATCCCTTTTCAAAGCAGCATTTTAAATTTAAAATCACATTGTTGCTAGTCATGAAAGTTCTGTCCATTGTTTATGTTCAAGAATCTGCCTCATATAAGTATTTTAATATGTTTTTAGTTAATATTTAATATTCATTTAATGCTTTTAAATGTTACAATTGTTCTGAAAACTCTCCAAAACATTAACCAGAATCTTTCTTTGTCCAGAGATCTTTATGAACATGAAAAATAATTGTTAGTGTGATATTGAGTAAGTATATTTGAATATACATGTATATATATGCACACATAGCTAGTAAGTATGTATATACAAGTATATATTCGTGTGTATATATATATATATATATATATATATATATATATCCATGCTATTTTTAAAATTACCATCAGGGTGCAATCAGTTTTATAAATTTTACTCTTCTTCACTTCATTCTCATTTCCAAAGTGTCTTTTGATACATTTCTGGTCAAGAATAGACAATTCTCTTAGGTGTACAAAAGAAAAGATGGACAAAACAAGCCAGAGAGCAAAATGCTTTCAGTGAGTGTCATAGCGGAGCCAGTGGTTTCTGTTAATCACATGAAGTCTTATTTTGCCTCTCCTCTCCTCTTTACCTCTTGTAATTTCCCCAGTTTTAACTTTTCTGATCATGGCTTTTCCAGTCTGGATAGTCTGGTCCTCCTGCTTCTCTCCACCCACTCTATCTGTTTCCCTCTCTCTGCCTTAATGCACCACTGCGTACATTTAAATCTCCCACATGGCTCTTCTCTCTCTTCCAATCACAGCAGCACTGCCTTTAACCTCAGCTAAGGACACCTCAGTTTATATAGATAAATGTTCCTGAAGTGAGGGTGAAGAGTCTCTGAAGCTACATCATTTACCATCACCATCAGGACGCAAGAAATAATTCTTTGTATTTAAATAACAGGAATTTGTTTCAAAAGGTGAAAATGTTTTTTTCCAGTTGTTTACATTTGTTGTTTCATTCTTCAAGAGAAAAGACTTCAGAGAATCCATATGGTTTTATTACAACCATGAGATATTTTTCCTTTAGGGGAATAGCACATTGCTGGGTACTTGTTACTTTGGAGTCACAGGAAGTCTCGTTCTATTAACGATGGCATCAGTTTTGTTTTTCTGAGATACAGGGGCACACAAAGCCTTTTTCCAGCAGCTGGGAAATTATGCCATGATATGCGCCAATCCCCCCCACCCCCAAATAAAAGCATTCTGTTTCCAGTATGAGATTCCCTCTGGGATTTCCAGTCTGACTGTGATTACAGGAGAAGTGATAATGGTTTTGAGCCCAGGGTGTGTTTACTCCTACGTGCAGCTATGCAATCTGTTCTATTCTCAACTTTTCTGTGTATTAATATCCTTCGAAGGATGCACTGTGAAGCAGGATTCTAGGCCTGATTCATCAGAAACAGGATAAGTTAGGCTATAAAAGGCCACTTTGGGAACAAGATGGAGGAAGTGTGTCCTAATTGTGAGGCACATCTATGTCTAGAAGTGTAGGCCATGGCCTGGGATTCTGTGAAAGGTGGATTAGCATGAAAGTGTATCCTTAATGCCTTAGGTATCAGCTGTTGCTCTTTTCACAGGTGGACTGGGCTGTATGTCTTCTTTTCAATTTGAATAATCAGTGTAGCATTTCATATAACTACCCCACTAGCAAAACTCCAGAGCCATGCATTAAGATAAGAAAGGCAGAGAGAGGCACAAACAAAATATGCAACTTGATGGGGTTTCCCTGGTGGTGCAGTGGTTAAGAATCTGCCTGCCAGGGCAGGGAACATTGGTTCGAGCCCTGGTCTGGGAAGATCCCACATGCCTCAGAGCAACTAAGCCCGTGAGCCATAGCTACTGAGCCTGTGTGCCTAGAGCCCATGCTCCACAACTACTGAAGCCCACACACCTAGAGCCCGTGCTCCGCAGCAAAAGAAGCCACCGCAATGAGAAGCCTGCGCACCGCAACAAACAGTAGCCCCCGCTTGCCGCACCTAGAGAAAGCCTGCGCACAGCAACGAAGACCCAACGCAGCCAAAAAATAAAATTAAATTAAAAAAAAGAAAACATGCAACTTGAGAAACTCTTCCAAGGATCTATATATTTCTATATATAGTAATAATTTATCTATATAATAATATAGATAATAGGCATAGTTATAACATACCTATATAATAGTGTATAATAATAGATATAATAATATACCTAGGGCTTCCCTGGTGGTGCAGTGGTTAAGAATCTGCCTGCCAACGCAGGGGACACGGGTTTGAGCCCTGGACCAGGAAGATTCCACATGCTGCGGAGCAACGAAGCCTGTGCGCCACAACTATTGAGCCTGCACTCTGGAGCCTGGGAACCACAACTACTGAGTCCATGTGCCACAACTACTGAAGCCCACACGCCTAGATCCCGTGCTCCGCAACAAGAGAAGCCATCACAGCGAGAAACCCACGCACCGCAACGAAGAGTAGCCCCCGCTGGCCGCAACTAGAGAAAGCCCGTGCGCAGCAACGAAGACCCAGCACAGACAAAAATAAATAAATAAAGATAAATAAATTTATATAAAAAATCTATATATTACTGCTACAAATAGGACTACAAAAAAGCTTCCTTCTCTTAGTCGGGAGTTCGGTTTTCTGAGTCACCAAATAACTTTCAGATAGTCAATGAAGTTTTTTTAAAAAACCTTGAGAAGTGGGGCTAGGAGGAAGTCTTTTCCCTTCTGAAGGATGGTATATTACCAATTCCTTCCTAAATCGGAGGGCTAGAATCAGGAAGGGGACTCATTAAGCCAGACATCCAATTACTAGAGAGGTGAGGGGTTTGCACAAGACCTCACAGCATGCCAGGGAGATAATGGCATCCTAGCCCAGGAACTTTTGGTACTTCATTTATTTATTTATTTATTTATTTGAATTCCTAAGAAACCAGATTGCTGCCGCTTCACAAAACTAAGGCAGCTCTTCTGCCCAATTTAATCAGAGCAGCACAACAGATAGGAGTTTAAAGAATACCAATTTGTAAATATCAACGTCAAGAGGTGGGTCCAGTTTTGACCATGGTGATGCTGGGCATTCAGTAAATAATAACTAAATAATTAGTTGCAATACTGATGATACCACAAAATGCCCAAAGTTACCAATAAGAAATGAAAAATTTTAAAAACCTTTCAGATGGACAAAAGAATTTTAAATTAGCAAAATATTCTGGAAAATTCGGACTCTGTTCTTTGGTTAAATTTATTTGGAAGTGCTATAAAGTATGTGATATGTAATATCTATTCTCTCACAATCTCTATCTGGAGACATCTTTGCACCTGTTTTTTTCCAACATGAAAACTCAAAGAGAGAGGTTAAGTGACTTGTCCAGTACTGCACAGCAAGTCATAGGGAGGGGTCCTGTATGTTCCGGAGTTGATTTTCCAGTGTTTTACGTGTTATATTTTTCCTACAAGTAGATATCTTGAGAAGGGACATCACATCTTAAGACCATGGTGCCTGACCTTTATTTAGTGCCTGCAGTAAGTAACTTCTCTTTCTGCTAGTTTCACTAGGTAGTGGTACTTGATTCGACATTCTAACGAAATATCATGAGTTGCTATAACCCCCCACCCCACTCTTTTTGAGAATTTATATACTCTGTGTAGGAGTGAAAATACTGAACCTTAAAAATCTCTAATCTCAACATCCTTCAGTCATTGGTTGTAGCGTGGTAAAGGTTATAAACTCTTCTGGGCAGGTTGATCATCAAAAATATATTCTGTCCCCAAATAACTTCCCAGAATCACCTGAGTTTATTTCTCTTTCGCTCTGAAAGTCAAGTGTTCCCTTAGGAAAGAAATCTCAAAGTCCATCCAACCTAAAGTTCTGGAAAGCTTAGAAGAGAAGTCAAATATCCCACACTTGCAGATCAGGCCCTGCAAACTATCTTGACTGTTAGAGAATCCTTGGGGATATCATACATTAGAAAATACATTCCAATGCAACGCTATCTCCTGAGGAGGGTGAACCGCGGAGACTCTCAAATCCTGAAAATAGGACACTCTCCTGGCACTGCCTCCTGAAAAAGAGCTACTTGTTGGAGGGAAAAAATTTTTTTTATCCAACACCAGACAAATGAATGCTGTAAGCAGTCAGAGTACTAATGGTCTTTTTTTTTCCACATTGTTTCCCTTCCTCCCCCTGAAACCTGAAACAAGGGACTGCAGAGACTTCAGGAGCCTCTTCACGCTATCACTTCACAGGCTAGAAGGTGACAGCTTCGCCAGGGACTAATGCAGTCCGACATAATTGAATGTGGCCTGGAGCAAAGCAGCTGCCTGCAGCCACTCTTGATTGTAGCTGTCATCAGGTAGTGCCTGCTGCAGGAAAATACATTCCAGTGGACGCCAGCCCACCTCGCAGCTCCATGGTGATAGCTTATTTACCCTTACTCGGCGACCACAGTTTTGTAGTTAATAGTTGTCAGTATCACACTGCTGAGTGAGTGTGGATGCCGGGCCTTTGAATTATCAATAATCTTTTCAGTGATCTCTCTTTCTCACGTTTTCTCTCTCTTTCCTCCTGAATTAAATCATTCCCCAGAATTCTGGAATTTTCCAGAATCTGACCTGATTCAAAACTACTACTCTATCCGTTTTCCACTTTGTTTAATTTAATGGATTCAACATTCCTTTACAAAACAACAGAAAAAACTAAAAATGTTCCTACTCTTTCTGTGTATGGCAACATCTCAGAAAATTATCTGCCAAATTAAGTTTTATGAATAGAATGAAAATTATTTGACATTTTTGGGTTTCTCTTTAAGGGATTATAAAAATTCATTAAATGCAAATGAATAATGATTCAAAGTATTATATGTCTTCTTCCAACCAGATGCATATAGATTATTTTAGGGGGCTCAGGTTAAATCCTATGCAAATAATTTAACTTAAGGGTAAATCTTTTATATGCAAATAAAATAGTATGCAATAAAATAAACATAGCTATTTTTAGTATTTGTCTGGTCACATGAAAAAGCAAGCTGTGTCATTCTGCAAATTGAGGTACAAGTGAACTTAGAAAAAAATCAGTATAATTTGGATTTTGCAAATTATTTCATTAATTTTGTATTTATTCTTGATTTAATAATTCATTGTTTTAAAATCATATAAATATTTCTGACTTTTTTGTATCCATCTGACTTTGAGATAAGAATTAAAATTCCTTATATATTGTTTGCTGCAATTAGTCTTCAGTTATAATTAAATTCTAATGTCAGCTTGTGGTGTAAGTTTTATTTTACAGATTAATGGAGATGCTGAATGTTTCTAAGACTGGCTGCAAGCATACAGATGTCATATGTTAATGCTAAAGAAAAAAGAGGACTGGATTCTTGAAACCAATTTAAAATGATAAAATCTACGCTTTTCTTAGAAAGTCCTATTGTTTCCTCTCTACTATGTCCCCACCCAAATACTTAATTTCTCTAATCAAATCTTGTCTATATTTACCTCCTGTAGTATTAATACTACCCTCCTTCCCCCAACCCCTTCCCCCCCAAGAAAAACTGGACTCTGTCTGGCACTTAGGAAGGTATGTGATAAAATATTTCAAATAAGTAGCTAAGGTACTATCTGCATAACTAGGTTCAAATGAAGCCAGATTGTCATTTTATTGGAACGTTTATTGTTTAAAGGACAATATTTTTGTCCTTTGTTCTAAAGCTAAGTAATGACAAAACCAGCTATGATTTACTATTTAGCCACATATAACCATGCCCTTAAGCCTAATCAAAGAGGTGTAGAAAGTTGAAATCTATTGAATTCTAGCAGCAAGAGAGACAATAGAGCTGGATTTTTCAAATTCTAAAATATCAACTTTAAGTGTCATATAGTTGAGACACACTACCCATATTGCTTGAATTTCTTGAGATAACTACTCAATTCTCTAACATATGGAATCAAATTTAGGAGAACTTAGACTATTTAACATATATATTTTTTCTACGAGAAGTAAAAGAGGAAGAGAAAGTAATATTTACTAGTTCACTGTGTGTTTCCTAGAGATTTTCACGCATGTTTTATTTTCTTTGATGCTCTCAGCCCTTCAGTTGAATCTATGCTGCTTGGCAGTATTAAATTAGAAGGTAGATAGGGTTAAGTCCTCAGTTACAGATTCAGGAATTCCCATGATTACCAGCAAAGCAATAGCATCTGTAGGCTGAGTATTTAAAGAACAAATTCTATCAACTGCAACTCGTTCTACTTTCAAACCTTTAGGCTCTGCACAAGGAGCTCCTTCAGAAATAAGCTCCTCCAATGATGACTTTGATGAAGATCCCAACTGTTCCTCTCCCCTGAGTTGTGAAGCTGTGCCTAACTGTGTGAGAAGAATATTACCTGTGCAAATAAAAATGAATTCCATTCACAAAGATTTCTTCAATAAATTCCAGCAGAGACATCTGCCTCCCCTGACCCCAAGATGGGAGAAAATGTTGAATTTGTGAAGTCATATGCTCCAACTTCATATTCTAAATATTATTTTGGGAGGGGCGGAATGAGATAGCATTTAGTGAATATGAAAGTCAGAATAATTCTCCTAAAAAAAAGAACAGATTCTACAACAGTATAAAATTTTACTATAAAAGTGAATTTTGGGCTTCCCTGGTGGCGCAGTGGTTGAGAGTCCGCCTGCCATGCAGGGGACGCGGGTTTGTGCCCCTGTCTGGGAGGATCCCACATGCGGCGGGGTGGCTAGGCCCGTGAGCCATGGCCGCTGAGCCTGCGCTTCCGGAGCCTGTGCTCCGCAACGGGAGAGGCCACAACAGTGAGAGGCCCGCATACCGCAAAAAAAAAAAAAAAAAAAAAAAAGGAAGTGAATTGCTACAAGCAAGTATTTTATTTTAATATTTTAAATTATTTTAATATTAAATTAAATAATTTTAATATTTTGCATGATATTTTAATATATTTTGCATGATATTTCTTTCTTGGAATGAATTTCCTGTTTGCCTTTTTCTGTAGATGTTAACCTATAGATATTTCCATGGGCTAAGATTTAAAGCAATTGCTTCAGCCATTTAATGCTCTGGGATTCTACTATGGAAAGATATGCATGGGTGTGAATACTTGGATGGGATGACGGTATTTCTCTGACGTGCATAAGTCATTTCTGTAACCTAAAACATTATGACAAATCCTTTCAACGTGGAAATGAGTAGAGGAACAGAGATTGAGCTTTAAGTGCTGAGGCATAATTTTAGGTAAAAGTAGTTTCCAAAGTGGACAGCTTCTTTTCTGTATTCTGAGGTGGAAATATTGAAATCTGATAAGTGTTCACAGTACTGGAGGCTGACATCTTAAGAGTTAAAACCCGTCTTAAGAGTTAAACGATAAATCACCGAAGTACCCTCTCCTATTCACTCTGGAAACAAAGAGATAATGTTATGACCCTCCGATCCAATTCTTCTATTAACCTGATCATTTAGAACCAATAGAGAGTGTCAACATTGAAATTCCAACTGTCTCCAGAGGCTGAATTTCACGAGCTGTTGTTTACAAGCCTACTTTACTCTGCCTGAAAACATGCAATGCAAATCGATCATTACTTTCTAAATATTAATATGCATCATTTATGTGTGTATAAACATAACAATAATACGTATACATATAATTATATGAATATTTCTTCATGGAAGGGCAAGGAATTAAATGAGTAAATGAACCCCAAGTGTATTAAGAAGAGATAGCAGTGGTTAGCATTTGATTTGGAAACATTCTGACACCAAGAAATATCTTTTCATGTGGCTCTACACAGAGAATAGAGGAAGCGGTCCTCAAATATTTTAGGTCCCCAAACATTCTTGAGGCTCAAGAATTTCAGCTGTGATGCATCAATACTGCAGTGTAATGTCAAACACATTGTTTTATAGATTCTCTCTTTGCCAGGATCTGCTCATTTCAAGTCACAGTCAAAATCATTTGCTAATGGTTCTTCTATTTTAATTTAAAGTATATAGTTTGTATATTATCACATGTGTTGGTCAACAGTAGTCTTTTTTTAATGAATGAAGACTTTGTGTTTTTACTTCATCAGTTAGGTGTAGGAAAATTACATTCCTCCTGGACTTTGCTTTAACATGTGTTGCATTTCACCTGTCAGTGATCAATCCTTCTGCCATTAACAATGATAACAGATACCACCAGCCACTGTAGCTTTGTTTACTTCTGGATCACTATTTAGTAACTTTAAACATATTTGGCAATGGAGATATATAGAAGTCCTTTCATAAGGAAGCGGTTCCACCCTAAAAGAGCAAAATAGTTACAAACCATAAGCAGAAGCTCACCATCACACACTTTTTAAGGTGGACTTTTAAAATAGTATGGGGGCTTCCCTGGTGGGGCAGTGGTTAAGAATCCACCTGCCAATGCAGGGGACATGGGTTGGATCCCTGGCCCGGGAAGATCCCACATGACACGGAGCAACTAAGCCTGTGTGCCACAACTACTGAAGCCCGCGGGCCTAGAGCCCGTGCTCTGCAACAAGAGAAGCCACCGCAGCAAGAAGCCCACGCACCGCAACGAAGACCCAACGCAGCCACATATAAAAATAAATAAAATAAATAAATTTATATAAAAAAATAGTACCAGAACTACTGAAAATAAGGGGGAAAAGTCATCAGACAAAAAATGTCTTTCCATGTTTTAAGACCAGGCGCTCGCTAAGTGGCTGCCAACAATGAGATTCTTCTCAGAGGTGAGGTCCATGGTCTATCCCTGCGAGGGAGACACAAGTTTGCTGTATTTCCATGAACATGAAAAAGTATATTTTTAGGAGTCGCCCAGCTCTGACTAGTCAGCTGTCGGATTGTATTTAGATTTGGGGCAGGCTGTGAGAGGATTGAAACCACTTGTTTCTCTCTCTCTCTTTCTCCACTTGTCACTGCAATGAAGTTGGCTCTGGCTCCAGGGAGCCCTTGGTGAAGTACAATGCCCAGGGCTACGGGAGATGGAGGCCTCAATAACTGATATGAAAGGTCCTTAATTAAGCACTTAGCATTTCAAGGCAGTCGTCACTGTTCGTCCACAGCCCGAGCTGGCAGTCCGTCACCGCCGATAGGCCACCTAGAAGACTAACGTGAGTTGAGTCGAGTCTTTTGTACTTGAGGCGAGACGCCCCAGGCACAGGCTGATCGGGTGACCCTTCCAGATACACTTTCTCTGCCGGAAGGAACAGGATATCGGATGTGACAACACTGCAGCCAGGGGAGGACTCCCCTCTCCCCGCTGTCCACCCCACACCCTCCGAAAGATCAGGGATTTGAGGGGGAAGTTAGAACGACAGTGGTACTTCCTTGGCTCAGCAGATCGGTATGGATACAATGGAACCCAATGAATGAACAATGACGCATGTATTATGAAGAAAAAGGGAAACCCCCCTCAGTGTAAAATGTCAATTATTTTGCAGTTACCCAGGGCCTCGAAAAAGTTAACTAGGAAAGAAACAGTTCCTTTTCCAGCCTGCCCCACTGCCAAAGCACCGTGATTCTCTGGCCAAGAGAAACCAGAATAAACATAAATGTTTGGGGGAAGTTTATCTTTATGTTAAGGAGCTGGGAGACTTGGCAGCATTAAAATAGAAAGGGTTAATGGAATGAACTATAGATTAAATTGTAAAACAATCAGAGAAAACCAAACAGTTTATAGCAGACAACCATCTTCTGGTGTTTGGGTCTGTGTCAAGCCATGGATGTGGAAAATTAAAGCCATACTGAGAAGGGAAATGAACCATGTCTAATACATCCCCAGCAATAAAATGTTTTCACTAGGACTGTAAAACTGTGGCTTACATTAGGAAAAAGAAAATCAAACTATATGTCAATTCCACATCATGGGACATGAAGTGTCCACAAAAATTTCTATTACTATTTAGAAGTGTTTCATTCTGGTGTTTTATTGTGATTGGATGCGCCCTTCTCAGTATCTTTTGACTGGTATGAAAATGATTTGAACTACTTTTTTAGCATTTATTTTACATCTATTACCTGTTCTATTACTTTTTATTATTTTATTGTGCTTGTGTAGAGGATTTTGCACAGTTTTCATTACAATGTAACATTAAGTCAATTTATTTGTGTATTACATGCTGTATAATTGCACCTTTTTCTAGAACAATTTGGATTTCATTATCTAACAAATCAGCACTGTTACATTTCTAAAAGCTCTTGTTAGAAATCAAGTGTATTTTCAAAGTAGGACAACAAAGGTTAAGTTTGCACCAAAAAGATGCCTCGACAATGCTGGAGCTATTTGAACATCAGGTGAAGGTCATACTGAAAAGAGGGAACAACTTGTTTCTTTGAGAAAATATTTAATTATTCACTATTGTACTAGGTTAAGATCAATAAGGATCAATACTGCAAGAAAAGAAATCTTGTAGAACAAAGGGTTCTGACATGGAACAGATAAGTGTGAGATTAATTTGTACATGGAATGTACAAATTAATCCAGAAAAAATGTCAAGTCTAACTGTATTTGGTTTATTATTGTAAAGGATATCAAGATACCATGTGGATGCTTCATTTACAAGGTTGTTATAAAACTACCAAGCACAATGAACTGTACATATGTCTTACATAGTTATTTTCATAGACTGATCTATGCCTAACACAGAGGTGGCATAAATGATTTCAGGAGTCACACAGGTAAAGTGCAAAACACTAAACAAACAAACAAACAAACAAAAAACCCCACGAGCACTAAGAAATTCATTAAGTTGTCAAATCATTAACAGAATGTGGCTTGATGTTTTATAGGCATAATTATATTTCTACATTTTCAATGAGTTAGGATGTAGAGATGATAAGTTTTTGACACTACATTTTCTAGACTGCATCCTTGGTATTTATCCCAACTTATTTTGGGTTTGGTTTTTGTTAGACTCTTAGTGAGCTCAGAATACTGACCCTCTGATACTTCTACATCTCCACAGCCCTATGACCAGCACAGATAGTAGTAATACTGACTTTCTACTACTAATAGGAGTAAACATCAAGAAATATTCCACTGGTTAAGACAAGTCATCACTTACTTTATTTAGCTTCCAAGAAATGGATTATCAATGCCTTTTTTTTTTTCCCCTTAAGAATGTATGGTATATGATAGGACTTCCCTGGTGGTCCAGTGGTTAAGATTCCGAGCTCCCAACGCAGAGGGCACGGGTTCAGTCCCTGGCGGGGAGCTAAGATCCTGTGTGCTACATAGCATGGCCAAAAAAAAAAAAATGAGAATATATGGTATATGAGAACTTTAGAAGTCTAAAGAAAGTCCCATTTTCATTTGTCAGGGAAACTATCAAGTTCTCTTTTGAAGACTTTGGTGATGTATTTATGAAATCTTTATCAAATATAAAGGTGTTTTGTTTTCCAAGAGTTCATTATAAAATAATAGAATGTATTTCATTTAACCTGACAGTTCTACCTATTATTGCAATTTCATTCAAAATATTCTCAAAATTGTTAAATAATACCTCTTAGTGAGGGTTTTTATTCTCCCATCCACACCAAAACTGCAGGGACTGTGGGAGGGGATGCTTTAGCAAAAATTTTAGCAGTGTTTTGGACATGTGAATAGTATTATTTCATTAAATCTTGGCCTTTTTTACTAAATTGTTATCTTCACAAAAACATCTTTTCATAAAATTTCTGTGTTGTGCTGTCTTGCTACTCTCATACACAGGAACTCATTGTTGAGGAAAACAACAAGCAATAATAACAAAATGCATCCATACACTCGATGGTTGAAGTAAAATTGAATGAAGTCTTCAACTCAGTTATCTTCATTTGCCCTTTTCTGTTTCTTCAGTTTTCCCTTTTTATACTTTATCCTTGAATTATGCTTTTCCTAATTTTGTGATTCATCTATACCCTTGGAATTTAGATGCATGCGAGTGATAAAAAAGTCAATCTATTCTTGGCCTCTAATCAGCTCTTCATTCCTTCTGTGAAATTCCTCATGCTAGCAGCTAATAGCCTTCAGGTTAACAGCCATGAATTTCTACTTCTACCAGTTTGAGTTGTATGTTTGTTCCCCATATTTGTACCTTTCCCTGTAATCATATAGTGTAAGTGTTGTATCAACCAATAAAATAACTGCCAAATATTTGCTCTCTGAAAATTGTTGAGCGCTTTAAGAAGACTTGATAAAATAAATTGCAATAAAAGATTCCCAACTTTCTTGTGAATAAGAAAAAAGGTAACCATTTTGGATTCTGTATATACACTTTCAGAGCTCATCAAGACACTCAATTCTAAAGAAATCCAAACTAAACATAGTAGATAATACTTCATGGTGATGAATTTTGCTTTAAAAATAGGTACTCCAATCAGGAGATCCATACTCAAAGAAAAGATCTTGGCTGTACTTCAAAAGTTTGATGAATGTTTGAATGGATATTACTCTTTACTAAGTTAAAATAAATCTTAAATGGATGTATATATCATTTTTATAATTCCCCTGATAATAATGCTATACATCAGGCTAGTTGAGTTTAAGGATTCCCAGGAACTATATTGACACCAAAAATCAATTTAGATATATACCACAACAGAAACTCAAGAATCTAGGTTCATATGCATCATACAAATATATAACCAAGGAAAGCAAAATATAATTGTTCATGGAAAAATTAGGTAATATTTATATCTTTCATATTGAGAAATTAATAGACACTGTCAATTTCCTAGTTAAATTGAGAAGTAAAGAATTATAATTTTTGAAAGTTAAAAAGTAATCATTTAAAAAGACACAAATGAACAACAAAAAGCTATATTTTCTGAATTATTAAAGGGGAAATTAAAGAATAAAAACCTATTGCCAAAGATAGGAAAAATAAACTATTTACAATAGAAATAAAATGACAAATATAAGACCAAAACCATAATCAAAATATATATAGGATATATGTTATGTACCATAAAAACATATTATGTAAATCTCGAGATAAACATAGTTTAAAAAGAAAAAGCATATAAAATTGGGTGAAAATAAAAGTGACTACTACCTCCTCCAAAAACCCCCACAAAACCCTCAAAGTTTACAAGTAGAAAAATAAGAAATATAAAAATCCAGTTAAGAATTAGTAATCAGATTATTAATATCACAATAAGCTGAGTTCAAGTTAAAAACATAAAATGTAGGGAAAATAAAACCCAGTCACTTTAAAAGTAATAACATGTATGATAAAAATAATTACATAAAGTGTAATGAACTTACATGTTTCAAATTACATGGCAGAGACATACTTGAAACTATGTTTTAGTATTTTAAGAAGAATTGATTGATAATATTATCACAATGGTAACAGTAATAAATATTAATAGACCTCTTGATTTCTTGATAAAATCAGAACACAAATTATAAGCAGTGATACAGGTCTTTCTAAACAATCTTTTGTCAAACTTTGGTTTTTCTAGGGCAATTTTCCTCAGTGTGTTCAAGAACCACCTTATTAGAATAAATGTAGGAGTGCTTGTTAAAAAATGAATATTCTTGGCACCTAATGCTGTCGTTCCAAACCATAGTTTTTTTGTTTGTTTGTTTGTTTTTTGTGGTACGCGGGCCTCTCACTGTTGGGGCCCCTCCCGCTGCGGAGCACAGGCTCCAGGCGCGCAGGCCCAGCGGCCGTGGCTCACGGGCCCAGCCGCTCCGCGGCATGTGGGATCTTCCCGGACTGGGGCACGAACCCGTGTCCCCTGCATCGGCAGGCGGACTCTCAACCACTGCGCCACCAGGGAAGCCCCCATTTTGGCTCTTTTTGAACTTCATTTAAATGGAATCACGCATTGTACACTTGTTCTGGCTTCTTTTGCTCAACCTTAAGTGTGAAAGATTTATTTTTATTGTTGTGTGTGGTGGTACAGTATTTTGTGCTTTTTTTTATTGTTGTGTAGTATCCTATTGTATGACTATTCTGTAATAAATGTATCTATTCTCTTGTTGATGGGCATTTATGTTGTTTCCATATTTTGGCCATGAACATTCTGTAATATCTTTTGATGTACATATGCATTCAGTCCTCTCAGGCATGTCCCTATGAATGGAAATGCTTTCATTGAGTAGGTGAATGTTTAGGTTTAGTATATACTGCCAAAAAGTTTTCCAAAGGGATTGTACCAATTTACACTCTCACTAGCAATTCATGAGAGCTCTAATTTTTCCATATTCAGGACAAAAGTTGTTATTAGTCTTAATAACGTTGGTAAGTTGGTTAGTCTTTATAATGTTAACCAGTCAAATGTATATGCAGTCATTCTTTATTGCAGGTGTAATCTGCATTTCCCTGGTGACTAAGATGTTGACTTCCTTTTAATGTGCTTATTGGCCATTTAGTTGTTACCTCTTGGAAAATGCCTATTCAACATTGCCCGTATTTTTGAAGATGTTTATACAGACCACGGTGCTTCTACAAATTCAGTTTTACTTCAGTTGCTTTCTTTGCTTGGAATGACCTTCTCACTCATTTTCTCTTTTTGTTCTCTTTAAATTTCATCTCAGGCATCATCTGCAAAAGAAAACCAGCCCCACATAGACCAGGTTCGACTCTCTGCTATTCTTTTGTATAATCATCACACCTTGGCATATCCTCATTATTAAGATTACAACTTACACAAATAAAAATTCTTCGTGTTCTTGTTTTAGTCTCCTACATGCTTATCCTCAAGACCCATTGAAGGGAAAGGCGGTTATAAAGCAAGAGTCAGGAATCTAAAAGGAATGAGCAATGGAAACACACATGCGTGGTCCTGGAGAGACACACCTACATGTGTGCCTGCATTTCCTGATGAGGTTGAGATTTGAGAATCCACAGTGGCACCTAGATGCCTTCCCTCCAGTGAGAAAAATGGAAGCTGACATCTCAGGGCAATTCTTTGTCAGAAATATAAATCTGCATGAAGAGAAGAGAGTTAAAAATTTAATCTGCAAAGCTATTTAGAGAGTGGATAGGCCTTGACAGGCCTCCCAAATGGATTACAAGAACAAGAAGAGTGGAATTGTGAAAAAAAAAAGCTGTTGTAGCAAACAGAATGAAACTAAGCTTTCTTGACAGAACCAGTTTGCCGAATGACTTTAAAATCGCACTTATCCTTTTTTTTCTTCTTAAGTATACTCTAATTTAAATGTTTGAGAGAAACTTTTAGGATTTATAGTGTGCCTTTGGTGCCCTTAAAGAACCGTAAGGTAAAGACACAACAAATTATATACATAGTATTGTTTGGGGAATGCGTGTGGGAAACAAAATTAAAAACTGTCAAGCCACTCATCAGTCACAGAAAAGAAATGAGGATTCTGGAGGCATCTGTGATCATCTGACTGGTAATTTTTAAGCAACCACCCTATGTCTAAAATATTGCTCAACACGAATAAACAGAATAAAACTTTGGCAATCAACTTCCAAAAAAATGACAATTTGATGTCACTTTGTACTCTGTATTCGTTTTTTTAACCTATTACTTTAGGAGGTTCCCCTGTATATGCCAGCCCACATGTCATCATTATTATAGGGAAAAGTGCTGTTCTATTTCCTGTCTTAGTATTACATTTCTTTGTCCTTTAAATTCATATTTATTTCCCTGAATGCTAAAATAAACAAACATACTTTTTTTTTATATATATATATATAGGTAGTGCTTGGGATAGGCAGATCACCATTACCAAACAGTTAAGAAAATAAAGGTATTGGGAATTTCCTGGCGGTACAGTGGTTAGGACTCCACATTTCCACTGCCAAGGGCCAGGGTTCAGTCCCTGGTTGGGAAATTAAGATCCCATGAGCAGTGGGGTGTGGCAAAAAAATAAAGAAAGAAAGAAAGAAAAAAAGAAACATATAAAATCATATGAACTTTTCAAGAGATATAGAAACAAATGTGCAATAAAATACAACATTTGTTGAATGATTTTCCTGTTTCAACAAAGTTCTAGACTCCACTGCTGTTTTTACAGCTCTAATTTGTTTTTTTTATCTGACCAGGCCTCAGCTTGGGCAAAAGCATACTACTTACGCTAGCAATATCCTGCCCATTAATATTGTAGAAATTTTTTTCCATTAAAGTCTTAACAACTACTGAAGCATAACTTTTAAGTCCTAAGACTTACATCTATCTTAAAATGTTGCTTTAAATCTTTAATATCTAGGGCCTAACCATGGTTTCCAGATTTACCTTTAAAGTATCAACTTGTTAAATATAAATACTGATCCTTTGGCCCCCAAACCAATGGTATCTACTTTTCTTAACCTGCCATGTTCTTTGTTAGTGGGTTCTGGGCTAACTTGCACTCTGCTCAGATATAGCCAGTGTCATGGGAGGATTCAAGTTTATCATATCATAGCAGTTATGAAGACCCTTTACAAACATTTTCTTTCTTCTCCTTCTGAATATATGGTAGTTTTGTATTTTCCCGATATATTTTGAAATTAACTGTCATAGTGTGCCTTACTTTGGTCAATGGGATGTGAGCAGAAGTGATGTGTTTCACCTCCAAGAAGAGCCAGGGTGCAATGTCCCGTGTTTCTCTTCCCTTTTCTGGAAATGTTGGAAATGTATTAAGATGAATCTTCTGCCAGACTTGGCTTTTGACCAGCAAGGTGAATATAGTCCTCCTCTGTACACCCAGTCCCTGCTGATGATACCTGTTGGCCATTAAGTATGAGAGATAAGTGAACTTTTGTGTGTGAAACCACTGAAATGTTGGGGTTTTCTGTTACCACAGCATAACTTGCTCTAGCCTAACTGATACACCAGTTTTACAGGTGCTTGGAATTCGGCTCTTAGGGAGACACATTTTGAAAGGTAATTTAAAAACTATTCATTAGATACCTAATTTTTTCACTTACCGTTTCTGAATGAATTGATTTTTCCTCTTTTATTTTCTTAATGTGACATATTGACTGATTTTTCACAGCTTCATTGGAGTATTATTTACATACCACATAACTCACCTAAGTGTACAATCCAGTGATTTTTAATAAATGTATAGAGTTGTATAATCGTCACAACAGTCTAATTTTAGAACATTTCCATTCCCTTGCCCCCCTCAAAAAAAACTCATGCCTATTTGCGGTTATTCCCTAACTCCCACTGCTATCTGAGGTAACCACTAATCCATTTTTTGTCTTTGCTGATTTGCCTTTTCTGGATATTTTATAGAACGAATCATTCAACTTGCGGCATTTTTGTGACGGCTTCTTTCTTCTAGGGTCATGTTTTCAAGGTTCATCCATATTTCAGGATGCATTAGTTCTTTACTCCTTTTTATAGTGGAAACATATTACATTGTATCGATAGACCACATTCTGTTTCTCCATTTACCAGTTTCTAGGCATTTGGGTTGGTTCCAGATTTGGGTTGTTATAAACAATGTAGCTATGACCATTTGAATACAAGTATTTATGTGGAAACGTGTTAATTTCTCTTGGCTAGATACCTATGAGTGGAATTGTTGGATCATATGGTGAATTTGTGTTTAACATTTTAAGAAGCTGCTAACCAGTTTTCCATAGTGTAGGAAGCATCATTTGTCCAGTTGAACAAGACTATTAAATCCATAACTTAAAGGCCCTTATATAGTGGGAAAGTATTTAGGTAATGAAGCAGGATATTCCCTCTTTCTTCTCCCTGTAACTCATATATGCTTACCCATATATATATTTTTCACCGTTAATAATTCCTGGTAGAAGAATAGCCATTAGACTCCCCATTTGTTTCTGAGCACCCTATTTATTGAATCTTTGCATGGGAAATAGTAATTCCTAAGAGGGTTGCGATCTCTGTTGAGATAAAGTCTGGCATGCAGAGTTAGGTGACAGCTCCTCTCAGATTCCTATTTACATACTCGAATTACCAGTGATGCTTTAACTGTTTAAAAATCACCTGTCTTGTCTGATTTTATTTTTATCATGTTCACACAATACTGTTCCTAAAACAACAAAAAACCAGCTTTTAATAGTATATAAATATAAGTAGCTTGATTAAGTTTCTTTCAAGTCATTTAAGGAAAAATCCCACCCATTATGTTGTCTACTTATTTTATTGTTTGTTCCATTGTTAATTTTTACTTACCGTGACTGAAGGTATTCATTGTTTTATGTGTTACAAATAAATATCTTAAATATTCTTGAATATATGTATATATCCCTGGCACAAGGACCAAGCCTAAAGCCAGGACCTAAACTGTAATGCTTTTTATGTAACCCAAACAGGTGGCCGCCAGCAGAAGAGAAAACAAGAGGGAACTCAAACAAGAAAAGCAAGAGGCAAGTGGCAATGGCAGGACCATGCCAAGGTGAAGAAAGTCCAGGAGCTCACTGTGGGTTTTGAAGTCATTGCTGCTCTAAGTTCTCTTTGACATATAGAGACAAGATATGATTTCCCTCTACTCACTGCTAGTAAGCAGTCTCCAAACTGAGGCAAATTTTAGTGTGTAACAGCATTCAATCACAAAGCTGGCTCCAGGCAAGTACAACGGACCTAAGGCTCACCTTCGGGGTTTTTGATCTCCACTGGCCCGTACTTACCTAGGGTTTGAGTGCCTCTGTGTCAGGAGGAAACTGGATCTGGTGAGCTCTTCACACGCTGATATGAATTAGATTAATTGAATGACTGGTGTTTAGAGTACGACTAAAAGCTCAGACTTGCGAATTAGTCTATGAGGGTTCGAAGACTCAGTGTTTTACTACTTCTGTGACCCTGCACAACTGACTTAACATTTTATATTCAAAGTGCGTATACTTCCAGAATCACTGTCATAGGGCTTTTGTGATGGTTCATTGATACAAGGCATATAAAGCAGGAAAAACAGCATCTACCAGAGAGCAAATTCTCCAGGAATGTTTGTTATTATTATTCATGCTGAATGATTGCCTTTCTGGATGATAGAATCTTTTTTGTTCTTTTTCTTTAAAGCTTTATTGATATCACATTCATATACCACACAATTCACCCATTTGAAGTGTGCAATTCAATGGCTTATAGTATATTCACAGATATGTGCAACCATCATCACAATTTTAGAGCAGTTCATCACCTCAGAAAGAGACCCCATACCCTTTATCTAACACTCATTTCTACCCCCAGCCTCTCCGGCACTAAGCAGCCATTTATATTTCTGCTTCTATAGATTTGCGTTTTCTAGACATTTCATATGAACGGAATCATATAACATGTGGTCTTCTGAGACAGATTTCTTTAATTTAACATCATCTTTTCAAGGTTCATCCATGTTGTAGCATGTATCAGTACTTGATTCCTTTTAGGGCGGAATGATATTCCATTGTACGGATATACAACATTTTCTTTATCCGTTCATCAGTTGAGGGATTGTTTCCTTTCAGCTTTTATGAATAAGGTTGCTACAAACATTTCTTTTCTATGGAAATAGGTTTTCATTTCTTTTGACTAGATACCTAGGGGTGGAATTGCCGGGTCATATGGTAACTGTCTTTAATCATTTGAGGAATTGCCGGAATATTTTCTGAGGCAGCTTCACCATTTTCATTCCCACCATCATGTACAAGGGTCCCGATCCTTCCGCATTGACTGGCAGAGTCTTTTCTGTCTTCTTAAAAGTGAAATGACTATGAAACAGAGCAGGATCCTATGGTCCTTCCACTCCCGTGTCCTCTGCCTGCCTTTTGTCTGTAGAAAAACTTTAGCCAAAGACTAAGTTTAGTCAGAGAAGTGAGAAAATACAGAAACAAAGGAAAACTGTCAAACGAGACCAAATGACAATAGTTTAGTCGTTAAAGGACCTATAGTTCCTCCTCAAGGGCTATAGATAATATTCTGAGCCCTACCCTTTGAGCTGTCTTGTAGATACTGAAATCCCTACCAAGTGGGAGAAGTTAAATACGTGCTGTCCAGAGTGTTTAGCCATTACATAAGCTGCGACAATTCTGAGAACCAGCCTCAAATAAATGGGAACAGAACAACCCTGAACTGAAGACTGTACTGTACAACAATCACCATGAAGCTGATCAGACCACAGCATGACCCATTTCAAGAGAACTGTCAGAGCTGACTGTGCTGTTTCTGCATGTAGCCCCCTCCTTCTGCCTGTAAAAGCTTGTGCCCACTGATGGTCAGTGGGGGAAGTCGGCCTTCAGACAAGAGTCAGCCCTCCCACCTGGTTGCCGGCGTCCAAAATAAAGCAAACTTTCCTTTCCACCAACCTTGCCTCTTTATTGGCTTTAGAGTGGTGAGCAGTCAGACCCCGCTTTGGGTAACAATTATAATTTAAGTCTACAAAAACTTCACAAGGACTTAAATTGATAGAGGTTATCGTTAGATCTTATAGAATTTTAAGGTAGTCACACAAACTACATAAGAGTAAACATAATGGGCCCAAATTGTACTTTTATTCTGGAAGTCTTGATGTCTTTGTAAGTCATTTAAACATGCCATATTTTACAGGATGAGCATATGCTTCATTGTCGGAACTACATCACATGGAGAGTGAAAGGTGCTCTCTCTGTAATTATACTGGGACAATGAAAGGCACACTGGGACAAATGGTCACCCTGCGTGGAGTGAAAGACCTCACTATGGACTCACACTCATTTGGAAATATATTTTCCTTGTTTTCTTTTTTAGCAGAGGTGATTTGTATTCGTCTCACACTTGTAGGCAGGGCACATGAATATATATGTTGCGTTAAGTTAAAGGTTGGGTCTACTCCCTCAGAGCAGAGCCAAAATAACTGATGCGCACAGGAAACAAACCCTAGCTCTTCTACTAGCTGGTTTTCTAGCTAAACTGAAGTGGATTGCATCAAGGATTTTACATTTTAGAAAATTTTAGATTTTTGTGGACTCTACATTACTTTTTGGATTATTATGTGTCCCACCCCCAAGATTCCTATTGCAGTGATAGTCATATAAATGTTCCCCACCCCCAAATGCATATTTGCAAAATAGCTCACGTCAGAATGCTTAGTATTGTAGAAACATGCAGAGGGGTTAGTCAGCATTTTAAGGATTGGAGTTTCTAAAGCAGATTCTCCCACACAAAGTCTCTTCCTAATCCTCTCTTTTTTTTTTTTTTTTTTTTTTTGCGGTACGTGGGCCACACTGTCGTGGCCTCTCCAGCAGCGGAGCACAGGGTCCGGACGCGCAGGCTCAGCGGCCATGGCGCACGGGCCCAGCCGCTCCGCGGCATGTGGGATCTTCTCGGACCGGGGCACGAACCCGTGTCCCCTGCATCGGCAGGCGGACTCTCAACCACTGCGCCACCAGGGAAGCCCCCTAATCCTCTTTTGATTTCATTCTCTTTCCACCATGGTTCCCTACTAACCTACCAACCAACTAACCAAGCTCACCCCAGCATCCCCAAAGGCAACAACAACTGGGCTATTAATTGGAAGTCTGATTTCAATAAACATACAGGGTCAATTTGACAACTTATAAAGCTAGAGTCTGGCAGAGCGTCACGGGGATAAGACACACAGTTCCTGTTACTGCCCCAGGGAAGTACTGGACACCACAGTCTGGCCCGAGTCCCCCCCTCCAGGAATCCCTCATTTGCCAGCAGCACTAAGCAAGTCATAGCCATTAAGGAACAAGCAACTGTAAGAGAAAGACAAGCTGAGAGAGAGGAGACCAATGCTGCCCACTTTAATACACAGGAAGGCTTCCTCAAGAACACTTGAGTTGACCCTCAAATGCTTGCGCAGTTCGGCAGGACCTGAGGCAATTCCCGGGGTAAGGGCTGGTCAGGGAAGTTAAAGCCGCCTTCAGGGCGCTTTCAAATTAGACACCAATTTTCTCAAGACTAAGGACAAGAAAACAATGCTGAGGTCAACGTTCTCCTTCACTTTTTTTTTTTCCTTGTTTCCTTTGTTCCTGTGAGTCCAGTCTATCCAAGAGTGACTTCTAATGGCCAAGAAAATTCGTTACAAGGATGTTGTTCCCTGGTCTGAACATGGACTAACTTTTTTGCAGTCCTAATTCGTTTTTGAGGCTCCAAATATGACTGTGCAGAATCTTTTAAAAGACATGTTCACTTCTGATCTCCTACGGTCTAGGTTCCTTTCTACCACGAATTCCACAAACCTTTTCTCAGTACCAGGTTATGTGTAGGGGGAGTGGCTGTTTCCTGTTACATTTCCCAGGTCTTAACTTGTTCCAAGTCCAATTTCTCCCATATTTCCCTGAATCTGCCTTATGTCTCTTTGGGCTAATCTGATTCCCAGCTGGAGAAATTCAGAATGTGTTCTTTTTTTTCCTATTTTCATTAACTGTCAAAGTTAGATATTTATGGAAACACTCTTTTTTCCATGTATGTATTAGTGTCATGTTCCCCTCAATGAAGAAAAATGAAAAAAATATTCTGTAGTTTTAAGTATACCACCATTAACAAGAGTAATCAGAACGTTGCTTTGAAGAGTACTTGGTGATCTTAATATACTCAGTATACTTACTAGATCTCTTTGCTGTATTTGAAACTCAATCATTTTTTTTTTCCCTAGAAATTCTCCACTTTTTGGCTTCTATGACACGGATGCTGCTTCTCCTCATAATCCTCTGGCTATTTTCCCTTAATCTCTGATGGCTTTTCTTTCTCAACACATCTCATAGGTTTGTCCTTGGAGCACCGTGCTTCCCATTCTAAGCAATGGGACATTCAGACAAAAACTGCGTCTTAGAGTTACCCATGAAAATCTCCTGAGAAGGTGCCCCATGGAGACAACTTAGCATATATTGTCTTTTTCTTCAGTACTGAAACTCCAGTTACTACTGAGGCCCAGATGAAATAGTGGCTTGCTCTCAAGGGCTATATTGTCTGAAAAATAAATAACTTTAAAGATGAGCATCTTTTTTTAAAAGGCAAAATATTTATCATAGGACAGGAATATGGGGATACATTTCCTTTGGAATGGCAGGTGGAGACCCTGCACTTTTTAAATAGTGATCTATCTTTTTCTCTTTTGCAAAGCAAGTGGAGTTGAATTTACAATAGTAAAGCGAGTGCATGATCAGGCTTTGTCACTCTCCTCGAGCGATCCTGTCCAAGCTCATCATTTCACGTACCAGTCCTATGCGTATGTGTTTGTATGTGTGGGAGCTGTTAGTACTAATATTGGTATTAATTTAGTTTTACCTTCCTGATAGAATGTGGTTGATCCTGAGCCCACAAAAACATGGGGAGCATTTATGGCTAAGGACTCCTTGATACCTGTAATTTTCCCATTCATTAAACAATTATCCATTCAACTCACTGTGTGGCAGGCTCTCTGCCAGGTATTAGAGTTACCAGCACAAACTAGGCAAAAGATCCCTATTTTAACAGAGCTTATCACTTTATAAAGAGTGATGAGTGCATTCATTCATTGTGTTAGAGGATTTGTGAAACATTTACTATGTATTAGGCAGTGGGTAACACCCTGACCATATAAACAAAGCATAGTTTCTGATTTCTAGAGGCTCCCATTTAGGGTTGGTACACGAAGAGAAAGGAATAGACACAGAAAACGATCATTACAATACAGTGGATACAAGCAGTAGAGCCATGCAGTGACTCATATGGTATCAGAGAAGAAACACAATATCATTGTGTAGGAGAGAAGTTAAAAATCTTGACCTAAGATTCTTTTTTTTTAAAAAAAAATTTATTTATTTATTTGGCTGTACCGGGTCTTAGTTGCGGCATGCATGTGGGATCTATTTCTCTGACCAGGGATCGAACCCGGGCCCCCTGCATTTGGAGCACGGAGTGTTAACCACTGGACCACATGGAAGTCCCATTGACCTAAGATTTTTGTTACTTGTGTAATTTAATTTCAGACCGTCCCCAACTTATGATGATTCAACTTTGATTTTTTGAGTTTATTATGGTGCAAAACCAGTACACATACAGTAGAAACCTTACTTCGAATTTTGCATTTTAATCTTTTCATGAGCTTAGCAATATGTATGCTCTCTTGCGATGCTGGGCACCAGTCAGCTGGGCGATCACGAGGGTAAATGCTTACAGCCATTCTGTATCCAGACAACCATTCTGTTTTTCACTTTCAGTGCGGTATTCAATAAATCACGTGAGATATTCAACATTTTATTATAAAATAGGCTTTGTGTTAGGCGATTTTTCCCAACTGTCAGCTAATGTAAATGTTCTGAGCACATTTAAGGTAGGCTGGGCTAAGCTGTGATGTTTGGTAAGTTAGGTGTATCAAATACATTTTAAACTTACGATATTTTCAACTTAAGACGGGTTTAGGGACGTAACCCCATCACAAGTCGAGGAAGATCTGTACTGACATCATTGATTTGTTCTGTCAGCACTGGTCACTTCTAAAAACCACTGCACAGGATTTGGTGGCTAGAGATGACTATACAAGAGGTAGCACTTAGTTTGGGGCTCGAATACAGTTATTATTTTAAATGTGGAAGCACAGGGACAGTGGGCATTGCAGGCTGAAGACCACCATAAGCCAAAACATAAACTAGAAACGATATACATGACAGAAGTTAATAAAAAGGTGAATTGTGGTTTTCCTGACTAAACAGAGATCATATGTATCAGGAAATGTAGAAAATGAGATGAAGTGGTTAGGATGGAGAGCGCTTAAGAAGAGACTTCAAAGCCAGGTAGAATAATTTGTACTTAGCACACTGTCCATCTGTCCATTCATTCCTTCATCCTGACAGCTTTTATTATGTGTTTATGGTGCAGTTATAATGCTGTGTTCTGAGAATACATTTTAAAAAAAAGGGGGAAAAAAAAGACAGGCCTTACCTTCAAGTTTAATTAAAAAATGGGTAAGCAAAGGAAGAAATACAGCAGAATCTCATAACTGGTATAACATGAAAACATACAAAAGAAGAAAATCTGGAATCTGCCTGGAGGAGTCAGGGAAAGCTGTACGCATTTGGTTACCTTGAACTATATAATAAAGAAAGGGTAAGATGGTAGGTTGAGGGCATTGCAGGAAGAAGAAACAACGAAGACAAAAAGGCATCACAGGTAGGAGATTTCTGGGAGAAACTGTGTGTAGTTCTAAAATGCTACAAATTAGCTGGCCAAAAAGCACATGAAAAGATGCTCAACATCACTAATTATCAGAAAAATGCAAATCAAAACTACAATGAGGTATCACCTCACACCTGTCAGAATGGCCATGATCAAAAAGTCCACAAACAATAAGTGCTGGAGAGGGTGTGGAGAAAAGGGAACCCTCCTACACTGTTGGTGAGAACGTAAATTGGTACAACCACTATGGAGAACAGTATGGAGGTTCCTTAAAAAACTAAAAATAGAACTACCATATGATCCAGCAATCCCATTCCTGGGCATATATCCGGAGCAAACCATAATCCGAAAAGATACATGCACTCCAATGCTCATTGCAGCACTATTTACAATAGCCAGGACATGGAAGCAACCTAAATGTCCATCAACTGAGGAATGGATAAAGATGTGATACATATATACAGTAGCCATAAAGAAGAATGAAATGATGCCATTTGCAGTCACATGGATGGACGTACAGATTGTCACACTAAGTGAAGTAAGTCAGACAGAGAAAGACAAATATATGATATCACTCATATTTGGAATCTAATTTTAGAAAATGGTACAAATGTACTTACTTACAAAACAGAAACAGTCTTACAGATATCAAAAACAAACTTAGGGTTACCAAAGGGGAAACGTAGGGGGAAAGGATAAATCAGGAGCTTGAGATGAACATACACACACTACTGTATATAAGATAGATAACCAATAAGGACCTACTGCATAGCACAGGGAACTCTACTCAATATTCTGTGATAACCTATATGAGAAAAGAATCTAAAAAAGAATGAATATATGTATATATATAACTGAATCACTTTGCTGTACACCAGAAACTAACACAACACAACATTGTAAATCAACTATATGCCAATAAAATTAAAAAAAATAAAATGCTACAAATTAAATATTTTTCTCCCTGGAAGGGGAAGGTAAGTAGTGATAGTGGGAGATGAAAATGTATCGGGGTTTTTGTGCTTTATCCTCCAGCATTGTCATGCTCTGGAAGAGTTTACTGGTGCATTAATATACTCAAATTTGTATTTTACAGATCTAACTCTAGACAAAACGTGAAAGCTATCTCGTAGTGATAATGCTAACTGAAGCCTGGCCGCAGGAAGACTAGTTAGGAGGCTACGCACCAAAGTGTGTTAGCAGAAATGATATTGTGAGAGACATAAAGTAAGGAACAGGATTTAGAGATTGGACATATATCTAGGACAAGAATGTAGAGGGCATGCAAGAAAACCACACCATTTCTGTCGTAGGTGACTGGGTAGCTAGTGGCACCATTAGGTAGTCTAACAGGTGATTTATCCAGGCTGCACCAGGCACTCCAAAGCTATGGACTTACAGGATACCTCTTCCCAATCAGCATATTTGGTTTGAGTTGACAGGCAATTCCCCTGGATTGAGAGAGAAGATCTGGAGCAATGTTTTCCAAACAGAGAGTAAGAAGCTAAGGACAGTGGAGGAGATGGCATGAAGCTGAGAACACTGGAAGAGAGGGCAAGTATTTATGACTATATTCTCTGCACTTACTATAAATTCAAGATGAACTAGAAGTGCATAGTGAGAAGAGATTCAGCCACAGATTTTGAGAGCCCGCTCTTTCCTACAGAAAAAGATAAGCAACAGGTCTTTATGAAATTTATAAGCATGCATCTTCAAAGTACCTGTTGATACTTAGATTATTTAAAATTATTCCATTTTATAAAGAACAACTGCCTTTTTTTCAAATGTGGCTTTGCAACAACAATTATCTTCCAAATTCTAAAGAAGGGGGACTCTGAAATATTCAATATGATTTGATTTCACAGGGAAATTTCAAAAATAAGCCCAAAATGTGGGATACGTTAAACACAAATAATTATTTCCGTGTATTTGAAGAAAAAAAATCTCATGAATCACTATTATTTATCTACTGCTAATAAAAAGTAAAAAATGGAGAAACATTTTGAGTTTGCTATGTATTTAAATCGGGGAAAAAATGAACCTTGTTTTTATTTGAAATGTGGAATTGTGTTTCGTTTTTGGAGAGTGAATTATGTACATTTTTGATGTTTTCAAGGTTTTATTAAAACATGAAACAACGACAATCATCAATCCAATTAGGGGAAAGTCATTGTAATGAATATCTGTTGGTTTTGCCAGCCAGCATCCACACAACCTTCTTGGGTGAACACTTCCTTTGGAAACTACCCTTCCTCCTACTCTCAATAGTAAGATTGGATGGGAATAATCCACATCCTGCTCTAGGGATGTGCCCTGATTGTAATAAGGCAATCAGCAGTGCACATCTCCAACTGTAATAATCAGCTCAGGCTTGGGCATGTAATGCAAATTGCAAGAAGTGTTAGATGAGGTTTCTCAGAAAGAAAGGCCTCTTCTCTCTCCCAGGCGTGCTAAGTGACGTGACTCCAAGTCTTCCTTTGGATGCTATAGTAGGAAGAACACGAAGCCTGGAATTGGTGCATCCTTTTTGCTTTTTAGAGGGGGAACCTGGAGGTTCTTGGGGGAATCACCATGTAGAACCAATGACAAGGCTTACACTGAAGAAGCTGGATCTTTGTGATAATGTTTGCCTTTGTGTTTCCAAATATGTTAGCTAATTTAGTTGAGAACGAATCTCCTATTTGTTACTTCATAAGAGTGTCATGGGGCAGTAAGTACACTTTCATCTTTAATAACTCTAGGTAGTTTATCTACTAATTTAAATACATCATGTCCATAATTATTAGATCAATCAAGATTCTGAATATGAAAAGAGAATTATCAGAGAAGCCATTTTTTAAATTAAATTTTATTTTTTGTTAATACAGCAGGTTCTTATTAGTTACCTATTTTATACATATTAGTGTATACATGTCAATCCCAACCTCCCAATTCATCCCACCACCATCAACCCCCACACCCTGCTTTCCCCGCTTGGTGTCCATATGTTTGTTCTCTACATCTGTGTCTCTGTTTCTGCCTTGCAAATCAGTTCATCTGCACCATTTTTCTAGATTCCACATATATGCGTTAATGTATGATATTTGTTTTTCTCTTTCTCATTTACTTCACTCTGAATGACAGTCTCTAGGTCCACCCACGTCTCTACAAATGATCTGATTTCATTCTTTTTTATGGCTGAGTAATATTCCATTGTATATATGTACCACATCTTTATCCATTCTTCTGTCGATGGGCATATAGGTTGCTTCCATTATCTGACTATTGTAAATAGTGCTGCAATGAACATTGGGGTGCATGTGTCTTTTTGAATTATGGCTTTCTCAGGGTATATGCCCAGTAGTGGGATTGCTGGGTCATATGGTAATTCTATTTTTAGTTTTTTAAGGAACCTCCATGCTGTTCTCCTTAGTGGCTGTATCAATTTACATTCCCACCAACAGTGCAAGAGGGTTCCTTTTTCTCCACACCTTCTGCAGCATTTGTTGTTTGTAGATTTTCTGATGATGCCCATTCTAACTGGTGTGAGGTGATACCTCATTGTAGTTTTGATTTGCATTTCTCTAATAATTAGTGATGTTGAGCAGCTTTTCATGTGCCAGAGAAGCCATCTTAATGTTACAATCAAGGTAAATGATGGGAGTGTTTTTAAAGGAAATTTAATGAAATTAAGCTATATTCAGTTTACAAGAGGGAGGGAGACTCAACTTGTGTCTTTGAGGAGGTAACAAAAGCCCAGGACCTTGAAAGCCAATGTACTCTGCTTTAGAAAATTTCTTGCACCTAATTCTACCATTTTCTCAACTGTGAAGATGTAGGAAGTAGAACCAAAAAAGGTGAATGTCGTGATTTTCTGTAAGGCTTCTTTCTTGCTTGAAAGAGCAGAGTGAAGAACGAATCGTGTAGAGTCTTATGACAGGAGAAATTAGGATGGGTCAATAATGACAGATCATTACAGCACCATCTTCGATGAGTATTCCATCTCATTGGTCTCTGCAATGTTTACATAAAGTGAACATAACGTCTATCCCATTTTGGACAGGTGATGTGATTCATTTCCTGGATATCAGAGGCTTCTCTGCATTTAGACTGCTGGGTGGCTCTGTTGGGGCAGCTCGGCTGGGCAATGTGCTTAGATCATAGGCAACAGTAGTATGCATGACAATATCAGGAGGGGAAGTTAGAAACAGAATTTTAAGAAACACATCATTGACTATCATACGCCAGGTGCCAAAGGTACAAAGTCAGTGGCAAAAGGATGTACAAATGAAAACTGTACCCAGAAATATAACCCAAGGACAGTGACTCTCACACAAAGACCTAACCTCCCCTTTTCATGATAAATGCTTTATAATCTTCTCTTTGCTATCCTTGAATGAAAATCACAGCTCATATAACTAACTTAACTCTGCATGTAATTTAAAACATCAATATAATGGTCTAATTGTTACATCCAGGAAAATTATATAAAAAATATTGTATATGTTTTCGGTTTGTAAAGTCTTAGGCTCAACTGAGATGGTATAGTGAGGTAGTCAGAGGCGTACAGTTGTACATAGAATCCGAATGCAGAAACTATAAATGGAGAAAGGTAATGGGGTGATTTATTGGTAATTAAAATATCAGAATAGTGATATGCTTTTCAAAACACTGAGTAGCTCTTGAAAAGTTTCAAACCAAATAAAGCTTAATTTTTCTTGGACTTGCATTCTTGGAAATTTTAGGATATTAGATTTCAGTACGTTAAAGTTGCAAAAATATTTTATATTTATATGTGAAATGGAATTAGGTTCTACGCACAGATATTTATCGAACGATTTTTTACCCTGGCCCCTTATTTGTGACTTGTCACCGATGTTGGTGTGAACACACTGTACCCACTCACTGCCAGTAGCGCCCCCTTAATCATCGTGACAACCCCGAAACTCTCCTACCCATTTCCAAATCTACCCGTAGATAACTGCAGTGCCCCCTTCATAATCAGTGTTCTAGATATTCATAGCTACGCAAACTATAAATCACGACAAAGTGTGAAACTCTGTGGCAGTGTGTGA
Organism: Pseudorca crassidens; assembly: GCF_039906515.1. NCBI lineage: Eukaryota > Metazoa > Chordata > Mammalia > Artiodactyla > Delphinidae > Pseudorca > Pseudorca crassidens. The sequence goes on from NC_090305.1 coordinate 27,502,369, forward strand.
TGCGCAAGGCCAAATGGGAATTCAGAATAAGGATTTTGCTTAGATAGTTTACAAATAATTCAGCTCCACATAATCTCCCTCTAAAATAATTTCCATATAAAAATATACATATCTCTTTTCCCTAAAAGAAGCTTTTTCCCTACTCCAAATTGAAAGACTCAAATGAGGAGTAAATAGTACTTAGGGTTATTCTTGGTATTTCGATGAAAAATTTTATTTGAAAACTACACTGTCTTCTTATTTTCACATGCTTTGATATTTGGTGTAGAGCCTGGTGTATGCTTGGATTCAAACGTGCAACTCCAGGAATGGCTTTTATTTTGGAATTGGTTTGTGCAGACACCGTTACTGCATGTGGGTTATGCCAGCCTGATCAATAGCCTGATGAGGCGTGTGTGGCCTGCACTGCCCAGCCCTACCATTTTCAACCTAATTAGCAGCTGCTCAAAGATGGGAAACAGGTGCAGATCCAGGGCCAGACCAAGGAAGTCTGCCTGTAATTAACAAGGAAAAAAAGGGTCAGATATTCGGAAGAATATCAAATCGGCCCACTGGGGTTAACATGCTGGCCTCAAAGGCATAGTCACCTGAGATCTTAAGCATGCTAATGTAAATTATGCAAGCTTTCAAACAACGTGGCTGCATAATCAGTTGGCAGAGAGGAAAATGATTTATTTTTTGCAGTAGAGTAGGGAAAAAAGGGCATCTACAAACTTATTTTTTCTCATCATGTTGGGAATATACAGAAGACATAGTGACATTTTCTTTCCGTTTTTCATAAATTTATTTATTTATTTTTGGCTGTGTTGGGTCTTTGCTGCTGCAAGCAGGGGCTTCTCTTTGCAGTGGTTTCTCTTGTTGCAGAGCAAGGGCTCTAGGTGCGCAGCCTTCAGTAGTTGTGGCACACGGGTTCAGTAGTTGTGGCTCACAGGGTCTAGAGCGCAGGCTCAGTAGTTGTGGCGCATGGGCTTAGTTGCTCAACGGCATGTGGGATCTTCCCAGACTAGGGCTCGAACCCGTGTCCCCTGCATTGGCAGGCGGATTCTCAACCACTGCGCCACCAGGGAAGTCCCCATAGTGACATTTTTCTGAGAGGCAATCATGAGTCACTTAGAAGAAGCTGTTAAGCAGTTAGAGCTCTTCTAGAAATAAGTGAAATTTGGAGGAAAATCTAACCATCAGGTTATTTAGAGAATTGTGTACTAACAGGTATTTGAGAGCAGATCCATGCACGTGTGGTTATGCATAATATATTGACTTTGGTCATTGGCAACTTTTTGAATTATTCCATAAAGTGAGGTCCATTTCAGACTGACAAGGACTTGCTAAGGGCCAGGCTAGGATTGGAGAAGGTGAAAGACCAAATTTTTGAGGAAAAAATGAAGGACAAGGCTGCCTGCCAGGTTCAAATTCTGGCTTTAACAATCAAGTTTTCAGAATATTACTCAGCCATAAAAAATAATGAAATTTTGCCATTTGCAACAACATGGATGGACCCAGAAGGTATTATGCTTAGTGAAATAAGTCACACAGAGAAAGACAAATACTCTATGTGATCATTATATGTGGAATCAAAAAATAAAACAAACGAATGACTATAAAATTCACAAATATAGAGAACTAGTGGATACCAGTGGGAGAGGAGTAAGGAGGGGGTAAGATAGGAGTAGGGTATTAAAAGGTACAAATTACTACGCATACAATAAATAAGCTACAAGGATATATTGTACAGCACAGGGAATATAGTCAATATTTTATAACTTTAAATGCAGTATAACCTATAAAATTAGTGAATGACTATGTTGTACACCTGAAACTAATATAATATTGTAAATCAACTCTACTTCAAATAAATAAAAGCCAAGTTTTCAGTTTTTTCTTTTAATAAATTTATTTATCTTATTTATTTATTTTTGGCTGTGTTGGGTCTTCATTTCTGCACACAGGTTTTCTCTAGTTATGGTGAGCAGGGGCTACTCTTTGTTGCAGTGCACGGGCTTCTCATTGTGGTGGCTTCTCTTGTTGCGCAGCATGGGCTCTAGGAGCATGGGCTTCAGCAGTTGTGGTACGTGGTCTCAGTAGTTGTGGCACATGGGCTTACTTGCTCTGCGATATGTGGGATCTTCCCGGAGCAGGGATCGAACCTGTGTCACCTGCATTGGCAGGTGGATTCTTAACCACTGTGCTACCAGGGAAGTCCCAAGTTTTCAGTTCTAAGGCATTCTTTCTATTCCAATGAATGGAGCTTAAAATTCATGCTAGGCTAAGAAAACTTTACACCTTGTCCTTTTTAGCATTTAGCCTTTAGTCTGCCAGTAAACTTTCATCTACTTGGTGCTGAACATCTTGGGCTAGAAGGGAGTTTTTATCTCTGCTTAAGAGATTGATGGCCGTTTCAGTCAACTTAGCCAAATTAATATTAGGGTAAAAACAACCTCTAAGCCTCAGACGCATACAAAGATTTATTTCTCACTCACAGCGCATGTCTTGTGGCTTGACTATGCCTTCATATTGACTTCATTACAACCTTAAGCTGAAGGACAGTCTGTCTCTGGGACATTGCCTGTCTTGTCACAAAGATGATCCAACATGTCAGAACTCTGAGAGGAAAACTTCATCCCTTCCACTTACACACCACTTGATGTCCCACGACCTCAGTGAGGTAGGATGTACAATCCTCCCCTGAGGAGAGTGGTGAGTACTTTGAATAATAATAAAATCAACTACAGTGACTTGGGTAAACCTATATACATTTTTAGAGAGCCAGTCCTTACTGTGGTGTGAATACAGGTATCAGTTTGTCTAAAAGATTGTGAATGTTTTAAAATCATGGTCAAATAAAATGATAATAACTGGCCTATTTTTGTTTCTAATATGTACTATGTGCCAGGCACTTTATAATTTTATTTTTTTACCCTCAAAACAATCTTGAAGCCTTGGTATTATCATCCCATTTTATTGGAACTGTGGCTCAGAAACTTTCAGTGGTTTGCTCAAGTCTGCTCAGCTAACAAAGTTTTAGCACTGGGTTCCAACCCCACTCTGTCGTAGAGCACAGGCTCCTGAATACACTACACTGCCACAGAAGATGTGGCAGGTCTGGTGGGAAAACTATTCAATGGGCTCTTTACACGATCTGTTGCATCTGCCCCATCCTGATTCTGAGGTGGTTGTGGAGGCATGAAAGGATGCCTGTGCTGCCTGGAGAATATTAGTCGTAACTCTGAGCTCAGTACAGTGTGCTTGAGTACAGAGCACCGGACACACAATTTCAGGATTGAAGTCGAGATGATTAGTCTTTCTAGGGTCACTTTATTTCAACACCTTTATGTTGGGCTCTCTAAATACTGCCATAATTTTTTTTGAACTAAAATATGGACATTTGTAATAAAGAATTAACACCTTCTTATAGTAGAATTGGAATAAGGCACAGATCACATCATAAATGAAGAAAGAGTTGGAGTCAGTTACCTTCCAGTGATGCTAGGACACAGATAAAGATGCAAGACACTGAGAAAGGCATCACAACCCTGCTCTCCCTGGCTGTTTCCACTAGGAATATGGATACCGATTCCCTCTATTTTATTTCATTATTTTTTTTATTGAAGTATAGTTGATTTACAATGTTGTGTTAATTTTTGCTCTATAGCCAAGTGATTCAGCTATACATATACATACAACCATTCTTTTATATATTCTTTTCCATTATGGTTTATCACAGGATATTGAATACAGTTCTCCGTGCTATACAGTAGGACCTTGCTGTTTATCCATTCTATACCTAAAAGCTTACATCTGCTAATCCCAGCCTCCCACTCCATCACTTCCCCAACCCCCTCCCTCAGGGTAACCACCAGTCTGTTCTCTACATCCGTGATTCTGTTTCTGTTTCACAGATAGGCCCATTTGTGTCATATTTTAGATTCCACAGAAAAGTGAATATCACCATTTGACTTTTTGCACTGGGTAATTCTTTGCTGTGCATGTGTGTAGAGTGGCTGTTTTAGGATGTTTAGAAGCATCTCTGGCCTCTACTCGTTAGATGCCAATAGTTACCTTCTCCTAATTGTGAAAACAAAAAGTCTCCAGACATTGCCAAATGTCCTTGGTGTGTACGTGTGTGTGTGTATACAAGTTTGCTTGTACATATACACCTGCAGTTAAAAATCACTGCTTTACTTTCAAATGAAAATTAGTACAGAATTAAAAATAATATTGCTGCATATATGAACTCTAATTTAATTCTCTTGCTGTATTGTACAATAATCCATTCTTTAAATGACATTAATTGATCACCTATTATATTCTGGGCACGTTGCTAGCTTGTATGGGGGAGAAGTAGGATAAAGATGAATAAGACCAGTCAAATCTTCACTAGATGATGCAGCGTATAATTCTGCATCCATAAAGGAACTAAGAAAAATAGAGAAAAGTTAGAGTTGAAGTCCTTTATGTGGACACAAAAGATTGATATTTAAAAAAAAATATATCCAAATATAGAAAAGAATTTTGAGCAGGATTTGACACTGAAAAGAAAATAACGCAGTTAACTATTTATCCCTCTCTCTCTCCAGGATCAACTCTGACCACCTTTATTTAGAGACATCTCAGAGCCCAAAATATCTTCAAATAAGTCCCCCGGTCTCACGGATTCAGGTATTGATAATGCTAAATCTCGGAAGAACTTTAGCTCCATCTAAACCTTGAGGCTGAGATTTGCCAAGAAATATGGCAGGTAAGGTGAATCAAAAAGTATCTTCTTACTCTTAGGAAGATAATGAGGAGGACAAGAAGGAAAAGAAGGAGAGCCAGGAAGGATGCTGGAAGAGGAGGAAAAGAGGGGCGTGGAGCCACAGCCAGTGTGATATAGCCGGAAGATTAGCAAATTTGGACCAACTTGACCTCAGGCCAGTTGTGCATCAGATGTTACATCATCCCTAGCATGGGCGGAGGAATTACTGCCTTCAACATGAGTTACCACAAGAATGAAATAATATGCCGTATTTTCTCTTAAGACAGATTTTAATAGTTTTCAACCAGCATGCACATTCAACGTGCTGTTTGTTAGTCTCCTCCCGATTTCACCAGCTCTTACTAACATGGAAGGCCTGAAAGAAACTAGACTTTCTGGCTCAAAAATTGCAATTTACCTAAATTTTGCTTTTCTATTTGAAGGTCAGGCCAGGGTGCTTTGATGTAGGCAAGGAGGAGATGAAATGAGTTCCTATTAGAGAGGCTTACCTTGGCTAAAGGATAGAATGAATGACCAGTAGAGGAGAGGTGTTTTGAAGCAATCAATTAGCTGGGTTTAAACACATACACAAAAGAAGAGACAATATACGCAATTAGAGCCATTTAGCTTTAGGAAAAGAATGTTGGATTCTTGATTGTGACAAAAAGACAGGAAGATGGGGCAGATTTTTTTGAGTGCCCCTTCACTTCTGTTAATAGGCTGTGTATGGTGGATATTGGAACTTTCATTCTCACTGTACACCTTCTTTTTCTTGTTGAATTCCATTGGAAATTTTATGTCTACTGACATTATAAGTGACTTGGTAGGACTTGGATCTCTTACTTAGTTTTTCATCATTTGTTTATTATACTAATTACATTTTAAGTAGGAATGCTCTGGACCTTACATGCAGAACGTTAATGACCATATTTAATTACATTATTTTACTCATGGGAGTAGCTACATGAATACTGGTTGACTGAGAGATTGATCCTTCAGAACCTGAAATAAAGTCCCATATATGATTAAGACTGCTCCTGTAAAGTCAAATTTCTTGTTGTGATGCTTATTTTTGTTTAAGTACAAGACATTCAAGTTGGGTGATCAAGGAACTAAGCCATTTCATCTCTATTTAACAGATGAAAAAAACTCAAGTCTAGACAGTAGTGTTTTATTTAAGGTCACATGGTTGGGATTCTGTTTCTAGGGAATCATGAATTTACCCCATGTAGTGGGGTTGTAGACCATGTTCTCAGCCTTATATCCAACAAACACTAGGCTACAACATGTCCACTTTAGGGCTGAAATGATTCCATAGGTGCCCCACATCATAGCGCATATTAATAGTAATACCAGGGGAAAATGGCGATATCTTATAAATTAGAAGTAAATAAAGTAGCACCATTAGATATTTCAGTCAAGTTCAACAGCTGCCCTCAATCCTTCTTTTAAAATGCAGAGACTCAAAATAGACAGGCTAAGATTTATAAAAATAGATTCGCCTCTCACTTCTAATTTTACATTTTGCAAACAAGTTGTGCTTCAATGAAAATTTGCAGATAGGCTGATCATCTGGCAACAGGAAGATTGTCACAATTTTGGTGGTTTGGATTCAGACTACAAAGGATAATTGATAAAGTTAATCTTTTGTTTGAAGAGCCTAAATGATTTTACTGCAGTAACCCTGATGACAGATGGTGAGGATAGTTATTATCTGTTAGTTATTATCTTATTATCAATTCATTTTTATGAGAGGAAGGACCAAAACACTGAAGCCCTCCTCACTGCTGAAGCAATGCATGATTGTGCAATGAGGTCCAGCCTAGGTCTGCAAGGCTGGTTTTGTCACTCACTGGCTTTGTGATCCTGGACACATCTCTGAATATCTGGAACTTCATTTACTCAGCTGTAATAGAACATAGTAGGTTAGACCCTCTCTACTCAAAATGTGGTCCATGGACTGGCAGCACTGGCATCACCTCAAAGAACTTAAGACTCTCAAGGCTCTCCCCAGACCTACTGGAACTACGAATTGCGTTTGAGATAGATCCTAGGTGATTCCTATGAACATTGCAGAAGCCGTGGGTCTGATACTCTTAAGGTTTTCTTACGGTTGAAACGCTCATCATTTTGAGTACAGGGATGGTGGTGACTGCCTTACAAGTCCTAACAGAGTACTTGACTTAGAGTGCATTATGGCATCCGAAACAAATGAAGAGAAATTTATTCTCACCCAGCCAAACTTCAACGACAAGTCATCTTGACTACCAGGACCTTGAAATCTCAGAAAATTCCTTTTCTAAGCCATGCCGGGTGTTTCCCCCACGTAGAAGCACAAAAGCCCTGGATTCTCATAACCATTTCTTCCTTTTAAATAAAATGATCTTACTTTTGCATTAAAAAAAAAAAAAAGGTTGCTCCTAACCTCTCTCTGCACTTACAGATTCTAAGAGGTACAAACACCACACCAGTCTGTCCTTTTCCCTGAAGCTGCCGTCTTTCCACTGCCTCAGCCACCGGCGTAGGCATCACATTACTGCCAGGCCATTGGCACCAACTGCTCATTAAGTGTCAGCTGATGGGAGGATGGGGGACACCTGGTGACTGTGAAGTCGGCCCAAGACACTGAAGGAAATCAGCAAAGTGCTAAAAAGGCACAAAGTAAAACAGACATTGGGAATCCAGAGGGTTGAGTTTCAGAGGAAGGAGGTCCGAGCCAAGCAGGTCGAGCGTCTGAGGCCCTGGGCAGCCTTTTAATTTCCTGACCTTTTGCTCTGTGAGCACCGTGCTGTGCAGCGAGAGAGATTCCTAAGGAAGCAAAGGTACATACATTTTCTGCTGAACAGCTCCTTCCTGAAAAGCCAGTGCGACCTGGTGAGCCTGCTGCGGGTACCTGTTGGAGAGAAGACCGTTAAGTTTCTGAAAGGGAACGTGTGTGTCCAAGTTGTGAGCTGGATCATAGCTTCTAATTCTGTGAAGCATCTGTAGTCAACTGTTTATCATTTCTGAAAGCAGATTCAGACTGAAAGACCTAGTATAACCTGCAGACATATGGCCAGAGGGCTGTGCTCTGGAAGATTGGGCCTCAGAGAAGCCCATGAAGGGCCCCAGGCCAAAGTGAGGACATAAAAACCTAGACATACTCCAAAGAGCCTCAACGGTCAGTCAGATGTCCTCTTCTCAGCCCAGAGTTACTGAAAACCAGCTGCCACATGTTTAGGTCATGGTTTCAATTCTCAACAGAAAGAGTTTGTGTTCTGTTACACCTCAGCCGGCAATATGCAAGTTCATTGAAAGCATCAGTAGTGGTGGTCTGTGAACCTTAGCAGAATCACTTCAGAATTTACTGTGAATAGTTAATTAGAGCCATTTGTACAGAAGTAGTGTGCGGTTATTAAGAGAATTATCTCCGGGACAGAATCCTGATTTCATAACTTACTTGTGTGACTATGGGCAAATTAATGTTTTTCTGCCTCAGTTTCCTTATCTATAAAATGGAATAATGATAGCAATCTATCTAATAGGGTTGTGGTAAAGACTACCTGTACCATATAAAAGAATAAAGTCTGACATAGAGTTAACTGCTATACAAGGGCTTGCTATTATTATTGGAGAAGTAAGATTGTTTTGAAACTTGCTTTCTTTTTTTACCCACAGAACATAGAAAGCTAATTAAAGAAACTGTTAGGATCAGCATTCTGCATGGATTCCAGGACCAAGGAATAGAGGTCTTCTATCTTTCCACTTCCTGCCAGGTCTTCTTTCCCATTACCTTATTATTTGACTCCTAGCTTCTGTCAGAGAAAATAAGAAAAAAGAAATCTATCTAATGATTCTTTCCTATAGTGTCTTCCTTGTCAGCATCCGCTCCATCACGAGTAGATATTGATGTATTGAAGGTTCCCTCAAGTTTGTTCAAACAGGGAATTAACTTTAATTCTCAGCTATGAGAGAGGGCTTAGTTGGAGCCAAACTAACTTGTTGCCCTTAAAACAAAGTCCAGACCCTCACAAATGGGATAAGTCAAGAGTCTCAAACTCAAGGGTCCACAGGGGCCAGATAGGTAACCTGAAGGGGCCAGGGGCTATCAGCCTCTCTTCTACTCCTCACGTTGGATAAAGATGTGGCTACAGACATATATTGTCCTACTTGTAGGCAAATAACTGTGCAAGTGCAGTGACTAACAGCCATTCACACCAGATCTCAGGTTGGGAGAAGATGACAAGTGGTGGAGAACTGGCAGCCCTATGATCTCCAGGGGAGCTGTTACTCAGCAGCCATGAATTCCTGCCAGATGAGCCCAACGTTGCCTGATTTTCTAACATTTGAAGAGGCCCCCAATATGGATTCTTTTTTAAAGTGAAATCTCCAGATTTTTTAAAATATCAGGTGAAAATTTCATAGGTCAAAACATGGAGAGGGACAAATATAACATGTTTACCAGTTGAATCTGGTTCATAGACTTCAATTTGGTGTTGTCACCTGCACTTCGATCAGTCTCTAGAGCAGCCAGTAAGATATTCGGAAACCTGCAATGTGCATGGTGGAGGGCTAGGGGCTGAGGGAAGAGAGAAAAACCTTTACGTCTTGTTCGAGAGAGATGAATCTCAGGCAGGAGGACTTTTTCACTTGTTTCTTTTAAGTTTTTATTTTGAAATAACTCCAGATATACGAAAAAGTTGCAAAAGCAGTACAAAGATTTCCCACATACCATTCACCTAGATTCTCCAAATATGGTTAATATTTTACCATATTTGCTTTCTTATTCTCTTTCTCTTGTTCTTTTTCTGTCTTCTATGTATTGTGTACATGTGTGTGTCTTCTTCCTGAAACATTTGAAAGTTGAAGAATCAGTGTCCGTTTACTTCTAAATAGTTTAGTGTATTTACTAAAGGCAAGAATAGCCTCTTACATTCCACAGTGTAATGGCCAAATCGGGAAATTAATATGAATATAATCTTATGATATGATCTATAAAGATTACTCAAATTTTACACCTCGATTTCTTTATAGCAAAAGAAAACATTTCAGGTCCAAGATCCAACAGGGTGTCACAAGTTGCATTTAGTCTTCTGTTTTGCTGGGGGTGGGATGAGGTGGGGAACGGTTTCTCTTTGTTTGTCATAAGAAAAGACAAATGTCAGGACTTCCCCGGTGGTCCAGTAGTTAAGATTCGGGCTTCTACTGCAGGGGGCACGGGTTTGATCCCTGATCCCTGGTAGGGGAATTAAGATCCTGCATGAAGCATGGCCAAAACGAAAACAAGAAAAAGAAAGGACAAATCTCTTGTGTCTCTTATAACATTCATATTTTAGAACAGAACAGACTAGCTTTTATTTTTTTTCGGTACGCGGGCCTCTCACTGTTGTGGCCTCTCCTGTTGCGGAGCACAGGCTCCGGACGCGCAGGCTCAGCGGCCATGGCTCACGGGCCCAGCCGCTCCGCGGCATGTGGGATCTTCCCGGACAGGGGCACGAACTCGTGTCCCCTGCATCAGCAGGCGGACTCTCAACCACTGCACCACCAGGGAAGCCCAGACTAGCTTTTAATTTGGGTTTGTTTCATACTTCCTAATGATTAGATTCAGGTCACAATTTTTGGCAGGAATACCAAGAAGTGATGTTGAGTCCTTCTCGATGTGAGAAAAACACAGTGGGAATATTTGAGGAAGGCCATCAGTTTGCTTTGGGAAGGGAAGCATTCACTGTACCAGTATTTGCCCTCCAAACTGGCATTTTGCTATTTTTTTTTTTTGTTATTTTAGCCTGATTATTAAAGATCCTATTCAAATTCTTTCCATCTTTATGAGGGTTTCTCCCCTTGCTTCTCTTCTTTCACCCATTTTTGTTTTCATAATGAAATACCCAGACTCTTTGGATCCATTTGGTATTAAGATTGTATGCAGGCCTGTGAAGTTTTTGTTAGCTGAAATGACAGCAAAATAAAGCAGACGGGACTCACTACTGAATTTGGTAATAAGAACATCTCCCCCTCCTCAGTCCCTCAGAAGCTCTAAACATAAAGCGAGAAGTAGACCATGGATTATAAACAGAGTGTAGAGACGCCTAATTACATCATCTTCATTTTAATAGAAGGAACGATTCCTTGAATTTATAAAATTTTGAAAAATTCTCAAAGCTCTATCGTATTTATTTTTCTCCTTTTTATAAGAGAAAAGAGCACACAGGCAAAGATTTTAAAATTGTAGCACAAGATTGTCTTGCATTGGAATCCTAGTTTTGTCCCTTAGGACAGTCACTGTGGAGGTGCTTTACGAACCCCTGAAGTTTGAGCGGCATCAGAGAGCAGCAGCAAAGCACGGGCTTTTGAATTAGCAGGTCCTAGTTGGAGCCCCAGATTTATCATCCAGTATTTGTGGAGTCTTGGACAATTTGATCTCTGGAGCTCAGTTTCCTCATTTATAAAATGGAGGATTATCTTGCCAGACTCTCATGAGGTTTAACAAGATAAACAAAAGAAAAACATTTCACTCAGTGTACCTGGTAGATAAAGTCCAATAAATGTGGCTTTTCTTTCATATTCCTTTTTATCTTTGTGCGTTCAAGGGTTTACTAATTCTCTCCTTTTTATAAAGTCCATTGGGACGAATTTCAGTATCTAGAAATACTGGAAAAGTTTCGGAAAATAAAAAAGAGGCACAGGAAATTTAAAATAATTTTAACCATTTGACATATTGGACACTCTCCTTACTGTCCTAAAATTGTGAAAGCAAATATCAATGATTGGGAAGATTTTACATGAGCATGAGTCATTAAACCAAAATATTTGCAGGATCAATTAGGCAATTTCAGATGAGAAGCCTCTGGGTCTTACTTCTGTGTAGAAATTCCCTCTTGGTAATTAATCGCTCATTACAATTGGAGCTCAAGATGACTGTGACAAAGTCTTTCAGATATTGAAAGGAGATTGTCAGGGACTGAAGGAACATGGTTCTCTGTAGAGGAAATTGTTACTCTTAAGTTGTTCTGACTGCCTGGTGGGTGCTAGTGGACGTTTAAGCTCTGGCTCCAAACTCAGTGGCACACACATCCACTTTTGTTCACTTTTGATTTTCACAGGCACATGACATCATAGTCTGGGTAAAGCTGAAACAGCCCTGAATTCCTATTTTCTAACCTCTATAGGAAGAGTTCCCTTGTATGTACAGACATTTCTCTTTTTCTCCTATATTTGTAAGGCAGTTGGTCATCGGAAATGGGGTGGGGAGTAGAGAAGTTACAGATTGGATGACTGGAGGCTTCTTTCTTAAGGAAAGAGAACTATAGCCTCATTGTCACTTTTCTAAAAAACACTGCTTATTAAAGGATGACTTATCATCCAAACCAGGGCACTTTTGAGAGAGCAAGAGGGAATTATTAGTAATTATACTGAGACAGAAGGAGTAGACTGAGAGTGACCTAGGCAATCAAGGCATATGGTCATGCTGTCTTTGAGGGCTTGGGTCAGAAATTAAATTTACTGTGAAGGTTAGACTTGACTACAGTGTTTAAATAGGTTATACTCTCAATGTCAGTAATTCCCTTTCTCCTTTCAGTGTCTTTCTCTTCCAGGCTGTCTGGGCTTCTCCCTCACCATGATTCAGTCTTTGATTTTTCCTTAAGAACAGACGTAGCCAGCCAGGGCCCCATTTTCTCATGACTCAATTCAGAGAACTGAAGTTTCATTTTACAAACTCCTTTATGATAAGGTGGCTTTTCTAATGATCTTAGTATGGTAGTGTTCTTGGGCGAAGGAATTCATGGTCATGAACAGCATGGAGAATCTAGAGCTAAGGTATTTGGAGAGGGGTTATTTTTGTTTTAGGGAGAAGTTTTTGGTGTTTTGGTTTTTGGGTTTTTTTAACCATGTGGGTAGAAGTCTTCTTCCCCTCTGCTTCACAAGGTCTTTTACTTGTGAAAGATAAGCAGGCATTTCAGACTATTTATGTGCTTAGCTCAATTGTCCCTCTGAAACCAAGCAAGACCCTGTGGGGCTCCTGGGCACAAAAGCCTCTCTGTGTCCACTTCTCTGAGTTCCAAAAGGCAGGTTCAAACTGTTGCTAATCAGGAAAGGGAAGGGATGCAGAGACAAGGGAAGAGCAGTCAAGAAACAATAGTGCAGACTTGGGGCAGGTCCTGGTTCCACCGTAAGGGATACACAGAACAATATCTTTGAGCTCTTCTGCAGAACTAAAACCCCACCCAATGGAAGAGGTTAACTACTTGATGAAGCATTCTTCATTCCAGAGGTACAGTTAGCCCTTCATCACCCGATGCCAGACGATCTCTGGATTGAAGGGATGCGGGCCCTGCATGGCACCCTGATCCTTATCAGCAAACTGCCCCTGGACTATAAGACTCCTCACAGGCTCCCCTGGGTACCCCACACCCACTGGGTTGGGACAAACAATTTTGAGGTGTCATTAGCCCATTGTGGCCCCCTTTGCCTGGTAAAGTAGTAAAGCCATTCTTTTCTACTTCACCCAAAACTCTGCCTCTGAGATTTAATTCAGTGTCTGTGTACAGAGGCCGGATTTGGCTTTACCTCCCTGCAGAAGGAGCAGGTGGTCTCTGTAGGGTGGCTTAGTCATGGAGCACAGGCTTTCCATTTTAAAGACTAGAACAAATGAGATCTGGAGAAACAAAGTGAGATGCTCATTGTCACAGCAAAAGTTAATGTATACATTCTGGTTTATCCCAGGATATTGAATATAGGTCCCTATGCCATGCAGTAGGACCTTGTACAGCAAAAATTAAAACAACATTGTAAATCAACTATACTTCAAAAAAATAAATGTAAAAAAATCAATGTATACATAGGCTAGAATTTGAGATTCTTGAATCCTGGTCTAGTACACTTTTCCCCATACAACTTTTCTGAGCTAAATAAATTTGGATCCAGTCAATGGAGTAATCACAGGCTTTTCTGAATTAATAATAGGGATAATATAATAATAACAATAACTAAATCATATATTGCTTACCATGTACAAGGCACTGTTTCTAAGTGCCTAACATGTACTAACACATTTAACATTTTAATCAATGTTTAAAATTGAATCAACATTTAAAATTTTCCCTAGTGGTGAATGCAAAATTTAGGGATTTTTTCTTTTTTTTCCTTTCGAGGGAAACAGAATTAATTGTTTGTAACACATTAGCCATGTTTTGTTTTATTTGTCTAGAAAGCTCTGGGTAGAGAGTTCCCTCATATAACTTAGTGCCTTTAACTCTTTGATTGTACATTAGAGGAGTATTTTTCAGGATGTATCTTGCAGCTTTTAGTTCAAGGCTGAATATGGCTTTTTCTTGCAATGTTTATATTTGTGCTAAAGTGGTGTGGACTTATATGATTAGGTAAGGTTTGTTGCTAGAGGCAATATTATGCAATTGCTTAAAATCTAACTCAGTTCAGATGGGTAACCGTCTTCAGTGGCATTTAACTCCTACTTTGTGTTCATTTGTACTCAAGTACTTCAAGACAGGAGTTTAGCTAGCTTCCTGGGGTGACTTTCTGCCTGATATTGTTTAAGCTACATTTCAAATATAGGGGGAAAAAAGAAAGAAAAAGGAAAAGAAATAGCATATAGGACACATTGTCATTCATTACCCATTAAATGTCTAGGAGGGTTTTTTTCCCTAAATATGAACCAGAGATACAATTAGCCTGAAGCTCATTGCTTTCTGGGTAATCCAGAGTGGAGCCTCCCTGTGAGTGCTGGATACTGAGTGTGTTTGGCTATATCATCTCACTTCTCATAGATGATCTTTCTTGGAGTCCCAGCACCGTACTTGGCACTTAGTTAATGCTCCATATCTAATGAAATGAAGGGATCAAGGTTTAAGGCAAGAACAGAAATACGAGAGAGTTTTAGGAAGGGTATTTTTTTTTGGCAGTGCTGGGCAGCATGCGGGATCCTAGTTCCCCAATCAGGGATCAAATGCAGGCCCTTGGCAGTGAGAGAGTCCTAACGCTTAGAGTCCTAACCACTGGCTCACCAGGAGATCTCCAGGAAGAGGTTGTTCTGTGGGTGAGGACGTGTTTCATCTCAGGAGATGCCGGGGTGGGCTCTGCTATGGACTTTTTTTTTTAAAGGACTGATAATTATTTATGGTAGCTATGGCGCAGGAAGATCCAGCTACCAACCCCAAGTGAGAACTACAGCATGGAGGACAGTACATTTCACAACAGCCAACTCCCAGAAGTAGGAGCCCACAGACCTCCCCCATCTGCATCTTCTACGGGTTTAGAGTCGCCGAGTAGGACTCAACACTCAAGGCACTAGTCTGAACAAAGCTTTATTCACAGAAAAGAGAAGAAATGTAGCAAGATCAGCGTCTGCAGAAAGGTCATCGGGTCCCTCCATATAGTCAACTCAGGGTGGTGGGCTGCAGGCAAAGACCCAGTTCTCCTCCCAATGAAGGCAGATGGACTGGGCTGGGGGACTGGGGTTAGGTGTCATATGCTGCACAGGCTTAAGCAATGCAGTGACCATTCACTACATACGCAGCATAGAGGAAAGATTTCTCCTAATGAGGAAGAAGAATCTAGGGGTACGTGACAGCTTGCCCCCAGTTCCACATAGGGGAATGTTCCAGGCCCAGAACACAGACTGGGCAATCCCAAAGTGGCAGGTGGAGTGGTAGCTGCTTCTACAACAGTAGGGAAGGGACAGAGGAGAGTGAAGGGTCAAAATGGAAATTTCTGTCCTGAAAATAAGAACTGAATGGGACTTTCTTCATCCCTCCCCTCCGTTTTATGAATGGTAGGCATTGCTAGTCAATTGTGGAAGTCTTCACAAATGAATTAGGTTTCAGAGTCAGAATTACTTTTCTTTTTGCCCTCAGAATCCTTTCCAACAAATTGTTTTCAAGTGGCCACTTCCAGCTAGATGGAGTTAATGTATGATTTGATATTGATGTATTACAAGACTAAAGATACTGTGAAATTAAAGACATGTCAACTTTGAGGTAAGAAGGGAGTGGAGGAGGGGTATATTTATTGAAGCAGACATGTGAAGTGCAGCCAGCTACCAGAGGAGGAAGAAAGGATCCCAGCAGGGGAGAAATGGATCTCATAAACTCAACTGGGTTGGCATGGATGGATGAATGAATGAATAAATAATGAGAGGTACATTTGAATTAGTCAGAATGTCTGTATTCCCCTCATGGCATTTCCTTCATTTTAAAACAACCTTGGGCAAGCCCCATATGTCATATATTTCCTAGCAAAGCAAAGATGGGAAGTGTGGCAATATCCTGATAATTCAGGCAAAACCTCCACTTCTGTTTAGGGTACAGAAAATACCATTGGGAAAGAGAAGTCTAAATAAAAACGTGTTTTTCTTTTATAACAGCATGTCATTATCATCTTTATGAATTTACATGACATCTTTTACTTAGGAAAGTCAATGGAATTCAATTAATGTTTATAAACTATTACAGAAAGAACCATGCAGTGTAGGCTAGCGTTAAAATCCAAAACACATGTAAGAAAACTTGAGTTCTTGTTCCTCAGTCATTGGGCCAAACTCCTTATCAGTTATATTTAGACTTACTAAAGCATTCCAATAAAAAGTACAAAGTTTCCTAAATGTATATGGAAGAACAAAATATGCAACCAGCAGAGAAGGCCTTCATTTTGTATTTTCCTAAAGTTATTAGGGTTTATGTTCACACAGTTTCAAACCAGATATCTTGGTGTCCTTCACGATGTGGGGCTCACGATTTTACTTCTCTGCTCCTTGCTTTAGCTTATCTGTACATCATCATTTTCTTTTGAACTCTTGAATATAATTTTAAAAGAAATTATATTGTATGTATTTTAGTTGTCAAAAACTTGAAAATCTGTAAAATTCTACAACCCAAAGTCACCCGTTAACATTTTGGTAACATATACTCTTTTAAAAAACACAGAAGAGATTGTTTTTATGGACTCTTTTGTAAATGTCTTTGTTTTCCCCCCAGTATGTTGTGTGAGACATATCTTCTTTCTATATCAATAAATTTGTTTTTATATAAAACATATAGATATATCATTTTTCATAGTTGCATAGTGTTCTATTACATGGGTTTAACACATGTTAATTACCACTTCTTATTTTTGGATATAACATTTGTTTCCAAATTTTTGCAGTGTTGTGAATACGTGAGATAATATCCTTGAAGCTAAATCTTTGCCTTCATCTTTAATATTTTATTTGGAATAAACGTTGGAAGTGCTATTACGGGAACAAATTTCAGCTGTAGCTTGATGAATTGCCTTTTAGAAGGGTCACAGATGTTTTCCCTCTGAATAGCTATGTGTGGAAGCCCCGGAACCCTTGGTGATATTCTTTTTCTTTCTTCGTTCTTCATCTTTGCCAATTTGATAAAAGTGTATCTCATTTTAATTTGATATTTTAAATTTTATTAGTGAGTTTGAACATATGTTTATTGGATGTTCGTATTACTTGATTTGTGCATATTCTGAGTTTTACCATTTTTTTATATTAGTATTTTCTATTCCTCATTGATTAAAAAATAACTGTTTATTAAATATACAAACCCATGGGACTGGATGGATTTCATAATTTTAGTAAATTTCACATCCTCTATATCAGGATTTTGAATTGTAAATAAGAACCCACACTAATTCCTGCTTTCTTAAAGTGTTCTCACTGCAATGAGCACTAGCAAAAATATAATATTGACCATGGCAGAAACTGGTCTGAATCACCTTCTTAATGGTCTTTAATGGTAATGAACTAAATTGTGCCTGAGCAGAGAACAAAACAGCCCATCCCAAAGTAAAATAGAAAATTGACTCAATTATTTATACTTTTCAGCTAATAGTAAGGTCATTTTTTCTTCATGACCTAAATATTTTGGACTAAAGTTAGGTTTGCCTCCTGGACTTTCTTTTTCCTTCTGATTTTCCAAATGACTTCTTCCATTCTTCAATGCTTCATAATGCTAGTGTGGACATAACTAGAGTATTAATGATCTGAGGAGTCAATTTCAGATGAAACAGCTATCACAGGTCAAAGTAATTTTGCCTTATGGGGACTCGAATCCAGGGTCAAATGTAGGCTCTCGGTAAGCACTTCATGAGGGATGGTCTGAGGAGGAGATAGGGTGGCCGAGTCTTCACCAGCCTTGCAGAAAAGCATTGAGTCTGACGCCCATGCTTAAGAATCATCACAGTACATCGTGCTTCTCCACCAAGCTTAAATCTCAGAGCCTCATCTTTGATTCAGCTGGTACAGTGGGGATGGATATTCATATCTTTATAGACATGTCGCTTTTCCACCCTTAATTTTTTTCCTTGTGGTGTTTGGTATTAGGGTGAAGGGCGAAGGTCACATTTGAACATAAGTCAGGTGTTTTTTTTTATTTTATGTGGGGGAAAGCCGGGGGCATTTGCAGAACTTAAAACAGAAATCAAACCTTTAAAAGTCGACTGTATGTGTCCTGCCACTCATATTCTCTTCTGGCTTCTAACTTTCCTTAGGCTTAAAATATATCTGCAGCCGTTGGCTCCTTTGTTCTTTGGAGAGTTCATTTCTTATGCTTTCAAAAAAAAACCAAAAAACAAATTTAAAAAACCCAACAAAAACTCCACTGTTGGTTTTTTTTTTTTTTTTTTTTTAAGGATAACAAAGTTTTCATTGATCATAATTTCAGAGCCTGGTTGCTTACAACTCTGCAGAGTAAAACAGGGCCTGCTGTTATTTCAGGAGTGTCACGCTGCACTCTAAGTGGCTGGGATTCTCAGTGGGTGGATATTCCTGGGCTTAGTGGTTTACTGACTGTGAAATTAGGAGAAATTGGGGTAGGAGAGGAGGCCACCTCATTTTGAAATGAAGACAGATGAGTAAATCCATCTGGAAAAAAAATGCTAATGTAATATTTCCCAATATCTTCTTTAATAAACCCAGCTGCAAAGTTTGGCATCAAACCTTCTTTTAGTCTAGTACCTCTTAGTAATTACATCAGTATACATATTATAGACTGGATGTTTATAGTTCATTAAAGCAATTGGTTGAATGCCAGGAATGCTGTTTAGGAATTTCTGCCACATTCAGAATGTATCATTAAAAAATAAATAAATTCTTGACTTATTATTCTACAACATGCATATAGGCTAATTCTTTTTTCACCATTGTTTTAGTTAAATGTGTAAGTAAGAGCTGTCCCAGGCTGCTGTGAGGGAAAAAAAAAAACTGTAACAAGGTGCCTACATTTTCTGTATTAAATAGATTTTCAACTTTCATTTTAGATGGCAAATTTTAATTAAGTGAACACTTCTGTTCTCTTCAGTTCTTAGGAGAAATAAGTATTTCTTATACATGCACATTTATCAGGTTTCCCACCTCTGCTTAGAGATTCGCATCTCTCTCTCTTCCTCTCTACCCCACATTCCTAATTCTGCTCATTGAAATCTCTGCCTTTCTCATTAATTCATTCTCAACGGCTACACGCTGGGGAAAGAATATGAGCACAAGCAAACAAGCCCCCTGTCATCCTTGAGTTTACAATCTAAAGAAATCTGCCTTGATTTTCTTTTGCTGCAATTGCTTGTGCCCTGATTAGAAATACTTGTTTTCCTTTCTGTAGTTCTCTTAACACTTCAAACCCTACCATAGTTCTTTCTCCCTTTTATTGGAAGTTGGGTGCTGATCAATGAAATAGTACCCTTCTTCTCACCCAAGCTTGAACCAACTGAGACAAACAGTAAGTTGAGTGGGATATAAAATATCATATTTATTTTTATAAACTCAAAGTGGGCAGTAGGCAGATGGGCTCCTAATTCTGAACTCCAAAATTAGACAGTTACCCCCTAAAAAGCACCCTGAAGATGTAAACTGCACCATGCCCAACGCTATCAGGTGTGGAAGACCATCAGAATGAAGTTTCAACAAACCCTAAAACTCCCAAGGGGGAGCAGCTTGGTCCCAGGAAAAAGGGTCAAGAGAGGGAGAGGCTGTCCATGCCCGGTTTGTCCTTTCAAGCTGGACGTGAGTGAATGAGAGGCATAGAGTTGAGCTAGATGTGGGCTCCCTCCACATATAGAGGGGGAAGAAGTGTTCCTATCCCAACACACTCTGTTTATTTCCCTTACCAGTTGAGCCCTTTTGAATTTATTTTTTTTAATCCTATAGAGTAGCTGGAATACAATAAGCATTTTCTAAATATTTATTAAATAAATTTATTAGGAGATAAATTCATTTCAGGAATTTATTCCAAAACAAAGAAGAAATGAACAAACAAACATTCTTGGACTGAGTAAATTCCAGGACTTACTGCTTTGTTTTGTCTCACGCATATTTTGACAATATTTACAATGTCAAGATAAAAGTCTCAATCATTTAGATTCAACTATATCCAGTCTTCTATACTGACTGAGATAAAAACATGAATGTGAGTATCTTTTTGTTTGTTTGTTTTTTTGCGTTACGCGGGCCTCTCACTGTTGTGGCCCCTCCCATTGCGGAGCACAGGCTCCGGACACGCAGGCTCAGCGGCCATGGCTCACAGGCCCAGCCGCTCCGCGGCATGTGGGATCTTCCGGGACAGGGGCACGAACCCGTGTGCCCTGCATCGGCAGGCGGACTCTCAACCACTGCGCCACCAGGGAAGCCCTAAATGTGAGTATCTTAAAAAATTTCTCAATAAATATGGTGCAATAAAATTCACTGTAGGCTAAATTATGTGAGGAAGGTCTGAGAAGATATGGTGACTGTAAGAGGTTTTTAGAAATCTTAAAACTTTTTATAGCATCATGAACTGAAATCTGGGATGTGGTAGAAGAGAGGAACTATATGAGGAGAAATTCAGGAGATAGGGAAACTTTGGTGACTTAGCTTAAGAAAGTCTGACGCTCTTTCACCCTTACATTTTAAATATTCTTAATTATCTACGTCCCCATCTACCAAGCATGTGATGTCAGTCTTTGCTGATAGTAGAACATCTGCTGACTTGGTCAGGGAAACAGCCCTTCATTTAATCAGGGATATGGCTTGATTTCCTTAACAACAAAGTTTGCCTTAGGGTTTACCATTAATTAATTGCGTCTAAATATTAACTGACATCCAATCTAGGGTTTGAGCAAAACTCCCCTCCAGGTAGTTTCCCCTCTTTGGAAAATTTACCATTTCCATTATGAAAGCCAAGAGGATGAAATACTCTTAGAAATGTGGCAGTTGAGAGCAAATAGCTCCTACAAATTGAGGAAGGAGAAGAGAAAGACTAAGAGAAATGACTCTAGGGAAGGGGATAGCTAGAGAACTGATTAATGCCAGCTTTCAAAGTAATTGAATCAAAAAGAAGGAGGAATGGCAGGTTTGCTGAGGAGTCTTCTTGTATTAGAGCTGTAGAGACCAAGGAGCTATGGAGTAGTGATGGACTGGAAGAACTCTTATGAGAACTTCACCTTGGAAATGCTTTTCCCCCATAGGGAAGAGGTTTGTCTGCAAGAATAACTAAAATCTCATGGTCTCAGGCCATAGAGAAGAGTTATATCATCTGTTTTCCTTTTATTTCTAGAGAACTGATTCTAGCTTGAGATTAAATTACAAAGTAAAGGAAACCGTTTGCCTCATGTTCAAGAACTAAATAATATGCTAGATTTGATGCTACAGTTTCTCATTCCTCACAAGGAGTGATTTTGTTCTGGGGAAATCTTCAATCAGAATCTTTTCTCCTTTTGGTCATCTCTGTGATAACTGAGACTGTCTATGTCAACATAACTGTTTGCTCTTTAAAATTCTTACCCAGGGGCTTCCCTGGTGGCGCAGTGGTTGAGAGTCCGCCTGCCGATGCAGGGGACACGGGTTCATGCCCCGGATCCGGGAAGATCCCACATGCCGCGGAGCGGCTGGGCCCGTGAGCCATGGCCGCCGAGCCAGCGCGTCCGGAGCCTGTGCTCCGCAATGGGAGGGGCCACAACAGTGAGCGGCCCGCGTATCGGAAAAAAAAAAAAAAAAAAGTCTTACCCAGGAAGATCAAACTGTAAACCAATAGTAAGTTCACTTTTGCTTCAGGTTATTCTTGTACACCAATTTATTCAGGCAAATATTGTGCTCACCTGGGAAAATAGCTAAATAAACAGGAAAATAGATTACTCACCTGGATTGAGTTTATTTATCAGGACAACAATCAGCTCATCAACACTTGCTTTAAGACCCTTGCCTTGTTGCGTCTACCAATAGAAAACTACCATGTCACACACTGTGCCCAGTCCTAACAAGCAACATCTAAAGACCCATCTTAAATCACTTGAGTCAAGATCCCCAAATCTTAAGAAAACCCTCCAATTTCTTTCCTCTTTGGGATGCTATTTGGACTCTACCAAGATAGTGATTCCCCATGCTATGATAAGTTTAATAAACTCATCTTTGTTTGACCAATAAGGTTCAGTGGTCTTATTGGGGAATAGAAGTTTTAAGTAACTGAGGGTCTAATGTGTAGGTAGAAACATCTATCCACATGGATACTTAACACTCTCAGGGTGTTGTCCAGATTTTAGTGTAGAGGAAATTAGGCTTTGGAGCTGTCAATGAGATTGGGGAGTAGGGCGACTAGATTGAGAGACAAAGGAGGTGCTATAGTTGAATAACAAGAGCCTCAGGAGAGCAGATCTGGGGTTATTAGAAGAAAAGTAAAGCTCTGGGTGCAGGACTAAACACCAGTAATCAATGTCCTTTCTTGACTTTGAGATCTATGCTTTGTGGGAGAATGAGGTTCCTCTTCAGATTCAGATAGTATTCCATAGGGATCAGGGCCCACGGAAACTATTTGAGAAGAGAATAATACATGGTAAGAGAAGTTTGTTATCATTCATCTGCCACTGTGTTTCAAACTAGGTGACTCAGGCTTACCTATGCTTATGGCATCAGTAGCAGAAGAGCAAAGTCATGGGCAAAGGTTTAGGTAAAGGAAGCATAGGAATACTCTTTTTTGAGTTTGAGGCTGGCTAGAAGTTTCAGTGGAAATCCAGGAAGGCATTTGAAGATTTAGGACTAGCTCTGAAGAGAGGACAACATAGACATGCAGATTAGAGATTTAGTTTTGGAGAAGTGAATGTTGAAGTTTTGATCAAGATCTCTGTCGAGCCAAGCAATTCTCCCCAAGACAGCCCCTTCTTTCCTTTCAATTTGCATTTTTAAAAAAGAAATTTTAAATTATTCTTTTAGTGCTCAGAGAATTCCTTGCCATGCAAAGTTTGTAAAGTTCCGTTTTATTGTACATTTAAAACTGTCATTCATAGATGGTACTATTTTTGTTATACCGATAGGTCCTTTTGTGACTGGTGGGTAAGGCACATTTTTCCTTTTGACAGTTGGCTTGCAATTTTTTCCTATATATGCTGAATTGCTTTCTTGCTGTTGCAAATATATTCAACATCACTGTTCTTCCACATGACAGACAGAGAAGGCCCTGGCAGATTCCAACCTCAAGAAGAAATTATGTCTATTTCCATAGTACTATCCAGAGAGTCATGTGTGTCTGTCAGGGGACACCTCTGAGTTCTTAGTGCACTTCCATTAAAAGAAGGGCATGTGATGTGATATACTTTGATGTCATTTTGCTGTATTAAATAATTGTGTTTTTAATTAATTTTTAGAGTGTTGACTACAAATCGGATTCTGACTGTTTTTTATATGATTCCACAGATATATTTTAAAGTAAAATGTAAGGGTTGATGATGATTGGATTTGATGATTACTTGTGAAATTTGGGATATATAAGCAGAAAATTGTATAGTTCAAAATATTAATGAAATATCAAGTTTCTGGTGATGTAGATATGCAAGTAGATAAAAACTTCTAGAATGTGTGAAACAGTATACAAATGCTGCAATAGTTTCTAATCTATTTTTGTTGCATTTTACTCAGAGATTCTCATCCTCCTTTGGTACACTATGACATTGTCAATTAAAATTCATTATGACTACTCTGTGGCAGGGGTCCCCAACCCCCGGGCCACAGGCCAGTACCAGTCCATGGCCTGTTGGGAACTGGGCTGCACAGCAGGTGGTGAGCGGCAGGCGAACAAGTGACGCTTCATCTGTATTTACAGTCGCTCCCCATCGCTCACATTACCGCCTGAGCTCCGCCTCCTGTCAGATCAGCAGTGGCATTAGATTCTCACAGGAGCGCGAACCCTACTGTGAACTGCGCATGCGAGGGATCTAGGTTGCGCACTCCTTATCAGAATCTAATGCCTGATGATCTGACGTGGAGCTGAGGCGGTGATGCTAACGCTGGGGAGCGGCTGCAAATACAGATTATCATTAGCAGAATGGTTTGACTGCACAGAGACCACAATAAATCAATTGCTTGCCAACTCATAGCAAAACCCTATGAGTGAGTGGCAAGTGAAAACAAGCTCAGGGCTCCCACTGATTCTGCATCATGGTGAGTTGTATAATTATTTCATTATATATTACAATGTAATAAATAGAAATAAAGTGCACAATAAATGTAATGTGCTTGAATCATCCCTAAACAATTCCCCCCACCCCCCAGTCTGTGGAAAAATTATCTTCCACAAAACTTGTCCCTGGTATCAAAAAGGTTGGGGACCGCTGTGCTATGAGACTTCTCTGGCAGTCCAGTGGTTAAGACTCTGTGCTTCCCATGCAGGAGGCACAGGTTCAATGGGGAACTAAGATTCCACATACTGGCCAAAAAAAAAAAATCATTATGACTGCTCTACAGAATGCAAGATTTGCCTGTTGTTTCTTTCTGAGACGGTTGTATTTGTTAAAACCCTTTTGATGTTTCTTCTGAGAAACTTATTTAAATTTGCTCAGTGTAACCTGTCTGTACATACATACACACACACACAAACACACATATCATGAATATACATAATATTATATTCAGCATCTATTTAATATCCTTAATTATTGCAAGCTCCCTGAGGCATTTCTCAGCATCTCCCCTCTGCACCACATGCAATCATTTCTATATAGTTGTTATATGACAATTGCTTTTTGTATTGTTTCTATTCCAGTGGAGCTCAGTTGCCCCTATTTAATCCCTCATCTCTATCATCTCTTGATGACCATTTCTGTGTATATATCTCTATTTGCTAAATTCCATTCCTAGACTTTGGATAATCAATATTACCTCTTTATAACTGTTATGATATTATTTCAATTTTGGGGGGAAAAAGGCAACTAAATGATGTCACCTTTATTTGCAACCAGAAAACTTCTAATAATACACAGTACTTAAAGCCCAAGAAGTTTTTACATTGGGATGGGAAACCGAGGATTTACAGCTCTTAGCAATTATTTCAGAATAGACCCATCATAAATGTCTAGTGAAGTACACTTTGGTATCTGAGTAGATATATTGCTCTAGCTATAGCTATGTGATCATAGACCCTTATCATGTTGTTTCAGATCATATGTTCTTTCTGGAGTGTAATGCCCAGGAATTTCCAGGCAGGGTCCATTTTTTCGTGAGAGAAAATTTGCTTGAGTGGGTTGGATATTAGACTAGTAGGTCTAGAGCCATTGTTCGTAGAGCGTGTTCCCACACAAGCAGCATTGGTATCACCAGGGAACTTCTCAAAATATAAGTCCTCTGGTTTCATCCCCGACCTATGGTATGGGAATGTCTGGGGGTAGAGCCAGCACTCTGTGTTTTAATATGCCTTCAGGTGATTCTGATGCACAGAAAAGTATGGGAACTGTTGGGCTAGAGAGTGGCTGATGTCTTGAAGAAGTCATCCAACTCTGAGACAGTATGAATTAGAGGACTTGGTCATATGCACAGCTTTGGGTCTCAGCTTTCCCATTTATCAGATGAGAGGTTTGTACAAGGTAACAGTTAATCTATTTTACTAAACTCTGACAGTATGGTTGCCTCTCCAAACACAACTGTTGAGAAGGTTTTCTCAGGTTAGTCTTGTGGCTGCTGTGTAGTAAATCATTTCTTGTTTCCCTTCTGGTAATTTGCCTTGGTATTCAAAGATTAACTTAGATGAAACAAAGTAACTTTACAACTTTATGCTTGATTTATTCTTACACTTCAGTAGCCTTTTGCAGTGGGAGGCTTACGGTACTTCTTGACTTCATATCAACACACCTATTGTGTGACACTATAGGACCAGTTCCTGGCTTCAACCTGCCAGTCCAATACATTCTGGCAGAAAGGATCACTGGGTACCAATGGTTTCATGAAATTCATCTCTATTGTCCTTCCTCCTATACCTTAGGGAAAAAATGGTGGAAGTCTATGGAATGAGACAGGCATTTGATATCCTGTGAAGTTAGTATATTGGATATTAAAGTTTTTAGTCTATAGATGTGGGTGTCTAAAACGAGTTCTAAAAGCTAAATTCAAACTTTTATATAAGCTCTAAAACTAATACAGTTATTCTTCTAGTCACCTAGGTACAAAAACATGGAATCTTCGAATAATTCATTTCTCTTCTTTATCCCAATGGTCATTGCATATTGTCCTATCAATTAATTTTTCACTTACAATGTTTTGAATTAGTCATTTCCTCTGTATTCTCCTAATTACTGCCCTTGACCTCAGAGTCCATGCATGAGGTTTTTGTAACCTATATCTCTACCATGACAATGGCTTCTTAACGGTGTTTGGGCTACATTCTCCTCAAATCTAAATAAGGGACAAAAACTTAGCCCTCAAGAAGAGACACTTCCTATAAGCCATTTTTGCCATGAAATTTAGGGCTCAATAAATTAATGTCATTACACTTTATTGAACAAAGAAAGAAATAGTTAATTCTTCTTTAGGTGCTGCCTCTGCAAGATGAATCTAATTCGGGGAGGTCACTTTAGTGGAGATTTTAATTGACTCTCTTCACGTTGTGCTAATAGCATATAGGAATATACAACTTGACTGTCCCAGACTGTCTGTCAGTCTGGCACTTTCTCCAAACAAAATATTATTTTTAGGAAAAAAAAATCTGAGGCCAAAAATAAAACAGGAATAAAATTGTGTTACAGTTTGTGTAAATGATCTAACCTCCTTTTAGTCACCTGGGTCTGGAATGGCTGCTTTAGCAAATTTCCTACTCCATCACCTTGTTAAAAATACAGACAGTTGTATAACTTTGTCTAAGCTCATGCATTATTGAGCTGATAAATCATAGTGGCTTTGAAAGAGCCAATATGTTCCAGCTGCCTCTTATGCAAATTAACTGCATGTGCTAAACTCCTTATGGAAATTTCAATTGCTAAAAATATTATGCATAATCAAAATCCAATGTGAATTTTGCTTTTTCCCTACAATATTTCCCCAGTTAGCAGACATTTTAAGAGGTTTTCAATTTTGATGACTTCTTAATTTTGTTTTATTTTAAAGAAGTAACTCCCCCCAAACACACATATATACACACCCACACACATACATATATATATACACAATCAGTTCTCATTATTAGCAGTGATTATGTTCTGTGAAATCACCACAAATACTCAATTAGCAAATACTAACCCATTGCTCCTAGGGGAAATACAGGGTTAGGTTCCTATGAGCCTCTGGTCTCATTTTGGTTAACTGACCAATACATAGCTTTGTTTCATAGGTGTTTCTGTTTAAAAACATTTCTTAAAATATATATTATAGATTCATCAACATTGGATATGACCAACAACACTGTAACTCGTGTCTAAATAAAGCTTATCTCATACACATATTTTCTCCATAAGGCACATCACAGCCTTCTTGTGCTTGGGCACTATAGACAACTCTTCACTATCACAGCTGAGGTCCATTTGAAACAGTGAAATCCTTAACAAAAAGCACAAAAGTAAAAAATCCTTGGCAGTAAATATACTATGAGCAGAACACTTGTTTACAGCACAAGAACTAAAACAAGAAGGCAGACTGGGAATGTGTAAGTCACAAAAGTCAAAATTTTTGCCATTGTGCACATGTACACTAATGACCATGAGAGCTACCATGAGTACTGATTGATGGGGGGATTACAAATACATTTTAGCAATTAGGCAAATTTATAAACATGGGATAAAAAGAGGATCAGCTGTGTGATAATTAGATGCAAGTAAAATGTGTTAAAAATTTAGAACCCTAAACCCAAAATAAAACAAGTCTAGGGAACCTTAAATATGGTGGAGGAGTAAGACCTTCCTTCCTCGCACCTCCTCCTTTGTGCGAACAAAGAAGAGAAAGGGAATTCTCCATGCAGCCTCAGGAGCAGTAGGTTAAATCCTCACAGTCAACTTGATGTACCCTGTATCTGTGGGATACCTGAATAGAAAATGAATCATCCCAAAACTGAGGCAGTGGACTTTGAGAGCAACTGTAGACTTGGGGTTTGCTGTCTGCAACTGAGTTGTTTCTGATTTTTATGTTTATCTTAGTATAGATTTTAGCACTTGTTATCATTGGTGGATTTGTTTATTGGTTTGGTTGCTCTCTTCTTTTTTAAAATTATTATTTTTAAAATTTTAATTTTTATTTTTTATTTTTAATTTATTTTCTTTCTTGTTTTCTCCCCTTTCTTCTGAGCTGAGTAGCTGACAGGGTCTTGGTGCTCTGGCCTGAGTCAGCCCTGAGCCTCTGAGGTAGGAGAGCTGAGTTCAGGACATTGGACAACCAGAGACCTCCCAGGCCCACGTAATATCAATTGGTGAGAGTTCTCTCAGAGATCTCTGTATCAACACTAAGACCCAGGTCCACCCAATGGCCAGCAGACTCCAGAGCTGGATGTCCCATGGCAAAGAACTAGCAAGACAGGAACACAAACCCACCCATTAGCAGAGAGGTTGCCTAAAATCATACTAAGTTCACAGACACCCCAAAACATACCACTGGACGCAACCCTGGCAATAAGAAAGGCAAGATCCAGCCTCACCCACCAGAACACAGGCACCAGTCCCCTCTACAAGGAAGCATACACAAACCAGTAAACCAAACTTACCCACTGGGGGCAGACACCAAAACCAATGGGAACTATGAACCTGCAGCCTGCAAAACAGAGACCCCAAACACAGTCAGTTAAGCAAAATGAGAAGACAGAGAAATATGGAACAGATGAATGAGCAAGGTAAAAACCCACCAGACCAAACAAATGAAGAGAAAATAGACAGTTTACCTGAAAAAGAATTCAGAGTAATGATAGTAAAGATTATCCAAAATCTTGGAAATAGAATAGAGAAAATACAAGAAACGTTTAACAAGGACCTAGAAGAAATAAAGAGCAAACAAACAATGATGAACAATACAAATGAAATTAAAAATTCTCTAGAAGGAATCAATAGCAGAATAACTGAGGCAGAAGAATGGATAAGTGACCTGAAAGGTAAAATAGTGGAAATAACTGCTACAGAGCAAAATAAAGAAAAAAGAATGAAAAGAATTGGGGACAGTCTCAGGGACCTCTGGGACAACAGTAAACACATCAACATTCAAATTACAGGGGTCCCAGAAGAAGAAGAGAAAAAGAAAGGGACTGAGACAATATTTTAAGAGATTATATTTGAAAACTTTCTTAACATGAGAAGGGAAATAGTCAATCAAGTCCAGGAAGTGCAGAGTGTGCCATACAGGATAAATCCAAGGAGAAACATGCCAAGACACATATTAATCAAAATATCAAAAATTAAATACAAAGAACAGATATTAAAAGCAGCAAGGGAAAAACAACAAAAAACATACAAGGGAATCCCCATAAGGTTAACAGCTGATCTTTCAGCAGAAATTCTGCAAGCCAGAAGGGAGAGGCAGGACATATTTAAAGTGATGAAAGGGAAAAACCTACAACCAAGATTACTCTACCCAGCAAGGATCTCATTCAGATTTGATGGAGAAATTAAGACCTTTACAGAGAAGCAAAAGTTAAGAGAATTCAGCACCACCAAACCAACTTTAAAACAAATGCTAAAGGAACTTCTCTAGGCAGGAAACACAAGGGAAGGGAATGATCTACAGTAACAAACCCAAAATAATTAAGAAAATGGTAATAGGAACATATATATTGATAATTACCTTAAATGTAAATGAATTAAATGCTCCAACCAAAAGACATGAACCGGCTGAATGGATACAAAAACAAAGCCAGTATATGTGCGGTCTACAAGAGAGCCACTTCAGACCTAGGGATACATACAGACTGAAAGTGAGGGGATGGAAAAAGATATTCCATGAAAATGGAAATCAAAAGAAGGCTGGAATAGCAATTCTCATATCAGACAAAATAGACTTTAAAATAAAGACTATTACAAGAGAGAAAGAAGGACACTACATAATGATCAAGAGATCAATCCAAGAAGAAGACATAACAATTGTAAATATTTATGCACCCAACATAGGAGCACCTCGATACATAAGGCAAATGTTAACAGCCATAAAAGGGGAAATTGATAGTAACACAGTAATAGTAGGGGACCTAACACCCCACTTTCACCAATGAACAGATCATCCAAAATGAAAATAAAAGGAAACACAAGCTTAAAATGACACATTAAACGAGATGGACTTAGTTGATATTTACAGGACGTTCCATCCCAAAACAACAGAATACACTTTCTTCTCAAGTGCTTATGGAACATTCTCTAGGATAGATCATATCTTGGGTCACAAATCAAGCTTGGTAAATTTAAGAAAATTGAAATCATATCAAGTATCTTTTCTGACCACAAAGCTATAAGACTAGATATCAATTACAAGAAAAAAACTATAAAAAATACAAACACATGAGGCTAAATAATACGCTACTAAATAACCAAGAGATCACTGAAGAAATCAAAGAGGAACTCAGAAAATACTTAGAAACAAATGACAATGAAAACACGATGACCCAAAACCTATGGGATGCAGCAAAAACACATCCAAGAGGGAAGATTATAGCAATACAATCCTACCTCAAGAAACAAGAAAAATCTCAAATAAACAACCTAACTTTACACCTAAAGCAATTAGAGAAAGAAGAACAAAAAAACCCCAAAGTTAGCAGAAGGAAAGAAATCATAAGGATCAGATCAGAAATAAATGAAAAAGAAATGAAGGAAACGATAGCAAAGATCAGTAAAACTAAAAGCTGGTTCTTTGAGAAGATAAACAAAATTGATAGACCATTAGCTAGACACATCAAGAAAAAAAGGGAGAAGACAAATCAATAGAGTCAGAAATGAAAAAGGAGAAGTAACAACTGAAACTGCAGAAATACAAAGGATCATGAGAGATTACTACAAGCAACTATATGCCAATAAAATGGACAATCTGGAAGAAATGGACAAATTTTTAGAAAAGCACAAACTTCCGAGCCTGAATCAGGAAGAAATAGAAAATATAAACAGACCAATCACAAGCACTGAAATTGAAACTGTGATTTAAACTCTTCCAACAAACAAAAGCCCAGGACCAGATGGCTTCACAGGTGAATTCTATCAAACATTTAGAGAAGAGCTAACACCTATCCTTCTCAGACTCTTCCAAAATATGGCAGAGGGAGGAACACTCCCAAACTCATTCTACAAGGCCACCATCACCCTGATACCAAAACCAGACAAAGATGTCACAAAAAAGAAAACCACAGGCCAATATCACTGAGGAACATAGATGCAAAAAATCCTCAACAAAATACTAGCAAACAATCCAACAGCACATTAAAAGGATCATACACCATGATCAAGTGAGGTTTATCCCAGGAATGCAAGGAATCTTCAATATATGCAAATCAATCAATGTGATAAACCATATTAACAAATAGAAGGAGAAAAACCATATGATCATCTCAATAGATGCAGAAAAACTTTTGACAAATTTCAAAACCCATGTATTATAAAAACTCCAGAAAGTAGGCATAGAGGGAACTTACCTCAACATAATAAAGGCCATATATGACAAGCCTACAGCCAACATTGTTCTCAATGGTAAAAATTTGAAACCATTACCTCTAAGATCAGGAACAAGACAAGATTGCTCACTCTCACAGCTTTTATTCAACATGATTTTTGAAGTTTTAGCCACAGCAATCAGAGAAGAAAAAGAAATAAAAGGAATCCAAATCAGAAAAGAAATAAAACTGTCACTGTTTGCAGATGACATGATACTATACATAGAGAATCATAAAGATGCTACCAAAAAACTGCTAGAACTAATCAATGAATTTGGTAAAGTAGCAGGATACAAAATTAATGTACAGAAATCTCTCGCATTCCTATACACTAACAACGAGAAATCTGAAAAGGAAATTAAGGAAACATTCCCATTTACCACTGCAACAAAAAGAATAAAATACCTAGGAATAAACCTACCTAAGGAGACAAAAGACCTGTATGCCAAAAACCATAATACACTAATGAAAGAAATTAAAGATGATACAAACAGGTGGAGAGATATACCATGTTCTTGGATTGGAAGAATCAACATTGTGAAAGTGACTTTACTACCCAAAGCAATCTACAGAGTCAATGCAATCCCTATCAAGCTACCACTGGCATTTTTCATAGAACTAGAACAAAAAATTTCACAATTTGCATGGAAACACAAAAGGCCCCGAACAGCCAAAGCAATCTTGAGAAAGAAAAATGGAGCTGGAGGAATCAGGGTCCCGGACTTCAGACTATACAACAAAGCTACAGTAATCAAGACAGTATGGTACTGGAACAAAAACAGAAATATAGATCAAAGGAACAGGATAGAAAGCCCAGAGGTAAACCCACACACATATGGCCACCTTAGTTTTGATAAAGGAGGCAAGAATATACAATGGAGAAAAGACAGCCTCTTCAATAAGCGATGCTGAGAAAACTGGACAGCTACATGTAAAAGAATGGAATTAGAACTTTCCCTAACACCATGCACAAAAATAGACTTAAAATGGATTAAAGACTAAATGTAAGGCCAGATACTATAAAACTCTTAGAGGAAAACATAGGCAGAACACTCTATGACATAAATCACAGCAAGATCCTTTATGACCCGCCTCCTAGAGAAATGGAAATAAAAACAAAAGTAAACAAATGGGACGTAATGAAACTTAAAAGGTTTTGCACAGCAAAGGAAACCAAAAACAAGATAAAAAGATAACCATCTGAATGGGAGAAAATATTTGCAAACAAAGCAAGTGACAAAGGATTAATCTTCAAAGTTTACAAACAGCTCATGCAGCTCAATATCAAAAAACAAACAACCCAATCCAAAAATGGACAGAAAACCTAAATCGACATTTCTCCAAAGAAGATATACAGATTGCAAACAAACACATGAAAGGATGCTCAACATCACTAATCATTAGTGAAATGCAAATCAAAACTACAATGAGGTATCACCTCACACCAGTCAGAATGGCCATCATCAAAATATCTACAAACAGTAAATGCTGGAGTGGGTGTGGAGAAAAGGGAACCTTCTTGCACTGTTGGTGGGAATGTAAATTGATACAGCCACTATGTAGAACAGTATGCAGGTTCCTTAAAAAACTAAAAATAGAACTACTATATGATTCAGCAATCCCACTACTGGGCATATACCTGAAGAAAACCATAATTCAAAAAGAGACATGAACCACAATGTTCATTGCAGCACTATTGACAATAGCCAGGACATGGAAGCAACCTAAGTCTCCATTGATGGATGAATGGATAAAGAAGATGTGGCACATATATACAATGGAATATTACTCAGCCATAAAAAGAAATGAAATTGAGTTATTTGCGGTGAGGTGGATGGACCTAGAGTCTGTCATACAGAGTGAAGTAAGTGAGAAAGAGAAAAACAAGTACCGTATGCTAACACATATGGATGGAATCTAAAAAATGGACTTGAGGACATTGGGAGGGGGAAGGGTAAGCTGGGACGAAGTGAGAGGGTACCATGGCATATATACACTACCAAATATAAAGTAGATAGCTAGTGAGAAGCAGCTGCATCGCACAGGGAGATCAGCTCGGTGCTTTGTGACCACCTAGAGGGGTGGGATAGGGAGGGTGGAAGGGAGACGCAAGAGGGAGGGGATATGAGGATATATGTATATATATAGCTGATTCACTTTGTTATACAGCAGAAACTAACAGAACCTTGTAAAGCAGTTTTACTCCAATAAAGATGTTTAAAAAAATTAAAAACCCCCAAAAAAACAAGTCTACAAGAACACACTTAAGTCTCAAAGATCCCATTTTGAGAATTCCTATTCAGTGAAATTTAATTTATTTTCAAGTCTTCATTTCTCATACATTTAGGTTTTAATAAACAAACACTATTACATTTTATTGAATAATGTAATAAACTTTCATTTTATTAAATTTTGATTTGTTTTAGCTTTTTTGGTATCTTTTATGTAGTATACGTAGCATTTGGTCAACCACTTGTAGTTGCACTGTTAATCCACATTCTCTCCAGAACTGTGGATATGCCAAATCATCTAGTATATGACTCTCTAAGCAGAACATTCTCGAAAAAAATGTTCACTGAATTATTGATGGAATGTTTTCTTTCTCAATCCAATGTAGTTCTCTTAAATGTAGTTCTCTTAAATAAACTTCCATGCATTGAAAAAGGCTTGCTGTGGTCTTCTTAGACAGCAGAACTCCCTATCATTTGTTACCTCCTCATCCTAAACAAGTTTTCAGTCACTTTGAAAATGATAAAGATTTTGACGTGTAGATTTTATTAGAAAAATGAGATTATTATAAATCAATGATTGAGTTGCAGAGCACTGAACCTTTTAAAAAATTATGATTAAATTATTTACATGGCCGTAGAATGAACTACTTTGATGCAAAAATAGTAGCTTTATAGATAATTAGATGCATATGAAATATGTTAAGTATTTGGAAACCTAACCCAAAATAATACATCTACAACTATGTTCTTAAAAGTTTCAAAGTGCCCCACTAGAGTACTTTGTTCTGTTCAATGAGCTTGAATTTATCTTCAAGTATAGTTTTTTCTCATATATTTTTACCATATTTTGTTCCTGCTATTTTTTGCTTCTGTATACATTGCCTATTATTTTGATTATCAAAACTGGTTATTTTCCCATGGTTCTTTGTTTCTTTGCTATTGATGTGACTGACTAGTTCTATCTGTTTAGACAACTCCAACATTCAAATGACATTGCATGATCTCACTGAGATACAGTTTATGAGTTGCCCATGATCTTTACATGAATTGAATTTATATATTTTATAAGTAGATTTCCTTTTTTTCCCCTCTTCAATCCATTTCTCAATATAACGTTCTTTTAAAACAAAGTTCCTTCTTGTCTACTTTGAGCATCCCTTCTTTGACTCTAATTGCAGCCTTTAAGAGAATATAAACTAGAAAAATCAAATAACTTTCCAATTCCTTTTCTTCATAAGCTGGGTCCCTTTAGATGATTATTTATGATAATAACTGTTTTTAATCAAAAGTGTTACCTCTTTTTTTGAAGCTCTCCAGGTTTAATATGGAAAGATGAAACCTTTGATCTCTATGTGATATTATTCTAATTTATTGTGGTGAAAGTATACAGACATGTTATTTTAAATTTTAATTTCATATCTTCAAATAAGAATTCAAGAATAAGAATACACATAAATCTAACCATTAGTGAATTATTTAGGTATTGAATATCACATACCTTTTTTTTTTTCCCATTTGACGTTTTCCAAGTGGATAAAATGTTCACATATACTAAGAAATCACCAGCATTTCATAACAGAATATGTATTTCAAGATTGGTTGAAACTAGTTAAGTTGTTATGGAAGACTAATTTTTGTTGTTTTCTTCAGAGGAAGTTAGATTTTGTTGTAGATGTACATTTTTCATTGGCATGTTCAGCATCTAGAGTGTAACCTATTTAAGAATGTTCTGTGTGAATTTGAAGAGAGCATTTTCTGAGCTCCATAGACCAAGCTGAGTATTAACAATGCAGTACTCATGGTGTCATGTTTATTAATGGCTCAGTAGGAGGGACAGACATGAAACAAGCATAGATGTAATTCACTCTTCATACTATCTTGGTCTTGTAACAAACCAAAAAGATGAAAATATTTGTACAAATGATGTGCCTTCTGTGTTGTGTAACTTAAACCTGCCTTGGAAGTCTCCAGATTTTTAAAATATTTGTTTCGGTTATGTTTTAAGTCAGACAAACCCCTTTTCTATGTTTATGTGATAAACTAGCCCTATGTTTGCCTAGACCTAGATTTACATGTCAGTAGGAAAGCCAAATAATAGTATTTATGAACCAATGAGTTCCTCAAGGACAAAAGAACCACAAAGAAATCATAATAATTATGTGACAACTAGAAGGAAATTAGGGGACATTTTTGCCTACCCCATTTATTTCTCAAACGAAGAAGAGGTCATTTTTAGCCAGAAACTAGAAAGAACTTGTACACTGTCAAAAATAATTTTCTCCTCCTGTTCCAATTTTTGTTTAGATCAAAACCGATTCTTTCATAGTCACATAAGGTAACATCATAACAACGGTGGTACATCTAGCCCCTTCTGAGTATTCATGGTACTCGAGAGGTGGGAGAGGAAGAATGGTATTTCTGATGAGAGAAGCCAGGAAGTGAGCCTCTGGGGTTTCTGAGTCCAACATGAGCAGGTTAACATTCTAGAGAAGAAAGTGGTTACGTGGTTCACACAGCAAGAGTACATACTTGGCTCTGAGGCTACAGCCAGGGGGAGAGAGAGAGAGAGAGAGAGAGGGAGAGAGAGAGAGAGAGAGAGAGAGAGAGAGACGGAATACAGTTTAGGAATAACAACGCCGTTTTCATAAATACGTTCTTTTAGTTTCAGCAAAATGACATAATTTTTTAAACTTATTTTATAGTCTTTACTGTATACCGCTGAAGTTCACAGTAAAACTCTGAGTATATTCCATTTTTCCCATGAATGCCTATATTCATTTTAAGGATTTGAATTCAGAAAGACACAAAGCAACTTGCCCCCAGTCCTGTGAAATAAGATCATTTATCAGCTCTCTTTATTTGCAAAAGAAGTTTCAGTTGCCCTTTATATTATTGTTAGAGCTCAAGACAATGTTTCTTTACTTATGAGCAGATGTTTGAAATCCTCCAGGAGGTTTCTATAAGACTATGGAAATGAACTTGGCATGGGTACTGGGCTCCCAGGTGGAGCGGTGCACATGAGCCTTCTTAGAAGTGTTAGATCAAGGCTAGTCAGGGAGAGCAACAGAGCCTAGCCACCAAAAGCCGAACGCTTTGGTGAGTGACAGGTACAGGCTCCTTCTGAAGCATGAAAAGGAATGCTAAATGATCTCCCTGACAGAATAAATCTTCTGTTTGTTTGGTCTGGACCAGATGTGCTACAGGCTGATGTGGAAATGTCTGCTCATGCCAATTTCACTTTAAATCACAATTTGGCAGGCCTGTTAGTTTTGAAAGTTGCAGCCCATTTAGCACTTTAAACAGAAATGTTTTCTAATGGTCTTTTCAGTTAATTTGCAAATCCATACCAGGGTCTAAATAGGGCTGTAAGAAGCTGTTCTCCAGAGATGTGGGTCACTAGATCAAAGCATTCTGTCTTGAGACTGAACAGGAAATATGGCTTTATTTCCTGAGCTCCGCAGAGGGATCTCTATGTATAGATAGAGGAGCTCTGTGTGTCTAGCCCTGTGCTAAGTGCAGTACACAGATTTATTTCTTAATGCTATTTTACATACAAGTTGCTTTCATCGTTGAAAAACAGGAGAAAAATGCTGGTTACCATGTTTTGATTATTCTGAGCAGTTCTCAAAATCTTGACTCAGGAAAGATCTAAAAAGACTCACCCTTCTGAACATGTATTACAGACTTTAAATCTAGGGACACTCTTAAGAATCATCACAGATATGGCCTCTAAAGAAATCTATGGGAAATATAGAATTTTAGGAATATAAAAGATTCTCCTTTGAGAAGTTCTTTCTTGAAGTACTTGAAAATATAATTGTCTTCATTTTTCTTTATAGAAGTGATCTTTATAAGCTCAGGGATTAATGAATAGAAAATTTCACTAATACTCTTATTCCTGATTCCATGAGGATGGGAATCTTGATCTTTTTATTAATTTCTGTATCCTAAGTGCCTAGAAAGAAGCCTGGTACATAGTAACTGTTCAATAAACCTTTATTGAATAAGTTAATTTGGATAACAGAATGCACTTTTATCATTCATTTGGTGATTAGAGGAAGAGTTTGTTGCTGAAACTCCAGAAAGAATATTCATTTCTGTGGAATTAGTTGTAAAAATTGAACTCTTATAGTTCTTCATGCAAACATCTCCAAAGACTTCCCATCAATAATGGGAAATGAACATGATATTTGTCAGTGAGATCTGGGACAATGAATCTATTGTTCCATTTAAAAATTTTAATTTGGACTCAGTCTTATGAAGAATTATATTAAAAAGTTACCATTTGTTTTTATCAAGCTCCACTCCACCACCTCTATGAAAAGTACTACCAGAATACTAAAGTAAATTAAACATTTTGCTATAAAAACACTATTTATCTAGATATAAAGACATCCTCACTTAGGATATGGAAATTAATAAAAAGATCAAGAGTCCTATCCTCATGGAATCAAGAATAAGAGTATTAGTGAAAATTTCTATTCATTAATCCCTGAGCTTATAAAGATCACTTCTATAAAGAAAAATGAAGACAAGACAATTATATTTTCAAGTACTTCAAGAAAGAACTTTCAGAAGAAAATACAGGAGAAGCTTTTTACTTTGGGATTTGGTTTTAATATTTATCTCAGATGAAAATACCTTACTAAGCAAGACCAAAAACTCAGAGGCCATATAAGAAAAAAATTTTAATTTAAATGCAGATAAAATAGTTTCTTCCAGGTTTAAAAAAAAAAAAAACATAAACCAAGTCAAAATACTAATTGCAAAGTAGGAAAAAAGTTGCCACATATTTGAAAGCTGAGGGCCAATTTCTTTAATGTATAAAATCATCTCAAATTAAATTAATAAAAAATATAAAACATAAGGTGCGTGAGCTCAAATTTAATGAGTGGAAGGTTAATTTAAGCTCTGTCAAAATATCGTATTTTTACCTGACAGACTGACAAATACCGAAATAAGTTTGATAATACACCAAATATAAAAGAGTGAAGAAAGAGGCACTCTCACACGTTATTGCTGTGAGTATAAATTGCTGTATCCAGTCTCAGGGCAATTTTGGAATACTCCTTAAAATCAAAATAAAAATCACATGCCCCTTGACCTAACAATTCCACATGTAGGAATTTATCTTATGTACACATGTATAAAAGTGTATTTTCAAGGATAATCAAGAAAATTTTGTGTGATATTGCTTGTAGTCACCCCAAACCGAAAATAATCTAATGGTCTATCGGGTGGAGACTAGTTAAGTAGGTTATGGTACACCCATATAATGGGATGCTAGGAAACCATTAAAAAATGAAACAGCTCCATATGTTCTAAAATGAACTAATTAATTTAAAAATGAAATGAATGAATAGCATTTAAAATAAAATGCCAGTTTCTGTTATTAGCTCCACATATTTAAAATATATTTTTAATGTACTTATAGTATCTAGAAATATCTGATAATACGTGTGTGAGGTCAACATATATCATGGAGAAGTTAGTGATGGCTAAGTAAACCTCACTTAACTGTCTCATAAAGCAATCTGTAATATAACCCTAACTTTTAGTCATATTTACAGACATTGGTACCTAGCTAGAGATTTTCACTGATAGGGTGTTTTATTTTCAGACCGTAAGAGAATATGTAAAAGTTTTTCCCATGTGCGGAACTTTTGGGGCCATTAAAGTGTCATTTTGTAAAATGACTGTTCTGGTGCAATAAATGTTGCCCTGGGAACCTGAAAAAGCTTGTTATCCTCCTAAAAAAGGGGATATTTTATTTTTGAGTCACTGCAAGAA
The DNA here is from genome assembly GCF_039906515.1 of Pseudorca crassidens. NCBI lineage: Eukaryota > Metazoa > Chordata > Mammalia > Artiodactyla > Delphinidae > Pseudorca > Pseudorca crassidens. The sequence continues at coordinate 27,541,950 of NC_090305.1, forward strand.
TGAACTTCATAAACTGAAGGAGTTTAATGGGCTCACAGTGAGCTTAAATGGTGGAGTCCACCTTTTCAGTGCCTTTTATCTGCTGCATTGGAGGGGCAGCTCCCACGTGACTCTCCACAGCCCTGAACTCCACTAACTGTTTGGCTGCTACAGTTACTGGCTGAAGGAGAAGGAGGTGCCTGTGGAGGGTAGGTGGAAAAGCTGAGACACCACTGGATACCTTAACAATTGTGTCCTAATGTTATAGTAGTAAGTTATTCTCAATCATGTAAGCTAAGCACAAATGTTGAAAATGAAGTTTCAGAGGAAAGAAACTGCAGTTCTGGAAGCCTTTTTTCTCAATTTTGGTATAACCTAAACCTGCACACAGATGCTGGGAAAGGGTTATGTTGCTGGCTGTAATTCAGCTCTACAAGCGGTCTCTGTGGCTAATGAGCACGGTATGACAGTCACCTTGGGTGCGTTGGTAAATTAACGCATATGGATTGACGACCTGGTGAAGGAAGTGCCAAGTTTCTCCTTGTTTTGGGTCATGTGGGAAGGAAAGAAGTTAGAAGGGATGGATGAGGGTTGAGCCTGAAGCTTTACCTGTGGAAATTAACAGAACATTTTGTGATGGGTGAGTGGAAAGAGATGGTTTAGAAAACAGGTTGTGTAAATGTATTTAAAATATCTGTCTGTGTTTAGTGTTACCTTTGGCATAAATAGGCAGTGAGATTTTACTCAGTTACTCATCTTCATTGTTTCTCAACCTAGATTTCCAGGATCCTACAAGAATTCAGGATGTCTGTGAACCTTCTGGAATTGAATGGCAGGTTTTTCTTGTAAGTTGATTTTGCCCCCATCACAGAACCCATAGTATTCACTAGATTCTCAAGGAGATGAATGTAACTGATGCATATAGGTCTAGCTTGTTGACCTGCACACAAACATTCAAGCTAGTATATATCCTGGCAACTCTTCAAAGGAGTCTAAAAAGTCTGTATAGAGTGCATATTTATAGCAGGGGTGGGAAGAAAGGCTCAGAAGTCTTTAGAAAGCCTCCAAAGCTGTGCTTACATGGTTTCTGGGTTATATAGACAAAGATGATGCTTACCAGTGGAACAAGACACAGATGAATACAGACACACATTACAGAGTACACCTGAATATATGTAACATGTTTACCCTGAGGACAATTCCATTGAGGACTTCCTGGTCTGGAAACTTTATTTACAGGAACGCTTTATTAAGCTACCCCTAAATGTATGATCATAAAATGTTAAAACATTGTCTAGAGTTAAAGCTTCCATCTTCTTTACCTTTCTGACTTTGTCAGTAAAAGCTAGGGATTGAATATCCGGTAACTCAAATTCACATCTCAATCATTTCCTTGAAGATGATAAGAAAAACAAATGGGAATTTAGTGCACATAGGATTTATTTTCTATTTGTTCAGCAAGCATTTGTAGAACACGTGGCATTTTCTAGCAACTGAGTTTGTGGCTGGGAGTACAGAGGGGAACACGACACAATCTCTGTCTTTATGGAGCTCCTAGATTAATGAGCCTGGGGGTTGAAGGACACAGTGTCTACGGTTTTATATCAAACTCTCTTATCAACCCATGTTCGAGATTGGAATGTAAACAAGTCTGTTTACAGTGGAAGGTAAACACGTCTGACAGTGTTCAATCGGTGGGTATTTTAGTGATTTGCAGCCTTTGGTGCCCACTAAATTACCCTGTAGCGTTTTAAATATACAATTGCCTGGGGCTGCATGTAGACCTAATGAATCAATAGTCCTGGGGATGGGGTCCTGGTGTGTACATTTTGAAGAGCTCCACAGTGTTTCTGATGTGCCCTAGATTGAGATCCTCTGAAGTTTTATTAAGTGTTTATTATTTGATCTGAAATATGCACCCATCACATCAGTATTTAACAAGTCAGCCCAGTTACTGCAAGCCACAAGCCAGTTAGACTTTTGTCCTCTCTCAGTATCCTGCATACTGTTATGTGTATTAAACCTTAGATCAGGAACAGACATGCATTTATGGTAGTTTTGTAGCTAAACTTTGTTTATCTGAGCTGATTATATTGCACCTGGTTACCAGAATCGCGTTTACTCTAAAGGGAAGATAAACTGTGTCAACTGTTAGAAAGTCATTAAAATAGACCTCGAGGAATAAAGTCCTCACAGAAAACTGACACCTGTTTTGTACAGCAATCCCAAGCCGACCTCATCCATTTTCTTTATTTTTTTTCTCTCTTGTTCTTGGAAGATGATTTCCATGAAAATGAGATCTTTACTTCTTGAGAGTTCATCTGTTCCTGTTGCTCAGAGGGAAAAAAAATGCTTAAAATTTAAGCTCGATTAGTTGAATTAGAATGCTTCTCAGCATTTTCCACAAGGATCCGTAGCTTTTAGTGGTCTACCCGGAATTCAAGCCTCCTGCTTACCAGCTGCTGTTGGGTTGAAGGCTTTCTGGTGCTGTTTTCTTGTGGACGTGTTGGTCTCAAGAAGCTCCTATGACTGCAATTGGGGAAAAGCTTATACTCCCTTCAGTCTCTGTCCTTAAACTTTACCCTCATTCCATAATCGGGTGATACGTGCGTCTGATAAAAGCTTTACCCTAGCATTAAGTTCCAGGTGATGGACATAAGTTTATAAGCTTGAGCTTCTTTTGATAATTCTTTTTATGTCACTTTCCCCTTTATTTTATATCCCTTTCTAACTACAAAGTAAGTACAATTGCAAGGAAAAGGAAGAGAACTTTTATAATTAGTCACTGTCCTAGTTTGGCATTTGCACAGGTACTGACTAACATTTAACTGTTTTCTTCTTGGATTCAGTATACGAATGGCTGAAAAAGCCATGCACTACTTGCTCTGACATTCTAAGTTCACTTAGTAAGTGACAGGAGGGAAGAAAAAAGGCTATGCTTATGTAAATTGTAATTTATCCCTTGGGATTTGAATGGAATTGGTGATATATAGATTAATTTCTTTAGCAAAGGCACGTGAGATTCCAAAAACCACACGTAATGGTTGTATTTTAATAGAATTATTATTTTAAAAGAATTTCGAGTACCAGAGAAGTTATGGAACACAGCAAAAAAATGAAAGATAGTATAGTCCTATCTTTAATATCTCCCACGTACTTAATCATTGTCTTCACCCATATGGAATTTATAATAAAGTATTATCAAAAATTGAAGTCACCATTCAAGTTACTTTATGAATTTTCTTTAGTTAATAAAATAATATAATGAAGATATGTGTTCTGTTTTACAATTTTATTAGTGAGAAGAAAATCCACTTTTCTAATTTATATAGCTAAGGTCCTGAGACAAGTTGGAGAGAAACTTGTAAAAAAGCACCTGATCTTTGGAACCCTCCTGAATCTCCATCTTGCATTATTTATTCCTTTGCTATAGCTGACACTGATGGTTACATTCCCCAAAGTCCTTCTTCTCTGTCTTTTCCCATTGGCCAAACACAACTACTAGGAGAGAGGATGAAAATACCAGATGTTTACTATCCTGATTTCCTTCCAGCTAAGGAAGACCACGTGACCTAGAACTGGTCAATGACACATGAAGGGAATTATGCTGGGAGCTTCTGGTAGAATACCACTCCTTGATAAAAGGAGAAAAGTAGGATGTATGAATGGTAGACCCTGTCTTCCCTTAATGACTTTGCAAATGCATTGTGTGAAGATGTAATATTTGGAGTTGCTGCAACCATTCTGGAACCATGAGGAGACATCACCAACTTCTTGAGGATGGCGGAGCAGAAGGACAGGAGGATCCTGGGTATTTGATGACACAATGGAGCCACGAAATCAACCCTGAACTGTCTACCTCAGCATTTTTGTCATGTGAAATGGTTATAAGTACCTAATGCCTGAGTCGTGTTCACTTGGATATGCTATCCCTTTCAGTCAAAAGTATCTTAACTGATAACTGGCAAATGCTGCAAGACTTACAAAGGGGGTTAGATCTGTACGTTTAAGAGAAGACCCAAGATTTGAAAATCCTCTGGTTTTATTGAATCTATTAATAATAAAACTAGATAAACCATGAAGGAAAACTCAGATGATAGCTGGAAATTCTGCAACCAACAATTGCAGTACCTAAAATAGGTTAGAAGACCATATCAGTCAAATTTGAATAAGAATAAATATTACATCAAGTGTGGTAGTTCACCCCTGGTATAAATACTTGTAGTCAGAAAAGCCAGAATCTCATAATATGAAAGATCAAGGGGAAATGGCATGTTAGACACTTAATGGAAAAGATAAATTGAGGCCTATGTGCTTTATTAGGAAATGAATTCAGCCAGTACTTGTTTTCCAGCTTATTGGAATGGAAGAAGAATGAAAACCTGGTAAGGACAAAGGACACCTGATAGATTACACAGGTGGGCAATGCAGTTCAGTTTGAAAAAGTTTTAAAATTTGCAACTTTTTAAAGCCAGGATTAACGTACATTCAATGTGATGTAAAATGTGATTTTTCAAAGGCATGATGCTTTTACATGAGTAGGGAAGCCAGGGAATGCACTTGACCAAAATTGAACTGGAAACCTACATAACAATACACGTCTTTGAAACTACAAGTAAATCTGTGGATTCTGATAGAATTATATGTGGTTGTCAATAGACAAGAAGAACTTGACACTAGACAGAGTCATTCAAGTAATTTAGAAAAGAAAAACCTATACCAACTGAATGAAATACGAGGCCAGAAGTGAAGCTGAGAGGCATTATTTAGGATATAGTCTAAGTTGCTCCAAGGGAGATACACAAATACAGTGGCTTAAACAATTTAGAAGCATTATTTCTTTCTCACATAACAGAACAGTTAGGTAGTCTAAGCCCGGCAAAGTCTTTGTCAATCTCACAATATGTCTTCTATCCCAGGATCCAATTCTTGCAAAGGGAAGATAGAGAGGACAGAGGAAGTTCATTCTTTTTAAGGGCACAACCTGGAAGTGATAAACATCAATTCTCTTCCTATCTCCCGGACAGAAGTAAATCACATGGCCACATCTAATTGCAATGGGTGCTGGGAAATGTACCCTATAGCTGAGGGGCATGTGCCCCTGTAAAACTCAAGAGCGCTCTTTTTAAAGGGATGGAGAATGAGTATTGGGGGACAATAGTCGTCTCTGATCCAGGAGGAGTCACAGGGCTGGAAAGGATAGTGGGGCTGTAAAGCCTTAGCTTTTAACCCTGATGTTCACCTTCCCTTTGGGGAAATCTTCCTGATTACATCTGTGGTTTTGGAATTGGTCTTAATCAATTGTGCCTCATTTTTAATGCTCTGGTGCCAATGTGGACCCCGAAGTTACCAGATTGGGACACTTTTGTCTTTATTTTAGTAATTTTAAAAGCTATCAAAGTAGTACAAAAATAATTCTTACACATGGTTAAAAAAGATCATAGAAGACAGATGGACTTAATAGGGAAAATTGTAAGTCTCTTGCTCCACGGTGCCATTCAGAAAAGGGGACACCTATTAAAATTCCTGTAACTGTGTCTTCTAACTATAATTCCTATCCAAAACACTATCATGTCTATGTGCTTATGTTGTTAATTTTAGACATGGTCTGTTGAGTTTTATCTCACTTACCAGTAATGGCATACCTCTCAATATAATTATATTAAAATTTTAGTTCCTCTACTCAGTGTCTCTGTAACTTTAATATGCTTACGTATTCATTTCTTATTTGGGCAATTATAGACAGTATTCCTTGATTCTCTACTTTGAAGGTGAAGATATTAGCACTTCTAACATTTCTTTCAGCTTTCATCTTCCATTCTAACCCAAACTTTTGTCTTCTTTATTTTTCTAAGTCAAACTTGATGACATTACATTGTATTCATTAACCATAATTATTTTATAATTTGTTAGAGGATGTTTCTAAACACTGAAAAATTAACAAATATTGTTTATATTATTGTGGGTAGTTCAGAGGAAATAGATTAGCACTGGTTTGTACGCTATCCTTCCTACCCTGGGGACACTGTTGTGGGGGAGAGAATTGAGGGAAGGAAGGAAGAAGTAAAGCATTTTGATGGAAACCTTGGAATTTATAGATTTATGAACCAAGGCCTGTTGGAAAATTCAGTGTCAGCTATGTCACAGTTAGAGTATGAAAAGAGAGACATTTTATGATGGAAAGGGCTCCCTTTGAGTAGGTGACGCATTACTTTGAGACCCCATATGTTAAATCCAAGCCAGGATATTTCCTAATGTTGCAGGGAAGGAACAGGCAGATTTTTTGGTGGTCCCAGACTTCTTCGTGTAGCTCTGTGTTTCATAGTTATCAATATTCTTAGAATTAATACTAAAGTTTGATACTAGGTAAGTTAAGATGTCTGTTCCTTGAGAATCTGATCTGACAACCCAACAATGTTTACTCTCATCTATTTTTTTTTAAATTTATTTATTTTTGGCTGCATTGGGTCTTCGTTGCTGTGCACGGGCTTTCTCTAGGTGCGGCGAGCGGGGGCTACTCTTCGTTGCGGTGCGCAGGCTTCTCATTGCGGTGGCTTCTCTTGTTGCGGAGCACGGGCTCTAGGTGCTTGGGCTTCAGTAGTTGTGGCTCGTGGACTCTAGAGCGCAGGCTCAGTAGTTGTGGTGCACGGGCTTAGTTGATCCATGGCATGTGGGATCTTCCCAGACAAGGGCTCAAACCCATGTCTCCTGCATTGGCAAGCGGATTCTTCACTGCGCCACCAGGGAAGTCCCTACTCTCATCTATTTCTTACAGATCATTACAAAAGCAGAAAGTATACTGTGAATTTTTTCTTTTTTTTGCCTGGCCATGTAGCATGTGGGATCTTAGTTCCCCAACCAGGGATTAACCAGTGCCCCCTGCAGTGGAAGCACCGAGTCTTAACCACTGGACCAGCAGGGAAGTTCCAATATATTTTCTTTTTCATTGAGACTTTTTTTCCCTTGGAGTTTCTATGTGCCTACTTTTTCATTCTATATCTTATATATATTATTAATTTCAAAGTATCATTATATTTTTTTAATCATATACTCATTTCTCTGCAGTATGCCTTCTTAAGAAATGTTGAACGGAAAGTACATTTTTTTGGGTCCTCGGATACCTAAAAGGATCTGTATTGATTTCTCACATTTGATTGATCAATTGTCTGCTGTAGAATTCTAGCAAAAACAAGAACTTTCCCTTAGAACTATGAAGGCATTATCACACATTTTAATATTCGATATCAAGTCTGAGGCCACATTCTGTATCACTTTGCCAAAGGTAAGTAGTACATCTCCTTAGTACATTTCACAAATGACTTTATTTTAGAAACTTGATTTCCATTAGCTCTTTCTGAATGAGGTCAAGAATTTCCTGGGAGTCATCTGAAATTATGCAAGTCCCCACACCTTTTCGTATCTCAGTTTTCTCATCTAAAATTGGGGACTGGAAAAATCTTTATGTTTCCTTCCAGTTCTATCAATGATGATAATAACAAATACTACTTTTTCAAAGAGACTTTGTATCTATTTTTTATTGTCCTAATTTGTTGTCACAGATATCTGAATAGTAGCTAGAGTCATTTTGTTCTTCCATTTTCTTGCTGAAAAAAAAGCCACAACAAAGTACAAAGGCATTAACTAACCTGCTAAAGGTAGAAACAGCTTTGTTTTATTTAAAATATTATTTTAAATGTTGTTTAAAAGATGCTTAAATACAACTTGGTTTAAAATGAAGTGTCCTCTGTTAGTATTTTGCCAAAAATATTTTCTTATGAACATAGTCCTCTAAGGACTTTTCTCTCATATCATAAAAAAGTAATTGTGCCCTCTATCCACTGAGGAGGTTTTTAAAATTGTAAGCCACTGATGGATTTATGAGGATGAACTATGTGATCAAAACACATACACACACACTCACACACCACCAAGGATCATGGTTTAATGCTGTAGAATAAATCAGAGGTTTTGATAAGATTTTACTGAGAAATACAGAAAAAGGAAAGATCAACATTTTGTATCTTTGGTACCTGATAGTGGGCTTTCAAATTATAACTTAAATCAGATTTCTGTTGTAATGATTTCATGTCATAGAACATTTGAAGTGTATTTGTTTGTGTTTACCTATCACAGGTGTATGCAAAGCAGTAGAAGGCTAGTTACTTGGTGCATAGCAAAGAAAAGAGATCGTGTAAGATGGGAGTTTTTATTTTTGTTTTTTAAATGAGCTAAAATTTAATTAGATTTCAACGTGTACTAGGCATTGAAGAGATGATGGAGTTACATTTAATCCCTGTGTAAGGCTTAAAGGCGGAAGTAAGCCTGTAGAGAGGTAAAATGAGAATCATCTTCCTCTTTCTGTTAATAATAAATTTTTTCCTGATTCTTATGGTAACTTCATGTGTATTATAGAAAATTTTAAATTACAAAAAAGAAGAAGACAATATATCACCCAGAGATGTAGCTAATATATGTCACATTTACTTTTTTCTTTTGTCAAACTTCATTTTTATTGACAGAAAATAAACACTTATTCCAGTTTCAAAGTTGTTAAAGTTGTTAATAAAAAATGAAGGTAAAATAGCCACTTAATAAGAATAATAAAAATGTTTAATTCAGTAATGAAATTTAAAGTAACCGCTTAATAACATCCTGTTTTGACTAATACCATGAAACTGTGGCTTAAACAAAGGTATTCAGTACCACTGATTCATACATAGGTCTTTCAGAATTTTTTCTTAAAAGTTTCGAGAACTTTCCTGTCTGCAAAGTACAGGAATCGCTGGGCTACATGTCCCCTCTCTGGGACAATCAATGAGAAGTGAAGCAGTCATTTATAAAGGGAGTCCGTGTGCATTCAGCATGGTACCTTGGAGATACACCCATCCCATCCTCTCCCCTGTAGGAACATGCTTCTAAGGTATGAAGAGTCAGGCTGTTATTCGCTGTTAGAATCGTTCTTTCCAGCTACTAGTAAATCTCTGGCATAGATGCTAGTGATCCTTTATGTCCTGTGATTTTAGGAAATTCTGTAAATAGTTTGGATTTAGTTCAATTTATTCAGAAATCAAACATGTTTAGTTCACTACTCTGCCAGTGTAAATGTCTGCTGGTTCAGTATACTTGTAAGAGCTATAGATAACATATGTAGGTGAATCATAGTCTGAAAGCATCCTTAGAAGACTGCATTGTTTAACCCCAAATCTATTTTAACAAAATGTCTATAGTTAGAAGCAGCTGATGAAACTAAATCCAAAGTTATGACAAGGAAGACTCACTTTCACTAGAGCTGGTTTACTTAGAGAACTTAAAAAAGCATGTGCTCATCCAGCTGTTCAAGGAGAGGTAAGGAAGATCATCACCTCATTCTTCACTGTATGATTCCAGCCGGGGTTGGCCAGCTATTAGCATTTCTAAATATTTCAGAAAAGTCCAAAGAAGTGTTAAATTTAAAAGTCTTTTATGCAAAAGAATGTCTGTCTACATCAGTGAGCAATAGTGTGCTTCAGAATTTCTTACAACAACAATTTCTTACAATTTCTTACAAAGGACAAAGGCAAGTCCATGCATTTGATCAGCTGTGATGGTGGACCATCAGGTCAACCCTTAGTCGGAGCTTCTGCTATCTTTTTTACTGTCTATACTGTTCAACAATGTAAGTAAAGTGTACATTGGGAGAGAACAGTGTTTGGTGGCCAGGACCTCTTTTGGGCATTTCTTCTTAAGTAGAATACACAACAGATAAGGGAATAGGGGAGGTAACACAGGGATACTACTTGTTCCAGCTCAGAAAGTGTTGATGAAGCCCATATATGTCTTCACGAAGCCCATGGGATCCTCTAGCTCTGGGCAGTGGCTAATGTGGTCTTTCAGAATGGACACTATGGACTGCAGCCATGCAGCCCTGTACAGCTCCCAAAACTCTGGATAGGGATTTCTGGGATCCCTTTTCTAGGTAAGTATACACTTTCACCTCTCAAGTTGAATTCTTATTTTTATACTTTGTTTTTTGAATATAATATTATACAGTGAATACTTTCCAATGTTACTAAATGTTCTTTAGAAACATGATTTAATGGATTATATACTATTTTATTGTATGGAATAAAAAAACTTCTTCATTGTTTACATTTAGTTTGTTTCTAAATCTTGATTGTAACTAATGCTATAACAAATACCTTCACCCAGAATAAATCTTTGCACTCATCTCAGGTCATTTTGCCAGGTATTTTATGTAAAAGCGGAATTACTGTGCTAAAAGTATTGACATTTAAGAACTTTGATATTGCCGGAGAGACTTTCAGGAAAGCTATTAGCATGTTTTTTTTATGAGAGGTTCCAACAATGTGTGGCCAGCTCTGTGCTGCTGTATCACCACCAGCATCAAGTGCTGTGATTTCAGTAAGAATTTGTCAACTTGACAACCAGTAATTTGTCTATGTTTGTTTCTTTGGTTATTGATTGAGCTTCCATTTTTCACATGTATTTACTGATTGATTTATTTTTATCTGTGAGCTGTTACTTCACATTTTTTCTCTACTTTTTTCAGTGAGGGTGATTTTAGAAGAACTCTTCACACATTTAGGAAAAGTTTACTTATATTTGTGATAGAAAGTTTTCTAGAATGTCATTTGCCTTTCATTTATTTATGGTGTCTTTTGACATATGGAAGTTTCAAATTGTTAGGTAATCATATCTGAGGATCTTTTCCATTGTGGTTTCTTCCATTGCTTTTACATGTAATGATCTTTACCCCTAGAACAAGACTGCTAGACTGTAAAGATTGTGGACACAGCATATTAAATAAGGTGTCCTTGGTGTACTTGGTGTCTTCTTGATCTTACAGGTAGAGGGATCTTTAAAATGCAACAGTGAGCATGTTACTGCCCTGCTTACAACCCTTGAATGGCTTCCCGTTGCTGTAAATTTAAGTTATAACATCCTTCCCTAATGCTCTACAGTCCCATAGGGACAGATTCCATTTCACCATGGATGAGAGATGATCTGTTGGAGTCTGGTGTAGCATCGCTGGTGAGAAATGACTGGTCTGCAGCAGCTTTTGCAAGAGATGCTTACTCAGTAACTCCTGTACCCGGTAAGCACTGGAGAGAAGAATGAGGAAGTGGGTGTGGATGCAGTGAGGTTTGCAGATTCCAAGGTAGAAAATAAAGGGGTTCCCATCTAGTAGCTGCTTCCCCCCCACCTGCTTTTATCTAGTCAAGGATCCAGCAAGCTCAGCTTTTCTTTTCTCCTACATAACGGTGTCTTTCACTCTCCCAGATCATTGCCATCAACCTGTAAAGCTACTCTAAACAAAAAAACAGATGCAACTTAAAAACTTTCTACTACATTTTTCATTTTACAAAGCAAAAATGCTACTTTACAAAAAGAAAAATTTTATATAAAAATGCTACTTAAAAATTTCTACTATATTTTTTCATTTTTTGAGATTTTATTTGATTCTTTTAAATATCAGTCTATTTTCTTAATTATCTCTCTTTGAGGTTTTATTCTCTCCTGTAGCTCTTTGAACAGTTTAAACACCCTTATTTTAAAGGGCCTTTTAGACTGTTCTGGTTATACAAGATCATTTATGTGGTTATTCAAGTTCCTTTGCCTGACCAAGCCCTGCATCATTAACCAGTTCTGAATTGGTTTTACTTATGTCTGTGTCTCTGCTCAGGGTTTCAAGTCTGCACTGTGTGGGGAGTGCAAATTTGGACCCCGTGTCTATTTGTGGTTGAATTCCAGATTCTCATCCTTCCACTCTTGATTTGGGAAAAGCAGTAAGATGCTGTAGTCCTATGCCAGGGAGTAAAGATTTTTCCTGGTGCCTATTCTTTAGACTATGATTTCCTAGTAGAAAATTACCTCTTAAAAAGCAAAACAAAGCAAAGCAAAACAAAACAAAACAGGCTATAGTCTGAGTCTCTGGGGTTGGGGCCATATTCACGGCAGAAGCAAAGCAAGGATCAGACTTAGTTTTGTTTATCTATAATTTGCCCATAATGGAAAGAAAACCACTTCTGTTTCTTTTTTTTTAATTAAAAAAATCTTTTTTAACATCTTTATTGGAGTATAATTGCTTTACAATGTAGTGTTAGTTGCTGCTGTATAACAAAGAGAATCAGCTATACATGTACATATATCCCCATATCCCCTCCCTCTTGCAGTCTCCCTCCCACCCTCCTTATCCCACCCCTCTAGGTGGTCACAAAGTACCGAGCTGATCTCCCTGTGCTATGCGGCTGCTTCCCACTAGCTATCTATTTTACATTTGAAAACCACTTCTTTAAGGTTTTGGTTTTCAGTGTCATCCCTGGAGCAGCATAGGAGGGGCCTATACCAGGCCGACTGGCTAAGAACCTACATTTCAACAACATCCCCTTGGTAATTTGTATGCACTTTCAAGCTTGAGAGGCACTGCTTTGAGGCCTCTGAGACTAAGTTCCAAGAAACCCATTTAAAATTTTTAAATTTCTTGCTCTATTCATCCATTTTTAAGTAAAAACAAGCTATGCAACAGTCATGTCATGGTCAAAGCAAGAGATAACAATGCACTTTCTTCCTGATCTAGAATACATAAATTAAGATGAGGAATCTTAATTTAGATGAACTATAACGTAGTTCTGACCCCAAGAATAAAATCACCCTTTGGTATTGCCATGTTCTGCTTAATAATACTCTATTCCTCTTGTATTTTCATGTTGCTTTTGAAGTTTCCTTACCTCTAGAAGAGTGGTCTGTGAGAGGACATCCTTTTTCCCTCAGTGGGTTCATGTAGGTCTTCATTGTTTCCATGGTAGATTCTATTCTTCACATCTTTAGAGATGATTATCTCTACTATGGCATATATATATACCTGGTAAAATACCATCAACATGTGACTAGTCACCCAGGCAAACAACGTGCCCTTTTAGAAGAGGATACATCTCTTGAGGCAAATGCTAGCTCATGTTACAAATGCCAAACCAAGTTGAATCTTCTCATGGGGAGGAAACTGGGTGACTGAGCCCCATGGCCCTTCCAATGATTTACAAGCAATGTTTTCCTTGAAGAGAGAAAAAGAGAGGCTAAACTGTTTCAAAATCTTAAGTAGGAGAAAAAGTTTTCTTTAAATCTAGCTCTTTTTAAAGGCATATCATATTAAAACATACGAAAAGTCCATACATTAAGGTTTTTAACTTTAGGATTCCATAGGCTTACCATGCAATATTATTAATAGTAATTAAGGACTAGCATTTACTGAGGTTGTCCTAAGCACTGAGTATGGGATCTGGCTTGATTCTTACGTGGGAGGCAGACACTATTTTTCTCATCATTATACAAAGTAGGAAGCAGAGGCCCAGGACTAACTCCTTCACAGTCTCCCGGCTGGGAAGGAGTTTTCAGTGAGGCCTGAACCCAGGCAGTATGGTTTCAGAGCTCTGGATTGGAGCCACCGTGTCATACCAGAGAGGTTTTTGGTCCTGAGGACACAACTTGAAAGTCTTCCTCCGGCCAAACATGGGACAATTTGAGCGTCAGTAAGGATAATAACGTCAATAGATTTAAGCACATTAAGTGTGTTTAAATCAATTGTGTTTAAATCCATGTGTTGTTTGTATATAGCAGAAAAATTTGTCATCATTAGAGGGTGTAGTATTTTAAGAGTTGTTAAAGGATAGAACTGAGCATTTATTTTGCCTATTCTATACTGAGCAAGTGAATGGTAGATGAAGGGATATTTCTCTTTATAGAAGTACGTTACCTAATAAATGAAGAAGGAATAATAAAATTAAAATATCAATATTTTGTAACGTCAGTGAATTCATGGATCTAGTGGTTGAATTCATGGTATGTTAGTGGTTACTAACATCAGAAAAAGAGAGACAACCAGATATCACAAGACCCTTAATAGAGAGAAGCATCATCTACTAGGAAATATCCTTGCCAAAGATATCCTTCCTAAATCTAATCAGACCTTGAGTTTTAACTACAAATTTGCAAGAAATGTAGAAGTCAGGGGGACATTTTTAAGAAAAAGAAAACAAAACCAGAATTTCATGGGGATGCAATCAGAAAACTCCAGACTCTGGGAAAATCTACAGAACAAGTACCTCATTTTGTCAGCAGATGGATATAAATGAGATGGAGAAGGAAAGCTATAGACTAAAGGAAACTTAAGAGGCATATTATCCAATTGCTTTATGTGGATCTTATTCAGATGCTGATTCAAAGAAGTAATTAAAAAAAGAAACTTTTATAACATGATGGGACATTTGAGCATTAACTGGGTATTTAAAAATATTAATGCATTATTATTTTTAGGTATTATAATATTTTGGTGGTTATGTGGTTTTATTTTTGAGCAGCATTAAAAATTTTTTTTTAATTTTAATTTTTATTGAAGTATAGTTGATTTACAACGTTGTGTTAATTTCTGCTGTACTGCAAAGTGATTCAGTTATACATATATATACATTCTTTTTTATATTCTTTTCCATTATGGTTATCACAGGATATTGAATATAGTTCCCTGTTCTGTACAGTAGGACCTTGTTGTTTATCCATTCTCTATACAATAGTTTTCATCTGCTAATCTCAAACTCCCAATCCATCCTTCCCCCATCCACCTCCCCCTGTTTTCAAAAAAAAATTTTTTGAGAGAATTTTTATCTTTTGGAGATACATGCTAAAATAACTGCAGGTGAAGTGATATATTGCCTGGGATATGCCCCATAATAATATGAGAGAGAGAGGAAGTGTATGAAACAAGACTTTCCATGAATTGATAATATTTGAATCTAGGTGATGGGCAACTTTTCTTTTTAAAAATATAAATTGTATTGATATTCTGTCTACTTTTATACTGAGCAATTAAGACTTAGCGTAGAATGAGAAAGCAAAAATCTTCCTGGCTGTTCATTTTGTTGAGGTAACAGACCCAGGTAATGCTAGCTGTACAGTTATCAAGAAACAATTTTTCTCCCAAGGACATGCTGCAGCTCTTCTTAAAAAAAAAAAGCCTATGAAGTTGTTACCATTACTATCTCAGAGGAGGAAACTCCCTAAGACAGAGGGAGATAAAGTGAATTGCCCAAGATCATACACTATGGTTTGCCATAGAGATGGCTTCCATGCTCAGGCACTCTGGATTCAAGGGTCTATACGTGAAAATGTAGATCCCTGGGCTGAGATTTTCACTGGGGTGTTGTGACCCAACATAACTGGCAAAGTTTCCTTCATATGGAACTTACAAGTAACTCTGTGGCTTATCTGAAGTGTGCAGATTCAAAATTAGGTCTAGGCCAAAAAATAAGGCCATGTGAAAGCCAAGAATCAAGACCGTGTGACAGTGATGCCAATGCCTTGTGTCTCCAGATTCCCAGTACTTACGAGTTGAACCTTTTTTGGTATATGGAAACATGTAGGAATGATTACAACTCTTCCATAGGGAATGAGAGTAGGAATTTTGGAGATGGTAGGGATGGTAATCATTTTATTGTTCCTTTCATCAATATGCAAAATAGGGAATGAAAATATTCCCTTTAGTGGTTGAGAAATGCTCTCTGTTTCTAAGAGTGAGAATTGAGAAAATATTTTTTCCATTGCCTTGGCTATAGTAAAATTATTCAATATTTTCAAGCAAGATAACTGACTCACAAGAACGAATATAAAAAGAACCCCAGCATATTAAAAATCTTCCCTATGCTAATGTGTTCGGATATTAGAAACAAATTGATTACATCTGTACAATAAAGAAAGAAAGGAAAAAAATGATACCCTCCAGGATGCAACAGGGAGAATTTAATAAGCTGCCTTAAATCACTCAACCTACAACACATCTAAAATGTTAATTAAGCATCTTTTTTTTTTTTTTCATCCTCACCTCTGCTCTGCTGGCTTTAGTAAAATCCTGTCTGCCAGCATTACTCTCTACAGGTACCTCCAATTCTGTTTGAAGTTGATGATCTGGGCTTGGCTCATAACATTCACAGTAGATTTACCAGAAAGATCAATAAAAGCATGTTCAAAGCTAGATTGGCTTCATAGAGCCCAGGATTTTTATTAATTCATATAAACTTCCTAAAACTTTCACTGTAGAGAAAAAAGAAGGAAACTTGAGAATATTCACATTGTAAGAAATTGAATTGGTATCATGGAGTTGCAGAATTGGTTTGGAGCCCGTGATTCCCCTCACATGTCAGAATTCGTGGAGGCACCAAATGCTGAGTCTTAAATCTAGGAGGTCTTAGAATCGTCAGTCACATCAAAAAGTGTTTGATAAGCACCAACCTCTTTGTCCTGGATGCTGTGCAAGGTTAGTAACATGGATTTTTGCCCTCCGTGAACAGACGTCACTGAGCTCGTTAGACGATGTGTGTCTAGGTGTTAACTACATATTTTACTAATTCTGTGGAAGAGTTGGAGAGCGTAGAGTGAAGAAGAAGCTGAATCAGTTAAAGAAGGTATGCAGATGCCATGTGGAAAATTGGAAGAGACTGGGTCCTTGGACCTGGGAAAAGAAGGGAAGGTAATATTTCAGGAGGCATCTAGTAATGGAGTGAAATAAAGTGGGCGTATTGGAGCCAGATACAAACCTGGCTGGAGTGGTCTCGCACATTTTCTATCTCCTTGAAACTCAGTTTCTGTATGTTAGTCAAGAATAAGAAAAAAATAACTGTGTGATTTAAAGGAAGGAATCTGTTTTCTCATTTGTAGAATTAAGGATTTTGAAAAACTATTCTGAAATAATCCCTCTTGAATTATGATTATATACCTTAAACAGTGGGAGGTGCTTGAAGGGGAGAGTTTTATAACATATTCTGGGGTTGGGAGAGTCTTTCATGGATAGAGTGGTATTTTTGCAGCTCAGTGTCTAATGTAAGCGTTCTTGGCAAGTGAAGAAAACAGGGAGTTCCAGCCACAGGGCATGGAGTGGGATAATTAATGTGTAATTTGACTAGCATTTATCATTTCCTGGAAAAGTGATCTTATATAGAGACAATTGTTGTCTTCTCTTTGTTGGGGAGAGGTAATACTCTTACTTTTTCAAATTTAGATTTTTTTTTAAAGAAGGTATGTTTTGACTAAGAATGTGAAATTAGGACCTAGAAACTAATCAACCAGCAGAGAAGCTTTGATCTTTAAAATGCTGGAATTATCTTTAATCAGAGGAGATTTAAATTGGCTAAATAGTGGAATTAAAGCAAAATTATCATCATTTTGTTCACTAAAATGTTGATTCTTTTTCTACTAATGGAAACAATTCTCTGAGTAAAAACACAGTTTTCTTTTTAAATTAAATGATCCATTGCTTTCTAATTAGTTCAGTTTTTAAAATTATTTTATCCTCTTAACAGTTTTAATATCCATATCCAAAATGGTGAAATATAAATGTTGACCTAAGATTTTGTTATACTCACCACTGTTTCAACTGTTTTCTTCTAAGGAGTACTGCCTGTAATTTATGTGAAGAAATTTTTTGATCACCACTGTTTATTCCTCTAGAGAAACATCCTGTTATCTGAGCATGGATTTCACCATTTTTTTCTGTAGGATCCCTGTAAGGGACTCCATGAAAAGTTGATTTGAAATTTATTTTTTACTTATATTTTAAAAATCTGTAACAAAAACAGTATGTATGCTCAGTATTGTCACATAACATATTTTACTGCCAGTACGTTAACATATATTATGAGATTAACTAATTTTGTGATGATCGTAGTGATTAGAGTCTCCTGATATATGCATATATTTGGTCGTCTTGTAAGTGTGTCATTGATTATTTATTCATTCATTAAATGATCACTGATCGGATTGCAGCTGGGTTTTATAGGAGCTGGATATGTGTGTTGGTGTCCCTAATTTCAGGGTAGTGTTTTTCCTCACACTGGCCCCCATACACAGACAGCGAGGGGAGACCAAAGAAAGAGGGAGACCGCTCTGGATTGGTAGGTGACAGGTTTAATAATAAGAAGGGAACTTGCATACCAGGCTTGTCTCTGGCTGCAAAACAAGTACATCTTTGAACCCACCTGCCAGAATCTTAAAAGTTTATACAGTATAGAGGCCTTACCTGGGTTCAGTCACATATGCTGTCCAGATGGTCTCAATAACACCTTACTCTCCCAAGACTGCATCCCTGGGACAGCTTCTAGCATGGGGAAGGCAAGCAAAACACACATTCCAAGTCAGGGGAGTGGTGAGAAGCCTCCAACTGCCAGGGGCCAGCCCTCAGGTCAACCACAGTCACATTGTCTTAATGACTCCCTCCAACAGGGAGGAAATTTTATTGTCTATTTATATGCTTGTTAAATTTATCTTTTTAAACGAATGCTGCTATCCATCTCTCAGGTGATAATTCATTAATTCATTATTCATTAGACATTTATTGAGAAACTTCTTTGTGCCAGATGCTAGAATTGCAATAGTGGACAACACAGTAACCCTATTCTTAGAGAACTTGCAGCTAGTGGGAAAGACTTAAATGATAAGCACACAAACAAACCAACAGTTATGTATTGAACACTTGCTATGAAGGAAATGACATTACGGCATTAGGAGAGTAGAATGGGCAACTTAATTTAGAAATGAGGGCCAGGGGAGATGCTCTTTCTAAAGGGGGGGTTAGACAGCAGCATGGAGGCTGATGAAGAATTAGGCAGGTGAAGTGCAGCTCTGCACAGAGGATCTGAGAGGGCCAGCTTCTGGACTACTGGAGGACCTAAAGAAGGCCAGCATGGCTGAGCGAAGCAGGTGAGGGTGACAGGGGACCAAGATGGGTGAAGAGGTAGGTAGGGCCTGATCATGAAAGGTCTCAAAGGCACTGACAAGGAACTTAGATTCCATCCAGGATCGGTGAGAATCTATTTACAAGTTCAAGTAGGAGAGTGAGAGTGTATTTAAAAGGTGACTTTAGTAGTTATGGAGGATGAATTTGAGTTGGACAAGAATGGTATTAGGGAGACCTGTTATGAGGCTAGTATGAGTCCAGATAAAAACTGATGGTGAATTAGACCAGGATGGGGCCAGTGGAAGTGGCGAGAAGTGGGCTGGGTTAAGATCTATTTTGAGTATGAAATTGACATACTTGATAATGGGTATGAGTGTGTGAAGTGTGATTCCTGGGTTACTGGTGTGAGCACATGGGTGGCGGGTGGTCAGAGACAGAGGGCAGTAGAGAAGGACATATTGTGGGGAAAGATAAAAGAATTCTTCTTACCTTTAGTATGATACTCATTACATTTAGCACTTGCCATCTTTAGAAGGGCATCAAGCAAAGCCTTTTACTTTTTTTGATTCACTTCCCAAATCTGTCATAAAATGCAGGTGTTGTTACTTGAAATATAGTACAAGCTCCTTTAGGCCAGGAACTGTGTAGCACACATATTTGTAGTCAGTGCTTGGCTCAGCAAAGTATCTTACAAAATATTTTGGAAATAATGTTCATTTGTTTCATTTGATTTGACATTTTGCTCTGGAGCTCCATGTACCTTATGGGAGATGAAGAGCTATTTCTACAAATAAAAATAACTTGATCTTTTTTGACTTAAGACAGTGTCTTACAGATAAATACTTAGTTTTATTTGGGTAGGTTCTCAGTCAATGTAAAGTTCACACATACTGAGAGCTGTTTCTCTCTAAGGGAAACTTCCTTTCCTGTCTTCCTCCTCAGCATGGTGTCTGGCACAGAGGGAGTTAATATACCCTGGGTCCAGGGGCATAATCCACATACATCTTTCTCTTCCTTGGTGTCAGTTAAGGTGAGGCCACTTTCGGATGGTTAGTCTTGCCTTGTCTCTGGGCTTCTGGCACTAGTGTTCAATAATGGGTGGCTGATGTCACTAGTTTCTCTTGGACATTGTCCCCACCCTTGTTGCTAAAGCACACAGTGGCTGTCCTAGCCTCTGGTTTCAAGGTTTCTGAGAGCTAATAGCTTGGGATCTACCCTGATCCTTGACTTGTTCGTGGACTCTGATTCTCCTAGACTTGCCCTGCCCCTCTCAAGACTGTTACCTATGCATCACTCTGGAGTTTCGAGGTTCAGCAAGGCTCACCCACCTAAGCAACTACCTCATTTGTTTGTAATTTTCACCTGCTGCCATGGTGGCTATGGCATCATGCCCGGTGCTTGCCTTCTCAAAGATGTTTGCTGTCTTCCCTATGCCATGTCCATGGGACCCTGTCACTCATGATGTCAGATTTTCCCCAGATCCACTTGGATGTTTTCATATCCTTAACATCTATTCTCCTTACAGATGCTCATGACAGATCTCTTGTCTTAGCTTTCTTCTGTCTCCTTTCCATATCTCCACTGGAACCAGAATGCCTTTCATCATCTTCTGTCTCTATTCTTTAACATTTATTCTTCCAGTCTTATGGTAGTTACCTGTTTAGATTTTTAAGGAACTGCCAGACTGGTTTCCAGAGGGGCTGTACCCTCTTGCATTCTCACCTGCAGACTATTCTACTCTTATCCTGTTCTGGTGGTGGCAACTCTGGATAGAGATTCTATAAAAATAGGGTTCTGCTCCAGGTTTGCTCATTAACTAATTATAATAAATTTCTTCAATGACACCATTTTTTCCAACTCCAGTTTTCCTCATTTACATAATGGATGTGAAGAGACCTACTGTCCTTTGACTTTTGTGAATGAACAATGAGATAGTATATCTAAAATATAAACCACTTTTTATATGTTTTTATAAAACATAAAACCTCTCATGTTTAAATAGGATTTTATGTTCCAAAAAGCTTTTGAGAATTTATCTCAATTAAAGTAAAAAGAGTGATCTACAATCGAAAAGTGTCTATGTGTTTTTTTTTTTTTTTTGAGTTCCACAGTGTGAAAGTCATTGGGAAATGGGCTAAATCTCACATAAAAAATAATGTCAAATTACCTCATAATTTGCTTCACATATTTTTAATAATCTTTTTATTTTGAAACAGCTGTAGATTCACAGGCAGTTGTAAGAAATAATATAGAAACATCCCATGTATGCTTTGCCCAGTTTATGCCTATGGTAATATCTTGTGAAACTATAGTGCACTATCACAAATGGTGTAGTGACTTTGATAGAGTCAAGATATAGAACATTGCCATACTGCAAGGATCTCTCATGTGGTCCTTTTATGGTCACACCTACTTGCCTATCCCCACGCCCTCTTCATCCTTAACCCCTGGCAACCACTCTTATCTATAATTTTGTTATTTTACAAATAATATATAAACGGAATCATACAATATGCAACCCTTTGGGGTTGGCTTTTTTCACTAAGCATAATTCTCTAGATATTCATCTAAGCTGCTGCATGTTTCAATAGTTTGTTCTTTTTTATTGCAGAATAGTATTCCATGGTATGGATGTACCACAGTTTGTTTAACAATTCAACCACTGACGGATATGTTGTTTCCAGTTTAGGGCTGTTAGTTACGTTATTTTCTTTGCCTTTAGATTTTTTTGTATTTTTCAGTTCTAAACACTTCCATTTCTTTATATCTTTTTCTTCTTGTTTTTAATTGAGACTTTCTATTTTTTCATTTATTTCATACATGTTCATAATTGTTTGTCAAAACCTTTTTCTCATGGCTACTTTAAATCTTTGTTAAATAATTCTTATGTCTTTTTCATCTTGATTTTGTTCTCTATTGATTATCTTTTTTTCATTCAAGTTGAAATCTTGGTTTTTGGTGCAAAGAGTGATTTTCATTTTACACATGACATTTTGAGCATCATGAGATCTGGATCTTATTTAAACCTGTTGTTTTAGCTGCTTCCACTGTCACTCCTCTGGCAGGGCTAGGGTTGGAGTGCTGCTGTGTTATTGACATTTAAGAATGGAAATCCAGTTCCCCCACTAAGCCTCTTTTGACACAGATGGGGAGGGAGCAAGCAGGGCTCCTCATTACTCCCCTATTAGGCCTCCACTGTCATCATTCTGGATGGGAGGGCTAAGACTATTTGTTATTACTCACACGTTGCCCTGCTGATACCACAGAGGGTGGCCTCATTATGGCTTGATGGTGGCAAAAATCTTGACTCTTTACTAGGCCTTCTCTGACACCACTCGGGCAAGGAGGGTGGGCTGCCTGATTATTAGGGGCTGGGGTGGAAGTCCACATCCGCACTTGGTCCTCACTGAAGGAACTCTGCTGTGGGAGAGCCTTCTTAGCGCTCAGAGTTGATGAACGTCCTGGATCCCTACTCAGCCTTCCCTAAGACCACCCCATTAGGGTGGGGGGTGTGTGTGTGCGTGTGTGGTGTGTTGTGGGGAGCTTTGGCACACCTCATGATAGCCTGGTAAGGGTAGGAGACCAGGGTCTCTACTAGACCTTTGCTGGTATGGGCAGAAGTGGGACCACAGTGTTTTCCATACTGTTTAGATGTAGTAAAGTGGTTAATGTCTAAAAGTTTTCTGTTTTGCTATGCTGCCTTTTCCTTTGGCTAGAGAGATTGGGCTTTTGTTGGAGATTTTTTGGTCTGCATACTTTGACATTTCTCAGTTACCAGCATATTTAGCTCCACCCTTTTGTCTGTTTTTTTGGTCCTGAGATCCCTAGCTAGTCTGCCTTCTTTTTGTCACCTTTCAGAATTTTCTTGTTTGTTTCTTATGTTCAAGGTTTTTAGTTGTACTTAGTAGGAGGACTGGGGAAAAGTGTATCAATTCCATCTTCCCAGAAGGAGAATTTTGATTTTTTTTTTTTTTTAAAGAAAACATTGCAATTTGGAATCTCCCTGTGAATCCTCTCTGGCCTCATTCCCTTCTCTCTGGTTTTTAATTTCTATTTCTCTATGTATTTTTGCATATGTAATTATACTCTGGTGATTCTTGTCCCTTGATTTGTTAATTTGCTCCAAAATGGTTTCGAAATCTATCCATGCTAATACACGAAGTCTAAGCTCATTCAGATTGATAGCTACTTGGGGTTTTGGATAACAGAATAGGAAATTGTTTGATGCTGGGTTGACACATAAGTGTCAGTGAAGTGGGTTATGTATGTGCCATTGTATGTGGCCAGGAAATAGCTTTGACATTAATTAACAGGAGTTGCTGTGAGAAGAGGAGGCTATACCTGGTGGATCTGGGAGAGAGGGCTGGATTGTCTCCCAGGACTGCATTGTCAGGCCCACAGCAGCACCACCACTGGGTTTTGTTTTTTTGGGTTTTTTTGAGGTATGCGGGCCCCTCACCGTTGTGGCCTCTCCCGCTGCGGAGTACAGTCTCTGGACGTGCAGGTTCAACGGCCATGGCTCACGGGCCCAGACGCTCCGCGGCATGTGGGATCCTCCCGGACCG
Source organism: Pseudorca crassidens (assembly GCF_039906515.1). NCBI lineage: Eukaryota > Metazoa > Chordata > Mammalia > Artiodactyla > Delphinidae > Pseudorca > Pseudorca crassidens. The sequence continues at coordinate 27,565,212 of NC_090305.1, forward strand.
GGGCACGAACCCGTGTCCCCTGCATCAGCAGGCGGACTCTCAACCACTGCGCCACCAGGGAAGCCCTACCACTGGGTTTTGTTTTGTTATTTATTTATTTATTATTATTATTTTTTAAACATTTATTTTATTTATTTATTTTGGCTGCACCAGGTCTTAGTTGCAGCACACGGGATCTTTGTTGCAGCATGTGGGATCTTTTAGTTGTGGCATGCAGACTTCTTAGTTGCGGCATGCATATGGGCTCTGTTTCCCTGCTAGGAATCAAACCCAAGCCCCCTACACTGGGAGCGTGGAGTCTCACCCACTGGACCACCAGGGAAGTCCCACCACTGGGTTTTGGCACATCTTCCTGGGCTCATGAGGTCTTCTAAGTGTGGGTTGAAAGATCTGCAAATGTGTGCTCAGGGTTATAGGAAGGCACAGGATTTCCTCTCTAGGTGATCTCATCAATTGACTACAGCAGGGAGGCGGAGCTTAGTCCCCAGAGCACATTGCAATGGCTTCTTTATGAAACTATTGGTGTATGCCTCCTCAAGAGTGGTTAGATAATATGAATTAAAAATATACTTCACTTGCCTCAATGCCAATTAATGTAGGTGACCAGGGTCTCTTGAATTCTTTGTGTTTTTCTGGGCTTTTTCTTGGGTTCCCGGAGGCCAGTTTGGACTGAACTGAAAGATGGTGAGATACTCCTGGCCTTCTGGGAAACTCAGTGACATTTAAAGACTGCTGAGACCTAGCTTGTGCATATCTCAACTAATTAAAATCAAACAATTATTGTAGGACTTTGCTCTATAGAATTCTAATCAGCCTTGAAGCTAATGAACCGTTTTAAAAAGTTCTGTGTTGAAACTTTCTTCACAAATGAGAATTGTATTTTTTTCCATCTGGGCTTATTCCCAGACTTCTTTGGGATCTTAAGTATCATGATTTTGTGTGATAAACTCTTATTGAGGGTGGCAAAATATCACAATGAAAATCTTATTATATTTTCACTTATATTTTTCTAGCCATTTCTTATTTCTATAATATGATGGCTAGGGTTTCTCTACTGTTTTTCTTCTTCTCTTTCATTTTATATTTTCATTTTGCTAAGTTTACATTTAGGTACATTTGAGCAAAAGTATTATTTGAGCCATATGACTGAGCTAACATTACATTTAGACGTTGTTTTATTAGGCTGCACTTTAAGTTTATTCCATTTGGCCTCATTAAACAACTGTTTGTCCCCTCAGGCATTTTAGAGCTAACTTTCTGACTCTATATTGGTTCCCATGCTGTAAAATTTTAAGCTTATTTGAATTTTTTTGTTTTTTCTCCCTAGGACTCTTTTAAAAATACACACGAGAAAATCAACTTGAGAAATTCTAAATATTTTGTATGTATACCTGTTTTGGTATTTGTTTCACACTCAAGGGATAATACCCACAAACGATAAGGGTAATCTTTGAGTAAATTATTTTCTCTAACTAAAAGGGATATGCATATATACATAGATATATGTGTTTGTGTGCATGTGTGTGTATATAAAAATATATTTCCCTAAAAGGGATACATGTGTATACACATATCTATGTTTATGTATGTACAATGTGTATATTACAGTGACTATTTTCTGGCTAGGATGAGGTGAAGTCAGTGTGCCCCTGTGGTGTTCAAACACCATCGTTAAGCCCCCTCCCCCCACCATCCCTCTGTCCTTTTCTTCCATTTCCTCTTCCCCTTCTGCAGTTCTTCACTGGAGAAACTGAAAGCAACAGGAGTAGGGATGCAGAACTAAGGAGAAGATGGTGTGAGCCATTCTTACAACCCTGCGTTGAGGACCTGCATTTCCCGCTGTGCTCCAGTTGTACGTTTCCACTGCTCCCTTCCGCCCTTCTCCGGGCGGCAGAGAATCCAGACACCTGGGTCCTGCCAGCTTGAAATTAATTGTTAAAAATTCTGATTGCATAGAGGTCATTCCGCCTCTTTGGATTTCTTGTGCAGGCATTTAACGACCTCTTTAAATTCAGGGATGGATCTTGTTCTTTAGCATCCTTTTCTAGATTTAAATCTGTAATTTATTTTTAATTTTCTTTTTATCAGGCTCTCTGTACCTTAGACTTTCTCATTTCCTATATCAGACTTCTTCCTCTCCCAGAATTTTTTTCCTATGAAACTATTGTGGTGGAGATCAAGATCAGGACCATACAAGTAGCTGAAAAGGTTTTTACCAGTAACAAAGGAGAAAAGTTTCCTTTCTGTTGTCCAAGCTATTCAGAATTCTTTGTTTTCTTTATTAAGGCCATATTCGTGATGTGTTAACTTGTATTATTGGTTTTGTACATTTTCTTTTTACTCTTCTTCACTGGAAAGGCAATATCAGTAGGGGTGGAAGACAATTTCATTAACTAAATGCACAAATAACAAAACCCTCACTTCCAACAGAATCAATTATTTGTCAACTAGAGGAAAAAACAGCTATGCGATCATGAATTTTATAACTTGACTTCAATTTGATATATTCTTTGGTTGCTACTGAGTTTTTAGTTTGGAAAATCCTGCTAATTAAGAAGATGTTCATAGTGTAATAAATTTCTCAGCCATGTGATTGAGAAAAGGAAAGAATGGAAAGTGACCTCGTTGAAGACCTACTGTGTGTCAGATACTTGACTGGGAGTAACACAAATGTAAACTCTAAGTAAAGGTTGGTACAGAAGATGTAAAAACTGAATAACTGCTTAATTATTCCTGAATAGTTACAATATAGTTCTGCCCAAGGGTAGAAAGCTCCTTAATCAAATTTTAGGATTTCTAGTGTTCCAACACCTTAAACATTTTGAACCCCATCATAGACAGCAATATGATAAAGTAATGTGAGGTAATGTGTTAATGGTGAAAATGTACATTTCATGGCCAAGCAGGCTAATTTATTGGAAAGAAAACTCCTCATGGCTTTTCTCCATTATAATTATGTGACCTCGGGATCATCTTGAAGAAGTCTGAAGCTCCAAAGCTCATCTGCAAAATGGCGAAGCAGTGGTATATACACAGTGGTTATATAGGTTATGTAGTAATTGCTTTCTTATCTACAGGACAAAGATCATGGGCGAAAGTAATTGTTCAGATATTCTTCGAATTTACTATTATTGCCACCAACTAATCTGGCTTATGCCTCTCTTTCAAGTAGAAGATTTGGCTCTCTGATAATTTTCTGGAAAAAATTATCCTAAAAGGTTCATATAAGGAACAAAAACCTTGACTGCATTAAAAAAATGGCAATATGAAAGAACTTTACTTTTGTTTTTATGTGTGGGAGAACACACTTTAATTATGTTCTAGAAAAAGAGGAGCTGAGACTGTCACTCAAATAGGGTTCAAGTCCTGATTGTATCGTATGGATGTCATTTAACCTCTCAATTTCCTTGCCTCAAAGCAATGGTGTTAATACATACCTGCCTTGCCTAATTCGTGGTGACGTCATTAGGATTAAATTGATTTACATTCAGCGTTTTTTCTCATAACTAACACTGGATGAGATCATTTTGACGTAGAAGAGTTGGCGGGTTGCTCTACTGTGTGAAACATTGCTTCTGAGTGTGGTGTTTTTTTTTTCTCTTAAGATTAGCATCTATCAGTTACAAGTTTTGAAAATTTACTGTATCTTACAGAACACCTACTTGCTTTATTACTTCTAACTCTAGACTCAAGTTCTTTTTTTTTTAAACAAGTAAAATATGTGTAAAAAATGTGAGGATATTTACAGTTTGTTCCAGAATGACATTCTGATACAGAGGACTAGAAAAATAAGAGTGATTTGGTTGGGGCTGACAGAATTTTATGTTTTTTCCTTTATTCACAAATGTTAATGAAACTTTCAAAAATGTCAGTTTTCCAAGATAAAAATGGATAGTTTAATTCCATCTCATTCCAAATCTTGTTTTTGAACATTTTCGTATTTGTTAAACTGAAGTGTCTGTCAGTAAATAATATTCAACCATGCTTCTTGCTCCTTCTTTTTAATGTTTTGAAAAATTTGACTCAGAAGGAAAAATACTGATTAACTATTCCAAAACTATTCTGATCATATTCCAAGACCCAAGTGGTACATGAATAAGTTCTTTAAGTTTTATATTTTAAAAATAATTGGATCTTTCTAACCCTAAGTGTCTGTATCCCATGTGTTAGCTGGCACAGAACTAAGTAAATAACTCTTTTTGGTATTTGCATTTTAATTTCCCTTTAACGGTTTTGCAATCTATGTTTTCATACAGAGAATACGCCTGCATTATAAATAGATGTCACTTGAGCTGTCATTTCAAAGATCTATGGTAGGAATCTGAAAGTATAGAGATGATGTTTAAAGGGGCAAATTTATTTAGAGTTTTTGAAACATTTTTAAACCATGTTCCTTAAGATGGAAATGTATATAGCCCTATGATTGATAATCACAACTTGTGGCATGCTGTTTATTTATATGAATTACATGTATGCATCAGTTTGAGTTAAAGTTTACAAGATAGTTTTTAAACAAAATTATACATACAGCATAAAGCTGGATTATTAACACACCTCCCTTTGATTGTGTGCATACATAATACATAAAATCTCATAAACACATTCATTCGATACAGATAGAGTTCTCCCAAATATATGTCCCTCTTCTAGTAAAAATTAAAGACCTTTGATGAAATTCAAAAGATACATTAAGTAAATGTAGTAAGGCTCTGGGATGTTTATTTATAATAAATGCTTGAATTAATTGTGACCATGGTGAATTTTTCCTATGAATTGTATTTTTCCATGGCTTGTATCTTTTCACGAATTATATTTTTAAATGATATTATATTGTTCCTGTTCCTTGTTGAAGCATACTTTGCAGTGGGAAATATTTTAAACTAAATACTTCCCGTCTGGCCCTGCCAAGGTGAATGTTTCCCTCACAGGCTTGACTTGCAGTTGAAGCTGATGTGAGAGTATGTCATGGTTGTTTTGACAGTCCGGTCCTCCTAATCCAGGGATCCGATCCCTGTGGTTTGTCAATTATCCTGCTAACCCTACAGCGAGAGCAACACTCAAGGCACTGAACTGTCAACCAATAACCAAGAAATAATGTCAGGAGCCAGAGAGGCAGAATTGAGAGGGGGGATGCTTTTGACAACAGAAGTCAGTGTATCATTCAGCATTTATTTTATTTGTGGGGGCTTGTAACAAATTAATTACCGGAAATCACATGATGAAATGTCATCCATCGCTTTGGACACTTCTTTGTGTCTAAATTTGAAAAGCAAGGATTTGACTGCTTGTGTAAGTTTTGCTAACATAGGATTTTGGAACATATCTCTATGCGGAAAATGGCTAGACCACCTGAGCTTAATTTGATTGTTAGTGATTTTTTTTCATGTTTACTGTAAGATTTTAGGGGAAAAAATAATGCACCTGGGGACTATGTGTGCGCTCATGAAAATAATTTTGAAAGTTACTAGGAGTAACTAGTAACTAGGGAAATCAGCATAAATATGGGTGTGTGTGTGAAATTGTGCCTGTGTACAACAAAAAATGCATTCAAAACTAAAAATTTCAAAGGGAAATTTGTTTTTGAACAATTCATGATCGTTAATAGTTTAAGGGAAAAAATAGAAGGGACTTTTACGTTGCATGGTGCCTGTCTTAAAATGAGAAAATGACAACAAGGCTTTAAATCTGTTACTGCTCTTGATTGTGGCTCAGTGGAACTCTTAGTGACATCAGCTAAAATCGACATAGGCTTTTATTCTGCTCTAGTTCATAGTCTGTGTTTCATGTGTGTACCAATTCAAATATTTGCTATATACATAAACTAAGTGATGGCCCCTAATTAGCAAATACACAAGCTTGGGATCTTCAAATAAGCACTCTCTGGTTATACCCAAATGAGACTTTTAACTTACAGGTGCTTACCCAGGAAAAAGTTGAATGATCCAAACTTCCAGCTTTGTAAAGTGCAAAAAAAAAAAATTGAAATTTAAATGCATTTTGTGAAATTCCAATAAATCAAACTGGCTCCTGGGGCTTAATGAAAACAAAACATATTTTTCCTGGTTTGAGAAACTATAAAGTCACTTGTATATTAATGCCTATTTATTTTGGGCAATGCCCCCCAAGATAAAGAAGAAAGGTATAAACATAACACATTCATAGATGTTTACTTTTAGAATATATATATAATACATCACATTATATAGATACAGATATTTAGTGTTTTGTACCCAACTTTTTCATTTAATGAAAATTCTCATATCATAGCAAATTTTGTAAAAATATAATTTTATGACACTATAATATTTTAATATATAAATATACCATAATTCACTTAAGTAATACTCTAATGTTGGGTTTCATATTAATTAAATTTGAAAAGATAGTAAATGACTCTGCAAGGAATAACTCTTATCTCTGAGTTATTTGAGATTTATTTCTGATTTTTATTTTGGGATGAATTTGTTTTAGGTAAAATTACTAAGTCAAAGGGTATCAATAATTTTGATCAGCTGGGAGAACTTCAAATCTTATTTAAACTTAATAATCAGCATTAGAAATTTCCTTAGCTCCTTAATATATTGCTAATTTCTCTTTTTTTTTTTTAAGGCTCTTGCAAGGGTAGCAGACCTGTACTTATTAGTCATTAGGTTTTCTAAAAAGCAGGAACATGTCATGTTGGGGTGAAAAAATATTTATGTTTTGGTCTAAGCATTGTTTTCCAGTTCTAGTGGCTTAATCGAAAACTAATATGGTGGATGACAGATTCCAATTTTGTGGGTTTAGACCCCACTTTTAATTCATGCTGTACTCTCAGACAGAATACTTAACCTCTGTGTTTTAATTTCTCCTTCTATCAAATGAAGGTGATATTATTGCTCCCATCTTTGGGTCATGGAGAGGATTAAATGAGGTAATGTACATCATCTGTGCCATGCAGTGCTTGGCACATAGTGAGCCTCCAGTAAATGTTAGCTGCTGCTATTACTTAATTACAGCCATTAGCAAATAAACATGTATTAGGGTTTTACAAGCATTGCATTTCTTGTGAGGAAGTAAGGAATGGAAAATATTTTCATTATGCACATAATACCTGGTTAAACAAACTTTTAATGTAGCAATAGAAACTTCTAAAAAGGTGTAGGGCAATATAGTAGTAATTATTCTTGCCTACTGGGAACAACAGAGAGGTAAGATACTAGTGTCTCTGTTTGGGTTGTGCGTTATGTGTTATGAGCGGTACTTGTAAGGATGCTACCTTGGTATTATGTGCTGTAGCCCAGAGTTTCTCAAACTTTAATGTGCGTATGAATCACCTGGGGATCTTATTAAAAGGCAGTCTGATCTGGTATGTCTGGGGTGGGGCCTGAGATTCTGTGTTTCTACCAGATCCCAGGTGATGCTGATTGTTGAATGGCTGCATTGAGTAGCAAGGATTTAGAATAAAAAATGAAGCTATTGGATGTTAATAGTGAGTTTTTAAATTATTTCTTTTTCCTCTTTAGCACTTTGCTTTGGGCATTTAGTGTATTTGCACATTATGAATTTGAGTCTCCTCAGTGTTCTGCAAATTGGGAAGTCAACAAATTTATATAAAGTTAATATTGTCAAACAGCTGGCAGGTAGGAGGAGGATAGAATAAAAGACAGAAACAAAAACCTCTCTATCTTTGGCTGTCTCTGAGAATCTGACATGAATATTTGGAGCCAGGTTGGAGCTGCTTCTCAATGCCATGATCACTACACAATGGTCTGTGCTTCTCCTTTCATCTGGCTGCCACCAAGGCACAGAGGCAGGAATCAGGTCCCACCAATGTTGTTTGATGATGACCATGGTAAGGACACATCCCTCCATCAGAATCTATAATATACTCTGACTGCTTTTCTCTGTGAGCCTCACCTGATTATCCCAGACTGGGTATGCAGCCAAAGGGTATATAAAGTATTGGACAAGTTTTCCAAGTCTTTTTAGAGCATCCATTTTATTCAAAGACTTGGAAAATTCCATTAACACAAACATGGATCATTTATAGCATTTATAGCTTAACGTTTGTATGCATTTAAGAAAATAATATAAGAGCTTATAATAGGCCACCTGTGGCTATATTCCTATACCCCATTATTTTGCCATTAAGGCTCATTTCAAGGGGAACAGATGAAAGCTCTTGGAAGTGAAAAGAGCAAGAGAAGAAACCCGGGGAGGCACTATAAGAAAATTGACATAAGTCAAAACACTTAATTTCTAGTCCTTGCTCTGCCACTCCCGTCCTTTATAACTCTTTATCTCTCTGGTCTCCCTCAGTTTTCTCATTTAAAAAATGAAACAGACTGATTTTGAGGTCCCTCCAAGCTCTGACATTTTATGATTTTATGATTGTATTATTCTTTTCTTCTGAGAATTTTACCCTAACCCATAGGTGGCCAGTTGACTATTTTGTATGGTAGAGCCTTCCCCAGCCCCGGGTCCTATGGTAGTCCCCATCTGTGACCAGAGCTGTCAATCATTCTGTGATTATTTCCATTGTTTTACAGAGTCAAAGACCTTACCCTAGAGATGGAGTTTTATTTGAAATACAATGCAGTGCACATGGTGCTGAAAAAATGTGTCACCCCACATGCTATGGGGCAAGTCTTTAAAGAATTTACCCCCAAATGTAGGGTATCAATGAGGCAATGTAAACCACCAGAACAGCTACTTGACAATTTGTCACTCAACTTCAGCAAAACTGTAGAGGAACAGCACAATGAATTAATGAATAGCAACAAATCCCCATGACAACATGTTAGTTCATTAAAATTTTATCAGCATTCTTCCTAAGGAAAGTGTGCCTTCTGTTCTATGTTGAGTTTCTTCAACATTGTTTTACAGCCAATTCACAGCATTCTGGTGCTTCAAAATTAGTTCCCGTGGAGAGTGAGATACACATAGACTCTATACTGTGTCACACATGGGTCTCCTGGGTGTCACAATGAAATATTGCCTGCTTTTTTGTGTATCTTATGGCTTAAACATTAACAAGTATTTCTCTACTGCCTTTTTTGGAGAGTAGGTTAATTAAGTGAAAATCCATCTCTGTGTTAATTTTTAGCAAATGTATTAAATTGCATTTCATAAATGTCTTTCTAATATTCAACAAAAAGGCATCAAATAGAGGGAAAACAGCAAAATGTTTTTGCTTGCTGCCACAGTGGCATGTTCCCTCTGGCTTTGGGAAACAATAATAACACACAAGCCTTGACATTTTCCTTGGAATATTTTCTCTGCTTGAAAAAAAATGTTTTAATGTGTAACCCAAATGCCAGGGGTCTGGGTTTTCCCAACTCTTCCAGCATAATAGCGACACACTTCCCTTTTATATTTAAAAAAAAGTCTCGTAATCCCATCCTACAAACAATAGGAAAACCAGCATGGTCCCCAATGTTTTTGAGGATTTTTGAGGGGATTACATTCTTTCTATTCAGTGTCTGCTATTGAGTCTGCTTCTACTGAATTCTAAGTCATACTTATGTCTTTCCTTTTATAAAAGTACCTAAATGGACATCTATATGGGAGTCAGCCCTTTTTATATTTTATTGACTTGAAATAGCACACATTCCCCAATTAGAGCAGTTTAGCAACCTCTCATTTAGCCCCACAAATTGAGGCTTATGATCTCGCTAAAGATCACAGACTTAGACCCTTCGTCCATATATACCTTGATCTTTATTTTTCTGGCACAGAAATTGGAGAAGTGATTTTCAGCATGCCATTAAATGTGTTTACAATGGACACTATGAATTTGTTAATTAGTGTAACTTTTTATTGTGAAATTTAGCAAAGGATATCAAATAATATTGCATATATCCCTTGACCTGAAAACTGTTTCTAGGATATGTGAAAAATAATCAGACATTTGTACTAAAATTTATGCGTAAGAATATTCATGACCACATCGCTTATAGTAGCAAGAAAAATGGAGTTAATCTAAATATTTGATAAGAGATTAATATATTTGTTAAATCCATAAATTTAATACTAGTTAGTCATTAAAAACAATGAGGTAAATCTTCATTTACTGACATAGTGGATTATTCACAATAAATTGTTAACTTACAGGAAAGTATAACATGATTGGCTTTTTTGTCCTACAGTGTCTATACCAATGTGAATATTTGTGTGAGATGAAATCTATAAGAAAAGACACCAGAAAGTTAATAGTATTTATCACTAGATTGTGGGATTTAAGGTGACTTTTTTTCTTCATGCTTGTGTTTTTAAATTTTTCTGTGATAACCATGTAATATTTTGTAACTTCTTAATACAAGCAAAATGATTTTAATCATAAACTTTAGACAAACCAATTGTAAGAATTACTTTTATAAGATAATTAAATGCATAAAATCAAATTAGTTGCCTTATTTATAGCAGGATTTCTCAACAGCTTCACTACAGACATCTTGGGCCCAATAATTCTTTGTTGTGGGGACCTGTCCTTTGTATTGTGTGTAGACTGTGAGATATTTAATAGCATCCCTGGCCTCTACCCACTTGATGCAAGTAATATCCCCCAGTGGTGACAACCAAAAATATCTCCAGACATTGTCAAATGTCTCCTGGGGGACACAAAATGAACACCCAGATGAGAACCTCTGATTTATAGATATCACTTAATTGATTGATACCATGTACCATGATTCTTAATTCAAACGTGGAACATTTACCTTCTCTCACATGTTCATCCTTCTTGTAATATTTCCTTTTTTCCTGTCTCCGTCTTGAAGGAGAAGTTGTATTGTCTGCTCTTCAGAGAAAGCACCAATTCAGAGATTGGAATAGAAAAATTGACAAGTTGTGACTGGCGTAAGCCAATGAGTCTGAAAGGATTATCTGTTAATGTGGTCACCATGACTAATTGCTCAAATAAAAGCTAACAAGGGAAGACTTGGGCCCCCAAATCCACAGGCCCTAAACCTTATGTCTACCTGAACAACAACAAGAGAATATTTAGTTAGATCATTCCTTAAGTCCCACATTTAAAAAATAGTCTAAATATAGATATATTCATATTTTCAGTAATTAGGCTGAGTCTGGAAAAACATATGATTCCTAAGACCAGAATATGTGACTTTGAGCTCTGAGCCTGCCACTTACCTGCTAACGTGACCCTGGACGAGTCTTTTAACCTCTTTAAGCTGAAGTTTTGTCATTTAGAAAATAAGGATAATATCAACAGCCCTACTTAATTACTTGATTGTAATAAATAATGAGTGCTTTTATGGCTTGAAAGTGCTGTGTAAACTGCCAAGGCCTCGGTTCCCATTGGGAATTCATTTCTCATGGAGGTTATTGGTGGCCAGGGTTGCTATGGCAACGTTCTGGCTTGTAATATTCCCAACACAATGCCTAATACATACCTGCCATCTATTTACATCTAGAAAGCAAATAGAAATAATTAAGGAATTTAAATTTGTTTTTTTAAACATGTTTTCTGAATGTCTCATTTCCTTTTGTCAGTGTTTCAGTACGCATAGTAGAAATTAAATAAATCTTAGATGCTTAGATATAAAACTAAAGAAGATAAAAGGAAGAGAAGTAAAATAAGGTGAATTCTTAAAAAATAAGAACATCACAGAAATTAGGAAACACAGGTTTGAGCTCATTTCAAGAATTACCAGTGTGAGATTTCCTCTGATAGTTGTTTTCTCAGCTTTATTCAACACTGTTAAAATGAATCAACTAATGGGGCTTCTGCCATATCCCCCAGGAACCTCTGCTACACTGTAATATAGCTAAACATTAGAATATCTTTTTCTGATTAGCTGTCTCACAGATTCTCTCCAAAACCTCCCCTGTGGATTTCAGAAAATTATTGCAAACTAGCATCTGAACAAGAATGGAAGATATGCCAACTCCTTTGCCTGATAACAGCTATCCCTGCTAAGCTCAAGACTGTACGTTGACAACTCCAAGAAAGCAATAATAAAATGGATTAAAAGGCACACACTAGCCAACCACTTGATTTGACTTTCATTTATTCTCACTTTCAGTTCTTCAAAGTTCAGATATAAGGTCAGACTTAGATATGATGCCTGAACAGAAGATGACAATAAATACTTGAGTGAAATATGGGGCGAGTGTGTGTGTGTGTGTATGTGTATGTATGTGTATGCATTGAACAATCTCTGAAAAAGGACAAAGTGGTGTGGATAGCCCCAACTTGGAAGACGTGTACAAGCTAATATTACTTTGCTGTCCACCAGGTGGAAAGATGATATTACAAGACCTCTGATTAGCAAGAAATGTATTTCAAATTATTTTCTAAGAACTTGGAATAGATTTGGGATTAGCTTCTTTTGTTTAGGTTTGTTCAGTCTTCATGGGGAGTGGACACATTTGAGAAATGAATGCTCTGTGTAGGCTTAGATCAAGGAAAAGCTTTGAGAGAGTTAGCCATAAACTTATAGATATACAGACCTGGAAGGGAGTTAATGTGATTAACGAGATGAGAGAAATGGTATGAGAAAACTCAGTTTGTCTGGGGAAATGATTGGATCCATTTTGGATAGCTGTAATATGAGCAGGATATGCATATACCTATGTAGTCATTCAGCAGTTAGTGGAATTGACAATATCATGTCCAGGAAATAAATTTATGGTAAAAATAGATAGATATGAACTTGATTACTCACACTAGTTGGAAGTTAGAAGAGTGGATGAGATGACAAAGGTCAAGGAGCAGATGCATGAAATTGTTAAATGTCACAGTTGTTATTTAACGTTTAAAAAATTCATTGTCTGTCTTTCACACTAGACCTTAAGCTCTGTGAAAGCAAAATCTCCAATAATCTTGTTTACCATCATATTCTATCCTAGCAGAATGCCTGGGACATGGTGTCACTGAATGAATGCACAACAGTAGAGTTTATTTGTAAGTTAGCACAGAAATGAATTTGTGTTTTATTGCTGTTGTTATTGATTTTTAACTGGAACAATGTCATCAAGAAAAGGATTTTAAGGTAATTTTCCACTCCCCTCACATAGGCTTCTGTATTCTTTACTTGTGGATTGGTGAGTGGTATTCGGGTCAGGAGGGGGAAATTAAACATTTTTCTCTGTTTCAGGCTGGGTAGGGATTGACTGTCATGAAGACACGCTTCTCACTTTGTTTGAAGGGTCTGTGTTCCAGCAGGGATTATATAGATTGGATTGACCTGGAAGAAATCATTTGTTAACGGTGTCTCACCCATATCTAATTCTAGAGGATTTTCTTTTATCTAGTCTTTCCAAAGATTCAACTTTCAAAAAAAAAACACCTTCTTTTCTTTTTACTCATATTTCATTAGTACATTCAATATTTAATAGCATTTTGTAATTACAATAAATTTGAGATGAAACACTGATGACTGTTGATAATAAAATTGTTAAACTAGACAGATCACATTCAGTGTGTGTGGTTACCAGTAACTATGCATTACTGAGGGCATGAAGAGTATCAGTTAAAGTGGAAAACTGGTTACGTACAGATCAGCCAAGGTAACTCATATCATAGCTCCACCGGCTGGCTTGGTTTTACATGCCCATCCTTGACATAATCACTGTGGCCAAAGGAATATATTACAGGTAACCTTAGATGTTTCCTCCAAAGTGATTTTCAGCAACCTCTATTTCCCTTGACTTTGTTGACCTGAAACAAATAGACTGCCAGATGGTATTTCTCCAGCAAAGATGAATTTGGGATCAGCAGACACTTGCAATTTGAGGTCTGCAAACGTGGGGGCCACATGCAAGTCCCCACATGGCAAGGGAAGGAGAACATTTTTAGAAGGGGAGAAAGAAGTTGGAAGAACTGTAGTAAACAAGGAGTCCTTGGCTTTTTATTGGCTGAGTCCTTGCAGGGAAAGCAGAGGAGTATGTCTTCTTCCTGTTGGGCTCTGCTATCATCACAGGGTGTGAGAGCGGCCGCTTCTGGTCTCCCAACTCTATTTAATTGAGGTTTCTGTTTATTAATATTTTACAGCATCTTCACCTTCTTCCCACCATACAAGCAGAATAAGCCAGACACTTGATTTTCTATTCCTTATTGTAACTAAGGATAGCCATGTGACCTAGCTGTAACTATTTGGTAGTCTTCTGGGGAATTTCTGGGGTAAGATTTCTCTCTCTGATAAAAGGTGAATGAGTATGAGAAGAGTGGCTTTCTCCTTCTACCGTGACATGCACCTTTCCCCCACTTCTTGCTTGTGGATGCAGTCATGTGACTATGAGGGAAAAGCAAAGAGAATCTTAGGGAGGTCTACCCCGCAGCTTGAAATTATGGAGCTGCTGAAATAACTTGAAATTGGTTATTTAATTATGACTAGTCACTTTTAGTTGGTTTCCTCTTACCTGTAGATGAATGCTTCCTTACTGATGGAGAATGGAATCTCACTCCCAGGGATAGGGTGTGTATGCATTGAATAGTCATGGACTGAGGATGGGGGAGGGTGGTTTACCCAAAGGGAAGCAAAGGCGCTGTTATTAAGAGAAAGTAGAATATTATTCAGCCATAAAAAAGAATGAAATAATGCCATTTGCAGCTACATGGATGGACCTAGAGATTGTCATACTGAGTGAAGTAAGTCAGACACAGAAAGACAAATATCATAGGATGTTGCTTATATGTGGAATCTAAAAAATGGTACAAATGAACTTACTTACAAAACAGAAATAGACTTACAGATGTAGAAAACAAACTTATGGTTACCAAGGAGGAAAGGGGGGGAGGGATAAATTGGGAGATTCAGGTTGACATATACACACTACTATATATAAAATAGACAACTAAAAATGACCTACTGTATAGCACAGGGAACTTTACTCAATACTCTGTAATGACTTATATGGGAAAAGAATCTAAAAAAGAGTGGATATATGTATATGGATAACTGACTCATTTTGCTGTACAGCAGAAACTAACACAAGATTGTAAATCAACTATACTCCAATAAAAATTAGTTTAAAAAAAGAAAGCAGAAAATGAATCTTGGACAAAAACAAGAGAAGTCCATCTTACATGGGTATCAAAACCACTCCATATTTTCTATATGGATCTAAAGTAAAAATGCAGATGTTAGATGTTGTTTCTAGAGAAAACTAAGTGCTAAACTCTACCACTCTGCTTTCCTAAGCCCTGCTAACGTTTCCTTTCCCCTCTTCTTCTAAGATGCTAGTCACTGTTAAATTAGAATTCCATGTGGAGTAGGAAGCTAAGTTGACTTGAGCTAGAGTCAAATGAAACTGTCAAAAGAAGAATGCCAGTCACTTTAAGCTGCTGTCTGAAGTCTGCCTGCCTGTCTCTTTCCTGTAGTCTCTGTAAGACAGCTCTTGTTAAAGGTGTATGTCATGTCAGTCAAACACCATAGGAGCTGTTTGGAATTTGAGGTATTGACAATAGGTATTTGCTTTTGTCTTACATAATCCCATCTCAAAGGTGTGTGGTAGGTACAGATAACTCTTGAAAGAAAGGGGACAAAAACGATGGATGAAAAATTGTAGATAGATGGTAGCCGGTACTATCTATTATTCCCTGACTTATCAAATGAATACTACATTTAACATTTTTTCCCTTTATTTGAGCACATGATCATTCTCATGATGGATTTTATAAAAAGTAGTAGCTTAGTAGAAAAATGCATGGTTTGCATAAGCCTCAATTCAATAAAAGTTACTGAGAGTCTGCTAATTTTAGGGTATAGTTTATGACATTGCAAAGGATAATATAAAAATTAGAAGACACAAATTCCCACCTTTAAGTGATTTACAATGAGGGTGGAGGTTGGGGAAGCGGAAGGCAAGGTAATTATATAATTATAATTCAAGGAAATTAATTAAGCAGTAGAGTAGAGCTACAAAATATAGGTGTTCTGAATTGACATCTGGTTATAGGGTCAGGGAGTAATCAAGATGAGGATGATAGTCAATATAATATTGTTTTTCTGGACTGTGAAAATGAATTCTATGTTAAGATAGGAACACCTGTGTGTTAGGCCCAGACCTTTAGTAAACTAGAAAAATCTTACCTTTATTAATTTTTGGAAAATTAATACCTGGACAAAATTTACCTTTATTAACTCAGATTCATCTCTAAGATGAAGTGTTTTATTAGTGATAATATTAGCCTGGAATATTTATGTTTCTTTTTTATCTAGGGAATTGATTAAATTATTACATAATATGTATGTAAGTATAAGACTTTAAATACAAAAGGGTAATAGAGTGGTAGGCACTTTTATAATTAATACTAATATAATTAATACTTTTATAATTAATTTACCTTGATGAGCCTGAGTCATGAAAAACCGTCAGTCATTAGAGAAGTATTGTGTGTCCATTCTATTCTTACGTCAATGGAAAATTGAACTAATATATTTTTGGAAAATCTTTGACAAGAGTTCAAACAAAATGATTTTTCCTGTTAATCTGGAATTAAGGAGAAATTAAATTAACCATAGCTTTGCATTCCTTGAAAATTCAAGCTTTTGCAAATTTTTCTGTGAATATAAGTATTTAGATACTTATTGTTCTCTCCCTCATACAATGTATTCAGTTCCACCAACAAAAATTCCTATTAAATGCAATATTATGATAGAATATATAGAAGAGAACATATCCTTTGCTGTAAGTCAAAATGCCCAATTCACATTTGCTACATTTTTAATTGTTTTAAGTCCAAGGAATTTTCAGTATGACAGTGATTTTGTATTTTTAATGACAATATGATTTATTTATTGAGCACGTACTATTTGCTGGAAAAAATACACACAATCTAATCATTTTAATACTCTAACCAGGAAATGCCTACCTTCAACTATGAGAGAACTGAGTTTCAAAAGTCTTCAGTCAATTATCAATGTTCTATATATAATTGATATCATTCAAAGCCAAGACTGGGATCAGCCTCTGTCCACCGAATTATACTTTTGCACAGAGACCCTTGAAAAGAAAGTTCCACTGCCTTTCTTCATTAGGCAAATTATCTCCATGGGCAACACAGCTACGGGATGTGTTTTCTTATGATCAACTTAACTGTTCTTGAATTTTTTGGAGGGTGGTATTTGAGCAATCATTCTGTCAACTGAGGCTTTGATAATTTTCTATGTCCTGCATAGCAGGTCATATAAGAGTGATGAATGTAAAATTCTTCCTTATATTACACATTTGGTCTCTTTGCTCTGCTGAATTTTTTTTTTTTTTTTTTAGGAGGTGTAACAACTGAAACTTTAATAGTAAAAATAGATCTCATTCCCTTAGGAATTCAGGAGAATAAGTCTGAAACCTAGTCTGGAATTGGCCCTTCACAGAGACTTCGTAGCCAGTTGTCTAATTCTACCTAAGTAGGTTTTAACTTCTGATGTAGTATTAACATATCTGTAACGGGATCTGTTGACCACTACAAATATGTCTCATCTTTCTATTAGTATCTGATCTAACATCATTGTTTAAAATTTAATAGTTAAGAGAGGAGTCCTTGAAAATGTAAAGTTGCAGTTACCAGCAGACATTGTTTTGAGAATGGCTAGTGGCATCCCGAGTCTGACATAGCTCAGAAATTCAGGTTCAACAACATAGGAATGCAGGGACTTCCCTGGTGGTCCAGTGGTTAAGACTTCTCTTTCCAATGCAGGCGGTGCCAGTTTGATCCCTAGTCGGGGAGCTAAGAGCCCACATGCCTCGCAGCTCTCATCACCCTCTTGGGCATCAGCACAAGGTGGGAATCGGCTGCATTCTTTATTTATCCCTCTGATTTTTCTGGAACCTTTCCTTTTAGAAGAAATCTCTGGGCTCTGCGGGAACTGTGAGTGGTAACCATCAGGTAAATCTGAGACCAGACCAAATTCAACCAAAGTAGTTTTCAGAGACAGTCTATGCCAAGAAAGGTAGGCACTGGGAACACGAATTCATGACCCGCCCCCCAACTCACTAAAGGCAGAAATATCAATAACAACAAAACAGAACTCTACCTTGATGATGTAGGAAGCGCTGGAAACATTATCTATTCCCTCAGGAAAAAAAGAAATTCTAATATAAAAGAGTAGGCTGCTTAAAGAGTCCCTGGAATGAGATCTGCAAAGGAGGGGAGGAGGGACAGAGAGCTATTGGACATATTTACATCTTACTTTGGCACACGTTCAACTAGTGTTGCAAATAGATTCCCCTAGTCTCACTGTTCCTCCTTCCACTTGTTTTTGTCATTTCACTAGCATCAAAATGTGTTTATAGGGGCTTCCCTGGTGGCGCAGTGGTTGAGAGTCTGCCTGCCGATGCAGGGGACACAGGTTCGTGCCCCGGTCCGGGAAGATCCCACATGCCGCGGAGCTGCTGGGCCCGTGAGCCATGACTGCTGAGCCTGCACGTCCGGAGCCTGTGCTCCGCAACAGGAGAGGCCACAGCAGTGAGAGGCCCGCATAAAGCAAAAAAAAAAAAAAAAAAATTAAATAAATGTGTTTATCATTGCTGAAACGTTCAAAGGAGTTTGGATTTGGAATATGGAAGAAAGTCTGGGACAAGGATATGGGGTTTTGAGGAGATTATATAGGGATGTAAAGTGAAGTTGTGGAAATGAGAAGACCATGGAAGAAAAACTGAAAAGTAGACTAAGAAGAGTTGACATAGGAAGTAGTCTGAGTATAGTCTGCATTATTTCTGATCCAGAAGTGGGTGCTTCTTCCTCCTTGTGTTGGGAATGCTTCAAAGGGTGTATCTCTCTTTGAAAGTGAAGAGCTTCTATTGTGTCCTGGTGGAAGGTTATTCTTAGTATTTTCTGAAATGATAGCTTATGTATTAGTAAAAAGCAATGCTAGCTGCTATAAATCTTTGGGGCTTAACACAATAGAAGTTTCTCTCTCATGTAACGTCTAAAATGGGTTCATGATTGATGAGTGCTCAAAAAAAATGAGTCTTTTTTGAGCAGTGATGAAGGTATCTAGCCTCCTTCCATCTTGTAGTTTTGCCTTTTCAACTCCTTGCTTTCAAGACCACTCTGCTATCTGCCTTACATCAGGGGATGGAGGATGGTGATCATGTATGAGATTTGTGACCAGGCTTGAAAGTGGTGTACACT
The DNA here is from genome assembly GCF_039906515.1 of Pseudorca crassidens. NCBI lineage: Eukaryota > Metazoa > Chordata > Mammalia > Artiodactyla > Delphinidae > Pseudorca > Pseudorca crassidens. The sequence goes on from NC_090305.1 coordinate 27,584,290, forward strand.
ACTTCCATCCTGTCCACACCTGACTGTAAGGTTACTGTGAGCTTTGCAGGAAGAAAAACCTGTCTTGGTGAAAGAATCTGCCAAATTCAGGGAAAACTTTCAAGTAAGTATTCCAGTGTCCTCACTGATGTCTGATATTCTACTCTAAAGCATCTTTCAATTGGCTCTTATCTCTGTTGACATATAAATTACAGAAGTAGGAGTTTGGGACATTGATGGATATTTAGTCTTTATTATAAATTGTTGCTTTTTAATTTGTGAGCATAACCCATTAGCAGGTTTTGACATCAATTTAATAAGTCAAGTTGTGACCTGCTTTTAACAAAAATGAAAAAGAACAGAATAGAATAAAAAATGTCTCAGTGCATTACATAAAGTACAGGGAAGTATTTTTGTATAACTTTTGTTTCAATTGTGTATATATTTTTAACAAAATGAAAAAGAACAGAATAGAATAAAAAATGTCTCAGTGCATTACATAAAGTACAGGGAAGTATTTTTGTATAACTTTTGTTTCAATTGTATATATATTTTTCCTTTATTTTATTTAAATTTTTTTCCAATTTTATGTATATTAAATACATACATTATATTATATATGCAGTATATAATTTCATATAACATATAAAATACCCACTAATATATAATTGAAACAAAAGTTATATGCTGTCTATCTATACATGTATATGTGGATTATTGTCTGCTGTAATATGTTTTTCTTCCTAGGGTTGCATAAAAAATGTAAAATAAAAAAAAAAAAAAGTAAAATAGTAGTGTAACTAGTTTACCATACCTTTTCATACAAAGGTAGGACTTAATGTGGATTTGGGGAATAAAATAAACCTATCCTATTTCACAATTTTGCTTGGGGTTGTACAGAGGGAGTGAAATAGAGTGCCTACATAAGTTCCAATATAACCTGAATTTTCTTTTTTCTGTAGATAACAATGACAGGGCAGGAGATTTGTGAAATATCCTAAGAAATTATCACATTTCTACACAAGGCAAAGGATGAGTCAGTAGCAGAATTACAAACTTAACTCCCAATCTGTTTGCCTTCTGTCGGTTTTGGATAGATATTTGTTTTTAAAATTGTCATTTCAAGAAGTATCAATATACATGCATAATATCAGTCCTGTCATCTAAAGTTCTTTATATAAGCAGGTGGTTTTGGACCTTGCCTGCAGCAATAGCCTTTGATCATTTAGGGGCTACTGATGTATCCTAGGCAGCTCCAGTTAAACAGTTGTTTGTAGTAATTTAGTTATATACCTTTATACTATAGCTTTAATCTTTTTGCACTTATAATAGGCTCACAGTATGAGAATATTTGAAAAGATTTCCCCCCCACAGTTACACTTCACCTTTTTTTTCTGGGGACGTACGTAGTAGTTCTTTTCCTGTATGAATGTAATTGAGATTATATATAAGGATGAATAGTTGATATATACAATTATAGATAAGGCTAGTAAAATCATCTGAGATGGTTTTTTATTAGAAGCTAAATTCAACTAACTGTTTTTATTTGGATCTAACTTTTGAACCTAAAATCTAGAGTTCTTCAGGAATCCCAGAACAATAATGATATTTATTTCACTCCATGTATGGTTCAGAAAAAATGGAATATAATATAAAAAGTGGCTAAGGAGGAGGAGGATACAAACCAAAGGACTGGGCTTCGCTGGTGGCGCAGTGGTTGAGAGTCCGCCTGCCGATGCAGGGGACACAGGTTCGTGCCCCGGTCCGGGAAGATCGCACATGCCGTGGACTGGCTGAGCCCGTGAGCCATGGCCGCTGAGCCTGCGCGTCCGGAGCCTGTGCTCCGCAATGGGAGAGGCCACAGCAGTGAGAGGCCCGCGTACCGCAAAAAAAAACAAAAACGAAAAACCAAAGGACTGGTCAGTTTGGTCTCTACCCTTTTTTTGATCTCAGATATTCCTAGTTTTTAGGGATGCGACAGCTATAAAACTGCTGATGCTACAATGACTTCCCATGTGGTGTCTGAATGAACGGTGGGTCTCAAATACACAGCTGATTCTGGTGGAGGATGCAGGGTGAGTTCAACAAGAAATTCTAATCTAGTGGCTGCGTGAATTTGGAGAAAAACATATCAGTTTTGGACACAAAGAGAAATGCTCTTGAACCCTGGCTCTGCCATTTATTCTAGTTGTGACTGTAGGCTAATTATTTAACTTGTCTATGCTTAGGCCTTCTCATTTATAAAATAGGAATGATGATACTTTATCAATCAGGAATGTTTATTGTGAGTGACAGAGATCCCAGTTCAGACTGACTTAAATGAAAAGAGAATTTTGGCAAGGGGACGGGGGGCACCTAATAGAAAACCCAGAGACATACAGCATCAGGGGAACTGTTTGATTTAGGGTCATGTGTCTTTAAGCTTCCAGCTCTTTCTCTGCATCTCTCACAGTTTTGCTGTTACGTACTTTTGAGCTTGGACATCATACAAGATGTATTAATGGTAGCAAAAGTGACTGGAAAACATCTAGGCCACACAATTACATCCAAAATGAAGCAGGGAGAAAAGAGCACATTTTAGAAAATAGTTTCTGTAGAAAAGTTGAAAACTTTCTTACCTAGAAATCTCCCATGAAAAGCTCTTCTTGCCGTAAATTTGATCATATGACAGTCTCTGAAACAATCACTGCAGCCACAAGAGTGGGATAAACTATTAGGGCCCAACCCTGAAATAGAGGGTCAATATATCTGCAAATAAATTCTGGCTGACACGGGTCTCCCCCAAAAATCTAGGTTTTGTTTAGGAGAAAAAAGATGCTGGGGAGGCAAGTATCTGCTACCTTCTGCTTGACTACCCTACATCCATATGCATTCTTCTTCCCATCAAGATATGCTGAGGCTTATGTACCAGCCCCATCTCCTTTCCGAGGAGACCCTCCAAACTCGCTTCCCTGAGTGGGAAAGAGTTAACACACCAGGCCTGGTCGTTCAACATTAGCATATCATCAGGAGGGCCTGCCTTGTGACTGAGCCTTGGCCAACTCCTGGAGACCTGGCCCTTGGAATGTTCCCTCTGTTACTAATTAATAAGGTTGTTTTATATGCCTGAGACACCCAACCGTGCTAGACCAACTTGTCCAGATAGTTTATGCCGACACTGTGATTTCTGGTGGACACTGGTTTCCTTCTGGGGTTCTGGAGATGAGGAAATCATGGCTGGCCACGCAGGTGAATGTGCCGACTGTAACCAGCCCTCAGTAAGAGTCCTGCATTCTGAGATGCAGGTGTGCTTCCTTGGGTGGAAACACTTTGCATGTGCTACGGATCATTGTTGGAGGAACGGCGCATCCTGTGTGACTTCCATGAAGGAGGGCTTTAGAAACCTGTGTCTATTTCCCAACAGACTCCACTAGGTGCATCTTTTCCCCTTGCTGATCCTGCTTTGTATCCTTTTCGCTGTAATAAATATTAGCCTGAGTATAGCTGTTTCTGAGTTTCGCAAGTCCTAGGGAATCATCGAAAGTGCGTGTGGTTCTGCTACCCCTGAAACAATCACACTGCTGCACCCAGAGCGAGAACTAGGATTCTCTAGGTTAGGGGTAGACAACTATTTTTTTTTAAGGGCCAGATCTTAAAACACTTTATGCTTTGTGAGTCATAATGCCTCTGTGGCAATTAGTTAAGCCTGCTAGCTACGGTAATGCAGTGTGAAAGCAGCCACTTAGACAACTCATAAACAAATGGGTGTGGCTGAGTTTCAATACAATTTTAGTCACAAATGCAAGTCGGGGAAGGGACAGGTTTGGTCCACACTGTAGTTTGTTGGCTCTTGTTCTAGGTAGTGAGCCAGATTCTTGGTTTTATCCAAATGTAGCTTCCTGTGGTGTGATGATCTGACCGAATTTAACTGGGAAGTGTTAACTTCTTACAGTAAAATCAATATACAGTGGAGGGTAACAAATAAAAATATATATTAATCAATGGTCTGTAAGACATATATTTCCTGCTGGACCAGAGTAACACAGCCTCCTTGACCTGGGAGCAAAGTAAGTTCCTAGCGGACCTGATGCTTCTACATCTGCTTGGAAGTTGTCTCTTATCTACTGGCACTGGGATCACAGCTTAGATAGGAATTTGGGTGGTATTTACCTTTGGGGCTTCAGGCAGTACTCGTTCTCTTGGTCTGGGGACTGAGAATTGCCTTGGGAATAGAGTCATCAACAACCTTAATTCCTCATTAACTGGTTGAAGGTTTTGCCCTCAAAACTATTTCCTTAATACTTTAATTGAATTTTAAGCAGACTTTAAACTACTTTTATTGAACTTCAAGGGATAGTAAACAAAGCCAGGGATGTTATTAGATCATAGTCTTTGAGTTTATAACATGCCCAGAGAAATTTGTTTCTCAGAAATAGGTGTTCACTTAATGGCCTCTGCCTTGTTCTCTTCTAGGGAGCAATTCAGAACAATAGGCTGATAGAGTGGGGTTTGGGGGAGTCACTCATCTGCATCTTTGCAATGTGAGGTGATGGCCCCCTTTTCCTGTACTGAATACACAAGACATTATTTGGGAGGTGCCCAGGCAATAAAACTTGTCTCAGGCTCTAATTTTATCACTTGATAATTTTTCTTCTCTATGATTTTTATTACAACTGATTTTAGCATGGGGCTGGATAATTCAGTTTTTTTTTCTACCTGTGCAAAGACATCTTCTAGTCAACTTTAATTACTTGGAACACATCGAAAGAATCACTCTGAGAAAAGTGGATGTTCTTTCTTTGGCCCAGATTTTCCTATTTTCTATAGGTCTGGTTTCTCCTATTTTCTTCTATAGAAGACTACTTCAGTTTCCTCATCAGTAAAATGGAGATCATAATTGTACCTGTGCCATCAGGTATTAAATGAGCTAATACAAGTAAATTGTCAGTATAATGCCTGGTGCATAGTAAATAGTTAATATATGATGGCAAAAAAAGGCTGTAAGAGGCAGCTAACACACAAATATCTTAAAAATTTCCTACTAAATCTTTTAATGCTTCAGATTCAATACACGGTCTGAGCCTAAAGCTACAAGTGCTATTTTTTGTTTGTTTTTGTTTTGTTTTTCTGGATCTTAGGTGCATTTATTCTTGTACAATCATTACAAAATCAGGTCTGGGGTAGTTGCATGCCCTCACCTCCACCCCAGTGTGCAATGGCTCACTGCTAGCGGCCTTCTCCAGGAAGGCCTCCAATCTTCACCTCCAGGCTCCAGAAGAGCAGGGTGCAAACACACCCCACTGAAGGCCAGCAATAAAGTGCCTGATGTAGAGTGAGGGGATAGAACCCGGGCCACACAGATCCTGGCTGGCCCCCTAGAACCTTCCCAGGCCCAGTTTGGGGGAGACTCTTGCACAACTCCTGCAGCTGCAGACAAAGGTGCTGCAGAAAATCCCAGACTAGCTGGGATCCCCCACTTTCTCAGCCCCCAAATTTCCTCCAGCCGGTGGAAAACCTCATTGCTGGATGGCCAAAAAGGGGCCTGGCTCTTTAAAATCCCAGCTAATGGCAGCTGAGGGGAGGGGCTAAGGAAAGAGCTGAAGGTTTGTCCCTTCTTATCAGAGTCCCCCAAACCAAACCCTGGGGGAGTCTATGAAAAAAAATAGCCTCAAGTTTCTAGGAGGAGGTTGGGAAGGTTGCCTCAGACCCTCAGGGAGCTGAGCCCCCCAGCAAGGAGTGGTGTGGCTGGAGGGGCCAGTCTTGTGGAGGACAGACCCAGGAGGACAGACCCAAGGTGGTTGGTGGGAGAGGTGGGAGGGTTCTTAGACATTAGAACCTGACACAGGCAGAAGGATGCTCGGAGAGGGGGCAAGGGGTTTGTCCAAGGCCACTCAGGGAAGAGCCAAGCCCCAAACACCAGCCTCCCACCCCTGGGCCCTCCAACCCCTCAAATGTCCCAACCTGGCCTCCAGATAGCTTCCACCTCCACAAAACCTCTTTCTGGCTCTGGGAAGGGAGGGGGCAACACAAAGTTCCCAGCTTCTTGGAACAGGACCCCACTGTCCCAGCCAACGGGAAGTAATTTGGGGTCCATCCTGGGGCTCTGGAAAAAGAAATCATGGGAAAGGACATGTCCTTAGCCTCAGATTACTCAGAAATAACCTATGCTCAGACCCTGACTGGACAAGAAATACCCACAACACCCGATTAACCACATAGAAGCCCAAATCCCTGATTTGGCCAAGAGATACCCCCAGGCCCTGAATGGCTGGAGGATTCACCCACTTCAAGGCCCAGATTGACCAAAAAACACTCAGACCAGCCTTGATTAGCCAGACATGGCCCTTGGTCGAGAGGTTGGGTGGAGAGCCACTTCTCCTGTGTCCCTTGTGACGGTCCCACAGGCAGGGTGACCTAGGTCCAGGAGGGGTGTGGGAGAAGGTGATTCTGTACAGCTGGGCCCAGGATGAGAAGACCCTCTTCTCCGTGATGCCCTTGCTGCTAGGGCCATTCCAGATGTAGGTGATGCTCGTCCAGCCCCTTGGGCTCCTAGTAGCCGTAGTAGCCGTAGGGCATGCACTGCAGGCGGGGCTGCTGGCTGCAATAGTTGGGGAGGGGTTGCAGGGAGATCATGCTATAGACGTGCAATCGCCATGGCGAACCAACCCGTGCTCGACCGCGAATGGGACTTTTCCCTGACCTTGCCTCTCTCAACCCGGAAGAGGTCCACAAATTGGCGCAACCCGGAAGAGGTCCACAAATTGGCGCATTCGTCCGAGAGGGAGCGCGCGGGACTCGGTGCTGGGCACACCAGGCCTGCGCACTGGGTGACGCGCGCCAGGCTTCCCTGGGGTTCCTGGATCCTGTTTGGGGGACCCCAGAAGATGAACAGAGTTTCGGGGTCCGGCTGGCGAACTCCGGGGGCCTCCGCAGCACACAGTATACACTGGAACGGGCCGTCACGCGGAAGGGGGTTTCGTTGCCCGCGTCGGCCGAGGAGCCCCAGGTGGGTGCCTCGTTTGCGCGGGTTGTGCTCGCTGGATCTCGGACCCAGCTTGGTGCCTAGCAGGTGGCTGAAGCTGGTGACAGTCACATACTGGTGGCACCGGGAAAGCCTCGTTTTGTTGCCAGAGTGGGGCTGGAGCCATCGGTGATGCTCCACTTCTACAGGCTGACGGATGCGGCCCGGGAGCGTTAATGAAAGACCCCACTGGCACTGTTGGGAGTTTGTTGCTACTGAGGGGCAGGGGACAGAGTTCTGCTGGCAGCCCAGGGGTAGGGGTGTGGGGCTACACTGGCTGAGGGGCCTCCGGAAGTCATGTGACGTCTCTGAGCCTCCGTTTCCTCATCTGCCCCGGGGAGCGCCTGGCCCCTTGTAGCCCCCAAGCCCCCTCACAAGGCGCGGGGAGCCGAGAGCCAGAGTTCGCGCCGCGCCGCTCGGGCCGCCCAGGCTCCGCCGCAGCCTCCGCCCTCCAGGTCCTAGCGCCGCCGCTCACCTCCAGGGCCCAGGCCTGGGCGGTGGACCAACTGATATTGTGTTAACAAGGAGTTTTCATACCCTGTAACAAAGGTTGCCAGTTTTCTCAGCTCCAGATGACAGAGTCCTCATGACCTTTTCCCCTACTTCAATGTAGACAATTCTGCATAAGTTAAATCTTTTTCAATACCCCATTTCTGGTTCTAAGCGCTATGTGAATAAGAATCATTTAGTTGACAGAGATGGAAAATCCCAATCAAGATGGCTTAACCCAAAAGAAGGTATATTGGCTGAGTTAACATAGCAGTTCAAGGAAGACGGGATTCAGGCATGGCTTGATCTAGAGGTGCGCGATGTCATTAGAGCTCTAGTTATATATTTCTCTATGAAGTCCCTGGCTCTGCTCTTCTTCATTGATCAGTGTCATTTTCAGGCTGTCTCCCTTCAAGACGGTGAAATGGCTGAGAGAAGTTAAAGACTCACCTGTACTTACCACACTATTCAGAGAGTAAATCCGTTCCAGTTGCTCCTGTTACAAGGATAAACTGAGGCATATTACAGTATTTAGGAGTTCATTTGAGCAAAAACGGATTTGACTTGGGCAGCACCAAAACGGAAGTGGTTAGTGCTCTATGGACAGGGAGAGACTTTTCTAGAGAAAGGGCAGAGGCAAAGTAAGGAAATTATTGATTGGCTGCAGCTTTAAGCCTAGTTGGCTATTTGTGATTGGTGGTCCTTGGCATTTTGATATTGTAACCTTGAGGCATTTACAGGCTTAGATTTTGGTTTGTTTATGAAGGCTGCCATGGTAATAGAGTCGCCTCCATCTAATGGCCTCCTCGTTTAATGAGTTTGTCACTCATTAGGAGGAGAGGAGTCTCCTTAAGAGGACAGAGATTCAATGTCACAGAAGACAGAGATTTCATCTACCCTGTTGACTGCTTGTGACAGATACTGCAGACTGGATGCGAAAACTCCATTCTTATTCCTCTGTAATATCCTTCGTTTTTGAGACAGGGACATTTAAAACAGTTTCTAAACTTCTTTTCAGATGATGTATTTATGCCAACAAAGCCATCCATGTAAGATTTGCAAGGTGGAAGGAAGCCAGTCTCTACTGTATTGCTTCAACGAGTTCTGAAGGTAAGCACAGCTGTGGAGATTTTGGTCTTCCTTTGTTTGCTTTTTCTTCATCAATGTTATTAGAGTTTCCAGTGTCCAATCTTGTGCCAGGAGGCAGGGCATAGGGCTTGAATTGTAGTCAAGGTGATGTGATCTTAGGGCCAACAGCTGGCTTCCTCATGCTGGGATCTTGAAGGAAACAGTGTGATACTTGAGTCAGCAATTGAACCAGAAGCTTCCTGATTACCCAGCTTTCTGGTAACAGGGAAGACAGCTGCCTTATTAGGCCAATTCCTTTATGGTGTTCTGGGAATCATTTCTAAAGACTGAGGCTTGGTCTGGCTCCTTCAGCTCCTCCAATGATTTTGTAAGCTAGGGACCCTGTACTAAATGCCTTTAGGCTTAAACTATCTAGAATAGTTTCTGTCGTCTGCACCTGAGTCAATGCCCCCCTATATTCTAAGTGTCTAGAACTATTGTTGATATATTGTACATATACAAAAATTATTTGTCACCTGGCTGATTTTTATCCCCAGAAACATCTACCCCCAAATTTCCTGGTTTCTTTTTTAATTGAATGAAATAAAATACCAGTTACTGCCTCAAATTTTAGGACCTGGGTGATGGACTACACTGAACCCTGGAACTGAGGGTAGAGCCTAGTAAACCATATGGCTGAGACTGAAGGAAGAAAAATTCCCTAAAGCAATTGAGGTATTTTTTGTGGAGAGCAGGAAATACTACCAGTGGAGGCAAACAATGAGTATGTATTAGAGAAGCCTGCTTTTAAATAATTGTGTGCATTCCAGGAGATGATACTTGTTTACCTCAGCCAATTCTGTTTGTGAGACAAAAATACCACAGAGGGAATACTGAGAGAACAATAAAAACAAATTGTTTGAGACAATGCTATTTACACACCCTCTTTCCCCATTAGCCACTTATCCCTTCTTCAGTAGTGTCAGAATCTCGATTTTTAGCCTGGCATATTGCTGCCCAAGTTAAAGATTTATTTCCTAATTTTCTTAGCAGCTAGGTACAAACAGGTGACTAAGTAAGGCCAGTGAAATGTAAGCAGAAGTTTCGTGTGTGGCTTCCACAAGAATTCCTTACAAGGGAAGAGGCAAACAGCATTTTGTCCCTTCCACTTTTTCACTTTGCTGGCCTGCAGATGTGATGGTTGGAATTCTGGCAGCCATTTTGGACAATGAGGTGCCCTTGATGGTACAATGGAGAGAGTGGGTCATGATCTCATTATAATTTTGGAGCCACTGTGACAATTCTGGGCAGCTGGTTTTCAAAATCCTTTTGTGATAGATAGGAAAACTTCTAACTTGTTTAAACCAGTGCTGTTTTGGAGGTTTTCTGTTCAATGCAGATGAACTCAATCATATCCAATACCTAAGGAATAGGGATGTGACTTTAAATTCTGTAGGGGGATGCACATTATAGACTTAGGAAAGAAGACAGAAATGGAAGAATTTAGCAAAATCAGAGATAAGAGGTGAAGAATGTAGGACAGTTTTCACAGTGGCAAACATTAATATCATCTTGTTGTTACTATTTACCTTTACAACTTTCTTTATAGCATCTGAATCTCCTTCCGTTTTGTGAGTGTACTATACAGTCATCTAGGCTGAGCCAATCAGACCACTCACCCTGGATCTTAAATCAAAAGCAAATGATACCAGGAAGGGAGAGCAGAAGAAACTTCTCGAAAGTGGTGTCACCCAGCGTCCAGTGCCAGTAATGTGGGAGGGTGCAATGTGGGATTAAGAGATTCGTGGTGGCAGCAACAGGGTTCCGCTTGGCAGTAGCTCTCCGGTTGGAGTTTGGCTGTGGTTCCGGCTGTGTTGTTGCTACATGATTCCTTCTCTTCTCCAGGCTCCTTAGTGATTCAAATCTGGGTCCTCCCCTTATAACATCTTTTAAAAACGCCTTTTTATTTGCTTGTATCAGCCAGAGTCAGTTTGCGTCGATTGCTAAAGTGAACTCCATCTGGTACACATCTTCTAATAATCATGCCGTGTGTAATACTGCAAAGACAAGCTTTGATTTAAATAAGAAATTTCAACCTGTCTTTTTTTCTGAATTGATTTTAAATAACATCCATATGTTTCTCCAGGGGTGAGAAGTCTTAGGAGCTTCTTTGATTAATCTTTCTGCCTTTCTAAATTCATGTTTCAAAACCAATTCATTTAAACTTGAAAAAGATGAATTTGGATTGAAAGAATGAACCCATATGTTTCAAATGGATTTTGAATTTACCAAGAATAAGACTCCTTAAATCCACACTTGATAAATACCCATCTAAACCTGTTACAAATGTGACATTAATGTGTGTGTATTAAAGGAATGCAGAATAACTAGGACATAGTATCTGTATTCAGTGAGGTCAGTCTTTCCAAAATTTTGTCCATTTGTCAGGGAAACTTCTATTAAGTGCCTGGCTCATAGTTGGTCCTTAATAAACGTTATTGATAATTGAATTCGGTGAGAATAATAGGATGACTTTTCTGGGATTCTGTTTATGTAGAGTTCTTGTAGCTTAGAAAGATGGAAATAATTTAGCAGCAGGAGGGTCGACAGCAGTAGAAAATGATATGTGAGCTGTAAAATTTATTACGCTGATTACATGATGGCTAGTAGATGTTTTAAACAGAGCACAATTCTGCTTTCTGGTTATTTAACATTTCAGTGTTCATTTCCAGGTGCACACCACCTCCTTCTCACTGCCAGAGTCAATAAGTATTTACTAAATAGGCATACGTGCAAGTTACCTTATCAGGTATACATTCATAGTTTGTACCAAGCATACTGTATTTCATCCCTTGAAGGACCATGCTTCCTGACTGTGCTGTAGGTGAGGTATCATTATTTATTGAATGTCATGATTCATCTCCCTCATATACCTATAGCTTGTTATGTGGATTAAAATTTGTCCTTCATTTCTTTCAGACATACAGGTTGTCCATGGTTATAATAAAACGTCCGAATGTATAACAAAATAAGGTTTGAGAATCACTGTTTTGAGAGCTTTGTTACTGAACAATCATTTTACATATTTTTTAACATTTAAAAATATTTTTATTTTCTTTTACATTCTTTTTAACAAAACTCCTTTCATCTTTACCCCTCCCCCATTGTTATTAAAGGGAAAATCTGTACTTTTTGCTGTGTTTACTTGTTGGTGTTCCCTCCGAGACTGGGTGCTTCTCAAGGTCAGGGCTGATGGCATTTTTCTTTCATTATCATCTTGTCTGCAATATATTTGTAATATAATTGCCATTTAATAAAACTGTATTTAACAGATATATAACAGATGGAAATGGGCTTGAAGCTTTTTACTATGTGAGACAGTGCACTTAGGTGGAAAGAACTCAGACTTTGGGATCAGAAACATAGTTTCAAATTATTCCTTTATTAATTATGAAATAAATTATACTACTTTCTTTATTACTTATGTAACGAGTAATATTACTGGCTCTTACACTCCTAGTCTTCAGGTAGAAAAAAGAAATGATGGGGGATTGAGAAGATTAATGGAAATTATTGTATAATTTATTTAGCTCAGTGCCAAATGTACTATAGGCACACAGTAAGGTTTGCTCCTTTTTTTTTTTTCTTTTTTTTGCGGTACGCGGGCCTCTCAGTGTTGTGGCCTCTCCCGTTGCGGAGCACAGGCTCTGGACGCGCAGGCTCAGCGGCCATGGCTCACGGGCCCAGCCGCTCCGCGGGTTGTGGGATCTTCCTGGACCGGGGCACGAACCGGCGTGCCCTGCATCGGCAGGCGGACTCTCAACCACTGCGCCACCAGGGAAGCCCTGCTCCCTTTTTTATTGGCATTAATTCCAGGCAGTGTTAGGTATACCATTTTACTTAAGTAGAGAAAGCACTAGGTAGATAGTTGAGAAAACTGAGTTCTGAAATTCATTTTGACCTTGAGTTTGGATAAAGCCCCAAAACATTCTGGGTCTCAGTTTCTTCTGTCTAAAATGAGAATAACATCAGTCAAAGGATAGAAGTTATTAAAGTTAATAAGATGAAAAGCCTTGGAAAAATTTCAGTAACTACACACATAAAAGGTGTTACTATTTTTGTTTCTGTTTTAATTGTTCACAGCTCAATAAATTATCATTTGTTAAAATTAAATTATATATATACATATATATTTCTTTTGAGGCTAAGAAGATGTTACTAGTAGGTCCCTGAGGGTTCCCAGAAAATGTTGATTTAAAACATTGAAAGTAATCTTAAGGAAGAAAGTACTGTGGTGAAACAAGAGATTTGAAAGATGATTTTAGCTGTAAGATTTTGGACAGATTGAAGAGAGGGCTAAGACAGGTGGTGAGGAATGGGTTTTAGAATACCAAATGTAAAATGACAAGGACAGGAACAGAGATTTAACCATGGAAAAATAATAAGTCCTAGAAATGTATAACTGATTTTCCAAAAGAAAACTGTTCAACTTGTCTTTGGGTGTAGAATTTTGCAATAGGGTCTTTTATATACAACTAACCCTTGACTACTAAAGCGGGGAGCAACGTGTTTATTAGTTTTCTTCATCTGGTAATAAACCTGTTGTATTTTGCTCCATTGCAGCCAAACTCTCAAAGTTCTCCTCCATCCAGTGCTTCCAATTCTTCACTGCCACTCTTCAAGACATTCTTTTTAGTAAACGTTTCACACAAGAAAATTCTGTAAATGTTTGAAGAGGAAGTCTTTATTTGTAAGAAGAATATTAACGACCGTTCATTAGACTTTATGTTTAGAAGTAAAAACTCAGGCAGAGAGACATCTGAGGAAAATGAAAAGTTCCAATTTGTGGGGTTTACACCCTAAGTACTTAAATACCTGCAAGCCTCGTTGTCATTTTTTAAAGGAAAGTGCAGGGTATTAGGGCTGTCAACACACACTCTCTTTCAGTCATGTTGATAATTTTGAAAAATGGACATTAACTTCTCAGTTTCTTTTCTGGGAACTTCTGCCCACCTCTTAAAGGTTGGAATTCACCAAGGGTTTTTCTAGAGCCCCTTATTTCGTGCTCATATTCTGTCTGAGTGATCCTGGCTGTTCTCATTATCTCTAACCTTTACTAAAGACTTCCAAATTGATGTCTCTAATCTGGACCTCTACAGTATAGTTACACAGCCCTTTGCTAACTAGACCTCTCCACAGGATGCCTTATAGGCATCTCTCTCAATACTTCTGAATATGAGCACTTTTGTTTCCTCTTAAAAATTTTCCCTCACCCTGTATTTTCCATCTTACCTGCTGATATTACTTTCCATCCAGCAACCACACAAGAAATCGCTGCAGACCCCACCTTTCTTGCACACCCTACCATACACACCATAAAATCTTGCCAACTTTCCCACCTCAATAGCTCTGGGATAGATTCTTTTCTCTTTGTCCTTATAACAAGGTTTTGGTTTAACCCTCATCATCTCATGCAGTAGATTCCAAACTCAACTGCCTGCCTCCGGTCTTATCCCATTATGACTAATTCTTCATCCTGCCACCAGAGTGATCTTCTTAAAACTCACATTTGACCATGTCACAGATTGGTGTGTAACCCTTCAGAAGAGTCCTAACTTTTACAGGCTAAATATCAAACCCTTTAATATATATGCTGATATCAATATATAGCATATAAGGAACTCTATCATTTAGCACCCGCCAGTGCCACCCTCACACCCTTTTCTGGTAGTCACTTGCCTAGAATGCCATTTCTACTTTCTTAGCCTACTAGTCTATGTGGAATTCCTGCTAATGTTATGAAATTCAGTTCAGGTCACCTTCTCCAGGAAGCCTTCCGGACTCTCCTACTTGCTCTCATTGTGTTCCTCAGGAAATACTTTGCTCTGAGCTTTTCTCACAGTTTTGCACATCTGTCATTGCCTTCACTGCGTTGCATTTTGATGACCTCTTTGTGACAACCTTCCAGGCTTGGTTGTGGGTGACTTGAGGACAGGAATCATAGCTTGTTCTCCTTTACCTCCAACATGCTTAGCACCAAGAGTGTACAGAATAACAAACTGTGTTTTTTTCAATGGATATATTGAAGGGCAATGAAATTATAAAAAGAGGAACAACATCTTTAAGACATTTCATCTCTGTTTTCCTGTTTGTTCTTCCTCAATTTTACTAATATTGTGATAGATAATTCACAGTGAACATAGGCTGTCTAAGGGGAAAAGAAAGGAGACGGCCTTTTAAGCTGAGAGGTCATTTCCTTGCATTTCTCTAGATCTGAGATCTAATTAGATCTCTGAAGTTTAAGCCTAAGTCAGGGTAATTTGAAAGATAGTGTATCTCTTTCTTACCTTTTCATTTTAATGGTTTTACTATTGGTTGAACAGTTCCAAATCACTGTGGAAGTCTTTCCAAAAATATTTAGGTCATAATCATTTGAAGACAATTCTGATCTATTCTGTGGATCTGAGGATAGATGGCCTTATTGCCTTTCTATATTTTTTGCTTCGTATCATTTGTTTTTTCTCCAGCAAGTTAACTTGCTGTACTTAATTCTATATTTAAAAATAGAAGATAAGTTTAAGTTGTCAATCTAAGTATAATATATTTAATGAAATAAACACAAATATTAAAATAAGTAGTCAGATGCCACCTTCTGGCTCTTGAAGAAAAGAGGAACGTAAATCAATTGTTGTACACAAACTGGCATAGTGAAGGTGACTGTCGGTTCCTTTGGGTTGATTTTGTCCCCCACCCTTAAACACATATGGTGTATCATGCCGTATCTTCAGGCTGTGTCAGCTACACATAATATAGCAATGGTAAGGAAGAAACACAAAATGCAAGACTTTGACCTTCAAAGTTACCTAATTTGTCTTTGCTCAAAAGCAGTTGTTAGAGCTACAGAGTTAAAAAGTCTTCTAAAGAAATGTAAATGGCCGTCTGTGCAACTTCAGTGTCAGGCATAAATCCAGAGAGCCAGGAAACACTGTCACCATAAATCCAAGTGGCAACATAGGTCCACAGAGAGAGGAGAGAATCGTATTTCTTTGGTAACTATAGTTTAAGCTAGTTTCCCCCTAAGAGGAGGAAAGACTCTTTTACTTTCCTTCTGCTTCTTTTCAAACTCTGGGTACTACAAGCCCCTATCTTTAGGAAGGTGATTAAAAGTTATTTATATAAGGTGATAGAAGAGTTACATTTGAAATCTGTGCTTTATGTATTCGCATCCAATTGATAATACAGCTAAGTAATGAATAGATTTTGTCAACAAAATGGGTTTTTGATGGTTGGGGAACAACTCTAGGATACCAGAATTTTTTGTCTGTGCCTATAGTTGTTATCAACTGATGTTTCAGAAAGATAAAAATAAGACTCAGGACATGTAGGATCTTGCTGTAGACAGCTGGAGGCAACCTTCCTAAGAATTTGTAAACCAATTTCAAAGAGCCCTCAGTTGTTTTGCTGTTAAATGTTGGGAATTTAAAGTCAACAATCCTTTGTTTAGCAAATCATCTTCATGAATTTCTGAGTGTGCAAACATGAACCTGGACATTATTTGGCTAGTGGGTGGAGAGCTGAACTGCACTGCATAAGAAATTACTGGATAAGGCCAGACACTATAAAACTCTTAGAGGAAAACATAGGTAGAACACTTTATGACATAAATCACAGCAAGATCCTTTTTGACCCACCTCCTAGAGAAATGGAAATAAAAACAAAAATAAACAAATGGGACCTAATGAAACTTAAAAGCTTTTGCACAGCAAAGGAAAACGTAAACAAGACGAAAAGACAACCCTCACAATGGGAGAAAATATTTGCAAATGAAGCAACTGACAAAGGATTAATCTCCAAAATTTACAAGCAGCTCATGCAGCTCAATATCAAAAAGCAACCAACCCAATCCAAAAATGGGCAGAAGACCTAAATAGACATTCCTCCAAAGAAGATAGACACATTGCCAACGAACGCATGAAAGAATGCTCAACATCACTAATCATTAGAGAAATGCACATCAAAACTACAATGAGATATCACCTCATACCAGTCAGAGTGGCCATCATCAAAAACTCTACAAACAATAAATGCTGGAGAGGGTGTGGGGAAAAGGGAACCCTCTTGCATTGTTGGTAGGAATGTAAATTGATACAGCCACTATGGAGAACAGTATGGAGGTTCCTTAAGAAACTAAAAATAGAATTACCATATGACCCAGCAATCCCACTACTGGGCATATACCCTGAGAAAACCATAATTCAAAAAGAGTCATGTACCACAATGTTCATTGCAGCTCTATTTACAATAGCCAGCACATGGAAGCGACCTAAGTATCCATTCACAGACGAATGGATACAGAAGATGTGGCACATCTATACAATGGAATATTACTCAGCCATAAAAAGAAACGAAATTGAGTTACTTGTAGTGAGGTGGATGGACCTAGAGACTGTCATACAGAGTGAAGTAAGTCAGAAAGAGAAAAACAAATACCATATGCTAACACACATATATGGAATCTAAAAAAAAAAAAAGGTTCTGAAGAACCTAGGGGCAGGACAGGAATAAAGACACAGATGTAGAGAATGGACTTGAGGACACAGGGAAGGGGAGGGGGAAGCTGGGATGAAGTGAGAGAGTGGCATGGAAATATATACACTACCAAATGTAAAATAGGTAGCTAGTGGGAAGCAGCAGCATAGCACAGGGAGATCAGCTCGGGTGTGACCACCTAGAGGTGTGGGATAGGGAGGGTGGGAGGGAGACGCAAGAGGGAGGAGATATGGGGATATATGTATATGTATAGCTGATTCACTTTGTTATAAAGCAGAAACTAACACAGCATTGTAAACAATTATACTCCAATAAAGATGGTTAAAAAAAAATTACTGGAGTAGTGAGTTGGAGACTATCTGGTAGAGACAGGAGAAGAACACAGAAAGTTGGGTCCAAAGTAGGCCATGACTGATGAGAAATTCCTCAAGGTAGGAAATGCCCAGTTGAATGTAGGGGAATGGTATCTAATAATCAATTTTAAAAACAATTATATAGTTGGGACTTCCCTGGTGGCACAGTGGATAAGACTCTGCGCTCCCAATGCTGGGGGCCCGGGTTCGATCCGTGGTCAGGGAACTAGATCCCATATGTGTGCTGCAACTAAGAGTTCGCATGCCACAAGTAAGGATCCTGAGAGCCAGAACTAAGGAGCCCACGTGCTGCAACTAAGGAGCTGGCGAGCCGCAACTAAGGAGCCTGCAAGCCGCAACTAAGACCCGGCACAACGAAGTAAATAAATACATATTAAAAAAAAAATTGTATAGTAAACTTGACACCCTTTGTTGCCCAAAACCTTCAGTAAAAATAGGCTCTCTGTAGATAACACAGCCTTGAGTTAGGCATTTTAGAGAAATGAGAGAAATCAGAGGAATGTTGCATGTGATTTGAAGTAATGTAGAAGAGGAACAGGATAAAGTGAAACTAAACTTTTGACTGACTCAGGAAAAAGGAGTCAGTGGTAACTAGAAAAAGCATAAGAAACATAAGAATGCCCTGAGAAATTAATGAACCAGGTTAAAGCCTTTTTATTGAAAATTTAAATGACTGGTTAAGCCCAGGAGGTGGGAGAACTTTCAATTTCAGGTAACTCTATGGAAACTTACTATCTCACATGTAAACAGACCCTTTAAAATGGTTTATGTAATTCATGAGTGGTACTGCATTCACAATAGTAACACCTGATGAAGCCTGGACAAATGAAAAATAGATCCACTTGGATTTGCATTTTCTTCTATATAGTATATGTGCTTTGAGAATAATTGTTTTTAAATTTAAAAATCCTGCATTTTGTCCTCTGGCATTACTTTTGCTCACCCAACCTCACCAATCCTCTCAGCCCCAAGTGTCCAGCCTTATGTCTCATCCAGCTGTGGGTGTAGATGTGGTCAATCCAGGGTGCATCACAGCCCCTGAACTAAAAATCAACAAGACACAGGCACCCCAAAGTTTAGGGCTGCTCTGTTTACAGGAACCTCGACTTCGGTACACCTTAAATATCCCAGGAAAGAGAAAAATGGATAAAGAAGTTGTGGTACTTTTGTGCTCTGTCCCCCATTCTCTCTCTGCTCTGCCTCCTGAAAGCCTATAACTCATTCAAAATTCCTTCAGCATTGCTTCTCCTATAACCACAAACTAACCCCCCATAGCTGCTCTAAAAGGGAATGCTACTCGCTCATTCTTTTAATAAGCACTTATCTTTGGTTTTGGCCTTGCCGCGCAGCTTGTGGGATCTTAGTTCCCCGACCAGGGATCAAACCCGGGCCCCCTGCGATGAAAGTACCTGAGTCCTAACCACTGGACCACCAGGGAAGTCCCTTAATAAGCACTTTTGAAGAGCTTCTCGTGTGATCAGTTTCAAGCAATGCAGATGGTACTTGTAAAATCATGTTATGGAAAAAACTGAATTAAATTGAAATATTGAAAAAGAAAATCTGAGCAACATTCCATCATAGAACACTTCACGGAAGCCTAAATGTTATAGAAAATCAAGGTGATCTAAATGCCAATGCAGACTAGAGTTAGATTAGAAAAGATTCATAGAGTTAGAAAGAACACCTAACAAGGAGTCAGAATGAATTTACCAAGAGCAAAATGTGTTGGGCCATCTCATTTCAAAGTTTTGTCATTGTTACTGAAATGAGAGGTCCAAAAAATGATGTAGACATACAGTACTTGGAATTTTGAAGGCATTTTACAAGATATCTGACAATTTTCTTATGGATAAGATAAACTATAAAATGTATATGATTACAGCTTGGTAAACTTATTAAATGACAGAACCCAGAGGATACTGATGATGGGTCTATATAGGGAAAGTTCTATGCTTCTCCCCTCTTCCCTTTAATATTTTATCATTTTAGTTATTGACTCAAAGGGACACATAAAAAGCAAGCTTATTAAATAAATGTGAAGATAATACAAAGCTGGGAGGATCCCTCCACCCCAAAGGTATGAATCTCCTGGACTAATAAATCAGATACAAAAAAAGATAAAAAATTGAATATTTATTATTATAGTGGTCTATACTATTGACTGTAGGCCAACTGCCCAAATAAAGGGTGGAAGTGAGGGGCTTACCAGCAGCAAATTGTGAAAAGGCATGGTTTTCAGGATCCACTGAGTTCAAGATTAGTTAGCAGTGTAACGCAGCTCCCAAACCCAGTTAATTCTAGTTTATTGCCAAGGATTGAACTATGTCTCCCCTTCCCCCCTCATTCTTATGGTGAAGTCCTAACCCTCAGTGTGATAGTGTTTGGAGATGAGGTCATGAGGGTAGAGCTCTCATTATAGGATTGTGCCCTTACAAGAAGAGATACTGGAGAGCTTGCTCTCTCTCTTTCCCTGCTTTGTATGGACACATGGCGAAGGTCATCTGCCAGCCAGGAAGAGAATCCTAACCAGAACCCGGTGATGCCGGCACCCTGATCTTGGACTTCCACCCTCCAGGACTCAAACAAAATTTCTGTTGTTTAAGCCACCTAGTCTTTGCTATGTTTTCATGGTACCCTGAACTCATACAATTAACCTGCACAAATAAGATTCTTTGATCTTAAAAAAATTTTTTTTGTTTTGAAAGCCTCTGATTACATTTAATCTGTTCATTTTATTTTTGATATATTCTTAGTTGTTCATGGCTCATAATGTCCTTCTGAAATTGAGCCCCTAGGAGAACTCAAGTCACTAATTATGTAGCAAGCTCGCCCTCAGACTTACTCTCTGGAGATGAGAGTACAGATTTTTAAAGGGGCACAAGTCAGACCAAATAACTTGACCTTAATGTGCAGGTCTAATATGTCCTGGTAAGTACATTTATACTATTTATAGTTGACAAAAAATTTGTTTTCTTAGCCATGAAATAGAATATAGACGCCTCTCGAGTCACAGTCAAACAGGTATTGGGGGATAGGCGTTGAGGATAAAGTTGCACGTGGAAACAATGGAGAGTTTTCATGGGTGCAGGGTCAATCTAATGGTTTGAGTTTGGGACCTACATGTTAAGAACTTGAACTTTTTATTCACCATACGCACTTGGACTCTGACTGATCTTCTGTAACAGCGAATGAGCCAAATAAGTTGAAGAACTATTTCTGAAATCCATCTTCATATTCATTTCTTCAACACTTGTGAGAATGTCGCTCATGGCACTTGATGAATTTCTGCGAATTCCCTTTTTTAATACCTTAGTAAGGAAGTGTGAAAGAAACCATGATGAATTAATGCTAAAACATTTCCATAGGCTAGAAAAAAATCTGCCTGGAGATCAGGCCTGGAGGAGGAACAGGCAGCCCAATGTGAACTTTTGGTTGCTGTTGAGTGTTTTTGTTTTTCTAAATGTGGGCCTGCGAAGGAGAGGTGAGAGCCGTGGTCTCTAAGGAAATCCTGTGCTTCTTGCTATCTTGGCGCTGGAGTGTGGTAAATTGCTAGAGGTGGTGTACAACATATGGAAGAGGAATGGATGTGATGAGACAGACATAATTTATCTGTCTTTCTCATTTCTCTGCTATTTTCCCACTCCTTCCTATTTATAAATATTGTCAAATTTCATCTACTTCCCCTCTCTTTCCTTCTGGATTTGATAACATTGATGTCTCCTAATTCTTATTAATTCTGATTTGATTTTTAAATTTAGTTTGCTTTTGAGGAAAGAGGAAAGGAAGCAAACAGGTGCACTAAAAACCATAGAAGTTGATGCATAAACATTAATGCAATGGAATAGTGGGGTTTAGACTGCACTCAAGCTAAAGAGAGCCAGAGATAAATGGAGAGAAAAAGCATCAAGGTAGTGGGCCTTCTCATCAGATTAACCTCCAGCTATGGTTCGCATTTCTCATCAGATTAACCTCCAGCTATGGTTCGCATTAGAGTTAACACATGCAAGAGGACATTTTCGGCTATATGGAGATGTACAAAAAGGCTTCCTCTGGCACATTCTCTGAAACCTTTATCCCACCATAGGGAATTTGACCCAAAGAGCATCTGATCCACAGAACAGGTGACCTGTAGGGTTTCTGCAAAGACTCACGTAACAGAGATGGAGGGTTGATTTCCTCAGTGCTTTAGAGAACCTCTGGTGACTGGCAACAAAAAACCAATAGTTTAGCCAATGTTGGATATTCTTACCCTAAATTCAAAATATTTCTGTGCCTTATTCATTTAATATTTGAGACATGTACCACACATTCTTCAAGGAAAGCCCCGAAATGTTTTCGCGTGCCCATTTGTAGTTAATTACTGCTCCCACCCACAACTCAAGGCATCAACTGACCTGCTTTCTGTTTCTATAAATTTACCTTTTTTGGGCATTTCATATAAATAGAGGTAGGCAATATGCAGTCTTTTGTGTCTGGTTTCATTCACTTAGCATAATGTTTTCTGAGGTCCATCCATGTGTGGCTAGCTCCTTTTTCTTATTGAATAGTATTTCATCATACAGGTATCCCACATTATGTTTATCCATTCACCAGAGGGTGGACATTTGGATTTCTACAATTTGGGTTATTGTGAATAATGGTGCTATGAACATTTCAGTCTTTGAACGGACATATGTTTTCATTTTTGGGGGGGTAGCTTTCTAAGTGTGGAATTGCCAGATCATATGGTAAGTTTTCTTTTTTTTTTTTTTTAGCAGCTGAATTGTTCACATTTTTTCTCAGTTTTATCGAGGTATAATTGACCTACCTATTACCATTTTTATCTCAGGAAAGCAAGCATTTTATTTCATCTAAAAAAATAATTGACATAACAGCACTGTGTAAGTTTAAGGTGCACAGAATAATGATGTGACTTACATGTATCTTGAAATAATTACCACAGTAAGTTTAGTTAACATCCATCATCTCATAGAGGCAAAAAAAGGAAAAAAAGGTTTTTTTTCCTTTTGATGAAAACTCTTAGGATCTACTCTCTTAACAGCTTTCAAATATACCATATCGTGGTGTTAGTCATCATGTTGTATGACAGCCCCAGTGCTTGTTTATCTTTTTTTTAACAAGTGTTGCCTTGATTTTATTTATTTATTTATTTATTTTCATTTTTATTGGAGTAAAGTTGATTTACAATGTTGTGTTAGTTTCTGCTGTGCAGCAAAGTGGATTAGTTATACATATACATATATCCACTCTTTTTTAGATTCTTTTCCCATATACGTCGTTACAGAGTATTGAGAAGAGTTCCCTGTGCTATACAGTAGGTCCTTATTAGTTATCTGTTTTACATATAGTAGTGTGTATATGTCAATCTCAGTCTCCGAATTTATCCCTGCCCCCTCCATGGTAAGTTTTTGTTTTACTTTTCAAGAAACTGCCCAACTCTTTTCCAGAGTGGCCATACCATTTTACATTCCCACCAGCTGTGTAGGAGAGATCCAACTTATCTACATCTTTGCCAATACATGGTTTTGTCTTTTTATTGCAGCCATCTTAGTGGGTGTGAAGTATCTTATTTTGCATTTATGGATATAATTTTCTTTGTGTGTGTGTGGGGTACGCGAGCCTCTCACTGTTGTGGCCTCTCCCGTTGCAGAGCGCAGACTCAGCAGCCATGGCTCACGGGCCCAGTCGCTCCGCGGCATGTGGGATCTTCCCAGACCAGGGCATGAACCCGTGTCCCTTGCATCGGCAGGCGGGCTCTCAACCACTGCGTCACCGGGGAAGCCCTCAGATGCTTTTATATCTGCCACATTCACTCCTATATTTGCCAGTCCAACTACACATCCAGGAAGATTCTAAGACCTGACCCTGATACATATTCCCAGAGAATCTGCATTAAACATGCTTTTGAGATACAGGGTTCTCAGAAAGAGAACAGGTATATTTTAATGGGCCATCTTTAAATATTTTCTGAATGATAGAAAGACAAAACCTTGTGAAATATAAAGGTTTAGTATAAATTTGAGTAGATTGGAAAGTAATATAATGTACACCTTGACTAGCTTCCTGGTAATAGAAATGCAATAATAAATGGGAACATGAATTTGTTGGACTTAACCTCTATAAAACAGCTTTTATAGTATCAATCTACAGAGATGTGAGTAATTTAAAAATTATGTATTTTCTGTTGATTCCTTTATCCTATACTGCTTTACTCATAGTCTTCTATTTTCACTTCCCTAAAGCTAAACAACTGGTGAAATAAAGATGATTAGAATTTATTACTATTTGTCTGGTATAAAAAAAATCTATTCCCTAGGTTTTAAGGGATAACCTAAATGACAGTGGAATGTGGTGACAATCATTAGGAATTAAAGATACTGTTTTAAAAATTTTGGTGTTTCCTTAGAGCTCTAAACTTTCATTATTGTATTTCCAATGTATTAAATTAGGTATTTTATTTTCTCACAACACCATGTTTGCAAGTATATCTTATATCAGCACATGTTCATCATCAACATCAATCAAATTATCTCAAATTTAAAAAATGCTTAAAACATGATACTAGTATTCATACCTTATAAGAAACTGCATAAAGTTGTGAAGAAGACAAACATTTGGAGTCAGATCTGAGACTGAGCCTTAGTCATTCCACTTGCTTGCTGTCTCACAAGAGTTTTATAAATATTAAATGGGATAACCTATATGAAAGCTACTAGCTTAGTGACAGGAGTTCTTGTAGATGCTCAAAATAATTTTCTTTCCTTTTTCATTCCTATTTTCCTTTCTCTTTTTTCTATTCCTTATTATCTTTCCCCCTCCTTTCTCTTCCATTTTTAAAAATCATTTTTCTTATCATTTCTTGCTTCTCTCAGATTAGCCTTTTCTGTCTTTTGTTCTTTTGTAACTCATTTGAGAGCTTCAAGCTCACATCCTTAAAGATATAAGTACAGTAGAAAAGAGCCTTTCTCTATGGAAGTTCCTCCCACAAGTTCAAGGATTCACTCTGATTGGACACTTGGTGTCTACTCCTAAGACAATCAGTGCTTCCAAGCGATGTGGTGTGCTGACCGATACAACCTGTGTTATCTAGTGCAGCAGTGAGAATGTGTGGGAAAAACAGGGGATAGAATGATTCCTTAAAGGAAATTTCAGGTACTTCTATCAGAAGAAAATGATTGGAAGCTGGGTAATTAAAACCCAACAAGCATTCATTACATTTTCTTCCTTTACGGAGCTCACAGTTTAGTTGAAGTGACAAAATGCATCATATATACATCGTTCTTCAGTTCTTTTCTGGGCAACTTTCTTTTCCCAGTCTATATAGTTCCTCACCTTCTCCTGTGACTCCAAATATAATGCATGAGCTAATGGCTTCCAATCTATATTTCCAAGACAATTTTCTCCTGAGACAAAAATCTTTATATACATCTGCCAGCACCTCCAATCAGATACCTAGAGGGAATTAAAAATCTCAACACATGTAAAATGGAACCATTTATCTTCCCCAACAAACCGTTGCCTCCTCATGTGTTCATTACCATCTACTCAGATGCTGATCCCAAATTGGGTTTTCATCCTTATTTCCGCTATATCCCTAATTTTCTAAATGTCTTGGGTCTTTCCACCTAACTACCCTAGTGCCATAACCTTGTCCTGGCTGACATCTTTCCCCCTCTGGATTCCTATAATTGCCTCCTAAATGATCATTCTGACTCCAGGCTTGTTCCTCTTTAATCCATTATATGCAGCTTTTAAAAATCGTCCTCCAAATGACCAAATGTGGTTATACTACATCTCTGCCTGAAGGTATTCAGTGGCCCCAACTGCCCTCAAGGGAAGCCCAGATTGTTACAGGCCTTCATTATGTGCTTTCTGCTTTCATCTTTAGTCCCAATTTTATATTCCTCTCCCTTACCCTGGTTTTCACCACTAAACCCTATTCTGCCCTCCAGGCTTTTATACCTGTTGATCCCCTCTCCAGATAATTTTTCTTCCCTCTTTTTGTTGTATTGACACCATTAAATCATTCATTCTTTGATTCTCTCTACTCCTTTGTTTCCATTTTACTAAACTCACTAGATTTTCCACATGCTTCAGGTACCAATTTTGTTTCCTTTAAGGGCTCTTTATCTTCTAAGATCAAGCATGTTGTTGTCCTGTCCTGGAATAATCAGTAGGAACCTCAAGATTTCCCAGCTAAAGGTCTGCATCATCTTCCCCATGCACTTCATTCTCCTTGGCAGTCTCCATTTCAATTGATGACCTTTCACCCACTCAGATGTCTGTATTAAATTCTGGGAATTATCCCTGATTCTTCTTTCTTTGTTAGACACACATCCAGTGAATCTCCAGAGTTTCCTAATTCTACTACCTAAATATTCCTCAAATGTCATCATGTTTCCTCCCATTCCTACTACTGCTGCCTTAGTTTAGATCCTCATTATGTCTGATAACAAAAATAGCTAATGTTCATTTTTGTGGCCAGCACTCTTTTAAGTGTTTCCATAAATTATCTTAGTTAATTCTCATAGAAAATTCCTTTGAAATAAAGAGTACTGTGATTGTCTCTACACAGTTGAGGAACCGGAAGGTTGAAGAAGTTTGGCAACTTGTCTAAACCCACACAGCTGCTCTAGGGTTCTTGCATTTTTATAGGGGCTCTAAAATACAAAGGCTAATGGAGTCCTTGATCTTGTAATAGTTCCTCTTAAAATCAGATACTTGTTTTTAAACACTTTCTTGAATTGTAGTCATAATATGTCACATGGCTTGCCCCAAATCCTGCGTTTTATATTGAAATCATTAAAAATATTTTCTGTGACTCTTTCGTGCTGACATTGAGGCTACCTTTCCAAGTGAATTTGGGTCAAAAGAGTAATAATCAGAAACAGCTACTGAAGGCAGAACACTTTCTTCTCTCTCTTCCCTTTCTACAGTGACATAAGCTTCCTTAGAGCTTTTAATCCTCAAACTCTGGAAGGGCTTCAGCAGACTTAATATTTTGTTTTTTAACCTACCTAAAGGAAAACTCAAACAGTGCTTCTCCAAATAACCACGTTCTCATTTTCCACCTTATCCTTGCTAGCTCATTAGATGTCCACTGCTCTCCTCCCAAGCAGCTTTCCTAATTATGTCAGTGGTGCACAGCTTGCCTTCTTAAAGACTGTGTTTTGTACTCCATTCATGCCATTTCGCTGGAGAGGAAATCTGCATCCATGCTCCAGTGGAAGCCATAAGGTCACCACGTGAAAACTTGGAGGGCAAAAAGTGTTGTCAGTAATGAGATCTTAGGCATTTGGAAAGTTCACAGGGTCCTTTGTACAACAGGGAAAAATCCCTCTGTTTCCTCTGGTGCTGTTTCATGCTAATTTCAGAACATCAGCCAGTATAAGGCATCTCAACTGAAACTTCAGTTCACAGTGGAGCCTCTTTTATCCTTTTTTGCAGCTAGGCAGTTAGATTTATCTTGTTGATCTTTGGAAAAAGGGAAAAAAGAAAAAAGAAACACAGTCACATGAATATAACAGATGGAACAAATTGAGGGGTTTGCTCCTAACACTTTTCTCCTGATTAAAATGAAACGGGAAAATTGTTTTTCAGTGGGGTACACATCATTAGGGTTATTTAATATTTGAAAATTATGTGACATGCTAAAACTCTAAAAGTTGCTGATAAAGGCTGAAAACAACAAATAGATTATGTCACAATTACAGGGATTTTCATCACTTTGCCATTGATTTTTGCCCTGTGACTCCTCTGGTTATATCCAGTGAGGGAGCAGAAGGCCAAATTCACCTAAATTTCCCTATCTGTGACCTGTTTGATCCTACCACAGAAGAGAAAGAAATAGAGATGGAGTAAAGGAAATAATTGACTCTCTGACCTCCTACTGTGTACTATGTTGCCACTGCATCACATTTAAACTGTGAAATTTGATTTGAAAACAGATATGCTTGGGAAATTCTGGAATTGTACTCCCAGAGAGTCGCCTCATTATATTTTGCATTGTCCTAGTTCTAAAACGTTGTGATTACACTTCTAGGAATGTGCTTTCACGGTACAGGAAAGAAAGAACACAGGTAAACTTCATATTAGATTGGGCTCTAACTCCCCAGCCCCAAGTATTTGCATTGTAGAATCAAAGAAATTCTAGCAAAATTATCTGGTTTAATTCCCCACCTGTAGGCTGAAGAGTAACTAGATTCTTGCTCTCTGCTCGTTCTTCATTAGTCTTTTTAAAAAAGTGTTTTCTATTGAGAAATGAGTCATAGTCTTAAATTTGCCAGTCTTACAAGTGGGGAATGAACACCAATCCTGTGTCCCCCATGCTCTTACATAAGGCGGTCGACGAAAGATCCTTTGAAATTGAGAAATTGTTTTATAGAGCACAGACCATGGAATCCACTGTACCGTGTTATGATTTAGCGGTTATGTTGGTTTAAAACACCAAATCATCTATTTTTCAACCTTGTTGATGTCACCCTATAGACAGGGTGTTAGTATAAAACCATTTGTGAAATACTGGCATATAAAGGGTAGTATAAATCATAGCTTGAATAAGTGGTGATTTTTATTTAAGGATCAAGATTTTACCTAGTTTCTTATTTACTTATGTCATTTTCACTATTATTGGACAAGGTTAAATGCTGTACTTCTCCTCACTTCCTCCTCTTCTTACCTAACTACCTACCTAACTTTTCATGTTTCCAGTGTGGCATTATATATTATTTTTTTTGGAGAAGTTTTATCTGACTTGTCCTCTGATCCCCACCATGTCCTGCTGATACCATTTTACATTGCATATTGTGCTTTCCTTTGTAGCCCTTGTCAAAGGTGTAGTTACATACAGACTTGCAAATTTACTAGTATAACGTTGATCACTCCCAGGAAACTGTGAGCCTAACCAGGGTGGAGCTATGTTTATTTTGTTCAATGTCGTATCCTGTAGTGCTGGGCAAATCTGTAAATGATTTCCGAAACTCTACTTAGCATTTGACTCAGTGCTTTAAGCAGAATTTATAACAAGAAACTCTTTCACTCAATTCTAAAAATTTGGAGGGAAGAATCACAAAGGCTACCTAGGAGAAGAAAGATGTAATCTGCAAAGGACCAAGAGTGAAATTAGCAAGATTTATTAATGGACACAAGAAATACTAAAAGTAAATTATGCAATATTTCAGGAGTTTTGCAGGAAAAATATTTTAAGCCTAGAATCTCATACTCAGCCAAAATTGCATTTAACTTTGAGCATAAAAGAATACATCTGGGGATATTGATAAATTCAGAAGGTTTATCATTTGTACACTTTTCCAACAAAGATTACTGGAGGATATACTTTACTAGTCCAAGGTAACTATGTACACACACGTATACACCATATGCCTTTCCTCTATGCCAGCACAGTCATGCAAAAATCACTAGTAAACCTGGAAAACAGAATCTAGGATCTATACCTGGAAGGTGTTTGAACCAGACAGTGGCAGCTATGGGCATACTTGGGG
Source organism: Pseudorca crassidens (assembly GCF_039906515.1). NCBI lineage: Eukaryota > Metazoa > Chordata > Mammalia > Artiodactyla > Delphinidae > Pseudorca > Pseudorca crassidens. The sequence continues at coordinate 27,613,251 of NC_090305.1, forward strand.
ATAAGGGGAGAGAGAAGTTATGGATATTACCTCGATGTTGGTACTGTTTTAATGAGTTTGCTCAAAATTTAGTCATAACCGTTGTAACGTATAGAAGGAAAATTTCTATATCACCTCAGGAAAAAGAAAAATCTCTCAGTGTAACAAAGGGAGAAAGAGTGGGGGAAAGCATAATGGGGTGAAAGGTGTCAAGATAAGATCAAATATAGTAGTAATTAAAATATTTAAAAGAGAAGACGCAGAGAATGTGTTCAAAAAAGATCCAGCTCTACAGTGTTAACAAGAGATACACCAAACTAAAAATAAATACAAAATTTAGAAATAAAGGGGCATAAAGGAATGTATCTGGCAATGGTCAGAAAACAAAGCATATGTAGCACCTTTAATATTGAACATGGAAATTAATACAAAAAACTAAAATCTTACTAGGTGAAGGGTATATTATTTTTAAAAGATATAATTTACCATGATGTGAATCTTGATTCTTTATATTAAAGATTGAGTCTTTATATTAACATGGTAATCTTTATAGTAATTATTTCATTAACAATCTGTATAGTAATCACGTTACTTAATAACATTAGTAGGCTTTATTTGCTTCCTTATATATTTTTCATACCAAAAGAGTAAGGAACTTGGTGTAAGTCGCCATGGATGGCAGACTGTCGGGAGGGCTCCAGAGTGGGGCTCCAGAGTAGCAGGAGCCATCTGAACCCAAACCTTCCCAAGCACCTTGCTCCCTGTTCCATGGGTCAGGGGGAAGGGTGGTCACCTTGTTGTCCAGTATCAATCTCATTCTTAAATGGTGGAGGAACAAGTTACGAATTGACAAACACATTTGAATCTTTTTTTTCACCATTGTGCTCTCCTTTCTCACACTACTAGCCTGTTACTCTAATTAAAGAAATATTGATGCCATCAAAATGGAAGCTTTTGAATAATAACCTACCCTCTCGGTTTATGATTTAATTCTTCCTTTAGAACGGCATGGACAGCTCTTTCGGTGTTTGTTTCTAGATATACACATGTAACCATAGAGGAGAGTGAATCATCAACCATCCGTTGTTGGATAGTTCTAAACCCAAATAAGGATGAGGACGACCAGGCCTTTGCTGTTGCTTTACCACCCATATATCAGTAGGATATATTTTTTTTAAAAAAATGAGCCACAGAAGTGCAGAGCTCTAACTGTATACAAATAAATGAAAGATTTTAGAAGTGGAAAGTTTTATGCTCAGAGTGTTGAGAGAGAAATGATCCTGACAACAACTTTGGAAGATTTTTAAAGTTAACTATACAATTAAAGAACGGCTAGGAAGCCTGAATTAGAGATTATGTAACACTTTCTTAATGAAAGTGTTAATGAAATAATTTTTCCAGCGTGAGTCCCAAGAAAGTATTAGAATGTAGTTTTCAAGGTTATGAGAAGTAAAGACATATTTATGCTACATTTCTTCTTTATTTGCCCTTCTAATTGATTTAGGGCACACAGAAACAATATTAAAAGCACTTCACTTTTTAAAACTATAAGATATCTCTATAACTTTTTAAAATATAAATTAGAAAATGCTTCTCTCCAGTTTTTTTTTGTCTTTGAATGACTGTGAAGTTTTTAGATTTGGCCAAATTAGTCCACTGAGATAGGAATGTTTGATTTACTTGAATGGGCATGTGCCCACGTAGTTTTGTAAAAGACGTAGATACGTGAGAGGGAGAACAATAAGAAACTTCTAGAGAGCTTTATATCCCCAAATTGCACAAAGTACAGCATTTTAGTCAACTGTGGGATGATTTGAATATTTAGTTTCTGCACTCCCTGTTCCAGACATGTTTTATCGTCTATCTGCTACCTTTCTGTAATAAAAGAGAAGGAGAGGCTCGGGGTCACTCTTGGTTTATTTGAACTGGTTTCCTCTCTCAAATAAACCCAGCAGGTAACAGTTGATACAGATGGAGAATCACGTTATAATTACCATCCATAGCATTGCCTTCCCCACCCTGCCCAACGCCACGTGTTTCTGGCAGGACACTCGGAGCGTCTCCACTCGGAGGCCTGCTTCTGCCTAAACCATGTGCATGCCTTTTGGTATTCCCACAGCATGCACAATATACCCTGGAACACACACCGCTCAGGGTAATGTGTCTCTAATGCGATGAAATCAGTGGGAACACAGCCTTTTTTGCTTGACAGTATTGTCAGAGTGTATTATCTGGTTTAGGCTGTGGCTTCAGTTCATAGCAGTAGTCAGTTAAATTTCCCTTTCTGAAGCTGAGCAAAGTGTGGTAATGTCACAGCCACAGGCGACTGCCGTTCATAGGACGGTTACCCGAGAAGCATAGCCTCCTGGCTTGTCACACTGTATATATCTCAGGGTCTTCTCTGCCTTCCTAGTCAGAGGTTTCCAAGAATGTTGCCTGGAGCAGTCATGGGATGCAAAAGAGAGAGATTTTTGTTCTGCACTTAGCAACATTACCACACTTCACACTCAGTTTCTGAAAAGGGAAAATTTAACTGACTTGCTCTGAACTCTATCTATCAGATAATACATTCTGACAGGGCTGTGGATAAAGGCTAGAAAACCTACTAATTTATATTTCATTATCTTTGCACTTGGCTTAATCTGTTATCTTTTGCTAAGTGTTACAAAGATAACAAGGAGAGCTGAACTGAAAGGGGAAAGGGGAACCCTGACCCCACAGGGGATGCAGGAAGGCACACTAGATACTCAGCCTCCTGTCTGAAGAAGGCGTGTGCCAGGGGATACACTTTGCAGCTGGTGTCAGAGATGAGAAGAGGCAGGGCAGTCTTGCACAGGTGAGGAGTACATGGGGCATTCCTAGCATCTGCTGCTTCTTACTGTGCATCAGAAAACAACCCAAGGATAATGGAATTGTGAAATAGCACATGTTGATGCCTGGGCTCTTGTTGACCCATATCTCAGGTGGTACCACTCACGAGTAAGAATAAAATGATCTTCCCAGAAGTTAGCCATTGTTATTGAAAAAGACACTTGTACTTAAGAGTGTATCGGTACTTTCATTGGAACTGATGAACTAATAGGGGTGTTAAAAGGACCCCTGTTTTGTTCAGGGACAAATCTGCTCTCCTCCAGGGTAGAGAATGGCCAGTTGTCATAAACACTGCTGGAGGTGGAGGGCTGGCGGTTAACGACCAATTCCTAAGCAGGAAGGTAGCAGTACAATTTGGCACTTCTTTATAATATGGATAAACCTACACTGAAGTTGTCCAAGCTTTGAAAAGAGATTATAAATTAGAGACAATAAATTCAAGGACTCTCTGGAAGTATGTTGAAGGCTACTCTATACATTCAGTAGTATTTATTTATAAGGCACTAGGTCAGACACTGGGAATCCAAACATTTACAAAATTTTCTCCTTGGAGGAGAAAGGAGAATCAGAGGTCGCCTGATTCTCTTTTTGATCTGTGTTGACAAGGAGCATACAGGAAGGAGGGTAGATACAGGAACATAAACTTCAGTTCAAGGTTAGCTCTGTCTGTAATTTATTCTGAGAGGCATTATACCTCTCTGGGGGGCATATGCAAAGCAGAGAGTTGTGAACTAACTGTATATCTTTGCTCTCAGAAAGGCCAAGCTGCACTTCTCAATCCAGAGCAGACGATTCCTACACTCAGAGCTTCTGCCTCCACGTGGATGAAGTGGAGTGATGGTGGGGGGAGTAAGAATGCAGGCTCCAACCATATTTTAGGGATGAAAAGTGCCAAAAAGAAAGTGACTATAATCACAGGATTTTAGAACTCAGAGGAACCACAGAGATTATTCAGAGGAAAAGAACCAAACTAGGAGTGAGAATCTGGATTCTAATCCTAGCTATGCCATCCACTCCCTGCGTGTCTTTGGGAAAACACTTTCCCCTGAAGTCTCAGGGACATCTTCTGTAAAATGAGAATATGTGAATAGTTTACCTCTAAGAGACCTTTTTACTTTAATTCTTTACAATGGTATCTAGAGAAGTGGGAATCAGCCAGTGTTACACAGGAGGCTGATGAAGTAACCAGTACCAGAATTTCTGATTCTCATTCCAGTGTTTGTCTTTTCTCTTTTTTATGTCATGCTGACTCTTTGTTTTGTTTTTTGTGTGTTTGTTTTTAAAGTTTGTTCAGATCCTTGGAAAAGTACCTTAAAGATTCAACATTGGGTCAAGAGTCACAATACATAAATACTAGTTGTTATTGTAGAGAAGCTTCTGGCGAAGCCTTTAATGATCCTTAATGCTATGAAGCAGCTACTGAAATAACTTATACAAATTTCAAAGTATCGTACTGAGATGCTTATTGAAAATACAAGAATAACTGTGTGTTATCTTTAAAATATGTCTTTGCCTAATGACGCACCCCAAATATCTGTGCAAAGGTAATGTCAGCTCCCAAGTTTTTCTGTTCACTCAGAATATGGTGTCCTGATTTTAGGCCTTGCTGGGATCAGCTCTCAAAATTCTGCCAAACTGCTTTTGACATAAGCCGGCTGAGAGGCACTCAGTTGTTTTGTCAATTTCTCCAGGGAACTGCTACAGTCACCCCTAGGGAGGTGGTGATAAGGGCTTCATCATTTTGAATTTTCTCCACCTCCCACACACAACCAATTTTGGTTCCAGGTGTGTGTGTGTGTGTGTGTGTGTGTGTGTGTGTGTGTGTGTGTGTGTGTGTGTGTGTGTGTGTGTGTGTGTGTGTGTGTGTGTGTGTGTGTGTGTGTGTGTGTGTGTCCTTAAATGCAAATTGGGAAATGGCTTTCCTGCTCTTACAGGGCCCTTCCTATTAAATTTTACTGTGCTCAACTTTCTCTTCTTCCGGGGAGCTCTCCCACATTTTGAGGTACTGATGAAAGCTGTATGTTATTATTTGTGAACACTTCCTTCCTGATGTGTTTCTTTTCTGTAAAGGGAGCTTTGATAGTGTAACTCCAAGTCTCTCTCCAACTCATTATTTATTTCATCCCTGGAGGGATGAAAATAATTACTTGACTACCAATATGGGAGTAATAACTGGGCAGGTGTGGCTTAGCCCCACCTTTTTTTTTTTCTCTTCTGTCCACTGTCCCTCTAGTATTTCAGTTCCCTGGAGGGGGAGAGGGAGTGTGAGGTCAGCTTGGGCTCAGTCTTGCCTCTGCCTTGGGGTTAATTCTGCCTAATTCTGGGATTCAGTCATGAGGCCCATTGGGCTCTCACACTGAAGTTCACCCTCCATCCTAGTTCTTATTGGTAATAATGGTGACATTATCTTTCATGTTGTTCAGCCCTTGGGTAGGAAAGAGGGGAGTTAGTTGTTGAAACTCCCTCAGAGACACTACCTCTGACAGGAAGAAGGATTAAAATGATGAATTATCTCCGTTGAGTGAACAAACCCTTAGTGATCATCTACTAAGTGCCTGGCATGTCATTAGACATTGGGGAAATAAACATGAGTTAGACATAGTTCCTTTCTTAAAAGAGCTCAGAGTTCAATGGAGTAGATGTGTGGGGAAGACTAGGGACACCAGAAGGAAGGGGACACATTAGGACACACAAATGTTTATCCCTGCCAAGCAAGTCTAAATTACCTAGGAGTGTGGTTGGGAGCAGGGAAAGGAAATAAAGGCAAAAGATAAAAAAAAGTTTGTGGGCTTCCCTGGTGGCGCAATGGTTGAGAGTCCCGCCTGCTGATGCAGGGGACACGGGTTCGTGCGCCGGACCGGGAAGATCCCACATGCCGCGGAGCGGCTGGGCCCGTGAGCCATGGCCGCTGGGCCTGCGCGTCCGGAGCCTGTGAGAAGCCACAACAGTGAGGCCCGCGTACGGCAAAAAAAAAAAAAAAAAAAAGTTTGTAAGTGGATTCCACGGATGCTTCATTTTATTTATTTATTTATTTATTTATTTATTTATTTATTTATTTATTTATTTATCTATCTATCTATCTATCTATCTATCTATCTATCTATCTATTTATTTATTTATTTATTTATTTATTTATTTAGCTAGCGGTACGTGGGCCTCTCACTGTTGTGGCCTCTCCCGTTGCAGAGCACAGGCTCCGGACACACAGGCTCAGCGGCCATGGCTCACGGGCCCAGCCGGTCCGCGGTATGTGGGATCCTCCCGGACCGGGGCATGAACCCGCGTCCCCTGCATCGGCAGGCGGACTCTCAACCACTGTGCCACCAGGGAAGCCCCGGATGCTTCATTTATCAATAGCAAACCATTTCACTTTTTCTTGTAGTCATCTTTTAAAAAATTATTTCAAAAAATACAACTCTTCATGAAAATATAACCTTTTCTGTAGACCAAAAAACTTCAGTCTAAATATATAGCAAATAGACAAATGAAAATTAAAAAGTTAAAAATGTAATTTTAAATTACATGTGACAAATTAAATGTCTTGGTGCCTAATATATGCTTTTCCATGCCCGAACAAATTAGCCTCATTTACAAAGTAGGAGTCACAGCAGCCACCTTGTGGGGGTTTTGTAAAGATTAGCATTAATGAATTAAAGGCCTTGGTGGGAAGTAAATGAGTAATTAATAAATGGTAAATATTATTATTTATATTGTGGCAAACATCTAGTTTGAATTAGATTTGAGTAATTCCTTGAAACTGAAACTCATAAATATCTCTTTCTGTTGCGTAGGGACATAATGCATACCTCTTAACCTCTTAGATGTGTTTGATGTTATGTAATCAAAGTGGAACATGATAGAAATTTAGATAGGCTTAGATTATGTTGCGGCTGGGATCAGGGGGCTGAGTAAAATAAATTGAGGAAAAGGCAGAAAAAAAAAGAGAATGTTAATTTATAGACAATCAACAGTCAATTGTCCCTTGACTTTTTAAAAACAGGCTGTTTAGAGCAATGCTTATCATTAAATTAACTATGTCTGTTGACTTAAAACAAATTATCTTTGCTTCTGCAATTTTTAGCAAAAGTTACTGACCTTGCTTACTTCTATTTGAAAAATCCCACAAAGTACTAGGAGTTATAGAAGCAAGTGTTAGTGTATTGGAGTCATTCTGATTAAACAAAATTTTCTATATTCTGTGGAATCTGAATGAAGTTTTTTTTCCCCGATTGTCACAGTTTAATATCAGAAAAAATAAATATAAATTACTAAAACCTACTTAGAAGATTTTATTTGTTGGCCGTGATTCACTGTAAAGGCATATGCTACGTAGAAATAATACTGTGTTCCTTTTTTTCCTAGTTCTTCGTGTTGGGCTAAATTAGAAATGGTGGTGACTGGAGGAGCCGGGGGGGGGGGGGGGGAGAGAGAGAGAGAGAGAGAATGAATGAGTATCATTTTCACTCTGAAAGAGCTGTCACAATACTATTTCACTCTGTGCTTTCTCCCTTCTGTATCCCCCCAAATTAAGTAGTATTTTACTTTGAATCTCTTCACATTCACTTCTTTTTTGCCAGGTTAACGCACACAGAGTAGACATTACATTTTCTTTCCGGTTCTCAGGCCTATTTACATTTCGAGTCCACTGATTGTTTGTTGTGGGGGACTATATTGTTCACTGTGAGATGTTTAGCAGCATCCTTGGCTTCTGCCCACCAGCTACTAGTGACATCTCTTCAGCTGTAAGAATCAAAATGTCTCCAGGTATTGCCAAACGTTTCCTGGGGTGGGATGGGGTGGGGGGCAAAATTGTTCCTGGTTGAAAATTATTGAGTTAGAATGAAAAAGTAAAGGATGTGCAGAGCTCTCTCTATCATCCATCCATCTATCTATCTATCTATCTATCTATATCAATCCATCTATATTCATCCATCCATTATCTATCTATCTGTCTAATTTATCCAACTATCATCCATCTATCTCTATACCTACTGACCTACCTGACTTAAAAAAGGAAAAGTGCTGCCTGATGAAGCTTCCATGTTCCCCTGTTTTTTATCAGCAGTCATGAAATGGAATGATGACTGCTTTCCCTCATCACTAGTTGCTGGAAATTAGGGGCTCGAGACCCTCGGTCATCTCTAGTTTGACCTTCCTGTTGTTAGGCTGGTGAGACTTTCCAAGGAAAGATTATAAGAAGTTTCCCCTATACAAGAAAATCTGGAATTTGCTTCTTTTTGGTTATCTCTTACATGTCTCCCAGTCACCAAAGTGGCCTGTAGGTTGTAACACAGTCCTTTAGGTCAGATACCTCTTCTACATTAGACATGCTAGCTGGCAGAGACTGGCCATATTTCATGCATTTCCAATCTCATGATTGCTTTCTTGGACTCCCTACGGTTTATTGCCCAAAGCAATATTGCAGAAGTTTTCAATTGGCTGGTCTTCACGCATTATTCATCATTTTAGCAAGATCATAGTGTGATTGGCTGTTCTCGATTTGCCTTTAGATCATGATGTTCCAAGGAGACAGGCTGATTCACTGATTGTCAAATCTCAGAGTTGGTTCTCAGCTTTGGATATTGTCTGATTCATCTTCCCAACGTATCAATCCACTGTCCTTCTTGGGAGATTAGCCTCTTTGACTGGGTTTGAATATGGCTTTATGTTTGATTGGTTTTCATCTTCTTTTTTAAAACCATTTCCCTTTATTTATAAAGGAAAGATCTTATCAGAAAGACCAAATGAATTGGTCATGCCCTGTGGCTTCATCCTCATGTGTGTTCATAGCCTCTTCATTTGCTTCATGGAGATTTACAGGTTTATACTTCCATCAAATACACTTTCAAGTAGCACAGACAGAGAGATTAAGTTCTTGCTATTTACCTTTACTCAAAAAACGTTTTCAAAAAATTTCCCTGCCTTCTTAAGCAAATATGCACTTGATTTGTATTTCACTCAGATTATGTCTATAGGTGGTGAAACTTTGAATCTCACTTTCTATGAACCATATTTAGACACTGTTCCATTACTCTTTCCTTTGATAAAAAAATAATGATAGATCCATGCCCATTATCATGTGACATGTATGGGAATTATAGAGGTCCCTGCCTCCGTAACTTTATGCTTGGCCATGTGATATGTAGGTGATGTGTTTCACTCAATGGCTATGCGTGAGAAACTTGAAGGTCTTGTAAAACAATTTAGAAGGTCTTGTACAAGTGTGCCTAGGCAATACATCACATCATAAGTTAGTATGAAAATAAAGCCATAATTAATCAAGTGGATTGACTTTATTCTTTGATTTTTGGTAACATTATCTTCCCTCAAAGATTAATAAATAAGGCATTTGGTTTTGTAGAAGACAGCCAACTATCATTATATATCAATTGTGTACCAATTACTAATTGCCACATGTGTATGAACAATAACCTTTTATGTGTTACTTGAGACTTAAAAAAGATAACTCTCTTTGGATGTGAAAATTTTAGACTCACGAACAACCCAGAAAGCACAGGTTAGACATGGTTTTCTTGTTGACTAATACTTGTTTGTTCATTTGTTTGTTTTGAAGGATGACTATTCGTTGAGCACTTATATGAGTGGGATATATTGCTAAGGGAATGTGCCTTCCCTAGTTGGAGCTTCACCATCTTTGTGTAAGATAGCTTCTATTATTTTATACATTTTCTAAGGAGAGAACTGGCTTTGTAAGGTCAAGCATCTTATGCAGTTTTATAAAGCTAGTCAATAATTAAGTCAGAAATGACTCATACATTTTTCTCAGATTTTAGAGCTTGAACTGTTAACCACTACTGCACTATTTTTTTTTTTTTTTTGCGCGGTACGCAGGCCTCTCACCGTTGTGGCCTCACCCGTTGCGGAGCACAGGCTCCGGACGCGCAGGCTTAGCGGCCATGGCTCACGGTCCCAGCCGCTCCGCGGCATGTGGGATCTTCCCGGACCGGGGCATGAACCCGTGTCCCCTGCATCGGCAGGTGGACTCTCAACCACTGCGCCACCAGGGAAGCCCCCTCTTAATCTTTATAAGATCTCTTGCCCCCCTCCACCACTCTCCTCTTCTTATATTACATAAGATTGCGTTCTTCACTAAAAAAGAAACTTGAGGGTTCTACATTTGAGGCTTTTATTTGCTTTACAATTCTCCTCTTTCAGTTCACATTTTAAAGAACATTCTTTTTTAAAAAGAAAACATGTTATGTGAGTAGTCTACATGCCCAATGAGTGTCTATACCTCTTTAGTAATGTTGATCCTTTGCCAACAGCCTCCCTAAGAACAAGCCATTTCTTTCATTAAATGAAACTATTATAGTTTAAACGGAGCGACTAAATAGTCTTAAAGATTTTGTTTTCCTGGGACAATTACACTGCCTTCAGTGAATGTTAAATTTAAGCCAAAATCTGAACAAAAACTGAATATTTAAAGTGAAAGACAACTAGGTTATTTCTTTTTAAAATGCCAAGTTACTCAATAAAGCATTGTCAGCAGGCATTTGCTTTACGTTTTCACGCTGAAACTATTTGAAAACTTTTCTTTCAAAATAATTAGAGTGGCTCAGAAGAGGAGAATCTCACTTTGGGATCATAACAGCAAATATAATATTAGATAGTTCTTATGTGGCTGAGAGATAACTTTATAAGTTGACCTGGATCTAATAGACTTTCAGTTTGGAAAATATAATTTTATTTGGAATTTTGAGAGACTTTTTATCTTTTGATTTTTGCCCTTAATATGATCTACTTGTAACCAATGGGATTTCTTTTTTTCTGGGTCCAACTACTGATACTTCAGTCTATGGGCAATAGTACCCAACAAATCTTCAGTCAGTTTTGTCTGCCTTAGTGCATATAAGCCCTGAAAAAACAAAACAAAACAAAATAAGTTGGAACTTAAATAGAGCTAGAAAAAAATTAGTAAAAATGTATTATTGAGTACTGATGAGGAGATGCAAATAAAACTACACACGTTTTAATCATAAGTGCTTCGGTTACATCTCAAGGATACGGTGATCCAGTAAAATGAAAAAACCCCCACAAAACTCCTTTTGAGAAGTTACTTTTAGATGAGAAGATCCTATACTAAGTCAAAATCTGTAACAAGTTTTGGCCTGAGATAATCCAGAAATCATATTTCATAACTGGTTTAGGGATACTTAATATTTTAATAGGAGATATGCCTTCTGAATTGTTTGCTTAAGGCAGATATTCAAATTAATCTTCATTCCCTGACCCTCAGCCGAAGGATTGCAAGGAGAGTGAGCTAGAAGAGCATGTGGCTGCTGAAGGATTGGTTACAGATCATTAGAAGGTGGTTAATCCACAAATAAGAATTTAATGAATCAACCATGTAAGTGTTATGTGAGAGCCTATAGAACCAGGGCTCTTCTCACAGAATCACAGAAAGATTCACAGATATACTTAAAGTATGCTTATCTGCCTATTTTCCAGTGAAGAACCCAAAGCAAACCATATCCTCGTTCTTACTAGCTGAGACTCTTCCTCTTCACTTTAATTCAGGCCCCGAGTGTTGGCACCACAATTTTGCTCTTAAACAACCTCCACGGTCTCACAAGCTTTTCCGTGACAACCTTTCGCTGATAGGCACATTTTAATTGTTTATGTTCTGACAAATGACTCCTGTATTTCACTCCAGTCTTCTTTTTGTTGTAATAGTCTATCAATCAGAAAAATGTTCAGGTTTGATAGCTGGTTTTCAGAGGGAATACCATCTTGTATCTATGGACTGCATTTTAAGGATGATTCCATGAAGAGTGAAAAATGTCCAGAAGCCAAATATAGTATACTGTTATACACAACCACTCATGTTGGAAGCACAATTGCTTTAATTTTATCTAAGTTTCTATCATGTTCCATAAAAAATTAATAAATTTGATAGGAAACCAACATTAATTATACTCATTTATAATTGAACTGTTGAATCTTTAATGTGAAACTGTTTTGTTTTGGTTTTTTCTTAATAAAAAGCCTCATAGGATTCACTAACCTTTCTCACATCTGTGTCATAATGAGGGCAATTCTCAAGAGAGTAATTAGCAGAGGCCTGGCTGCCATTTACATATTTAGTACACATCTTAATCTTTGCTAAGTCTAATTTGCATTGTTTGGCTTTCTTCATTTTATCCTCTAGAACTTCAGTAATGGTTCTCCATCTGAATAGCTATAAACAAGAACCTGGCGGATTAACTTACAGGATCATAGATTTGTGTTATCATAAGGCTTTGCCTGATCTCGTCCTTGCCTAATGTTTCAGCATCTTCTTACACTACCTTCTTTTAGTTTTCTACTCCCTACTACACTAGCCTACTCTCGATTCCTAGGACCAATGAACTCTTCACTGCTTTAGGTGCTTTTCAGTAGCTCTTTCCTCTAAATGGAATAATCTTCTCACTAGCTGTCCTCAAGTCAGGTTTACTGTCATACTTGGTAGTTTCAATGTCACCTTTGCTGAGAGACCATTCTGTTTACTCCACCTAAACTAATTCCCTATCTTTGCTCTCCCTACCATTAACCTATTTGTGGTTCTTTTAACACTGTTAAGGGTCTGTGTTCATCTTCCCATTTTATTTGTCTGCTTGTTCTCCAGACATCTTCTCCATTAGAAACTGTCAGCATCCAAGCACTCCAGTACAAGTGACTCAGCAGGAATGTGAGGTTTGGAACGACAGCCTTAGCAGCCCTGTGTGTTTAGGAATCATGGGTAGTGGATTCAACCTAACAATATAGGGCAAAGGATAAATCAGATGGTAACACGGGCATGGCTACTCAGTGCCTTTTTTACCCCTCCTGCAGCCTGTAGGGTAAGTTTCACAGGTCAGAGGAGGACTGTCTTTTTATTCTGACAACCCAGGGCGGGACTCATCATCAACAACTTAATCAAAAACTGACTCTCTAACTCTCACATCAGATGTATCGAAATGATGGGGTTCCAAAGTTTGAATGTCTATACACAGGACCTAAGATATTCTAACCTAAGACTTACACGAAACACAATTTTTCAGTCGTGGGCCTTCCACAAATATAAGATGCGTGAGAGCAAGAGCTTCGTCTCTCTTTACCACTTAAACGCCAAAGATCAATGCATGCTTGGAGTTTAGTACATAGACGGTAAAATTAATTGTATGCATGTGTAAATAACCGAATGGACAGAATGAATGGAAAAGTGAAATAACCATATGTAGCATCCATCTTTGGGTGTCATGTAGACATAGGTTTTAACTTTTAGTATTGAGAAACCTACAGTTTGTCTTTCGGCATTAAATAATTATTTTCCCACACATGGAGCCTTTTTCACCTCTTCTCACATCCTCTCCAAGAATCAGGCATATGCTGAGCCAGGAAAAGAACACTTTGCCTCAGTGGGTGGGCTGTGTGCTTCCAAAACGAAAACTGACGCTTTACAAGTATTGCAAAAAAAGCAAATTATCAGGGTAACAGAAACAGACTCAAGCAATGCCTTCTGCCAGATTCTCTCCAGATCTGGCCCCCAGTAGGAGTATGTGCCTGGGGGTGTGGAAGTGGGGATGCCGTGCACGCAATGAGTCTGCAGCAGCCTTTCACACAAGCACAGTGAGGAAAGGCATTCGTGTACTTCTATTTCTCTTCTCCATATCCCTCACATAACCCCATACAGGACTTCCATCCATGGGTTTAATTAAGTAAAAATACTCTCTGAGCTGTCAGTCAGGGACTGAATTCACCTAGGGCACTGACCTCCTCTTCTGAGGTATCCCAGATGAAGCTGCCAACTTTCATCCTGCTCTGATTAAAAGTTGTGAAAAGTTATTTTGCTTGTTTATTATTTTTCTCTTGAGTGTATTCGTAATTTTATTATTTAGGCAGATTCTTGAATTGCCTTTGGAAATACTATTTGTTTCTTGAGACAGTCATCATTCATCACGTGGTTTAGCTTATTTCTTAGTATTGAATTTTTATGTAAAAACAATTATTTCCATCAACAACTTAGAATTATAATTCAATGTATATTCTTTATCTTTTACCCACCAAATTAAGAAAATAGTTTATCTTTACATTATTTCAGGGGTAATTCTTTGCTTTAGTGTGTCCTTCTGCTTAGGTCACTGTTATCACCATCAGAGTCATCTTAGTTTTTGAATACAATCTGTCATACTAAATCATGCTCAGTTTATTCATTTGTAAAAAAAAAACAAAAATTTTTTTTAAACTCCTATCCCAGCATATCATGAAATACAACTAGAGAGGAAATACTTCCCCATGTAGCATATTCTTAAGCTGTGAAACATCATCCCCAGTTATATGCTACAAATTTTCTATGTTGGTTAGAGTTCACTTTTTGGTGCCCTTTGTTTACATTTCAAGAGATAGGAAAATAAATCACTGACATTGAAGATTACATTTTCAAACCAAAGAGTTACAGTGATTGGTCACAGGTAGTTGGGTAGAAGTTTACCGAGCTGCTTCTTCACATACGAGACCTTTCCAAATAGAAGGATTCTGAAGACCCAATGTGATGAAGTCATAGTGACTCATAAGATAAAATTTATCAACAGTGTGAAAAGTTACCTGAACTACTTCCAACTTCCTGGCAGTGTCTGTTGTAGTCTACTGGCATACCTATCACCTATGTCTGCACTTACTCTGGGGAGCAGTCTACACCCAAGTTGGATGTTTCCAGAATTTTAACTGGACCAACTTTCTTTTATGTTATTCATATTGGGCCCCATAATCTCATAACCAGTGGCTTGTGTATATTAATATTGGACTTCATGTTTTCTTAATCTTTGTAGAGTGAAATTTGCCCACTTATTTCATATGAGACGCTTTGGATAAGTCTCTCCAGCTTCCAGACAAGGAACTCAGGTTTGTAAGACTTTCATCCTTCTATGCACTTAGTGTACATTTTTAGGCTCTTGTTTCCCTTGTGTTTCCAGATCCTTTCATTGACCAAGTTCTAGTGTAGTCAACTTTTTATCATCAGGACTTTGTGTTTTATCAGCTGAAATAATAAATAAGATGTATTCAGTTCCAAAATACAGTCTCTTACTACTATAAAATATTATCAAGTCTCTCATTTTTTCTTATTTTCCCAACATTTATGCATTGTGTATAAGATCACACTGAGTTGAGATAAATACAGAATGTTAGAATTGTGTAATCAATAAATATTCTCATAGATAAATATTTTGAGACCTAAACCTTGCCTAGCCTTACAAAGACATGGAGAAAGAAAAAAATAAATCTAAGAACGTTGTTGAGATAATTTTTATTTCATAATTTAAAAGCAATGGGGAGTATCTCTTCATACAATGCATTAAAAATAAATTGCAGAATTAAGGCAATAACCATAGTATTATCCACTTATAAATAATATCCTGAAAATAGGTAAGAAAAAAATAAAAATCTGATATTAAAGAATATGGTAAAAATTTATTGGATAAAGACAATAAATAAGTACACTCCTAAGAATTTAAATGGGTAACAATTAATAAAGAAAAGCAATCAATTACTCTAGGAGTCTAGTAATGAGCTGTATTTCTCAATGTGTCTACCACATTGAGAAAGTTTTAAGAGCTGCTACATCTCTTGGTGAGATGGAAGAAAAATGCTGTATCAATCAACATCCTTAGTTGCAAGCACCTAAGATTTGCTCTGGGTGATTTAAACAGAAAAAGGAATATATTTGAAGACTATACTGTAACTTCTAAACTAGCCGAGAAGGCTGCAAAACCAAGCTCAGATAATAAACAACAAAAAAAGGAGAAACTAATTAGCAGACACAATCACAAGTAAAATCATAAGAGAGGACATGACTGGTGAGGCTACCACCTTGCACCCTAGGTATAGCTGCTATGGCCTCAAGTGTGATTCTCCAGTGCTTCCCCTAATGTGTCACTAGGCTCCAGATTCAAAGTCCAAGGTGGGTCCATCTGGCTGATTAAGTCTAGTTTACAAATGTGAGTTGCAGTGTTGATATTCTGGCTTCCTGCCGAGGGTCAGGAAGAAAATTCCTTTCGTGTTGCTGCGATGAAGAAACCAGGACAGCAAAACTAAGGCGAAATAAAGGATTATGTGTTGACTGGATAACTTCCAATATGGATAAATCATTAACGTCTTTACTTTTGTTCATTGTAATTTGCACAGTTCCCTGATTTTGGTTCTGTAGACATGATTGGAAGAGGGAGTATTTGGAATAGTTGGCTGTTTAATTTGGGGTTCTGACCCACATCAAAGGAAAGTAGGAAACTCTATACACAGGAGGTTTCCACAAGTGACTATAAGATGAAAAAACTAAAAAGTAAAGATTGGGTCTCAGCAGTGGGATGGTGAACATTCCAATGAGAAGTTCTTTTCTGCTCCATTATTTAATTCTTTTAACCCAGCAATCCAGAGTAGAGAGGTGAGCTGGGTGGGGGGCAGTTTCCAGCAGGAGGTCCACCTGGTACAGAATGTCTGGATCATAGAGAGAAAAACCACTTGGGTGCAGCACTGAAGAGGCAAGGAGAAATGGCAGAGCAAGAAAAGAATCCAAGTCAGGAACAAGCAAAGACAGTAGAATGAGAATTCCCAGGGGAAAGGTCAGAAAATGTGAAGCTAGCTTGAAGCTATGGAAGGTTGGAGATTTGTTCTGTTCCACCTGTGGATATTGAAAGCCCTGAAGAGCCTCCTAGACCTTCAGAGTTCGAACAAAAATTCTACACACCAGCTGCCAATCCTTGTCCACACATCTGTGGTGTTACTTTGAAGGTAGTCACTGCCTCTTTCCCTCAACCTCTCTCCTTACACTCACTCTTAAGGGCATCTGGGTGCTATTTAAACATTAACCCTGCCTTTGTGCCTCTACTTTTATTTTTCCCCAAAAAACTTTACTTTATTTAGCATAATGGTTTTGGAATTTTGACTACAAAGTATGAGAGCCCCTCATTTCTCTATATAGAACCATGGCCGTGTGTTTAGACATGATTGCAAAATACTCTTCTTCTTTGTTAGTTTTCTCTCTTTCCACATACTGACTTCTCGAAACAGTTTGGGAAGGGTTCCCCTCCCCCCCTGGACTAATGCTGTATCTTTCAATTGGGTTTGTTCCCAATGGGACTTCTGTATGGTGTCCATGAGAGAAGGTTTGATTGCTTTAATCTTTTCGGTTAGTAATCCCATTTTGACATATGGGGCAAGCAATTCTAATCTGAGAAAATAATGCTGAATTATAAATGTGCTGCGATTTATTTTTTTTAAAATACTCCATGAGAGAATATATCAGCAAAACATATCTATATCATCAGCATCTAATGGCTCTATGTTGATTTGAGGTTATGACTCCTTGCTCCATAGTTCAGCTAGTATGGTGTGTGTGTGTGTGTGTGTGGTGTGTTTTAAAGAGTTAAAGGAAAAAAGTCACTTTTTAGGATTGCAGAAGAGCTGTTCATTCAAATTTAGAAACACTGATTGGTTTAAAAATTATGTAATGGTTTATAAAATGAGGAGTTTCTAATTATACTGCCCTGATATACTTGGAGTCTGTCACCAAAATAGGAAGGACCATAATAGATCCAAATATGTTTGGGGGAGGAACTCAAACCTAGTGGTGAAAAAATGTAACCTCATTATAGGAATCTTGAAATCAAATAAAAGCTAAAGTGCCAGAATGTAAAACCAATGGAATTCAATCATCATGCAATTCAGATTAGTATTTTCACATTTTTTTATGTCAGACTCCATACAAAGGATGATATAAAAAAGAATAAGAGATGGATCCTGCTATCTACAAACTCTCCCATTCATTTATTCATTTTATTTATTCATTCAGTCAAAATTGAGCACTTCATCTATGCAAACCTCTTTGCTAGAAGAAGGAAGTCTAATAACTCTAATTCATGACTGATTATCATACCTTTTGAAACACACATGGGTAAAGAAAATGAGAAAACCTGGCACGTCAAATCTGTAACGCCCATGAAGAAAAGTGGAATTTCTGCCCAGAGATGAAGTATTGCTGAAGTGAACCAAATAGAGCACAGAGGGTTTTAGTCTGTTTTTCAGTCCTGTTTCCTTCATGTGCCAGGTTTAGGTATGAGTCCAACATCAGTCATTTAAATACAGTGCAAGTTGCATGGAAATGACCATCCCCCCTCCCCCCATACACACAATATGGTGGGCTTGTAGACTCTGGATAGTTTGGTATTTTATTATCTTGACCTTAGGGAGGTCTCCATCTCTTCCTGATACAATGCACAGTGTGCTTTCTGGCAACTCCTACTGTGGTTTTCCACACATGTGTGTCTCCGTACTGCACTGGCCCTATCATTACATATTTTCACAACTCTGGGAGAGAAAAGAAAATGCAAGGGAGTGAAATCCATGGCTGTGCTTAGCTCTGACTTGACCATGGACTTTAGAGTAATTATTTTCTTCTTACTTTGCTACAATTGTCTGTAGGAAATAAAAGCTCTTCTGTATTATTATTTGTATCAAATTAATATTAACACCAGCTAACCGTTTACTGCATACTTACATATCCTAATCCCTGTGTTTTGCAAGTTACATACATTGTTTGATTTAATCTTACACAGGCAGTGAGATAAGGTGCATTATCATCATTTTCCAGATAAGGAAACCTAAGACTCTAAGAGAAGTTAGGCAATTTGCCTAAAGTAGCATAAATAATAATTAGTGAAATCGGAAGTGATATTCAAATCCAAGTTTTGTGCCTCCTTTGCCTAGAATTTACCTCTATTTCTGACTCAGCCTTCTTTATTTTTACCAGTTTAGCATTCTTAATAATCTAGTGCCACCACCAGAAGGAAGTGAGAGCTTCACACCAAAGTCTCAGGGAGTCCATATGAGGCCTGCCCGCACCCTTCCCTTCAGGTCCCATTCCCTTGTTCAGGTAACCCTTGCTTTGGTTTCATTTTGTAGCTGTCTTCCAGCTTTCTGCCTTTTGGGTTGGTGCTTTTGGGTGGACTCTGGTTGGATGGATTATGGCTCTTCTCAAGGCTCATTATTTTGGATGGTGCTTGGCTCTACCCTGGCTTCAGCCCGATGGCCATCCTGACATGCTTTGCCCACAACCTCAGTACTTGTAGCCTACCTCCTCCGATCTTTTTTTTTTTTTTTTGCGGTACGCGGGCTTCTCACTGTTGTGGCCTCTCCCGATGCGGAGCACAGGCTCCGGACGCACAGGCTCAGCGGCCATGCCTCACGGGCCCAGCCACTCCGCGGCATGTGGGATCCTCCTGGACCAGGGCACGAACCCGTGTTCCCTGCATCGGCAGGCGGACTCTCAACCACTGTGCCACCAGGGAAGCCCCCTCCTCGGATCTTTTAATTTCACCTCCTTTGCCTTATTTCCCTCTCGTTGGTATCCTTTCAACTCAGGTTTACGTAGAAACTCAGTTCTACAGGGAATGCTTTTTTAGGCAAAACGTCAAGTGGAAATGTCATCTGAGTAAGGACCTAAAAAACAGACCAGAAGAAATGCATACTAATTTACATTCTTGGGTTTAAAAGTGATGGGATATTATGCATAAATTATATAAACAAAAGCCCATAAATTAATGGGCTTTGATTTAAGATTCCTAATATTTATCTACTCTTTGAGAAAATTACTCCCATAGCTCCATTGCTAATTGTCTTTTTGGCTGGAAGTAGTGGTCTCTATATTAAGAAATATGTTCCTGGCACAGAGCTGGGTTCAAGGTAGAGAATCACAAAGTTTTTGTTTAATTAAATGGTGAATTAATGCACAGGTGCTCCAGAACTCATTTGATGGGCTTCTCTGTTTTATAGATGGTGTAGTGTAGATTTGAGCATTAAAATTAGATATTTTAAAAGGAGTAAAAAAAAATCAAATATGTCATTTCTTGTCGAATAAACTCTGTTTGCAATAAGCATTCTTCACTTTCCACTCCTGAAATAAAGAAAAACTTGTGCTATATAAAAGATACCTTAGTTAGCTTAGGTATAGTCAATATTCTGTCTGTTTTTGTGTATACCTTTATTAATTGCAATGTTCTCAGTTTGTCTCTTCAGAGTGAAAGCATAAGAAGTCAGTGGTTATATTTAATTTATTAATTTAACCAACTCAGTGCTTTGTACATAGAAGAGGTTGATGCATTATTTTGCATACTGGTGTTTCTCCTTTGCAAAGAGATCTTTATTTGGTCTGCATGGTGAACTTTTTTTTTTTTTTTTGTGGTACGCGGGCCTCTCACCGTTGTGGCCTCTCCCCCCGCGGAGCACAGGCTCCAGACGCGCAGGCTCAGTGGCCATGGCTCACAGGCCCAGCCGCTCCCCGGCATGTGGGATCTTCCCGGACCGGGGCACGAACCCGCGTCCCCTGCATCGGCAGGCGGACTCCCAACCACTGCGCCACCAGGGAAGCCCTGCATGGTGAACTTTTGACAGTTGGCTATGGAAAAATAACTGCAAAGATTCTAAGTGGTATTGCTGTATGCAGCCTAATTAATTTACTTCGATAACTTCCCATTCTTTCTGTTGAGAACAGCGCCCCCTCTGTCAGCCTCCCACCCCCCCCCACCCCCATAACTGTTTATTACAATCTAGTAACCTCTGGGAAACTGCGTTCTCTAAAATGCCTTTCCCTGTGGCTTAAAGATTTTTTTAAATAAATAAATACAGTTTATGTTGGGCATCTACCACTTGAAGGGCTAATGATTATTGACTAGCCTCCAGCAGGTATCAGGGAGTCTTGCCTCAGGGCCTTCCAACTAGCCCCCAAACATGCTGAATGTTAACACATGTTTCTGGATTCTGGCTGAGATTGGACACAAACAAGGCAGTCAGAATGGACCATTTAGTGTACAAGTCAAGATGACAGATCTCTGCTTAATACAAGGAAGAGAAAAATTCGTATCTTATTGAAAACGGCAGAAGAGCCCCGGGTGCTTTCACTTTGTGATTCTGCAGCAAAAAAGTGGGTTGTGTCAATATAAGTTTATGTCACCAGCTCACAGCTGCCACCCTGAATTGACCCTGTTCACGGCAGACATAAAGGCCTTCCATTTCCAAATTCTCTCTCATGCTCATCTGTGAATGGGAGCAGAATGTGGAAAAAAAGCCAACAAGTCTTCTTAGCTATAGGCGAGGAAGAGAGACAGAATTGCCTTAATGCAGCACAGCGATCTGCGGTGTGATTTCTACCATCCGGCAGCCAAACCAAGAATACTCCAGCTCTGACAGCAGCAGCTCATGCTTTGCAAATCATGAGCCAGAAAAATCTTCGTACCCTTCTAGATTCTTCTAAATGGCACAGGGCTGGATTAAATAGCACAGGCCTGTGTTTCAGAAATGGGTGGTGAAGATGGCCTTTCTCAAATAAGGTGCTACAGAATGTATGTGAAATGTCCATAGGAATTCTTGCAGAGGGTTTCTGTCATCAAAATAATTTTTTGGAAAGGCTTGGATTTAAAGTGATTATTAAATTTTAGGACATTTCAGTCATATTTTGGGCCAAAGCTATAAATAGCTAAGAAAGATACATAAATTTCATAGTTTATTTGAAGGTGGAGATTTTTTTCTGAGGAAGAGGTTTAAAGTGTTCTATGGACCACTCTTTAGGAACGCTGAACTACAAGAAGAAGCAGTATTGAAACTCCATCATCTATTATATTAGTGTTGCCAAATTAAAATATACCTCTCCATGTGTACACTACTGAATGTAAAATAGTTGGCTGGTGGGAAGCAGCAGCATAGCACAGGGAGATCAGCTCGGAGATGACCTAGAGGGGTGGGATAGGGAGGGTGGGAGGGAGGCTCAAGAGGGAGTGGATATGGGGACATGTGTATGCATATGGCTTGCTTTGTTGTGCAACAGAAAATAACATGGTATTGTGAAGCAATTATACTCCAATAAATATCTATTAAAAAAATAAAATACACCTCTCACCCCAATATTTTAAGTTAATATGTTCATTTCAGCAAATATGAATTAGGTACCAACTACATGTAAGGAATTATATCAAATATTGTGGCATGGAACCAAAGAAAATAACAAGGTATGCTTTATGCTATGTGGAGCTAATGATTTGATGATATTACAAAATATTGAGTAGTTTTGGAGTAAAACTAATATCCTCCAGGTTATACTCAGGATTTGCTGCTTTTTGTTATTATTTTTAGGATAACATAGCCATAAAGTAATTGAAAGGGAAAAATCTTATTCTAATAAATTGGAGAGGACACTTATTCTGTCACCCTCCTTGTAGACAGGGCTATCTATAAATCATCCCAAATGTTTGTTGTTTCTGAAACTCATTGGACTTGCTCTTTTCTCTAGTTAATCTAGAATTCAGCTTCTCTTACCGGTAAATCTCTAAAAATTTGGCCAATATTTTGTTTGGTAGAGAGTAGGAAAGAAAGACATGTGTTCAGAATTAACTAAGATGAACTAGGTGAATGCTTTAGTTTGTCGTAATGGGATTCTTAATTGAACATAAAGCTTCATGAAGAAAGGAGTTTATTTCAATTTCAATTGAACCATATACACACAGTGCAGACCCCGTGCATTCAGAGCCTGAATAACCATGGTGTCCAATTCCGCCTTCAAATGTACTGGGATTCAACTGGATTTACCTTATTACTTAATTTGATTCATATATTGACAGATAACTTTAAAAGGCAGACAAAGGAGTAAGTCTTTGTACAGTGTAGTTGAAATAGCAAATCAACAAAATAGGCAACAGAAACAGACTATTTCTAAATATGTTTTTAGTAGCATTAATATAAATTAGGACTAAAGAAATACTGTACCTGGCATGATAGTTAAAAAAAGATTTTAGAATTGGCAGAAATATCAATCTTTTTACTCTATTATTTCTTATTCTTATGGTCAAAAATTGCTTTAATCAGTTTGATTACTATTATTATGTACCAAATTTGGCTCACAATTGTTGGCTATTTTCAAAAAGCGAAAGCTGCCATCAGAAAATGAACATTTGTCATTATTAAACATGTTTGTTAGAGCCACAACTCAAGAAAGATAAGCCAAAAATGTTCCTTTGTTCACTTGGTAATTTGACAGTTATTGGCAGACCTACTATATGCCAGGAACTGCATTATATATCATAGGTGTCCAGAGGAATAAAAAAAATTCTTGAGTGCAGATTATTCACAAATGTTAGAATAGTGGAACATTGCTAGATTAAATGTAGAGCTTTCCAACCTGACTTGTGTGAAGAGGTAAAAGTTCATTGGATTTATAAATTCTTAGAAGTAGTGTCATTACCATCTTCATTAGCTGACATCCTCTTAAATAAAGTCATATATATATATATGAATGTTAAATGTGTTTATTTGGTTAGGCATCATGATATGAGTAAGATAGTCTCCACGTCAAGGTGCTAATAATTCAGAAGAATTGAAATGTGTACCAATGTCCTTATATTATTTAACCATGGCATGCAAATGATACAAATAAGGGAGTTATAGGGGTTCAGGGAGAGAAATCAGTTTCAGTTAATAGAATGAGGAGCAGTTCTATCAGTTTGAGAATGTTCTTGAACAGTGTAAATAAAGACATACAAGTGGAACACATCATTTGATATATGATGGAGTGTTGATAGAGAAAAGGCTGTTTTGGACCAAAAGGTGAAGATAGCTTGAAGTCCAGAGTTTGGACATTATCCCTTCCTTCTTCCCTCCATATTCTCTCTCTCTCTTTCTCTCTTTCTTTCCATAGGTTTTGGGGCAGAGGGTGCAGGGAGTGTCATGGAGGATGTGGTGGAGGATGTGGAGGATGGTGATGGAAAACAAAAACAGGAGATAGTTCAGGACATTATTTGCAGGTTTAAGAGAAGATGATGAAGAATTATATAGGACAGATGTTGTAGAGGCAGACTCAAAGGGACTTGTCAACTGATGGTACAGAGGCTTAACAGAAGGATGAGTCAAGGATAACTGATACTTCAAGCCTGGAGCCATAGGAGTAGAGAACATCAATAGAGCATATGTAGAGAAAAGTGCAAGGGTCCAAAGAAAAATAAGGAAAAACATATAGGAAGGCTTTAATGAGATGGAAAGAAACAGGGAACCATCAAAGAGGCAATCAAGGAGTGATCAGTGAGATAGAGAGAGAAACAGGGTAATGCAGGGACCTGGAACACAAGGAAGAGGATTGGGTTAAGGAGGTTTTTTAAAATATATTTATTGGAGTATAACTGTTTACAATGGTGTGTTAGTTCCTGCTTTATAACAAAATGAATCAGCTATACATATACATATAATCCCCATATCTCCTCCCTCTTGCGTCTCCCCCCTCAGCCTCCCTATCCCACCCTTCTAAGTGGTCACAAAGCAACGAGCTGATCTCCCTGTGCTATGCAGCTGCTTCCCACTAGCTATCTACTTTACAGTTGGTAGTGTATATATGTCCATGTCACTCTCTCACTTTGTCCCAGATTACCCTTCCCCCTCCCCATATCCTCAAGTCCATTCTCTATGTCTGCATCTTTATTCCAGTCCTGCCCCTATGTTCTTCAGAACCTTTTTTTTTTCTTTTTTGGTATTCTATACATATGTGTTAGCATACGGTGTTTGTTTTTCTCTTTCTGACTTACTTTGTATGACAGACTCTAGGTCTATCCACCTCACTACAAATAACTCAGTTTCGTTTCTTTTTATGGCTGAGTAATATTCCATTGTATACTTGTGCCAAATTTCTTTATCCACTCATCTGTCAGTGGACACTTAGGTTGCTTCCATGTCCTGGCTATTGTAAATAGAGCTGTAGTGAACATTGTGGTACAGACTCTTTTTGAATTATGGTTTTCTCAGAATATATGCCCAGTACTGGGATTGCTGGGTCATATGGTAGTACTATTTTTAGTTTTTTAAGGAACCTCCATATTGTTCTCCATAGTGGCTGTATCTATCTACATTCCCACCAACAGTGCAAGAGAGTTCCCTTTTCTCCACACCCTCTCCAGCAAATATTGTTTGTAGATTTTTGATGATGGCGATTCTGACCAGTGTGAAGTGATACCTCGTTGTAGTTTTGATTTGCATTTCTCTAATGATTAGTGATGTTGAGCATCCTTTCATGTGTTTGTTGGCAATCTGTATATCTTCTTTGGAGAAATGTCGATTTAGGTCTTCTGCCCATTTTTGGATTGGGTTGTTTGTTTTTTGATATTGAGCTGCATGAGCTACTTGTAAATTTTGGAGATTAATCCTTTGTCAGTTGCTTCATTTGCAAACATTGTCTCCCATTCTAAGGGTTGCCTTTTCATCTTGTTTATGGTTTCCTTTGCTGTGCAAAAGCTTTTAAGTTTCATTAGGTCCCATTTGTTTATTTTTGTTTTCATTTCCATTTCTCTAGGAGGTGGGTCAAAAAAGGATCTTGCTGTGATTTATGTCATAGAGTGTTCTGCCTATGTTTTCCTCTAAGATTTTTATAGTGTCTGGCCTTACATTTAGGTCTTTAATCCATTTGGAGTTTATTTTTGTATATGGTGTTAGAGTGTGTTCTAATTTCATTCTTATACATATAGCTGTCCAGTTTTTCTAGCACCACTTATTGAAGAGGCTGTCTTTTCTCCATTGAATATTCTTGCCTCCTTTATCAAAAATAAGGTGACCATATGTGTGTGGGTTTATCTCTGGGCTTTCTATGCTGTTCCATTGATCTATATTTCTGTTGTTGTGCCAGTACCATATTGTCTTGATTACTGTAGCTTTGTAGTATAGTCTAAAGTCCAGGAGCCTGATTCCTCCAGCTCTGTTTTTCTTTCTCAGGATTGCTTTGGCTATTCGGGGCCTTTTGTGTTTCCATACAAATTGTGAAATTTTTTGATCTAGTTCTATGAAAAATGCCATTGGTAGTTTGATAGAGATTGCATTGAATCTGTAGATTGCTTTGGTTAGTATAGTCATTTTCAGAATGTTGATTCTTCCAATCCAAGAGCATGGTATATCTCTCTATATGTTTGTATAATCTTTAATTTCTTTCATCAGTGTTTTATAGTTTTCTGCATACAGGTTTTTGTCCCCTTAGGTAGGTTTATTCCTAGGTATTTTATTCTTTTTGTTGCAATGGTAAATGGGAGTGTTTCCTTAATTTCTCTTTCAGATTTTTCATCATTAGTGTATAGGAATGCAAGAGATTTCTGTGCATTAATTTTGTATCCTGCTACTTTACCAAATTCGTTGATTAGCTCTAGTACTTTTCTGGTAGGATCTTTAGGATTCTCTATGTATAGTATCATGTTATCTGCAAACAATGACAGCTTTACTTCTTCTTTTCTGATTTGGATTCCTTTTTTTTCTTTTTCTTCTCTGATTGCTGTAGCTAAAAGTCCAAAACCTATGTTGAATAATAGTGGGGAGAGTTGACAACCTTGTCTTGTTCCTGATCTTAGAGCAAGTGGCTTCAGTTTTTCACCATTGAGAATGATGTTGGCTGTGGGTTTGTCATATATGACCTTTATTATGTTGAGGTAAGTTCCCTCTATGCCTACTTTCTGGAAGGTTTTTATCATAAATGGGTGTTGAATTTTGTTGAAAGCTTTTTCTGCATCTATTGAGATGATCATATGGTTTTTCTCCTTCAATTTGTTAATATGGCTTATCACATTGATTAATTGCATATATTGAAGAATCCTTGCATTCCTGGGATAAACCTCACTTGATCATGGTGTATGATCCTTTTGATGTGCTGTTGGATTCTGTTTGCTAGTATTTTGTTCAGGATTTTTGCATCTATGTTCATCAGTGATATTGGCCTGTAGTTTTCTTTTTTTGTGACATCTTTGTCTGGTTTTGGTATCAAGGTGATGGTGGCCTTGTAGAATGAGTTTGAGAGTGTTCCCCCTCTGCTATATTTTGGAAGAGTTTGAGAAGGATAGGTGTTAGCTCCTTTCTAAATGTTTGATAGAATTCACCTGTGAAGCCATCTGGTCCTGGGCTTTTGTTTGTTGGAAGATGTTTAATCACAGTCTCAATTTCAGTGCTTGTGATTGGTCTGTTTATATATTCTATTTCTGCCTGGTTCAGTCTCAGAAGGTTGTGCTTTTCTAAGAATTTATCCATTTCTTCCAGGTTGTCCATTTTATTGGCATACAGTTGCTTGTTGTAATCTCTCATGATCCTTTGTATTTCTGCAGTTTCAGTTGTTACTTCTCCTTTTTCATTTCTAAGTCTATTGATTTGAGTCTCTTCCCTTTTTTTCTTGATGAGTCTGGCTAATGGTTTATAAATTTTGTTTATCTTCTCAAAGAACCAGCTTTTAGTTTTATTGATCTTCACTATCGTTTCCTTCATTTCTTTCTCATTTATTTCTGATCTGATCTTTATGATTTCTTTCCTTCTGCTAACTTTGGGCGATTTTGTTCTTCTTTCTCTAATTGCTTTAGGTGTAAGTTTAGGTTGTTTATTTGAGATGTTTCTTGTTTCTTGAGGTAGGATAGTGTTGCTATAAACTTCCCTCTTGGAACTGCTTTTGCTGCATCCTATAGGTTTTGGGTCGTTGTGTTTTCATTGTCATTTGTTTCTAGGGATTTTTTTGTTTCCTCTTTGAATTCTTCAGTGATCTCTTGGTTATTTTAGTGTATTGTTTAGCCTCCATCTGTTTGTATTTTTTACAGATTTTTTCCTGTAATTGATATCTACGCTTATAGCATTGTGGTCAGAAAAGATACTTGATATGATTTCAATTTTCTTAAATTTACCAAGGCTTGATTTGTGACCCAAGATATGATCGATCCTCAAGAATGTTCCATGAGCACTTGAGAAGGAAGTGTATTCTGTTGTTTTTGGATGGAATGTCCTATAAATATCAATTAAGTCCATCTTTTTTAATGTGTCATTTAAAACTTGTGTTTCCTTATTTATTTTCATTTTGGATGATCTTTCCATTGGTGAAAGTGGGGTGTTAAAGTCCCCTACTATGATTGTGTTACTTTTGATTTCCCCTTTTATGGCTGTTAGCATTTGCCTTATGTATTGAGGCGTTCCTCTGTTGGGTGCATAAATATTTACAATTGTTATATCTTCTTCTTGGATTGATGCCTTTATCATTATGTAGTGTGCTTCTTTGTCACTTGTAATAGTCTTTATTTTAAAGTCTATTTTGTCTGATATGAGAATTGCTGCTCCAGCTTTCTTTTGATTTCCATTTGCATGGATTATCTTTTTCCATCCCCTCACTTTCAGTCTATATATGTCCATAGGTCTGAAGTGGGTCTCTTGTAGACACCATTTATATGAGTCTTATTTTTGTATCCATTCAGCCAGTTTGTATCTTTTGGTTGGAGTGTTTAATCCATTTATATTTAACGTACTTATCAATATGTATGTTCCTATTACCATTTTCTTAATTATTTTGGGTTTGTTATTGTAGGTCTTTTCCTTCTTTGTGTTTCCTGCCTAGAGAAGTTCTTTTAGCATTTGTTTGTAAAGCTGGTTTGGTGGTGCCGAATTCTCTTAGCTTTTGCTTGTCTGTAAAGGTTTTAATTTCTCCATCAAATCTGAATGTGATCCTTGCTGGGTAGAGTAATCTTGGTTGTAGGTTTTTCCCTTTCATCACTTTAAATATGTCCTGCCACTCCCTTCTGGCTTGCAGAGTTTCTGTTGAAAGATCAGCTGTTAACTTTATGGGGATTCCCTTGTATATTATTTGTTGTTCTTCCCTTGCTGCTTTTAATATTTTTTCTTTGTATTTAATTTTTGATTGTTTGTTTAATATGTCTCTTGGCATGTTTCTACTGGATTTATCATTTATGGGACTCTCTGCACTTACTGGACTTGATTGATTATTTCCTTTCCCATGCTAGGGAAGTTTTCAACTATAATTTCTTCAAATATTTTTTCAGTCCCTTTCTTTTTCTCTTCTTCCTCTGAGACCCCTATAATTTGTAAGTTGGTGCATTTGATGTTGTCCTAGAAGTCTCTGAGACTGTCCCCAATTCTTTTCATTCTTTTTTCTTTATTCTGCTCTGTGGTAGTTATTTCCACTATTTTATCTTCCAGGTCACTTACCCGTTCTTCTGCCTCAGTTATTCTGCTATTGATTCTTTCTAGAGAATTTTAAATTTCATTTATTGTGTTGTTCATCATTGTTTGTTTGCTCTTTATTTCTTCTAGGTCCTTGTTAAACATTTCTTGTATCTTCTCCATTCTATTTCCACGATTTTGGATCATTTTTAATATCATTACTCTGAATTCTTTTTCAGGTAGACTGCCTATTTCCTCTTCATTTTTTAGTCTGGTGAGTTTTCATCTCGCTCCTTCATCTGCTGTGTATTTCTCTGTCTTCTCATTTTTCTTAACTTACTGTGTTTGGGGTCTCCTTTTCACTAGCTGCAGGTTCGTAGTTCCCATTGTTTTTGGTGTCTGCCCGCAGTGGCTAAGGTTGGTTCAGTGTGGTGTTAGGCTTCCTGGTGGAGGGACCTGGTGCCTGTGTTCTGGTGGATGAGACTGGATTTTGTCTTTCTAGTGGGCAGGACTTGGTCTGGTTGTGTGTTTTGGGGTGTCTGTGACCTTAGTATGATTTTAGGCAGCCTCTCTGCTAATGGGTGGTGTTGTGTTCCTGTCTTGCTAGTTGTTCGGCATAGAGTGTCCAGCACTCTAGCTTCCTTGTCATTGAGTGGAGCTGGGTCTTAGAGTTGAGATGGAGATCTCTGGGAGAGCATTCACCGATTGATATTATGTGGAGCTGGGAGGTCTCTGGTGGACCAATGTCCTGAACTCAGCTCTCCCACCTTAGAGGCATAGACCTGACACCCGGTTAGAGCACCAAGACTCTGTCAGCCCCTTGGCTCAGAAGAAAAGGGAGAAAAAAGAAAGAAAGAAAATAAATAAAATAAAGGTATTAAAATCAAAAATTATTAAAAATTAAAAAATTAAAATTTAATAAGAAAAACATTTTAAAAAAAGAAAGAAAAGAGCATCCAAACTGAAAAACAAATCCACCCTTGATAACAAGCGCTAAAAACTATACTAAAAAAAAAAAAAAATGGACAGACAGAACTCTAGGACAAATGGTAAAAGCAAAGCTATACAGACAAAATCACACAAAGAAGCATACACATACACACTCACAAAAAGAGAAAAAGGAAAAAATATATATAGTCCAAGTCTACAGTTGCTCCCAAAGTCCACCACCTCAATTTTGGGATGATTCATTGTCCATTCAGGTATTCCAGAGATGCAGGGTACATCAAGTTGATTGTGGAGATTTAATCTGCTGCTTCTGAGGCTGCTGGGAGAGATTTCCCTTTCTCTTCTTCGTTCGCACAGCTCCTGGGGTTCAGCTTTGGATTTGGCCCCGCCTCTGCGTGTAGGTCGCCTGAGGGCATCTGTTCTTCACCCAGACAGGAGGGGGTTAAAGGAGCAGCTGATGAGTGGGCTCTGGCTCACTCAGGCCGGGGGGAGGGAGGGGCACGGCATGCGGGGCAAGCCTGCGGCGGCAGAGGCCAGCATGACGTTGTACCAGCCTGAGGCATGCCGTGCGTTCTCCCGGGGAAGTTGTCCCTGGATCCTGGGACCCTGGCAGTGGCGGGCTGCACAGGCTATCGAGAGGCGAGGTGTGGATGGTGACCTGTGCTCGCACACAGGCTTCTTGGTGGTTGCAGCAGCAGCCTTAGCATCATCTCATGCCCGACTCTGGGGTCCGCGCTGATAGCCGTGGCTCGCACCCGTCACTGGAGCTCATTTAGGCAGTGCTCTGAATCCCCTTTCCTCGTGCATCCCGAAACAATGGTCTCTTGCCTCTTAGGCAGCTCCAGACTTTTTCCCGGACTCCCTGGCTAGCTGTGGTGCAGTAGCCCCCTTCAGGCTGTGTTCATGCAGCCAATCCCCGTCCTCTCCCTGGGATCTCACCTCCGAAGCCCGAGCCTCAGCTCCTGTCCCCGACCTGTCCCAGCGGCTGAGCAGACAAGCCTCTCAGGCTGGTGAGTGCTGATCAGCACCGATCCTCTGTGCGGGAATCTCTCCGCTTTGCCCTCCACACCCCTGTTGCTGCACTCTCTTCCATGCCTCTGAAGCTTCCCCCCTGCCACCCACTGTCTCCACCAGTGAAGGGGCTTCATAGTGTGTGGAAACCTTTCCTCCTTCACAGCTCCCTCCCAGTGGTGCAGATCCTGTCCCTATTCTTTTGTCTCTGTTTATTCTTTTTTCTTTTGCCCTACCCAGATACGTGGGGAGTTTCTTGCCTTTTGGGAAGTCTGAGATCTTCTGCCAGCGTTCAGTAGGTGCTCTGTAGGAGTTGTTCCACATGTATATGTATTTCTGATGTATTTGTGGGGAGGAAGATGATCTCCATGTCTTACTCCTCCGCCATCTTGAAGGTCTCTCCTTGCTTATTATTATAAATTAAATTTTGAAACACTTTGCCAAAATCTCAAACATCTATTGATATCCTGATTGGGATTCGGGTTAAGGAGTTTTTATATGCTCTGCAAAAAACTGAGGATGATGATGAGAGTAACCCATCATATTTCATAATACTAAATTCATAGTTGGCCTTCAAATAAATGGTATTAATAAAAAAATCCAAATTACTATGGAAACTTTCTTTCAAGAAAAATGGTGAAGTCCCCATGCAAACAGTAAACAGTTAGTAAATGTTAAATTAGTAACCTATCTGAAGGTCTTTTCTTTAGATAGGATAAATTACTAAAACTTAAATATATTTCATGGAGAATGTAATATTTCCACAAACATTCAATGTACATAAGAAATGAAATGTAATCCCTACCTTTTAGGAATTTGTAGTCAAAAGGCAGAGTCCAATGTGTAGGCCTAGGTAAAGAATTACAGTACGATATAAAAAATTACAGTGTAATACCTTATTTTTAAAGCAAAAAGTTGTATAAACAATGCCAAAGTAAGTTAGAGAAAGGGGCAATTCCATCTGGAGAAGAGGTGGGCTTCATAAAGAGGGTAGCATTGTATCTGCTGTGAAGGATGTGAAATTGTAGGAGGAAAAGCCATTTCAGATGAGGGATCAGCATGTGCAAAGTCACAAGAAGAATTCTCTGGAGTACAAGAAATTCTTGGGCATGTATGGAACCCAGCATAAAATACTGATTATTCGTTTCATTTAAGACATTCTGATAAATAAGGTAAGACTGAGTATTTGCTGTGCATATATGATTACCATGACATTACTGTAGTATTGTTTTTATACTTGTTACTACTTCATGGAAATGTTCTTCAATATTGAAATAATTGTGCTTAGTTCCCGTTAGTTATCTAACTGGATTATCCAATATGAGAATATCCTGTCAAATGACAAAACTAAAACAATTTAGTAATGAGTTTGATACCCTTTATTCAAGGAAGAACAATCCATGGATTGGGGGAGTACAGTGCCTCACAAGCAGTGGAGCAGAGTTCCCAAGGGATTTGCAGTAAGAGCAAGCTTTATAGAGCGTTAGAATAGGCAGTGAGAAAACAGGGCATGATTGGGAACCTCCTCCATCCTATCCAGGAAGTTCAGGCTAGTGGGTCCTTATAAGGCTAGTGGGTCCTTATAAGGCTAGTGGGTCCTTATAAGGCTAGTGGGTCCTGTTTTCTAGGGTAAGGTAAGCTGGCTAAAACTGAGTTGAAGGATTGTGATTGGTGTATGTTAGGATTCCTTGATGGTGAGGTGGTTCCCCTAAGTGCAGGCTGACTTTATTTATGATGTGGGTTGGGCCACTAGGGTGGCCTCCATTATGTGGGTCCCAATATATTGATTAACTTCATCATAACTAAGCCCAAATCACCTTCCAATTAAAATGAAAAATTTAAAAGTATCTATCATCTCTCCTCCCCCAAGTCCAAGTTTTAGACTCTTTATTCCAGACAGGTGTAGTTGAGAGGACTGTGCCTCCCTTCTCCAACATAGCTCCCACTTGTAGGGCAGAAGCTCCAACCCAAACATAGGAGGTAAAGAATATTGGTCCCAGATTGCCCTTGCCCCAGACAGTTCATAGGGTGGAGGTTCCATACTAGTAAGTGTAAGCTGAGGAGATCAGGACCTACCATTCCCACCTGGCACCTCATTAATGAAGCAGGAGTGTCTTTCTGGGTAAAGCGTGTTCTCTCCCTTGTCCCAGCTCTGGTGCAGTGGTGCAGAGATTCTGCCCATGGAGAGAGGCAGGCAGTAAGAACAGACAGATTTGCAGCTCTCCCAATGGGGAATGATTTTTCTTAGAAGAGACCCTGGGGAAGATTATCATAAAGGAGGCTGGTGGGTCCATGACACTACTATAGACATGCAAAACAGTAGACCATCTAGAAGTATAATAGAGAAACCCAGAGAAAGAGATAGCAAAAAAGAGTCTTTTTTTTTGATCAGAGCAAACATTTTTTTGATTAGAGCAAATGACAAGCCCCAGAGGGAGAGCAGTACCCAAAGTTGCTACAATATATTATTTAAAATGTCCAGTTTTCAACAAGAACAACAACAAAAAAAGATGAGATGTACAAAGAAACAGGTAAGTGTGAACCATTCAGAGAAAAATATCAGGCAGTAGAAATTTGAGAAAACCAAATGTTGAATTTACCAGACTTTCAAAGTAGCTACTATAAATATGCTCAAAGAACTAAAGGAAACGACTTATGAAGAATTATAGGAATGTCTGATTGACTGTCTTATCAAATAGAGAATATCAATAAGGAGATAGAAATTTTTAAAAAGTGCAAATTCTGGAGTTGAAACAGCCAATAACTGAAATGAAAAATTCACCTCAGGGGTGCAAAAGTAGATCTGAGAATGCACAAGAAAAAATCAGTGAATTTGAATATAGATCTATAATAATCATACAAGGTGAAGAATATAGGGGGAAAAGGATTAAGAAAATGCACAGGACTTCTGAGAAATGTGATACACCATAAATGTACAACATGTGTGTAATGAGAATACCAGAAGGGGAGAAAAAAGAGAAAGGCGCAGAAAAAAATTCAAAAACTTACAGCTGAAGTTTTCCCATATTTGATTTAAAAAAAAAATTAGGCTACATATCCAAAAATTCAGCCAACTCAAATCCAAATTGGATAAACACAGAGCTCCACACCCAGATCCAGCAGAGTCAAAGTGTTTTAAGACAAAGATGAAGAGAAAATCTTGAAAGCAGAAAGAGAAAAATGACTCATCACATACACAGGGAATCCCAGTAATAGAACAGCTGACTTTCCATCAGAAACAATGGTGTCCAGAAAGCAGTGGTATGACATATCTTGAAATCCTGGAGGTGGAGAGTGGGGAACCATCAACCATTTTCCAATAATTTTTCAAAAATAAAACACATTTTTTGTAAAAGAAATATATTCTCAAATTTGAAAAAGAACTTAGAGAATTTGTTTATAGCAGACCTACCTTACAGTAAGTACTAAAGTTCTTCAGGCTGAAAGCAAGTGACACAAGACAGCACTTTGAATCTACATGAAAAAATGAGGAGCACTGGAAAAATTATTATGTAATAATTATATAAGACATTAATTTGATTACTTCTCCTTTCTTCTTTTCATTGATTTAAAAAAACAGTTCCTTAAAACAATATAATGAAATTGTGGGATCTAGAATATATAGAAATGTATTAT
Source organism: Pseudorca crassidens (assembly GCF_039906515.1). Classification (NCBI taxonomy): domain Eukaryota; kingdom Metazoa; phylum Chordata; class Mammalia; order Artiodactyla; family Delphinidae; genus Pseudorca; species Pseudorca crassidens. The sequence continues at coordinate 27,647,658 of NC_090305.1, forward strand.
ATTTAAAAATAACGCTATAAGGGAAGCATGTAGCAACAAAGCTCTAAGAGTCTATTATAAAGAAATGATACTAAAAAGTATCCACAAGAAGAAATGCAGAGAACTAGAAAGGGTAAACAGGCAATTAGTGTAATAAACTTTATAAGTATATTATTGCTCTGCTTTCTTCTATCTGCTGTTTTAAAAGATACACAGTTATGTAAAGTAATAATAAAAGTTTACATTTGAGTTCTAAACCGATATAGATGCAATGTGTATAATAACAATAGCATTAAAAAGGGAGGAGAAGCTTTGCTATATAGGAGTAAAATTTCTAAATCTCTGTGGAATTAAATTAGTATAACTATGAAGTAGTCTGATAAGTAGATGAACATTTTAAGCCCTAGAGCAACCCCTAGAAAGTAACTCAAAGAATAAATATAGTTAAAAAATCATGTAAGTAAATATAATTTTATATCAGCAAATATTCATATAGTGCAAAAGAAAGCCATAAAAGAGGAACATTTTGATGTCTTTTTATACATCGGATATATAAGAATAAAAGCAAAATGGCAGTGGTAAATCCAATGATATAAATAATATTAACTGTAAGTGGATTAAACAATCCGATTAAAAGACATTGTAAGGCTGATTAAAAAAATCAGAATCCAACTATAATGCTGTCTACAAGAGACAAAATTTAGATTCAAACACACAGATAGGATGAGAATAAAAGGATGGAAAAAAATACACCATGCAAGCAGCCATAGAAGAGTTAGGGTGCTTATAAGAGTATTAGACAAAATTAATTATCAAAAAAATGTTACTAGAGATAGAGATATTTTAAAAGAATAAAAGGATTGATTCATCTGGAAAACATTATAATTATAAACATAGATGGATTTATGAACAGAACCTCCCAATAGTCTGGGCTGCTATAACAAAATACCATAGGCTAGGTGGCTTATACACAACAGAAATTTATTTCTTACCATTCTGGAGGCTTGGAAGTCAAAGATAAAGTTGCTGGCAGATTCAGTGTGCTGAGAGCCCACTTTCTGACTCACAGATAGCTGTCTTCTCTCTGTGTCTTCACATGCTGGAAGGAAATGAGAGAGTTCTCCTTACTCTCTTTTATAAGGTCACTAATCTCATTCGTGAGAGGTCCTCCCTCATGACCTAATCATCTCCCAAAGGTCCCTCCTCCAAATACCATCATATTGGGGATTATGTTTCAATTTATAAGATTTTCGGGGAACACAAACGTTCCATCTGTAATGAATAGTATCAAATAAAATTGATTTTAAAACAAAAAATGTTACTAGAGATAGAATGCTGAGATAGATGAACTTGGAAACATTATGTTAAGTGAAAGAAGCCAGACATGAAATAACACTTATTGTATGTGGGTGTATTTATATTATATACATTTACATAATAAGCAATTATTTAGAGGCAAAAAGTAGATTGTTGGTTACCTAGAACTTGGAAAGGAGGTGTGGGGAGGAGAATGGGGAATGCTAATCAGTAGAAGGTTTTCTTTAGGGGTGATGAAAATATTCTAAACTTAGGTTGCGCTGATGGTTGCACAACTCTGTGAATAAATAAAAATAATTGAATTGTACACTTAAATGGGTGAATTGTATGGTACCTGACAACTCAATAAACTATTTTTAAAAAGTGTGGGATGACGATGGCCATGAATTTGCTGGTAACCAATGCCTTAAGTAAGACTTAATTTCAGAAAAATTGTGACGAAGACAGCTAGCCTTCTCCTCTCCTGTACATATCCTTAAGAACTTTCCAGAGGCAGCTGCTTCTCTGGTTTCTGGTTCACTCAAGACCCCTGTCAGAGTGTCTTTCCCCATAATTCACAAGAACAAGAAAAGCAATATATTTAATAAGCAAATACTATACAGCATGCATGGTGTAATTGCTTTATATATATTATCTCTAATTCAATGTTTAGTCTTATGTAAACCATAAGATATATTTATTCTCATCTCACAGATGAGGAAACTGAATACACAGTTGTGTTAAATAACTTGTCCAAGCTATAGGATAGTAGGGTCAGGTTTGGGAATCGAACTCAACACAAATATGAATGCACCGTGTTATAGAGTTTTTCTAAACGTAGTAGAATTTGATACTTCTTCCCTATCAAATCAAGCTCTTATCTTTTGTGATAATTGTTTCAATTTACTGAGCATTTACTATGTGCTGAGCACTCTTCTAAGCCATTCGCGCAGCAACCTTATGAGATGGGCATTATTATACTCTATTTTAGTAAAAAGCACACTAAGTTTCAGAGAGTTTAAGGAACTCACCCAATTGGTAAGTGATGTAATACATTTGAAATATTAGCACTATTTTCCCTTTGACTTGGCAGTGGATCATTTTTATATATATGTAACTCAAGGTACTGCGTTCTTGGAATAAACCAGAGGCAGCAATGGTGAGGTGGCAAGACTGAATCATGAAAATGGACTCTTGTCTTATCTCTGCAGCTGGTATCTTGGGCAGAACTTCTCATCAGGGCACGTGGTCCCTCTCTTTTGTGGGTGTCAGGCTCAAACGAGCAAATTACATTAAATGTCTTTGAACATGATAAAGTGCTATAAAAATGTAAGGCATTATTAATATAAACTAGGTCAGAATCAGTAAATCCATAAAGTTTTACAACACTCTGCCTGCTCATTAAGGTAGCAGTGTGGTTTCAAATCAATAATTTACAGCAGAGTGAGGCAGTGTGGGCTGGTGTGGGAGAATAGAATGTCAGGGTCTGAAAACTCAGATCTATAAGTTGCTACCAGAGTTCAGTCTAACCTCAGGCAGGTCCCTTATCCTCTGCATTTGCAAAATTATGAACGTATTACTGACCTATTTTATAGAACTTTTGTTAAGAGGCACTGATAAAAAGTGATTATAAAGCACCTTGCAAGTGGTATTGGATGTAAAACTGTTCTAGCATAGGTTATGAATTTTACTTGAACATTCATTTCAGTAGGTAGAGCTCTTTAAATTCTAAAGTTTAAACTTAAGTTTGAAAATTGATTATTGCAACTAAGACAGGCTGTGGGCTGAGTTTTAGACCTATGTTTCCACCTTTTCAGTTGCCTGTGTTGGTGGCTATGAAAGTAGTTCAGTAATAAAGGTCTTACAACTCTATATCCTGTAGTCTAAATGATCAGATATTTTATAGCATTTAAAATAATGGAGCCATGCTTCATAGTGACTCATATCTCTATAGCGGGATAAAACAAATTATTATTGCCAGTAGAACATAATTCTGGAAGAAAATGTATTTACTTATGAAACTTTTAGTGAGAGGGGGTAGTAAGTAAATTACACCTTAAAATAAGGTTTTCTGCTGACTCTGTACAATTCATATGATCTACACCTGCTAATTGTTCTGTATAAACGGTTATTATAATAATGAAAGCTACAATTTAGTGAGAACCCTGTGTATCCTGGGTGCCAGGAAACTTACTTATATTTGATCCTTAGAGGAAGCTTAAGAGGAAGATATTATTTTCCCCATTTTAATGACGAGATATCCAAGGCATATGGCAAAACACTCAGGTGATATATGAATATGGGTCTCCTATGTAAGAGTATAGACTTTGGTTTCTAAGATAAGGCAACATTTCTATCCTTTGTTAACCTCTGTGTTTCATCCGTTAACAGACTCTTCTGATGATAAGATAGATTCTACTTAATCTTGCAGTAATGATGCTCAACGCATGGTCCCTGGACCAGCAACATCAGCATCAATTGGGAACTTGTTAGAAATGCAGAGTTTCAGGCCCCACCCTGGACCTACTGAATCCGAAACTGTCTTTAATTTGCCTTCCAAGTGAATCTGCTACAAGCTAATGACTGAGAACCACTGTTATAGAAAAACTGTGGTTCCGGGCTTTCATTCATTCATTCAGTATTTCAAGCACCTACTAGATACCAAGCACACAATAGTTTGGGGAGAGTGATTTTGGTGTTCATCTGATCAATTGATTGCTGCTGGACGTAAGGGAAGATTCGAACAGGAGCCTTGGTATGATGAATTTAAAATGAGTGCTTTAAGAACCAATGGCTCACGAGGTGACATCAAGAAATAGTCCTCGATAAACACAAAGGGCAACATCCCCATCGGCAGTCATATAGCTTCCTGGCAAACGTGGTGGCTACTGGGATTGGAGGGGTTGAAATTGCAGGGAACACAGACGTTCTCATATATATGTCATACTTATAAAAGTACACTTTTAAGCCAAGAAGGAGATAACCTCATCCTAAAACTCAGAGATAAGAGGTTTCATAATATCAGTTAAATCTCTTCAGATATATTAACCAGACTAGTCTTTGTTTCCTCTTACCTCACTCCAGGACCATACAAAGCCAGAACTATTGGAAGTTTTGTCTTGGTTTGGGTAGCACTTAGTATATGTGAAAACTGAGATTAGTATCATGTTCTTCATAGGGTTGTCAAGGTCAGATAGCAAAAGGCCTGGCTTATGAAGTTGCAGCTGCTGGCTACCTGCTGATACTGATTTTCCTTACTTTTTTTTTTTTTTTTTAACAGTGGGATTCCTGAGGTTAGAGGAGCACAGGGTCACCTGGCATAAGACTATCTTACGTGGTCTCTCTTGTGGTAGATATAACCATGTTGATGAGTTCTGGACATAAATTGTGCCACTTGTGGCCATAGCACTGAAAGAAAGGAATGAGCCCGCATTCCTCTTGCCCTTTCTCCTCCCACAGCTAGAAGATGACAAAACAGCTGCAGATATTTTAGCCCTAGAAGCTGAGATGACTGCCCCTTCATTGGACTGTTCAGTGAGAGAAGCATGAATTCCCGTGTTGTTTAAGCCACTATATTTTAAAATCTTGTTGCAACAATTTAGGCTGTACCATAATTCGGCATCACCTGGAGATCTTGTTAATATGTAGGTTGCAGTTCAGTATGTCTGGGATGGGGCCCAAGGTTATGCATTTCTAACAAGTTCTTAAGTGATGCTGATGTTGCTGGTCTACGTACGGACCGCGCCTGGAGCAACACTACCCTGTATAATGCAGTTGGCATTTAATAAAGACTATTCAATTATTCCTGTCTTGCTGTCTTAGTTTAGGCTGCCATAATAAAATAGTAGAGACAGGGTGGCCTTTAAACAACAGAAATGTGTTTCTCACAGTTGTGGAGGCTGGAAGTCCCAGATAAGCGTTTCAGCAAGGTCCGATTCTGCGGAAGGTCCATTTCTAGGTTGCAGATTGCCAACTTCTAATTGTATTCTCACATGATGGATAAAAATGAGAGCTAGCTCTCTGGCCTCTTCTCATAAAAGCACTAATCTCATTCAGGAGGGCTCCACCCTCATGACCTAATTATCCCCTAATGGCCCCACTTCCATCCTATGGGGATTAGATTTCAACATACGAATTTAGGGAAGAACAAACATTTCGTCCATAACCACTCTTTTTTCTGAGCCCTTATCAGGTAAGTGGCTCTTCAACCTTTCAATTAAATGTTACTGAGTGGTCCTCATAGTGTAAAGGAGTAAGCCAAGAAAGGTGTGTGTAGCTGTGTCCTGAATATCTATAACTAGTTAGTGTTCTGTCCTAGTAAACACAGATTGGCCGATGGAGTCATATCTATTACATATCAATAACTTATTTATTATGTAACAACTTTTTATTATATTATAGTTTTTAACAATCCCTCTGCTTCATGATAACGTGAACTAAAACTTTGGTCAGTCAGAGCTCAGATGTGGACTTGAGGTCAAAGGAGGTGCTGGGATCATCGCTTGCTCCCCCAACCCCTGAGAACAGCTCACAGTGTGTGTTTTGCTGGTGCTTAGTGCTGGGTCCCTGGCATTATGATCATATGTGGGAAAGCACAACAGGTGGTCTTACTGGGCCCCTCCCAAAGAAGAAGCATTTCTCTACTCTTCCTCATGCCTCCCTCCTACCCTGCCATGTGGCTTGGCTAGAATTAATTCTTGAGTGGGAATGAAGAGCAAATTTATCTTCATTTTAATTCCTATGCATACATTCTTTTTAATGGTAGTGGCAATAGACTTCTTAAAAAATCACTAGTTTTCAATCTGCAGACAAAGAAGGGAGGGAGCAGGAAGCACTTATTTATTTTTTTAAACATCTTTATTGGAGTATAATTGCTTTACAATGGTGTGTTAGTTTCTGCTTTATAACAAAATGAATCAGCTATACGTATCCATATATCCCCATATCCCCTCCCTCTTGAGCCTCCCTCCCACCCTCCCTATCCCACCCCTCTAGGTGGTCACAAAGCACCGAGCTGATCTCCCTGTGCTATGCGGCTGCTTCCCACTAGCTATCTATTTTACATTTGGTAGTGTATATGTGTCCATGCCACTCTCTCACTTCGTCCCAGCTTACCCGTCCCAATTCCCCGTGTCCTCAAGTCCATTCTCTACGTCTGCGTCTTTATTCCTGTCCTGCCCCTAGGTTCAGGGAGTTCTTATTTTCCTCACACCCGGTTACATCTGCATTCTGTGCAATTTCTCATAGGCAAAATGGATATTGGTGTCTAAGTAGTTATAATTCCAGGGGCACTTGAAAGCTCTTCTCTTAAAAAATGTCCCCATTTACACAAGGATGCTTAAATGCCAAAGAATGGCTTTCTTTTTTTGGATAAGTGTATTTGACCTCAAGATCACAGTATTTAAAGATTCATGTATAGGATTCAGTACAGGTGGGAATTCATTAAAATTACTTGCAATACTTTATATTTCAGTGTAAGCAGTCATTTCTCTAAAGACAAAACCTTTAGCTTTCATTAAATTCCCAAAGGTATTCATGGTTCAAGAAACTTTTAAGAAGCAGAAGCAATGCTTCTACCTAAGTTGTTAAGATGTTATCCATCTACATATTAGTAGGAATTAATTTAAGATAATTTCTGGACAATAACTTTTTTTTAACATCTTTATTGGAGTATAAATGCTTTACAGTGTTGTGTTAGTTTCTGCTTTATAACAAAGTGAATCAGCTATATGCATACGTATATCCCCTCTCCTTATCCCACACCTCTAGGTGGTTGCAAAGCACTGAGCTGATCTCCCTGTGCCATACAGCTGCTTCCCACTAGCTATCTGTTTTACATTCGGTAGCGTATATATGCCAGTGCTACTCTCTTACTTTGTCCTGACTTACCCTTCCCCGTCCCCGTGTCCTCAAGTCCATTCTCTATGTCTGTGTCTTTATTCCTGTCCTGCCCCTAGGTTCATGAGAACCAATTTATTTTAGATTCCATATATATGTGTTAGCATACAGTATTTGTTTTTCTCTTTCTGACTTACTTCACTCTGTATGACAGACTCTGGGTCCATCCACCTCACTACAAATAACTCAATTTTGTTTCTTTTTATGGCTGAGTAATATTCCATTGTATATATGTGCCACATCTTCTTTATCCATTCATCTGTTGATGGACACTTAGGTTGCTTCCAAGTCCTGGCTATTGTAAATAGAGCTGCAGTGAACATTGTGGTACATGACTCTTTCTGAATTATGGTTTTCTCAGGGTATATGCCCAGTAGTGGGATTGCTGGGTCATATGGTAGTTCTATTTTTAATTTTTTAAGGAACCTCCATATTGTTCTCCATAGTGACTGTACCAATTTACATTCCCATCAGCAGTGCAAGAGGGTTCCCTTTTCTCCACACCCTCTCCAGCATTTATTGTTTGGACAATAACTTTTTTTTTTTTTTTTGGTGGTACACGGGTCTCTCACCATCGTGACCCCTCCCGTTGCGGAGCACAGGCTCCGGACGCGCAGGCTCAGCAGCCATGGCTCACGGGCCCAGCCGCTCTGCGGCATGTGGGATCTTCCCGGACCGGGGCACGAACCCGTGTCCTCTGCATCGGCAGGTGGACTCTCAACCACTGCGCCACCAGGGAAGCCCTGGACAATAACTTTTGATGAGAAGAGAGTATTAGAATTCTACTTCATTTGGAAAATGACAGGGAAAAATGTGTTAAGGAAGAAAAAGATTGAAGTTTCAGTTTTACAATTTTGCCCATGAATGGAGGAGGAAAAAAACAGAGTACCCTCTATTTCAGACACTTATTCCTTTAACCTAAACAATTATAATAATTTTCTTAGTATGTCTCCCCCTACAGACTTGATTTTCTTCGATTCATGCTGTACACCCAAAAATACCACTTTGGAATTTTTCTTAAAACACTTTTATTATTTTATCATTCTGCTCAAAAATTTTTCTACCACCCTTTTAGCTGCTAAATAAAATCCAATCAACTAAGCCTAGAATTCAGGATTCTCTATGATTGTGACCAAGCAACTGTTTTAGCTATTGGTCCTACTACCAACAGACATCTTAAGTTTTAAATAAACCGGAACACTTGCCATTTCCCAAACTGCCTGTTTTGCAGTTTCTGTATCTTTGCCAATATGAGAATTCTTTCATGAAATGATGTCTTTTCATCCTTACTTTGTAAGTCCTGACTGTTCTTCTAGATTAAGGTTGTCCAAAGAACCTTCTCTGATGTGCTAGCTTGTTGTGTTGGTCAAGCTGGGTGTACGTTTTCTATGATCCCCTTCCCTGTGGAGCTCCAGGTGAAATTTGGCCAAAGGAATTAGTAAGTTTTGAGAGTTGGAAGTGAAGCAGCAGCCATCACCCTTTGAAAGTCTTTGCCATCAGAAAAAATAATAGATGCAGAATTTTCAGGGGTGGGGGGAGAGGGAGAGGATAGCCAGCCACCTGATGGCAGGTTGATTACTTTGAACTACTTCCATGAGGGAGGGTTGGTGCTTTGATCTTACTGGAACAGATCTTTCTCTGGATTTGTATTTGTCATCCCTGACCACAAGGCTTCTGCCAAAAGCACTATCCATGCACGGACAGAATTTACTCATTCACTGTCATAGAATTCCACACAACATTGCTTCTGACCAAGAACTGATTTTACAGTCAGTGAAGTACAGCAGTGGACTCATGCTCATGGAATCTGCTGGCCGTGGTAACATGTTCCCCAACACTATGAAGGAGCTGGATTTATAAAACAATGGAATAGCTCTTATTAAGGCTTGGTTACGGCACCAGCTGGATGGCAACATCTTGGACACGAGGGGAAATGTCTTTCAGAATGTAGTATGGACTCTGAATCAGCCACCAATATGCGGTACTCTTTCTCCCATAGGTAGGAATCATGGCTCCAAGACGTAAGAGCAGAAATGGGAATGACCCCTTCACTGTTATATCTAATTACCCACTAGTATAGTTTTTACTTCCTGTCCCTATAACCTTGGGCTCTCATTGTTTAGGGGTCTTAAATTCTAAGAGATGACATAGCTATAGTTTTATTAAATTAGAAGCTAAGACTACTACCTGACCTCATGGTAGTGGCTCAGTATTCAAAGAAAGGGGTTACTTTACTGAATGGGGTAATTTGTTGACCTGTCAAGGGGAAATCAGGTTGCTAGTACACAATGGGGCAGAATTGCAGATGTTTCCCTAGGGCACTTCTTAATACTTCCATGTTCTGTGACAAAAAGTAATGCATAAATATAGTATCATAATACAGGCTGGAGTGCTAATGGCACAGGAATGAACGTTGGGATCATTCCACTTGTCAACGAACTATGACCTTCTGGCATGGTCAGAACAGGGTGAAACAAGTGAGGCACCCGCCTGAGGCATGAAATTTAAGGGAGCAACAAAAAATTCAGGAATCCAGGTAAACTGTATTTTAATCCAATGTTTTAAAAAATCAAAATTAGTGCACAAAGTTCATGAAGAAAAAAATAAAAAATTTAAATAAAGACAAGATATGACCCTGCACCTGTATAACTTACCTCATTTATATCACCCTAGCCTCAACCCCGTCGTTTCCTGTCTCAGGCCAAGTTGTGTTGGGTTGTTCCATTGCCAACTTGGCTAAGCTGGGAATTATGCTTCCTAAATCCCCTTCCCTGTAGGATTTTAGGTTAGAGTTGACCAAAGGAGGGACTTGCTCAAGATGTGGGAGACAGAAGTAAAGCATAGGTCGTTATTCCCAGAACATCTTTGCTCTCAGTTGGACAGATGTCGTTATTCCCAGAACGTCTTTGCTCTCAGTTGGACAGATGAAGAGGTACCTGGTGGCTTGCAGCTTGTCTCTCCTCACTCTGCAAACAGCTCTTCTTCCCATTGGCAGGCCCGGTCCAATATCAGACACTCAACTTCAGACCAACAGGGAAGAGCTACTCAGAAGCAAGCACTTCCCGTAGACCAAACACTCAGTGACTCCTCTCTCAAAAGGGGCACAGAGTCTTAGAAGGGCAGGCTTGTGCCTCTTTTTCTGAAATTCTAACTCCACCTTTTTTTCCCAGCAACACCCGCAATGACATAAGGTCAAATTATATTAATCATTCCCTTATTCCTTTGCATTGATAGTGACTCTGCTTCCCTATTTGAACCCTGACAGATCCATGTGCTTCTCTGAGTCAGAAATGCTGCAGGTCCAAAGTTTATCACCTGAAAAACTTGAAGCCAGATGTGTTTTGGAATTTAGATTAGTTTTCCTTTTAGAAAGAAAGTATGGTGCATATGCTGTGTAATATTTAACAGCTCTACAGTGGGATCTAGGATGATATCTCCAATTCAGACACAGTCATATTTCTGTAGTGGAATAAGTGGGAGAAATAAAGAGTATAAATAGCCTTATATCATTTCAGGGCAGTTTTCGTTGCTGAATTAATTATGCAAAAGGTATGACTCTTAGAGCTTTTTGGATTTCCAAATTGCAGGAAAGGTGTTATGCACATGTATCTGGCACATAATAAACCCAATAAATTTTATCATTAGAGTCCATCCTCTCATTTCTCATTACATTTTGTAGTACTTATTTTTTTATATAGTGGTATATTATGACTTGTTCATATATCTATTATTATCATTATTATTATCATTATTATCAATATCTATCATTATTATGACTTGTTCATATTTTACATCTTCTGCTGAACATCAGGCCTCTTGAATAATGATGATAAGTCCCGTAATTTAGAAGAGTCATCTGTGATAGTTGCTTTACAGGGTTTCTGTCTTAGGCAAAGCAGCAAAATGTAGCCCTATAGTGTGTGAACATGAAAACAGCCAGCGATTAAATAAAGGACCTGTCATTTAGTAGTTATGTAACAATGTGCAAATTAATTCACCTCTCCATGTCTCAGTTTCCTTATCTGTAAAATTGGGATGCTAGTAGCTTCTCTAAAGTGTTACTGCAGATCATCTTACCTATATAGCGATTACAAAGCATTTAGCATCTGCATATAGTAAGTATCAATACTTAGTAAGTCAAAGCTATGATTATTATTTCACTGCATCATGGCAATGACTTTGAACTACCCCACCCCCTACCCTCATCTAATGGAGTGCCTACTTTATGGAGCATACTGAAAACATTCATGTTGCAAGAATAAATAGTTAAATGAATGGAGATATTATCAGGAAGATACCCATTTATGTAACGATATTTGGAGAAGAATTCTCCTTTGGGGTGTGAAGATCTAAGGTAGGGAAACTCATAAATATTACATGAAATACTCTAGATGGGTCCCAGTCTCTTGGGTATTCCTAAGGGTTTGGAAAACAATCGAAGAGAAAGAATCTCAGATTGTACCAATTGAAAGCAAACTCAAATAGACAATCAGGAGAGTGAGACGCTGCCTACCCAGGCCACTGTCTCTTTAGGCAGCAAGGTTAACTAATTAGAAGGGAGAATCCCTGAGCTAAGTAGATCTGGTTGCACAGAAATTCCTAGACAAATGTGCTTGAATCTAGTTGAACAAAATCTGAATGTGCTCTTTTTTTGTTTCCTCCCGCTTTGAGTAGTCTACAGCAGAGACTATTTGATGTCAGAATTCAGCTATTATGTCTCTCACCTTTTGCTGCTGTAATCAAGGTAATATAGGGAATGTTTTGGTGACTTTGACTATCCTGTTTAATAGCTAATAATACTTTCTTGGTCATAGCATTAATGCTAGTCTTTTTTTCCCCAAGGCTGTGGAAACTGTATTAGCTTCTGAGATCACAATTGCTATAAGAATCTGATGTTATTACTTTTCATTATATCTTAGAGACACCAGTGAGATTTCAACTGGCCTGTTTTTCACTTTGTTTTTACTTTTGTTTTTGGTGCAAATTATTATGCCTATGATTTTTAGGTGTACTTACTTATAAAATATAATTTTCACTATTGTATTTTGCTGTCAGTTTTACTTGTAACCAATCATTTTCCCCCCCAGTATATCTACTGGACTTCACATCTCTCAAAGGAAAGGTGAACATTTGGGATTGAGACATGTGATTGTAAATTATTGCGTCAGTTACCACTTGGCTAGTATTTCCTGATCTAACCATATTCAAAGGAAAAAAAAGATCAGTATTTCTTGGAAACCATCTATCCAATTACTATGTAACAACTCATGCATAATAGTTTTTCCTGTACAGATTTTAACATTTTTGCTGGAAATTTGATTATTCTTTAGAATTTCTTCTCTCTTCTAGGGTCAGAGGAATAAACTCATGTCTGTGCCCTTTCAACAAAAGTTCTTGCCCATGAGTAAAGTAACTGGCTTCCGGCAAAGGGGAGATATATATCCCTTTTGGAGTAAGCATAGACCCTAAGTGACACTGAGTGTGACCAACGCTATTGCAGTTGGTCACTCTGAAATGTCCTAGCAGAGTTGCAGTGTCCTTGCGTTGTTACTTACGTATCTAGACTTCCCATTCATGGGGCACTGGCTTGGTACATATTCAGAGTTGAATTGGACAGGAATTTCAGCCACTCATTTTTTCTTTTTTTTCTTTTTCAATGTCCCCTAGGCACTATCCAGAGGAAATTGTTTAAAAGTGGGCTCAATTGTTCTTTTTTAACATCTTTATTGGAGTATAATTGCTTTACAAAATTGTGTTAGTTTCTGCTGTATAACAAAGTGAATCAGCTATATGTATACATATATCCCCATATCTCCTTCCTCTTGCCTTTCGCTCCCACCCTCCCTATCCCACCCCTCTAGGTGGTCACAAAGCACCAAGCTGATCTCCCTGTGCTATGCGGCTGCTTCCCACTAGCTATCTATTTTACATTTGGTAGTGTATATATGTCCATGCTACTCTCTCACTTAGTCCCAGCTTACCCTTCCCCCTCCCTGTATCCTCAAGTCCATGCTCTACATCTACATCTTTATTCCTGTCCTGCCCCTAGGTTCATCAGAACCTTTTTTTTTTTTTTAGATTCGATATATATGTATTAGCATACAGTATTTGTTTTTCTCTTTCTGACTTACTTCACTCTGTATGACAGACTCTAGGTCCATCCACCTCACTACAAATAGTTCAATTTCATTTCTTTTTATGGCTGAGTAATATTCCACTATATATATATGTGCCACATCTTCTTTATCCATTCATCTGTCAATGGACACTTAGGTTGCTTCTATGTCCTGGCTATTGTAAATAGTGCTGCAATGAGCATTGTGGTACATGACTCTTTTTGAATTATGGTTTTCTCAGGGTATATGCCCAGTAGTGGGATTGCTGGGTCATATGGTAGTTCTATTTTTAGTTTTTTAAGGAACCTCCATACTGTTGTCCATAGTGGCTGTATCAATTTACATTCCCACCAACAGTGCAGGAGGGTTCCCTTTTCTCCACACTCTCTCCAGCATTTATTGTTGTGTGGATTTTTTGATGATGGCCATTCTGACTGGTGTGAGGTGATACCTCATTGTAGTTTTGATGTGCATTTCTCTAATGATTAGTGATGTTGAGCATCCTTTCATGTGTTTGTTGGCAATCTGTATATCTTCTTTGGAGAAATGTCTATTTAGATCTTCTGTCCATTTTTGAATTGGGTTGTTTGTTTTTTTGATATTGAGTTGCATGAGCTGCTTATATATTTTGGAAATTAATCCTTTGTCAGTTGCTTCATTTGCAAATATTTTCTCCCATTCTGAAGGTTGTCTTTTCATCTTGTTTATGGTTTCTTCTTCTGTACAAAAGCTTTTAAGTTTCTTTAGGTCCCATTAAAAGTGGGTTCAGGGCTTCCTTGGTGGTGCAGTGGTTGAGAGTCTGCCTGCCGATGCAGGGGACACGGGATCGTGCCCTGGTCTGGGAAGATCCCACACGCCACGGAGCGGCTGGGCCCGTGAGCCATGGCCGCTGAGTCTGCACGTCCGGAGCCTGTGCTCCGCAACGGGAGAGGCCACAACAGTGAGAGGCCCACGTACCGAAAAAGAAAAAAAAAAGTGGGCTCAAATTTAATTGATTGTTTCATGCATGCTAGCAATTTATGTGAAATAATATTTGGCTAAATATCTCAGGTAGGCCATATGTTAGATGCCCAGAACTTACTAATAGGTTGTTTGGTCATGGATGTTGGAAAGTTCAGAGATTTTAATCACTAGGTAATATATGTGTGTTTCCTACACACACACACACACACACACACACACACACACATAATTAAATCATATTAATGATGTATTATGTAGAAAATAAAAATAAAGTAGTCAGTTTTCAGATAATTCTGAGTTTCACCAATAAATGAAGTAGAAATGTTCTTATTTAATTTTATGAAATTTATACTTACATTTACTTTGAGATAAGGAGTGTCCTAGAAAGAAGTCTTTTCAGTGGAGTAGAGGATTGAATTCCTAAATTACCTCTGACTTGTTGGGGATATTGTTTAATATATGAAGGTTAGTTTCCTGAATTGTAATATATATGCATCTGTATCTATCTATCTGTCTATCTAGATTAGGCAAAATGATTCTTCAGATCTGTTGTATCTTATTTGTTCAACAAGTGTTACTGAGCACCTTCAATAGGATGAGTGTGGAGGTCCATGATGAGTCAGGGAGGTCCATGGTGAATTTATGGTACTCAGTGAATTTATGGTCTAATACTGGCATAAATATGTTGCATCAAGTGCACGTTTCTACTCCAAATGCCATATTAAGAAGGCTTCTAAAATAGAGTCCAGAGTCAGGAAAAAAAATTCTGTGGTAAATTAGCAATACCAGCCAAAACTGAACATAGAAATGGGAGTGGCAGCAGGCATGACTTACACCTGCTGTTCTTCATCTAATCTCTAAGACTATATGCCCTCATTTCTAAAGATTGGCAAGCAATTCCCCATCATACTGGATTGAGAGAAATAGAACAAACATGCTGGAAAAGCAAGACTTTTCTTATAATAATAGCCAAGTATATCAGCTATTGATAAACATATGTTAGCATTTACCTATTCATTCTGTTGGAGATAACTAAATAACTCTTAAGTGTTTTGCCCTCCAGGCTTACATTAAAAGTTAATTATCACCACGTGGGACAGGCCTCCTGAGGCCATCACAGCCTTGAACTAGTATCAGCAAAACGTGCATCTTACATTAGCCCCTGAGTTGCTAACCTCTCACAATAGAATGCGTTCTCCTTGAGTGAATGATTACAGGTTAAAAACCACACCACTTTCTGTCTGAGTATTAAGTTGAAGAAGGACAACTTTTATCGGAAGAATAAAATCAAAGGACAAGGGCACCATAAGAGAAATCTGGCATCAGATATAAGTGTAGGGCTGTCATTAGCTACACCCTGTTACCCAGAATTTATTCTGTGTGAGTGTGTGTGTGTGTGTGTGTGTGTGTGTGTCTGTCTGTCTGTCTGTCTCTACCTCTCTCATGTTTCTTCATCTTGGCTCTTTGTGGAAATTGCCATGGACATTTGGGAGTAATATGGTCTAATAGTAGCCAGCAGGAGCAAAGATAGTTTAAGGGTAAATGCAGTAAAGTATGTTTTAATCAGTCCTGGATCACTCTTGCCCCTAAATCCCTCTTTGACTGGTTTGCAAAAGACCCTCATTTTTTTTTCCATCAAATATTAATTTCTCAATCCATTAAATAGAAGCAGGCTACACGGACCAATAGTGAGTGTTTTTCAAGACCAATCCTAGTTTGTGCATTTGAGGTCAAAAATTAACTTTAAAACAGGAAAGACTAAAGTTTGGATTTCTTTGGAGAGCACCAGAACCACAACGTTTCATACACTATTATTGTACTTATAGGTTGGTCTCATATGTTGGTCTCTATTTAGGTTTCAGGTTATTTTTTCACTTATTTAGGGTTTTTTTTCCCAACTGGACTGTAAATTCCTTGAAGGCAGGAACTTTTTCTTTACAGTTCTATAGTAGCGTCCAGTGCAGTGCCTTAGATTTGGAATATTGCAGAGAATGTGAGTGTCTGGTAATCCTTGGAAATTCATCCATTAATCTGGACCTTTATGGACTGTACAATTTCTCTTATCAGAGTCTGTGTTTTCCTACACTGCCTACTGATTGATATGTTTTGAGACATCAGTGTCTTCTTTGTATCTATAGGCCAATGATTATAATCATTTTAAAAAAACAACTACTGAAATGCATTTATAAAAAGGTTATCTTTGTTATGGAACTAAAAATGATGTCTACCTGGTTTGAAAATATTAGTAATAGTCTTCAGCTAGTGACGAAAGTCTTCAGACTGAACTTTAATACTAAGCAGGCTGAATTTGTATGCTCATGTACCAATGAAGCAGAATAATATGGCATGTCCTCATAGCTAAGGAGAATCGGATCTAATTACCATCACTTCCACCCTATAAAAATATGTAATTTTCATATCCCTATTTTCAGCTTTTTTGAATTTACTTAAGTCTTTATTAGCATTTTACATTTAATGAAGGCATTTGTTCAATGACAATTGTTAAGGCTATACAAACATTGTAAAAATGGTTCAGTACCTTTTGCATTAAATTTTATATGAGTTGGGATCAAGGACCATACCTGCTCAGCTCACCAAGTTCATTATCAAGTGCATGGAGAGCCTTGATACATGCTTTGGATGAAAAAGAAGATGCTGCATCACCCAAAATGAGGGAAGGGGACTATTAGGGAATTTTAAAGGGAGACATTGAGTAATTATGGTGGGGAAAAGTGGTAATATTGCTATATATGCAGGGGGAAAATGAGATATGAGGAGACAAAAAGGATAAGAAAATAGCTCACACAAGGAATTGAATTGGACCAGTAAAACATCTGAAAATCTACTCCTCGCATCAATGTCAAAAAATATGAAGTGAACAGGTGATTTGAGCATGCTGCTGACAGCCATCCTCACACCCTCTTGGTCTATAAAATCCTTCTTTAGCTTCCTTGAACAAAGACACCACAGTGGGCTACACAAGATGTAGCAAAGGAAAGGAAAGCTCTTCCATCTCCTCAGCATGCATTAGTCATTCTTCTTCCTCTGAGTCTGTGTCTTAATTGCTTTGCCTGTCTTATTAGATTGGAAACCCACTGGGTTGGGACCATCACTACTAAGGTGTGCAGCACGGAGCTTGGCAGGTGATCAGCACTCAATAAATGTCTATTGCTACCATAAACCAATGTATAAATTTCAGAAATAGGCATAATAATGGACCTGACAGATTAATGCCCAGGGCTATTTTTGTACAGCAGCATGGGCTAGCCAAATCAAAATCAGACATCTCAGATTCAATTCTTCTCAGTTTTGCATGTAATTCTCAGCCTCTCACATTTTTGTCCTGTGACAGACAGGAAGAAATGAGTCAACTTTTCAACATAACTGGATTAAAAAGCATCTCTCTCTCTCTTTTTTTTTTTTGTCTGTTTCTCAAATGCTATTGACCCATTATGTAGATGGCATTGCTTTTTTAAAATTATTGATAGGGTGGTTTCAAATGCTGCAGGAGACGTGATGCATCGTATTTATACTCAACACTTCAAGTCCTCTTCTTTGTGGGAGATTTTCTCTAGCAGCAAGAAATTATCTACTTTAGACTTAAATGCTTCCTCTGAGGTAACTAAGGAAGAGCTTTATCAGTTTTTCTATTTGGGTAACAAAATTAACATGTGGAGAAACTGAGGGACTTAAGCAAGATCCCCCAGAGAAGCAGTAGTGAAGCCCTAGGTAGAATTCCCCTGAAATAAGAGCTCTTCACAGGTACAGGGTTGTTTCTGGGAGTCATTGAAGCTTTGTGCAGTCATCATAAAATACAATAAGCTTCACATTCCATTTTCTTTCTTATATGAAACGTCAGCTTTGTCAACCTGTTAAAAGAAGATTTTTTTTCCCAATCTTTACAAAGCTTCCTGTAGGTACAGTCTGCTATTAGTTTCCTTTTTTTAGTTAGACATTTTTATATTTCTTTTCTTGGTTTATGTGTGAAAAGTCACCCAAATTAGATCGCCCAAATATATAACATGATCATTAAATTGTCTGAAAATTTCAATAAATTCTTTAATAACTCTAATTTTTTCTGTGACAGGAGGATTATAAATTTTAAAAAAATCAACTAAATAATCTGTTTTCAGACCCAGTCTTTTTGAATATGAGTTCAAGGATAAAGACAGAGCTGGCCCTATGACCAACCAGGGTTAATGAGAGGAAACTGGATATTGAGAGTATGGAATGAATGCAAAATTTGATCCTGTGCCTACAGAAAAGGAAGAATCTAGGGTTCAGATTTACACTACATAAATCAAGAGGGCTAAAAGAGGCAATTGTTTATGTAATTCAAGGACAAAAATGCCTTTGTATCTATCATTAAGATATTTCAGGTGTTTCCAGATATTACCAGCAAATATATGCATTCATACAGAACTATCCACAAGGCACTTGAAACCCTTGGGTGGAATGAAAAGGCAAAGGAAATATTTTCATGTAAATATTACTTTCCTAAATATATTTACATGAAAGTAAATGGAGAAAATTTTGATTAATCAATTAACTTTTTCAAAAATATTTTGAGTGCTGTAAACTAGACATTATGTATTTTTTCTTATTCCTTCTAGCCTCCCTTCCCCCAAAATAGATTTATGGTTGCTCCGTGTCTTTTGTTTGAAATAGAGATGGATAATAAACAAAGTCTATAAAGGAAATGTGACAGCTGCACAGAGGAAAAAAAAAAAAACGTGTCCAAAAAGATTCTGAAGTTTATGAGCTTGGGTGACTGCGAGAAAGGTGGTACCATTTATAGAAGTAGCCAAGTGCCAAGTCAGGAGAATAAATAATTTGTGAAGGGGTACTTAATGACTTTAGTTTTGACTATGATGTGAATATGAAACCATCATAGAACATTCAGACAGAGGTTACCTGCCATGTGTAGAATAGAACCAGAATTTGAAGCAATTTGAACTAATTAGTCCTGAATGCCTAAATTGAGTCATTATCTGCCAAAATATGTTAATTTAATTCAATATTTGTCTATTTTGTTTTGTCTATATAACCGTACTAGATAAAAAATAGAAGTCAAAGTGCTCAATACATCTGGAAGAAAGAAAGAGGACTTTTTCCTTCTAGAGGAAAAATTGAAAGTGCTTCTTTATGTGTGTTTGGTTTTTTTGTTGTTGTTACTTCAAAATTTTTTGGCCGTGCCATGTGGCATGTGAGATCTTAGTTCCCCGACCAGGGATCTAACCTGCACCCCCTGCAGGAGCTGGAATCTTAACCACTGGACCGCCAGGGAAGTCCTCTATGTGTATTTGATTAGCTGACATTCCACTCTGCTCTCAGATCTGGAGTATCTTTTCCCCCAAGATAGGCTAAAGCAGGAGAAATATTTAAAAAAAAATTAGAGACATATCTATTTTTGAAATTATATTTATTTATAATGTTTCTGAAGTTGGTAAAATCCATGCAGGGCCTTATTTGAAGTTTTAGAAGCCCTGTGTTCATAAAAGAATGATTAAATCTTTGTCATTTGGCTTGCTAAAAGAGGTACTAAGCATGAGGAAAACCAAACCAAACCAAACAACCCTGCAAAATGTTTAGACCATGGTGCTACCATATTTTCAGCATCTTCTTCCATTGCCTCTGACTAATTTCCCATCACGAATATCCTGTTTCTACTCTTTCCAGCCCTTATTCAGGCATCTCTGGGCCTAAGGAATCATGGGTCAGTTGGCATGACTTGGAGGTTATGAGACACATGGATACCTAATGAGAGGTACAATTTTGTCCTTTGTTCATTCAGATTTTTGCTTCATCCGATTTGATTAGAGAGGTTTTCACCTACCCCTAAGGCTCACTTTCTACAAAGGCTTTATGGACTTTCCAAGATCAGAAGTCTTAACCTAAGAGCATCTTTCAATGAGAGTGTACAACATATAGTTCACAAGCTGTGCTGGAATCAGAAACACTTGCGTTCTCATTCCAAATTATGTCACCCATTAACTATGTGGCTTAAACAAATCGCTCAGCCCTTTATAAACTTCAGTGACCTCCTATCTAAAATCAAGATAACAAAGGTACCATATGGTTTGTTATGGGCAGTAAATGAGATGTGCAGAAACTACATGGTTGCACATAATACACGGCCTATACATAGGGTGTTTCACTGTTGTAACTAACCTCTTCTGTGTAAGCAAAATATAAAGCCAAATTAGAAAACTGGCACAAAAGAGGTCAGGTAACAAGAAGAAGAGAAGTAAAGGGTGGGAAATACAATGATTCTTTCAGTAGTAAGTAGTAAGTCAGAGTTCCTGCATGAAATTATTTCTTGCTTTCATCACTCTTTTCTACTTTGCTGATCAGGTTCTGGTTCTGTCAATAGCTGAACTCCCTGCCCCTTTTGTTGCCTGTGACCTTCAACAGGTCATTTTAGACACATTTTCATTTTTGAAATTATGTAAATTAACCCAATGTTGTTTCTGGAATTTGAATTGGTGTATCTTGTTCTCTTTGTAATCTTTCCAAGATTCAGTTTTGAGATTATCTGCTGCTCCATAACCCCAGCAGACTCTCTGTGGTCTACACTGAGTTTAAAAGATCCTCCAGCCTCTTTATTTTGGGCATCCCTCTGCTCTCCCCCAGCTGCTTCCACGTATTCTGTAGTCCGGGCATACCATTACATCGTGATGTTTTTACCTTAGATCTTTGTCTGTGGTTCTTCTTGATCAATCCAGTTATTTCTTGGGTTTGTCAAAAATTCTACTTTTCTGCTAATGCCTTACCTAATCCAATAAAATGAAATAAATTGCTACTCCTCACTTTGTATCACCACTGTGCCTTCTACGGAACACTATTATTGCATTAATCATATCATATTGCAATTCTGTGTCAGTTTACTCATTTACTAAGTTATGACCTGCTTGAAGAACCTTAGCTGCAGGGTCAAGAAGAAAAGAATGTTAAGCAAAACATGTCCACAAATCAACTGATATCTGCTTACTATTTTAAAATTAATTTTTTCAGAAGTATAGACCATTATTTGCAGTGAAAATAATGTCTAACGAGATGTCCTTTAGCCATCCCTGTTATGACCAAATAACATTAGCTAACAGAGATTGAGCATTTAGTATCTTCCAAGTACTTGGTCAGGGTTTATATTTTCATTTAATCCTCTCAACAAACCTTCAGTGTGGCTACCATGTTTATTCCCATTGAATAGTAGTGGAAGCACACAGAGTTTAACTTGCTGAAAGTCACACACGCAGTTAGTAATTGATGGAGCTAAGATCTAAACGTAGAAAATCTGTTGATGAAGACTGTACTCTTCTTAACTACTGTGTTACATTATCACTAAGGCAAACCAGTCTGTAGTAACCCAAATAAGGAGCACTCTGAACAGCTTTGTAGCCAGTTACCATTAACAGCACACTTTTTCCTCCCCTAACACAACCAGGAAATCCCTCCCCATATTTTATAGATTATCATCTCCCACATTCTTAAATATGTTTATCCGGGAAAGGAGACTCCCAGAATATAAGCTGTGTGTTTTGCAAATGCAAATTGTCCAGTATTCTAGCCAACATTCTTTAAATTATTTTCTTCAGTGTTTGATGCTGTCTTCAAAAATTAGCACAGAAAATATGATTATATTCATTGCCACCAGCTAAAAAGTATTGGACTTCTACAGCGAAGCTTGAGGGATTTTGTAGGTTTTCTTTTTTCCATTAATATTTAAGCTTAAGTTAAGGCAAACAAAACTGAATACATAACAAATAACCATCAAGGTTATTCTTTATGGGTCAAACATAATGAGTCTCAATTATTAAAATTCACTGCAACTCAAGGCAGTGATTTTTATGATGAATATTTTGTAAGTTCTTCCTCAAACTTGCTGGTTTTCCAGTTTTAATAAACTAAACTTGGGATATTATCCAGCCATTGGGTAGAGTTGGACTTTAGCTTTTATTTTTCTTAAAGGTCTCTAATCCCCTATGTTAATAGTAAATAACCTTTAGGCTGTACTATGCTCATTTGTGTGTCAAATTGAGTTGGAAGCAGCAAGTCCTGAGATTTAAGGAGTGTGGTCAGAGTCTCTGACCCCAAGGGGGAAGACCAAGGACCCTTGGGACCACTTGACCCCAATCTAGGTTGAACTAAAATGTTACCTGTTCCTAGGCTGTCCCAAATCCCCAGCATTCTTTGAGAACCCCAGAGTGGAAGATCCTGGCTCTGAAACATGCTGGAATTCCCTAATATGTGGTACAGACCCTACCATCGCCTTACCAGCCCCACCTACCTTCCTTTTTTATTCTCACATTCTTGTTCTTTCTTATATCTAATAAATCCCACAGGCCCTCTGTCATATTCTGATTTATTTGAGACAGATATGTCCTCTCCCTGAGGACAAAGCCTGGTTAATATTAGTCGGCTCTCCCACGCAAGCCTGTCTACCCTTCTTAATGAATCTTACTCCTGTTGATACCATGGGTCTGAACTCTGAACATTGAGGCTCTTTCTCAACCTCTCCCAACCTCAGAGCTCTTATTTCTTCATGTGGAACTTTATTCCCTGATGCCCTGCCCCACAGCCAGCCCCCCTGCATACATTTTCAGCCTGCCAAAATAATGACAGATATTAAGCATGGAAAGATTGACTTGTCGACCAATGGCTAGGATGCAGGGTCAACTGAACATGGGCTTTTCCCCTAGGTCAGCTGTCACTGGTTGAGGTTCCTGAGGGAACTACACAGAGAAGAAATGGCTAGCAAACTGAATGGTTGGACTGGAATCTTGAAGCAGTCCTTTGGTGAGCCAGTCTGTTCCTGTGGAACATTCCTTGTACCTGGATCAGAAACAGGCCTACGGTCTGAAGCACAGCAGACAAAGGATGAAATATCTTATTTTTACTTATGCTCACGTTCCAATTTCAGAAAAGACTTCAGTGATGGTGTAAAGGGCTAGTCCAGGAGAAGCAAAGGCAAGAACATGAGAATCAATGCAAGGGAGTTGCCTCCTGTTGCCTGTGCTGGGATTTCTTGACATTTCAGAAGGATAAGTATACCATCTTTTCTCAGGAAAAGTATCCTGAGAGAGAGAATGAGAGGTGACACAAACACTCTGTCTGTCTCTCTCTCTGTTTCAAGGTTATATCACTTAATTCTCACAACAAAACTATAATATAGCTACCATTATCGTTCCCACTGAAAAGTTGAGGCACATGGCTTTTAACTTGTCTTACAATGAGAGAGAGAGAGAGAGAGAGAGATTCTTCTTACATTGGGGCATGCAGGTAGTAGTCAAGGAACCAGGAACCCCACCAAAGTCAGACTCAGAACCTCACAAACTTGTCTCAGGTGAGTTTGGCGGATGTATAATATCCATGCCATCTTTGGGTAATCAGTGAGGAGCATAGTGGTGTTCTTGGAGTGCCAAGGAAAAGCTATCGAAGGAGTTGCCCTAGCTCAGACAGGTCACCCCTGGAGGACTAGGAAGGAGGAAGCGGAGTGGGCTTCTCCCCCTCTGCATTCAGGGATGCAGCGAAAACCATGCAGGAAGAACATATTCTTAGGATGTTAAAAAGGAGTGGTCCCCCACCCACTAAGGGAACTCGATGGTTTCTGGGGCTTTTTATTTCAGTTTGAAATGGTTCCCACCTGGGGCTGTGTAGTGTTTCAATTAACTTACAATTTTGGGTAGAATTGCTAGAAGCATGTCTGCTGGATAAAATTCATCTAATGTCAGAACATGAGACAGATTGAAGATTAAGTTCAAGAAAAGAAAAAAAAAAAAACACATCCCGATTCCCAGGTCTCTGCAGAGTGAGCCAGTGCTGATGGTGATGGGGTTCACAGCCCCACCTTGAGCTTTGGTAAGAATGCCTTTTGTTTGGTAAATTCTCTCTAAATGGCTAGGGGAACATGACAGCTTTTGGATTTGTATCAATCTTAGGAGCTTCCTGTTACCTGTTCTTTTCAAACTCTGTTTTTCACAAACCTAAAAACAGTATAAGATGATAAAGCTCTGTGTGTCTGTCTGTCTGTCTCCCTACTTATTCACTTAGAAAAAGCAAATGCTAAATAACCTCCTGCCTGCAGGATATTTACTGCTTTAGGGCACAATCTGTTGCAGAACAGTTAAAACTGTTGCTAAGGCATCTATTGTCATCATATATGCCTCGGCAGCCCTGTGGTCTGTCTCGCTCTGCATCTGTGAGTACAGTGATTTATTGGTAATACTAATCTGTGGAAGTCGAAGTGCTGCTTAAGTCAAACATGTTTGAAGAGGGGAAAAACAGTTTCATTTTCTGTTGTTTGTTTCCATGAAATGTGCTATGACTGCTTGAGAAAACATTTTATTTGGAAAGAGAGTACATATTTATGTAGTTGAATAAAAAATAAGGAGCAGCATCTTTAGTATTCTATTATTCCTATGAGATCTGCCCTGCTACTTTCATTTCTTTAGGACAGTAGTATCCTAAGGATTGCAGCATCATCACCATCATCGTGCTTGCTGTCATCATCAATTAGCCTTACTGAACAGTCATTATGTGCAGAGCGTTTAAGAAAAAAGAGGAAAATTGGAAAACAGAGACCCTAAACACAAACACAATCTGACTCTTCCCTTCAAGAGAAGTTCTTGGAAGAGAGTTCCTACCCAACTTCTACCTTCTTTTTCTGTCCTTCCACAGAGTATTAGTAAAACTAGGAGAGCTTGACATTGATTGTATCCCAAAAAGCAGTGGGCTGAACCATTGCATTGAAACTCAGATACTGTGAAGGACAGTTGGGAGGAAGGTGAGGGTCTTCCAGGCAAAGGTGCATAGGGTTTGCACACTCAGCTATCTTCCAGGTTGACCCCAAGGTGATGATTGGGTCATGGGCAAAGATGAATAGGAAGCTTTACTCTTGTTTCAGGCCTATATCACATCCTCTATCCCAGGACACCAAAAATTTTTTTTCTTTTTCTTTTTCTTTGTGCTCAACTCCTTCACTGTACCAAATGCCTTCACCTCCCCATTCGCGCTAAGGTAAAAGTTAGTGATAGCAGCTCCAAGAGGTAATTGCTCTCAATCAGATATAAAGTGTCTGTCAAACACTATACAGTTGAGCCTTGCACAAAGAGGGGGTTAGGGGGACTGAACCCCAAGCAGTCAAAAATTTGAGTATAACTTACAGTTGGTGCTCCATATACACGGTTTCTCATCTGTGGTTTCAACCAACCTTGGATTGCTTAGTACTGTAGTACATATTTATTGTAAAAGTGGACCCATGCAGTTCAAATCTGTGTTGTTCAAGGGTCAACTGTAGTTCTAAATTGAGAACATTAGTCACCCCATGGAAGAAGGCTTGATCTGTGGGAAGAAAGTCAGCAAAGATAAGGTGGGGCCTTCTGACTATAGTTTGGAAAGGTTAGCATAATTATTAACATTGTGAATTCTGAAGATTGGTTGACCTGAATTTAACTTTAGCCTCATCACTTACTTGCTGTGTTAACACTGGGTGAATTTCTCAATCTTTTTAAAAGCCAGTTTCTGTTAAAATAGAGATAAAAGTAGTGCATACATTTTCAGGGCTGTAGTGCAGATTAGATAACATAATGCTAACCACAGTGCTGGCACTCAGCAATTGCTTGTTGTTATTTATGTGAGACAGATGATAGCATGCCTGTGTGTAAAGATAGTAACGAATGATTCCACTAACTGAATCTGCAGACTCCATTGATTTGAGTTCTTCCCACTAAGATAAAATATTTATTTCTTTTTCTTCTGGTTTAGTCTTGGATATTGGACAACAAACACAAAAGGAAGCATGAAATATAAATGTATACAGAAATTAATATGAGAGATCATCTATAAATAAGCTAGTCTAATGTGCACTTAAAACAGCAATTATCACAAGTGTGCAGTAATTTGATTCTTATTAAATAACGTCACATCAAACCTCATCAAGTCAAAATTCAAGAAACAAAAAAAAATAAATTGTTGGATTTTAATAATTTGATTATTATACATACCATATAGTCATATATGAGGAATAGCTATTTTGATTAAACTCCACATACTCTTCCAATATATTAAGGCAATAGAACATTCTGCAGACTTGGGAGTCTTTATAGTATTTTGGAATCATGGTTTTACTAATTTTGTAGCTGAGGGAACATGTCTGACTGCTTAGAGCCTAAGTTTCCTCATCTACCACTTTTATAAGATTGATTTTAGGATTAACAAGAACATATTCATAAAGTGCTACATACAGAGAAACACTCAACACCTGGTGGGTGTCATGATCGGAAGTGGGCACTTACTATGTGCAGAGGACAGCCTTTTCAAATTTCCCATTCTTGGCAACAATCTGCTTAGCAACACTTTCCCCATTTAAAGCACCTCTTTAATTTTATCTTTATTGTTAAGAGACCAGAGTAAATAAAAGTTTGAGTATGTTTTCACTTGCCCAGAAAACAACCAACCAATCAAAGCAAGCAACACACTTGGCAGTACCCAAGCGATGAGGAACAGTCTTTGCCTGCCTATTTTTTCTGTCAACGTTTAAGAGCAAGCCATTAATTCTCTACAATCTGTAAATGCTTTGTTTGAGGGCTTTGCACCTTTGGATGAATAATGAATATTAATTAATGATGGCAATGACAATAGCATTCCATGCTTTTACCTTATTGCTCTTTATGAGTCTCTAAGCCTTTTCCTTCTCAAGTGGGTTCCTTATTATTTTATCCATTATTTTACTCCTGGAAACTTGTGCTTTGTTAAAATACAGCAGATATCTTCTTGTGTGTTACCATAGCAAATTGCATAAGAATTTACACTATAAATTATTCATTACAGCCAATTTAGTATAATTATTAATTCCCGCACACACTGGTGCCTGATTACATCTCAGTGTTCACTGCAGGATCTTGACCATGTTCTGCTGAAAATAATGATCTGTCATGGCTAATCAGGATCTAACAAGTCCCACTAAAAGGTGAAAACGTTTAATTAATATTGGTTTAATGAAACAATGATTGATCCAGTTGCTACAATCTGTCAAAGATTCTTTCAAAGGTAATCCAAAATCTAACTGGTAACGAATTTAAGAGCTAGCCGTGCTGTACAAGCAATCAACGTGCTTTCCAATTCAAGGGCAAATTGGGATGTCCTCTTCCTTTGGTATCTTTCTGCAAAAGTAAATCAGCTCTACTCTCACTGGGAAGCTTTGCTCCCAACATCAGTTCTGGTATTTCAAGCTTTCATGCCTTATGCTCCCAGTGAGCCCTTTTTTTTGCATTAAAGATGCATCCTGTATTGTATGTGAATGTTCCAAGCTGCACTGCCTCTCATGCGGATCTCATTTTAACTCTAAGTTGAGCTGAGCAAAGTTTGCAGTTCCATTTCCCACTGGGATTAACTGTGTAGAATATGGCTTAGAATTCAGTTCAAAAGCCTTTTGGCTGCAAAACCATGTAGTCTAAATATCCGCAGAGCATCACTGAATAGATATGGCCTTAAGTTTGATTTAAATTTGGATGGCGGGGGTCTGTTGAAATGTAGAGCAGAAATCGGTCCTATGTGCAATATGATCAATTTTATTACATTTATTTTATATATTTTGAACAATTTCTTTGTTTTATGTTGAGATCCCTCAGGATCAAGAGTGAGACAATATTAATTAATTTTAAATCTAAAGAATAAATTTTATGGCTTATCTTTTTACTCTTATAGGAGAAAATAAATTAAGATGGTAACATCTCTCTTACTGAGGGCCAATGATGTACCAGAAACTTTGTATGTATTTGCTTTCAGACTCACAATGGCCTTTTAAAGTAGATAATGTATTTCTCATTTTCAAGATAAGAAAACTGAAGCTGGAGGTCTTCATCTAGTAAATTGATGAGTAAAGTTGTAAACTCAGATCTGCCTGATCTACTCCAGCACAGTTTATTGGATCATCTCTAAACCAGGGACATAAGACAGGGACTGTTTGAAGAGCTAAAGTGATTACCTTTTTGATCCTTTTTTTGTTAGACCATGGGTGAATTTTAATGTATTGTTTAGAAACACACACGTGAATGAGACAAATGAGGGGAACGAGGCAGAATTTATATACTTGCTACCAATTCAGTATCAGGTTATGATTGACTTGGCTGTGTATTTGGCTCTGTTTCAAGGGACATAAACTTGTAGGTGTTAGACCCGTGTACTGTAGAAATAAGTCCTATTATAAAACTATACATCCATCCCATTTCAACTTTCACACCTCCCCTACTGATGCTCTGTGTGTTTTCCTAGGAAATCACTTCTAAGGCTAGGTTTTTTTGTGTGAATTTTGTTTAAAGTACCTTACCAGAGCTTGTTAGGACTGGGATTCTCAGGAACCGTCATTGTCTGCCTTGAAGGCTCAGGGGTAGTGGATACCTCAGCAGCACTTTGAGCGGCCACCTTAGAAAGCCATTGATGGACAAATGCTATCATCTTTGCCCTGCAGTTCAGTGCACACAAGCTTGAAGGTGTTCTATACCACTTGAGAATTCATTAATGTCTTCAAGGCTAACCCCCTGTGTTCCACATCAGTTCACCCTAGAGTTCTTCAACACCAAACATCACTCACATGTAAGAGGAGAGGCCACATAGCCATAGCTATGTTTATATATAACCAAACATTCTGTTTGCTTCTGGGACTTCATTATACCTAGTGTCACATCATGCAATTTTAGAGGTCTTTGCTTGCACACTCGGTATAGTCCTCAGGCATTGCTAAAGCTTGTTACAGTTTTCTCTTATTTTCACAAGTTTATTGGGTCGCTGTAAAGCTGAGAGAAAAACTCCCAGGAGAAAGAACGTGGGAACAAATACTCGAAGAACCAGGCAGAATGAGGAAAGAGAAGCCACAGGAATATAGACAGTCAAAACTGCAAAAAGACGGTTAACCCCACTAACCTTTCCCCGTATAAACATATATCAGTATTTTCACCAAAGAGTCAAGTAAACTGCCTATTTATTTACTGACCAGTCAATTGCATAATTCATATCCTTATACTCTAGGAACAGACAATCAAATAATACAAAACAATTATTATCTCTTTTTCAATATATTTAACTTTGGTTTGTTGGAAAGTTTCAGGAAATGTCCATTTGAAGGTTTTACACTTATAGATGGGTAAGAGGAGGAGAATATTTATTCCTAATCTTGGCATATTTCAGTCCTCATGAGAATCCATTAAACATGTAGAAACAGGAACATGATGTAGGATTACTCAATATAACATGATTGTCATATTTCTGCACCTTGGAAATGCTGTTCACTTTTGGAAGATGACTTTGGAGATACAGGAAATGATTCTCACCTTCCCCTTCAAATAGGAACTTTCTCCACCCTTATCCTATCTAGTCATCAGAAAAGGACATAAAAGTGTTGGGGAAGCTAATATTTTGACCAAATATTAATGTGTTTTTCTCTTTTGCAAGTTTGCACATAACACATTTATAGTCAGGTCAAGACAACCCCCTGTCTCAGGAGTAAGGTTCCATATGTCAGAGCAGGAATGGAAGCACAAAGATTTCATCTTAATTTTCTGACATTTAGTGTAGGACTTGGTATAAAATCTCCTTCAGCACATCAAGAGCCAGCTTGGATTCTGTACAAGAGGTTTTCTCTCATGGTCCATGAGTAGAATTTAGGGAAAAAAAGACAGAGAGGAAGTAATTGAAAGAACTTCAACCCTCTCAAACAGAGGATTGAGGGATCAAGAGAAAGGGCAGAAGAAGACATTAAGTGGTCAAACACGTGGTCGATTCTCACCTGGAATGAGAAAATGTGTTATGATACAATGGTGTGAAGGACTCTAGCCTTCTCTCACATTGAGACTCTGAAGGAATATAACTGCACAGTCGTCCAGCACCAACAGTGGACAGTCTCACTCGTTTAAGAGTGTGGAATTGCATTGACAAAAGTAGAGTGTTCAAGTTTGAAATTCCAAGATCGCTACCAATTCTTGTGGGGGTAATGAGTATGTTTTCTATGAGGAAAGTTGTAGTGAAGGTGAGATGATGCCTAAGCAGAGGCTGGAGTAGGCTATTTTAGGACAGAAGTCAAGATAGAACACAAGGCTGAAATCTTTAGCACTGGCAAATGCCAAAGCCCAGAGAGAGGCCAGACTATGAATTTTATTATCTGCTAACAATGGCCACCCACACTGGAAGATGTCCAGAAATGGGACCAGTCACCCTCAAAGGTCACCAGCTTGTGCACGTGAAGTAACCACCTTTTTTCCCCCAATGCCATGAGCTTCGTTTTTCCTATACCTGGACCTCATCATGAAGAGGAATCAGGGAAACATGGAGGAAAAAAGGCACTGAAGCTGAAAAAACATCTCAAAAGTCCAAATAATGCCTAAACACCTTCATTTAATTGTAACTTTTTGTGTCAGACTTCTGAAAAATAGGATGCAATAAAAGTCAATAGAAGCAATATGCAAACAAATTTCAAAGTTTCCAGAAAATCTATTTTGTATTGTGGGAAAATTTGTAAACTTGTTTGAGGAAAAGAAAAATTTAGGTCATAGCAGCGATGCATATCTTGATATGTGTAATTCTATTGGATCTTCTGCTAAGAGCAAGTTTAACGGGATAAACGGGTGCAAATTGGTATAGGAGAAAGGACAAAGGCCATTGACCAAAGTAGTCAGCACTTTCTGATCTCTTTCTCTCCCTGGAGACACTTTCCCTACTCTCAGTGTTTATTATACTTAATGTTAGGAAGATGATAACAAAAATTATGATAGTTACTATTGATCATTTATAGTCACAATGAATAAAGAAGATATTTCACTAGCAGAACCTAACATCAAATCTTAATAGTGGTTTGGTGAAAGTGCCTGACAATCACATGTGTGCTTTTTACCAATCAAGGACATGAGGGGAACAAAGGCTCAAACTGCTGAAAAGTAGTAACATTAAAAATATTGAACTAACCAGATGAACACAGGCTGTAAACCACCAGTGTGGGCGTATAGGTGCACAGTAGCAAATGCAGCTCTTTTTATAAGGCTTCTGTCTGAAAACTCAAATTGCATTTGTTTCCTAGAAAACAAATCAGGATAAGAGAAGTGAAAATAGTGAGTGCATCTAGATAGGAAATCCACCAGATGATCAAGCTGTTGAGATATTGATTGATGTCACACAACAATTAAAATAGTTTAAAATGGGCATTGTTTCATGATTGGAGCATTTAACACATTAGAATACATGAAGCAAAGTTATCTGTAGTTCTGCCTTCCAAAGATGATGACCAACAACTAATATTTGTGTCTTGCATTTCTTTCCTGAACAGGTATTTTTACATTTTCTTTGCTTTTATGTTAGAGACATTGTTTACTCATGACCACACAGTAAAAAAGAAATATGTAGATCTTTTTTGTTTGTTTTAAAAACACATTTTGAAGTTATCAAAATGGTGACCAAAGTATCATTCTGCCTCACTGTGACCAGATAGGCACTTTGAAAAAATTATTGTCACAAAAATACTTTTGTGAGTAAAGCAAGGGTGCTTGCGTATGCATGTATCTACGTTTGTAGTGTGTGTATGTGTATGTTACTGTCTCCCGTATACCCTTGTCTGGAAAGTCTAAACTGTAAGTGAGGGGACGTAGCTCATGGTATCCTTGTTATTCTCTTTCTTTTAGTGCAAATCGTATACTGGTCATCCAGAGAATTGAGGATTCCGGAGCTATAGGCTATCTTTCTTTGCAGGACAGTTTCTGGGCCAAGCAAATAAATATTTAGCTGTTGTGGTAGAGAGGCTTCTCATAGCAACTTTGCTATTAAAAAAGAGGCATTATGTGATAAAGTATAGGGAACACTAAGGAGGGGCCCAAATGTCCAATTAGGTATTTCCCAGTCCAAAAAATGAGGTAATGTGAACTTACTATAAAATTTTATATATTTTTTGTGACAAGTTAAATATACCCTTTTCCATTTTTCCTTACTAATTATATAGCCTTGTTCACATTAGGTAAGTGCAATTTAGGGTTATGCTAACTTTATAAATACATTTTCCCCATGTTCATACTATATATCAGCTTTGGTACTTCTCTGCCTCTTGCTAGTCCTCTTGAGAAGGGATAAGAATCATTAAACGTCCTGGTTTCTGAGGAGGATTTTTGTGGGCTTATATCAAACAAAGATCTCTGTTTGGGAGAGGAGTTCAAATGCTCCCTACTATGAGTTCAGTTTTGCCTATGGTGACTATACCTGTATATACACACACACACACAAACACACACACACGATAACCATGCATGTTCAGATTGTAACACAGATACATATAGATAGAATTTTACCCTTTGGGAGATTCTACCCTATCAGGGGTAGTAAATGAGATTACAAAATCTGACAGCATTCATTTAAGACATATGATAAGTGACCAAAGTAATGCGGAAAGTAAAACCTGTTAAGGGGTAGAAATGACTCATGTCCAACTGAAGTTTAAGAATCAGGAGATCTGATTTTCAAGATCCATCTTTACTTAACTGAGTTTCAGCAAGTCAGTTAAACTACCTGGTCCTCAGGTGTGAAGTGAGGAGACTGGGTGAGATCTTTTAATTGATAGTCATCCAATAATCACTTTTTTTTTTTGAACCTCATATCATCTTTATTTTTTTTAACAACTTTATTGGAGTATAATTGCTTTACAGTGGTGTGTTAGTTTCTGCTTTACAACAAAGTGAATCAGCTATACGTGTACATATATCCCCATATCACCTCCCTCTTTTGTCTCCCTCCCACCCTCCCTATCCCACCCCTCTAGGTGGACACAAAGCACAAAGCTGATCTCCCTGTGCTATGCAGCTGCTTCCCACTAGCTATCTATTTTACATTTGGTAGTGTATATATATTAATACCACTCTCTCACTTCATCCCAGCTTACCCTTCCCCCTCCCCGAGTCCTCAAGTCCATTCTCTATGTCTGCGTCTTTATTCCTGTCCTGCCGCTAGGTTCATCAGAACGATTTTTTTTAAATTCCATATATATGTGTTAGCATATGGAATTTGTTTTTCTCTTTCTGACTTACTTCACTCTGTATGACAGACTCTAGGTCCATCCACCTCGCTACAAATAGTTCAATTACATTTCTTTTTATGGCTGAGTAATATTCCATTGTATATATGTGCCACATCTTCTTTACCCATTCATCTGTCGATGGACACTTAGGTTGCTTCCATGTCCTGGCTATTGTGAAAAGTGCTACAATGAACATTGTGGTACAAGACTCATTTTGAATTATGGTTTTCTCAGGGTATATGCCCAGTAGTGGGATTGCTGGGTCGTATGGTACTTCATTTTTAGTGTTTTTTGTTTGTTTGTTTGTTTGTTTTCGCAGTATGCGGGCCTCTCACTGTTGTGGCCTCTCCCGTTGCGGAGCACAGGCTCCAGACGCGCAGGCTCAGCGGCCATGGCTCATGGGCCCAGCCGCTCCGTGGCATGTGGGATCTTCCTGGACCGGGGCACGAACCCATGTCCCCTGCATCGGCAGGCGGACTCTCAACCACTGCGCCACCAGGGAAACCCCATTGTTAGTTTTTTAAGGAACCTCCATACTGTTTTCCATAGTGGCTGTATCAATTTACATTCCCACCAACAGTGCAAGAAGGTTCCCTATTCTTCACACCCTCTCCAGCATTTATTGTTTGTAGACTTTTTGATGATGGCCATTCTGACTGGAGTGAGGTGATACCTCACTGTAGTTTTGATTTGCATTTCTGTAATGATTAGTGATGTTGAGCATTCTTTCATGTGTTTGTTGGCAATCTGTATATCTTCTTTGGAGAAATGTCTATTTAGATCTTCTGCCCATTTTTGGATTGGGTTGTTTGTTTTTTTGATATTGAGCTGTTGAGCTGCCTGTATATTTTGGAGATTAATCCTGTCAGTTGTTTTGTTTGCAAATATTTTCTCCCATTCTGAGGGTTGTCTTTTTGTCTTGTTTATGGTTTCCTTTGCTGTGCAAAAGCTTTTAGGTTTCATTAGGTTCCATTTCTTTATATTTGTTTTCATTTCCATTTCTCTAGGAGGTGGGTCAAAAAGGATCTCGCTGTGATTTATGTCATAGAGTGTTCTGTGTATGTTTTCCTCTAAGAGTTTTATAGTGTCTGGTCTTACATTTAGGTCTTTAATCCAATTTGAATTTATTTTTGTTTATGGTGTTAGGGAGTGTTCTAATTTCATTCTTTTACATGTAGCTGTCCAGTTTTCCCAACACCACTTATTGAAGAGACTGTCTTTTCTCCATTGTACATTCTTACCTCCTTTATCAAAAATAAGGTGACCATAGATGCATGGGTTTATCTCTGGGCTTTCTATCCTGTTCCATTGATCAACATTTCTGTTTTTGTGCCAGTACCATACTGTTTAGATTACTGTAGCCTTGTAGTATAGTCTGAAGTCAGGGAGCCTGATTCCTCCAGCTCCGTTTTTCGTTCTCAAGATTGCTTTGGCTATTCGGGGTCTTTTGTATTTCCATACAAATTGTGAAATTTTTTGTTCTAGTTCTGTGAAAAATGCCAGTGGTAGTTTGATAGGGATTGCATTGAATCTGTAGATTGCTTTGGGTCGTAGAGTCATTTTCACAATCTTGATTCTTCCAATCCAAGAACATGGTATATCTCTCCATCTATTTGTATCATCTTTAATTTCTTTCATCAGTGTCTTATAATTTTCTGCATACAGGTCTTTTGTCTCCTTAGATAGGTTTATTCCTAGATATTTTATTCTTTTTGTTGCAATGGTAAATGGGAGTGTTTTCTTAATTTCTCTTTCATATTTTTCATCATTAGTGTATAGGAATGCCAGAGATTTCTGTGCATTAATTTTGTACCTGCTACTTTACCAAATTCATTGATTAGCTCTAGTTCTGTGAAAAATGCCAGTGGTAGTTTGATAGGGATTGCATTGAATCTATAGATTGCTTTGGGTAGTAGAGTCATTTTCACAATGTTGATTCTTCCAATCCAAGAACATGGTATATCTCTCCATCTATTTGTATCATCTTTAATTTCTTTCATCAGTGTCTTATAATTTTCTGCATACAGGTCTTTTGTCTCCTTAGGTAGGTTTACTCCTAGATATTTTATTCTTTTTGTTGCAATGGTAAATGGGAGTGTTTTCTTAATTTCTCTTTCATATTTTTCATCATTAGTGTATAGGAATGCAAGAGATTTCTGTGCATTAATTTTGTACCTGCTACTTTACCAAATTCATTGATTAGCTCTAGTAGTTTTCTGGTAGCATCTTTAGGATTCTCTGTGTATAGTATCATGTCATCTGCAAACAGTGGCAGCTTTACTTCTTCTTTTCCGATTTGGATTCCTTTTATTTTTTTTCTTCTCTGATTGCTGTGGCTAAAACTTCCAAAATTATGTTGAATAATACTGGTGAGAGTGGGCAACCTTGTCTTGTTCCTGAGCTTAGTGGAAATGCTTTCAGTTTTTCACCATTGAGAACAATGTTGGCTGTGGGTTTGTCATATATGACCTTTATTATGTTAATGTAATTTCCCTCTATATCTTCTTTCTGGAGGGTTTTTATCATAAATAGGTGTTGAATTTTGTCAAAAGGTTTTTCTGCATCTATTGAGATTATCATATGGTTTTTCTCCTTCAGTTTGTTAATATGGTATATCACATTGATTGATTTGCGTATTTTGAAGAATCCTTGCATTCCTGGGATAAACCCCACTTGATCATGGTGTACGATACTTTTAATGTGCTGTTGGATCCTGTTTGCTAGTATTTTGTTGAGGATTTTTGCATCTATGTTCATCAGTGATACTGGCCTGTAGTTTGTTTTTTTGTGCCATCTTTGTCTGGTTTTAGTATCTGGGTGATGGTGGCCTCTTAGAATGAGTTTGGGAATGTTACTCCCTCTGCTACATTTTGGAAGAGTTTGAGAAAGATAGGTGTTAGCTCTTCTCTAAATGTTTGATAGAATTCACCTGTGAAGCCATCTGGTCCTGGGCTTTTGTTTGTTGGAAGATTTTTAATCACAGTTTCAATTTCATTACTTGTGATTGGTCTGTTCATATTTTCTTTTTCTTCCTGGTTCAGTTGGAAGGTTGTGCTTTTCTAGGAATTTGTCCATTTCTTCCAGGTTGTCCATTTTATTGGCATATAGTTGCTTGTAGTAATCGCTCATGATCTTTTGTATTTCTGCAGTGTCAGTTGTTACTTCTCCTTTTTCATTTCTAATTCTATTGATTTGAGTCTTCCCCCTTTTTTCTTGATAAGTCTGGCTAATGGTTTATGAATTTTGTTTATCTTCTCGAAGAAGCAGCTTTTAGTTTTATTGATCTTTGCTATCATTTCCTTCATTTCTTTTTCATTTATTTCTGATCTGATCTTTATGATTTCTTTCCTTCTGCTAACTTTGGGAGTTTTTGTTCTTCTTTCTCTAATTGCTTTAGGTGTAAGGTTAGATTGTTTATTTGAGATGTTTCTTGTTTCTTGAGGTAGGATTGTATTGCTATAAACTTCCCTCTTAGAACTGCTTTTGGTGCATCCCATAGGTTTTGGGTTATTGTGTTTACATTGTCATTTGTTTCTAGGGATTTTTTGATTTCCTGTTTGATTTCTTCAGTGATCTCTTGGTTATTTAATAGTGTATTGTTTAGCCTCCATGTGTTTGTATTTTTTACAGATTTTTTCCTGTTATTGATATCTACTCTTATAGCATTTTGGTCGGAAAAGATACTTGATATGATTTCAATTTTCTTAAAATTACCAAGGCTTGATTTGTGACCCAAGATATGGTCTGTCCTAGAGAATGTTCCATGCGCACTTGAGAAGAAAGTGTATTCTGTTGTTTTTGGATAGAATGTCCTATAAATTTCAATTAAGTCTATATTGTTTAATGTGTCATTTAAAACTTGTGTTTCCTTATTTGTTTTCATCTTGGATGATCTGTCCGTTGGTGAAAATGGGGTGTTCAAGTCCCCTACAATTATTGTGTTACTTTCGATTTCCCCTTTTATGGCTGTTAGCATTTGCCTTATGTATGGAGGTGCTCCTGTGTTGGCTGCACAAATATTTACAATTGTTGGGCTTCCCTGGTGGTGCAGTGGTTGAGAATCCACCTGCCAATGCAGGGGATGCAAGTTCGTGCCCCAGTCTGGGAGGATCCCACATGCTGCGGAGCGGCTGAGCCCGTGAGCCATGGCCGCTGGGCCTGCGTGTCCAGAGCCTGTGCTCCGCAACGGGAGAGGCCACAACAGTGAGACGCCCACGTACCGCAAAAAAAGAAAAAAAAATTTACAATTGTTGTATCTTCTCCTTGGATTGATCCCTTGATCATTATGTAGTGTCCTTTGTCTCTTGTAATAGTTTTTTTTTTAAGTCTATTTTTTTCTGATATGAGAATTGCTACGCCAGATTTCTTTTGATTTCCATTTGCATGGAATATCTTTTTCCATCCCCTCACTTTCAGTCTGTATGTGTCCCTAGGTCTGAAGTGGGTCTCTTGTAGACAGCATATATACAGGCGTAGTTTTTGTGTCCATTCAGCCAGTCTATGTCTTTGGTTGGAGCATTTAATCCATTTCCATTTTAGGTTGTTATCAATGTGTATGTTCCTATTACCATTTTCTTAATTGTTTTGAGTTTGTTATTGTAGGTCTTTTCTTTCTCTTGTGTTTCTGGCCTAGAGAAGTTCCTTTAGCATTTGTTGTAAAGCTGGTTTGGAGGTGCTGAAGTCTCTTAGCTTTTGCTTGTCTGTAAAGGTTTTAATTTCTCCATCGAATCTGAATGAGATCCTTGCTGGGTAGAGTAATCTTGGTTGTATGTTTTTCCCTTTCATCACTTTAAATATGTCCTGCCACTTCCTTCTGGCTTGCAGAGTTTGTGCTGAATGATCAGCTGTTAACCTTATGGGGATTCCCTTGTATGTTATTTGTTGCTTTTCCCTTGCTGCTTTTAATATTTTTTCATTGTATTTAATTTTTGATACTCTGATTAATATGTGTCTTGGCGTGTATCTCCTTGGATTTATCGTGTATGGGACTTTTTGTGCTTCCTGGACTTGATTGACTTTACCTTTCCCATATTAGGGAAGTTTTCAACTATAATCTCTTCAAATATTTTCTCAGTCCCTTTTTTTTTTTCTCTTCTTCTTATGGGACCCCTATAATTTGAATGTTGGTGCATTTAGTGTTGTTCCAGAGGTCTCTGAGACTGCCCTCAATTCTTTTTATTCTTTTTTCTTTATTCTGCTCTGCGGTAGTTATTTCCCCTATTTTATCTTCCAGGTCACTTTTCCATTCTTCTGCCTCAGTTATTCTGCTGTTGATTCTTTGTAGCAAATTTTTATTTTCATTTATTCTGTTGTTCATCACTGTTTGTTTGCTCTTTAGTTCTTCTAGGTCCTTGTTAAATATTTCTTGAATTTTCTCCATTCTCTTTCCGAGATTTTGGATCATCTTTACTAACATTACTCTGAATTCTTTTTCAGGTAGCCTGCCTGTTTCCTCTTCATTTGTTAGGTCTGGTGGGTTTTTACTTTGCTCCTTCATGTGCTGTGTATTTCTCTGTCTTCTCATTTTTCTTAACTTACTGTGTTTGGGGTCTCCTTTTCACGGGCTGCAAGTTCGTAGTTCCCATTGTTTTTGGTGTCTTCCCCCAGTAGGTATTGTTGGCTCAGTGGGTAGTGTAGGCTTCCTGGTGGAGGGGACTGGTGCCTGTGTTCTGGTGGATGAGGCTGGATCTTGTCTTTCTGGTGGGCAGGACCGTGTCCAGTGGTGTGTTTTGGGGTGTCTGTGACTTTATTATGGTTTTAGGCAGCCTCTCTGCTAATGGGTGGGGTTGTGTTCCTTTCTAGCCATTTGTTTGGTGTAGGGTGTCCAGCACTGCAGCTTGCTGGTCATTGAGTGGAGCTGGGTCTTAGCCTTGAGATGGAGATCTCTCGTAGACCTTTCACTGTTTGATATTATGTGGAGCCGGGAGGTCTTCAGTAGACCAATCTCCTGATCTCGATTCTCCCACCTCAGAGGCTCAGGACTGACAGCCAGCTGGAGCACCAAGACCCTGTCAGCCACATGGCTCAGAAGAAGAGGGAGAAAAAAGAAAGAAAGAAAGGAAGGAAGAACGAAAGTTATTAAAATAAAAAATAAAAAATATTATTAAAAATGTAAAAATAAGAAAGTAATTTAAAAAAAATGAAGGAAAGAAAGAAAGAAGAGAGCAACCAAACCAAAAAACCAAGTCCACCAATGATAAGAAGCCACAAAAACTATACTAGAAGTAAAGAAACAAACAAACAAAAAGTAGGGACAGGTAGAACCATAGGACAAATGGTAAAAGCAAGTCTATATGGACAAAATCACAGAAAGAAGCATACACATACACAGTCACAAAAAGTGAAAAAGGAAAAAAACTGTATATGTATAAAAAAAAGGAAGAGAGCAACCAAATCAATAAACAAATCTACCAATGATAATAAGCTCTAAATACTAAATTAAGATAAACATAAAGCCAGAAACAAATTAGATGTAGAAAGCAAACCCCAAGTCTACAGTTGCTCCCAAAGTCCACCACCTCAATTTTGGGATGATTCGTTGTCTATTCAGGTCTTCCAGAGATGCAGGGTACATCAAGTTGATTGTGCAAATGTAATCTGCTGCTCCTGAGGTTGCTGGGAGAGATTTATTTCCCTTTCTCTTCTTTGTTCCCACAGCTCCTGGGGTTCAGCTTTGGATTTGGCCCCACCTCTGCATGTAGGTCACCCTCAGGCATCTGTTCCCGCCCAGACAGGACGGGGTTAATGTAGCAGCTGATTCGGGGGTTCTGGCTCACTCAGGCTGTGGGGAGGGAGGGGTACGGATGCGGGGCGAGCCTGCGGCGGCAGAGGCCGGCGTGACGTTGCACCAGCCTGAGGCACGCCGTGTGTTCTCCCTGGGAAGCTGTCCCTGGATCCCGGGACCCTGGCAGTGGCGGGCTGCACAGGCTCCCGGAAGGGGAGGTGTGGATAGTGACCTGTGCTTGCACACAGGCTTCTTGGTGGCTGCAGCTGCACCCTTAGCTTTTCATGCCTATCTCTGGTATCTGCGCTGATAGCCGCGGCTCGCGCCCGTCTCTGGAGCTCGTTTAGGCAGTGCTCTGAATCCTCTCTCCTCGCGCACCCAGAAACAATGGTCTCTTGACTCTTAGCCAGGTGCAGACTTTTTCCATGACTCCCTCTCGGCTAGCTGTGGCACACTAGCCCCCTTCAGGCTGCTTCATGCAGCCAACCCCACTCCTCTCCCTGGGGTCTGACCTCCGAAGTCCGAGCCTCAGCTCCCAGCCGGGTGAGCAGACGAGCCTCTCGGGCTGGTGAGTGCTGGTCGGCACCGATCCTCTGTGAGGGAATTTCTCTGATTTGCCCTCCGCATCCTTGTTGCTGTGCTCTCCTCCGTGGCTCCAAAGCTTCCCCCCACCCACCCCCCCTTTTTCTGCCAGTGAAGGGGCTTCCTAGTGGGTGGAAACTTTTCCTCTTCACAGCTCCCTCCCAGAGATGCAGGTCCTGCCCCTATTCTTTTTTTTTTTTTTTTTTTTTTTGCGGTACTCGGGCCTCTCACTGTTGTGGCCTCTCCCGTTGCAGAGCACAGGCTCCGGACGCGCAGGCTCAGCGGCCATGGCTCACGGGCCCAGCCGCTCTGCGGCATGTGGGATCCTCCCGGACCGGGGCATGAACCCGTGTCCCCTGCATCAGCAGGCGGACTCTCAACCACTGCGCCACCAGGGAAGCCCTGTACCTATTCTTTTGTCTCTGTTTTCTCTGTTTTCTTTTGCCCTACCCAGGTACGTGGGGAGTTCCTTGCTTTTGGGGAAGTCTGGGGTCTTCAGCCAGTGTTCTGTAGGGGTTGTTCCACGTCTTGATGGATGTTGTTCCCCGTATTTCTGATGTATTTTTGGGAGGAAGGTGATCTCCTTGTCTTACTCCTCTGCCATCTTGAAGGTCCCTCATCAATAATTACTTATTGAATGCTGCTCTATGACAGGCATTTTGTTAAGTTCTAATTATCTTGGTTTCTCCCAGCTCTAAAATGTGAATGGACTGTGGAT
Source organism: Pseudorca crassidens (assembly GCF_039906515.1). Lineage (NCBI taxonomy): Eukaryota > Metazoa > Chordata > Mammalia > Artiodactyla > Delphinidae > Pseudorca > Pseudorca crassidens. Next base: position 27,688,976 of record NC_090305.1, read on the forward strand.
TCAGAAGAGTGAACAATATTTGTGGGCTTAGATCTGTGAGCTAAGGAATGCTTCTTAGAGCAAGAGGAAAAGGGAAACTGAAGCTGGCCCTTGAAGGAGGGGTGTAACATATAAATAGGAGAAGATGGGGCTGTGCATCTCCAAGCTACCTCCCATGCACAGTCCAAGGAATTGGCTTTTTAAAGGAGACTAGAGCACAGCTTTTGGACAAAGCTTTGATGGCTCACACAGCCTAGGCCCACTGGCACCTGGTGAGGGATGTGGTCTTGTGTGACCCCCTACGGGCATATACTTTCCAAGTCAAATATAGAGCAAAGTGACACTGCGCCCTTTATGTTTATTTTTAATGGACATAAATTCAAGCATTATACATATATATTTACGACCAACAAGTTATTTGAATGTTTGAACCTTCCAAACTACATAAGGATATAGTCAGTGACAGAGTTCTGACAACTTTGTTCTGTTGTGGAGTTTGACACCAGCACACATGAGCAAAATTAGACTTATACTGGAAATATTTGCACAAGTTTGGGTAAAGCCTACACTTTAAAAAAATAAGCATTTGGTTACAGTATTTATTTCAAATGACTTCTAGAATATTTCTTCTAAAGAAAAATAAAATAGGTTTACCATTCTTTTCCAGGCCAAAGAGTTGCTGCCTGTGCCCATTTGTTTGGTAAATAAATCGAGGCTATCTGTCATCATCTACCTACGTATATCATCTATTAACTACTTAACCATCAGCTTCTTACCTATGTCTAATACTTATGTACATGGTTATGCTTTTGGCTACTAGTCATACTGGGTGACTATAAAAATTATCAGTGCATCCTAGGAGGATAGTACACCAAGGAGACAGAATGTAAAGAAAAAAATAGTGTATCCTTGTCATTAGAGGGGACATTTCAATTGTTACATTGCTACTACATGACTAAAAGAAATACATATTGGTAGAATGAAGCTTGATGCTAAAAAGAGAAGGAAAAATAGTCATAATTCAATGGCATTTACAATCAAATTTCAAATAACTGTCAAAAGCTTCCTTCAAATGCTAATAAATAAGTTATTCTTTTGCCATATCAAGGGACCATGGTCTATGACACACAGTAAATGCTCTGTAAAAGAGAGTTCACATACCTTTAGGATATGCCGAACTGTATGCAACACGGGAAAAGAGGGAGTAAGAGATGAAGCATTTGCTGAAGTTGTCATTCACTTGAAGCTTCTTTGTGTCCTGGGCTCTGAGAATTTTATCAATGGGGTGAGTGAAAACAGAGCCCACCAGAGAATGTGCCTTGGGGAGCTGCCTGACCTGGGGTATTAGGGACTGATTGCGGAGACCCTGGTGCAATTTCTACAGCTCATGCTTCTGGAATCTACAGATTCTGGTTGGGAACAAAACAAAACAAACAGCCACCCCTACCAACACTGCCATGTCTGTCTAAACACTTTGTAATCTTTGGCTGTGTTCCTCTCCCTCTTCTAGAGGCTCTTAATTGGACCCAACTCATAGTCAACCTTCTTAGTGGTATACTTCAAACCAGGTTACTGCAGAGTAATATAGACACAGAAGAGTCAAATATCATAAAAGTGTAGGTCAATGGATTTCCATAAACTGAACGCTCTCCTTATAACCGTCATTCAGGTCAAGCAACACATTACCAGGACCCATAGGTCTCCCTTGTGCCCCCTTCATGTCACTACCACCAAGGGTACCCCTATCCTCAATTTTAACACCACTGATTAATCCTGCCTTTTTTTTGTTTAATATAGAATTACACATTCTGTGCTCTTTTGTACCTGGCTTCTTTTATTCAACATTGCATTGGTATGTTCATCCATTTCGCTGCCTGTAGCCATAAATTTATTTTTTCATTTTTATTGCTGTATTCCATAATGTGCATATGCCACAATTTACTTATTCTTGCAACTCTTGATGGACATTTAGGAATTTGAAATGGTCATTTTTGAAGGGTTACAAAGGAGCCCTGCTGCTCAAATATACCTTTTCTCATAACTCTATACTGACTGGCATTCCTTATTGAAATACGTCCTTCAGCTCAGCACATTAACTGCAAGCTCGTTAATGGGGCTTACTTGTTCCTGTATGAGCTGGTTTCTAGTCTTTCCCCAGCTGTCCTCTATCGCTACTTCTGCCTCTGCTATAGTTACACTAAACTACTTTCTACTATTTTTTCTCTGTGTGTTTCATTTTGGATATTTTCTATTACTAGGTCTTCAAGTTCACTTTTTTTTTTCTGTAGTGCCTCATTGGCAGTTATTCTCATCCATTGTATTTTTTATCTAAGTAGCGTATTTCTCATCTCTAGGAGTTCATTTAGAAAACAAACATCTTTCATTTCTCCCCTCATCCTGCTTAGACTGTCCTGTACCTTCTAGAATAGCTACCTTCTAGCTATTTATCAGAGCGCTTTCAAGGTCTTTGTTTACTTTTATAATCTGTGTTATTTTTCTTGTATCTCTATTAACCTGGTTGTCTCTGTTTATGGGTCATATTGTTCTGCTTTCCGCCATGCTTATTGATTTCTGATTGGTTGAGAGGACATTGTGAGTTTTACATTGTTGGGTGGGGGATCTTCCTTTTAATGCTTTTAATGTATAGGACTTTGTTCTGGGATACAGCTAAGTGTGATCCTTTTGGTTGGCCTTGCTAGGAAGGACAAGAATGCCTGTAGCCTAGAGTTTCTTTAGGCCTGCTGCTGAGGCAGTCCCCTTCTGAGAACTGAACATCATGCCCCGTGTGAGGAAGTCTCACCTCTCTGCTGGTGGATTCATGGATTCCCTCCTCTGTGTGAACTCCAGTGACTGCTGGTTTCACTTGCTTCTGTCTGGTGATTCTTTCTCTCATCTCAGTAGTTTGCTCAAACATATGTGCAGCTAAGTACTCAGGGGACCCAAAGAAGGTCTCCAGAGTTCTGTTTGTCTGTGCAGCTTTCTGCTCTACCGTACTCTGTTTTGCAATTTCTAATCACATATGCCGGAAGTCCATACTTTGCCTCCCCAACTCAGGGACACTGCTATGATCAGTTTGGCTTGCCCTACCAGGTGTGTGGTGTGGAAAGTCTCTCCAGGCAGTGACAAGTTGGGTCACTTGTAGGGCTGACACCACCTCATTTGTTTCCCTTCTCTTGGGGTCACTGTCCAGTGCTGTTTATCGTCTAAAAACTAAAAATAGTTATTTTGTATCTTTTTTCTAGTATTTAATTGTTTAGCGTGGGAGGTAAGTCCTTATTTCATCATGGCTAGAAGCAGAAGTCACCACCCTGACCTACTTTAATGTAACAGCAAACCTTGCTTCCTGTTTCTGAGATTGAGACATACTGTTCTTTGTTCCTCTCTCTCACCTCATTTTCCTTGGCTGACCTAACTCCCACTCATTTTAATGGCCTTAATTTAATAATAATAGCTTACATTTGTTGAGAACTACCAATATGCCAATTATTCTTCTAAGCAGTGTGTGCATTGTTTCATTTAACCTTCACAACAATTTTATTATTTTAGTGCTGCTATTATTATCTTCATTTTACAACGAGGGAATGAAGCTCAAAGACACTGAGTCACTTGTTGGAGGTCCCATAACTAATAGGTGGCAGGTTGGATTTGAGCTCAGGTGGTGTGGCTTCAGCCTTTGATGCTACAGCCTAATTATCATGCTGTACCTTCTCTCTAGTTATCAGTTATTCTGGAATGATTTTGCTGATACTCAAATTCTGTTGTTATTTTGTTTTGATTAAATATGTTTCCATAACACCTAAAGTTTCCCCAAATTAAACTTGTCCTTCCATATTAAAACCACCTGCTTACTTGTCTACATTCTTTGTTCAACTCCATGCTCTGGGAGGGCAGAGACTATATTGTCTTGGTAATCATCACTTCAGTAGCATCCAGAACATAAAAGGCAATCAATAAATGTTTATTGAATGAATGAATAAAAGGATAATATCTTGATGAGATGACACAATGATTTTTATCAAGGTCTTTATTAGAAATAGATTTTACATTTATTTCCTATATTCCCAAGAGAAGGAGTCACAGAAAAAAATATATTTTAGACATATATGGGAGGTTAGGAAAAGTCTGTATCTTGAAGCCTTGGCCCTTGACGGTGAGCCTGTTTGTGTACCAGAGCAGGGGCTCAAAAACTCAAGAGGAAGAAAGTGGGGAGGGGCTTGAGAAGAGGACAGAGAGAAACAAAAGGGAATAGGGAGTTGTTGAATAGACAACACTTGGTCATTTTGCTTAGGGCTGGCCCGCTTACTAAAAAGAGACATTTATCACATCCTATTCAAAAATCTATGATCTCTGAAGGTTGGAAGTCATTTTGCTTATTGGGCACAGATAGGTAGCTATTCTGTCAGTCCAAATAAATTACTTAGTCAATAAAGTTGCATTTTAGTGACAGAAAATTGGTATTCTTTTGAGAGTGCTTGATCTTCTTTCTTATGATGTAAAAGAGCACAGAATGAGTGAACATAGTCAAATCTGAAAGTGGCTGTTTTTCATATTTATATTAGGCTGTTTAGATGATGGTAGTTGATTATCATTTCTTTCTCCTTCTTACCCAGACTATACCAGAGTGAGGGGATCACTATGAATATTACTTTTTCCAATCTGAGTGTCCTTTGTATATGTGGTTCTCCCCTTCAGTTTGCAAAAAAAACCCACCTTTCTTATGTATTATTCTATCTAGTCAAAGCAGCAACGATACAGTGGGAATTAAGAGGTTTTTACAACCTAACTTTATATTTCTGAGCCTCAAATATCCCTATATATAAAACAACTGTATTCTTTATAAATATTGTAATTCCATCCTGGTTTTCTTATTGTGCTCCATGAAAACTTAGGATTTTACAGAGGCACCATAGAGTGAAATATTGAAGGAAGAGAAGGGGAGACCAAGCAGGAAGAGGTCCAGCACTGTCACCTTTACACCAACTAGGGATGCTTTGCTTCTTCTCTTTTATCTGTGAGGGAGGATTTGCATTAAACCATCCTCACTCCCTCCCCTGGTACCGTTATAATGAACTGACCTGAAAATAAGTGCATTAAGTGGCCACAGAATGTAAAGACACTAATTAGTTCACTTGGGGATCAAATCCATGATAACAGACTTATTCATGCTTCTCTCTATCCCCAAAACTATACAGATGAAAGCAAAGGGGGAAAACAAATCTATCACATATATGACAATCCTCAAGAACAAACACTTTAAATTTCAAATATGATGTGGGTGATTCTGTCACAGGGAAAGAATCTTATCAGTAGTTAAGAATAAGTAATAATTGAGTCTGGACCCATAGCAAATAATATTTCACAGCCAAAGAATGCAAATAGCCAATAAACATAAAAAAGGTTTAGCCTCTCTGATGATCAAAGGAATTTATATTTGTATTATGAGACGCTATTTTAGACTTTTAAATTGCCAAATGTTTTAAAAATTATATATCATGATGATGCAGGGAGGCGGAAACCCTTTCTTCAGTACACATCAGTAAATTATTTCTGGAGAACAATTTGGCATTAGGCGAAAGCCCTAAGCATATTCTTGTACTTTGACTAACAGGTTCTATTTCCAGAATCATCCTAAGGATATAATCACAGGTGTGGCAAGGGTACATACCCAAGTTTTATTTTTGTGGTGTATAAAACTTAGGCTCCCTTACTTTATTAGGAAGAGATGCAGGTTTACCCCCAGATGTTATGGGTTTGTTGCAAGAGCTACAAGGAAGGGTAAGGAAGGAAGACAGAAAGATTTGCCCAGCCAGGCTAAGTGAGAGTGGCCTGCATGCGATTTGGAGCGAAGAGGGTAAGGGAGTCCTTCATGATATGTTGGCGTTCCTCCAAGAGCATCCTCTTGTCCTGTCCTTAGCAGTGGGCCCATTGCCCTCTCCTCTCACAACCTACCACTTTGGTTAAGCTGTGCTGTCTTTGTTTACTGCTGATTATGTCTCTTGCCTGAATCTTTATTTTCTCACTACCTCACGACTGCTGCTCCTAGATACTGCTTGTTGCTTTCTCTTGATATTGTGGTTTCTGCCTTCACAAGGAGACTCTGAACTCTTAAATACCTTTGATATATCTTCTTAAAAAAAAGATTCTTCCGGAAACCTCACTAACTATTGTCCAGCCCATAGGTTGGTTGTCTTTTGTCTGGTACCCGGTACTATTCCAAATAAGTCACGTTTCCAGAGAGGATCATACAGTTTTGTTTCTATAGAATGGGTTGTGAGTGTGTCTGGTACTTGGAAGAGAACCTATTCTTACCCCAAATGTAGTAAAAGCCCAAATGGGAACCAACATAGTTATTCAAAAATAGGAGTATTAGCCCATGTATTATACTATACACATAAATTATAATATTATGCAACTATTACACATGTTTTGATAACATTGTGATTCAGGGAACATGTATATCATAACATTTAAAGTGAAAAAGTGTTTGAAACTATACTGAATAGTGTCAACTTCAGAAGATATATATGTAGAATACATATATTGGGACAAAATACACTAAACCGTTGAGCAATTACTGAATGGTTACAATATGGTGATCTCTATTTTCCTTTTTATATGTTCGTCTTCCAGATTGCATCTTAGTCTATTGTACTTTTTTAATCATGATGCTATTTAATAGAAGTAAAAAGGCTGATCTGAAAAATCTAAAATCTAAAATTCAATGAAATAAATGTATGTGGTTTGCCCATGAGACAAATTTTCCCGTGACGCTTATATTTATGCAGGCGGGAGCTGAGAGTCATTAACTTACCCAGAAGATTGAATACCTTAGGAAAATGACTGCACATTCCGAGTTTTTCTATGTTACTGTAGGGTCCTTTTCTCTAAAATGTTGCAAGGAACTTGTCTCTTGTTTCTCATCCACTCCCAGACAACCCGCCTTATCATTTTCCAACAAAATGATCAATGAATAACCATTGTGATAAAAAATGTTTATATATTCGTCCTTTAGAGAAGTAGTACATTTGCCATTTTCCACAGACCTTCTCCGTGCTTTCCAAAAGGGCAAAAAATAAGCAACAGAATAAACGTAGAGCTAGCCATGGCTCCAGGTGACTACTCATATTTAAAGATCCACAATAAAAAGATGTTCTATTTGTTTATGTATTGATATATTGGACACATCTCCCTTGTAGATGGTGAGCTTCTGGGACCTACAAACAGCATTTGACATTTCTTTGCATAGTCTCAGCAACTAGAACATAATTTAAAAAATGAATTTCAGAGCTGCAAAGACTTTAGAAATCATATAATCCCCTTCTTTGGCAATTGAGGAAACTGAAGCCTGTAGTGAATAAGTGGTTTTCTCAAGATCAAACAAGTTAATGGGAAAACTGACACTGGAACCAAGGTTTCCTGATGTTCACTCATATGGGGAAGAAGAAAAAATTCAAACTTTCTGATTTAGAGAAGACATCTTTTCTAAAATGAAACTACACAGAATCAAAATATGATGAAAACGAACAGTAGTACAATAGCTAATAGTGCCAGGTTAGGTTCTGGGAGAAGCAGCGGTTAAGATAGGATGAAATGTGCAAGATATTTACTGGGAGAAATACCTGGGTAAAGAGGAAGGAGTAGAGAGGAGAGTCTTCAGATCACAATGCAGGTCAGACCTGTGAAGGAGAAAGGGCAGGAAGAAGGATTAGACAGGAGCAGTCTCAGACTGCAGTACAGTTCCAGGAAATTTTCAACTAGACTGTTGGAGAGTACTCAAACCCAATTTATCCAATAAAGATGCCCCATGTTTTGTGGGAATGGCTTTCTTTGGTATCCTTGTTGTGTTTAGTCACTGGAGCAGGTTTCTGGATGCCTGACGTTGGTGCAAACTCAGTAGATCCGGAAATTAGCAGCTGGGGTTGTCGGCCAGTTATACATCCTGTAGGAGAAAATCTGGGTGGGACATTTTCATGGCTACCACACTTATTGGGTACTTGCTATGTGCCAGATACTGTGATTAAGTATTTATATGCATTATCTTATTTCATCATCAAAACAAATTTATGGCATGGATATTATTATTTCCACTTTACAAATGAAGAAATTGGGACTGAGAAAACGTTAATAACTTGAACAAGATTACATATTTGGTAAATGACAGGGAGCAGCCGGGCTGGTGGGGGGGCACAGACAGCTGCAATAAAATGAAAGGACAGAATTTTGTTTTTTAAAAATATGTGAATTTAGATTTGTGTATTTGTGCACCACAAATAAACAAAATAAGGGATTTGTGAGTGGAATTGGATTTTCCAAAGGCAATGAAATGTTCAAGAGTTAAAGCCACTGTTAGACATTTCTCCAAATAGAGGCCAAGGAGAGTAATTGTGGAACTAATAATCTACATGTGAGGGTAAAAGGGAGAGGGACGAATTGTCCGTTTCAAAGGCTCAGGAGCAAAGAATTTTATGCTTTTTTTCTCTTCCTTGAGACCGCCTTTTCAACTGAAAATAGGAATATCTTGAATTGCAATAATATTTAAGATATCAGAATAACAGCCTCCAGAGTGGAAAATTTCCATTTCTAATTTTTCCTAAATCTTCATCTTGATAAAAAAAATTGGTCTTGGTTAAGAAGGGTGATTGTAATGGGTAATATATTAGAAATTTTCTAAAATACTAAAGTTGTGATTCTCAAAAAAAAAAGTTAAAAAGTTAAAAAATAAACTTGTGTATTTGACAACTTGTGGGATCCTGTAGGTTTCTTAATTTTCCTTCAGTGTTTTTGTATTGTTTTAGTTTTTAAAAAATAAGCATTGTTAACCAATTCAAGTCTCTTTGTCTTTTTTACTTTTAAGTATTGCTCACAAAGAACAACCATTGTAAGTTGAATTGGGCTGGTAGTGACTTTAGCAACCTACTGATATAAACGGTTTCCCTTGTTCCTTTTGCTGCCAAAGAGTGGTAAGGCTAGTTGGTGTAAGGGGTAGAAAAGGAATTGTTAGCAACATTCTTACCTACGTCTCCATTCATCCCACCACTCCCAGAAACAGGTGGTTCACGCTATTTCTTTTTAGCAGAGCTCTAAGGTGGACAATTTGGTTCACAGTCCCCCTAGCCTCAGTCCTAAAGGAGTTCTCATAACCATAGTAGGTTGCAGGTTCATATGAAAAGATGAAATGAGATAAAAAGCATATGAAACATTATTTTGATGTAAAATTGCACAAATCATATCAAAATTTTTGTCAGCTCTAAAATGCTATGATTGTCTTTTTTTTTTTACATCTTTATTGGAATATAATTGCTTTACAATAGTGTGTTAGTTTCTGCTTTATAACAAAGTGAATCAGTTATACATATACATATGTTCCCATATCTCCTCCCTCTTGCGTCTCCCTCCCTCCCACCCTCCCTTGTCCCACCCCTCTAGGTGGTCACAAAGCACCGAGCTGATCTCCCTGTGCTATGTGGCTGCTTCCCACTAGCTATCTACTTTAGGTTTGGTAGTGTATATATGTCCATGCCACTCTCTCACTCTGTCACAGCTTACCCTTCCTCCTCCCCATATCCTCAAGTCCGTTCTCTAGTAGGTCTGTGTCTTTATTCCTGTCTTACCCCTAGGTTCTTCATGACCTTTTTTTTCCTTAAATTCCATATATATGTGTTAGTATGATTGTCTTCTGATTCTTAGCTTTGTGGCATGTGGTTGGCATGTGAACAAACATTAACCCGAAACTTTCCTATAAAGACTAGTACTGATGTCTGCATTTGAGGACACATGAGCAGCAACTAGCACTTTTGATTCAGAGGATTGAGAATGACCCTTTTAACGAAAGCTCCTTTTAAATACAAGTCCTATTTTAAATAGATGAGTCATGTGAATCTGTATATTAATGTTGATGTCAGGATTGGACGTTTGCTGCCTTTCAGTTTAAAAAACTCTAAAATATTGCTTTGTGATAAATTAGATTCAAACTTAAATGATTACAGGAGTGACTTTCTATATAAGTAACATGATAATATAATCGGGTCCCATCTCCTGATATTTTTATGAGATTACCATTATTATAATCATTTACAGACCTCTTGCACCATTGATAGTATATTTGCAATGTGCATTCAGTATTTGAGAACTTATTTTGAAAAGAGGGTTATTTCTACTTTATGCAGAAATCTGACAGAGTTTTACTAATGACCTGATGAAGCATCCCAAGAAACTCTAACAATAGGGCACATATTCCCAATGATGAAAACTGTACTCAATTTAAATACAAGATGAATATTAATAGGATGCTTTGTTCCCTTTCAAATGCCTTCCCTGTTTTACTCTCTTTCCTGGGTCAGTGGTCTTTAAGCTGTGTTGTGATTGGGTTGTACAACCTTATCTTTTATAGAATTATGCATAAAATCCATAAACATCCTATGAAACTCTCTAGAATAAACTGTATTAATTCTGATTAATTCTTGTATTTGCTGAAATGTTCTTCCTCTTGCTATGCTGCATGCATTCAATTATGGGAAATGGGAACGCTTTAAAATACCACATTCTGGCATGAAGTGTTTTGAAAATCTTTGGGGACATTAGTTTGCCTTTAATAACAAGTCCAGAATCGTGCCTACTGGGCCTTTCCACTGGAAACAAAGATAGTATATTGCTATAAAAAAACAGTATTGTCATCTGTCTGATGTCTGTCTAATGGAGAATAGCTCCATAGCACAGGAGAGAAGAGCTCCATAGCACAGGAGAAGCAGGAGAAAATAGGCATTCAAAGGTGAGAACTATTCTTTTTTCCCTGGAAGATAATTTTTTTAAGACAAGAAGAAGAAAGCGTTTTATTTTTTGGTCCCTCTCTCCCCAGGCTTTACAAAACCTAGATGCTTTGTTTTCAAGTTGGAAAATTAGAGCTATGGTTACCTTAAAAAAGTTTTATTTGTCAGAATTTCTTCTCAGCATGTAAAACACCGCTTTGTAGTGTCTCATGCCACTATTTCACTTCTGTAAGACATACCGTGGAGAACAACTTGTCCAAAAGAGTCAGTATCAATGCTTTTCCTACCAGGCCAATTGATTCTAGGAACTTTCTACTTTCTTTTCCACTGGGAAAATCTTTGCTACTTTTTGGAGGATGACAGATGTAATTTAATTCTGAAATATCCAAAAAGAAACAGAGAACTGTATGGATTTGGGATTGGTTCTACAAAATAAATTGAAATTCAGTGGGTACAAGTGCCTGGTAATATGTTTAAGGGCATGCCAATAAAATACAGTTTATAAAAGTTCTGGGCACAAAGAAATAGATAGAAACATATTTCAACATGAATAGCTGATAATGAATTAAAAATGACTATCAACATGGTAGTTTTAATAGAAAAAAAAAGCAAAATATGAAATAGGTAAGGTTTCTATCCAGCAGTTCCCAGTATCTCTATAACTTCAAAGTTTCCCCTTTTAGTAGTGCCACAGCAAATCCATCTTCCCATAAAATTCATTGTCTATGCCTTTTACTCACTATTAAAATCTGATTTCAGAAATATAGACTATTAGAAAGACTCTGAAAACTGGGATATGAAGTAAGGCATTAGTTCAAGACATGGTTTTGCTTCTTATTGACTGTGTGTCCTTGGGCCAGTGGTGTCCTTTTAAATGTCTAACAACAGATTTTCAGGGAAAAAAAGTTTGAAGTGTCTGATTTCCTTGGTGTATATAGTCCTACCATGGCCAGTGTCCTGAATGTAGAGATGAGGATTGTGGACAGTTGGCTCTCATGACCTGAGAGGAATTGACTTTATCATATTACTGCCTTGAACAGATATATCACTGTTCTGACTCTTTTCTCTTTTGTAAAGTTGAAATAATAATGTTTATCTCACACAAATAGTTGAACAAAAATATTAGTGCCCTAGTTTATCAGAAAAATGTATTAAGATTAGAGACCAATGTTGAAAGGCCATGTAAATTCCTACTCAACATTTCAGTAATGCCCAGATAGAGAAGGGATATCCATCACACTTATGAGTATATAAAACTAGGAAGAATAGTTGACAGGATGGAAGACAGATTGTGAGTAAAAAAATATTTTGAAAGATTTGAGTATTGGCTATATAACAATAGAAAATTTACTGGTAACATCTACATCTACATGTGCAACTAAAAAAAAAATAAAACACATAAGCGTTAAACCGGTGAGGAAGAACACATTTTAAAGGCAGGCTTAGGTGTTTTGTAAGACAATTATCTTTGTTTCTGCAATTGATATGGTGTCACCAAAGTTTACAAACTCAGGCTAAATTGAGGCAAGTTAATTCAATTAAGAAAGTAAGAATTTCTCTCCAATTAATGGTGGCCAGTCCACATATAGAAAATCTGCCTTTTGGTTCTAAGTGCTAAACATTAAGAATAAAACAGAAACATACAGCCCATGAGAAGTAGATTGACTAGATCCAGACAGGACTTAAAATATATATATTAATTGAAGGAATTACAAATGTCTAGCTTGGATGAATGAAGATGCAATGAAAATGTGATTGCTAACATTAAATATGTGAAAGTTCATCTTACATATAGTTTCAAAGATAAAAACCAGAGTTGAATAGTTTCAGGAAAACAAATTTTTACCTCAGCCTACGAATTTTCTAAAGATGAAGTTATCTTCATTGGGAAACTGGGTTCTCTAAAATGATTGCTGGTCAGATGGCAAATAGATGACCAGATGTGAGAAGAATGGGATTTGAGGATGAGAAGCCTGGCTGTACTTTATGCCATCAAGCATTCTTTCAGTTTTAAGTTGTTATATTTTTGAGTTTCTGTTTTTAGAAATAAATGGGAAAAAAAAGAATATTTTCTGAAGTCTAAGGGTAGAGGACAATCTTGAAAACTTTCAAAGTTAATTTGTCCCCTTAATTTCAAAATATGTTAAAAACATCAGCGTGAAATATCAAGGGGGCTAAAAAAAAAAAAAAAAAAAAATCAAGGGGCTAAGAATGTGACCAAAAGTCAACTACCTGAGAATACCAAAGGGAAGAGCTTGGTTTCTGGGGACGGTAACAGCAAGGGAAGCATTACCATGAGTGGAATTTTACAACATGATGTGTTAACTATTATCTTCATTCAGCCAGTGACAGTTATAACGTTGGGTGTTATTATAAAAGGAGTCATTTTTATCCACACAAACCATGGGCTAAGACTGAGTCATTTCAACACACACATTCAGATCTCTGAAGAGCAATGCATGTTTATTGATCATTTCCTGGTTCCTCATTATGACGGTTATTTTAAAAATGCCCAGTGTATGCTTGTAGTTTGAGCAATACTTGATCTGGGGAAATATTTGACTTTTCATCATCCATTACATATTTCAAATAAACTTACATTTTCTGTTACTGTTGCTCTACTTTACATCCATACACATCCTTGGCTTCTCTCCTTCCCTAAATAGACACTGTCACCAGCTGGGTTTCTCAGAATGAAACCTTGGTACTCATGGAGCAAGGATAGTTTTTTTCTGTTACCTTTCAATATCATATAAATTCTCTTTTGCTTAGGTTAATCTTAAATTCAATTATTGGTTTCCTGAGGAAGAGGCTTTGGAAAACCACAACTAGAGGTGTTAAGATTTTTTAATTTGCTAATCCCTTAACCTTGGTGTCTGCCCATTGTGCTCTGCCCAGGTTCTCAACAACTACCGTGTGGTGATGTGAAGATTTGTCTAAAACCACTGCAGGCATGGTCTTCTGAGGACTGCCACTAGTTTTTGTTATTAAAGCCCTGTGTCCTAAATGCTGGAAGTTGTAAATGTCTCTGAATGCTTGATCAGGATGTGTTTCAGTTCCTGTGTTTGAGGGTATTGGAAAAGGTCATCAGCCTCCTTGGTGCGGGCTTATCTTGGATGTGTAGTCAGCCTGAAAGTTAAGATAAAAGTTATGCAACCACTAATCATTGGTTGCTTGTTGCCCCCAATTTGGTGCTGATGCGCCTGTAGTTGAGGGAATTTTTGTCAGTCTGGAATGTCTGTCTGATTGGCCTATTTACATTGAGAAGTGGTAAACTTCTGAGCAGACAGCTTTGAGCAAAAGCTTAAGATTTCTTCCCTACATCTTTCTGTTAGACTAGAGCTTCTAATCCCTGTTATGAATGTTTAATGTGAAGGATTTGAAGAACCACCAAATTGGAGCACACAAACCTGAACCAAGTGAAGTACCAAAATCTTGAACTTAAATTCTACTCTTTAAAGACTTGTTGGAGGCTGCCAGATTCCTTTACCTGACAAGCCAGTTTTTACCTGATGGGTTAAGCTCCCAAATCTCCTAGTTTCAAAAGTCTTAGTGGCTGTTTTTCCAATTGCTCTGAATCTCTGTTCCTTGCCAAATTTGAAAGCCGCTTCCTTTTCCTCACTGATACGGGTTTCACTAATTGGAATAGGTTGGGGAGTTGTGACTTATCTGACAGTAATAGCTTCAGCAGAGTTCTTTAGTCCCCTTTTCCATTGCTTTTCTCGAAGGCCTTCTGTGTCAGTGGCTGCACTTTCTGATGACCAGCAGCCCTATCATCTACAATATTCATAAATACTTGCTGGAAAGTCTTCAATATTTCAGGCAGTTACCAAATCATTACTTACCTTGAGAAAAATGCTTCAGAGTTACCAGTGGGAGTTTATATCAACCTCAGTGTCTTTCCCCCTCTCTATTCATGCCTTTGACAGAATCTCAGCCAGATTTTAAAGACTATTTTTTTTCAGGGATAAACAGCATTCCCTATGATAAATCTCAGAAAATGACATATATTTGTTGAGTGAATGGATGGATGGATGGATGGATGAATAAATTGTGTACTTTTTAAAAGCTAGCATGCTTTATAGAAATTCTTTTAACTATGGTCTACAGACCACATGCAAATGAATCCTCATAGGTGCTTAATAAAGTATATTCTAGTGCCCCATGGAAGGCAGCCCCAAAGATGGCCCTCAATGATCTCTGCCTCCTGGTATTTACACTCTTATGTAGTTCTCTCCCATATTCTATCAGGACTGATCGAGTTCAGTAGCATGTAGCAGAAGTGATGATAAATCACTTCTGAGAACATAGAAGACAGATTTGTGGTTGTCAAGGGGGAGTGGGGATAGAGGAGGGATGGATTGGGAGTTTGGGGTTAGCAGATGCAAACTGGTATATAGAGAATGGATAAACAACAAGGCCCTACTGTATAGCACAGAGAACTATATTCAATATCCTGTGATAAACCATAATGGAAAAGAATATACACACACACACACACACACACACACACACACACATATCTGAATCACTTTGCTGTACAGCAGCAATTAATACAACATTGTAAATCAACTATACTTCGGTAAAATAAATTCACCAAAAAAAAGACACTGAAAAAGACACTGTGACTTCCAGCTTGGTCACTTAGCCTCTCTCTTGGATGACTCACTTTGGGAAAAGCCGGCTGCCAAGTGGAAGAGCCCCATGGAAAAGCCCACATGGCGAGGAACTGAAGCTTTCTGGAAAAGACGAAAGAGAATGGAGGCCATCTGACAACAGCCACATGAGTAAGATACCTTGGAAACAGCACTTCCAGCTCCACTCAATTCTTCCAGTGATAAAACCCCAGCTGATAGATTTACCGTAACTTCAGAAGTGACCTTAAGCCAGAAACACCCTGCCGAGTCACTTCTAGATTTCTGACCTCAGAAACTGTGGGAGATGATACATGTTTGTTGCTTTATACTGCTAGGTTTGGAGGTGGTTTGTTATGCAGCAGTAGATAACTAATACTAATACATCATGTATCTACTGAATCAATATCCAGACAGAAGGGCCCAGGAAGCTTTACTGTTAGCAAGCATCCATCACAAGGTGACGAGACCTTTGCGTATTGGCATTGGAGAACCAGGCTATTATTCGTGTTTTTTAAGCTCTGAATAACTGTAGACTTTCATTTTTCACTAATTCACTGCTAAATATCCCTGATCTTTTAACCTGTGAATGGCTTTAGTTTCTTCTCAATGCTATTACGGTGCCTAAGGACTTCTTAAATTTTGTTTGTTTTGATGGTTCTGCATTTCTCAAGCTCACTTTTGAGAATGAAATTCTATGAGTTGGTCAGATTTAGGCATTTGTAGTTTAATGTGGTTTTCAGAATGACTCCTGAAAGGATGATTACAACTACTTGCTCTGTATCTTTAAATCTAACCAAAATCAAAGAAAACTCACTTTACCGTAATTACTTGGATGAACAGGAAATGCTCAGACTTCTTTCTCTCCAGTCTACTTTTCTTTACCAAAGCATGGGACCCAACTCTCTAAGATCAAAGAAAATCTTTTCTTTTTTTTCAAAGCTAGCAAGCCATTAATATCCATCTCTGTAAAGTAATCCAAATGAATATTTCAAAAGTGACTTGTATAATTAGCAGAATTTCACAACAGTGTCAGCATTCATCTGAGGACTGTAGGGGAGTCAGAGGAGCCTGGGGTAGGAGCCGTAGGCAGCAGTGACTCGGTAGAGTTGCCTTCGTTTCTCTGAATTGAGGCTGCTTTATTTCGGAATCGAACATGCCTTTTTTTCTTTATAAAACAGGAATTAATTAGAAACGCTAAAGAGTCACTTTGTAATTCTGAGCATTTTGAGAATGAATATTATTACCATCACCTTGGGTTTCTAACCCCCAAAGTCCTACTTTATTACTTCCCCTACTTTATGACCTCTTTCTACTTTATTGCTACTTCCTGTCATATCAGTCAGGGTTCAATCACAAAAGCAAAACCAATAGGAGTAGAATAAAATAAGAGATTTATTATAGGGTGCTACACTTTTGTGGAAGGCACTAGAGACATGAGGGTCCATGAATAATGTTGAAAGATCTAAAAAATTGTCACTAACAAGAACTCCTGGAACACTGGCCAGTGTTGACAAGTCAGGGCTGGCAGCCAGAGGGAGACCCATGGGAAGCCCTACACATCTCCTAATCCCCTACTTGCCCCTACCTTGCCCCTCCCCACTTCCCTCTCCCCACTGGTAACCACTAGCTTGTTCTCTATATATGTGAGTCTGCTTCTTAACTAACTTCATGAGTTTAGTCTCCTCACTTTCCTTCACTGGGCCTCAGTTTTCACATTTTTATAATAGCTAGTGTTAGGTAGGGGTGTAGTGAACCAAAGAACTTTAAAATAACTTCTATCCATGATACTCTGGTAATTCTAGACATTTCTTTTTTTTAACTAGACATTCTTTTTCAGTTCTAGCTCTTAAATTCTATGGTTCAAAGAAGCAGTTCATATCTAATAGAGTTCTCCTTATTTCTAAAGTACTTACCTTCCATTAAATTTGCTCTGTTAACCCCTGTAAAAATCATCTGCACCCAGTTATATGCGTAGAAGCAAAGATACACCGAAGGCTGCTCTCTTATGCCTTAAACATACTGTGGGTCCAGAACTAGATGCCTCAAAGAAATGTGTGTGTGACTCAGGAGTTTGGAAGGGCATTCAGCTTGGCTATACACTGTAATCATATGAGGACATTTAAAAAAATACTGATTTCTGAATTCTGCCACTAGAGATTTTGATTTAATTGATCTGCAGGGAAACTCTGGCATCATTACTTTGTTTTTTTGAGCTCCCCAGGCAGAGTTAATGTCCAGTCAGCACTGACAATCACTAAATTAGATGCTCTGAAAGGAATAAAATATGACTCATTTTATCTGTCAATAGCTATTTGTAAAAACAACCTCTTCAGACTCAAGTTCTATGGTTTGTATCAGTGTAAGGCTGAGAGGTCTGAGATTCTTAGGAAAGACTCTTCCTTCCAGCCAGCTAAATCAGTGGGTCTGCTTGTGGCCGCTTTCCGTATGATAACACACCTGGGTAGAATTCTTTCACGATGGATTTCATACAAAATGGAACTGAAAGGACCCAGATCAGCACCATGAGAAAATCATGGATTCATTATTTAAATAGTAGAAATACGATCATCAGATTCTTGCCCCTGCCCTCCGTTGGTTCTGCTGCTGTTATTCTTTTGTCTGCAGTTTACTTTTGTGTCGTTATATTTGCACACTCATGCTTTGGATAACACCACTGAGTGGGAAGCTCTTACCTCTTTTGCACCCTGTCCTAAATATATACATTGTTCACCTGCAGATGGTTCAGTGTCAAGATGCTGTACTAACCTGGGCACCATTTTCTGCACTCCCTCTTGAGCCTCCAGTGTCCATAAACATAGACCTCATGCCTCACAACACCTTAGTTGATTTTAGTCAATCATAGCCACAAGGATCTTGGCTTTAATAGCAATATTTGTTCCTGGCTGCACTGGCCTTCTTGGTTCAAGTGACTGTACCTTCAGTAACTAGTGTAGCCCTAGCTCAGGTTTTAATAGTTCTTCTAGTTTTGACTCCCCTCATGCATATGAGGTGGATCTTAATCTTGACAACATAAGCTTTAAGAGGAAGAAGTCATTTTTTGGCATATAGTCAGATGTTCTCTGAGAAATAATAAGCTCATTTTTATTCTCAATCTCTTATCTTTCTCTTGGCTTTATTTTTTTAGATTCTGTCTTCTCTCATAATGGTATAGCAAAAATAAAATATGCAAAAGCTTATGGTATTCAGATTGAAGCTGTTCATGCATTGAAAGCTTGTTCAGCCCTTTCAAGTATATTTCTATATAACTAAATATATGAGATGAAGGCCTTAAAATTTAGAACTTGAATTATGAGAAGATGACCAAATATAATACATCCCCAAAGTGTCACAACTTTGCTGGCAACAGTGAAGATGGGTATCACAATAAAAGTATCTTTTATAGCTACCCTTTTGGAACTCACACCCAGCAGACTCATCTGGTCAATATCTCTGATTCTGTTTTAAATCTGACTCTATGCTGGGCCAATAGGCCAGCCCATCAGAAGCATTTGACAAAGTGAAACAGAGCAAGTAATTAAAATAACTAATGATTAGCGGAGACTTATGATCTGTCAAGCATGGCTCCAAGAACTTTACGTGTATTAACGAATTTAATCTTTAAAACAATCCTATGATGTAAATGCTCTCATTATTCTCTTTTTGCAGATTGAGGAACCAATCCAAAACACATTACAAAGAGGGGTAGCTACAGTGTAAGTCTGGAAAGACTACATGCAATGTCCAAGTTCTTAATTCACACCACCATTATTTCATCCATCCTTTATTCCTTCCATCCATTCATCTATTCATCCATCCATAAAAGGATGTACTGCCCTGGAAGTAATGGTATACTGTCTACTAAAGTGTGCTGGTTATTCTGTTTGCTCTTCTACATCCATTGTTTATATCACCTGGGTTCTGTCACTGGATAATCTTCTTAGACTTAGCCAATGAAAACTTCCAGCAGGAGATAAGATGATGGAAGAGAGGAAAGCCCAGTATTTCTTCCCCACTGGTCCCCACTTTGGTGCTTTGTCTCTGGGCATAGCTGTATTCTTCCATGACTACTGGTTTTGCCTCATGGCCTCCTCCTCCACATTTCCAATTCCTAACTTATGTCTGTTGGCTCATTGGACTTGTGTAGTTTAGTCTGAACTGTGTTCTTTCAAAATTGCCAACATTGTAAAATCGGGTGACTTGAAACATACAAAATATTAGAATTCTGGCTTCCCTTGAAGAATAAAAGTTCTGACGGGACAGAGTCCTATATTGCCATAAGATGAAAAGCAGCTGGTGCTGATTTGAAGCCATGTTCTCTTCCTCTGCCCCACCTACTTTGTCACCTGCCTGATACCTGTAGCCGTTTGAGATTGCCACCCCTGCTCTTGTCAGTTGGATTGATATTGGCTGTTGTACAACCAGAGCAGCCATTGTTCTGTTCTGACATTGGGAAGCAGAATGAAGTTGGCAGAAAAGATTGTGTTCCCTAGAGATGGAGAAGAAAGCCTTTGTTTTTGGCTTCTGGTTCCCAGTTGCAGTTCATCCAGTTACAATGGAAAATATAAGGTTTCAGAACCATCAGGGATACAGCATTTCAGAGCCATCAGAGGAGAGTTTGCTTCTAATTGTTTGAGTAAAGTGTTGAGTTTGGAGAGTAAAAATTTAGGACAAAGTCATGAATGCAGAATAATGATTTTCTACATTGTATAAACAAAAGCCTAAAATTTAAATATTAAATATATTCTTTCACAGATAAGAATTCTTTCTGGGTACTGGAAGTTTGTTAGATTGGGTACTTACAACAGCACTTCAAATTCTAACACTTTTAATAGATTCTTAAGTGCACAAGCTGTGTAGCTTCCTCTTCATTTTTTCATTAACCCATACTTTCTATTTTTTCTTGCTAAGTGAATGGCAGGAATATTCATTTTCTTTATAAGGTTATGGCGTGCATTTCAATTGTGTTAAAAAAAAGCAAAACAAAATCTGGAAAATGTTACTTTGCAATCAGAAATGAGATACCAGTTACTGCAAGATGAACTTACTCATATTTTTGCTTTTAATATTTTCCTGAAATAATGTATTTCAAGATTCTTACCAATATGTTCATTTTAACTATGTTCTCTATGGGACAAAAGAAAAGAAAACTAGGCCACAGGGAGAGAGTATAAAAGTTGCTTAACTTTTAGCTTTACTTTTAATTGTTTCCTTCCAAACGCTGTAGAATTTGAAGATATTTGAGATTCCCATAATCCTTTAAAATGCAAATTTATTTTACATTTTTCTTCTTGGGAGATCTTTCCTAATCTAGCAGCTTTTAATAAAATAAGCATCAAACAGCAGACATAGGTGTTGATTTGTTTAATTAACGTATTCTCCCCACTACAACTTCTCACTGCTTTTCATTTCATGGAAACCTTTGCTAATGACACAGATGACTCCTGTCTAACATTTGAAATCTCAGAACTGATGAGCAAGGGAAGGAAGGTGAATGACATGCTGAGTAAGCCAGAGTAGGCTAAATAATTTGCCATAAATACGATAAAGAAAAACAACTTTGCTTTACCCTTAGCTGCCTCTGAATCCTTAAGAGCAGAGCAAATATTATGTGAACAACACCATGAAATGGAATGAGGTGTGATGGCTAGATTCCCAGCAGAAGCACTGTGTGAAATAAACTCTATGACCAGAGATCTTAAAAATAAGAGTGAAACTGACATAGCCATTTGGTAGCTCTTCACTGGTGAACGTGTCTCTTTATTACATTTGTCTTTCATCATCATCGTTATTATTGTTTTGTAATATAATCATCATTTATCTATTAGCATAATTTCTTGGTTGGAGAAAATTAATGTCAGAAACCAGAATGCTTTGCTTAATTTTTACCCGACCCAGTGCCAGTCAATATTCACAGAATTCCCAGTGCCCTGTCAGTGCTCTTCAACCCTTGCTCTCGTTGAATCTTTCTTAATTGACTCCACGGAAGCAAATCCAATTTCTGCTCTCAGCCCTTGTACACATATGTGAAGACTGCTAAATTTAAACTATTTCTGCTCAATTTTGTGCTGTCAACTCTTGACACACCAGACAGAATGAGATCACCGGAATTTGCTTTATATCTTATTTTAAGATCATGTAATTGGAATGATTTTGTGCCATTGTTTCAGGATAGTATTAAAGTGATATCCTAGAGGTGAAAAACAAATACATTATTCGACTCCATCATCCAGTCTCTCTGAAACCACCTTCTTTGCTTTGTCTGCATGACTTGATTTATATATGAGATATAAGTGTCAATAACTTTTTTTGATGGGTGCAATACTGCCAGGAAAATGGATATAGTTGAACATTACGCTATAAAGAGGGGCATGAAATATAATTCAGATGGGGTTCATGACACTCGTCCCTCATCTGACACACATTCTTTTCATTTCCAATTTCACTGGAACAGCAAAAAGAATGGTTTCCAATCTGTCCCACCTCATGAAAATAGACCTGTGTTTAATTCTTCAGGACCTGAAATTATCCTTTGGATATTGTCAACCAATCATCCTAGGAAAACGTTCCTGGCCAAAGTAATAGAAATATTCTAGGTATTGAGATGGCTAAAATATTACTGTTACCTTGCTTTTAATGATTGCACAAAATATTGCAGAAAACCAAATGTGATGATGATAGTGACATAGCTTGCCACTTCTATTTTTTTTTATTAAATTGTGCCATTTTCTCAGTAGTATATGGCAGTTTGCGAATATAACATTTTTTTAATAGGAAGAGACCAATCACAGACCCTGATATATATGTTTTAATATAGTAAAGGAACTGTGTTTGTCAAAGCCGAAAGCCTCATCTAGTTGTAACCAAAGATCTTACATAAAAGATGTTAGTTTTATTTATGATTATAGTTCATGATGGATCATCGAAGTTTCAATTAAAATCTTATTCTGGCTTTCTTGATCAGCAAGTTGGATTATAAATATTATATCTCTAGAGCACAGCAGCCTGATAGAAAGTTAGCTGCCTAAATTTCAGACATTTAGACATTTTCTAGCAGAGGCCATTAATTATGTCACATCAAGCTTGTTATGAATAAACTAAATGTCCTTACAGAAATCAGAGAATATTCTTCAAAAACTTGGGCATTGAGTGAAGAATGAATTTTAGTTCAAGATTACTGGGGGAAAAAATGATAGGTCATCTATTATCTTAAAAAGCCTATTGAAGAGATAATAAAATTTATAATTTCTCTGTCCTAGGCTTTGGAAAAGCTGAATCTGCATCATCTCATGCATGTTCTACATACACTAGCTAATAAATGCATAATTCCAAATTTGGCAAAAAACAATAAAATCTAATATGAAGCTTATTCTTTGGGGCTTACTCAGAGAGGTTAGTTATTTTACATGTATATTAAATTTTTTACACTTTCTTCTGTTCATAAGTGACTCCTTGGAAGCTACACACTATGGATAAGGCTCTGTGGACCATATGTGTGACTCTGTGATCAAAGAGCCCCATTTGGTGGTGAAATCATTGGACTGAAAATAAACCACCGTCAACATTAAGAGGATTGTCAACTAGTAATTAATGTCAATTAAACTACTGTGATTGTTGATGGATTTTTTTAAATACTATATTTTAATTAGGAAAAAATATTTGAATCACACCTCTCTCTCTTTAAACTGTTCAGCCATCAATAGGGGAAACACAGGGCAAGGATTAATACTTACATAAATTGTGTTCTTGCATAAACATAGTAGCTACTGAGAGCAGGAATGGTCTAGAATAGAGTATTTTCTAACAGGTATTTTGGCTGATTCCCTCTATCGACAGGTTAAAGATCAACTCTGACTATTGAACATGACCAGTTGTAATAGGTAAAAGGTGAATTTGTGTCTCCCTAAGGGAGACACTTCATAGTTAATTTTTTCCCCTGCATCCCATCTCCCCTAATGGCAGCTTGACTGACGCAAAACATAGTTTCTTTACGTGTATTCTCAGAAACTCCTTGAGCAAATGAGTAACACCACAGTGAGGAATCCTCCTAGGCTCAAAGCCTAATGCAGACAAGGAGAATTTCTTAGTAGACAGTAAAGGATTGAAATAAAGAGAAGTGAAGGGAGTAGAGGCTCTCGATATTTCTCAAGCATCTACAACATGACAGACACTGTGTTGGAAGATTTATGCATACTTCTGAGTTAATTTTCAGCAGAACCATGAGTTAAGTTTTCCTAGTTCATTTTGCGAGCGGGTGAAATGAAACTCAGAGAGGCTAAACAATTTTCTTAAGGCAACACAGTGAGGAGCCAAGATGTATCTGATTCCAGTTACAAGAAGAGTGTCCATGAATTTCTTCCATTATATGAGGCTATCTTAAAATTTATAAAAATATGTATGTTTCTCAAACCGTAGCGTGAGGAAAATGCAAACTAGCACATTTTATAAGTATGTAAGATAATCTGCTTTATAAGACCAGTGTGAATACTTTCTCTGCTGAAAACCTCCACACTCTACCCATATCCTTCATTTGTCTTAGAGTTGGGCATCTTTCTCATGTGGATACATTGTTTTGGAAGCATTTGTGTTAATGTTCACTAATTTTCTTTTCCACTTCCTGTCTTTTGTTTACCTACTTTTTGACTCTTGTTAACAACCCCTACAGGACACTAAAAAAAAAAAAGGAATTAGTGTTATTTACTGCTATGAAAAAGGTATTGGGGGTTGAAAACAATACCCTCATTAATGGATTGATTTTGCCTGTAGATTCTTATCTCTCTGACAAATTTGAATTTAAAGTTGGATTCCTTTGGGGCCCATCACCATAGATGCCATCTGTATGTTCTAAAACTTAGCCTGTGTACCTAGGTTTATAAGCTTCCAAGTTTTTGTAAGTCAAATTGCAGGTTGTCTTAGTCTCCAAGGCACATTAAAATTGAAACAGAACTTTTCTCAAAGTGCTTTTTTGGGTATTGACATAGGAAATCAACAATGGTTTTCTAACGATTCCTCCAGTTGCAGCGTGAGTTTGCTGTCACCTGCACCAAAAGAAAAAAAAAGAAACTTAGGTAATTGGTTCCTGACCTACTTGTGCCTCTGTCAGATGAATCACTATTATATATCTATAAGTGAGAATGCTTCACTGTCTGATTTCTTCTGTTGAAAGTGCAGCTAGATAACCATCCTTTGTGATTCAAGTATTTGAATAATCACTATGAGAGGAAAAAGTACCATGTGTAGATAAAAGCAAGTGTAGATATAGTATATAAGTTAGCTACAAAAATTTTAATATCAGTAATGTGATGTTGGAAGAGTTTGCTGTCAATACCATTTATATGTTAAATGTATTATTAGCAGATAGATCTACTAGGATCTTGATATGAATTTCACGTGGATGCTGAGACTCTCAGAGGCCAAATTAGGCTCTATGGAATTGCAAATCTCTCTTTTCTATTGCCTCATTAACTTCATGATAAAGAGTGACATTTATTATCTGGAAATATATTTTTTTAAAGTGTGTGTGTGTGTGTGTGTGAGAGAGAGAGAGAGAGAGACAGAGAGAGAGAGAGAGAGAGAGAGAACTCAGTTTCCCTCTTCCTCCTTTCTCTTATTTTTCCAGCAATCACCTTTCAAAAAGGAGGAAGAAAGTAAGAGGACGGGGAGGGGGAGGAACAAGGGAACATGTTTAGCCTCTAGAATTTATAAAGGTACACAACTCATCCAGGAATTGCAGAATTACATAAGACTAGGAATCAATCATCTTGAAAGTCTTTGTTCTAGAAGTTCTTTACTCAGTCTTTAAGTCTTGTGACTAAAGGGGACCCTTCTTTCCCATTACTCATCTAGAGAATGTTTCAGAGTCCAGGCCCCCAACCCAAAAAATGAACGCATGTCTTTCCTGAGCTTTCTAAATCATCTTCTAGATATGATATTTGCACTTATTGTGAGATACTGACCTTAAATCACGATTGGGACAAGGAGAGAGAAGGAAAGCACAGTGAGGTAGTGGCCCATTATTTATCATGTTATCAAGCCCTGTAATCAAAAGAAATCATGGGGGCTTCCCTGGTGGCGCAGTGGTTGAGAGTCTGCCTGCCGATGCAGGGGACGCGGGTTCATGCCCCGGTCCGGGAAGATCCCACATGCCACGGAGCGGCTGGGCCCGTGAGCCATGGCCGCTGAGCCTGCGCGTCTGGAGCCTGTGCTCCGCAATGGGAGAGGCCACAACAGTAAGAGACCCGCATACCGAAAAAAAAAAAAAAATCATGAAGACTGAGGATAGAGAAGTAATGCATTTTTAATAAATAAGAATGTTTCTTCCATGTGGCACAGGAGGTGAGGACAAACTATGGCTTTTTTGATCTAGAATAGGTGGGCAAAATGTTCAGTTTTGTGTTCTAGATGCAATCATACTTCAAGAATAGGAATTAAACTCAACATTTATTTTGTCCAAAGTCAATAGATGGATACATTTCAGAGTATCACAATGATTTCTGGGTAAAAAATTCTGCCTCTATAAGCAAACGAACTAAATCAGACAACCTTTCACTTTTAGATGGCTTTGATTGTTTTAAGTTCTTTGTATGGTGAGCTGAACTTTTGCCTTTCTATAATTTTTGTACATTTCCTATTGGCTAAAGGTACATAGAACAAGCCCAGTTCCTAGCTGCAGTCCACCAGTGTCTGAAAAGATATGACATTCCTCTTCACTGTACCTAAGGTTCAATTATGCAGGTGCCACTGGGGGTCATTTGTAGTATATTAACTGACAAGCTATAAATACACTTATATCTGCTGCTACTATAGGCTATTCCACATTTCTACTCTGAGATGTTTTTGAAGTTGATAATATCAAGTGTCCTGGCAATTTTCATGTTGCTCTAAAACTAGGGACATGGTTTAACTGATTTGTGGTTACAGGAAGTTAAACAACTGTGTTTCAGGAAAAGATTGTCCCTTTTAGGGACAGAGAATAACCTTTATCTAGAGATTCAGTTGTTACGTTCATACTAATGTATGCAAATAAAATCAGAGTTTCAGTAACTACTGAGCCTCTAAAAGGTCATATTCTTTTAATTAGAATCAAGCAATTAATTCTAAATGTTTCCCTATATTTTTCCGGAAGCATTTCCTTTCATTACCAAAAGCCTCAGATTTCTTCCCATACTAGTTTTTTAGCATATGAAATATAAAAATTTGTACTTTAGTTCATACTGGAATTAGTTGCCCCTCCCTTTAGCGCATATCAATTCAGTGTGGCTCTTTGGGATTTTATGTCTTTTAGTGCATGTAATACTTGTTGGTATGTAATGTTAGAACAAATTGAGTGTTCGTTATGATTTTGACACCTTGAATCCCATTCCTCTGACTTAAGTGACTAGGAAATTACCAATAATAAAGGCTTACTCTAGCATAAATTTATTATTTTTAATTAAGTGTAAAGGGGATAAAACCTAAAAATGTTACCAAAAACTTCCCTGTACTAAGAAATATAATTAAGCTAAAATTCAAATTTCTTTCGCACTGGAATGCCCTCAGTTTGTACGTTGTTTGTTTGTTTTTTTTTAATTTGATTGACTATAGCCAAAGTATTATTTAAAAATGACTGACTTAACATGCAGGATTACCTTTCTTTTGTTATTGCTTTACTCTTTCCTCCCTCTCCACTTTCATGCTCAAAAAATATTAAGAATGTTACTCATTAATGCTTTTATTCATTCCTTTAGTTATCCACTCATGTTTTCAGTCAACACACATTTATTGAGTACCTACTGCATGTTAAGCATTAGATGAATGAGCTTCTTCCCTCCCCACAAGGAGTTCCCAACTCACTCTCCTGCAGCCTGTGTAGATAGGAGCCAGGTCTGAGCCACTGCTTCTGTGAGCCAAGCTTTGCTTTAGAACAGTGCTTGTCAAATTGTAATGTGTTCGTGAATCACCTGGGGGATTTAGTTAACACTCCGATTCCGATTTGGTAGGTCTGGGTGGGGCCTGAGATTTTGTAGTTCTAATAAACTCTTGGCCCAGGGAACATACTTCAAGGATCAGGGCATTAGATCAGAGAATAGATCTGATTCCGTTGAATTGATTTTTCTGTCCATCACAAAATCAAGACATTTACCTTTGTAAATGGCGATCATTTTGAAAGGACATACTCATATTTTAGTTATTATGAATTCATCCTCTTTGCTTTTATGGCACGTATCACACTGTAATATCTTTAATTGCTGGTGTCTCTTTTGCTGAATTTAATTTCCTTGAGAATTGACATTAAATTCTATTTAGTTAGTGTTTGTACCAACTATCGTGGTGTTTATGGCTCAATCATTATGTGATGAATCAATGTAGTAATGCTTAACACTGTCAGAGTAACATCTATTCTTACTTGCTAAGGGTCAGAAAGAGGCTTTTTCCTCTTTTCTTTTTCCCACTCTGGTCTTAATCCAGCTAGCCTTCCGAAAGAGTGAAATGGTCAAAATTGAGCTAGTGTTGGTTTTGATGTGAGGTGGAGGGACTGTCAGGATTTTGAGAAAGGAACAAAAGCAAACAGGAAGTCTTATGTTCCAGACAAGATAATATTGGAAATGAAAGAACTATTAGGTTGCCAAGTGTCTCGAGTGGGGTGACTGAAAGCAAAGACCAGAGTTAATGGAGACTGGGCCAGGTAAGAAGGTATGTTAGAGAATAGTGTTCAGAGATAGTCCCCTGGGGAAACCATACAACGAGGAAGCCATCAGCTATGCTGGAGGGATCTGACCCATGCCTTATTTTGTAGTCCTGAACTGTAGTGTCACCAGTGATAGGGAGGTCAGCATGGTAGGAGCTGTGGCAAGTATGTGTGTGAGGGTATAGGTTTCTACCTGACCCCTGAATGGTCAGAGTCCCAGACAGATCCTCTCACCAACCAGCCAATGGCCTTATAATTTTCTTATGAGTTTACAAAAGCAGTCACACAATTATTTCAACATAATAATAATAGCAAACTCTTATAGTCTACTTTAGTGAGTGGATAGACATATTGGACTATAGAAGTATATATAAATGCATTCTTTGTAAGGCACAGAACTAAATAATTTAAGAAACATAGCATGTCAGAATTATTGCTTTATAGTTAATATAACACCATATTTTTCCTTTGAAATGTCATAATGATATTCATAGTTACACTTAACTTAGAGCTTACTAGGTACCTGGGGTTTTTCTTAATGTTTTACGTATATTAACTCATCTAATCCCTCTGAGAGAGATACTATTATCACTATTTCATAGATAAGGCAGTCAAGGCCCAGCATGTTTGTGTAATTCGCTCAAGATTACATAACAGTAAGTGGTGGGGTGGATTTTGAACCTGGGCAGCTTTGGTTCTAGTGTCTTTGCTTTTAACTACTACGTGCCACTGTCCATCACATAAATAATTGTTTCTCATAAACTTTGAACGTGAGAGACATACAACTAAAATGGATCCATTTAAATAGAATTAAGAAGACAATACAGTTCTCATTGAAACCGGGTAAATAAACAGATGGGAAGTTCAGATCCACGGAGTCAAGGATTTATATCCCTAGAAGTCAGACCAAGTGGTGCCACGTTCTGTTCCTTTGTGTCAACAGGATATCATGTGTGCCTCGTAAAATGGCTGCTGAGAGACGCACATCTATACGTATACAACGCGTTCCATGATGATTCTCTTAATATTCTTAAGGACGAAATGGGAAAATACGAGCAATCCTCTAATCCATAACTAATTGAACAACTATCCGAAGAGTTATCTAGCAATGGATTGATGCCAGGCTCTATGGAGATCTCTAGAATGGGGATTCTCCACTTGGCTCTCTTTTGTTCAGCAGTTTGTTCAATAGTTAGAATGATGAAAGAAGAAATGCTTACCACTTTTGCAGGTAATGCAAAGCTAGAAAGGGTGGCTGTTGGTTTAGATGATAGCCACATGCCTGAAAAATGATCTCTCCAGGTTGGAACTATGGGCTAAAACTAATAAAATGAAACTTTACTGAGTGATTATAAAGTCTTGTGTATTGCACATTTACAGGAGAAGGAAATTTATGTCAAAATTCCTGTGGTTTTATTTGCCTACCTGCTCAGTATGAGCCAGTATGGTGTTAACAGATGCTTTAAAAAGTTAATGCATTCTTAAACTGCATTAATAAAGGTAGAGAGTCAAGTTCAGGGTGATAATAGTTTCACTATAATCTGAACTGCTCAGACAGTGTCTTGAATATTATATTCAGTTCTGTAGGCTGCGTTTTAAGAGTTGCTAAAAAGGTGGATTACACCTAGAGGGTGACTAGAATGTTGAAGAGGCTGGAAACCATAGTGTTTAAGAAATTGAGCTCATCTAACCTGGAGAAGAAACTGATAAGGCATTATGAAAGTGCACATTGTAAAATGCTTTATTTTTCTTTAAGGGAGATGATAATTTGGTGTAATTCTACAGAGAAGTAGATACAATAGATTAGAAAGTAAAGGATTAGGTATATCGTTACAGTTATGGCTAAGAAAAGGTAGAATAAGGCACCTTGAAAATAACGTGGGGTGGAGCAAAGTAAATATCATTTCTCCTTTTTGTTATAATAAAAACTGTTTTTTAAAAGAGGAGATTTTTATCATAAATGTAAGTTGCTCAACCCAAAACTGTCAAACGATTTGGAGGGTATCAACTAAAAATTAAAATTCTTTTCCCCGTCAGTATCACACTGACCACCATATGGCTGTCATAATCATCAGTAACACTTTCTTGCTCATTTTTTAGAAAATATCTATGCATAGAAAACATCACACAGGCATATAGACAAAAATGATTATACATGTATAAATATACAAGTCCTTTTATAACACTAACGGGATAGTACTATACATGGTTTTCTTGAGCATATATTTTGGATATATCCTTTCATATCAGTGAAATGAGACCTAGCTTAATCTTTTAAGCTGCTTAGAATTTCTTTCCTAAATACCCATAAATATTTAGGTGTTTTTATCGTACATCACAGTGATTATAAATTTGACGATAATAGCCAACCTTGTACATAGATCATTCATTTCTTTAGTCCTAATGGTTAGAAGCAGAGCTGTTAGGTATGAATGTTTTAAGACTTTTGAGATATTTTATGAAATTAATCTCAAAAAAGATTGTAAAATTAAACTTCTACCAGCAAGGTGTAGATAATTCCATATATCTCCACCTGACCAACACTAAGTTTTCTCATTATTTTTATAGTTTCCAATCTTATGGATGAAATAGGGCATTTTGTTTTGATTTCTATTAATAGTGAAGTTAAAATGTTATTTAGTGTGTTTATTACTCATTTACATATATTCCTTTGTGAATTCCTGTTCATGTCCTTTGGCCATTTTTCTAATGGATTGCTCTATTTTCAAAATATTGAATAGAATTATTTAAATATTTAGAATTCTAACACTTATAAATGGTGAAAATAGTTTTTCTTATCTAACATTTGCCCTTTAATTTATTTGTCATATTAGTGACCTCCATTCTCTATTATATGATAGTTTTGATTACCAACAAAAAAGGAAGAAAAGCCAAAAATAATACTCCATTAAGAAAGCCATAGTCCTCCTTGGATTTTCAGTAATACCTACTCTTCCCTGGATATCAGAATATATGAATATAATAACATCTAAGATCTCACAAAAACTAGTGATTCCAATTTTTAAATAAATTTAATAAAAGGAAATTTTAAAAAATCATTGGAAACTGTTCTAGATATTGAGGAGAACTTTACAAAAAGAAATTCTGTAAGTTGTTTTTAAAAATTAAAAATAATTATCATTCCACATTCATCAAAAGTCAACTTGAGATTTATTTTAAAATCATAGCTTTAACCATATAAACAAAAAGTGTGAGTTGATATTTTTTAATTTAAAAGTTATGCCAGTAATTTTACATTAATGGTGTGTGTGCATGTGCATGTATATGTATGTGTTTTAAGTGTATGAATTTTAATTTATTTTGGCTGTTTTATCATGTGCCTCTCCACTGATATGTTTTTGGTTAGAACATCAAGGCACAAGTATAACTGTCAGCTTTTGTGTGCTGCCTAGTTGGTGTGTGATGGCTAATTTTTGTACCTGAAGTTTCTGGTGGAGTGTGGCCAAAGAATGATGTATAAACTAAAAGAATCTCATTAAACTGCTAAGGAAAGACAGTGGCAACGGGAGCATCTGTTCTCCATTCTCCATACTAATGCTGTAATAAAGAAAGAAATCAAGCATCTCACTGTATAATATTTCCTTGTGACTTTTTATAAGCAAGATTTCATTGAAGTTGAATTTTCTCTAATTGGCTATGTCATTATCAGCTTATATTTTAGTAATTGAATTGTTAGTATGAAAATCATGTACCTATCATTAAAAAGGACATAAATGTAAAAAAAAGTTTGGACAACAACAACAAAATGTCTCTCAAGTTACCAAACTATAAACACTACATAGACAAGGCTGACAAATGCCCAAACTGGATCCTGGATTTGGGATTGGTAATTAAGAGGACGTTAAATCTCTTTCTATGGAGAGATATAGATAAAAACCAAACTTTTTTTTTCTTTTGAAGCATTTATATAGAAGTTAAAATGACCTAAACATGACCAAACACTCATTTTCTCAAAAACTTTTACTGGACTCCTATTACGGGTCCAGTCACAAAGCTATCTTGCCTAACTTTTCTGACAGTGAACAACTATTTTCTACCTTCACGTGCAATAATTAAGTGAAAATTAAAAGAGCTAGAAAACAACATTCTTTCATTATCAGCTCAGCAACTATTAAAATATCTGATGACACCCAATGCTGACCAGGGTATAGGGAACCTACACCTTGTACAATTTTAGTAGAACTGTAAGTTGATACAATGCTTTGGAAAGGCATCTGTCAAAATTATCAAAATTTAAAATATGCATATTCTTGGACCAGCAGTAATAATAATGATAATAATAATAATTTATTTCACAGAAATAAGTTATATAATTGTGTGATGATAGATATGTAAGAATATTGATTGCAGTGTTCCTTAATAGTGATTAGTTATCTCAAATAATGGTTACTAAGAGAATTAATAATAGTTACTATTGTATGGATGATTTTCAGTTTCCTCTTTATATATTCTGTATTGTCTGAAAGTGTTATAATAGTGGTATATGTAAACTTTAACCTGGAATCATTATCATGATATTTCATTTAAAAATTTTAAAACCAAGAATGATATAGAGTCCATGTTATTCAATTTAAAAATTAAAAATCAAAACAATAATATAATACAAAAAACCATAAGCTGGGAATTTAAGTGTTTTTTGTATACAGGAATTGAATCACTTCAAAGCTAAAGACCTAGAAACTTGACGCCTGATTGACTAATGTTATTTTGTAAAATTGAGTTACAGTTTTAGGGTAGGTGAGATTCTTGGACTGCCACCACTTGAAATGAAAACAGTATACCACTAAGTAGGAAATGTGATATAAGTAATGTCTCTATATGTTGTGCCATAATTTATACCAGTGGTCCCCAACCTTTTTGACACCAGGGACCAGTTTCATGGAAAACAATTTTTCCACGGGTCGGACGAGGGGGGATGGTTTCAGGATGATTCAAGCACATTGTATTTATTGTGCACTTATAATGAAATAATTATACAACTCACCATGATGCAGAATCAATGGGAGCCCTGAGCTTGTTTTCCTGCAACTAGATGGTTCCATCTGGGGGTGATGGGAGACAGAGACACCCCAAATGTGTGGCTTATGTCCAGTCTACTCCGTGATCTTCTTTTGGTTGCTGTCACTGCAGAAAACCCTGCTTCTCAAAGATAGGATGCTGGAAATGGAAACAGGCTTTTCAGTGCTTTTGTGGCAATCTAGGGATATTCGGCCTTGACTTTGATCCAGATTTGGAGATTTGAGGTTGTCTCAAACATATTTTAAGGTCACATGTCATTTGCGATCTCAAGCAGTTGATCCTGTTCTAGCACGGACAAAGCCGATTCAGCTGGCTTATTCACAAATGGGTCGCGGATCCATTCCTTCCCAGTCTGGGGGTCTTTTGTGGTTGGGAAGTAACGCTCAAACTCTTCTGAAAGCTGAGATAGGTGATCATGCACCAGCTGGGAGAAAGAAGGCCTTGGCTCAGTCTCTTTGAAAATCTCTGCTAATGTTTGAAAGATGTCAAAAATCCCAGTGTTCACTCGTCCCCATAAGTCCTGTTTGGCTTTAAAGGCAGCCAGTTTATCTGCCGACGTGAGCACAGTTGTTGTTCTCCCCTGAAGTGACAGATGGGTCGCAAGTTTTGTGACCCATTCTGTGTCACTGAAATAGGTTGCCAATGGTGACTGTTCTTCTAAAAGAAGTCTCTGGAGTGGCTCTCATAACTCAAAAACTCTAGCCAGTGATCTACCTCTAGAAAGCCATCTCACTTCTGTGTACAGGAGAAGATGTATGCTCTGCGCCCATCTCCTCACAGAGCTGTGTGAGCAGACGTGAGTTGAGGGCATGTACTTTAATGTGGTTGATCATTTTAATCACATCCTGCAAAACGGTGTTAAGTTCAGGTGACATTTTTCGGCTAGCCAGCATTTCTCTATGGATGACACGGTGCATAGACTCACATTCAGAAGCGACCTCTTTGACCTGAGTAGTGAAACCAGAAAGCTGTCCAGTCATGGCAGCCGCTCCGTCCATGCACACACCAACACAAAATGACCAATTCAGTTTTCCTGGTATGTAATCATTCAAAGACTTGAATAGTTCTGCAGCTGTGGTGTTGGTTGGCAAGAAAAGTGCACATAACGTATCCTCATGCACATCCTCCTGAAAAGCATATCACACATAAACAAGCACTGTGGCCTTGTTGTCAACATCAGTAAACTCGTCAACCTGGATTGCATACCACAGTGACTCATTAATCCTCTCTAACAATTGTGCCTCAGTACCTTCTGCCATGTCATCAATTTGTCTAGTTATGGTGCTAGCCAAAAGAGGAACATGTGCCACCTTTTGAACTGCAGCCTCGCCTAAAAATTCACAACAGATGTCCTTAGCAGCAGTCAGGATCAACTCTTCACCAATGGTAAAGGGCTTCTTAGCTTTAGCAATGTGGTTAGCCACTAAGAATGATGCTCTCAGTGCACACACATTTGATGAAGTGGTGGCCTTCAAATAATTGCTTCTGTCCTTCCTGTTCACATTTTTTTCTTTTGAAAAACTCCAAAGGCTTGTCTTTAATGCAGGGTGCTTGGTCTCCATGTGGCAAAGCAGTTTTGAAGGTTTCACGGCTTCCTTGGATAGCCAGTCGCCACATATCATACAAAGCGGGCTTGGAGAACGTGAATCACCTGTTGCAATGAACCCACAATTTAAGTAGGACTCTTGGTATTTCCTTTTAAATGCAGCTTTCTTTTTGTGGGCAGTCTTAGAGGCTTCTGCTGTCTCGTCATTGGGTCTTTCCCCCTTTTCAAACAAGCTCTCCGGCGACGTTTGTCTTTTACTCGTTTTGGCGAGGGTTAGCTGGTGGGCTTACCAAAACTGTGACTGAGACAAGTGCACAGTGCGGGGAAAGAGGCACGGATGGAAGTGGTAAATAAAATAATGGGCGGGCCATGTGCAGACTAAAATAAGTGTCGGATTCTGACTTAAAGTCTGCCAGCAGCTGCAGCTGTACAACTGAAGTACATCAGCTCACTTGCCACTATAAAGCCTGCCACCAGATGCAGCTTAATTGTCACTTGCTACTCACCAATAGGGTTTTGATATGAATCTGCAAGCAGTTGATT
This sequence comes from Pseudorca crassidens, assembly GCF_039906515.1. Classification (NCBI taxonomy): domain Eukaryota; kingdom Metazoa; phylum Chordata; class Mammalia; order Artiodactyla; family Delphinidae; genus Pseudorca; species Pseudorca crassidens. Next base: position 27,724,151 of record NC_090305.1, read on the forward strand.
TATTATGGTCTCTGTGCAGTCAAACCTCTCTGCTAATGATAATCTCTATTTGCAGCCGCTCCCCAGCACTAGTATCACCGCCTCGGCTCCATGTCAGATCATCAGGCATTAGATTCTCATAAGGAGTGCGCAACCTAGATCCCTCACATGTGCAGTTCCCAGTAGGGTTCACCCTCCTATGAGAATCTAATGCCCCTGCTCGTCTGACAGGAGGCAGAGCTCAGGTGGTAATGCGAGTGATGGGGAGCGGCTGAACATACAGATGAAGCTTCATTCACTTGCCTGCTGCTCACCTCCTGCCGTGCAGTCCGGTTCCTAACAGGCCACGGACTGGTACTGGTCTATGTCGCAGGTGGAGACCCCTGACCTAGCATACATACAGTAGTTCCCCCATCCATGTTTTTGCTTTTCAAGGTTTGTTACCTGCAGTCAACCATGGTCTGAAAATATTACATTGAAAATTCCAGAAATCAACAATTTAAAATTTTAAATTGTGTCTCATTCTAAATAGCTTGATGAAATCTCATGCCACCCTGTTCCATCCCACCAGGGATGTGAATCATCCCTCCACCCTATGTATCCCACTGTGGGTCACTTAGTAGCCTTCTCGATTATCAGGTCGACTGTCGAGGTATCCCAGTGCTTGTATTTAAGTAACCCTTATTTTATTTCATAAAATAAAAGGGTCAAAACTTTTGACCCAAAAGTTCAAGAGTAGTGATGCTGGCAATTCGGATATGCCAGAGAAACTGTAAAATGCTTCCTTTAAGTGAAAAGGTGAAAGTTCTCGACTTAATAAGGAAAGAAAAAAATCATATGCTGAGGTTGCTAAGATCTACTCTAAGAATAAATCTTCTGTGAAATTTTAAAAGAAGGAAAAAGAATTTCACCCTAGTTTTGCTGTCACACCTCAAACTGCAAAAGCTATAGCCACAGTGCGTAAGTGCTTAGTTAAGATGGAAAAGGCAGTAAATTTGTCCAATAAGATATTTAGAAAGAGAGACCACATTCACATAACTTTTAGTACAATATATGGTTAAAATTGTTCTATTCATTTATTATTATAGATTTATTATTAATCATTTACTGCGTCTAACTTAAAAATTAAACTTTATCATAGGTGTGTATATATATAGGAAAAAACACGGTATGTATGGGGTTCATTACTATCTGTGGTTTCAGGCACCCACTGGGGATCTTGGAGTATATCCTCCAAGGATAAGAGGGGGTGACTGTATATTCTTAGTAAAGCACATCACAGCCTTCTTGCACTTAGAATGTTAGAGAGCTCTTCAGCGCTACACTTGGGTGCCATTTTAAACAGCTAAATCAGTAACAAAAAGCACAAAAATGTGGCACTAAGTGGACCTTCAAGAGGGTACTTGTTTACAGTAGGAGAGCTGGAACAAGAAGGCAGAGCATAGCCCTGCTCTACCTCAGCTGGGAATGAGTGCTTCCAGCAGCCCAAATATTTTTCTGCCTACACAAAATATGCACAAAGGACCATTAAAGCACATAAGTATGGATTTTGGGGTAACAGATAAATTTTAGTTAGTTGGATAATTCAGAAATACAGAATCTGCAAGTAATGAGGATTGACTATATACACACACATACAGGCACATACACACACACACACACACACACACACACATACATATATACAGAGAGAGAGAGAGAGATGATATATATATATATGAAGTGTATTAGTCATTTTAATTAAATAATATCAAATTTTTTAAAAAAGAAAGTAAGGTTTGAATTCTGCATCACTCTTTTTTATTGGAGAAGAGCAGGAAGCACCACTTTGGAAAATACTAGAAAATTCAACCCAACATAAATTAACTAAGTAATAAAGGTTCTATTGTGAAGAAGGGAAAATGGAATATGTTAGCCTAATAGTTCCGTAATTGACTTAAGAATATACTAATTTGAAAAAAATCTAACTTTCTAAATCAGAAAAATCTATTATTATTTTTCCAAATGTTTCCATAATTATAATCAATACTACAGACTTAGTAAAGTAAAAATTCGTAAATGCCTTAAAGGTGAGACTCTATGTTTAAAGATTTTATCTAATGTGGCTTCTGTTGCTAACTGTGATCATCTGAGATGCTGAGATTAGTTAATGCTCCAGATTTTGGAAGAACATCTCTACCCAGCTGCATTCCTGGGTCATCGCTGAGCAGGACTGTCTCATTCTTTCTTTAGTCTCAGGGGTCGGGCTTCTTTGCTTAGCCTCTCCCTATTAGTCATGGGGTGGAGGGTGTTACTCTGAGCCTTTTCTCCTGAAGGGAGGAAGTAGAACTGGCCTTTTTTGGAAAATAAGATATCCAAATCAGGCAGAAGTTATCTCCTTTCAGTAGATCCATGATGGCACCTTCTGGAGTGGTAGAGTCAGCGCCCATATGTCTACACCCTAGATATGTCTCTTTTTCTTCTATAAATAAGTTATTACCATGAGGCTCTTGGTTATAGAAGCTGTTCCCAGCTGGCCCGATAAAGCCTATATCTTAAGCTTCTGGTTCATTCACATAATCAGAGCAGTTTTGTCATCCCATGCATTTTCCAAGTTACTCAGTGCTCAGCTTCATCCGCTCAAGCATGTTAGAAAGGTTTCCTCCCCTATTGGGCTGCTAAGCAACTTTATGAAACTATAGAAAAGCTACCGAATTCCTCATCTATCTCTTTCCTGGAGGGATGTGCCCTGGTGTGAGCAATTTACATTTTCCCTCCCAAGGGAAATATTATCTAAACTCACTAAATAAAGGTAAGTGGAAATAATTTCTGTCTACAAGGAAGAGGAAGATGGGGCAGTGTTCTTGTGCAGCCTATGGTCACCTCCTCTGTGCTTGTCCAGATCCACCTGTCCTCGAACACAGACAGAGCAGGAGATTCAGTTCCATGGGTGTGGGACAAGAGGGGTTTAGGGAGGCTGTGAACATACTCCTTTTTGTGGTCCATGTGATTTGTAAAGCCCTGAGGAAACCCAGGGTTTGAAGATCGTGAGCTGTGGTTCCTCTTCTGGAGTACACGGCTATTCTGCTAGTATTCTGTAGAAATTTAACAGAAAGAATTTGTGCTTACCCTAGACAATTTTAATGAATTTTTTCTCATCTTTTGAAAAAATTTATAACAGGAAATCCTCTTGTTAATAGAATAATTTTTTCAAGGGGGATTTAAATAAATCATTGATACAGTACTAATCTTACTATAGATAAATATGGCTTCTCCTATATGACTAAAAGCTCATGTGTCATAAGGTGTTTAAATTAGTATACTAAATTAAATTTTACAGCCAATTTAAATTTTATAATGAAAGTCACTGTGAAGGAAAAATAACATACTTTAGAAAAATTCATTTGTATGACAAGCTTTCTAGACGCATGTAAATAGTCATTTTATTTAGATATTTTTGGACTTAGATATTTTTAGCATATATTTACCAGCATTCATTTATTTTTCAAGTCTGAATTTTACACACTCTTCAATAATCACTTGCATTGCAGAGGTTCCTTCCCTTAATTTTATTGTGTATATGTTTCCTTGAAGACTTATCACTCTCCAAATTAATCTGGGGGATTTCTTGGTTGTATAAATCAGGGGTCCCCAACCCCTGGGCCATGGACAGTAGTGGTCCACGGCCTGTTAGGAACCGGACTGCATGGCAGGAGGTGAGCAGCAGGCAAGTGAATGAAGCTTCATCTGTATGTTCAGCCGCTCCCCATCACTCGCATTACCACCTGAGCTCTGCCTCCTGTCAGACGAGCAGGGGCATTAGATTCTCATAGGAGGGTGAACCCTACTGGGAACTGCACATGTGAGGGATCTAGGTTGCGCACTCCTTATGAGAATCTAATGCCTGATGATCTGACATGGAGCCGAGGCGGTGATACTAGTGCTGGGGAGCGGCTGCAAATAGAGATTATCATTAGCAGAGAGGTTTGACTGCACAGAGACCATAATAAATCAACTTCTTGCAGATTCATATCAAAACCCTATTGGTGAGTAGCAAGTGACAATTAAGCTGCATCTGGTGGCAGGCTTTATAGTGGCAAGTGAGCTGATGTACTTCAGTTGTACAGCTGCAGCTGCTGGCAGACTTTAGGTCAGAATCCGACACTTATTTTAGTCTGCACATGGCCCGCCCATTATTTTATTTACCACTTCCATCCGCGCCTCTTTCCCCGCACTGTGCACTTGTCTCAGTCACAGTTTTGGTAAGCCTACCAGCTAACCCTCGCCAAAACGAGTAAAAGACAAACGTCGCCGGAGAGCTTGTTTGAAAAGGGGGAAAGACCCAATGATGAGACAGCAGAAGACTCTAAGACTGCCAACAAAAAGAAAGCTGCATTTAAAAGGAAATACCAAGAGTCCTACTTAAATTGTGGGTTCATTGCAACAGGTGATTGACGTTCTCCAAGCCCGCTTTGTATGATATGTGGCGACTGGCTATCCAAGGAAGCCGTGAAACCTTCAAAACTGCTTTGCCACATGGAGACCAAGCACCCTGCATTAAAGACAAGCCTTTGGAGTTTTTCAAAAGAAAAAAATGTGAACAGGAAGGACAGAAGCAATTATTTGAAGGCCACCACTTCATCAAATGTGTGTGCACTGAGAGCATCATTCTTAGTGGCTAACCACATTGCTAAAGCTAAGAAGCCCTTTACCATTGGTGAAGAGTTGATCCTGACTGCTGCTAAGGACATCTGTTGTGAATTTTTAGGCGAGGCTGCAGTTCAAAAGGTGGCACATGTTCCTCTTTTGGCTAGCACCATAACTAGACAAATTGATGACATGGCAGAAGGTACTGAGGCACAATTGTTAGAGAGGATTAATGAGTCACTGTGGTATGCAATCCAGGTTGACGAGTTTACTGATGTTGACAACAAGGCCACAGTGCTTGTTTATGTGTGATATGCTTTTCAGGAGGATGTGCATGAGGATACGTTATGTGCACTTTTCTTGCCAACCAACACCACAGCTGCAGAACTATTCAAGTCTTTGAATGATTACATACCAGGAAAACTGAATTGGTCATTTTGTGTTGGTGTGTGCATGGACGGAGCGGCTGCCATGACTGGACAGCTTTCTGGTTTCACTACTCAGGTCAAAGAGGTCGCTTCTGAATGTGAGTCTATGCACCGTGTCATCCATAGAGAAATGCTGGCTAGCTGAAAAATGTCACCTGAACTTAACACCGTTTTGCAGGATGTGATTAAAATGATCAACCACATTAAAGTACATGCCCTCAACTCACGTCTGCTCACACAGCTCTGTGAGGAGATGGGCGCAGAGCATACATCTTCTCCTGTACACAGAAGTGAGATGGCTTTCTAGAGGTAGATCACTGGCTAGAGTTTTTGAGTTATGAGAGCCACTCCAGAGATTTCTTTTAGAAGAACAGTCACCATTGGCAACCTATTTCAGTGACACAGAATGGGTCACAAAACTTGCGACCCATCTGTCACTTCAGGGGAGAACAACAACTGTGCTCACGTCGGCAGATAAACTGGCTGCCTTTAAAGCCAAACAGGACTTATGGGGACGAGTGAACACTGGGATTTTTGACATCTTTCAAACATTAGCAGAGATTTTCAAAGAGACTGAGCCAAGGCCTTCTTTCTCCCAGCTGGTGCATGATCACCTATCTCAGCTTTCAGAAGAGTTTGAGCATTACTTCCCAACCACAAAAGACCCCCAGACTGGGAAGGAATGGATCCGCGACCCATTTGTGAATAAGCCAGCTGAATCGGCTTTGTCCGTGCTAGAACAGGATCAACTGCTTGAGATCGCAAATGACATGTGACCTTAAAATATGTTTGAGACAACCTCAAATCGCCATACGTCTGGATCGAAGTCAAGGCTGAATATCCTGAGATTGCCACAAAAGCATGGAAAGCCTGCTTCCATTTCCAACATCCTATCTTTGTGAAGCAGGGTTTTCTGCAGTGACAGCAACCAAAACGAGATCACGGAGTAGACTGGACATAAGCCACACATTTGGGGTGTCTCTGTCTCCCATCACCCCTAGATAGGACCATCTCTTTGCAGGAAAACAAGCTTGGGCTCCCATTGATTCTGCATCATGGTGAGTTGTATAATTATTTCATTATATATTACAATGTAATAATAATAGAAATAAAGTGCACAATAAATGTAATGCGCTTGAATCATCTCGAAACCATCCCCACCCCACCCCCTTACCCCCAGTCTGTTGAAAAATTGTTTTCCACGAAACCGGTCCCTGGTACAAAAAGGTTGGGGACTGCTGTGCTATGTAAGCTTTATTCAGGCATAAGTTATATAGTGTGTTGGCTGACAAAGACTCTGTCCTTGACTAAACTCTAGTCAGGCTCCTTTGAGCCCTCTTTTCGACTAGGCTTTGATGTTGGCCCTTTGTTGTCCTGTCTTTGGCCTGCCCAGTGAAGTTTTAGCAAAGTATTCTCTTAAGTCAGTTTAGGGAAAAATCCTTCCACCCTGATATCTGATCACCTTTGAGGTCTAATCAAGTTCCTCATCCTCCACTCTTGATGTGTAAATCCTTGGCCTGCCAGTGAGAAGAATCCTGTTAGGTCAGTAAGAATCTCCCTACTCTTGAAGTCTCCTTTTAATAACTTTCTATCCTCTGACCCCTCACTCTGTTTGTTGGCTATAAATCCCCATTTGTTCATGTTGTATTCAGTGTTGAGCCCTATCTCTTCCCTATTATAGTATCCCTACTGCAATAGTTTTGAATAAAGTCTTCCATGTCATTTTAGTAAGTACCAGAATCATTTTTTTCTTTAACACGGCCAGGAGTTCAACCTTAATAAATTGATAACATTTATTAAATAAGGTGTCTTCAAATAGAAACACACATAAAACAAGGTTATACATTGGTTAGGTGATGAAAATGTTGTGACCAGAGGTTCCATAGGAACCGAATCCTGTATTTTTTCTAGGAGCAATGGCTCAGTGGTTTCCAATTCAGTATTCACAGTGACTTTATAGAATATTAACTCCTCTGGAAAATAAGAATTGACTGTATATATTTTATATACACACATATGCACAATGAGATCAAAATAAATATTTTCCTTTTTTATGGCTGCACATCTTAAAAAAATTATTTGGAGAGGGCTTCCCTGGTGGTGCAGTGGTTGAGAGTACGCCTGCCGATGCAGGGGACACGGGTTCGTGCCCCGGTCCGGGGGCCCGTGAGCCATAGCCGCTGAGCCTGCGCGTCCGGAGCCTGTGCTCCACAACGGGAGAGGCCACAACAGTGAGAGGCCCGCGTACCGCAAAAAAAAAAATTATTTGCAGAAAGCAAGTGATAATTTTGAGAAGTAAAATAGTTTCTTCTCTTTTTTGATGTCCTACTCCTCTGTCTGGTAACTTTTCTTCCAAAATATTGGGAATATTTTTGTTTCTCAACCCAGGTCAAGGAGGAGAGGGAGTGAGAGCAAAAAAGAAAGAGAACAAGAACGGGAGATTAGATGCTTGACAGTTGAGAACAATGTCTCATGTGCCTGTGACACAAACCATCTCAGTGGTTTGCCTTGCAGAACACAGGGAGAAAATGTGACAAATAGAAAGAAAGTAGAACACCCTTCAACAGCAAAGGGAAGCTTGGAGGGAGGGAGGGGGCCAGGAGTTAGTTGGCTCATTGAAGCAACGAAGATCTGTCTTCCAGCGATACTTAAAGCAGCTGAACTGTTCTGTTTTATATTCTGCTTTGACAGCAAGTCTGCTCTGCAGAGAGAGAGTGAGAGAGATGGGTTGGGGGGGTGGGGAGAGAGAGAGATCATTTCTAGATGCTGAATAGAGCAGAGCAGCCCTTAAAATGATGAATAATTCTAATGGGGGGCATCCTTGACAAGTAGTGAAAATAAAAGTAAACACATTTCTGCATTCTGTTCTCATTTCAGTTTATTTTGCTGCTTGAGGTAAATTAAGTAATTTGTTTTGGTAGAGAAAGTAGTTTCAGAAGCTATTCATCAACCTCATAGTAAATAATAATGACTTCCAATTTGCAATCCTAAGTCTTATAAAATGGAGCTCCATCAGGTGCATTTAACATCATACCGACCTGTGATAACACAACCTGTAAAAATACAGTATAGGGATTGGCCCCAGGTTACCAGTCACTGATTAAACATATTTCCCCTTCCTGGTTCAGGGGCTACGCCAGACTAAATGTGGTAAACAAACTTTGTTTCATAGCTTTGACGTCTTCTTGCTAGTTTCCCCCAACTTAGAAAAATTATACTATTTATAAAAGTGCATAAATTGTAATTTAAGTTAAAAAAAAGCCTTGAAATTTTTATCAAAAGCATTCAAATTACTCTCTCCCCAGGTCAGCTAATGAGTTGTCAGAAGCTGGCCTCTCACTGTAGTGCACCTCCTGCAGACTAAGACGGTTAACCATGTTTTCATCAAAGGAAATGCTCATTAGTAGAGCTTTCAGAAACTGATTTGATTGTGGTTTCACTTGTTAAAGTGAAATATTTTGAGCTCATTAGGATGATTATGATTCAAGGTCATCGTTTGAAGCTAGTCCTGTCAATATAAGATAAATGGTCCCTCATCTTTTTCCTTCTTTACTTCTGTGCTTTTTAAATTCTTCTGTGTAAAAAGTTCCATAGCCATAATTAATTTTTAGTTCTTCTGTTACAAAGCAGCTTAAAAAAAAAAGAACAAAGATTTTGGCTGCCAAAAGGGCCTTGAAGAACTATTAGGAGGAGGAGGAGGCTATCTTGTTTTAGAAAAATCAGAGAAAAACCTTGAAAAGTTCAGCTTTTGAAATCCAGCTATTTTCTCCTTGACCTTTCCAAAGTTTCTAAAAGGTACTTTGTACATAATTTTGCATGTACTCTTTCATCTCAAAAGTATAAAACTAAGCTGAAAACCACCCAAGAACTACCAGTGGCTTAATTAAACATCTCCTCTCTCATGGCACAAGATGAAGTTAACACCTTTTAAAGTTCTTTCCTTTCTTTTTCTAAATCTAGCACTTAAATCTCTGAGTGTTGAAGGGCCACTTAGACATTATAGGGAGTGGTGTTAACTTCTATCAGTCAGGCATTCTAACATGAGTTTGCCCCTTTAACTTCCTTGGTCAAATATTACCTTTTCCTTTAACATTAAGGAGGGGTTACAATAAAAGTACTTAGAGTGTTTTTTTTTAACCTCTTGTATATTATATTTTGGCAAAACATTTTGATCTTTAATATGATTGAATCTCCAAAACCCTTCCCTTTAATTCAAATCTTCCCTGAACTTGAGCAGTGGATGATAGTTAAAAGGTTACAATAGACTATTAACCTCTTTAGTTCATAATGTTAGTCTTTTTTTTCCCCTTACTTCTGTGGACAACAGATGATTAAAATTTATCTCTGCTTCCTAAAATAATAAATCTTTAAAGGACTTATTCTAAACCCATGAGTTTAGCATTTAAGATGTCGCTTATTAATCAAAAAAGCTAGTGCCCAAACATGCAATTCTGTGACACTGGATCAGAGGTTGGTCAGTAGATAATTATTTGAGGACAGATATAAACACTGTACCTTGAAGTAATTAATTTTTATTCTCACATGTACCTAAGGGTTCCTTTGACCATGAAATTTAAAATATAACTATGAAGCTAAGTTTGAGTATTGGGATGCTTGCATGAAAGTCCCTTACATGCTAAATTAATCTAGGTTTATTTTTAAACAAAACAAAATGAAACTAAAGCACATGGTAGGTAGACTGTGGTGGAGGAAGGGTATCTACTTCAGTGGTGTGATGGTGCCAGGATGTACATGCAGTTGGATATGTGAAAGACAGAATGAACTCATTGAACTCCCTCAAAATGTGATGGGAAAATAATGTATAAGAACTGCGGGGTCCAGAGACACCTACAGTGAAGAGGAGAATGCTTAATTCAAATTGCTTGCCAAAATTGCTTGTGAAGACTACTCTTTACCTTTACTTTGCACCCCACTTTCAGTTGTTACATTGGATTGTTTCCTAATGAGCCCTTATCACAATGTGTAATAATTTTATTCATTTACCATGGATCTCTCTCAAATAGGATTACGACTTCCTGAGGGCAAGAAATTGTCTTTTGGTCACTGGTGAATTCCCACTGCTCAGCACCATGTCTATACAAAGTAGGCACTCAAATGCATTTGTTAAATGAATGAATAAATGAAACCACAGGTCAATTATATATTGATGTATATTCATTCTTTGCATCCTGGGTATTCTTTGCATCTTGCATTAAAGTGAATCTCTTTGAGCTGATGTACTCAATTGACTTCTGATTTAAATACTCCAGACAAGGCATGATGAAAGCTTGTCCCAGGGTAGGAATAGTGGGACTGCAAAAGAGAGGGAGATACAGGGTTAATTAGGAAGGAGTATCAACAGATCTTGAGAAATATTGACGGGCAGCTTGAAGGAGAGAGAAGAGAAAAGGATGAACCCCAGTTTTCTACCTGGGACTATTGGATGGAAAGTAATCCACTGACAGAAATCCTAAAGGGAAAGCCAAAAGTTCGTTGGTAGAGGTGGATGATCCCAAAAGAGAATTTGTTCTATTTTAGACATAGAGAATTGAGTTGAGGTGTTTCTGGAATCCCAAAGAGAGGCTTTATTTTGTAAGACAGTGCTGGAAATCTCATATGTGCCTTAAAAGTCAAGTATTAAAAGCAAAATACAGAATATTTACTATTGGGAAGGTGTGGTAGAGGGAAAAGGAAATAAAAGAGGAGAAAGACCGAATGGAAAATATGGAAAAATAGCTCAATATTTATTTGTTAGTGTAAGGGTTACTTCTGGGCACCATTTTGAAGTAGCTGAAATTGTTTTTGAAACTGTCCCACCTCATTTTCTACATTTTAATTTCATGTTTTGTACCCCTTATCCAGGACAACTGGTTTCTTCAATAAGAATTATGTCCCCTCACAAGTACACTCCTTCTCACCTGGGTGTTTTATCAGAACCTCGTGCCTCCCAAGCATTCTCTGCTTCATCCCTTATGCAACTAAGCATCTTGTTACCCAACTTCTCTCAATTAGTTGATAATGTAGCAGTCCTGTTCAGTAACCCACCCTAATATGTGCATTACCATTTTCTATACGTATAAATAAAAAAATAATAATAAAAGCACCCAACACATGTCAAATTGAGAATGTCACCAGGAAAAGTCCCTGGGCTGTGAAGAAACTTCCTTCACTGGGCCGTTAACTTTGTGAATTTGCCACAAGCCAAAGCCAGCTTTGCAATCCAGTGGGTATATATTTAAATATGGACTTCCATCCATACATGTTTTTAACATGAGAAAGTAGATAGACACTCTCTTAGTATAATAACATACAGAAGGGACACTGGAGAGAGGATAGCTTTCTAATACAATATGAACATGTGGATTAGTTTCTTTATACTACACCCTGAGATTAGATCAAAAAGAGCCCTTCCTCCCTCCTTTTGCCCACCCTAGAGAACCAAGAGACATAACTAATGGACAGAGGATGAGTGATGACTCGTGTTGGAAGTTAGGCAAAAGAGAAAGCAGGACTTAGGGCAAGAAACAAAATAAAACAAAACACAAAAAAACGGGTTGAAGGATTTGCAGGATGAGAACAAAGAGAGAAAGAGAGGGATCAGATACAAGATAAACACTTTAGGTTTCGGTAGATTCTGGGTTGGCAAGTGGTCCTGCTGTCTCATGCCCTAGACATGTTTCTCCACATGAGTGGTCTACAGACAGAAGGATAAGCATTGGTAGAAAGACCCAAATCAGGTCAGGATAGACAGTGAATTCCTGTCATTCCCTGGGTAGTCTAACAAAGGTTAGGTCTCTGCAGCTTCAGTGCAGACAGCAGAGTATCGATCATGAAACCATCACAAGAGGCAGAAGCCAGGTGTGTTTTGGATAGGTATGCTCTTTGTGACCCACTCCAACATCTTACATGTGTTAAGCTGCTATTGATTATTGATACCTGCAGGCTACAGAGCAGTACTGTTTTTAACGATGTTTCCTATACTTGCTTTTTCAGTGTTTGCCCCATTAGAAACAAGCTGGAATATTATGACTCATCTTTGCAGGAAGGCCCTGGAAACTAATCTTCACTTAACATTAACTTCAGCTTTTCTCCAGAACATAAAGAACACAAGGGGAGCATAAAAGAAATTTCAAACTAAGTGTAATTTGTTCTCCCTTGATGAATAGGACAAGAGCTATGAAAAGGGGAAGACGTATCAAATGGATCATAAGTCTGGCAGCGTTTATGGTGTATTTTATGTGAACACTTGTGTTGGAGGTCACGTTAGGGTTTGTGTTAACAGACTCTAATGGATTTTTACCTGAGTCTTGAAGGCCTGCACATCCTTAAAGAATATAAGAAAGGAAACAGAAGAAAAACCAGAATGTGAACAAATTGTTGTATTCCGAACGATGTAATCATGACCATTTCACCAGGCCCCAAATTCCAAGTATTCTGAAGTGGCTCATTGGCTCTCAGAGTCATATTTATGACATGAATGTCTTTATATGTTTGCCTGTTCAGGTGCATCAGATTATTCTTGGCATGAGCCACTGAGTTATAGTAACTGCTGTGGAGCCACAAGTGGTGAATTTAGATAACAGAATTACATTCAGAGGGATCTTGTGTGAGTTTAAGCAGACCCCTGAAGGTGGTAAGCTGCTTGAGGAAGTGATTTTAAAAAGAGTTCCTTGACAAAGTTTAATTATTCCACATGTTTCTAAAATATCAGTGTCATATATTATATTGACACAGTGCAAGCGAGTATTGAGGTGAAATCTTATTGAGCAGTTCTGAACAATCAGCTTCAGGAAGTGAAGACACTTTGGTGCACAACAGGGATTGCAACCATGTCATCAACGCCTATTCCCAGGTTGTGCAGCCTCTGACTAGCAGGTCAGTGATAGGACCTCCTGCTAAAGAAGGATGATACAGAAGCCCAGGTGCTGTGGAGAGCTAGGGGTGGGGTGGGGCGAAGGTCCCCATTCTTATCCACTGTCTCTAGTGCCTTAACTCCCAGGTGAGAAGCTGGTGATAACCACTGACCACTATGGCTAAGAGCACACATCCCTTTGTCTGAGTTCTTCTTCCCAGAGATTCTGCCAATCTTCTTATGTAATTTGACCCACGTGACTTTGTATTGGTTGTCACGTAATCATTTTGTAGCATTTGCGGCTATCAATCTTTGCACATGAACTTACTTTGCATGTGAAAAGTCACTTAACCAGTATCCATTCCACTCTATAATTTTTTTCTTTTTTTGCGGTACGTGGGCCTCTCACTGTTGTGGCCTCTCCCGTTGCAGAGCACAGGCTCCGGACGCGCAGGCTCAGCGGCCATGGCTCACGGGCCCAGCCGCTCCGCAGCATGTGGGATCTTCCCGGACTGGGGCATGAACCCGTGTCCCCTGCATCGGCAGGCGGACTCTCAACCACTGCGCCACCAGGGAAGCCCTCTTAAATTTTTTAAAAATGTGTTCTGCTGAGTTGTGGTTGCATGTTTCACTTGATAATCATATTTGGTGTTTAACATTGTCGCTGTTTGTCTCTCTTTAACTTGGGCATCCAGACTTGTTTTCATGTTCTTATTACTAGCTCTCTATTCCTCTCCAAAACCAACAGATATTCAAAATATCTGCTTTGATAAAAGGAAGAGGCATTTTAAACTACCTTTAAAGTCACATCCTGTTTGGCATATGGCTTGAAAATACTTCTCTTGGAACTGCACCTTGAAAATTCCTATGTTACATTATTAAACATCCCTCTCTTCTTCCCTCTTCTTAAGTCACTAGTAGAGGAATCAGAGTTATTATTTATGATTACATTCTGACAATTATGTCACTTAATTGGATAGATCATTGATGTGATCCAAGTATGTTTATCTTATCTGCTTATGCTTCTCTTCTACTCTTTGTAGTGAGTTTTTAGACATGTACCTCTTTAAAGACAGGGAAGTGAATCTCCTGAATGTGTCCAAGCTTCCATCCAGATCTGACTCTATTTTAATTCTACAATGCACAGTGTATTTCACAGGGTTCTCCAGAGAAACAGAATCAATAGGATAGACAGATTCCATACAAAAGGAGATTTAATGTAAGAATTGGCTCCCGTGGTTATGGAGGCCAAGAAGTCACACAATCTTCCGTCTGCAAGTTGGAGAACCAGAAAAGCTGGGATGTAATTTAGTCCAAGTTCAAAGCCCTGTGAACTGGGAGTAAGGGATGGGCTGGGGGCGAGGGGTGTAGTGGTGTAAGTCTTGTTCTGAGTCCGAAAGCCCTAGAACCAGAAGCAGCTTCCCAAGGACAGGAAAAGATAGATCCTTTAGCTCAAGCAGAGAGTGGATTCACCCTTTCTCTACTTTTTGTTCTCTTCAGGCCCTCATTGGATTAGAGGATGCTCCCCTGCATAAATGAGGGACTACTTTACTCAGTCCACTGATTCAGTGCTAATCTTTCCTGGAGACACCCTCACAGACACATCCAGAAATAATATTTTACCAGCTATCTGGGCAGCCCTTAGCCCAGTCAAGGTGACATATAAAATTAACCATCACACAGAATAACTTCAGTAATTCTTAGCAAAAAAATTGTCTTCTGAATTATCCATGGTATTTACTTACATGGCCCAAAATGAAATAATAGCAACTGTAGATATTTTTTCTTCAATAGTTTAAAAGTGCTCTTGGAATCTTCAATTATTTAATAAGTAGAAGCCAACGAAGCTAGTTAATGTTAAGACTGAGTGTACCTGGTCACATAACTTTGAGGAAAATTTTTAGAATAAAAAACCAGAACAATACATGTCTGACATCATGGGGTCAAAACTTCCATTTGCCAGTTGGAAGTCTAGCATTGAGTAGAAGATAAAACCATTACTATTTTAGTGTTAAATCCTTCGGTTGGCTGAGGCCTTAGACAAGTTAATGTTTCACAAATTTCAAAATACTAAATACCTCATGAAATAAACCCAAAATGAACTCATAATGCAGTTTCAAAATATGAAATTATCACTAGCTTTTGCATCCCTACTGCCCGCTGTCATGTGAAAGCATGTATAACTCACCAAGAAGCCCATGAAACGAAGCCTCAGCAAATATAAACATGATTTATGGCTTTTTTTTCCTCACATAAAATGAATATCCACGTCTTTTGCCTTCTGCTTATCAACACGGTGTCAGCACTCGAATGCATTATACATCCAGTATCCAGGAGAGGTTTCTAATTCTCCACTTCTGTTTGTTAAGACCTGGGGAAGAGAATATCTTCTTGCTCTAATTCTCCACCATTGACAGGAGCTATGTTAGAAAGTCAAGATTCTGTAAATGTACATTGTTCCTCATTAGCCTCAACTTGAAGACAGTATCTCATTTTTTTGAGAAGGGTTCTCAAAGACCCATTCAGGGAATCTGGGCTAATGAGGCCATAGTCTTGAATGAGAGCCGGCCTCGGATGTCTGGATTCTTGCTGTCTTGCCGTCAGAGCCATGGCAGATGCCCTCTGAAGGCTGAGAGTAATTATTTTAATGACTAACCTGTGGATTCCATTTTTAAATGCCCTTCCTGAGAAAAATATATTTGCAAGTCATTTTCACTCTTTTATTCCTTTTTCCCCCCAAGTTTAATCCTACCTAAATTTTATTTTTTTTTTAAGATTTTTTTTTGATGTGGACCATTTTTAAAGGCTTTATTAAATTTGTTACAATATTGCTTCTGTTTTTATGTTTTGGTTTTATGGCTGCGAGGCATGTGGGATCTTAGGTCCCTGACCAGGGATCGAACCCACACCCCCTACATAGGAAGGCGAAGTCTTAACCACTGGGGTTAGTTAAGTCAGGGAAGTCCCTACCCAAATTTTAAAGAGAGAATATTTTTTAGGAGTTTACTACCTTAAGATTCTAAACTGAAAGAATTGCTAAATAAAAGCGAGTTAACAGTAGGTGTAATGAGAATGACAGTAGTTAATTTATTCAGATTCTTTGTTTTAGATATGGTGCATCTAAGGATAGTGGCAGGGAAAAAGATTTATATAAATGCCAGTGAAAGCAGACATGTTTTTCCCTCCTTATCTTAAAAACTTAGTGAGAAAAATCCTTTCCTATACTGTCAAATCTAGAATTTAGCAACTCAGATAAAAGAGCAAGTCTTTAAGGTTAGAACCTCAAATAGCAAAGAAATGTGACATGCTTTAAATTTTTATCCTGTTTTATTGAGATGTAATTGACATATAACATTGTATTTATTTTAGGTCTACAACATAGGGATTTGATACTCATATATATTGTGAAATGAGTAGCACAATAAGTTTAGTTAACCTCTATCACCTCATATAGTTCTAATTTTTTTCTTATGATGAAAAAAATTTTAAGATCTACTCTCTTAGCAGCTTTCAAATGTTCGATACAGTATTGTTAACCATACTGTAGTCACCATGCTGCACATTACAACCCCAGTACTTATTTATTTCATAACTGCAATTTTGTAACTTTTGACACCTTCACCCATTTTTGCCCTCCTCCTCCCACCTTAGGCAACAACCAGCTGTTCTCTGTGTCTATGTTTGTTTGTTTATTTTTTTTGGATTCCACATATAAGTGAGCTCATACAATATTTGTCTTTCTCTTCCTGACATTGTACTTAGTACTTCAAGTTCCATCCATATTGTTGCAAATGGATGGATTTCCTTCTTTTTTATGGCTGAATAATATTCAATTCAATAATATTCAATTGTATATATATAGATAGATAGATATACACACACACACATATACACCACTTTTTGGGTATCCATTCATCTGTCTATGGACACTTAGATTGTTTCCATAGCTTGGCTATTATAAATAATGCTGTAATGAACATGAGGGTACAAATATCTTTCCAAGATAGCGATTTTGTTTCCTTTGGATATATACCCAGAGGTGGAATTGCTGGGTCATATGGTAGTTCTATATTTAATTTTTTGAGGAACCTCCATACTGTTTTCCATAGTTTCTGCTACAATTTACATTCCCACCAACAGTGCACAAGGGTTCCCATTTCTCCACATCCTCCCCAGCACTTGTTATTTCTTGTCTTTTTGATAATAGCCATTCTAACAGGTATATAGTGACAGCTCATTATGGTTTTGATTTGCCATTTCTTGATAACTAGGGATGTTGAATAGCTTCTCATGTGCCTGCTGGCCATCTGTATGTTTTCTTTAGAAAAATGTCTATTCAGCTTTTCTGCCCAACTTTTAGTTCAATTGTTTGTTTTCTAGCTGTTGAGTTGTATGCATTCTGTATATACTTTGGATATTAACTCTTTATTAGCTGTATGATTTGCAAATACTTTCTCCTGTTCTATAGGTTACCTTTTCATTTTGTTGATGGTTTCTTTTGCTGTACAGAAGCCTTTTAGTTTAATATAGTCCTACTTATTTATTTTTGATTTTGTTGCCTTTAATTTTGGTGTCAAATCCAAAAAATCATTGTTTATGGCTTCAGGTTTTATATTCAAGTCTTTAATCCATTTTGAGTTGATTTGTATGTATGATGTAATATAGGGGTCCAGTTTCATTCTTTTGCATAACTGTCCAGTTTTTCGATCACCATCTATTGAAGAGACTATCTTTTCCCCATTGTGTATTCTTGGCTTCTTTGTCATAAATTAATTGACCATATATGCTGGCCAATATGGTTATTTCTGGTCTCTGTATTCCAGTGCATTGTTCTGTGTGTCTGTTTACAATTGCATCAAAAAGAATAAAATACCTAGGAATAAATTTAACCAAGGAGATTAAAGAACTGTACACTAAAAACTACAGGACACTGATGAAAGAAATGGAAGATTACACAAATAAATGGAAAGATATTTCGTGCTCATGTGGTTTCCTCCTGGAATGTTCTTCCCCAGATATTGACATGATTTGTTCCATGCTCCCTTCCACTCACTTTCTTTCACTCTCCACTTAGTTTTCACCTTATAAAATAGGAATTCATTGATATTTTAGGAAATACCATTCCTCATTGTTTTTCACCCTTTTTTCTGCTTCAATTTTCTTTGAGCACTTATGGCCATTATGGCATATTATACATGGATTTAGTGATTTGCTGAACTATTTCTTGCTCTTTGTTTCTGGAATGTGAGCTTGTTGAAAAGGAAGGACTGTCTTAGCCTTAGGCTACTAAAAAAAATAAAGTAGGTAACTTAAACAACAGAAATTTATTGTTATACTGTTCCAGAGGCTGGAAGACCAAGATTAGGGGGCCAGCATGGTCAGGTTTTGGTGAGGACTCTCTTCCTGTTTTTCAGACAACCACCCCTTGCTGTGTACTCACATGGTCTTTCCAGTGCATGTTGGATAGAGAGAGAGCAGGAGAAAGAGAGAAAGAGGGAGGAGAATTTTTCTCTTTCTCTTCTTATAAGGCCACCAATCCAATCAGATTAGGACCCCACTCTTATGACTTCATTTAACTTTAATTACCTCCTAAAAGCCCTATCTCCAACTACAGTCTTATCGTGGGTTAGAACTTCAACGTATGAATTTGGTGGTTGGGGAGAATGATCTTTTTTTTTTTAAGGTTTGCATGTTTGTTTATAATTACAAGTTTACTTTGCTCCAACAGAGCAGCCGCGTTGGTATGTTCTAATTCTTAGCCATTAATTCCTACAAAAATAAACCTAAGCTCTTACAGTAACTTAATCGATACAGAACTAAAACCGTTCCGCCTACTTAAAGGGATTTAGTTACCAAGGTGCTTATGCTCACCACGATGCCCTGTCAGAGGGACGCATGCTTCTACTGAAGGTCTGATCCCTTTGCTCATGCAACAAATTTATATTCCCCACCCACCAGTAAAACAAAAACGCAGAACTATTTACAATTGAGAGGAAATATGCTCTCGGTCAACCGACCTTGCAAAAAAAAAAAAAAAAAAAAAGACTGGCTCATTTCCAAGTGGATGAGACACCGAACAGTGTTCGGCCAGAGTCCAACGCTGACTGGCCTGGGTCAGGGACTGGCAGGGACAGGGCAGGATGGAGAGGGACGCCGCAGAGGAGCTTGTCCTGGGCATTCACCCCCAACCCCGATTCCTATGGAAGCCACACTCCAAGTGACAGCTCCCAGCTCCCGTTCAGGGCCCTGTCCTACAACTCCAGCACCCCCGACCCCGCCAGCCCGCTACCTTGACGTCGCCGCTCGGGATGTCAGGGTCGTCTGGTTTGCTTCTACAACATGATCCGTGGGACACCCCACTTTCCATGCCCTAGGCCCCCCCACACCCCCATGCTGGCCACACCTGGCTCCTAGGCCCTGCCTGCGGCAGTGGGTGCCAGGCCAGCAGCTGAATTACAGAGATGCGCTCGGCTGCTGCATTGGCCAAATGGGATTTGGTTCCACTTTAAAAATCAAAGCTGTCCAGGAAAGGTCACAAAGTGAGGATCACACTTTCGCTCTAGAAACCTTTCTGCAAAATACCAAAACCTTAGAATCAGGCTGTGCACAACTAAAAAGGAAAACTAGGCCAAGATACCTCAAAGAGGTTTCCCATATACACGTCCCCCCCAAAAAGTGGTTCTAACTCAGACCATGTCCAAGTTCAGTTCAGTCCAAAACATAAGCAGTAGCATGGGAATTTTCCAAACTCAGTAAACAAAGTGACCCACGTCTCCCGCAGTAAGTGCAGTAAAGCAGGGACTTTACTGAATTGTGGAATGAATTAATGGAATAATTCTTCCCTTGGACCTCTTGGCTCATATGTAAATCAGAGAATATGGTTGGACACCTGTATAATATATGCAAGCATTCTGGACAGTTAGGCGCTCTTAGAACTTTCTGTAACATTTAAGTATCTTTGCGTGTTTCAATTTTTCTAAGAGCTTTCTCTAACATTTAAGCATGCTTGGCTCATTTTGCATATGAACTTACACATATACATACACACACGACTCTGTGGGTGGAGAGTGTTGCCTGCTCCATATGCTAGCATCTCTAAATCCTAGATCCAGCCCAGCCAATACACTTTCTTCTGTTCCTCTCATGTGGAAACTTTACAGTCCCTTCCAAAGTTCTATGCCATTTAAGTAGTTCTAAGGAAAGGAAAATACATCCTTTCATTTGGAATACCTGGTAATTTTGCAGGGCTGGAGATTTTATTTTCACAGGTTAAATAGTATCAAAGCATGCCAGAAACAGTATAAAGAGCATATATTTGCATGCATTTATTTTCATGGTGCCAATTCAGCTTCCAAAGTGGCTTCTATCTTACCAACTCATCTGTTCAATGCTATTATCACAGTTAGAGTTCCTCCCGGTTCTGGAACAAGTTTTTCGGGGATTCATGTGACCCATGGGCAGGCAGATGCCTTTCACTTAAAAGCAGTCCTGAGATGGTTACAATTCGTTCGTATGAGTGGGCTAGGATCTGTGTCCTCAGGTTCGGGTCCCAAATCAGGATTAGAAGAGCTGGTCCACACCTCCGCTTTAGGGAAACTTTTACCTTGGTCTTTACTGGGACCTGAGGTCAGGGACATTTAATTATTACACTATTTTCTGATGGCTAAGTAGAAATTTTCCATATTGAGGTAGACTGCCCTTTCCACTGCTCTATCCTCGCATCTTAGGTTCTGCCCTCACATCCACCAGCTGTATCAGCATATATAGTAATTCCGGAGTCCTACCTGTTCTGAAAACAAGAGTTTACTGAAGGTAGGGATTAATCATCTGATGTGTTTTCCAAGCAAGTTTTCAGGCTACTTTTAGCTTTCAAAGCTTTTAAACTTTCAAACCTAAAAATGTGTTCAACCATAACAAGGTGGTAGGATTCACTGATTTTTGAAGGATTGCAGCAGACATGTGCTCCCCGCAAATCGGGAGGTGCTCTCTCTAGTCTTAATATTCCTTGCAGTTCCCTGTAAACTCTGAGGTTGAGAGGAAGTTGTTGCATCAATGTCTGGAGTCCTTTCACTGCTGTTTTGTTTCTCCTTTTTATTTTCAAAAGTAGCTTTTCCCCTGCCTCCTCTCGAATTAGGTTCTCTCACTGGAATAATGTCAACCACCCTTTTTTTTTTTGCTTTCTAAAAATAAATGAAAGTATTTAATGAGGGTGAGCCTAGCCTGACTCCTTTTTGGCTGTGACACTTTTCTCTAGGGCTTTCTGGGCAGGATTTTTTTTTTTTTTTATGACAGGTCTTAGGAAATTTAACCTCTGTGGTTCTGAATTCATCATTGTTGGTTTTTTTTTAACTCCTGTTTTAATATTCTCATAAATCTGCCACAGTGAAGGAGACCCTGTTTTCCCAGGGCTCACGGATGACTTCTAGAACAGTCACACAGGCTTTCCATTAACGCTTTCATATATATTTAACCTTTTCAGCATCTCATTGGCATGATTTAGCTAGAGTGCAAGGTCTCCTCCAGCTGTGGGGCTGACACAGCTTTCTACAAATTATTTCTCTATTTTTAGGGCCACATGGTTGTCATTTGGGGTTGTATAGTCTTCCCCGAATAGATCATATGTGAACTACCTGGCCCAGCATACGGGCTCCTAGAGAACCCAACAGCATCCTCATACTTAGGGCTGGAGAGATACTTTCGTATTAAATCTTTTGTTACATCTGACATAATCTGACATAGTCTACCTCTTTCTTTTTGTGAATGCTTTAGAAATCCTGTGTTCATGGTAGAAGAATTAAGTATCTTTTTCTAGAGGAGGCTCTTTTCACATAATAATGTTGATGAAGAGATACTGATTACCACATTCAGCTAGGTTTGCATTTATTTTCTGGTTTTATCTCCATTGGACTTTAAAAAAGCCTATCAGAGGACATTAATTTCAGTATCACTTGAGTTCACCGCTTGAGTCTAGCACTAACAGTGCTTTCTCTGAACTCACATCTGTTGGTGGTACAAAGGTGGTTGTGTTTCTTTTTTCTTCAAGCTTTATTGAAATATTTATAATTGACATATAACATTGTATAAGCTTAATGTGTACAATGTGAAGATTTGTTACGTGAATATATCGTGAAATGTTTGCCACAGTAAGAATACGTAGCACATCTTTTACCTCACTTAATTACCATTTTGTTGTTGTTATGGTGAGAGCATTAGAGCTTAGAATAGAGCAGTTTTCAAGTATACAATAGAGTATTGTTAACTATAGTCCCCAGGCTCTGCATTAGATCACCAGGACTTATTCATGTTATAACTGAACGTTTTTACCCATTTACCAACATCTCATTTCCCCCAGTCATCAGTCTCTGGCAACATACCCTCTGTTTCTGTGACTTCAGCTTTTTCAGAATCCACGTATAAGTGAGATCATACAGTGTTTGTCAGTATTTGTCTGTACAGTATTTGCAAAATGTCCTCAAGGTCCACCCATATCGTTGCAAATGGAAAAATTTCTTTCTTTTTATGGCTGAATAATATCTATCTATCATATATATATATATAGAGAGAGAGAGATGGATAGAATCACATTTTCTTTACCCATTCACTGGTTAACGAATACTTAAGTTGTTCCCATTTCTTGACTATTGCGAATACTGTTGCAATGAATATGAGAGTGCAGATATCTCTTTGAGACAGTGATTCTATCTTTTTCAAAAATATACCCAGAAGTAGGAGAAGTAGGATTGCTGGATCATGTAATAGTACTGTTTTTAATTTTTCAAGAATCTCTATCCCATTTTCCACGTGGCTGCAGCAATTTACATTCCCACCAACAGTGCACCAGCTTTCCCTTTTCTCCACATCCTCGCCTACACTGGTTATTTGTTGTCTTTTTTTTTTTTTTTTTTTTTGCGGTACGCGGGCCTCTCACTGCTGTGGCCTCTCCTGTTGCGGAGCACAGGCTCCGGACGCGCAGGCTCGGCGGCCATGGCTCACGGGCCCAGCCGCTCCGCGGCATGTGGGATCTTCCCGGACCGGGGCACGAACCCGCGTCCCCTGCATCGGCAGGCGGACTCTCAACCACTGCGCCACCAGGGGAGCCCCATTTGTTGTCTTTTTGATGACAACCATTCTAACAGGTGTGAAGTGACCTCTCATTGTGGTTTTTATTTGCACTTCCCTGATGATTGGTGATGTTGAGCATCTTTTCGTGTATTTATCCACTGCAAAGCTTTTTTTTTTTACCGTGTCTCAGCTATTGTTCCAAGGTCAACTTGCTCAAGCTCTAGAGTAACTAAACAATTAGCAATACAAATATGTAGCGTACTTTGTCTGTTACTTTAACATTTCCCTGTAAGTCCTGCTGCTTTTACTAATGGGCGATTCTGTTGGCACCAGTTTCTCTGCTCATCCTGGGCCCCTGCATCATTAGCTGTTCTCCTTTCAGGGCTGGTCTTTGCATGGCCCATGACACAGACTTTGCACCATTACTGATCATGTCTTACAGTTCTGGGGCTGCTAATGCTTTATTCATATTTCCTATGAGTGGTGCTCACCTATGCTTGACCTCTGACCTCCGAAGGGTTATCTCCTCTCTCCACTGCCTGGACATCCTTGCCCCTGCTCACTTCTCTCTCTTTCTGGTCAGTACTAAGTAATCTTTCTTTTTCCTTGCCAAAATATTTTCAAAAGTTCTCTATAACACTGTTGCTTAGGCCCTACATAGTATAGTTTTGACATTCCCACCGAACCTCTCCTTTCCTGGGTGTACAGAGGCTCAGGAAGGATAATGTTAAGGCAAGAGATTGTCAAATACAGCTTCATAGTGTACCTGGAACGTGGCTCTCTCTGACATTTAGGACCTTTTCCTGCGTCAGCCCACCCCTGCCAAGAAGACTCCTTACTCATTTAGGAGTGGGTGTTGTATCTCCTTAATATTTGATTCTAAGCCTCCAATTTCCCCACTCCCCACTCACCCAGTGTGTCAGCCTTGTCTACATCTGTCTCAATAGCAATACAATAGGTTGGCATCAGTTATTTACCACAGAACTCCTACACATCATGTAGATTAAGAATATGGAGTTTCTTTGTGACCACCTAGAGGAGTGGGATAGGGAGGGTGGGAGGGAGAGAGGGAGACACAAGAGGGAAGAGATATGGGAACATATGTATACATATAACTGATTCACTTTGTTATAAAGCAGAAACTAACACACCATTGTAAAGCAATTATACTCCAATAAAGATGTAAAAAAAGTAAAAAGAAAAAGAAAGAAAGAAAGAAAGAATATGGAGTTTCAAAAATCCTAAGTAAAGAGACTTAGAGCCCAGAGCTCAGAGGGCAACTCTTTGGAAGGTAGGAAGGTAGAGGTGTAAGAGATGGTTTGCTTAACAATACATACCCGAATCTGAGCTCCAACCTCACCAAAATTCCATGTCATGAGTAGATCAACTTTTTCTAAATCACCTAACATTGGATTTAATTCCAAGTAAGAACTCAACAGGAACCATAATCAATGATGAACATCATCTTCAAATGTTCAGTTCCTTTTATCTAACCCTGTCTCTGTGTTGTCCAAATAGTCCAGGCTTTGGAACTACAGGTTCTTAAAGTGTTTTCATTATTGTTTACTATGGCTTGCTTTGGAAGCAGATCCTGACCACTTTACCCTTATCATAAGGAGCGTAAGGAATGTACAAGTGTGCTATATATTAGAAGTATAAGTTGCTTAAAGGAGGCTCTTGATAGATGTTGATTGGTGTCTTGTGGGATGTGTAGCTTTGAGCATGACTAGGTCTTCCATCAACTAGATTAAAAGATGAGGGGAGGCCTTTCTCATCTCCATTTCTGGGAGCTTGTGTCATTTTAATAATAGAAATTAGAGTCTGATATTTTCTGTCAGCTCATATAGCACTTTGAACACATCTGCTCAAAAAATAGAAGAGTGATTTGGGATTGTTCTAGTCTCTTAAGTCATAAACAATTCAGATCAGCTGTCTGGGACATTAAAGAAGAGTAGAACCTAGTATTTCCATGTTGGTGTTTTGTTTTTGTTTTTGGTGTTCTAGCGAAAATCCAAATTCTCTACCAAATGAAGTATTGAGACTTGTTTGCTGTAACACTAGAGTGTTTGCAAATGATCATCTTGGCTTATGGAACCAGTAAAAACATTTCCTCATGCAACAATACCATCTGGAAGCAAGTATCAGCACTGTAGATAAGCCATGTGTGTTGGTTTGTGCTGTGCCAACTTGGTTAAGCTGGGAACTGTGTTTCTCAGAATCTCTTTTCCTGTATGGTCCTGTGTTAGCACTGGCCAAAAGAGGAACATGCCTTCTAAACTGAGTAGTGCCTTTTATTCTTTGGAGGTCTTTGCAAGGTCAGGTGCAATGATAGGTATATGCAAAAGAGGCCTGTGGGTTCCAGTTTGTTCTCACCCTCCTCCACTCTACATCTGTGTCTTCTCTCCACTCTGGATTATGCCTACCACCTGTGGCCCTAAGTCTACTACTAGCTGCTACCATAGAAGAGGTAGATACACAGAGGAAAAACCCTTGCACTTCTCCATGTGCTCTGCCTTTATAGTTACTCCTTCTCTGGTCCTACAGACCGTAGTTCCCACCTCCTTCCACAGTTATGTAAGGCCTAATTCCCATTAGCAATAAGTTATTCCATAAACTCATAGTTAACCTGCTCTCCTTACTAAACCTGTCTGATATATGGCATTTCTCTCATGAGACTCTTTCATGTAGATTGTGATCTTTAAATATTTTACCAACATACATATTTCAAAGAAGATATATAAAATTTCACTTCCTAGACATGTTAATATTTCACCTCCAGGACATTTTAGAGACATATGGCTTTTATCATTTCCTACATAAATAGTAGGTAATATGATTTGTGCTTTTCAGATGAATATGTTTTTACCCCCCTCCCCAGCAAAGGAATGAGTAAATACGCCAGAATGGTTACTTCAGACTCATATTTACACTAGGTGATTATAGTCCTCTGAATAGCATTATATGTAAGAAGGGGAAAAGATATGTTAGAAGATGAGAAAAAAAAAAGAAATATATCAAAGAGACAAGAAATAACAAGTGTTGATGAAGATCTGGAGAAAGGGAACCCTTGTGCACTATTGGTGGGAATGTAAATTGGTGCAGCTACTATGGAAAACAGTATGGAGGTTCCTAAAAAATTTAGAAGTAGAACTACCATATGACCCAGCAATCCCACTTCTGAGTATATATTCAAAGAAAATGAAAGCAGTATCTCAAAAAAAGATATATGCATCCTCATGTTCATTGCAGCCTTGTTTATAATAGCCAAGATATGGAAACAACCTAAGTGTTCAACAGTGGATGAATGGATAAAGAAAATGTGATATATATATATATATATATATATATATATGTATATATGTGTATATATAAAATATATTAATATACACACATATATAAAACATATACAATGGGATTTTATTCAGCCATTAAGAAAAGAGTAGGGCTTCCCTGGTGGCGCAGTGGTTGAGAGTCTGCCTGCCAATGCGGGAGACACGGGTTCGAGCCCTCGTCTGGGAGGATCCCACATGCTGCGGAGCAACTGGCCCCGTGAGCCACAATTACTGAGCCTGCGCGTCTGGAGCCTGTGCTCCGCAACGAGAGAGGCCGCGATAGTGAGAGGCCTGCGCACCGTGATGAGGAGTGGCCCCCACTTGCCGCAATTAGAGAAAGCCCACGCGCATAAAAGAAGACCCAACACAGCAAAAATAAATAAATAAATTTTAAAAAAAAAAGAAAAGAGTAAAACCTTGTGATTTGTGACAATATAGATGGATCTTGAGGGTATTATGCTAAGTGAAGTACGTCAGACAGAGAAAGACAAGTACCGTATGATCTCACTTATATGTGAAATTAAACAAAAAAACCCACAAAAAACAAAAAGCAACATCATACAGAGGAGAGATTGGTGGTTCCCAGGGGCAGGGAGTAGGAAGTGGATAAAACAGGTAAAGGGGGTCAAATAGTACAAAGTTCCAGTTATAATATAAATAAGTCATGGGGATGGGATGTACAGCATAGTGACTATAGTTAATGATACTGTATTGCATATTTGAAAGTTGCTAAGTGAGTAGATCTTGGAACTTCTCATCACAAGAAAAAAATTGTAACTATGTATGGTGATGGATATTAACTAGACTTAATATCTGTCACCATAGAGATACATAGTTTTGCAATATATACAAATATTGAGTCATTATGTTGTACACCTGAAACTAATATAATGTTATATGTAAATTATACCTCAATTAAAAAAGAAATAAAATCAGGGAAGACTTAGGTGACTCTGATGATAGACTATGACTGTGTCAAAATCAAATGCCAACCGTATTATGCCATAATAAGCCAATTATTAGACATAAAAATCAATCAAAATAGATCGATGTTCTTCTGTTAGGAAGAATTTTTTTTTTTTTTTTTTTTTTGCAGTACGTGGGCCTCTCACTGTTGTGGCCTCTCCCGCGTGGAGCACAGGGTCTGGACGTGCAGGCTCAGCGGCCGTGGCTCATGGGCCTAGCTGCTCCGCGGCATGTGGGATCTTCCCAGACCGGGACACGAACCCGTGTCCCCTGTATCGTCAGGCGGACTCTCAACCACTGCGCCACCAGGGAAGCCCAGGAAGAAATTTTTAAGGTAGGTTTTTCATGTAGTTTTTTTTTTTGAATTTTATTTTATTTATTTTTTTATACAGCAGGTTCTTATTAGTTATCCATTTTATACATATGTCAATCCCATGTAGTTTTTAATGTAGGTTCCCTGTGTCTGCCTTTTCTTTTACCTAGGGTTGAAGTTTTACTATGATTTCATAGTCCAAAGCAAATCAGAAGCAATCTTTTGCAGCAGTGTCTTCTCCACAACCAATATGTAACTGGATGAGAGGAGCGTATGACTTAAATATGCACAGTAGAGATGAGCAAGTAGGAAACTATGGGAGCCTTATATCACGGTTCAGAACTAAAGATAAAATAAAGACAGATCCAAGAACTAAAACAACTCAGTCTGGGGCCATTTAGTGTGGGGACAAATTGTTCTTTAAACATTAATAGCTCTTAGGTTCTTCAATAATGTATTCATAATGCTCATCCTGGGCTACTCATCATATATATTGTTTTGATATCAGAATACTAATTTAGAAAAAAATTAAAGTAAATCTTTAAGAGATTTCCATGTATAACAATTAAAAATTTTAAATAAAGAATGCTTAAGTTTCAGTTATCTAGAAAATGCATTTATGTAGAATACCTAATTTCCTAATGCTATTAAATAAATGAGATATTATTAGCTAATTTTTATGTGTCACTCATAACATAGAATATGATAGATGCTAGTTCGTGAGAATAATTGTGATATCAATGATGAAAAGTAAAGCTAACTTTACTGAGAGCATTAGAGTGGAGACACAGAGACATATGAGGGCCTGGTTGGGATTCTCCCTGAGACCCAGCCCTAGGTCTGTACTTCCTACCATTTATAATAAGAAAAATATTCTATTTATTTTCCCATGTCATACTTACCATATCTGGGGCTTTTTCTTCCTTCTCGTTGATCCATATTTTCATTTGGTATCATTTTCTTTCTTCCTGATTGACTTCCTTTAATACTTTTTGTAGTGACGTTTTTCTAGTGATACATACTTTCAGCTTTCATGTATCTTCATTTTTTAAAATATATTTTTACCTTTATTTTTAAAAGTATTGAGGTAGAATTAATTAAAAAAATTATTATTTTATTTTAAAAGAAAGAATTCAGTGCATTTTATATATTCACAGTGTGCAACCACCACCTTTAGGTAGTTCCAAAATACTTCCATCACTCCAAAGCAAAATTCCTTATGCATTAAGTAGTAATGCTCCATTCCCTACTCTTCCTATGTTCTGGCAACCACTAGTGTACTTTCTGTCTCTATGGACTTGCCCATCCTAGATATTTTATTTGAGTAGAATCATACAGTATTTGTCCTTTTGTGTCTGGCTTCTTCCACTTAGAATAATGTTTTGGAAGTTTATCTGTGTATCAGTATTTCATTCCTTTGTATATGTGATTAATATTCCTTTGCATGTACATACCAAATTTGTTTATCTGTTCATCCATGGATGGACATTTGGGCTATTTCCACCTAGGTATTGCTAACAGTGTTGCTGTGAACATGTGTGTACATGAAAATTGGTACTCAAGTACATGTACATGTATATTCATAGAAGCAATTTCTTCAATAGCCAAAAGGTAGAAATAACTTCTTCATATTTTCTTGTGTATGGAATTTATTGAACATCTTGGATTTCTGTGTTTGTAATTTTCATCAAATCAGAAAATTTTGAAAGCTGCTTTTTCTCTTCCTCTTCCGCTCCTTCAAGCGATCCAGTTTCATATTTACTTTGTTGTTTGATGTTACCCTACAACTTACTGATATTTCTTTTCATTTTTTTAGACTCCTTTTTTCTCTGTGTTTCATTTTGTATAATGGATATTTCTGTGTCTTCAATTTCTCTAGTCTCTTCTCTTCCAGTGTCTAATTTGCCATGAATCCTAACAGTGTATTTTTCATCACAGACATTGTAGTGATTTGCATCTTTTATATGACTTATATGTTTCTATTTAACTTTTGAACAAATAGAATACAATTATAGTAAATACTTTAATAGTCTTGCCTGCTAATTCTAATATCTGTGTCAGTTCTAATATCTGTGTCAAAACAAACTGTGTCAGTTTTTTTTTGATTGATTATTTTTTGCCCTCATTATGGGTCATATTTTCTTGCTTCTTTGCAAGCCTGATGATCTTTAATCAGATCCCAGAAGTTGTGAATTTTGCTTTATTGGGGTTGGATATTTTTGTATCTCTCTATGTGTTCTTGAACTTTGGTTCTTTATTAAGTTACTTGGAAATAGGTTGATCCTTTGTGGTCTTGCATTTAAGATTTGTTAGGTGCACCAAACCAGCATTTAAATGTAGGTCTAAACATTCCTTGTTATTGAGGCAAGACTCTTCTGAGTATTCTCAATGCCCCATGATTCATTCATTTTGGCTGATGGGAACAGGCACTGTTCCTGGCCACGTGTGAGTGACAGGAACTGTTTGGTCTAATCATCTCGGATGATGTTTGCCCAACTTTGCATGGTTTTCTTACAGACATGTACCCATCAGTACTCTGCTGAATATGGAAGACATGATCCACGAGCCTCCAGTTTCCTCTCCCTTTGCAGTTTCTTCCTCTCCAGTGGTCTGTCCTGCACACCCTAACAGCTTGATTCTTCCCAGGCTCTCAGTTCCTTACATTAGGGAGATTTCTGTCCCTGCCTCAGCTCCCTCTGCCTGCACTGCAGCCTAGAAACCCTGTCAAGGTAGATATCTGGGACAGCCATGGGGCTTACCTCATTTGTTTCCCATCTCTCAGCAACTGAGATGGGATTACATCATCTTGGCTGGAACTGGATGTCCTTCCTCACCAGTCAGTTACTGATATCATTCCTTGATTCTCTGAACCATTCTAGTTTCCTGCCAAGACATTTCCTTTTTTCTAAGCTGATTTAATTTGGGTTTCTCCAACTTATGTCTAAAAAATATGACTAATAACAGGCAATAATCAAGTAACACACATGAATTTATAAGCCATATTGACATAGACAGATTCCATTTAACCTGATTAATGAGTAATTGTTTAAAATCTTTACTGAAAGTTTTTTAGCGGTAGGCCACATTTGGTTAAAATCCTGATGCAAGGCATCAGAAAGCAAAATTATAACCTCCTTGAACTTACATGAGCTCTGGAGGAAAATCTGATAATGGTACTATAAAATCCACACAAAACAGAGAAAACTTCTCTGTTGGTTCCTGTGCTATAGTTAACAAAATCCTTTGCTGTTTCTAACAAATATAACTGTGACCTAAATGCTTCACAAAAGACAGAAACAATGTGAGATTTAGGTTCATTAAGGCTTCAGATACTATTAATATGACTATTGTTCACCTGCTTGGACCCCTAAGACTTTTCAGACTTGAAAGTAAGCTTTGCTATATTACAGACAGCGGTTCAAAATATCTCAGTATTAATCATCGCAGGTTCCATTTATTCCCTATTCATGAATCATCAGCTGTTTTTGGAAACGTTTTGTGATGCAAATGCTACAGACTTTTCTGGGCTATTTGGCATTACTGTATGAAAAATCATAACTCTGACATCATAGACTAAAGCATCAGTAACACAGCAAATTGACAGGCCTGGGACCAAGTGCACAGAAATCCTTGAGATGTAAGCTGTTTAGGTAGCTTTCAGGCTGCTTGACAGTCTTTTGACCCATGTCACTATTTATTTTCTATAATGATTTGGTCATAGAACTATGTGTTACTAGGAAATTCCCCTGGGTAGTTTAAGCATTAAAAAATGTTGATTTTACTACCTTGTCTTTTCACAGACTCTTTCTGCCACCTGGCATTTAAAAGGTAGACTAAAAGCTAAGGTTGGATAGGAAAATGACAGACAGTGGTCTATGTCATGGCAAAACAATGTTTACAGTTCACTGAAATGTTCCTCCATCTAAAAATTGGAACTTGGTCTATAGGAATAGAGAAATCTCTCAATTTTTGAGAACAGGAAAAGTAAAAAACAATAAAAGAAGTAACATGAATCCAAAAATGTATTTATGGAATCAAAAACTCTAATTCCTATTAACAATATCTTTTTGCTAATAAAATTGAACAATTTATATTTGGAAAATGCAGTATATGGGAAAAGAAATGACTACAGACCTGCTTACTAAATAATCATTCATTCCCTCAGGAATCAAGAGGACACATTTATCAAATTTAGGTTTGACATGAAGTTGGGAGAAATTGTGAGCTTGTTAGGTGGCAGAATGTGGAGTCAAAAAGATCTTGACAGGCTGAAGTAACAGGCCTAATAACATCATTTCACCAGATAAAATTTATGTCACAAAGTGCAAAATTCTTTATTGGGATTTATAGTAGGGGAAACGTGGTGTGTGTGTGTGTGTGTGTCTGTTTATATGTTTATATGTGTGTGTGCATATATATAGTGATATGATCATTTTATAATTTATATAAATGACATATATTTATAAAATGATAATATGATCATTAAGTGTCAGGTGCTCTGTGAAGCAACTTATATGTACTCTCTCATTTCATTTCATCCGTATAGTCACTTGAGAGTGTAATTACTCTTATTAACTCAGTTCTACAAATGAAGGAACTGAACTTCAGAGCGGTAAGTGACAGGATCTAGACATGAACGTGGTCCTGGGTCTGTCTGATTGCAGAGACCACACTCTTACCCATATTCCTGTAGCTTCCCTATAGCTAAGTGAGTCAGACATTTTACATGACTGCCAAAGAAACACAAAATGCATGAGTGACAGTGAATATCTAATAAGACTGAGTGAAAATCTTCTTTCTGACAAACAAAATCTCCAGCTTTTGTCCCCTCTATAAGCTGCTGTACAGGGTCCTCTTTACGGACACGGGTGTGAGTTAAAGGAAAGCCATTGTTAAATAGTAGTGGACAACACGTGGTTCTGGACTCTCTGCTCTCAGCTTTACCTACACCCTCTGTTCATGCGGTATTACTTTGCTAGAGCTGAGATAAGAAAATAACATAGACTGTGAGGCTTAAACAACAGAATTTTATTCCCCCATAGTTACAGAGGCTAGAAGTCCAAAATCAAGGTGTCAGCAGGATTGGTTTCTTCTGAGGGCCTCTCTCGTTGGCTTGACACGTAGATGGCCATCCTTTTCTGCGTATCTTCACATTGTCTTCCCTCTGTGTATGTCTGGGTCTTAATTTCCTCTTCTTATAAGGACAGCAGTCATATTGGATTAGGACCCACGCATAAGACTTCATTTTACCTTAATTACCTCTTTAAAGACCTTATCTCCATAGTCGCATGAGGTACTAGGGATTACAACTTCAGCATATGAATTCATATATAACACATGCAAAGCCTTGATCTGGGTTACCACTTCATTTAAGCACTGGTAGCTCTGCCTAGTTTTATGACAGGTCCGGGCTGAGAGAACTCAGCTCAGGAAGGGACATTTCAAATGGGTGTTCAATTGGTGTCTCATGATCAGATGCTCCATTTCAACCAGGGCCAATAACGTGGTAGATGCTGTTTTTCAAATACGTCTTAATCCCCACTGCAGATGACAAAGCCTTTCTTTGGAATCCCAGGGTGCTGCATTGTGATTCTATGAACATGTTCACATAACTGATACCATAGGATCTTCTGGATCTTAATATATAGGATCTACTGGGTCATATAGCCTAAGTGGTAGCACTACTAGCCCTAAAACCTGAAACTGATAGAGTACCCATTTTTGTTCTAGGTCCCACTCAGTCAGCCGGCAGTCTAATGTGTGCTGTGCTTTCTTCATCATAGTAGGAGGTGAAAAATTCAATCATTTGTTTTCGTTTTGTTTTGTTTTGTTTTTTTCAATCATTTGTTTTTTACTTTAGAAGGGCTGTGACTGCTGGACCTCTAAAACTTTTACTGATACGGCAAGCTCCTAAGACTTCATAGAGTTTATTCTCTGAAGCACATGTGTCTCTCTCAATGCTAGCAACTTCTTGTTTACCCAGCTTAATGAACATATAATCAAAGTGATGGGTCAATATGTTGTTTATGAAAAGTACAAAGACAGACCAGCTCTCTTTAGACTAATTTTGTCAGAGGACTATAGTTAACATAGCTCTTGGGGAAAATGGTAAATGTATCTTATTGCCCCTTCCAGGTGAATACACACATTTCGAATTCTCCTGAATGGAATAGAAAAGTACTCATTTACCAAATCCACAGCCTGATAGCATACAAAGAACCTAGGGCTATATCAGTCTACTCTGTTAAAAAAAAAAAAATCCACATCGGGCACAGAGGCTGCAATTGAGGCTACTGCTTGGTAGAGTTTTTGATACTTTGGCCTTTCAGCCTTGCATAGGATGAGCTGTTGTTTCTGCCATGCTTGTAGGAGCCATCCAATAGTGAACTAGCAACATGTATTGGAGTCTTTGACAGGTGCCAAATCTTTTATCTTTGGAATGTGTTTCCAAAACCCTTCACTCATATCTATTCAATTTTATCTACTAGACTTTCTGATCAAGCACTCTTGAAATCTAGTCCTTTCTTACTCCTCTGGTTCCTGTTGGCCAGCTCTGACCATGTCTTGCTGCTCTTTTAATTCTTTCCTGTCTTACTAGTCCCAGAATGGCTTGGCTAGGTCATGTCATAGGCCTAAGGATTAGGTGGGGAGATGGAGTAGACCGTGAAAGGGGGACACAGGCATGTTATTTTGTAGCAGAGAGGCTGCTGCATTTTCTTTAATCAAGAAGGGGATGTTAACCCTTAAGATCGAGGGTGTGGATCGTTTCTGTAGGTTGACAGGGCTCAAAGGATTCCAAATACACAGAAGTTTCAGGGGCACACACCCAGATGTGTGACTATCCTAAGTGTCAAAGTACCATTTATGTTTCATCCAGGGCCAAGAATTTGGCATAACGGAACTGCCTTGTTGGGAATTTAACCTCAGAGAGCTAAGCCAGTCTATTAAGTCCTGGTCCTGGCCCTCAATTTTGTTTTCTGTCCTCCTGCTACAAGAGATAAAAGTCCTTTGTAAGCTGCCAGAGAGGCCCATTGGCTTCAATATTTGTTTTTCAATTACCTGTGGATTGTCTACAAGTTTTCACTGTCTTTTTCTGGGGCATCCATGGTACTTAGCAATTGTGTCCCCATCCCCCATCCTTTTTAAACATGTGGGATGTTGCAGCAGCCAGAGCTTTCCTTTCCACTGGCAGATCATCCGAACTTACCACCAGTGAGCATTTTAACAACTGGACCACCACCAGGGGCTTTCTATGTTTTACCTGTCACCAGTAATGGTGTCTTCACTGACAGATGGGTGGTGAGTTATTTAGCTGCAGAAACCACATCATATCACTTTCTTTTTCTGAACATTCCTGGTACCAAATATTATAGTGTAGTTCCCTGGAAACAGATACTTAGATGGAGTTCTTGTACAGGATAATTATTAGATAATAGTATCTGTGGGAGAAAATAGCAAATGTGGGAACAAAAGGTGGGGTAGGAAATGAGATTGGGCAAAAGGAGAAGTCAAATTGTCATGCAAGCCCAACAAAGCCTGGGCCAACCCCATGGGAAGGTTTGGAGCATCCCTATGGAGGTCTGACAGAGCTGGCTTCTGGTTGTCCAAAATGACCAGACTCTATACAACACTCTACACCCCCCCCACCCCCTTCACAATTAAAAGAAGTCTGTGTCCTTGGACAAGGCATCACTCTGCCGCTGAGGAAACCCTGAAAGAGTTGACACCTGGAGTGTGCCTGCCCCAGTAGCTGTGGCAACACATCCTTTCTTGAAGTGGGAACAATGCAACTCCATGTGCAACACAAAAGTCAAGTTACACTCTCTCTTCATACCATACATTTCACAAGAACACAAATTCCAGACGAATCCAATAGCCAAATCAATGTCATTTTTTAAGTTGAAAATTTTTTTAAAATTCCTGACAATCTTCCCTAATCTTAGCCTGTTTGCTCCTTATATTAGCTTGATTTGTTTTACAGAATCAGTACTCTCTGTGTTATTGAGAATGTTTTCCATTCCAGTAGATATTTTTTTCTGTTTCTTCATTTGCTGCTAGCAAATCTATACAGGAATAAAGTGTATTTTCTACACGTGAATACTCTGGGAAACAGAATTACTTTACTCTGGGAAACAGAATTACTTTAACAGTCATTTATAGGGAGTGGGAACCTGCCAGCTTATCATTGGCTTAATTGTATTTATTTAAGTACTTACAGATCTTCCTAGACTTACAATGGGCTTAGTCACGATAAACCCATCATAAGCAGAAAATATCTTAAGTAGAAAATGGATTTAATACACCTAACCTACCCAACAGCATAGCTTAACCTAACCTAAATACTGCACTGAAAGTGAAAAAGAGATGCTTGTATGGGTAAGAATGGCTGTAAGTGTATCGGTTGTTTACCCTTATAATCACATGGCTGACTGGGAGCTGTGGTCCCTGACACTGCCCAGAATCACAAGAGAATATCGTACCACATATTGCTAGCCAGAGAAAAGACAAATTCAAAGTGTAAAGTGTGGTTTCTACTGAATGCATATTGCTTCACACCATTATAATATTGAAAAATTGTAAGTTGAACCATGATAAGTCAGGAACAACATGCAGGTACTCAAAATTATTCATTCTACGATAAAAATAAAACTAATACATAAATAAAAATGAGATAATACATATTAATGTTGTTTTAAGTCACTGTATTTGGGGATAATTTAGCATACATTGATAAATAATACAATTACTTTTATAATTTTGCTTTGTTTATTTATTTATTTAGTGTAACCTTCAAAAAGCTGAAAGTCATAAAGGCAGGAACCACATCTGACCCAAGCAGTACTTTATTTCTAGCACATAGCATAGAACCTGATATTTAATAGATACTCAATAAAAGTATGTCAAATAAATAAAAAAGTAAATCAATGAAAGAACAAATAGATATTAGTAAGAACTCTCCAAAAATAAAATGGAAAGAATGTTTCCCCTATTACTGGAAGGTATTCAGGAATAATCTTGTTGAAAATTTGTCATGGGGAAGATTTGACAAATGAGGATTGTGTTAAGATTCAACCTGTTGATTCAGAAATTCTCTTATATGGACTTCTTCATGTCTCAATACATTCTTCTCTCTAAAATGGAACAATACTTCTTTCTAAGCACCCTCAGGTAAGCTTTCATGCAATGCTATCTTCTACAGTATTGAGCAAGGAATTTCTTTGAAAAAAGACAATTAGAAATACACTTACACACATACACACACATACACTCCACGTACCCATACACACATGCCTACTTTAAAATAGGATTTCTGGTTATTTCAAATTCTTACTTAGAATGGAAGAGCAGGTAATATTATATATCTCCTCTTTTGAAAGATGTTGAACTTTCAAACCAGATACTTTGGATTTAAATTTAATTTTGTCTCTTTCTAGATATCTGCTATGGGAAGATTCCTTCACATGATCTGATTTCCCATATTCCATCTCCAACTCAGATCCATTCTTTAAAATCAGTCTTAGTTCATCCAACTATCTGCTGCATATATCCAATTTGATGTTTCACAAGCACCTTAAATCCAACATATCCACAAACTAACCCAATAATTATCTTAAACCATCCCACCAGCCTTACTTCACCTACTTACCTAATCCCTACTCCTCCTCCCATGTTTTATGTATTAGTTAATGTTACCACCATCTAGTCATCAAGTCATTCTTGATATTCATCCATCTCAACCACTCTGAGATTATCTTATAAGACTCAATTCAGGAATTGTTCTCTTCCTGAAGATTTCCCTGAGCCTCCGGGTTAAATTGAGTTGCCATTTCTGTGTCTTGTATGTATCAGTGCCATGGCACTTACCACAAATTTTAGTTTTATCTTTATGTATCTCCTATGACATCTTTGCTCTCTGTTGGCAGGCAAAAGATTCTATTCTTCTTTGTCTTCCTAAAACCAGAGTCTGACATATTTAGGCATTCAGAGAACTGTTGCGTTTAGTTCAACAAATAATAGATTTCACATTTTTTCATCTGTAAATTAGAAATAACGATATATATTATTATATATAAATAATATATACATATATGTTTGTATATATTAGATATACACACCACACACACACACATCCAGGTTGTAAATATTTGAAAGCAGTCAGTGTAGTGCCAAGCAAATAGTGGATCCTGAAAACTACTCTTGAAAATAAATATGAATTAAGGAAATTCTGTTGCAGAAGTTTAGGAACAAAAAGCTGGCAGTGTGGGAGATTGCCCTGATCTGCCAGAAGTGAGATGTATGACCACAAACCAGATCATTCCAAGATTTTTAGTTTTGTAAGGAAGACAGGACTCTGTAAGTCCCTTTTATCTATAAAATCCTGGGCCTTTTGTTTGTGTATCTGAGTGTGTCTATATATACGCACATAAATTTGGATTCCCATTGTCTTATCTGCTTTTTAAAAAAATATACTATGCCTAGTCACTTGTTACTATTACTGGTTTCTAGCATGATATCTACAACATAGTAAGGAGTTAGTAAATGTATATTAGGTGAATACAATAGTCACATATATTTTACATAATCACATCATTCTGTTTCTTAATGAGTGTTTACTAGTATCATTTTGTTCTATGTTCACTCAACTCTGGTAAATTGACTCTTGCAACTGAACTTCAATTTACATGGAAGAATCAGTTTTAAAAGATACATGTCAGTCTTTATAATCCTTGTTTCAGTGGATTCAATGCCCCCTTTAGCTCCTTAATGTGTTTATGCCCATTCTTGCTGGAAAATAAACGATACCTAAGCAACACTTAATAGAACTCAGCAGTTGTCTTGTAATGAAAACGGCATGGGAGGGATTTATGTAGAAATTGGGTTTAGTAGATAAACAGACATTAGAATTTCAACTAAACCAATCCTTTCTTTTGTCCTTTGATATAATATAGGTAAAGCACAGAAATATATTAAATGATGCCTTTCTTTCCTATTAGCTTCTTTCTGGTAAGGAGTTCTAGATGGCAAAGAGCCCACAGTGAGTCAAAATCTAGAATATTTCAGGAATGAATGTGTAGTGTTCCTCCCACAGAAGAGTTCCAGTTGATTGGGAACACCTACCTTGATATTTAAACTTGGGAAATTTCTGAGGCTCAGTGGGAAAAGGGCTGTGATGATTGAGACCAGCCTTATTGTGGAAGTGAGGAGTGGCTACTAGTAAACCATCCTTTGTCTTTCCTGGACACTTACTCTTGCCACCTAGCCAAGAGGGAGAGGTAGATGAGAATGGTATGAATCCACAGTGCTGATACTAACATTCAGAACTATCCAGTATGTGATTGCATAGCAAGGAGCAGGGCTTCTGAGTATAGGTAGAAATATATCTTGGGATATAAGAAAGAGGATAGTGGACAAAAAAGGCTTCTGTTTTTGTTACCAAGAAATATAAATAAATGTCTTATAAAGAAAATCATGTTAGATAGGACTTTTCATTGGAAAGTGTAAGTGACAGGAAAAGCCTTCTCACCAAGATTAGAAAAACTTTTATAATTTAAAAAATGAAAACCCACATTTTCTCTTGTGAGCCTAGCACGAGCGTCCAAAATATTAACTGAATGAGTATTTTTCACCATTATTCTGGAATCTAGATCACTTAGCGACTCAATATGCAGACCCATGGATAGGCTAATAGGATAACTTGATTTTATTTTTCCCTAATAAGCTGAGAAGTGCACCCCTAAAGTTGTCCAAAATAAAAAGTAGATTTGACACTTAATAGTCACCAAGGATGGTTTCTTTTCCTTTGACTAATAATCTGTTTCACTATTTAATTCATCTTACAGCCCAGAAAGTATGTCTTATGTGAAGTTCTAAAGTCTCTAACTTTATTTATTTATTTTTTTATTTATTTTTGTGGACAGAACTCTAGGAAGACAGAGACATTTGATTTTCAAATCTTTTGCTGAATGAGGACAAGAACCAGACTCCAGAGGGAGGGGATTTCAAAGGCTAGCCATATTTTCAGACCCCCAGAAAGTGAGCTGTGCCACAGAGCTAGACTTCAATTCCAACAGGGCATTTGAAATGCTGTAAAGCAGGAAGCATACGGAGCACCAGAGAGGGGTAGGGTTATGGAGACTGGGGGAGCTGTGGATCGCTGGAAACTCACTAACCACCATTTCTTGCATTAAAAATTATGGCAAGAAGATTAATTTCAGCCTAATCAGTGTTGGGAAAAGCATTAGCAGTGTAAACCCTGGATTGA
This sequence comes from Pseudorca crassidens, assembly GCF_039906515.1. Classification (NCBI taxonomy): domain Eukaryota; kingdom Metazoa; phylum Chordata; class Mammalia; order Artiodactyla; family Delphinidae; genus Pseudorca; species Pseudorca crassidens. Next base: position 27,763,971 of record NC_090305.1, read on the forward strand.
CTCAGAAACTGGTTGGGTCTGAGCCTGTGGAAAAAGTAGCTCAGTCCCTCACCCTGCGTAGGGCTGGGGAAGACAGTGCTGACAGTATTAATTCCTGCACATATTTACTGAGTGCTTACTATGTGCCAAATACTGATATTATGGCACTAAACAGAACAGAGAAGACTCTTTCTCAGGAAGTTTACATTCCTGTGAGGATGACAAACAATAAGTAAGGAAAAAAACGGGCATCGGAATTATAGATTGTGATAGGTTCCTTGAAGGTAATAGACCAGGTGATGAGAAACAGTTTAAAGGATGTTAGGGCAACCTAAGTAGTTTGCAAAGGTGACAATAGAAAATGGGTGAGATAAAGTAAGTTTTCCACTCATGGAGGACACTGTCCTCAGCCTCAGGTTCAGAGGAGCACAAACATGTAATATGCTCAGGGAACTAGAATACTGTGTAAGCTCTATTTCAGCCAGGCAATAAGATGTTAGAGAATTTGGCAGAGAAAATATTTCATAAAAACGTTCCTGCAATTAAAATACAAAGAGTTTTTAAATCAGACTATTAAATATTTCAATAATACAACAAAAATAGTTTTGTTAATGTCAACATATGCTGGAACTGAACTCATGTTTTATTTGTTTTGTTTTTTTGCTTTTTCAATTATACATAATCACACATAGGTTTTTCTCCCCCAGGGAAGCCTATGCTAGAGTGATTTGTTTTCATTGAAAACAAGAAAATAATGATAATACCTTGTGTTCTGAGTTTCATTTTTTAAGCAAAACTCAAATGATCACACTTCAAAATCCTAACATAAACACTGTGTTTTGGACTAACTAGTCCACGTAATTGAAACAATAGCTTGTGGCTTGAAATTTTCATCAAGTTTATGATGTCTGTGGGAAACTACCCTTCCTACCTAGAGCAGCAGTAGCCTCTCAGTTTCCTGGGGCAAGTGTAGAGAATAGAGAGGCTGGTATATCTCAAACAGTCTCATCTGATTATGTTAGTGTGTGTGTGTGTGTGTGCGCGCGCGCGTGCGCGCACGCACACATACACACATGCACGTGTGTATTTTCAGCATCTTACTGCACACAGGACCCATACTAAAGACTAATAATTTCGTAAATGGAATCATATCATCTTCATGCCTATCATTTACCATCAAGGAAAAATTTTAAAAATCATAAATGCAAGATGATGCAAGTGATATACTTGGTGTCGATTTTCCAAGGCATATGATTCCTTTTACAAAATTATTAGTACTTAGTATGGGTCCTGTGTGCAGTAAGGTGTTAAAATACATACACATGCACACATACACAACCAATAACATAATTGAATGCAATTGTTTGAGATATACCAGCCTATGATGTTAAAGAAGGAAAAAGATGATATGTTTTGATGAGAAGGAATGCAAGGTTTTTCTTCCATCTACATCTATTTAATAGATGAGACACCATCAGGATGTCATAATAGTTCCTAACCATGACCTCAGCAATATGGAAGTTATGTTAACTACCAAGCCCTGCAGCTTAAGAAAGGAGTAAAAAGAAAAAGCCCTTACAGGAAGAATTACATATTTTTACAAAAGATTCCCTCAAAAAATTGGCCAGCGTGTGGAAGTCTGGTAATATGGACCTTATTCTATCATGCCTAGAACAAAGCATTCTTTACAAGGTATTGTACTCAGTGCCTTGCATCACCCTTTATCCTCACCATTTTTAAGTGCTTTCACATACTACTACTAGGTGCCCAATACTCCTCTAGTGACTTCTCTCATCATTCAGCAAAATTTAGATAAATCTCTCTCTTCTATCCTTCTTTGAAAATGCATTGACTCGTGAAATACCACTGAATTGTTGAATAGTCTCATGATCCAAATCTCACTTTAGTTTTTATTTCTTAAGTTCTTTTCCACTGATTTCTTAGAGGATTCCTCTAAGAAATCAGTTAACTGATTTTTTTCTAGTTAACTAAATTAGGATAACATGAACTTTTAGTACTCACTCAGATGTAGCTCTTCCTATAAGATTTACATTTGTGAAGGTTCTTTTAAAAACATGGTAACTTGATTCAAAGAAACGGATGTGAGATGCTGGCATTTATGTCAAGCTGGGACACTACTAAAATCATGCCAGTAGGCAATCAACATAAATTGCTACCCTAAGAACTGACCTTTAGCTCTTGTAAATTATGATAGGACATCTTACTGGAGTTACAGAAAAACTCACTCCTTGTTCTGAATGAGCAATAGGAAAATAAAAAAAAAAAGAATAATCAAAAGTGCAACGCAGGAGAAGTCACTGATATTTTCCTGAAAAATGTCTTGGAAAATAAACACTACTTATTATATTCTTCCTGAATTTAATGGTTAACAGAACAATAGGTAAAAAAAAGAAAAGAAATTTTTAAAAACGATGTATCTAAGTACCTAGTTGCAAATGAAAAGTACCATGTTTAACTAACTTAAACAGAAATGTAATTTATTGAATCAACATCAGATAGATCTCAGAACTGATGCAGCAGCTGGAGGACATGTCAAAGGGAAAGGATGACAGGATCTAAGGGAAAGGAAGGAAAAAGCGAGATTATGCCACCTGTACTCTGCCACCCTACTGGACTATTGGCTCTGCCAAAGTCTCTATGAATACTTTCTGACAAACCTTTCCATTACCACCCCAAGATTCAAAGAATTGATGGGAACTTTCAACTGGCTGGGTCTAGTCAACCTCTATGTTTGTTGTCTGGGAGTTGGAGAAGGCATATCTGCCCCGCCTTGAGCTTTTGTGATGGGAAGTGTGGCATGGACCTCACTCATATTGGCTTTTTCATGATAAAGGAAGGCTGTTTGTGTCCTGAGCAACCTCAGGTGATTATCATCCAGTTCATTCTACTCCTTTGGTTTTTCATCCAATTTACATAATAACAGAGAAGTGCTCCTACATATCATAATGCAAATCTGTAATCTCTTATACACACAATAAATGCACTTATCATCTCCCCCAAATGAGGTGTACAAAATCTCAACAGTTATTGCGTTTAGCTTTGGATCTCATTTATTTCTTTGGTGTTGTAAATATATCTTGGTATTGTGCAAACTATGGACAAAATTGCAGTTAACTCTACCAGCACAGCCTATGTAAAGTTGGAGAAGATAGAAAACTGCAAAAGGTAGAAGAAGAAATAAAATGGACACTAGTTAAGATATGCATATATATGCATAACCTTCTTCCTCTCTCAGTCTCTATCAAAACTTGTATGTGTTATGGCCTTATTTCTCCTCTTAACTGTCACAAATTGACAACAGGGTGCTATTGATCCATATTGAGTTAATGCATTGCCCTTTATAAAATTTATGATCCATAATAATGTGAAACACTTGGTGGCAGTCTTCATGATAACAAACCAGTCATGAATAGTGTAAAGTTAGTCACTGTGCAAGCTGGTATGGATGAGATAGTCTTTGTGAGGGGAACTTTCTAATACTCCCATATAACATCATGTAAATGGCATACTACTTTAAAACTGGTCTTTAAATAGCAAAGTGGATGGATACATGTAGATGAGAAAGTAAGAGTGGAAGATAAAATAGTAAAGTGAAAATATCCTGTTTTATACGATATTATTTAATGACTTGGAAGACTTCACCCGGCAGTAGATTAAAGTAGTTTGGAAGAGATCATTGAACTTTTTAAATAAAAATAGTATAATAAATAACAACTAGCTTTCTTATGCTCTTAATTAATACAGCTCTCTTGGATTTCACCAACCAAAAATAAAAGGACATCGCCCTACTGCCTCATCCTTCCTCCACAACCTCATTTACCTGTCTTCGTCTAGTGTTAATCTGGGTTAAGTTTTTTGTTTTCCTCCATTGTTTTAAGTTGATGCAGGTAGTTGAATATAGTCACTACTAAAAAGCAGAGTCTGAATATCTCTCTTATGCACATTTCTTGACATATTTTGGAAGCACTGGACAGAAATTGAAAGCAATACCCTTCTCACATTTGTTTTCTATTATTAATGTCAAAAGTCATCCATCCATTCCATCTATATCCATCCCTCTCACCACCTATCTATCATTATCTATGACTATTTTCCCTCTCCTCTTGTTCTTATCTCTTCCTTATCTAAATATGTCAAAGATGGTAAGTGTTTCATAAGAGAGTGATTTATAAAAATACAACCAAACCACAGTCCTGTCTCAAATGGTGAGGCTGGCCAGCATATGCAACTAATTCTCACAGAGGCATTCTAGAAAACCAATGACAAGATTGGGACTCTGGGCTAGCCCCGGGGCAGTCAGCAGTGGTAGACTGCTACACACAGTCTCATGTGTAAAGTTTCTGAACTGACACAAGGCTTAATGGAAATGAACCTTGACGATGTGGCCAAAGGAGTGTAAGTGACATCCTGCTTGGCATGCCACAGTGATTTTTTCTTTCCTCTCTTGAAGGCATAATGCTTCCTGTGGGAAACCCTGACTTAAAATGCCAATGTGTGCTTAGATAGGGGATTCACCAACCCTGAAGAGGACATAAGGACCCCAGAAACAGGTCCTTTCTTATCCACAGACTCCATTACTCTTGCCCACCCAATGGAAAGGGAGCATGACTACACCAGTTTCAACTGACACAAGGTTGGAATAATAGCGTATCTTTTTTTTTTTAACATCTTTATTGGAGTATAATTGCTTTGCAATGGTGCATTAGTTTCTGCTGTATAACAAAGTGAATCAGTTATACATATACATATGTTCCCATATCTCTTCCCTCTTGCGTCTCCCTCCCTCCCACCCTCCCTATCCCACCCCTCCAAGCGGTCACAAAGCACCGAGCTGATCTCCCTGTGCTATGCGGCTGCTTCCCACTAGCTATCTATTTTACGTTTGGTAGTGTATATATGTCCATGCCACTCTCTCACTTCGTCTCAGCTTACCCTTCCCCCTCCCCATGTCCTCAAGTCCATTCTCTAGTAGGTCTGTGTCTTTATTCCCGTCTTACCCCTAGGTTCTTCATGACCTTTTTTTTTTTTTTCCTTAGATTCTATATATATGTGTTAGCATACGGTATTTGTTTTTCTCTTTTGGACTTACTTCACTCTGTATGACAGACTCTAGGTCCATCCACCTCACTACAAATAACTCAATTTCGTTTCTTTTTATGGCTGAGTAATATTCCATTGTATATATGTGCTCCATCTTCTTTATCCATTCATCTGTTGATGGACACTTAGGTTGCTTCCATGTCCTGGCTATTGTAAATAGAGCTGCAATGAACATATTGGTACATGACTCTTTTTGAATTATGGTTTGCTCAGGGTATATGCCCAGTAGTGGGATTGCGGGGTCATATGGTAGTTCTATTTGTAGTTTTTTAAGGAATCTCCATACTGTTCTCCATAGTGGCTGTATCAATTTATATTCCCACCAACAATGCAAGAGTGTTCCATTTTCTCCACACCCTCTCCAGCATTTATTGTTTCTAGATTTTTTTGATGATGGCCAGTCTGACCAGTGTGAGATGATATCTCATTAATAGCATATCTTATAAAAATGAAAATATAAGAAGACTGTGGAAAATGAAAAGAGGCACCCAGTTATTCCTTACTTATTGGTTATCTACTATAATGAATCACATATTGTTCTAAGTTTGTGGAGAATCAAAGAAAAATAAGATATGCTGTCCCTGCTCTCCAGGAATTGCCATATATATATAAATATATATATATATATATACACACATATATATATAATGATAGATAGGTGGCGAGATGGATGGATACAGATGGAATGGATGGATGACTTTTGACATTAATAATAGAAAACGAATGTGAGAAGGGTGTTGCTTTCAATTTTTGTCCAGTGTTTCCAAAAGGTGTCATGAAATGTGCATAAGAGAGATATTTAGACTCTGTTTTTTTAATATATATATGTAAAACACAATAGTTAGCATAGTTACCGAAGTCCAGGAGTGATATGGATAGAAAATGCTCTGCAAATAAATAGTTTTCCCAGAGAAACAAACAAGCAAATAAACTGTTAAAAAATTTTTTTACTTTCAATAAAATATTGCTATTCCAAGTGAAGATGATAAGGTTGACACACTATCCAAGTCACCTGTACTTTGTATTTGGGTTATTTTTTTAAATAGTAGAACTGGGTTTATTAAACCTTCTGTTACTGACTTTTTTAATGAAATCTCAACTATAAGAGTCTGAGGCTCTATGAAATGGAACAAGTCAAAGCTAAATAGGTTATATTCAGGCCATAGATGAAATTTGGAGTGAATGCCACTTGACCTTAATTCACATAAAAAGTACTTTTTAAAGGAAGACTATCCCATGCACTTCTTAGCCAGTGAACCAGAACAATGTGCTATTTGTTGGGAGAGACATACAATTAAACTAGTCATTAAACTATAGTATAATAAGTGTTATTAGAGGCAAACTATAGGGCATTAAAAGAGTTTATAGGATAGATAACAAAACCACAAACGGCCATAAAGTCCTTGTGGACAGATGAGGATCTAGGATGGAGGTCAGCAAACTACAGCCTGTGGCTGAATCTGGCCATTGCTTGTTTTTAAATAAAGTTTAATTGGAACATAGCCACACCTGTTCATTTATGCATTAGTTGCTTTTACCCTTCAACTGCAGACTAGAGTAGTTGCAACAGAGACCATCCAGTCTTCAAAGTCTAAAATATTTACCATCTTGCCCTTTACAAAAAATGTTTGCTGACACCTAGTCTAGGGCGAGCCCAAGTGCCTAATGGGCCAGATAGGAGACCTAAACAAGTAAAGTAGGGCAAGTATAAAAGGGAGTGGTCGGGTCTGTGGCAAACTAGAAGGTAATTACCCCATCCTAGACAGGAGCCCAGCCTGGCCAAGTGATGACCTGCGGAAATGTTGCCAGACATTTCCATTTTTCAAGGAAAAGTAGAAATCTGGATTTTTATGTGAAATCTTACTGGAGGAGGGGAAACCTCAGATTTTAAAAATGTAACTAATTTTTAAAAATCACTTGGAATCAAGGGAATGCCCCAGGAAAGGCTTTACAAAATAAGTGACACCTAACGGATGAGTAGAAAATACCTGAATTTTTGTTGCCTTGATTGGCATTTATTTAACGATTACTGCTTTCTCAGTATGAATCTGGCTCCATACCAAGCCCAGTTAATCCATAAAACAACTCTCGGAGCAGGTACTATTATTATTTGTATCAATGAAGGTATACAGAGGATGAACACATGCTCCAAGACATGGAGTTAGAGACCAGTAAGACTTGATTCACTCCAAAGCCTGATGCTGTACCAGGTCACTCTAGTGTGAGTTAAAATTTGGAAATGCAAGTGATGGAGAAATGGAGAACCAGGGGCTGGGAAGAGTGTCCTAGTCAGAGGGCCAGGTGTGAAGTTTTAGACGTGAGGTGATGTAACTGAAAGATGCATTAGAGTAAGAGATGGAAACAGCAAGAAAAGAGACTAAAGAGGTATACAGATGCCAGTCTGCAGAATTCTATGCCTGGTGTATTAGCTTTTTACCCTATGAGCAATGGGTTCATTAAAGGTCCAGGAGCAGGGACAGGGTGAATTTAGGAATATTTTTCTGGTTGTGATGTGGAGGATGGGTTGTGTGGGGAGTGAGATAGTTGGTGACTGAGAAACCATTGGGAATTTATTACTGGGAATCCAGGTGGACCTGGGTTGTGGGGCTGGGATACTAAGAAAGCTGTCTGACTTTCAGAGTTATTGAAATGGTACACTCAAAAGAAAGGTTGTGTTATGTGTGGTAGGGAAAAGTTTATGCCTACTTTTACATACTTTTTTTATGATTTAGTAAACAGTAAAACAGAAGTAGTTTAAATAACACTGGTAGTTCTGAAAACTTACTTTTCAAATTACAAGTGTTCTGTGTGTGATTCAAGTTTATGAGGTGCTACTTACTATGGCTAAGCTATCCCCATAGTATGAAGACTTTGGAGATACTCATTTAAGCATTCATATATTAGCCAAGATTCTGCAACAGCAAATCTTAAACTGCTTCCAAGGTAAACCCAAAGAATGAATTACCCATCTTTGATAACTTGTAGCCTCTTTTAGAGGGACTATATTGGTATTTATAGCTATAGGCAATAGATATTGGAGAAAAATTAATTCTTAAAAACAAAATATGACAGGAAAACATTTAACCAGATTGTTACTGGGGGAGGTAGTATGTATAGTGGTTAACAGTAGGGTCTTTGGAATTGAGACAGATTTGAGTCCTTGCACTGCCATTTAATCTCTCTAGCACTCTGGTGTAGTAGATAATTTGTGAGTTTTATGCTCTGTTCAAAGAGCAATTGTCAGAGAAAAGCTGACTCCTAGGGGATTCTTACTATAGGACAATTGGTGTTCTCTGTCAAGAGGTGGTTCTGGGCAGCCATATTTGTACTAAATGGGTCTACTTCAGCCCTGGTCACAATCGATTAAACCAGACCTATGCACATGACTCAAACTGGGTTGATTGTATTCTTCCTCCTGGGAATGTGGATTTGAGACCGAGATGATGGATTATTATGAGCTCTTTGCTTGAGCTAATTCATACTTGGGCTGAGGAGCTTTCATCTTACATCAGAAGTACTCCAGAAATGAGGAAGCTGATATTTAGGTAGAAAAAAGTAAAGCGCACATGCAGAAAAAAGAAAGAAGAAAAGAGAGTCTGTGGTAGAGAGAAAATGAGTGGTTAAGTGAGTTCTCATTCTCTCTACCTGTTATATATTCATCTAATTTATTTAGTCACCAAACCAACACTGATTAAGTTTCTCCTGCATCCCAAGCACAATGCTAAGTTCTGTATTTAAGTGTTATGTCATGTTTTACATCTTTCTTATGTAATAAGGACTTTAGCATTTTTAGACTAAAATAGGTCTATATAAAGCACCTGCTATGTGTACAATCAATGTGAATTTCCTGCTACTTCTTTCTAGGTGGTTTTCCTGTTACTACATCTAATTGTTTTCTCTTCTTGTAATATATTTTTTCAAGACGGTTCAAACATTTTTTCAAACTGCTCAAACGTTTAGAAATTTTTCTACGCAGTCCTAATTATTATTTGTCTCATTATTTGCATATGCTGTTCTCTCCAACATGGTTTATTATGCATTGGGCAGAAATCATGACTTGTTCTTTTTATTTCTCAAGCTCGTACCATAACCGCTTGTGTAGAATGGGCTTTCCATCTATATTTATTGATCGATGATTTTGGGGTATAAATGAGGACAAAACTGCAATGGTATGCAAAGTTTTCTAGGTTGCAAAACTGCTCTTAACAGGTTTTGCTACCTTTCCAAGTATTTTTCATCTTTCTTTAATTCTCCATTCATCCTCTGCAAGTCTTTCTCTCTGAGTTTATCATCCAGAAAAGTTTATACATTTAAACCAAGATTGTAACCACAGCTACAGGATACAGAGAAATGTAGGTTCACATAGCCATTCATTTTCTTCCTGACTTTGACCTTCATGGCCCTGTATATAGGAGCTGAGAGTGTATGATTTGGGCAAATATTTTGTACTTAATATATGATAAGACCCAGAATAACTGGTCAAAAAATTCCCTATTAACTCATTTAAAAAATGAGTATACATCCTCATGTGATATATCAACCAGTAATTATATGAGTTAATAGAAAAAGTACTCATTTGGAAGAGAAGAGATTTGAACCATGAGCTTTGCCGCTAAGTAGCTGTGTGACTACATGCAAGTCTTTTAGCTTCTCTGAGCCTCAATTTCTTTACATGTGAAAATGGACTAGATGAGATGACTAGCTTTAATATCTGGTAACTTTACTTTGAGCGCTGGCAGTCTTCAAGGTAATATTCTGGCACCTTATTTAATTGTGAGTGATGAAGTTGTAGGAATCATTTCTTTATCCATTACTAAGTCCAATTACAATATAAATATGTTTAAGGTTGAAGTATGCAAGAGCTCATCCATAACCCATATTCAAATTAATGTCGTTTAATTGCTTACTGAATGAGAAACACAGCTTAAGAGAGCAGTAGGGATTTCAGTGTACTGTGATGTCAAATACCCACCCCAGGAAACCAGATTTGTTCCTTTTTATAATTACTTTTTGGGTGTTAAATGATTCCATGAAATGAAGTGCCACAAATTAAGTATTGAAATGAACTAACCTGAACAACACACTGAACGCGCCTGAGGCATCAAACAGGTTTCTACTTTATTTGGATTCCCTTTTATTTGGGAGAAGAATGATGTGACTGAAGAATCTTTGCTGATTTTTGAATCCTAAATAAATTAGTCATGGCTTGAAAACCACTTCAATCATTTTCCACCGAGCAGGCTCTGCCCTCTAAGTTCACCTGTTCATGACTTTACTTAGAACTGGAGCAAGCCGGGAGTAAGTGTTTCCGACTGCCTAGGAATTCAGGACTGCATGGTAGTTAGAGTACAAATGATGGGGGTGTGCCATGCGAGACATGGGGTGTCCTCAGAGATCTCTGACCTGGATGCTCCCAGGTTCATCCACCTTAATGAAGCAAGTGGGAAGGATAAAAGGGAAAGAGAAGGAAAGAAAGCAAAACAGTAACATATAGTGAGTAACTGTACTAATTGTCCTCATATGTATTATTCCATTTAAAGCATTACACAAACCTTGGAGAATGAGTCTTTTTGCTCATGGAAGAAGTGATGTAGGAACCGGGACTCAATTATATAAGGACGATGGTACCACTAAATTATGGAACTTTAGGAGATATTACTGAGTCTGTGGTTCTAAGGTGGCAAATCGTAAACAGGATATACTTGTCTCCAGCCTTGTTTCTGAACAGACATTTTAAATAAGCCTTAGATATGAAAGAGGAAAACTTCTTTTCCCAGCTTGTCATCAGAAGCCTCACGTTTAACTTGAACACATTCGAACAGGGACATGTTCTTATTTATTCATTTTGTGAACTATGGGCATCTTTGACATTCAGTTCAACATCTCTCTCTTTGGTCCATGCCCCACATCAACAGCTTTAGAAAGATTAGATGAATACTGGAATTGCATAGCTCAACCAGGGAAACTTGACAGCAAAACAGTCTAAAACAAGTGGACTCAGAACATCGACAAATGATTCCCTTCTTCAGATAAGGAAACAACAGATATGAGAGAGGATTACAAGATAGCTTAATCCAGAATAAAAAAAAAATACTAATTGGAGTCTTGGGGTTCCCGACCAAGGATTACAAAATAGACCATCGGTACCAAGTGAACTCAACAGAGAGTTATCCTAATTTTGCAGATGAGGGAAGAGGAGGTTATATAAATTTCTGAGAGGCACATAGCTAGTGAGTGAATAAGTTGTTCAGATCCAAGTTAGTCTAATTCCAAAGCTCAGCCACTCTGTACTGCCCAAACCAGCCTCCAACTGTCCCATCAGCTGTGCAGAATTTCTTGGTATTCAAGACAAACTTGTGCTCTCACTTCTCCAGGCATAAAATAACGAAGAAAAATAAAAGTACAGATTCTGTTATGGACCTTTTATACATTTAAGATAGTTCAAGGAAGAATTTTAATGGGTGACCTTATAAACTATGGCAAAAGAGCCCCTTGCTTTGCCATGACACCGCCCACATTTAGTGGTTTTAGTTCTCCTTTGCAAGGTCTCTAGGATGGTGCCTCAGCACTCCATCACCACTGGAATCATTGACTTAAATTAGTTTAAATTCTCTTTTGAAATCTGTGGTGTGGGGAAGCCACTGAACTTCTGTAAATTTCTATCACGTCATTTGAGATGCCTGGTCGGTAACACTGGCCTCCTTAGTTTGTTGTGGAGATGAAATAATCTATACCATGAGATGCACCTAGCACAGGAATTGACACACAACTGCCATTATTAACTAGTTTTTATTGTGAGAGTGCCTTGGGGACAGGAAGGCAGACCAGGTCCCAGAATGCGTATGGCAGTGTATGGAGTGGCAGGCTCCCTGGGATCATTTGATCACCAAAAGTGAAGAGAGGGAAATGGAATAAGAGGAACATTGCTCTGGGGACACACAGCCTTCTTTACAATTTTCTTCAGACTTATCTCTGGGTAGAACCTCGAGTTTCAACTACATGGTCTAAATTGGGATAAAGGATTTCAAGGCACTGGAGATCCCCGCTTAAAAGGATTGAGGTGGCACTGGACAGATCTTGTGGAGGGGAAAAACCTCAGTGCCAGAGTCAGGTCTGTCCCAGCTACCATCAGTGTTGTAAGCAGGAGGGGAGGGTGCTGCATATTTTTGACAAAAGACCTCAAATGAGAGTGTGGACAGAAAATGTCACCTGCCATATCAATAAACAAAGGATCTTGGGGCCATCAAGCCATCAGCCACTGCAGCCCCCCCCATCCCCACCCCACGGGGTGCCCTCAGAGGATTCAGGATGGAGAAAACAGGATCCTGGCCCTCGATAGTTAAGGTGCCTATCAAAGGAATGATTTCACTGAGCCCAGACTCTTGCATCTTCCCATACAAAAATCATAGAAAAGCACTAAAATCATTAACTTGAGGTGTCTGTTTTTTCTTTAATTGACAGTAGTCTTTTGATGTTCCAACTACCTGGGGGTATTTTTGCAAAAAAAAAAAAAACAAAACCAGAAAGAAAACTCCTCTATATCCTGGCTCCTCCCTTACCTCTTTGGAGCAGTCCCTCAGAGCCATCTGAGAGGCTGTGTCCTGGGCTTAAGTCCTCAGTATGTATGCTGAATAAAACATAATTTTCAACTTTTAGGTTGCGCATTTTTTTTTCAGTCAACAAGAGCTTTGATGCAGCTGCAAATATTTGGGCACAAAATTAACGTGAAAATGTAACTGCTTAATTGTCAGTTTAAATTTCTACAGCCACCTTAATTTTTTGGAAACAAAGTGTGTTATAAACAAATATTACTATAATTAGTATATTTCTCCTACAGAGTACAGTGCAGCTTATTGAAACAATGGACAGTGGTAAATGAGTTAACAATGTCTCTTTCATGAAAAGGAGTGTTTAAAGAAGAATTATATTTAACTTGTTGACCAATTGAAACTAAGCAGGACCCTGCAGGGCCCTCCTGGGTACAAAAACCCCTCTGTGTCCCCTGTTTCTTGTTTGAAGAGAAAAGCTTTGGTCTCCTAGGCTTTTCCCTGAGTTCCAAAGAGCAGACCTAAGCAGTTACTAATTAGGGAAGTAAGGAAATGCAGAAACAGGAAACAGCAGGGCCAAATGGTCTTTACAAAAACAAAACAAAACATAGTGACTATGAACATTTTTGTCTATTTTACTTTATTTTTTTCTTTAAACCATGACCTTTTTCCTCTCTCTCTTTTTTTTTTTAATTGAACTATAGTTGATTTACAATATTGTGTTAGTTTCAGGTGTACAGCAAAGTGATTTTATTATGGGCTTATGTTACTTCCAAGTAAATTACTTTGAGGAATTTAAAACAACAACAAAACACACACACACACACACACACACACACACACACACACACACACACACACACACACACACACACACACACACACACACACACACACACACACACACACACACACACACACACACACACACACACACACCCCCAGCCAGGGCCAACTGGGAATTGAAATTCTTAACTGGCCACCTAGAAAAAACTTAAGGGATCACAAGACCATGATTTACTAGTTTGCTTTGCAGGAACATTTCAATCAGTCACAGTCACCAATAACACTTTGAGTCATAAGACAGTGCCGGGAAGTCTACAACTGAGATCTTTCTGGGCAGCTGAAATCACAAAGACCTCCTCCCATTTACTCTTTTTGCCTTTAAAAAACCTTGCACCCCTGGCCAGCCAGTAGGATGGATCTGAGACAAACCTAAGTCTCCCATCTTCCAGGCTGGCACCTCTCCATCAATGAACATATTGCTGGTCCAAACTCCCACGCTTTGGTTTGTGCGGCCTCACTGTGCAATGGGCACACAAAGTTGGGTTAGACAACACAACTTCTGAGGCTTTGGGTAATAGATTAATGTAAAGACAGAGGCTGTAAGGAAAGTCAGGAGATCCCCTCACTCTGACAATATTTAAAAATGAAAGGTGTGAGAAGAGAGGCAACTGCAGCAACGCCCTCCTCTGAGTTCGTCCTCTGGTTCTTTCCTTCTTGTTCTCCGTGTTTTAAAAGCTTGGGGGCAGTTAAAGGAATCCTCAGGCACTGGTTTAGATATCTGAGCAAGAATGCAAATTAGAACGTGCTATATATTTTTTCTTGATGTTTAATTCCCCAAACTAAAATCACTGAAATTGTTTAATAAGTGTGTTTAAGCACTTTTTGCGTTCTGATTCAATTAAATGTTTATTTCTTCAACCAAACATACTCATTATAAAAGTACCCCAGAAGAGTAATTTGATGGAATTAAGTCCTTTGGCAGAACTTCAGCTTCTGTGGTATTCTAAGAGTCCTTAGCTAACTATGTGTTTTATAAACCTCAATTTGTCAAAACACTACCTAGTTATTTTATCAGCTTCTCCCAGTGAAAGACATGGCTAAGAGAAGTAAGAAAAATAAGAAACAGAAGAAATAGGCTGGTTCCGTTCTGCTGTGAACTTGGCAGGTTGTTCTGTCGGTCTAGAGACACGCTGTTTTTAAGAAAATGGTTCATCCATAAGATTGGCAACAAGGCATCGCGTTTCATTGAACCGTCATTCATTCAATCTTTGCCTGTATAAACATAGGCTCATCTCTATAGAAAACCAATTTAATAAGCATTTTATGTGCATATTTGTGAATATACTTTGACTGGAATTACAAAGAAATTAATATAGAATCCAGGTTTTCAAGGGGTTAAAAGGCTAGCTGACAATACTCAATATTAATACTGAGTCCTAAATTGTGTGGCAAATTTTTACATGGTTTGAGAATGCCAGAAATCATTCTGATTATTATAATAGATAAAAGAATTTATTTTTAGCAAACATAGGCATGCATCTATGTGCCTAAATAAATTCTCCTGGCATTTCAGACATATTTTAAGTACTTACAGGATAAATCAGAAAAGAGACAACATGGTCTAAAAACTATGCATGTGTGTGTATGTATGAATGTATATACAGAAAAATTGTATATCTCTATCTATTTTTAGTTGCATATGCATATGTAGATATAGAGTTGATATCTGAATGCATTATCTATAAAATATCAAGTAACTCATTTGACTAAACTCCTCACATAATTGATTGCATATTCTACATTCTGGCAGATGAATTTTCCCTATTCAGTTGAAGTTTCCTCATTTTGGATATCAGACCTGAAGTACACAAAGTCGAGATTAGATGTGCCAAATTATAAAGTCTATGGGACAAAATCTGCATATTATGCAGCCCTGCCCCACTATCCCCTACTCCTGTGAGGCTCTGAGGCCACTTCCTTCATCTGCAAAATCAAAATGCAGCTCTGAGGCCTGTGGTGGGCTGTGCTTCTGACAGCTGCCCAAGACCCCAAGGAGTAAAGGGGTCTAATCGCCAATCCCCACAAAGAGAATGCACAAGCAAAGGTGCCCCCCCCACCCCGACCAAGAAAATAAAAAACAAGGGAATCATCCCGTACACCCTTTGCTTCCCAGGCTGGGCCAAGTCTCTCCCACAAAGATGGATAAAGCTCTTTTATAAAGAAACTGGAAAATCTGACAGTCTTTGGGGAAAAGAGGGCCTCTTGGAACGTGAATCTGCCCTTGGGCAAAGCTACTTTACATAGTCATGGTGATTATTTTATATGATTATTTCTCTTTAATTATCATTAGTATTAGCACATTGTCACATAGAAAAACTTTTTTTTTTCAAAACAACTATAAAGTACTTTTAATAACCATTCAAAAAACAATAGGAAATGTAAAGTTTATAACTAAAGTTCCCTAATTTAATTTTTATTATGTGTAGTTTGCTTTATCTCTTAAAGGAAAACAAGCGAACAAACCTTTATTTCCCCATTTATTACCTGGCTGCACATTCTAATGTGTCAGTTTTCTGGGTTGCTCATAGAATTAAAGTCATAAAAAGATAAATACTTCTGTATGACATGAAGGAATTCAAGCTTGCTTTATTCAACAATAACTACTATTGGATTGCTCCTTTTAATACATTCCTGTTCAAAAATTAGTCCAGAAGATGTTGCAAGGGCAGTACCTCTGGCAAAATATTTACTAGCACTGCTGCTTTCTGGAATCCATGGTCGGGCCACAGGAAAGTCAAGGTCAAGCACCTGCCACCTACCTTTTGTGGGAAAGTTTGAATCATGTTTTTTGACATCAAAGAAGCTCATGTTGGAAACGTTGTGTTAGAGATTTCTGCGTCTACTAGAGTTACATCATTTTAATTTTTACACTTTCAGAAGATTTCCTTAGAATCTAAGACACTCCTTCCACTGGATGTTTTCATCATCCCCTGCACTTGCTGGGACGACAGTTAAGTGCAATTGGATTGAAAGGCAGCAGGAGAGTGAAAAGCACGTGAACAAGTAGCCCTGCACACCATGCAAACAGGAAGAGCAGGGATCCAGCATTTCACCCTGAGCTGCCTCTAAGCCCGAGATCTTTAACTTCTTCCATTTCATCACTCCCCTTGGGCCGATTCGGCACTGGGCTGCTGGGTACAGAATTTCTCCCTCCTGCTAGGGGAAGTCCCTGTGGGTACTGACAGGATTCCCCACTTCTTGCCTCTGTTGGCTTCACACCTGCTCCCCCCTGTCTGGAGTCCATCTGTCCACAGCACTATCTAGAAAAGTCTCCCATGTGTGTATCTTATGGATGTGCAGAGCTTCATAAGTGAAACAAGGCAATTAAAGAAGGCCAAGAATTCTTACCTGATGCAGCCAGGACTCCATATTCTCAGAGGGGAGCCTCCATGTTTGCTCTAAGATACTGGAACAAAAAGCTTTTCTTCACGAGGCTGCCCTACTTGCTTGCACCCCAGTTTTCTCTGGAGAAAATGTGGACTCTGTTCTGGAGAGTCCAAATGTGGAAATGTGTTCTGGAGAGCAGTGGACTCTGATTAGTTAGAGGGTAACAGATGATTGCGCTTAAATTTATTATAATTTCAGCATCCTTAGGATCGTGCTAGGTGGCACCAAAAGACAATTCTCTTCTTCGCCAGGGATTTCTGTATCATTTCGACCACTGTCCAGGTAAATAAGCAGAGGCAATCGTGGCACAAAGACAGCCACCTGGACCACCAGTGGCAATGTCAGGACTCCAGAAGGCCATCATTTCTCATTCTCCTTGGAGCTATAACCAAGGACAGCATGAGTCAAATTCCTACAGACTGGAGTGACACACACTTTTGGGGAAGATGATTTATACAGTGTAAGCTAGCTTACACTGTCAATTTTGCAAAAGAGGATATTCAGCTCTTCTCTATAGCCTGTTAGCATTAGTAGGTAAATTGGTTGTATCACTTACAATAAATAAACCAGTAGGTTAAATAGGGCTAACTTGCTCTAGATTAAGAAGACTGTTAATTACCAACTTTACTAACTACTAGTTGTGTTACCTAGAGCTGGTTATTCACCTCTTCAAACTCCATTTTTTGTATCTATAAAGTGATTTTTTTTAAAGTCTTACTTCTTGAGAGTAATTGTGATAATTAAGTAAGAAGTTGTTTAATAAATACATTGACTAAAATTGTTTGGAGAATTGTAAAACAATGCAAATATTCCTTGCTTTTATTGCTTCTGATTAAGCAATTTGCAAGATTCCATTAACCATTTCTTTTTGAATCTCTGTCCTTACAATCTCTTCCTCACATGTTTAATTTTATGATTATTTATATTGTCCTCGAGCATCAGGACTTTCTCAGCTGTTGCATCAGGCAGTTCAGAGGCAGGGCGATTCCAAATTGCACATTAATATACCAGGTCGTGTGTTAGAGCACAAAACAAGTCACCACATAAAACTTTTATATTTAGCATTCAGAAAATGAGAGCATTTTATCGTAAGATGTTTAAAAAAGCAGCATCTGCTTTTCTTTCTTGGAGATATTCTGACCTCCTTCACAGGCTTATTGTGATGAATATCTAATAAGATATTATTGTAAAGCACTTTGCAAAAATAAAGTGCTATATAATTGCTTAAAATAATGATTAGACTTGAGTCCATTATTGCACAGAGCAATTGCCACCAAGATAGCAAGTAACTTAATTGTTCTGCATTCCTTTCTTAAGGACTTTTTATACTTTGTCTTGGGACATTTACCTTGCCTGTTTCTATGGGGCTCTAATTGCACTGGTACTACGAACTCCCTGGAGGGTTACAAAACTGCTGATGATACCCTTTCTCTCTATAGCAGTTTCTCAGCAGTTTCTACAGGCTGAATCTGAAACCACAATAGACCCAGCTGCCTAAGTTCTCTAGGCTGAACTGTAAAGTGGAAAAAAAATAGCTTTGCTTTACGGCATAGTCATTTCCTATTGTTCCAGTTAGATGGTTGGTTTTCAGTGAAGAATCTCACTTGTAAATTTACCCATGTACTGGTATACATAATTTTTCAATTTTCCTTCTGAATAAGCATAGAGGTCCCTATTTTTTATGGATCTGTTCACAATGGGCTTAGGAAGAGGAGCAATTTGAGTTAAAACTAGTTGGCATGGGCTTCCCTGGTGGCGCAGTGGTTGGGAGTCCGCCTGCCGATGCAGGGGACACGGGTTCGTGCCCCGGTCCGGGAGGATCCCACATGCCGCGGAGCGGCTGTGCCCGTGAGCCATGGCCGCTGAGCTGGCGCGTCCGGAGCCTGTGCTCCGCAACAGGAGAGGCCACAACAGTGAGAGGCCCGTGTACCGCAAAAAAAACCAAAAAAACAAAAAAACAAAAAAACTAGTTGGCATGCTATAAATAATAACAGTACCATCCTGACCGCTGATAGTAGCAACTGATATTTATTGAGCACTTACAAGTATCCCAGGTTCTGTGATAAGTGCTTCATAAATCATCACCTAGTTAATATTTACAAAAATCTACCCAGTAGGTACAATAAAAGTCTTAGTTACTTATCCAAGATCATACAGGTGGAATGAACTTTGAAGCCTGAGACTCTGTTTCAGACCTGTATTATTGTGTTGTGAAAGTGGTCTTTCTACAAATGAAATCAGTACCTTTTTCTTTGTGAAGATAAAAGCCATAGATTAAAGATTAGATACTTATGAGGACTTTTTACTTTGAGTTGCCATTATCTTTTAAATACCCATTCAACCACATTTATCTGGATGTACTAATATTACACAGGAATTTTCACAAGATCAGGAGGCATCTGCTCCTGTAAATTGAAGTTTGTAAACCATTGTCTATTTTCAATAATTCCCTGAAAATATTTGCAAACTATTGGGTAGGTCATATCTTCCGCTAGTGTTCATAAGTACAACTGTTTTTTAGATCTGTTGAAGTTTAAAACTAACTAAAGGATGAATACCAGAGACTATTACAGTGAAAAGTTGTAATTTTTAAAGTTATTGTTTGTCCTCGTGTGAAATAACAAGTGATATTGCTAAGAGGCTATGCAAAATTGTGATTAAACACAAAATACATGGTGTTCGATAAGCCAGTATTCAAATATCACATAACCTTGAGAAAGTTAATTAACTTTAGGTTCATCCTCTGCAAAGTAGATAAAATATTAGTAAAAATAACAATACTGATTAACACTTAATAATAAATGCTTTTATGCCAGGTACTGCTCTAGGGGATTTATATGTATTAACTAATTTCTTCTTCACAACAGTCCTAAGAGGCTGGCATTTTAACAGAGAAGACGGTAAGGTACATACAGGTTAAGTAACTTGCCCAAAGTCCACAGCAGATAAATGGGGAAGCTGGGATTCAAGCCCCTGCGTCTGACTCAAGGACCCAGAATCTTAACTGCTCTATGAAAATACATGGTTGAGTGTCTGGCATGTGTCAGGCTGTAAGTAGTAAGTCCTCTATTGGCAATGGGTAATAATAGCAATGACCATTTATTGACTGGTAACCGAGGAACAAAGGAGGAACATTTTAGGTACTGTTAAATTTTCAGATACAATCACAGTCCTAAAAAAAGCATGGATGGGAAATATCT
This sequence comes from Pseudorca crassidens, assembly GCF_039906515.1. Classification (NCBI taxonomy): domain Eukaryota; kingdom Metazoa; phylum Chordata; class Mammalia; order Artiodactyla; family Delphinidae; genus Pseudorca; species Pseudorca crassidens. Next base: position 27,784,051 of record NC_090305.1, read on the forward strand.
TTGTTTCCAAGAAGGGTTGTTCTAAATGTGGTTTTAATGTATGAATTAGATGTGTCCTTATGTCCTCAGGTTAAAATATCTCACCCTCCATCCTGTAGAAATCTGTCTATAGAGGGTGATTTATAAATCATTCAGTTAACAGATGATGTTATAACTAAAGCAGTGGGAGTTTGGAAATACCTACATCAGATTAAGCTTGCGTTTATTTCAAAAAAGGCTCTGATCTAGCTTGGAGTTTTGGCAGGCTCAACAAGAGACCAACATGAACTATTGTAAATCAAAGCTTTTGTTTTTGAATGTCAAACTTGGAATATTTCCAGTCCCAATTAAATATCATTTGATGTGTTTTGGCCTTCTATTTTTTTAGGCAAAATCTTTCCTTTCCCTTCTCATATTTATGGTCATGAACTCTGCTTACACTTAATGCTTTTTAAAAGTTGCTCCAGAAAGTTATAAAACCTCAGGGCTTTTACAAATTTTGTGCCAAGAAATACAGACCAAGATAGAGCTGCAACTCATGGATAAACTTAAATGTAAATATAGACATCAAATCTACAATTACCATTTTCATTTTCTTCATCAAATTGTTTCAAGCTTTTGAAAACTCTGAATTCCAATATTGCTTTGCACCTCCTCTGCAGATTGCTTCAGTATTTTTCAGATTAGATTTATAAAGTAATAAATAGCTCATTCTTGATTTAACCAATAGAAAAAAAAAATCAGACAGCAGTCACACCAAAGGAAGTTACTCAAGGGAAAGCTCTTTAAAAAATCTCTCAAGAGATTTTGTTAGCAAAATAATTTATGATTATCTCATACTGTGCATGAATAACGCTCATAAATATGGCACAGTACAATCCAATTAATTATGCATCCTAAATGGCTTGATAATTTATGAAATTGTGGAATTCTGTTAAGCCCGACTTTTAATAATGAATACAGATTGTAGAGAAAGGAAAACTTTGTAAGTGCAAATCAAAAACGTTATATAGATCGTACAGCAACATTCACCTTGCTGTGTAGATTTCTGGATTATTGGAGAGATGCATTTACAAAGATTTTAGTTCAGCTTTTATTCTTGCAGAGTGTTTGAGGCTCAAGTTACTTTCGTCTAATTTTTTTTTTTTGAGATGACTTGCCTTCTAAGTGACTTATTTTGTAAAATTAAAAATATTAAATAAGAAAGGGTGAATATGTTGTCACCCAATCCCTGTTTTAAAAAAAGATTCTGAATAAAATTTATCAGCAAAATCTTTAAAAATATCATATTTTATATATGAAAGATGACTAGAGGGATATGAGGACTATGGAAAGTCATGATATTATCTTATTTATTTTTTATTTTTTTAAATAAGCGTTGTGAACATGTTTTCAGCTTGTGGCTGAAGCAAAACGTGACCCTGCAAGAATTAAAACAAGCTCTGTTTCTTTCATGGGATCCGAAAGTTGTACTCTGATGCCAACTCTATCTAAATACAGAACCTCAGCTGGATTTGATGATTTCCATGACATAGTATCTGTAAGGTGACCTTATTTGACTTAATAATAATTTTTAATTATTATTATTTACATTAGAAATTTTTAATTGTCAACAGAACAGTATTTCATGAATGTCTTCACTGGAAGAAAGAAGTGGAAACTATCTTTCTAAAAGATATTTGGATAAATGATAAAAATTTACTGTTAGAGCTTTTTGATCTCTGTGTTATGTGAATATTTGAATAATTCTTCAGTTTTCCAACAATGGGAGATTTGGGAGGCAAAGACTAAGGAGAATTCCACATCCCTCAATTTTCTTTCAGTGAATAAATTATTGTGAATGTAACCTGGAGAGACAACAAATTGAATTTGGACCCTGGTACTACTCTGCACATATTCCTTAACTAACGTTTCTTTCTGTCTTTAAAATCTTTGTTTTAATCTCAAAATAATTATAGGTTTATAGGAAGTTTCAAAGAAATGTATAGGTAAGTTCCATGAACGCTTCACTAGATTCCACTGCTGCTAATATCTTGCACAATTATCAGTATCTTGTATAATTTTCAGTATCAATGCCTAGAAATTGACATTGGTACAATTCATAAGGCTTCTTTAGATTTTTATAGCCAGTTATTCATTCACTGTTGTGTTTGTGCGTATGGGAGGGTAGCTTTATGCATTTTTCAAAGTTTTTTTTTTTTAATTGAAGTATAGTTGATTTACAATGTGTTAGTTTCAGGTGTACAGCAAAGTGATTCAGTTATACATATTTGTTTTGTAAATAAGTTCACTTGTATCATTTTTTTAGAATCCACATATAAGTGATATCATATGATATTTGTCTTTCTCTGACTTACTTCACTCAGTATCATAATCTCTAGGTCCCTCCATGTTGCTGCAAATGGCATTAATTTTACTGCATGTGTAATTTGCATGACTATCACCACAGTCAAGTTACAGAGATATATCATCACATCAAGTCTTTCTCATACTCAGTTAGATTCTATTGGTTGATACTGTTGTTCAGTTCTATATCATTGTTTATTTACTCTGTTACTTCTATCATTTGCTAAGAGTGGGGTATTAAAACGCGTTACTACAACAGATTTGCCTACTTGTTTCAGCTTGTCGGATTTTGCTGCATGCATTTTGAAACCCTGTTGTTTGGTGCATACACATTCAGGATGGCTATATCTTCTTCATGACTTAATATTTTCATGATTGTGTAATATCACAAAGTAGTTTTCTTTGCTCTGTAGTCTACTTCATATGATATTAATGTAGCCACTTTTTTAAAACCAGCTTCATTCACTTTTTAAAAAAATATAGTCCCACTTGCTTTTTATTAAATTAATGTTTGCATGATCTATCTTTTCCCCATCCTTTTAAATTCAACTTACAAATGTCATTATATTTGTGAACTTCTTTTAGATAGCATATAGTTGGATCGTAAGTTTTTTTAATCAACTCTTCCAGTCTGTATTTTAATTTGAATAATAATTTTTTTGCTTTAAAATTCTTGTCAGATAATTCCAACATCTTCATTTCGATAATTGTCAGTTGATTGTTTATTCTTCTTCAAGTTGTGTATATACTGGTTCTGATTGTGATTAGTCATTTTTCATTCTGTTATGGACTCTTGATTCTATTTAAATATTCTGTTTTAGAAGGCAGTCATGTTACTTATGAGTAGTGTGTAGGTACTGGACTACTTTTTAAAGCTGTAATTCCAATAACAATTGAGTTTTCAGATCCCTTGAAATGCCATACTGATCTGTTTTGTTCTTCTGTTGCCTCTGAGATTGCCACTAAGCTTTTTCAGGTACCACCTGAGCTGCCTGGTGCCCGTGGATGGGAAGTTCAGGGAAGACTGGGTCTGAGTAACCTTCTGCCACTGACAAAAGGCTGTCAGATACCAGGTGCCCTACAGGTGCTAGCATAACAAGCTTGCAGATGCTACTGGGTGACGGGCTGGAGTTGGAGGCTTCTTACAAGGTCCCTGCTTGTTTGTCCCTTTCCCTGTGCTTTGGCTAAAGAAAGCAGGCTTTTCTTAAACTTCTTTCTTTTTTTTTTTTTTTTTTTTGTTATGTCTATGCCTGTTGGGTTAGACAGTGTAGTTCTGGGCTACTGGCTTTTTGGTAGATATATGGAAGATAAGAAGAAAACCCAGGAACCTCGCTGTGGTGTCAGTCCTTAAATTTTGCGTTCTCTATCCAGTCTATTTCTCCTTTTCATCTCTTTGAGTCTTTTTATGATTTTTGTTGAATTATTTCCAGGGTATTTAGAGGAAAGTAGCAGAGAAAACTGGTTCTAGACCATCTTTTCCTGGAACTGGAAGTCTTCTTAATTTCTTTGTGCTTCTATTTTCTCACATATAAAGTAGATATAATATTACCAACTAGTCAAGGTTGTTGTAAAACTTGACATGTGTGAAATATTTAGTGTAATGACTAGCAGGTTGAGAGACTCAACAAATGTTAGTTTTCTTTTCCCTTTCCTTCTTTTCCTTTAATCATGTTATAAAGATGTGTAGGGAAATTCCTCTAATATTTTCAGAGTTTTTGGAATAATGAGGTGAGGCCAAAACCATACCCCTTTCTTCCTGCTAAAAAAAATTTACAGTCTGCGGTTATTTTCCACTAAGTTTATTCTGAAGTTTCAATTCATGGCAGAGAACTGTGGCGTCTCAGTTTGAGAAACAACTAGGGAAACCTTTTTTCTCCAAATTGCTCAATCACAAAATAGTCACATAAGGTATGAAGGAGACATTTACATTGGGAAAGAAATTAAAGGTTTCTCCTTTACTCTATGCTCATAAATGAGAGAACTGGACTGTGTTATCTCACTATCGGTAGTAGAAATTTCCTCTGAACCAAATCCAAGACAAGTGGTATTTTCTTCCCAATCTCACCTTTGATGCACGTTTATGCCTGCTCACTCAATGAATCAAAATCATTTTACATAAGAAGAGACAAATTAACAATGGAAGAAATTCAGCAGTTCCGTAAGAGAACCATTCAAATTCAGTCACTTAGTTTATGACATATATGACACTTCAGTGCAATCAGGGGAGGTTCCTTTTTTCCTCTAAAATGGTTCTACATCAAATACCTGTTCACATGGAACAAAAAATAAGAAGCTAAGAATACAACTTTTGTACAAAGAAACCTATCTATAATTGATGGATAGAGAGATGATAGATGATAGATAGATAGATACATAGATAAATAGGTTTAGAGAGCATGCATTTCAAAAAAAGTTAGTGCATGATAGCATATATAGTAAATGACAGGTAAGTATAAATAATATTCACAATTCTGGAGCAGTTGTAACCTCATAAAGGAGGTGGGGATCAAAACAAGCCTTGAAGGAAGAATAGGACCTAGATATGTCTGTATCCAAACATACACTGAAGTGAGTTGGTAGAGGAGAGGGAGAGTGAGGAGAAGAGGAAAGTCACTAGCCTATAAGGCATCTCAGTGTTGATCAAATACAGGCAACTTCCTCCAAAATGGACTCTGCCTCCAAGAGGACCCAGGGTTTGCAAGAAGTGGATGATATGGATGTGTGAAATGAGTGCACTTTTGGTAAAGGCCAAATTTCTTTGAACAAAGGAGGTGAATTTTCTTTATATATTTTAGCTATTTTTCCCCCCATTTGGACATACTAAGACGCATATATTTTACTGGGACCCAGATCTCCCTAATACTTTGGTCATGTCCTAGTACAAAGATGTCTAAATCCACTACAGAAACTTTTCTTTTGGGTCTTCGTGGAAGGAAACTATTAAATAGATACAAGTTATGCTTGAGGTTATTCTTGTAATGCCTTTTCCTAAACAACACTATATTACCTAGTCCAAAAGAAGGCAAATAAGTCAGTCCATCCAGAATCCCAGGTTAACTCTGTGTAGATATTAAAATACCCATTCTCCTAACTGAGGCAGAAAAACGGATAAGTGACCTGGAAGATAAAATAGTGGAAATAACTACTGCAGAGCAGAATAAAGAAAAAAGAATGAAAAGAACTGAGGACAGTCTCAGAGACCTCTGGGACAACATTAAATGCACCAACATTCGAATTGTAGGGGTTCCAGAAGAAGAAGAGAAAAAGAAAGGGACTGAGAAAATATTTGAAGAGATTATAGTTGAAAACTTCCCTAATATGGGAAAGGAAATAGTTAATCAAGTCCAGGAAGCACAGAGAGTCCCATACAGGATAAATCCAAGGAGAAATACACCAAGACACATATTAATCAAACTGTCAAAAATTAAATACAAAGAAAGCATATTAAAAGCAGCAAGGGAAAAACAACAAATAACACACAAGGGAATCCCCATAAGGTTAACAGCTGATCTTTCAGCAGAAACTCTGCAAGCCAGAAGGGGCTGGCAGGAAATATTTTAAGTGATGAAGGAGAAAAACCTGCAAACAAGATTACTCTACCCAGCAAGGATCTCTCTCATTCAGATTTGATGGAGAAATTAAAACCTTTACAGACAAGCAAAAGCTGAGAGAGTTCAGCACCACCAAACCAGCTTTACAACAACTGTTAAAGGAACTTCTCTAGGCAAGAAACACAAGAGAAGGAAAAGACCTACAATAACGAACCCAAAACAATTAAGAAAATGGGAATAGGAACATACATATCGATAATTACCTTAAATGTAAATGGATTAAATGCTCCCACCAAAAGACACAGATTGGCTGAATGCATACAAAAAAAAGACCCATATATTTGCTGTCTACAAGAGACCCATTTCAGACCTAGAGACACATACAGACTGAAAGTAAGGGGATGGAAAAAGATATTTCATGCAAATGGAAACCAAAAGAAAGCTGGAGTAGCAATTTTCATATCAGACAAAACAGACTTTAAAATAAAGACTGTTAGAAGAGATAAGAAGGACACTACCTAATGATCAAGGGATCGATCCAAGAAGAAGATATAACAATTGTAAATAATTATACACCCAACATAGGAGCACCTCAATACATACGGCAAATACTAACAGCCATAAAAGGGGAAATCAACAGTAACACATTCATAGTAGGGCACTTTAACACCCCACTTTCACCAATGGAAAGATCATCCAAAATGAAAATAAATAAGGAAATACAAGCTTTAAATGATACATTAAATGAGATGGACTTAATTGATATTTATAGGACATTCCATCCAAAAACAACAGAATACACTTTCTTCTCAAGTGCGCATGGAACATTCTCCAGGATAGATCATATCTTGGGTCACAAATCAAGCCTTGGTAAATTTAAGAAAATTGAAATTGTATCAAGTATCTTTTACGACCACAACGCCATGAGACTAGATATCAATTACAGGAAAAGATCTGTAAAAAATACAAACACATGGAGGCTAAACAATACACTACTTAATAACGAAGTGATCACTGAAGAAATCAAAGAGGAAATCAAAAAATACCTAGAAACAAATGACAATGGAGACACGACGACTCAAAATCTATGGGATGCAGCAAAAGCAGTTCTAAGGGGGAAGTTTATAGCAACACAATCCTACCTTAAGAAACAGGAAACATCTCGAATAAACAACCTAACCTTGCACCTCAAGCAATTGGAGAAAGAAGAACAAAAAACCCCCAAAGTTAGCAGAAGGAAAGAAATCATAAAAATCAGATCAGAAATAAATGAAAAAGAAATGAAGGAAACGATAGCAAAGATCAATAAAACTAAAAGCTGGTTCTTTGAGAAAATAAACAAAATTGATAAACCATTAGCCAGACTCATCAAGAAAAAAAGGGAGAAGACTCAAATCAATAGAATTAGAAATGAAAAAGGAGAGGTAACAACTGACACTGCAGAAATAAAAAAGATCATGAGAGATTACTACAAGCAACTCTATGCCAATAAAATGGACAACCTGGAAGAAATGGACAAATTCTTAGAAAGGCACAACCTGCCAAGACTGAATCAGGAAGAAATAGAAAATATGAACAGACCAATCACAAGCACTGAAATTGAAACTGTGATTAAAAATCTTCCAACAAGCGAAAGCCCAGGACCTGATGGCTTCACAGGTGAATTCTTTCAAACATTTAGAGAAGAGCTAACACCTATCCTTCTCAAACTCTTCCAAAATATAGCAGAGGGAGGAACACTCCCCAACTCATTCTACGAGGCCACCATCACCCTGATACCAAAACCAGACAAGGATGTCACAAAGAAAGAAAACTACAGGCCAATATCACTGATGAACATAGATGCAAAAATCCTCAACAAAATACTAGCAAACAGAATCCAACAGCACATTAAATGGATCATACACCATGATCAAGTGGGGTTTATTCCAGGAATGCAAGGATTCTTCAATATACACAAATCAATCAACGTGATATACCATATTAACAAATTGAAGGAGAAAAACCATATGATCATCTCAACAGATGCAGAGAAAGCTTTTGACAAAATTCAACACCCATTTATGATAAAAACCCTGCAGAAAGTAGGCATAGAGGGAACTTTCCTCAACATAATAAAGGCCATATGTGACAAGCCCACAGCAAACATCATCCTCAATGGTGAAAAACTGAAAGCATTTCCACTAAGATCAGGATATAGTTTATGTTCCTATTCCCATTTTCTTAATTGTTTTGGGTTCGTTATTGTAGGTCTTTTCCTTCTCTTGTGTTTCTTGCCTAGAGAAGTTCCTTTAGCAGTTGTTGTAGAGCTGGTTTGGTGGTGCTGAAGTCTCTCAGCTTTTGCTTGTCTGTAAAGGTTTTAATTTCTCCATCAAATCTGAATGAGAGAGATCCTTGCTGGGTAGAGTAATCTTGTTTGCAGGTTTTTCTCCTTCATCACTTAAAATATTTCCTGCCAGCCCCTTCTGGCTTGCAGAGTTTCTGCTGAAAGATCAGCTGTTAACCTTATGGGGATTCCCTTGTGTGTTATTTGTTGTTTTTCCCTTGCTGCTTTTAATATGCTTTCTTTGTATTTAATTTTTGACAGTTTGATTAATATGTGTCTTGGTGTATTTCTCCTTGGATTTATCCTGTATGGGACTCTCTGTGCTTCCTGGACTTGATTAACTATTTCCTTTCCCATATTAGGGAAGTTTTCAACTATAATCTCTTCAAATATTTTCTCAGTCCCTTTCTTTTTCTCTTCTTCTTCTGGAACCCCTACAATTCGAATGTTGGTGCATTTAATGTTATCCCAGAGGTCTCTGAGACTGTCCTCAGTTCTTTTCATTCTTTTTTCTTTATTCTGCTCTGCAGTAGTTATTTCCACTATTTTATCTTCCAGGTCACTTATCCGTTCTTCTGCCTCAGTTATTCTGCTATTGATCCCATCTAGGGTATTTTTAATTTCATCTATTGTGTTGTTCATCATTGTTTGTTTCATCTTTAGTTCTTCTAGGTCCTTGTTAAATGTTTCTGGCATTTTGTCTATTCTATTTCCAAGATTTTGGATCATCTTTACTATCATTATTCTGAATTCTTTTTCAGGTAGACTGCCTATTTCCTCTTCATTTGTTAGGTCTGGTGGGTTTTTATCTTGCTCCTTCATCTGCTGTGTGTTTTTCTGTCTTCTCATTTTGCTTATCTTACTGTGTTTGGGGTCTCCTTTTTGCAGGCTGCAGGTTCATAATTCCCGTTGTTTTTGATGTCTGTCCCCAGTGGCTGAGGTTGGTTCATTGGGTTGTGTAGGCTTCCTGGTGGAGGGGACTAGTGCCTGTGTTCTGGTGGATGAGGCTGGATCTTGTCTTTCTGGTGGGAAGGTCCACGTGTGGTGGTGTGTTTTGGGGTGTCTGTGGACTTATTATGATTTTAGGCAGCCTCTCTGGTAATGGGTGGGGTTGTGTTCCTGTCTTGCTAGTTGTTTGGCATAGGATGTCCAGCACTGTAGCTTGCTGGTCGTTGAGTGAAGCTGGGTGCTGGTGTTGAGATGGAGATCTCTGGGAGATTTTCGCCGTTTGATATTATGTGGAGCTGGGAGGTCTCTTGTGGACCAGTGTCCTGAAGTTGGCTCTCCCACCTCAGAGGCACAGCACTGACTCCTGGCTGTAGCACCAAGAGCCTTTCATCCACATGGCTCAGAATAAAAGGGAGAAAAAGCAGAAAGAGAGAATTAGTAGAAGAAGAAAGAAAGAAAGGAAGGAGGGAGGGAGGGAGGATGGAATGAAGGAGGGTAGGAAGGAAAAAAGAAAGAAGATAAAGTAAAATAAAATAAGATAAAATATAATAAAGTTATTAAAATAAAAAATAATTATTAAGAGGAAAAGAAAAAAAATTAAAAAAAAAACGGACGGATAGAACCCTAGGACAAATGGTGGAAGCAAAGCTATACAGACAAAATCTCACACAGAAGCATACACATACACACTAACAAAAAGAGGAAAAGGGGAAAAAATCATAAATCTTGCTCTCAAAGTCCACCTCCTTAATTTGGGATGGTTCATTGTCTGTTCAGGTATTCCACAGATGCAGGGTATATCAAGTTGATTGTGGTGCTTTAATCTGCTCCTTCTGCGGCAGCTGGGAGAGATTTCCCTTTCTCTTCTTTGTTCTCACAGCTCCCGGGGCTCAGCTTTGGATTTGGCCCCGCCTCTGCGTGTAGGTCGCTGGCTCAGGCCCGGGGGGGAGGGAGGGGCACTGCGTGCGGGGCGGGCCTGCGGCGGCAGACGCTGGCGTGACGTTGCACGAGCCTGAGGCGCGCCGTGCGTCCTCCCGGGGAAGTTGTCCCTGAATCCCGGGACCCTGGCAGTGGCGGGCTGCACAGGCTCCCCGGAAGGGGGTGTGGATAGTGACCTGTGCTCGCACACAGGCTTCTTGGTGGCGGCAGCAGCAGCCTTAGCGTCTCATGCCCCCGCGCTTTTAGCCGCGGCTCGCGCCCGTCTCTGGAGCTCCTTTAAGCAGTGCTCTTAATCCCCTCTCCTCGCGCACCAGGAAACAAGGAGGTAAGAAAAAGTCTCTTGCCTCTTTGGCAGGTCCAGACTTTTCCCTGACTCCCTCCCGGCTAGCTGTGGCGCACTAACGCCCTGCAGGCTGTGTTCACGCCGCCAACCCCAGTCCTCTCCCTGCGCTCCGACCGAAGCCCAAGCCTCAGCTCCCAGCCCCGCCCGCCCCGGTGGGGGAGCAGACAAGCCTCTCGGGCTGGTGAGTGCTGGTCGGCACCGATCCTCTGTGCGGGAATCTCTCTGCTTTTCTCTCCGCACCCCTGTTGCTGTGCTCTCCTCCGCGGCTCCGAAGCTTTCCCCCTCCGCCACCCGCAGTCTCCGCCCGCAAAGGGGCTTCCTAGTGTGTGGAAACTTTTTCTCCTTCACAGCTCCCTCCCACTGGTGCAGGTACCGTCCCTATCGTTTTGTCTCTGTTTATTCTTTTTTCTTTTGCCCTACCCAGGTACGTGGGGGGTTTCTTGCCTTTGGGAGGTCTGAGGTCTTCTGCCAGCGTTCAGCAGGTGTTCTGTAGGAGCTGTGCCACGTGTAGATGTATTTCTGGTGTATGTGTGGGGAGGAAGGTGATCTCCGCATCTTACTCTTCTACCATCTTCCCAACTAGCTCTCAGTCTTATTAACGTAAAACTAAGATAAATACAACAACTCAGTGACTGAATTTCAGGATTACTATATATGTGTGGGTATGCACGTGTATTGTCTTTAGGATAGACAAACTGTCTTTTAAAATCGATTGAAATAATTTTTATGTGTAGATTTACCTCCAACTTGAAATATAATTAGGTTCAGTTGTTTCAGCGTGTTTTTAATTCTTGGACTTTTTTTTCAGCTTGACTCTGTATTTAAAAGTATGTAAAATATTTGCATAATTTGAAAATGAAAACTATAAATCAAGATTCATTCGAAAAAACTCTTCAATTTTTGTTAGCCTTTGGTTACTTCTGTCATTACCTTTTGAAAATATAAGCAAATACGTATATGGATACCCTCCTTACAAAATGATAGCATACTACACATTCTCTTGCACCTTGCTTTTTTGATTTCATAATATATCTTGGACAGTGTGCTGTAGCCATATATAGCGATCTTCTTCGATATTTTTTTTTAACTTCATTATGTGGATACACCGTAGTTCATTTAACCAGTCTAGGACTTTTCTTTCTAATCCTTGAACCTCACAGTGAATATGATGCCTGCTCTGTGAATGTATGTTTCTTCTTTCAGTCAATGTCCCCACTCCCAGGGCCTAACATCTGCTAAAAAATCAGCACAATCATGCTAGAAGAAAAGAGCCCGATGTGGATAAGACAATGCCAAGCATTCCTGGCTTAGAAAACCATCAGATTATTGAATTTTAGGAGGCTGGTTTTAGAAGGTCCTTGGAGGTCAAATTCCACAGAATTTTTAATTTTTTTTTTTCATAGATGAGGACACAGAAGTCCCAAGCAAGAAAAATGTTACTCCCAGGGACATATTTTCTTACTAATAGAACCAGTAATAAAACTCAGGATGGCCAACTTCTAGCCCAAGGCTTCTCTACTATGCCCAGGTTTTATGTTTTGTTGTTTTGTTGTGTCGTTTTCCTCCTACCACCTACCTCATTGCCCCCAGCTGAGTTCCTTAAGTATTCAGAAGACTTTGTTTATCTTCTGCTTATAAAAAGCAAGAGCAGTACCTTTCCAGGTCAGGCCTTCTTTTCCTATCCTCATCTACTGTTTCCCAAGCCCTACTTGCCCAGGGTCCAGTTTACCCAGATGTGTCCACACCTTTCCTCTGCGTTCCGTGGCTGAACGTTCTAGCAAAACAGAGCATTCAGAAGGAGTAATGGGGCTCTTTCTAGTGAGGATTCCCAGTCTCATGTTTTTAAAGGAGGAAACCTTCTACTGAAAATAGGCCATAGGAAGCCTAAATTTTACAGTTCTAATTTTCAGTTCCTAAGGTGATACTTCTCTGGAACTTGGGAATGCTATCTGAGCTAGAAGTCAATTACTAATTTAGGACTCACCTCTGCGTTTAGATAACACTATGGACAAAATTATATTGATGGGAAAACTGCCAAGAGAGATGACTTTCAAGGCTTGAGAACGTCTTCTTCAGAAAATAGAAGGGGAGGGAGCAGAGAAAGAGGAAGAGGGAAAGGAGAAGAGACATCAATTAGGGTATCACAGTTCTGGTTCATGGCCATAACTAGGAGGAAAAACGGGAGAGACGCTGCCAGCAGAGGGAATATTGCTTGAACTAGTCCTATGAACCTGATTTTATCTGTCTGTGCAATCATCAAACCATGGTCTACACCTGGTTCTTTTCTACAGTGAAATAGTTGTATAAAGTCCATGCTTATCTGTGTGAGACTTGACTATGATTTCCTCTTAATATTACTTACCAAATACTTAATGGAAATAATATTTCTCTTCTGAATAGCTGATGAGCGTTTCCAACACTCAGTGGAAAACATTATTAAAAAGCTAAAAGTAAAAATTCCCATTTGTAGATACAACAACTTAAAATGCCATTATATATTTTGATGATTTTATAGCTCTGGGTAATATCATTATCACTTACAATGTATAAGATTTAATAAGGCAATTATAAGTATAACATATGTTGTAAAACACTACAACAGCAGCAAGTAAATGGAGTCTTTTTAATCTTAGCCTCAGAAAGGAGTTAATGTACCATTTCTCTAATTTATAATCAAAATACTAAATAAAATTCAGTTTAACAGTTATTGCATATCTAAGGTGTTGCATATCATAAATTTCATAAAGCTGAAGGCAACCTTGTCTTTTTAATTAAAAGAGATTAGAGACAAAATGCATTTTAATATGTATATACACTGCTACAAGATGTTAGTAAACTAGGGCTTTACATAATGCTAAACCTTGGTTGATATCAGGTCCTTTTCTTCTAGGTCTCCACACAAAATTACAAATAAAACTACTAAGAAATCTAAAGGAAAAGAAAGAAAGGTAGAACCAGATGAAAAATCATATGCAATTTTTAAAGAAATCAAAGAAGACACATTTTGTGTGTGTGTGTTTCTGAAAGGACAAGATCACTCACCATCTTACCTTTAATAACTAAAAGCTGTATGGCCTGAATCACAGATAGGGTGATCAACTTCTTTAGAAAATGTAAAGTGAGTACCTAAAAGTCATCAAGTTAAACCCACTGATACTTGCCCTAATCCCTCTATTTCCCAATTTTCATTGCACTGTCTCTTGGGGTTGGGGGTAGGAAATCACACAGTCTCACATATAAGCAGAGAACCAGTAGCTCCTTTAAACAGTGACAGAGGGAGGGAATACTAGAGACAGCTGAAGTTCATTTCCATCCCGAGCACTTTTGCTAAGTGCTGCCTGAAAGTAGCTCCCGGTGGGTTCAAGAAGAATGGGGCGGGGCATGCTGCTTCTCATCCCACCACCAGCCTTAATTTCCCAAGAGCACGAACAATAGTAACTGCCAGAGATGCCAGAAGCACACAGCAAGCCATGCCCATTGCAAAACATTAGTTAAGACTCCCATTACTCAGTCCCAAATAAAATTCGCTATTGTTTCATAGTACTATAAATGTAAAGTGCATAAAACCAATGAGTGCTAGCTTCTGAGGAGTTCATCTGCGTACCCAAGTAGTGTGTTTTATCCCAGGTCATTTTTATCTATGCTGTGCTTATGGAGTTAGAAATAGAAGACAAACCACTTAGAAGACCCTACAGCCCCGTTGTCTTGTGGGTAGGAAAAGGTCGTGTTGTCACAAGGAGGGCAGTCAGCACGCATCTGAGGAAACACACGACTACTAGGATCTGATTCAGACTTCCCAAAGGTGCAGGAACATTTCCTTTACTAGAAATAGTGAAGTCAACAATTCTGTAATCCCACCAAAAACAAACAAACAAGAAGCCCTCATTTATACTCATGTAATACACATGAAAGCTGGGTATTTCCTTAGGCAACATAAATTGGTCATTTCGATATAACTAATTTGACCTTCTTAGTGAGAAACAGAGCTACTTGGTCTTTTCACTTTTCCAAGAAAGAATGAACATCATTGTCACTTTACCTAAGAGGAAAAAATAAACTCTTATGTAAAATTTACCTCAGATTCCATCTATGGCCAAAGTAGGGAAACAATATGGAACAAAATATCATAACATACATCTTTTTAGGGACAGGCATGGGACCAAAATGAAATGTTCTTCTCCTGTTGGAGACTCTGCAGCTAGTCTTTAACTCTACGTAGTTGAACCATAGACAGGTAAGGGGAGAGTCTGAGAGTTTTGATGGGGAGTGGGGGGAAGCAGGGAAGAAAGACTCACTTAGACCAACTCTATTTCTATCCATTCTATTACTTAGGCTTCCATGTAAGACTTAATATTTTTTAATGGAAAATCATTTTTGCATTTTCACACACAGCTGCTCCAGCCCTTTGTTGGCGTCTTTGTTGGTAGAACTGTGGTCTAGTTTTACCCTCTTCCTTTTCTTTTTTTCCTTACTATCAACTTCAAAGTCAAGTTAATACTACTTGACTATTGATGATTAAGTATCACAAGTACTGGAGTTCAAAAAACAAAAATTATATATATGTATATATATATATATTCACATGATAACTGAATAATTCCTGCTGCATATCTCCCCAAATGCCAGAGTGTACTTTCTCCTGGATTTCCACAGGTATTCAGTCAATAAATTTTCCCTGAGCTTTTAAAACACTGAAATGACCAGGATGGGGAATTCCACTGGTGGCCCAGTGGTTAGGACTCTGCGCTTCCACTGCAGGGGCCTGGGTTGCATCCCTGGTTGGGGAACTAAGATCCCACAAGCCATGTGGCAAAAAAAAAAAGAGAAGAGAAGGGATGAAATGACCAGGATGTATAAGTCCCACTCCCTGCCTTCAGGATTTAGTGTAAATGCAAAACATAAATCAAAATTTTAACTATGATATAAAGTAGAATATGACCAAAAAAAATTAGCAAGTAGGTATGAATAAGATTTCATGGGAGTGCAATTAGCATACATACATTGCTTGAATGTAGAAGGAAAGAAATGAAGTGGCCAAGCCTTGAGAAGGCTTGGTAGTTACACAACTGTAGATCATTTCAAGAAAATAAAAAATATCAGAAATGGTTTTAAAGGAAGGTAAACTAGATGCAAATTCAGGATAATAGTATGATATAAATACAGAAATAAGGAAATTGTGCAATATAAAGGTGGTTGGTATCATATCATCTTGCTGTTTAAAAACCTTAAATGATTTTCCATTATTTTATACTCTGAAATCTAAACTTCTTGTGATGACGCAGAATTTCCTCTGTGTTTGGCCCCAATTTTTGTTTCTAATTTCACCTTTCACCCATTTGGCCTTCCATTCTAGTCACCTGGTGGCTTGTTCCCCATCATACCTGAGGATATGTCTGCATGTCAGTCTTGTTGGCCCCAAACCTTGCTTTTCCCTTGTCAAAATCTTACATTTTCATTAAGACCCCACCAGGGCAAGCTTCTCCGGGTCCCCATTCCTCCTTCACAGCTCTGTCCTCTATAACATAGTCATTTAGTTCACTAAACTGATACTCTCTCTAGATGTTACCTTTCATAATCCTGTGTTTACTTTGTTAGTGTGCTTCCACCTAGAATGTTTTAGCTCTTTGAGAGGAAAAGAAAAATCTATATTACTTTGTATCACCTAAGTATAGGATAGGGTTTCCCAACAGAGGAACTATTGACATTTTGAACTGGATTATTCTTTGCTCTGGTGGGGAGCTGCCTGTGCATTGTAGGATGTTTATTTAGCAGCATCTCTGGCCTCCGCCCAATAGAAGTCAGTAGCACCCCCTGCCCCGTGATGGGCAAAATGTCTCTAGTCATTGCCTGCATCTCCAGGGTTGAGAAACACCGTTATAGAACAGGGCTTTGCACATGTGAGTTGACAGTATATGTGATGGTGATGGTTTGATGGATTTAGTGGATTAACATATATAGACAAAAAGTTGGGTCTAAACTCCATATATCACTAGCATTTAGTAATATGTTTTACAACTGCCATATTATAATTTTTAATATGACTTTTTATAAGTAAGTTCATATTATAAATTGCACCATTACCTGAGATATGAGGTTGTATTCTCTCTCTCTTTTTACTACAGCTGGTATGAAAGATATATAGAGGTAGTACATTTGCAGTTGGATTCGTCCTTGCATAGCAACCATGATCAGTGACAGGGACATGGGGAAAGAAAAAAAATGGTAAAATAATAGTCCTACCATAGGACTATTCCAGCAGTGCCCACATCGATACAGATTTAAGCTGTTAAAGCTAATGATAATATTGCTTAACTTTATTAACTTATCTGCAGTCATAAAGTTATGTATGAGGAGCAAGATGCATCTATGGATATTTTAAATTTCATATGAACCTCTGTGTAGGCGAATTTGTTCTCCTTTTCTTGAAATAGCTTAAAATACATTCACTGTAGAATTGAACTGCTAATTTTCAGAGGGCCCAATTATTCCTAGACCCACACTCTCTGAGTGTCAGGGGCTGAGGAAGGATCTTAACTCTTTCAGTTAACTGAAGAACATTTTAATGAGTTACTACTATAAGAAGTTTTTATCTCAAAGCCTAAGGCAGAACTGTTACAGGGCATTCTGCGGTACCTTCGTGGCCAACAGATGACTATGTCTACATGAACAATTATCTCCTAACCAAGGAATGACAGGCACTCAGGGGATTCTAACTTGTTTACTTACAGTCTTATTCCACATAAAAAGAAATATACTGGAGCTTATGTGCCTAAATTGAATCATGTGCTTTCCTTTTTCATCTTTTTTTTCTTCATCACATGGGTTTATCGAACTTTCTCCCTGCCTCAGAAAAACGCTGCCCATTGTGCCAGCTTCCGTTACTGTACCCCAATTTCACATCTAAAATTACCTTGACGGTGTTTGGAGGGGAACACATAGTTACTCCGTGATATAACAGACTGCAATTTAAAAATTCTCAAAATTGGAGCACAAAATTAACAATTCTATCAGAATCTACATTACTTCTTCTTTTTTTTTTTTCCGTACGCGGGCTTCTCACTGTTGTGGCCTCTCGCTTTGCGGAGCACAGGCTCCGGACGCACAGGCTCAGCGGCCATGGCTCACGGTCCCAGCCGCTCCGCGGCATGTGGGATCTTCCCGGACCGGGGCACGAACCCGTGTCCCCTGCATTGGCAGGTGGACTCTCAACCACTGCGCCACCAGGGAAGCCCTACATTACTTCTTATTTGTAAGTTACTAGAAGTGTTTGTGAATGATACAATTCTGTCTGTCTTCAAGTCTCAGCCCAGTAATGTTTTTTTTAAAATATAACACATAAATTATTTAAAAATCAAGAAGTTATTCTATTGTAGGTTTGTCCTTATTTAAACACTTGCTACCTTTTCTTTGACAAGCAATTAGGGAGATGAGAGAAAGTGGCAAGAAAGTAAATAAGTAAAGCAAATAGTGAGACACCATCATTGCTGTCTTATGACTATAGAGTTTTTCTATGAATATGGTAGTAAATTGGTGCAGATTTTGACTTGCACTGGGATAGGCTGACTGCCCTCCCTCTACTCACTCAAACTTTCTCAGAGAAAAGTTGACTCATAGGCATTATTTTTCTTGGTGGTACATGGTTTAACTAAGGTTCCCAAACTATTCCTGGAAATATATGAATATGAGGTAGCTATTCTAGAGGGTGGCCTTAACTCTAAAGATAGAAGCTATCCTTATTGAATTCTCCTTCAAGTCCAAGGATGTCCACATCCCAAAGGATGATGGAGAAAGATAAAGGTGGACTAGAATTAGTGCGTAGGGTGAGATAGTCTTTCTTTGACTCTATGAGTACTTCTCTGACTAACACTAGACTTTCAGGATTACAAGACTAGAGGTTATAACAGAATCAAGAAACTCTACCTCACAAATGATATGACTCCCAGAATCCTTAAAAAAATTATTTAGGCTCTGAGTCACCTGACCCTGAACTTGGTGGCAACTCATCACTGCAGAGGAAACTGAAATCACCAAGGAAATACTCCCACTAAAGACATGGAAAACACAATGTTCTCTGCAGTTACTCCTAATGATTCTTTTCTGAAAGAAGTAAATCCAGGAAAACTTCCCATTTCACAAAGAAATGGGAAATACTGGAAACTATGATGCAATAACATAGGCAGTTCTGACTTCTACAAATAAAACAATTCAAGTTTACATTCACTCCAAATAGTTTTCCTATGTGTATTAACGACCTGAATGCATGCACACCAACAGATACGTACAAAAGCACCCACACATGTCTATAGGCTCTTGGGGAGCTGGTTTTGAATCTTTATCATTTTAGCCCCGAACTAGTATAATCCTGACTTTAGCATAATAAATTCTTGTTACAATGAAAGAATGGATAAAATGCCCATAGCCACTGCTATCATGCCAATCATTTATGAGGGTCAGCATTATTTCCTCTCCTCTTTTATCCCTGTGCCAGGACTCAGGCGTCTCTTGCTGCACAGACTCCCGGTGTATCCAGAGTGGACCACCCACAGAGGGTATGGTTCCTTCCTACCTCTTCTGAGCTCATACGTAGCAGGGTGCTGTGGGGCTACCTGGAGGAAAGCCAACCTATAAGTGGAGGAATTAATGCCCCACTGGTTTAATTCCAACCAGTGGGTCTGGAGGAGATGGGAAAGGTCAACAAGATAAATCCCTCTCTTTTCCTTTCTCTGATGGATTATTCTGAGACATAATGTTTCCACAGAGCTTGTCTGAAAGATCTCCCATATGACCAAACAACTGCCTGTTATATATACATATATTTTTTCTTTTTCTGAAGATGTGGGCAGATCGACACTGTACCATCTAGTCCTTGCTTTTGTTCTTTCACTGAATCACTTTTCTTTTCTTTTCTTTTCTTTTTATGCTCACTTCCCTTGGATTGCACCACCTAGTAAAGCTTTAGCAAGTCAGCTTTGCGCTGATCTCTGTTTTCTGGACAACCCAAGTTACGGCTGTTGAAAACTAAGGGTAAGAGAGTTTAAATAAGTGATCAGGGTCACAAAGTCTTTAATTCATAAAATTTAAGTTTCAAACCAAGAGTATCTGACTCCAGAACATGTATTTTTTCTTTACAAACAGTTGGTTTCTATCCACCATGAAGGAGAAAATTGTCCTACAACTGAATATTATTTAATTTTACTTTAATAGAAAATACACTATAGCATCATTTATGGTCTTTCTAATGACAGTATTTATCATCATACTGTACATGAAGAAAATGTCAAATGAGAATAAAAATTGTTGCCTAAATATCAGATAACTGAGAGTGTATTTTAATTCTGGCATGCCCAATAAAATTAGCAACATTGTTGTTGTTTTAATAATATTTATCATTATTATTATCATGAAGTCATGAAGAAGTATGGTGGCCATGAATCAAAAAGATATCTAATCTCTAAATTTCTGAATACAGCCAAATTTAGCATGGATATAGTTATCGAGTTTTCTACGTTGTTATTTTAAGTAGTGTAGAAAGAGCTTGATGAGAAAGAAGAAAAGAATAGTAAGCCCTCAGGAGAGCACAGCGATGGTCATCAAGGTTGAGAATAAAAGTTTATAGATTCTGGTTAGAATTATTGTGTCTCTGAATCTCCAAGAATAATTATATTTTTAAAATTGTTTTCTTTTGTCTGAGACATACGTAACATTATGTCAAATTTTCACCTAGAAACTCCAAACCTCTTGCTGCAATTCCCTTACAAACAAAACCTTGATGTCTAAATTCAAATTACAGCATCATGAATAGAATTGCACAAGTTGCCTTTGTATCTGAGATCCATAGGCTTTAACTCTTTGTTAACCAAAGAATGACTTATAGCAAAACAGTGTTTCCTTATAGGCTTTAACTCTAGACTAGTCATTAACCCAGGAAACCTTTACCTGGACCATAACATAGTGCTTAGCAAATACTTGGCACACAGTATTTGTTGAAACATATTTCTTCTTATCAGAAATGTGATAAGTACTGTGCTATAATCAGAAAATACCATATTGAACATGCAGGCATTATTTGTGTCTTCATCGAGATTAGAATCTACTGACAAGATCGATGTAAAATAAGTAAACACACGAAATTCCAAGCACAATTGTGAAAATTGCTATGAAAGAAAAGAATAGGATGTCTTTCTGTATGAGAGAATAAGAAGAAGAATTAATTTAAATTGCGGAAGGATAGGACAAAGCTTAGGACTTGGCCTTCAGACTTAGACCCAAACAATGAATAAGAGTTCATTAAGTATAGAGCGAACTAAATATTTCTAGGCAAGGAAACTACATGTGCCACACCTGCATCAGGAAGCCTCCCATCACTTTGAATGTCTTATATGAGTTTAATGTTGCTATAGTCTAGGGAGAGAGAGACTGGGTAAATGAGACAATATGAAGTTTGATTGATATACAGAGTCAGTATCGTGGCAAACTTTGCAGGCAAGATTAAGGAGTTTGGTTTTTATTGTAAGGTCAGTGGAAACTTTCTGAAGGTATCATTCATTCTTTCACTCATTTTTTTTTTTTTTTGGAGGGGAGTGACATGACCTGACTTACGATTAAATATGTTAACTGTGGCTGCCCCATGAGGAATAGATTGGAATGGAACCAGGAAAGGCAATTAAAGTAGAGTCAGAAGATGATTATGATTTGGACTTGGGTATTGGCAACAGAGGAGAAGGAGAGTCACCACATTTTAGATCCATAAGGCTGAATTGATAAGAGATTGGTTATGGGTCAGAAGAGGGCAATTCAAGGAGGGAAAAGTGTAAAAAATGTGTGAAATTCCTCAGGCTCAAAATTTCTGTGCTCAAAAATTTTGTTGTCTAAACAGGGACACTTTTGAGAGAGACAGAGGTAATATTAATATCTGTGTTAGGATAACAGGCATAAGTTGGGCCAATTCTGAGCAAACTGACAGGGTGGTCACTGTTCCCAGGCTAGACCTTTGGGTCCACTCCAGTTTGCCGTCTAAGGCTCCCACCGATCCAGCCATGATCACAAAACAGTGGGCTCTGTGCTGCCTGAGTCCATGGATGTTTGTTAACCTAACACTTTGTCTTTGTCAAAGATGTCTTTGCACTTGACATCTCTACGAAACTGCTGAGCACTTTGTCTGTTTGAAAAGCTTTCTTTCTTGACATTGCTCATTCCTGAGGGTTTCTCTTCCTCTCTGGCTACTCCTCAGTTTCCTTTTTGGTTCAGTTTCTTTTAGCCACCTAACAAATGCTGGTATTCCTAGCTCTTCCTCTATTCCTTGACATCAATGTTACCAATTTTGCTTGGCATCCACTACACCAATGCACAGAAATCCACACATATCTCCAGGCTAGATCCCTTCTCCCTGGACTGTGTCAACAGTTACTCAACACCTCCATACTTGATACCTGGCAAGTTAACATTTCAATGGCATCTCATAAAGCATGTCCAGAACCAAATTCAAGAACTGCTTCTTCCAGAATTGGCTTTCTTCCACTTCTCTGTCTTAGTCAATGGGGCCACCGTTCATTCATTTTGCAAGTCTGAAACCTAGAAATACCTTTGACATTGCAGTCTCCCTCTCTCACTATTGGTAACATCTGCCAGCTTATCTATCACACATCCTCAGCATTATCCATGTCTCTCCATCCAAATTCCTCGTCATCACCCAAGTTCAGCCTACCATTGTCTCTCCCTGGACTTCTGCAAAAGTCCCTTGGATAGCTTTGTGTCTTTCCTCTTGCACCCTTTCAATTTAGTCTCCCTACTGAGAAAGTGGCCCGTTACTAATGAAAATTGGGTGATACCACACCACCCTCCCTCCCCAAAGCCCACAGTTTTAAAGTTTTCAATGGCATAACACTTTTCAGTGCTTTGGGGATAAAGACCTCCTAGGCTCTTTGAGCTCTGAACCTGACCTCTGCAGGAGCACTTTGAAATACCTGCCTACTTGATATTTGTGCTTTTGTCACACATTGTTTCCTTAAAAGCATGACTGAGCTCCTGCCAGAGGGCCTCCATGTATATTCTAACATCCCCACCCCATCCATACACACATGGCTTCACCTAGTTAACTTCTACTAATCCTTTAGATCTCAGATCTGCCACCACTTCCTCAGGGAAGCCCAGTTTAGTTCTCCCAAATGCCTCATATCCTCCTGATATAGGGTCTCATTAAATTGTACCACTTCCTTTCAGCAGATAGAGTTTTGATTGCTTCACCAGTGCCTGTCTCCTCCGCTGAACTGGGAGTTCCATGAGAACGGATATAATGGCAATTTTTGCTTTCCATTTTTTACCTTGAGCCCAACACATGGGATAGTACATAGAAGGTGCAAAATAGGGGACTCAACAAATATTTCTTGAGTGAGTGAACGACTTCTAAGTGAAGCATTCCTGCTACACCAGGTTATTGGGCAAGTCAGTCAAAGGAAATGGAATGCAATGGTTTCCTCAGTATCTGATACTAAACTGTTATGTTATCTTGAGTTAATTGCCCTTCTTATTATGCTGTTAGGTTTCCCACCCACAAAATGGGGGCATGGCAAGTTTTCCCTGTCTTATCCCTCATAAATTATTCCTTACATATCCTGAGCACTTAGTAGGTCTGTTCTACAGAAACATTAATTTTTCACTACTAATTAGATGTCACCATTGACACCACAGCCTCCTACTACTACTGCTGAGCTGCATTTAATTTATCCTTGCTGTGAAAATAGCAGGTAATTAAGAATGGGCTGTTTTGTTATAAACACTCTCCCCATCCTGCAAATATACCTAAAACATGCACACTTCCCTACATGCACACGTGCACATACACAGAGATGCATAAACCCGCCATCTTTATCACCACCGCGGTTACCTTGTTAATTTCCGTTCTGTGGTCAACTCTCCCTCTTCAGAATGTAGAAAAAATATATATATATATACAATTCAGAGCATTCGTTAAAATATATAAGTAAGTGCTGATTTTCTCTTGTTACAAATATGTAGTTAATCGAATAGCATAATTTCCAAACTGTCTTGCAATGTGTATACAGTGAACATTGTATATTGTAGGTGATTATACAAAGCTTTGTATACAGACTTTCCCGAATGAAGCTCTCACGTAAATGAGTAATGTAAATGCATTTCCAGAATGGGTATGCTGATACTGAATGTGACTCTTCCTAACAGAATGGAAGCATGCCCCAGTGGCATTGGCTTAGTCCTCCTTTTTTGCCTCCCCCGCTCCCTTTAAACCCCCAGTTAAGTAGCACAGTGGCTTTTCACCTCTCTGCCTGCTTCATCTGGCCCAGTATGACTCCTTCTCCCAATTTGCCCACACTGAGCCATGAGCACTAAATGAAACGAATAATTTGGTGCATTGTTGGTGGGGGTGGTGGTGGCAGTGGGGCTGGGAAGGGGAGGGGACAGCTGACAGTGAATGGTGTCAGCTGCAGAGGCAGCAGAAAAAGCCCACATCTTAATAAAACAGCCTCAGGCAAAATCCCATTAAAGCCTTCAGAAGCTTGTTTCCCTGCAGTTGAGCAGGTAGGCGTTGAGCAGGGCGAGGCAGCCCTGAGTGCTCTCAGGGAGCCCAGTTCAAAAAAAAAAAAAAAATTGAGTGTTTTTTTTTCTTAATATAAATCATCCACCTGCCTAGCTCGTCAGAGTCATTTGCAAGGCAGAGAAAGAAAGAGGTAGCACGGGAGAGAGGAAAGGAGGGAGGAAGGAGAGAGTTGGGGAAAGAGAGAGATGTAAAGGGACCGAGTTCTTCCCCACAGCAGGAGCAGTGAGCAGGCTGCGTGCACCCATTAGCGGTGGAGTGCAGACCTCCGGCTGACCTTTGGAGAGAGGCAAGGGAACAGGCAGAGCTCCGGCAGAATCACAATGAGGATGGGGCATCTAAGAGGTGCATTGTCTGGCTGGCTCCTAGGCCAAAGTGGTAATGGCGCATCCCTTGCAAGTAGTACTGTTTTGTGACTAGGATGCCCTACTCACAACAGAACATTGATGAATAGCATCATGATTGTGTGTTGAAAAGCATGGCGAGGCATGCCACTGACCCTGCAGTGAAAGGGAAAACCGTACGTGTGCACGTACGTGTCCTGTCTGCTCACACATATGGTGCGTGCAAAAAAGCTGTCAGAATGAGCCACACTTAGAGCGTATTTGTGGATGGGAGTCTATTCAACTTTTTAAAGCTTCCGGGAAAGAGAGTGCAGTGTCCCAGAGACCACTCCTGGGTTTCAAGACCCCTTTTGTCAGGAAGTTCATTGTCACATCTAGCAAATATTCCTCTCACTACAGATCATTTCCAGTAAGAGTGAGTGCATTTTGTTGATGAGCACTAAAAATGAACAGTGAACAGAAGACTTTAATGTCATGCAATTGGACACCGTTTAGTTGATAAAAGCAATGTTCCTCCTAAGTAATGACCATTTGTGCAATATGCACAGACATGAAAGCATCAACTTCACAACATTTCTAGTTCTTCTGCTTTTTAATTAAGGGTAGGTTTTTTTCACCAAGTGCAAGTGACGTGAGGATGAAAAGTTGTGTGAATTTAAAGTTGCTATAAATTGAATCACATTTGAAGCATGTCGAGTCTTGACATTTAAATAGCACATACAGTGAGATGAATCCTTCGCACAGGCAATAATCTGTGGTGCTTTTTTGGTTATTTTCATGCAGATTTTGCTTACCAGGTTTTCTGATGCTTTGCTAAGTTAAACATTTTCATACTTCAGTGTCACAAATCTGGCCTTTCACATTGGGGAGCCACACACAAGTCTCAAATCACTTGCTAGGAAAAGTGGTCATAGCGGTAGAAGTTTTAAGAGAGAAGGCAAAATTTAAGTTAAATTTAAGTATTTTCTTATTAGTCAAGCTCTGTATTCCATCTTTGGGCAAACCATAAACAGACATAAAATAAAGGTTCAGATGTTTAGTTGAGATTGTTGGTTTCTAGGTGAGACTGTTGGTTTCTAGGTGAAATTGCAGGCTGCTTTCCAGCCCAGCCCTGCTTGAGGCCTCTCTTCCATCCCGCCCTTCCAACATGCCTTCAACTCGGAAAGGATGGATCAAGTCCAAGAGGATTTAAAGGGCAAGGAGTTAATGTTAACTCTGCATGGGAGCTACTTATTTGGCTTCTCTAACTCAGGAATTCTTTCTCTCTCTCTCTCTTTTTTAACACACCTTGGCATTTCTTTAGGCTTGATGCATGTCTCTCTTTCTAGTGCCCAACGAAGACCCCTGTCAAATAGGCTTGTGGTAGATGGATTAGGCCTGATGCTCTAGTCTGGCCTTAAGTAAAAATTTCCTTGGGTTTGTCTTCCACCCTGTCAGAATATAAAGCCTACAAGGCAGTGATCTGGGTGGGCCCAGTGAATGCACATCTCTGTGGGCTGCTCACGGCATTCCTCAAGGGGGTGCTATAATACCTAAGACATAAGGCATTAAGGTGTTCACTCAGTGTGCTGTTGTTACTCTAGATATATGGACCCGAGGTAAAAGTGGCTTTTGTTACCCACTGGATCCAGCCAGGCTCACTAGCTCTTTTTCAGTTGGGGGTGGTGTTAGGAGAGAGAAGCACTATATCAATTCAGTTTTTTGTTTTTGGGTTTTTTTTTGTCAGTTGTACTTTTTGCATCTCTATCATGGAATGTGGCATGGCTCTAGGAAGCAGATCAAGGATTTGAGGTTTCAAGATTCTATATCTTGGACATTTTCTAATCTTAGCACAATTAACATTTGGTATAGATACTGCAGACTAGGGTAAAAAGCACAGCAGGCTGGGTGTGAGGCCAAGCCCTGTCTGCAGGGACAAAGGCTCATGAGTAGGGAGAGACCTCTAGTGTTAATACCTTGAACTGCAAGTGTACCTGCAAACCAGCCGAGCAGGACCCCTGGTTTGGGCGGCGGGGGGCAGGTACAGGAAGATAGTACTGGGGGCTTTATGGATTCATATCTTGACTCTAGGAAGGCTTACGTCTCAGGTGATTTTCCAGTGTGGTTTTTGGTCCTGTGAGAAATATCTTTTGTGGAAGATATTGACCCTGGTCTTCATAAAGAATAAATCAAGTCAGATTCAGCTCAAAACCCCCAGAGCTTCCCGGGCTCTTGAATGGTAGTGGCTGGAATCGGTAGGTCTTCACCATCCTGAGCTACATTCTCCTCTTAAACAATTTCTCAGCCAGATTGAATGGTTATAGTTATGTCTTTCAAGGACCCAGAGTATGAGTTTAACTACTGTGAGATTACAGAGTTCATAATATCAGCTTTTTAACTGCTAGAGAGAAAGGAATCTTCCCTATATTTCCACAGCGGAAATTCCATGGCAACCTTGAATGGTTCAGCTGGTAGCACATGCCCACTCCAGACCAGGCTTGGTGGTTAAAGGCAGTTCCATTACTGGCCTCAGGGAAGTCACTTATAATGGTTCACAGCCCCTCTGGAAACCACACTGTTGGAATCAGAGAGTATCAGTTCCTAAAAAGAAGTGGCATGCTACTGAAGGTTGTCACAATAATAAATTTTCCCTGTAACCGCTTTCTTCCTACCAAATTTTTTCTAGCCTCATTTTTTCCTTTCATATGAACATTACATTTAATATGAGGTTGCCTATTTGTTCAATTATAATAGCCAACACTTTACATCGTCCTAAATGCCAAGAATCTTTATAATCTCTCTCTCTCTTTCAACTAACCCACAACAATCTTATGAGATAGCATGGTAGATGCTCTAATGTGCCACCCAGATCCCCTTTCAAGTAAGGACTTGTTGCCCAGGCTTAAGGCGTGCAGTAGGCAGAGTCTTCAGCTATCAGCTTCTAACAGGAATTGCCTCAGTTGCAGACAGCTGCCTCATCCATGGTCATGCCCCTTCCAAGGTCACTCACATCTAATGACTGATTCATGCCTGCATAAAAAGTACTGGTCATCTTAGCCCAACTCTGGACACTTCTAAAAGACCATACTGGCTCCAGAGCTCCTCATGAGGTTGTCCAAATCTGCCTTTGGGTCTGCATCACCTGACTTCTTTCTCTGTCTATTTCTGTTCCCTCCCCACTTTTACAGGTGTTGATTCCAACGGCACTGCTTAATAAATCTCCTTCATGGTACACTCCTTCTCTGTTTCCTTGGGAAACAATTCATAATATATAGGTGCTATTATTATTTCTAATTTGGAGATGAGGAAATAGTAGAGGTACAGAGAACGTAAGCTCTTTGCTCCAGATCACAAATCTGTAAGTTTTGTGGCAGGGCTGGTAGTGTGACTCTTGACCCTGTATACTCATAATCACCCTGCTCTACTGCAAGAAGATGCTTACACAGGTAGGCTCTGGTTTACCATGTGAATCCACACATGGCTGCTAGAGGTGTAACCAAAGACCTAAACACAGATAACTGATCCTAAGGGATGAAATACAAACTTTTGGGCTTTCCATGTAGGTGAAGAGCCACAGACACTATAAAGCCACAACAGTTCTTTTTCCTACATAAGCGTATAACAAGTTTGTTACTAAAAATTGTCAAAAATAAGAAAGTTTGGGAATGATTCCCCCACTTAAAGAGGATTTAAGGTAGTTCTTATAACGCATTGCTTTCATTACCGTGCATCTGAATATGTCTTTGTTAATGGAAAATGGCAAAATTATAATCACTAAACTAGAAACTGTATATGATCTGGAGCCTTTTTTCATATATGGCCACCTTCTATTTCCTACAAATGAACTTCATCCAAGTGAACATCATTTGTCACATGACTGTGTAGTATCATGAGAGTGCCCAGGATTGTAGGCAGATTGTCGAACTCTTGGTTCTCTCCAATGTGTATGTGTATGTGTGATTCACTATATTATCTATAGTACTAAGTCGACACCAGCACAGAGTAGGTGCCCAGTAAATAT
Source organism: Pseudorca crassidens (assembly GCF_039906515.1). Classification (NCBI taxonomy): domain Eukaryota; kingdom Metazoa; phylum Chordata; class Mammalia; order Artiodactyla; family Delphinidae; genus Pseudorca; species Pseudorca crassidens. Next base: position 27,812,397 of record NC_090305.1, read on the forward strand.
TGAATAGTTAAATGTATAAATGAATGAGATTTGGGAGACTTCTTTAACTACATCCCAACCATTAATTAGAATATTTAATCTGACTTCCTTAAGTTTCCATTGGCTTTTCCTTGTGTTCTGAAACAGCATTTTACAGGGTACACTGTTGTACCTTTATTAATGAAATGTGTTCCTAATCATCTTCTGGGATAATAATTGGAGTTTGTTTTAACATTGCAATTCGGATTATTTTTGTTTGCTTAGACTCAATTTTTCTGTTTTTTATTCCTGGTTTTTATTTGACATGTGACATTTTTTCTGAATGTCTGATGATTCTTGACCGTTTGCTCCATTGCTTACCTGTTTTTTTCTTTATTCAGGATCCCTGTTAATTTGGGTAGAACGTTCTTGGAATGGCAGAACAGACCAAGGCGAGAAATAAAGCCAGAATATTTCCACACATTTAGGAACTCAAAATAATTCTAAAAGCCACCACAAGAATAGGGTTGACCTTCTCCCTGTCCTGTAATTTCAGGAAACTACAGGACAGGGAGAAGATGAGTTTCAGGTAGAAGAGGTGAGGCAGCAGAGTTTCACTTAATGTACTTGTGCTGACTTTGATCACATTGAGAGCTGTATATCAAAGGAGTTAATCAAATGTGCAAGTGCATTGTGATGGTTGCTGTTGTTCTTGCTACTTGATTGCCCTCCTGACTTTTTAATTAAAATTTATTGAGGTAGGCATATACAAAAATGAAATGTACCATTTAAAATGTATATGTTTATCAGTTTAGACCAATGATAGGATATTTCCATCACCATCAAAGTTTCCTCATACTTTATTACCATTGGTCCCCCAGTTTCTGGCCCCAGATAACCAGAGTTCTGCTTTCTGTCACCACTAATTCATTTTTCCTGTTTTTTAAACCCATTCAGCTAGTGTGTTTTTTGATTGGAGAATTTAGTCCATTTACATTTAAAGTTATTATTGATATGTAGGTGTGTATTGCCATTTTGTTAAGTGTTTTCTGGCTGTTTTTATAGCTCCTCACTGCTCTTTTCTTCTCTTTCTCTCTTCCCTTATGGTTTGGTGGTTTTCTTTCATGTTGTGTTTAGGTTCCTTTCTCATTTTCTTTTATGTATTTACTATAAGTTTTTGCTTTGTGTGTACTTTGAGGTTCACATATGTCATCCTATGTATATAATGGTCTGTTTTAAGTTGATAGCAACTTAAATTTCAGAACTTTACATTTTTTCTCCCCCCTCACATTTTATATTTTTGATATCACCTTTTATATCTTTTTATTTTATGTATCTCTTAACTAATTACTTTAGTTTCAGTTAATCTTACTGTTTTTGTCTTTTAACCTTCATACATGTTTTATGAGTGGTTGATCCATTACCTTTACTATATATTTACCTTTTCCAGTGAGATTTTTACTTTGATTTTTTTGCCATTAACTAGTATCATTTCTTTTCAGTTTAAAGAAGTCCCTTTAATAGTTCTTGTAAGGCTGATTTAGTCGTGATGAACTCCTTTAGCTTTTTTGGTCTGGAAGACTCTTAATCTCCCCTTCAGTACTGAAGGACAACCTTCCTGGGCCGAGAATTCTTGGTCGGAAGTTTCTTCCTTTCAGCACTTTAAATATGTCATGCCACTCCCTTGTGGCCTGCAAAGTTTCTACTGAAAAATCTGCTGATAGCCTTCGGGGCTTCCCTTATATGTAACAAGTTGTTTTTCTCTTGCTGCTTATAAGATTTTCTCTTCATCTTTAACTTTTACCATTTTAATTATAATGTGTCTTAATGGATCTCTTTTGGTTTATCTTATTTGGAACTCTCTGGACTTCCTAGACCTGGATGTCTGTTTCCTTCTCCAGATTAGGGAAGTTTTCAGCCAGTATTTCTTCAAGTATGTTGTCTGGATCTTTCTCTCTCCTCTCCTTCTGGGACCCCTATAATGTGAATGCTTTTCTATATGATGTTGCCTCAAAGGTCCCTTAAGGAATCTTCACTTTTTTAAATTCTTTTTTTTTCCTTCCTGCTGCCCTGTTTGGGTGAGTTCCATTGCTTTATCTTCCAGCTTGCTGATTTGTTCTTCTGCTTCATCTAATATGCTGATGAGCCCCTTTAGTTTATTTTTCAGTTTAGGTACTGTATTCTTCAGCTCTATAACCTCTGTTTGGTACTTTTTAATACTTTCTATCTCTTTGTTGATGTTCTCACTGTGTACATTCATTCTTCTCCTGAGTTTGGTAAGCATTTTTATTGACCATAACTTTGAATCTTTATGAAGTAGATTGCTTATCTCCATATCTTTAAGATCTTTTTCTGAAGTTTTGTCTTACTCTTTTGTTTGGAACATATTCCTCTGTTTCCTCACTTTGCCTGACTCTGGGTGTTTGTGTTAGGCAAATCAGCTACCTCTCACAACCTTGAAGGAGTGGCCTTGTGTAGGACATGTAATGTGGGGTCAAGAGGTGCAGTCCCCCAACCACCAGAGCCAGGCACTCAAGAGGTGTCCCCCTTGTGGGCTGCATGAACCTGCCTGCTGTGGTGCAGGGGTGGGAGGGGCTCTCATGCAGCCCACTGCATGCCATGTGGCTTCCTCTTGCGTTGATCTTTATTATTAGTGTCTTTTAAGAAATAGTCTCATTTTGTTTAAGTTGGTGAATACAGGTTTATCGTTACTTATTTGTTTACTATATTTTCAATTGCAAAATAAACCATTTAGAAAAACACATCAAATAAAAATATAATCTAATAAATTGTTCTAAGATAAACATTCTGTAAACATCACCAGATAAAGTAATAGAACTTTGTAATCCACCCCAGAAGACCAATTCCTCTGCACCATTCCAGTCACAGCCCCCATCTTCCCTTGTAGGTACCATTATCCTACTTTTATAGTGTTTACTTTGCATTGTTTTGTTTTGTTTTGTTTTGTGGTACGCGGGCCTTTCACTGTTGTGGCCTCTCCCGATGCGGAGCACAGGCTCTGCACGCGCAGGCTCAGCGGCCATGGCTCACGGGCCCAGCCGCTCCGTGGCATGTGGGATCTTCCCAGCCCGGGGCACGAACCCGTGTCCCCTGCATCGGCAGGCGGACTCTCAACCACTGTGCCACCAGAGAAGCCCTACTTTGCATTTTTAAAGGAAGCCTGTCATCCAGCTGTGCCTCCTTGGGCATTGGAATCTTGTGCATTTCTTTTTAAATTCAGTGTCTTTTAATTCTAGTTTAATCTTAGGTTTCCTCTCCAGCCCTTTCTTTTACTTGTTGAAACACGCATGCTGTTTGTCCTGTAGCATTTCCCATAATCTGGATTTTGCTGATTATATACTCATAGTGCGGTTTAACGGGTTTTTTTGTCTCTGCGTTATTACAAAATTGGCTGTTGGATCCTGGAACTGGATCACCCTCAGGTTTATTGTTTTCGCACAACTATCAATGGCATTTGGCAAATATATAGGGGTGACCTAGGGTCTGTTTTTTTATCATTTTATGATGTCAGGAACTACTGATGCCTAATACCTATATCTATTCATTAGGGATTTAAAATGGTGATGTTCTAGTTATATCATTTATTTTTCCCTTATCAGTGGGAATACTTTTACAAAGACTTCTCAGTTACTATTTGGTCATCCCATATTATTGTTTAGAAAGGAAAGGCAAAATTTGAAACATGATTATTTCTCTTTATTTTCTAGATTTCAAGTGAATAAACTGGTTCCCTATGATTCTCCAACAGTGACCAATTTTTAAAATTATAGCATGTATTTAAACATTTTAATGGAGTCCAATCCATTGAAAATTTTATTATTGAAGCTCAAAATTTCCCATATTTGGTTAGTGGGAGACTTTTCAGGTTAACCCCTGAGTTCTCTAAGAGTTAGAAAATATCCTTACTATCTGGTAGAATAAAGTGGTTCAGGCTCAACTTGTACATTTCTTTCCCAGAGATCAAATTTTTCTCTAAGTCCTTTCATTTTATGTTGATACTTTCAATTCAAATTCAGGACCATGGATCTTTATTCTCAACCTCTTTCCTACTACATCTTTCTCTCTGTCTCCTTTTCTAATTTTTATCTTCTGTCTTCTACACTAAAAAATCTTGGTTTTCAAAGGTAAGGAGATGATAGGATTTGAATATTCCATAATTACTCACTTGTTCTACCTCATGTTATACAAGCAAATATCTCAGAATAACAAATATACTATCATAATATGGTTACTGAAAACATTATTTTTTTAGTGTATGTTCTCCTCCTCATTCTGCCCCATATTTTTCGGTTGTTCTATATGTGAACTCTCCAAGTATGTAGTCACTGCACACTATACTCTTACTCTCTTAGCCCTTATGTATTCCTCCTTCTGCAGGTAACTGCATACTTAATCCTCATGAGCAGTCCTATGCTGATGTCTCTCTAATCATTTTGGATGTGTGAAGTTCATGCTGTAGTATATTCATCAGGCCCCCATTTTACTTAAAAAAAAAAATCTGTTTTGCTGAATATAAAATCCTTTTCCACACGTATATGTTAATATGTTAATCTACTTTCTTCTGAGGTAAAACATTGTTTTTGAAAAGTCTGAGGATAATTTAGTTTTCACGTGCCTTTTTATCAAAATGAGCAAAAAATTTTTTTTAGTTTGCTAGAATATATCTAGGTATTTTTTTTCCGAGGGGTCAATATTATCAGGTATGCACTGTAATCTTTCAATATGTAGTTTTAAATATTTTATTATTTCAGAGAAGATACCTTGAATAATAGTTTTTGTACTTTTTGTTTTATTGTTTTGTTTTTCTTCTTCATATATGTTTTTTTTTTTTTGCCTATACTCTATATTGTCACTTTCTCTTAAATTCTGTTTATCATCTATGTTTTTTCATTTGTTTTTGAACTTAATTTTTTCCACCTTCTATTTCCTTTAATGTGTTATCTGTTGTATTTATTAGTTCAAATGCTCTTTATAGTTTGTTTTACATTTTTGAAAAGACTTTGTTTCTTTTTTCTTTCTTTAGTTCTATCTTCTCATTTTTAAATTTTTCTAATTTCAATTTATGTTACTCTTTAATGTTCATTATCATTTTCTTAAGCTCTTTTGTTTTAAAATGGTCTTAGTTCTCTTTTGCAAGCAAATCTTCCTTGTATACTTTTATTGTCTGTGGGAGTGTTGTTTTGCTTCTTCCTCTTATTTTTTAAAAAATTCACATGGAATTTGCTCTTAATCATTTTCTGTCTCTCATTTTTCTATGGAATTTGTTTGTTTGTTTGTTTTTAAATGAGGCATAGTTTAGGAAAACTTCCAACTTCACAGAACTCCATCTTCCTGACTTTGGTCCCCTCCACCATTTTGATTTTGACTTTCCCTTTCCACTTCAACCCCCTAAAAATCTTCCTCTGATATATTCTGGGGTGGAGCTAGTTGGACTGTGTGTCATTCATCCCTAACTATTCAATACGCTTTTGCGCATTACTTACCTTTTTATAAATCGTCAACATAAGGAATATTTGAATAAAGGAATGATCAGGAAGGTATTGGTGCAGTTGAGATTCAGGTAGATTTCCTACGTTTGCTAGAACTCCAACTAAGCTAGTCACCTCTTTCTTTTAGTGACAATGTAAACACTCTCTAATCTTGTAGGTTTCACCCAATGCCTTTTCTGACTTCACTGACCTAACACATATTAGACCAGCCAAATAAACATAATTATTTGTTTCTTTCATTTAATATTCTTTTCCTTCTAATCTATTTTATGGGGTGTTTTTAGAAGGTAGAGAGAATGAACATGACAGCCCAAATCACCATCTTGCCATCTTATGTTGAAAGCAGCTAATTTGTTTTTTGTATTGTGTAAAAATATTTGCAGCCATTTAGTAAAATATGAATAATAATATACTGGTATTTTACTTCACTAACAATTTGGAAGTTTTTTTTAAAGTGTAGTGAACAGCTTGAACATAGCATTTTACAGTTTTTCACAGAAGACTCGTTATTTAACTGAACTGACCAGATTGGCAGATCTGCAACCTGCTTATATTGCAATGTAACCAAAGATAGTCTCTGTGTTCCTTTCCTTTCTTCTTTCTGCTCTTGGCCTTAGATTTATGTTGGTGTTTTTGGTTTCCACTGTTGTTTATAGTGCACTGTGAGGTAAACTGAAGTGTAATCCATATATAATTATAAATTCTTAGAAAGTCAGAGTTGGACAGAGCACAAGAAATTATCTAAACCGTTATTTAAAAAAAAAAAAAAACTGAAGCTGATGAATGGGAAAATAAAATGACTAGTTCAGGTCCACCTGCCCTATTGATAGTCAGGTAGAGAGTAAGAGCAGTCTCATTCTTTATTTTAGCCCCACTATAGACCACAATCTCTGTTTCCCTATGTGAGGTGCATAATGTGGTCTGTGAAGTTTTGTCTCTTCAGATGAAAATTCCATGCACCAACGCTTATTAACACTGTTCTCACATAGTTAGTTTTATATTACTACACACATATACCACACTTTTTTTTCAGTTGAATTATTTGGCTTTTTATACTGTGTTTAACAGGGCAGATATTTCATTGGATCTACCTTTAAGTTTTATAAACATTACATATGACATATTGCTGTGTATCCATCTTAGTATATAAAAAGAAGTGCATCTTATAGATAGTGTACTTTTCACAGAAAGCATTGTGTTAAGGATACATTTTTTGAAATTAAAAAATGCATAGATGAGTATCTTATTAGAAACTATGGCAGATTAGGGAATTTGGGGATTATCAGGTAAGCAACAAATGAACTAGAACATGCTGTAAAATCTTTCTTCCACTTTACTTCTTTTCTATTGTTTTTTGCACTAATTCCTTTTTGATTTTCTGTTTCTCCATGACTTTGCCTTAGCATTCCCATTGCCTTTGTATTCTAAGCTGTAAAGACTGACAGAATGCACTGGCATCCCTGCTGTTGTGACTGACATAACCTTGAATCTCTGTCGACATACCTGGCAGTTTGGCAGTGTGAGGGTCACTGGTAGGATGTTTGTGTCTAAGTGAGACAACCATGTTTTAAGTTGCATGATATATGTGCTCCAATTAAGTGTACATATTGGACAGTTGTGTGTTACAGCACAAAAACTAGTATTGTATAAGCATCTGTTTCTCTTATTGTTTCCATGCCACAAAATACATTCATTTCTCCAAAGTGGATTAGCCAGTCTAGACACCCTATAAAATGTCAGTGCAAGTATGAATCTTCTGTACACTGGTCTCAGGAGATCAGAGCTTGTCTGCAGTGCTGCTCTTTCACAGTCAGATCACTACAGTCACACAATTTTGTGTTTTTTTGCACTTTGCCAACAGAAAATATCAGAACACAGAATTTCTTTTTGTTTCCTAAGCAGGAAGTAACATATGACCAGAGCTCAAGAGGGAAAAAGTTAGCTGATAAATAAATACCCAAGAACTTGAGAAGAAAGTTATTTTTTTTTCTTATTACCCACTAAGCCACGATAAGTGTTATTATCATGAGATAATCATTCCTCTGGAGCAATACAAGACAGGGGACACAGCTGAGTGCTATCATGCCCATGGGATGTGATTAGCTTATGATAACAGCATCCCCTGGACTCATTGCTATTATGAAATGTCTATTCCTCCCCCATTTTCTATATATAAATAAATGATTTTTGTGGACAGATTCAATTCCCACAAACTGCAAGTTTGCATTAAAATGCTTCAGCTGTGAGATTCGCAGATATTAATCTACCCTTTTGGAATGTTGAACAGTCAATCAGAATCCTTCTTCGTCTCAAGCTGTTTTATGATATTATTACAATGTATTTTGTGACGGAATAGCGGGTAAAGCAAGTTTCAGAAAAATAGGCTTGTTTGGGCTCAATTTAGTTGCTTGAGGGAAACTTCTACATAAAATGACTCTGTCTGCTCACTAAGGCATCCTAACTTTCTCATTATTTTTTTTCCTGCCTGACTCAATTTCTTTGCTGCATTTTAGAAGTCTGAATTTCATTCCTCTAGCTAGATTGATAAAAGCAGATTTCTCATTTCATATTTCAGAATTGACAAGGGAGAATACTGCCCTGGTAGTCAGAGTGAAGTCAGAAAATACTAGTTCAGAAGTTTGGATTTTAAAATTAACATGAAATGAGATTGATTTTGGATTTAGGAATAAATGGAAAGCTTTTGGTATAATGATAGACCGATGGGTATGCTTTATTATGAGTTCAAGTGAAGGTTGTGAAAATTACACTGTAAATTAATAAAAATTTAAAAGCCAATGTCATTTTATGAAGCTGAAAAATTTTGGATAATAATATTGCTAGGGTGGAGCCATCTCCAGGGTGGTACTTAGGAAAAGTAGAAACAAAATTGCCATAGAATCCTAAAACACAGTTTTCTCTCTATATTAAAAGAAGGTTTTGTTGTACAAATGCCAATAATATTAGGCTGAATTACTTGATAAAAATGGCATAACTATATAATTTAAAAAAAAAGAGAGAATGTAGCATCTTCTTTGTCCCCAAATATATGTTATTGTTTTGGGCAGGCAGTCTTGTTCTCTTTCTATATTTTCACTGCTCTGAATTGTTGAGAGCATACAAGCATTCATCATTTAATTAGATAGTATCTTTAATTAAGAAACGCAAAATTTGCCACTTATCCTCCTTCTTCCTCTCTACCCATGTTCATTTTGGGGTATTAATGGTGCAAGAAGCCTTACAATGCCTCGGACCAAAAGAGGGAGGGAGTCACACACTAGCTTATACAGATCATCTGATGATAAATAAAGTTAATAAAGATTGTTCTAAGAAAGCTAAAAAAAGTACTTCTGATGAAAATGCAAATTTAGTGATCAACTCTGGAATTATAAAGTGTATATAAGTAGTATTATCATGTGATTTTAAAGTAAGTATTACTAATGTATAATGAGTTATTATATTTATATTTGTCTTTTTGTTAAAAAGAATGAAATTCTGGCATTTTTAGGTATGAACTTGAGTAGGCTATAGTATCCAATTATTCAGTCAAACACTAATCTAGATGTTGCAATAAAAGTGTTTTGTAGATGTGATTAACATTTATAATCAGTTGACTTTATGTAAAGAAGATTATTCTTGACAGTCTGAAGTGGGCCTGATCCAATCAGTTGAAAAGCTTTGGGAGTAGAATGAGGAAGAAGAAATTCTGTGTGTGGACTATAGAGTCAGCTTAGGCCCCAAAGTTTCCAGCCCACACTTTCTGACAGCCTGCCCTATGAATTTTGAATTTGCCTAATTTGTTCCACAATTGGATGGGCCAATTCCTTGCAAAAAATTCCCTATATAGAGATATATATTACTGGTTCTGTTTGTCTGCTGGAACCCTGGCTGATACACCTATAAAAATAGACCTGATGGGTCTTATCTAATCCAATGTATTCTTTCATTTTGATTGATTAAGCAGCTTAGGGAAAGAATGAATGTGATTTGAGGTTAGAAAGAAAAGGTATAAGGTTACCTCAAATCTCAGTAAAACTGGGTAAAATTCCAAATGACCCTCATATAAAAATGACTTTTAAGGGAGTCTAATACCAGGATGCATTTTTGTTAGAAGAAATTAGAGGGAAAAAATCCCCTGTACATATAGAGGGAACTATTAAGACCCAAACGTTTTAAACCAAACAAGTTTTCTTTTCATACTTCATCTACATGGCACTGTGTTTCCTTTCTATGTGTCAGGTATTAAACTAGACTCTGTGGACATATCTTTTAACAGAGGATCCAAGAAAAAGCAAACATAAAACATATCATTTTTAAATGATGTGATAATCACTATAATAAATGTATTTATGAAGTTCAGTATTCGCACAAGGGGCAGATTATTTAACTTTCTCTGCATTACAAGAGACAGAATGAAATTGAAGATGTGATTGATGGCTTGGTAAAGAAGGGGAAAATTAAGCTGGGACATGAAATATAAAGAATGATCAGGGGGGGCTTCCCTGGTGGCGCAGTGGTTGAGAGTCCGCCTGCCGATGCAGGGGACACGGGTTCGTGCCCCGGTCCGGGAAGATCCCACATGCCGCGGAGCGGCTGGGCCAGTGAGCCATGGCCGCTGAGCCTGCGCGTCCGGAGCCTGTGCTCCGCAACGGGAGAGGCCACAACAGTGAGAGGCCCGCGTACCACACACACAAAAAAAGAATGATCAGGGGAAGTTGAGGTATTCTTTGACAAAAAAAATAATAATAATTACAGTGTTTAAATGAATGAACAGTATAGCATGTTGCAGAGATTATTAGTGGCATTGTTGCAACATGGTAGCAAAGAAATCTTGTAGCTAGAGTTGGATCATAAAAAGCCTGATTTGATGGGCTGCAGTTTGTGTTTTTACTTTGTACTTAATAAGGAGCCGCAAAAGTTTGGAGCTGGGAATCAGCTAAGAGTTTTAAACATATCCCTGAAGCAACAGGTTGTCCTGGAAGGAGCTAAAACAGAAGATTGGGGAAGTAATCTGGGTACCATTGTGAAATCCAGGGGAAAAATCATGAGGGGCTGCAGTAGCAATAGAAATGGAAAGGAGAGAAAGCAGTCTAGTTATATGTAGGTTGTAGGATGAGCCAGGCTTCCTGACAGATTGGATTTAGAAGATAAAGAGAAAACAATAGTTTCCTAAGTTTCTGGATCGAGTGGTTGGATATATCATGTAGTTATTAACCAGTATAAGGACCTTAAAAGAAGGAACAGGTTTTAAGGAGAAACTCATGAAAATAACAACAGCAACAAAAAGCTGTATTAAATGTAAGAATATGTCAGGCACAGCCTTCTAGATGCTTTACATGAACTTTCACATTTAATACTTCCAAGTAATCTATGGGAGAAGAAAAATTGTTTCTTCTACTTTACAGATGTGGAAACTGAGATTTCAAGAGATACTTTGTATAGTATCTTTTACATATATATTATATATAGAGTGTCATACTTTATAGAGTTCAAACAGCTGGTAAGCAGGGAGTTGGGATGGTAAATTTGAGGTGACTGAGTTGCACATACGAGTTTAGAAGAAAAGTTCTCCAGTGGGGACATAATTATAGCATCTTGCCGTTGAAGCTATTCTAGTTAAGAATTAAGAATTTGAATTATTGCCGTGACAAAGTCACTTTTAATTTGTGAATACTTTTAAAAATTGAAAATGTGAAATCCAGAAATCATTTATCTAGGTCTTTGATGAAAGCCCCAAAACACACTGTTGTTGTTATTTAAGGAAAACATTAAATCAGAAGTTTACATAATGCTATATATGAATCATTTCCAGAGCTATTTGGGTTCTGAGCACCCAGTGTCATGGTGGGGTGGAGGGAGGGTTCTCTCTACACTACCAAGCGATGCTCAGGACACCAACTGGATATCCTACTATTCAATTCAGTTTTGACACCAGAGATGGCATCAAATTCCACAGGTAAAGGGCTCAGTCCCACAAGACCGCCTTCCACTTCAGAGGCCAATTGCAATCCCCCATCGTTATCTGTCCTTCTGACCAAGTAAAAATCAGAGGTTCCAGGGACACTCTCCTTGGGTTCAATTAATTTGCTAGAGTGGCTCACAGAGCTCAGAAAACCCACTTAATCACTAGATTACTGGTTTGTTATAAAAGGATATAACTCAGGAACAGCCAGATGGAAGAGAGGCTTAGGGCAGTGTATGTGGGAAAGGCTGCAAAGCTTGTATGCCCTCACCAGGCTCTCCGATTTCCCAGCACCCCCACGTGTTCATCAACAGAAAAGCTCTCCAAACCCCATTTTTAGGGGGAGTTTTATGGAGGCTTAATTACATAAGCACGATAGATTAAATCATTGTCCAGTGGCGATTGAACTCAATCTCTAACCCCTGTTCCCTCCCCAGAGTTCAGGGGGTGGGACTGAAAGCCTCAATCTTCTAATCACATGCTTGGCTCCACTGGCAACCAACCCCCATACTTAGGTAGGGTCCAAAGGTCACCTCGTTGACATAAAAAAAGACACGTTTATTGCTTTCATTGCCCAGGAAATTCAAAGGGTTTTAGGAGCTCTGCACCAGAAATGGGGAAAAGACTAAATATACATCTATTATAAATCACAATATCGTAAGAGTTTTGACCCAGTGGTATTTTGTAGCATCAGGTGGAGTGTTACAGAGGATGTTAAAACAATATAGCTTTATTTTTCAATGACACAATTGATAAATTGGTGGATGTACTCAAGGATAACTTTGATTATTCAATTTTCTTTTCCACTTTTCATTTTTCTCTTCCAAATGTTGAGGAGGAAAAATTTTCCTCTACCCTTCTAGGTTCTTCTGGTTGGTCTAAGAATTAAATTGGCATGAGACAGATTAACAGGAGGAAATCAAATAAAAGTTTAATAACCTATAAATATAAATACAAACATAAATATAAATGTAAATGGGAGACACTCAGGAAAGTTGATTAACTTGACAAAATGGCTGAAGCCCTCACCTTTAATGTCATCTTTAAGCTAAAGACAAAAGAAGGTGCTTGGGGCAGTGGTTTGGGACTTCAGGAGGGAGGAAGACTTTCACATGGGGATGGAAAAGCAATGTTCAATAAATAAATGTTTGCTGGGCCAGGCAGAGACAATGGGAAACCGATTAGCAGACTTTGCTAGGTTCAGCCCTATCTACACACCCAGTTCATACTGTAGTTATCTGTGGTGCTAGCTCCCTTCCTGGAACAAATTCTCTATCTACATTGTTCTAGGCAGATAGCAGGAAGGTCAAAGTTTCTTCCTGAATCTTTTGGTCCTTAATTGTTTTCAAATTACTCCACATACCAAAGAGCTATTTTGAGGTGGCAAATTTTGTCGCCTTATTTTGTTGTACAAAATAATTTTTGTGCTCTGTGATTGAAAATATCTGAGTCCACATCAAAATAGTGAGATTGAAAGTGCTAGTTAAAATAGTTGGGCAATAAAAAAGTTGTTAAGTACCATCTCCTTACCCTATAAAATAGGAATTGTTTTTTTTTTTTTAAAAAGAAAAACTTGGATTTGGAGAGCTTTTAAGAGTGTGTGAAGGTTTGTGAAAGTAGAGAAATATACAGAAGGCTAGGTTAAATGTAAAAGTATTTGATTCTATATGTAACTAGGCAGTGAGACTGTAACTAGGGACTCTCAGCTCCTCAGCATTATTCTAACTCTATTTCTTAGTTATGATATGGCTGTGATGTTGTGCTTTCTATGCCTGACTTCTACCCTAGTTCACCATTAAGTTAGCTTAGCTTGCTGCAGATGGAGAAAGCTGTTGATGCATTTCAAGACTGACGATTAGTTTTTCTATAGGCTTCACCCTTGATCCTTATTCTCCAAGAATAGCTAACCAGAGATTTATGGCTCATATAATGTTCCAACCACAAGCTAATGGCTACATGGAGCCACATTATGGTGACAGTCATCTCTGAAAATAGAAGATTACCCCCTCCTCAGCATGTAGCCTGTTCCTCTTTTCCCTATAAAATCTCTGAGCAAAACCTGGGGAGTTGAGAGTTGGTTCTTTGGGACATGAGTCCACCTTCTCCCCAGGATTGCCGGCTTCCTCAATGATGCTATCTTTCCTTTTACCCAACACCTGTCTCTCAGTATTGGCTTCTTGAGCGACAGGCAGCTGAACCTGAGTTCAGTAACATATAGATCAGGTACCAAGAGCATCCTATAATCATAATTCCAAGATAAAGTCTAGAAATCATCTGGTCCAACTCTCTGACTTGAAGAATATTAAATATTAACAATTCAATAGTTAATGGGCACAGAGTCTGTTTTTAAAAATCTGTAAGGGAAATTATTGAAAACTCTACCATGTTGTTTTTGTGTGCACTTTATCCACAAGTTTTTACAGTTTACCTAAAATGTTCTGATGTTGTGTATGTCCAGGGTGGGGAAAAATGTGAACATGCACACATCAATATTTATGTCTACCTAGACAAATGTAACATGTGGTGATCAGAGCAGCCCTCTACTCAAGAGTGCAATTGTAGGTTTAGTCTTTGAAGGTCAATAATTTGTAAACAGAGCTGGTAAGTAGACAACATTCATTCAAAATGCAGCTGCAGAGCAGACATAGCTGAGAACTAGAAAAGGTAACACTTCATCAGCCAACGTCTTCTATATGTAGTTAAATTTTCTATGTTGTTGAATGTAGTCCTTCCTCTTATGGAGCTACTAGTGGCAGATAGAACTAGGCAGAGTAAATGTTGCATCTAACAGTCTATAAACACTGACTCACAATAAAAAGAGCAAGTACTTACTTTCATAATTCAACATAAATACATTTCTGCTCTTCCATCCCTACTGTCCTCTATAGTAGAGAGTTGAGTTTCAAAGGAAAATGACCCTGGAAAATCTAAGTAAATTCTGAATTAGACATTTTATTTTTTATGTGTAGATATAGCTGTTATCTTGAGAATAGGTTAATCCTAAAAAACAATAGGATGGATATACTTAGAATGCATCAGTGTGCTAAAAACAAATTTATCATACCCTCCTTTTACTTTTGGTATTATTTTCTCCTCATTTCAAAGACTCTGTCTCCACAAATTTTCATAGAACACCATCTCTATATTACAAAACATCCATATTAGTAAGATTGAGAAATAATGCACTTTGCTGCATAGTCTTGCCACTTTGGGAGATTCAAAATGCATATTAGCACATTAATATGCTAAGACACTCAACAATAAGAAAATAGGATAACTTTGTTTAATTTAGGGTTTTCTAAACTCATTGGACTACAGAATGATACACCCATTTCCTTCTCTTTCCAACACTATCATCATCATCACAATTAATATCAGTAAAATGATATCTCCAAGAATCTGTTTGGAAAATCTAGCATTAGCCTAGACTGTTGTGGGAGAAGAGCAGGGGTCAGCACACTTTTTCTGTAAAGGGCCAAATAGTAAATATTTTTGGATTTGTAGCCCACAAATGGTCTGTGTTGCATATTCTTTATTTCTTTTATAATTCTTTGAACATGTAAAAAACAGTTTTTTTAGCTTGAGGGTCATAAGGAAAACAGGACAGAGGTTGAATTTGGCCTGTTAGCCATAGTTTATTGAGTTTTGAATTAGAGGATACAATTTAAGGAAAAAAAGATAACTAAGAAGAGAAAAGTAGATTAATAAAGAATCAAAGCACACGTGAGTGGGTGTGGAATTTTGGCCAAATGGTCATAAATATTGACATGTGAAACAATAGGCATAAGCAACAAGTGTTTTTATTCTATAATTATGTAATTAGGGACGAGGTTTAGATATACACTGAACTAAAAATTCTGAAAAGATACGTTGGTTAGAAATATCTGAATATCAAACATCAACTTTTAGGAAGAGTTTATTAGGGTGTCCTACCGTCCTTAGATTTTGTAGTATTTCCTTAACCTCTCTGAGTGAAGAAAAGGCTATTCACAAGTTCTTCCCACTATTAAGGTTCATCTACAAGAAACATATGAGTTAGTGTACAATTTGGTATAAACTCCTTAGAGCAAATTTGGAACAAGGAAAAATTTTCTCTTTAAGTCGAAGTTAAAAATTCCCAGTTGTTAGTTGAACATCACCTAGGAAAACAAATATTTTAACTATGTTTAAAGGGAAAATTGGCTCTGAGGAAAGAAATATGTAGTAAAGGATGCTCATTTTCATGTGTGAGGAGGGGAGAATTTTCCTCTCCACTCCTCTTGAGTACTTGTTCCTGGACTAATAATAAAATTGACACAAGAAAGATTAGCAAGAGCAAAACAAAAAACAATTTAAAAAAGTTTATTTATTTATTTATTTATTTATTTTTGGCTGTGCTGGGTCTTCGTTGCTGCCCACAGGCTTTCTCTAGTTGCAGCGAGCGGGGGCTACTCTTCGTTGCGGTGTGCGGGCTTCTTATTGCAGTGGCTTCTCCTGTTGCGGAGCACGGGCTCTAGGTGCGCGGGCTTCAGTAGTTGTGGCACGCGGGCTCATTAGTCGTGGCTCATGGGCTCTAGAGCGCAAGCTCAGTAGTTGGGGTGCATGGGCTTAGTTGCTCCACAGCATGTGGGATCTTCCTGGACCAGGGCTCGAGCCCGTGTCCCTTGTATTGGCAGGCAGATTCTTAACCACTGTGCCATCAGGGAAGTCCCAAAAAACAAATTTAATTCATGCGTGGAGAAGTCTCATAGTCATGGAACCTAAGAAGTGACCAAAGCAGGAAGTTTTTCTACTGTGTAGACAAGAAACAACAAATTTGTGAGGAATTGACAGAACAAAGAAACCTAGGTTTTGTATGCCTAGTTAGTGAAGAATCTAAATGGAGTTTGGGCTTGAGGTAGTCAGTTAAAGGAGTAACAAGTTTTGTTTCTACTGGCTTCTCATCCCCAAATTTTCTGTCTCTGGTAATAAGGGTGCCCTGCTACCTCCAGAAGCAAGGAGGGCAACGTTCACATGGGAGACTTATTTCCTACTTTCAGGGAGACAGAGCGAAGCATCAAAGTGTCTCCCTTGCATCGGGATTTTCTTAAGTAACTTTAATTCAAAACAATCAGGGTTCAATTGAGGTGTATTTTGGGGTGGCCCAACCCAGACACATGCATTCACTAGTTCAGAAAGCAAGTAATTATATCTACTATATTTAAGATCTCTTGCACATTTTTACAATAATAAAGTTTGGGGAAAAATGTAAACTTTCAATTATTGAGAATCTTTTGCCTTAAAATAAAGGTGTAAATTAATTTTTTTTTACATGAAATATATTCACAATAGAAGGTAAGTGAGAAAAGAAAATTACAAAACAGAGCATATACCCCGTGTTCGTAAATATATATGTTTATACATAGTGTATGTATGCATATATATATTTATGTATCTATATGTTGAAATATTCCTGTGTAAACAACATAAAATATTTGGAAGGAAATGCAAAGTGGTTAACTTTAGCTGGTGGTATCTTTGTTGTTTGTAAATTTTTTTATTATTTACATATTTTATACGATATATGTATTTATTTCTTTAACAAGAGCAATACCTGTTAGTGTTATTAGATTGTCTGCTTGTTGTTAGGCTCTGTTTCCTGTCCTTAAAGAGATTACTTTCATTGCATTGCTTGCACCTAGAGAGTCCCCAAATAGACTGGATATAAAGTGGAAATTGCAGTCCATTATTTGGGAAATGCATTGCAAAATATTCAGGTGAAAATGAAGCATCTCTGGCAACACTGAACAGTGAGTTGCTCTTTCTTCAGATGATGGTGTGGTCCTGTGCGTTTCATATGTGTTGAGATCATGAAGTCTGCAGACTGAGGTGTTTCACGTGCCCTCATTTTATGACTACAGTAACTCACACCTCCCTGGGCTTGGCCAGATGGGGATGCCTCTATTAATTTAACCAAATCTCTCTATTACATTAACTTTTCCTCTTTTTGTGGCTCCACCAGATAGCTTCATTGAGCTGCCCATGATGCTGCCTCGATCCTCACCCTCCAGCACACTGAGAGATGTCAGCCAGTTAGGCGTGGATAAGCCTGTGGAAGATGCTCTATCATTCCTTCTGATGTGCTTACTTTAGGACTGGCACTGCCTGGCCTGCATCTCATCTGCCATCTGACTGCCTCATTGCCTTCAGCTTCTCCATCCCAGGTACAGTTCACTTCCTTATGAAGGTGTGTCAAGATCACTGTTGAACAAAAACCAGTTTTGTTTTGTTTTTAAACAAAGTTTATTTTTCTTCTAAGGGTTTACAACCCAGCAATCCAGTAGAGCAAAATGTGGCCCTCTGTGGGTAGCCCAGGTCTTTGTGCCTGAAGGACTCCCCCATTGTACACCTGTGTTGACAGATTGGTGCCCTAGAACAATATCACTTAGTCACATACTAACCAGCAGGGGGAAAGTCTGTGCCTTTTATTAAAGCCTACCTACTGGCTTAGTGTTTGGAATTCAGTTCTACCTATAAATCAACATCAGAGCATACAACCCAGCATGTTCAAGAGCTTTGTTTAAACATCAAAGGAAGAACACAGACAAGCACTATGATAGAAATATAACTAATCACTTGCAAATACATCTTTCCTGTCAGTAGGAGCTTAACCTTTCTGTTTAATGTGACTGGGAGAAAGTGTACTTATTTCCATCCTATCTGTTTTCTTTAAAGAGATATAGAATTTTGCTATGAAAAAGAGGTAATATTTTTTCTTAATGTAGCACATAGTGTAAGCATTTCAGAAGTGTTTAGTTCAAGGAAGCCACAAGAAATTGAATTCTGTGGAAATCTAAAAGCTGTTTATCATATAATGAAGGATGAATTAGCCCATGAATCTAAACTTACTAGAAAAAAAACAACTTGTGATCAAGCAGCACTAGGAAAAAAAGTGAAACATAATGAAAGCAAGATTTATTTTAAAAATGGGGAGGAACAGATCTTTATTTGTTTGTTGACTGGCAATGAATGCAATTTGATGCTTTGTGGTACATTGATTGGGATCAATTTAACTTCATCCTCTGCTCCTGGTTTTATGTGTTCATGAGGGGCCTAGGAAGGATTTATTTGAGGTACTCAGAAAATCCTAGAATCTATAAACCATTCCTTTAATTTTAATGCTACAGATTATGGATGAGAGTTTGGTCACCTGCATGGATCAGTAGGATTAGAGACATCAAAGCAAGTAAAAATAAGAAAGACGAGCAAAGAAACAACAAACAAAAAGAACTCCATCATTGAAACCAATGGTAGTGTCAAGGGGATTGGAAGTTTCAGCCAGCAATATAGAATTCCAAAAAGGATGAGCTTTGCTACAGCTCTGCCAGGGTTTCTAAATCTGGGATAAACCATAGAGGTATGAAGCCTCAAAGTCAGCATCTCTGAAAAGGGCATCTTCTATTACTTCTGACTTGCTATATCTGTACAGTATTGGTAATCTTGATTTGTAAATGCGTTTGTGTAATAAAACGCTTTTTAGGTAGGTTGTAGCAGTGAGAGCTTCATATACTTTATTGTCATTTTTATTTGTGAGGTTCTTACAGGTATGTATATACTTGTGGCTCTGTTCCTGTATATGAGAGACTGTCTATTCTAGTGACGTTAGGACTGGTGTTAATCTCAGAGGAAAGTGAAGGGAAGAGAAATGTTGCGTTTGACAAGCTAAGCAAGAATTTTGGACACGCTGGTAAACATTGTGAAATCCTGGGCAATGTTAATACTCTAAACTTTAGAGCTGTTGTGAGAATTAAATGGACTCTCCTATAGAAGATGCCAAATGCATTTTTAACAGCCCTATAGGTCCTGACCATTATTAGTAGTACTAGCATTATTATCATTATCAAAAAACAACATGGGGGTAATGCTTTTATGCTATACACCTGGATGATTTTGTAAAAATACCAGATAGTAACTAAGTCTCAGTAAGTCGAAAATTAAAGAACAGGACTATTTTCTTTTTTTCTGGTATTGAAAGGCAGAGGTTTTAGAAGAGTTGTTGCTGATCAGACATGTTTGTTCTTTCACCTGTGCCTGGGGTCTGGACCCACCTCTCTACTCTCCTCTGCTTTCAAACATTCTGACTATGGTAAATAGAGCATGGTCTCTCCTCCCTCCCTCCCTCCCCCCACCCCCTTGTTATACCTTAGAAAATGTACTCTGTACAGAGACTTGGCCACCATATGTGGATGTATTCACAAATATCAAGGTTAATAGCTACTTCCCACTGGCAAATGTTAATCCATATTGTCAGTGAGTCTTCATGAGAATAAATGTAGCTGTTGTGCCCATTTAAATAAAACATTTCCAACAGAATCACAGAATTATCACACTATTAAAATGCTAGTACACTGTGTTTTGAGAGAGACTGTAAGATCCTTGAGGGCAAGAATTTGTTCTATCCTTAGGTTATGTACTGCAAAGAGGAGAGTGGAACACTGAATGATTTTGTTCTTAACAGCAAGTTAATTCTTTTTGTCCCAAGAAAAATTTAAGAGTTTAAATAACTTCCTGAGGCATCTTTCTCAGAAAGAGAAAATGGATTGGCAATTTTCAGAAATCAGGTCTGTGGGACCTTACGACCGTTACCTTAAGAGTCCTGTGACATTCAGTTTAGAGTTTCTCAAGAAAACAGAAAATGGCCAACACTCAGAGAATTCTTTGTTGTACATGTGCTCTGGAGAGGAGGGGAGATAAGGCCCTTGCTAAGTACTCTGGTCCAGAGCAAACTTTCCTCTAGCTTCTGATTTCCAGAGAGCTTCCCTTCTCCTTCCGTATTGCCTTCCTTTAGGTAACGATCCACGGCTTCAGTATCAGACTTGTACCATGCTTAGCTGTAGCACAGAGAGAGTAAAGACACTACTCTGGATCTCACAAACTGGTCAGAAGAATAACAGTAGAGTGATTGAAATGGGGAGTGGTGGGTATAATCAAATCTGTGTTGACAGCAGCTATTCTACTCAAGTACTAAGTATTGGTGTCTTGCAAGTAAGGGCCAAAGTAGGGTGGGAGTTTGGAGGTTAGGAAAAAAGTTTGAGAAGAATGGGTGAGCATTATCAATGTCCTAAAAAGCAATAAATAAGGGTTCCCTTATCTCTACTCAACTTAAGATGAGAGAAAGAAGATTCACTCTGACTCTAAGAAGAAACCAAAACCAATTTTGTAATATTTATTATAGAAAAGTTAAATATTCATACAGACTTCATTAATATTTTTTAACATCTTTATTGGAGTATAATTGCTTTACATGGTGTGTTAGTTTCTGCTGTATAACAAAGTGAATCAGCTATATGTATACATATATCCTCATATCCCCTCCCTCTTGTGTCTCCCTCCCACCCTCCCTATCCCACCCCTCTGGGTGGTCAAAGAGCACCAAGCTGATCTCTCTGTGCTATGCGGCTGCTTCCCCCCAGCTATCTGTTTTACATTTGGTGGTGTATAAATGTCCATGCCACTCTCTGACTTCGTCCCAGCTTACCATTCCCCCTCCCCGTATCCTCAAGTCCATTCTCTACGTCTGCGACTTTATTCCTGTCCTGCCCCTAGGTTCTTCAGAACCATTTTTTTTTTCAGATTCCATTTATATCTGTTAGCATACGGTATTTGTTTTTTTTTCTGATTTACTTCACTCTGAATGACAGTCTCTAGGTCCATCCACCTCACTACAAAAAACTCAGTTTTGTTCCTTTTTATGGCTGAGTAATATTCCATTGTATACATGTGCCCCATCTTCTTTATCCATTCATCTGTCGATGGACACTTAGGTTGCTTCCATGTCCTGGAATAGAGCTGCAATGAACATATTGGTACATGACTCTTTGAATTATGGTTTTCTCAGGGTATATGCCCAGTAGTGGGATTGCTGGGTCGTATGGTAGTTCTATTTGTAGTTTTTTAAGAAACCTCCATACTGTTCTCCATAGTGGTTATATCAATTTACATTCCCACCAATAGTGCAGGAGGGTTCCCTTTTCTCCACACCCCCTCCAGCATTTATTGTTTGTAGATTTTTTGATGATGGCCATTATGACTGGTGTGAGGTGATATCTCATTGTAGTTTTGATTTGCATTTCTCTAATGATTAGTGATGTTGAGCATCCTTTCATGTGTTTGTTTGCAATGTGTATATCTTCTTTGGAGAAATGTCTATTTAGGTCTTCTGCCCATTTTTGGATTGGATTGTCTGTTTTTTTGATATTGAGCTGCATGAGTTGCTTGTATGTTTTGCAGATTAATCCTTTGTCAGTTGCTTCATTTACAAATATTTTCTCCCATTCTGAGGGTTGTCTTTTCGTCTTGTTTATGGTTTCCTTTGCTGTGCAAAAGCTTTTAAATTTCATTAGGTCCCATTTGTTTATTTTTGTTTTTATTTCCATTTCTCTAGGAGGTGGGTCAAAAAGGATCTTGCTGTGATTTATGTCATAGAGTGTTCTGCCTATGTTTTCTTCTAAGAGTTTGATAGTGTCTGGACTTACATTTAGGTCTTTAATCCATTTTGAATTTATTTTTGTGTATGGTGTTAGGGAGTGTTCTAATTTCATTCTTTTACATGTAGCTGTCCAGTTTTCCCAACACCACTTATTGAAGAGGCTGCCTTTTCTCCACTGTATATTCTTTCCTCCTTTATCAAAGATAAGTTGACCATATGTGCATGGATTTTTCTCTGGGCTTTCTATCCTGTTCCATTGATCAATATTTCTGTTTCTGTGCCAGTACCATACTGTCTTGATTACTGTGGCCTTGAAGTATAGTCTGAAGTCAGGGAGCCTGATTCCTCCAGCTCCTTTTTTCATTCTCAAGATTGCTTTGGCTATTTGGGGTCTTTTGTGTTTCCATACAAATTGTGAAATTTTTTGTTCTAGTTCTGTGAAAAAAGCCAGTGGTAGTTTGATAGGGATTGCATTGAATCTGTAGATTGCTTTGGGTAGTAGAGTCATTTTCCCAATGTTATTCTTCCAATCCAAGAACATGGTATACCTCTCCATCTATTTGTATCATCTTTAATTGCTTTCATCAGTGTCTTATAATTTTCTTCATACAGGTCTTTTGTCTCCTTAGATAGGTTTATTCCTAGATATTTTATTCTTTTTGTTGCAATGGTAAATGGGAGTGTTTTCTTAATTTCTCTTTCATATTTTTCATCATTAGTGTACAGGAATGCAAGAGATTTCTGTGCATTAATTTTGTACCTGCTACTTTACCAAATTCATTGATTAGCTCTAGTAGTTTTCTGGTAGCATCTTTAGGATTCTCTATGTATAGTATCATGTCATCTACAAACAGTGACAGCTTTACTTCTTCTTTTCCGATTTGGATTCCTTTTATTTCTTTTTCTTCTCTGATTGCTGTGGCTAAAACTTCCAAAACTATGTTGAATAATACTGGTGAGAGTGGGCAACCTTGTCTTGTTCCTGATCTTAGGGGAAATGCTTTCAGTTTTTCACCATTGAGGATGATGTTGGCTGTGGGTTTGTCCTATATGGCCTTTATTATGTTGAGGAAAGTTCCCTCTATGCCTACTTTCTGCAGGGTTTTTATCATAAATGGGTGTTGAATTTTGTCGAAAGCTTTCTCTGCATCTATTGAGATGATCATATGGTTTTTCTCCTTCAATTTGTTAATACGGTGTATCACATTGATTGACTTGCGTATATTGAAGAATCCTTGCATTCCTGGGATAAACCCCACTTGATCATGGTGTATGATCCTTTTAATGTGCCATTGGATTCTGTTTGCTAGTATTTTGTTGAGGATTTTTACATCTATGTTCATCAGTGATATTGGCCTGTAGTTTTCTTTCTTTGTGACATCCTTGTCTGGTTTTGGTATCAGGGTGATGGTGGCCTCGTAGAATGAGTTTGAGAGTGTTCCCCCCTCTGCTATATTTTGGAAGAGTTTGAGAAGGATAGGTGTTAGCTCTTTTCTAAATGTTTGTTAGAATTCGTTTATGAAACCATCTGGTCCTGGGCTGTTGTTTTTCAGAAGATTTTTAATCACAGTTTTGATTTTAGTGCTTGTGATTGGTTTGTTTATATTTTCTATTTCTTCCTGGTTCAGTATCAGAAGGTTGGGTTTTTCCAAGAATTTGTCCATTTCTTCCAGGTTGTCCATTTTATTGGCATATGGTTGCTTGTAGTAATCTCTCATGATCCTTTGTATTTCTTCATTGTCAGTTGTTACTTGTCCTTCTTCATTTCTAATTCTGTTGATTTGAGTCTTCTCCCTTTTTCTGTTGATCAGTCTGCCTAATGGTTTATCAGTTTTGTTTATCTTCTCAAAGAATCAGCTTTTAGTTTTGTTGATCTTTCCTATTGTTTCCTTCATTTCTTTTTCATTTATTTCTGATCTGACATTTATGATTTCTTTCTTTTGCTAACTTTGGGCTTTTTTGTTCTTCTTTCTCTAATTGCTTTAGGTGTAAGGTTAGATTGTTTATTTGAGATGTTTCTTGTTCCTTGAGGTAGGATTGTGTTGCTATAAACTTCCCTCTTAGAACTGCTTTTGCTGCATCCCATAGGTTTTGGGTCGTTGTGTTTTCATTGTCATTTGTTTCTAGATATTTTTTGCTTTCCTCTTTGATTTCTTCAGGATCTTTTGCTTATTTAGTAGTGTATTGTTTAGCCTCCATGTGTTTGTATTTTTTACAGATTTTTTCCTGTAATTGATATCCAGTCTCATAGCGTTGTGGTCAGAAAAGTTACTTAATATGATTTCAATTTTCTTAAATTTACCAAGGCTTGATTTGTGACCCATGATATGTTCTATCCTGGAGAATGCTCCATGAGCACCTGAGAAGAAACTGTATTCTGTTGTTTTTGGACGGAATGTCCGATAACTATCAATTAAGTCCATCTTGTTTAATGTGTATTTTAAAGCTTGTGTTTTGTTACTTATTTTCATTTTGGATGATCTTTCCATTGGTGAAAGTGGGTGTTAACGTCCCCTACTATGATTGTGTTACTGTCGATTTCCCCTTTTATGGCTGTTAGTATTTGCCTTATGTATTGAGGTGGTCCTATGTTGGGTGCATAAATATTTACAATTGTTATATCTTCTTCTTGGATTGATCCTTTGATCATTATGTAGTGTCCTTCTTTGTCTCTTGTAACAGTCTTTATTTTAAAATCTATTTTGTCTGATATGAGCATTGCTACTCCAGCTTTCTTTTGATTTCTGTTCACATGGAATACGTTTTTCCATTCACTCACTTTCAGTCTGTATGTGTCCCTAGGTCTGAAGTGGGTCTCTTGTAGACAGCATATATATGGGTCTTGTTTTTGTTTCCATTTTGCCAGTCTATGTCTTTTGGTTGGAGCATTTAATTCATTTACATTTAAGGTAGTTTACGATGTGTATGTTCCTATTACCATTTTCTTAGTTGTTTTGGGTTTGTGTTTGTAGGTCTTTTTCTTCCCTTGTGTTTCCTGCCTAGAGAAGTTCTTTTAGCATTTGTTGTAAAGCTGGTTTGGTGGTGCTGAATTCTCTCAGCTTTTGCTTGTTTGTAAATGTTTTAATTTCTCCATTGAATCTGAATGAGATCCTTGCTGGGAATAGTAATCTTGGTTGTACGTTTTTCCATTTCATCACTTTAAATATGTCCTGCCACACCCTTCTGGCTTGCAGAGTTTCTGCTGAAGGCTCAGCTGTTAACCTTTTGGGGATTCCCTTGTATGTTATCTGTTGCTTTCCCACTGCTGCTTTTAATATTTTTTCTTTGTATTTAATATGTGATAGTTTGATTAATGTGTGTCTTGGCATGTCTCTCCTTGGATTTATCATGTATGGGACTCTCTGTTCTGACTGGACTTGATTGACTATTTCCTTTCCCATATAAGGGAAGTTTTCAACTATAATCTCTACATATATTTTCTCAGTCCCTTTTTTTTTCTCTTCTTCTTCTGGGACCCCTATAATTCAAATGTTGGTGAGTTTTTTATTGTCCCAGAGGTCTCTGAGACTGTCCTCAATTCTTTTCATTCTTTTGTCTTTATTCTGCTCTGCAGTAGTTATTTCCACTATTTTATCTTCCAGGTTACTTATCCGTTCTTCTACCTCAGTTATTCTGCTGTTGATTCCTTCTGGAGAATTTTTAATTTCATTTATTGTGTTGTTCATCATTGTTTGTTTGCTCATTAGTTCTTCTAGGTCCTTGTTAAATGTTTCTTATATTTTCTCCATTCTATTTCCAAGATTTTGGATCATCGTTACTGTCATTACTCTGAATTCTTTTTTAGGTAGACTGCCTATTTCCTCTTCATTTGTTTGGTCTGGTGGGTTTTTACCTTGCTCCTTCATCTGCTGTATATTTCTCTGTCTTCTCATTTTTCTTAACTTACTGTGTTTGGGGTCTCCTTTTCACAGGCTGCAGGTTCGTAGTTCCCGTTGTTTTTGCTCTCTTCCCCCGGTGGGTAAGGTTAGTTCATTGGGTTGTGTAGGCTTCCTTGTGGAAGGGACTGGTGCCTTTGTTCTGGTGGATGAGGCTGGATCTTGTCTTTCTGGTGGGCAGGACAGCGTCTGGTGGTGTGTTTTGGGGTGTCTGTGAACTTATTATGATTTTAGGTAGCCTCTCTGCTAATGGGTGGTGTTGTGTTCCTGTTGTTTGGCATGGGGTGTCCCACAGTTTAGCTTGCTGGTCTTTGAGTGGAGATGGGTATAGTGTTGAGTTGGAGATCTCTGGAAGAGCTCTCGAAGAGAGCAGCCAAACCAATAAACAAATCCACGAATGATAGCAAGTGCTAAAACCTATACTAAAAAAAACCAGACAGACAGAATCCTAGGATAAATGGTAAAAGCAAACCTATCCAGACAATATCACACAAAGAAGCATACACATGCACACTCACAAAAAGAGAAAAAGGAAAAAAAATGTATATATATATATATATATATACACGAAGGAAGAGAGCAACCAAATCAATAAACAAATCTACCAATGATAATAAGCTCTAAATACTAAGCTAAGATAAACATGAAAGTAGAAACAAATTAGATGCCGAAAGCAAACCCCAAGTCTACAGTTGCTCCCAAAGTCCACCGCCTCAGTTTTGGGATGATTTGTTGTCTGTTCAGGTCTTCCACAGATGCAGGTACGTCAGGTTGAATGTGGAGATTCAGTGCTCTGCTCCTGGGTCTGCACGGAGAGATTTCCCTTTCTCTTCTTTGTTTGAACAGCTCCTGGGGTTCAGCTTTGGATTTGGCCCCGCCTCTTCATGTAGGTTGCCCTCTGGCATCTTTTCTTCACCCAGACAGACAGGAGGGAGTTAAAGGAGCAGCTGATTCAGGAGCTCTGGCTCACTCAGGCCAGGAGGAGGGAGGGGTATGGTAATTATAATGGAATGGGGGGCGAGCCTGCGGCGGCAGAGGCCAGCCTGATGCAACAGCCTGAGGCGCGCCATGTGTTCTTCTGGGGAAGTTGTCCCTGGATCACAGGACCCTGGCAGTGACGGGCTGCACAGGCTCTCGGGAGGGGAGGTGTGGATAGTGACCTGTGCTTTCACACAGGCTTCTTGGTCACTGCAGCAGCAGCGTTAGAGTTTCATGCCCATCTCTGGTGTCTGCGCTGATAGCCGTGGCTCACACCCGTCTCTGGAGCTTGTTTAAGCAGTTCATTAATATTTTTATAACATCCTCCTATGCATTTCCCTAGGTATTCTTCTTCTGCTCAGGGTCTGTGTTTTAGTTAAATGTTTGTATATTTTTAAGTATATATTAAAATATTTTGTTAAAAAGATGTCCTAGTAGATCTTTTAATGGTGTTTGATAGGCACAAAAACACCATTTTTTGTTCTTATTGTTCAAACATCAGTTTCCCCAGTTGGCATTTATTTCACCCTTGGTTGTAATTGCAATGATCGTTATTAAATCGCTTTACATAAAATAGAGACCATGTGTTAACTACTAGAGCACCAGCTCTTCCTGAGCATTACTGTGTCACAGGAATAAGTTGAAGCAATGTAGTAGTGAACCAAAATGCTCCAATCACACTTGCATGTCGAATCTAATCTTCCTCTTGAAAAGGTTGTTTCACTTGAGTAATAGATGTTTGGAAACCATGTTCTGCCTCCTCGTTTCTCAGCTCCACACATGTGTTCATCCAGACATGGGACAAGTTACTATTTCAGGTCCACGTTACTTTGGCGAAAGCTAAATTACTTGCGAGAGACAGGCAAAAAGACTGCCCTGATGTCTGCTTTGCCCAGGCAGAAGAATCTACAAATAAATACACTCAGGTATAGTAAAGGACCCTGTATATTGTTCCCAAGCTGGTGTCCATCACTGTCCTAAGAGGGAGAAAACTTACGGAAAACTGTCTTTAAGAACCTTGTGCTTGAGGAGTTGTCTGTCTGTTTATGTTCCTCTTAACTGAGTGGTTCACAGTGGGATTGTCAATATCTCCTCAGCCTGGTAATCAGGTGTGGGGACTCTCTGAGGTATTTCCCAACCTCTCAATAATGCACAGTGAACTCTGTTGGAGGTTGTAGCAGTTCTCATATAAGTGGATACTCCTTCACTTCCATTCTTCTCTTTGTTCAGTTCCCACATTCTACTTCCTTAGCCTATCTTAAAGTTACCAATATCTGATATCTCCAGTCCTCTCCCTAATGGAACTACAGACATCCCAGTATGAGAAAGTGGTCCTAACCCTTGGCCCGTCTTCTGGCGGTGTAAAACTTGATGCCTTGGAAAGCTTTTCTGCCTTACAATGCTGTTTGATAAAGAACTATTTTCTTTAGGTTTTTAAGTCTTCTTTATTAATTCTGCTTAACCTTTTAATCACCAGAAAAAGCCCAGCCCCCCTCCCATGAGCGTTAGGTGCTGCTTTTACCTCGTTACACTAAGGATGTTCAAGTTTGCAGACCGTCACATTTTTAAACATATTCTTTTCTTCTTCTTCCTCTTCTTTTCAAAAAAAAAGTATTAAACAAAATGCATCTCCTCCTAGTGGTAGCACAAGGGAAATCACAAGCTCACTGTATTATACCACTGTGACAGAATGTCATTTCAATTGCCTTATTAACCATATGAAAAAATATATCACAACAGTGAGAAAACTTCTCAGTTATCTATATCTTCCCCCTTAGGCTATTGTCATGAGCCACTGGCATACTAAGGAGAGTGTACTAATTCAGTTGTCAGCTGCCTCACCTATTAAAAAGGGGGAAAAATACCAGCAACAAAATTGAAACCCATAATAAGGGTGGTGAAGAGGTCTGAATAGCTCTGTCCACTTGTAGTCCTGAATTAAACACTGTCTCAGAAATGTGCCATTTGAACTGTCAGAGAGAATGCTGCTGTCACCCACATCTCATTTGGTAATGAAGCATTAACAGTGTTGTGAAAGCAGCTTTCCCCGGCTGCATTTGGGGAACATGAGACTGGACGCTCATGCTTGAAGTTTTCAAGTGGAGTGTAAGTATCATTTACCTCATGTTCTTTTTATAAGAAGGAGGAAGTCATGAGAAAGCTATGAAAGTATATGCAGGTCTGGAAGTCAGATCAGGGGTTTGGGGGAAGCCAGAAAACAGCAGATTTTATGAGACCTGAACCAGCATGCCAAGTGGAAAATTTTAACTTTGCTAGTTTTGGGCCAGATTTTGGAGACATACTGAATTTACAAACCTGATTTCTGAAAGCCCTTGCTGTGTCACCCTAGGAAAATACTAAGAGTTTATTAAATGATGTCCACTCTAAGTATGCATTGGATTTATAGATCACTGAATATGGGAGGAAGAGGTATAACTGATGACCTAAGTGTACATCGGACCTACTTTTCCATAAACTATTAAAGCCACACTCTGTAGAGTAAAAATGACTTTTAAGCTTTAGGTGATGTATATTGGAGCAATATTTTGTGTGATAAAACATGAGCCTATGGATAAAAGAACACTATACTGGCCATAGTACTCCTTTAACTCACACAAGGATAATGAGGTTGAGTATGAATTCATATAGCTTATCTTCTACAGAGAAGCGTAAATGTTTCTCATCTGCAGTCATATACCTAATGAGTATCAACGGATGATTTGAACCCAGGACTGACTCGAGAATCCTTGGGTTTTCCCTCTGTACCACATTGGAGAGGAAATCAGTATAATGGGTTTTGCCCTTGAATCCTTTTTCTTTCTCTTACTTTTCTTCCTTTTAGGAATTTTCCATCACTTAAGTGTAAATATTGTTAACTCCTTGGATTTGTTACCATTAAATTTTTTAAAAATTTAATACAGATTCCATTTAAAGGATTCTGGCTGAGAAAACATGCCAAAGCTGTTTAACCATTCTGATATGGTCTTTAAAACTCATTTTAAAAATAAATCCGGGGCTTCCCTGGTGGCGCAGTGGTTGAGAATCCGCCTGCCGATGCAGGGGACATGGGTTCGTGCCCCGGTCTGGGAAGATCCCACGTGCCGCGGAGCGGCTGGGCCCATGAGCCATGGCTGCTGAGCCTGCGCGTCCGGAGCCTGTGGTCCGCAACGGGAGAGGCCACAACAGTGAGAGGCCCACGTACTGCAAAAATAAATAAATAAATAAATAAATAAATAAATAAATCTGGGGAGAATATCACTGAGTGAAAGAATGCAGTGAAGAGCATAAAATGTGCAATATTTCATACCTCCAGTTTTTATGTCTTTCCTGTCAAGGGTTTTACCCTAGAGTTTGTCTCTAAGGTGCTGCCCTTGCTACCACTTCATAAGTTATTCTGTCTCTGTCCCATTGCTATTTTGCATCTTCCCTCTGTCCCTCAGTTTAAATTAAAAAAAAAAAAAAATGAATGTGATTGGCCCAGCATGTCTGGGAGACCCTAGAAAGCCTATGGATTGGTTGCCCTTGGGTCAGATAAACACCCTTAATTCAATTGGCTTAGCAAGGGGTGAGGCCTGTGGGTGGGCAGATTCAGAATGGGGCCTGGGCTGACCGGCATGTGAAAAACTATGAAGGGCCTTATAAGCTATGAAAAGTATCTTCATTTTAATTCCTTGGTAGAAAAAAGACATTGAACCCTTTAGTATGTCAACATATCACAATTATGTTTTGGGAATACTCACTACAGTGAGTAAGTCTTGGCATAAAATACATTCGTTGGTCCTCAAAGAGTAAGTTATTTTTGCTGGATCCTGACCTCTAGGGATATCAATAGATAAAAATCCTATATGAGAAGTTGAAGAGTGGAGTGGATAAAATCTTGGTCCCTGAAGTCATGATATAGATCTGGATTTGAATACTTTACCTACTGCTTAGATGGATGTCTTTCCTAAGTGCTTGATGCCTGTTTCCTCATTCTTAAAATCATAAAACACAACCTTTCATAAGATTTTTGTGAGGGCATGTACAAATATTTAATGCTTGTGAAGAACCTAATACTATCGAGAAAAGTAAGAGAAGATAAGGTTTCTGGGGCATTCTGATTCTTCTGCCTTGGAAAAATAAGAACAATAATAATAATTATACATTTCAATTACATTCTTGATTTCAATTTTAAATATTCATAATAATTCTCTGAGGAAACCAGATCTGATATGGTTTAATTCCAGCTTTGCCATTACTTGCTGACCAAGAGCAAGTCCCCTCTGATTCTTAGTTTCTTCATCTGTAAAATGGTGATAAAAGAAATTACCTTTAAAGAATACCATGAAAGTAAAGATAGAAAACATCTAATATTCTAATAAGCTCAGAGTACTTAACATGTCCCTCACAGCACATAGGCTAGCTAGTCTTGGGTATCTCTGGAATTTTCTTAATTCCATCTCCCAAATCCATTACCAACACTTTATTTTGCAGTCTTTTTTTGCTTTCCCAACAGGTTCATAATGGCTATCTCTAGAGCCCTGGATATAGAGAGAAGGGGGGTGTGTGTGTGTATGTGTATGTGTGTAGGAGATGGTCAGTCCTCACATATAATTCAGTCTCCTGAGTGAGCATCCTCAATATCACTCCCTGCTTGCAACCTTGGAGATTGTGACAAGAATCACTTCTTAGCTTCCCTTTCAAGCAGAGAGCAGGGGACGTGGCCTAGTCAAGAATGTGTCCTCCCTTCGGCGCCTGATTTAGAGTTTAATGTGGTGAGGTTTGAAAGGGTTAATAATCAAGGTATTGGGGGTGATGATAAGATAAAGTAGTAGAGTTCTGGGAAGTGCAAACTTGGAGCCTGATACTAAGGTGGAGGTCAAAAAAAAAAAAAACAAGAAAGGAGGTAGCAACTCCAGATATGGGGCTGTAGAGTAAGGTTGCTTCTCTTGGACTTACTCTGTGGTACTGGGGTGTGGGCATGTTGCCTTTTCATGTTCTGTTGTTTAATAGCTCAGGTCATAGCGTCGTGTACCGTTTGTGTTTCTGTTTACTCAATTTTTTTTGCTTTACGCAGTGTTGGAACAACTGTTCTATTTTCCACGCCTTACGTACATCTTTACTTCTGATCCCTGTTGTTCTCTGACTTGATGCTTTGCTCCTACCATCCATTTGAATTGGGAAATTTTATAGGTACCACGTCCACCAGCCACCTTCCCACTATTGTAGTCTTAAAGGTCTAATCTCAGAAAGGTCATACTTTCTTATATTTTATCGGTGGTGCACAGTTACCCATGAGTAATGCTAATATCATCTAAACGGTCACATAATCATTTGAATAGTGGCCAGTCTAAGCCCGAGTTTCTCCGTGTGACCCACTGACTGACCAGCAGCTTTAGCATCACATGAGAATATTGAATATGAAACCTGGAGTGGGACATAGCCATCTGTATTTTAATAAGCCCTCCAGGTGATTCTTGATACCCACTGACACTGGAGAGCTGTTGGCTTGGATTACGAATTGAGGAGGCCCATAGCATGGGTTGAAAGATGTATCTGTTGGCCTTGATTACCTTCCTTCCTAGAACTCAATCATTATAGTTCTCTTCTGTTTGTTAAAGGCTTGCTTTTGCCTAGTAAAATTTAGCTATCTTTGGAAAGGATAATAGATTAAGCTGACAGTAATTTATAGTTTTATATGAATTTGTTTATATTATCTTTTCCTCATAACAGCTTTGGTAGTAGCTAATTTGAAAAACATCATTTAAAAGAGTGGATAGCTGTACAGCAGAAATTAACACAACATTGTAAATCAACTATACTTCAATGAAAAAGAAAATAAGAGTAGATAATCCAAAACAACCACGTCTTTTATTTCAATGAAATTTATCCTATCTTTGACAAAAGCCCAGTATCTTAAAAATTAGAAACATAACTCATGGAATATTATAATAACTTTAAATTTATTTGTATTTATATAAATTTTTGTGTGAAGACACTATGTAATTGTACTTACTAAAATCTCCAGTTCAGAGAAGTACTAGTTATAATTTAGGAAAACTGAAACCACTGGTATTATTTCTGAGAGATTTTTTTCAGGGGGTACCCCTTTTCTCAAGGGGTACAACTAAGTTTAGCTAAAGTCTTACTGATATTTGAGGTCCTCAATTTAGGATGACTAACAGCCCATGTTATGGAAATGTTTTGGAGGAAAACATATAGAAAAATTAAGTATCAGGTAGGTTTTAACATAAATGTTTCAGAAATTGTACTGAGGGTTCTAATTGCTAAATTATTAGAAGGCAGAATGCTGGAGTAGAAAGCAGGATGTATGGTGACTAGGGAAACATAGGCTGTACCCCAAGCTCTGCTGATAATGCTATGTATGACCTTGGTAAAATCAGTTAAATCTCTGGACCTTAGACCTATCACGTGTAAAAGGAAGAGTTGGACTAGATGATCTCAAAATGTTTTTCTAGGTCAATAATTCTGTTAATAACTACCATTTAATCTTTAGAAGAAGTTGAAAACAACTTATATAGAGAAAAGCTAAGGCTCCAAGAAGGTATAAAGCTTTTCCAAGGTTATGCCGTTAGAAAGCAGCAGAACTGGGATTCAAACCAGGTGTTTGATCACATTGGCAGCCTGTTTAACCCATTTGTGACCCAGACTTGTGTTTTTCCTCTTACATTTGAAAGAAAGCGTCATTGACTTATACAAAAATCATATAATATTTATACCTCACAAGACAGTCATACATTGTGGACCTGACTTGAGAATATGAGAGAATTCCACATTCTATCAATTTATTTTAATATCTTTTATTGAGAATACTTAAATAAGTATACATGATTCATTTCAATTTCACAGAAATTTTGAGTTATTATTGTTTATATTTTATATTGCCTTTGCATTGATATATAATCAAAAATTGATTGTTTCACTGTCTTATAATTAAGTATTTCTATTGCTATATTTTAAAATGGCTTGTTGGGTAACTCTTTAGATAATTTATTAGGGCAAGAACTTACTACTGTTGGAGAATGATTCATTTAGCCAACCCTCTGCAAAGCCCAACTGGGTTTTCTCTCCAAGATGTAATAATATTATACGTTGGCCACTGAATTTTGTGTCAGAAATCTGGACTTTAAATAAAAGAATCAGTCCTTTAAACTAGGTCTATCTACAGGTAGCTGTTTGGGAGACAAAAAGAGTATTAGAAGATGATTTTTCCTTATCGAATCATCTTTGGTACTTTTATTTCCTCATTTTTCTGTATAACTTTCTCACATGGGTTGTTTGAAAACGACATCCCTTTTTTAGACTGTCAACTGGCCTCATCAAACTCAACGGTTTTGCATGGTTGGGAAATTTTTGCATAAGCAGCCTGTATCAACTCCTTCATTCCTGCTGACCTGGAAGCAGAAGGAAGCTACTTTGGGACACACCCACATTAGTTCACACACACACACGCACACACACACACACACACGCACGCACGC
This sequence comes from Pseudorca crassidens, assembly GCF_039906515.1. Classification (NCBI taxonomy): domain Eukaryota; kingdom Metazoa; phylum Chordata; class Mammalia; order Artiodactyla; family Delphinidae; genus Pseudorca; species Pseudorca crassidens. The sequence goes on from NC_090305.1 coordinate 27,846,626, forward strand.
ACGCGCGCGCACTGTCTCCCTTTGCTCCCTTTCATCTAGAGAAGTACATTATGGCCTCTTAAAGAGCATTATAAAGCACTAAAACGTAAAGGCAACATTTCCTTTTGACTGAATGACTGCTTTAAGCTGGGTCTGCATGTAATCCAAGAAGAACTTATTTTTCTGATAGATACAAACAAGACTAAAACTTCCTGTCACATTAATGAAAGTGGAGAGAACTCAGGAAATGCATGCAACCCTCTTAATTGGAAAACTTGGGCCTAAGAATAAAAGTCATTTATATTTTCTCTCTTCTAATGTCCCTGTTGCGTAACTCCATTTTGGGGAGGTAAGAACTTTCAAACGTTTTTTTTTTTTTTTTTTTTTTTTTTTTGCGGTATGCGGGCCTCTCACTGTTGTGACCTCTCCCGTTGCGGAGCACAGGCTCCGGACGCGCAGGCTCAGCGGCCATGGCTCACGGGCCCAGCCACTCTGCAGCATGTGGGATCCTCCTGGACCGGGGCATGAACCCGTGTCCCCTGCATCGGCAGGCGGACTCTCAACCACTGCGCCACCAGGGAAGTCCCTAGCATTACAATTTAAATAGCAAATTCTCCTGTGCCCATAATTTTTTCCCCTCAAAAAGTTTATTTATTTATTTTTAAACTTTTTATTTTATATTGGGGTATAGTTGATTAATAATGTTGTGTTAGTGTCAGGTGTACAACAAAGTGATTCAGTTATACATATACATGTATCTATTCTTTTTCAAATTCTTTGCCCATAATTTTTTAACCCCAATTTGTTTGATGCAAGCCAATTTACTTATTTAGCTAGTTATGATTTTCCTGTGCTCAGTCCATATACAAAAGAATTTGATCTACAGATCAATTAACCTCCCTCTATGGCATCTCACTCAAATCAAATAAAAAGCTATTTTCCATATGAGAAATAAAGAACAGGCCCTAGCAAGGAAGAAAATAATGCACTCTTTGAAAGTACATGGTCAAATTACAAAGAAAAAGAGTTTGGGGTGAGATGAAACGGGAGAGGCAGACACATTTTTAGACATGTCACAACATTTACAGTGATTTTAGGTGAAAAGAGCAGTAAATTCCAATAGACTGAGAAAATTTGCAGCACAGCCGGCCTAGGGAAAAGAAGAATCTGTCTTCCACCAAGATCTTGAAAACGACTGTTGTAAAAGGCCTCCTGAAATGTGAAGATGCTGTATATTTTCTTCAGAGTCCTGCATTTGGCCTATGGTTACTTTAGGATTTTCAAATAAGTATTTAATCTCCTGGGGGAACCCCAATAGTAGCGTAGGTTTATGAAGGTGTCTTCAGTAACCCCCGTGCCCTCACTAATTAATACTTGGGCTGAATCTGCCGTGGGTCAGTGTCAAGGCTGCTTACTGGAAGTCCAGTTAATGGTAGCAGCACCAAAGGGAGAAAGCTCCCTACCCTCTGCTGTCACCTTCCTTCTCCCAGCTTTCTCAATGCCTTTCTTTATAAGTTTCTACCTCTAGCCAGTTCTGCCACTTCATGCTTCTTCCATTTTATTTAACTTTCTATAAAATGGTCTATGCTTCACTCCTCTTCAAAACTTGCTCACGTTCATCTTCAGGAATGACTATCATGTCTTCTTGTGGTGCTGGAGAACCTTCGATGTAGTCATGCTAGAGGCAGGTTCAAAAAACAGGACTGACTGGGGCTTCCCTGGTGGCGCAGTGGTTGAGAGTCCACCTGCCGATGCAGGGGACACGGTTCGTGCCCCGGTCCGGGAAGATCCCACATGTCGCGGAGCAGCTGGGCCCGTGAGCCATGGCCGCTGAGCCTGCGCGTCCGGAGCCTGTGCTCCGCGATGGGAGAGGCCACAACAGTGAGAGGCCCGCGTACCACACACACACACACACAAAAAAAAACAGAACTGACTAAAGACACAAGGGGACAAAGGTTATACTTACTGAGATGTTTCTCCCCCATTTCATAACTCCAATGCACATGAACACACACACACACACACACACACACAGGAAATTGTAGCAGATGTATACACCCATACACACCAAAGGATAACTCACATACACAGACTATATACAGACTTTTTTAGCCATCATATATATCCAAGTACCATCATATATATCCTGTACCAGTGCCAACTAAGATGAAATCCATCTACCATTCTTCTTAATCTCAGGGCCTAAGGGGGGCAACAGAATTCTGATGACGGAAAGAAAGAATTAGTTTTCCATATTCTCCAGTTATTTACTTTGTTAGCTAACACTCCTGTCCTCCTAGTGGGTTTCAAGTTGGGCAAATACATGCCTGAATCTTTGGAGGAGTTGTGGGGACCTGGAGTGGCCAAAGTTCCCAGAGCAGTTGCGCTCTGAGCTCTTCTGTTCATAAAGCCCACGGTGCTTTACAAACAGTATTATTTTCTCTACGTGCTATTCCTTAAGGAAAGTTGGCAAGCTTTTCTTGGACTAACCCATTAGTCACCCTAATAATGATTTCAAAAGCATGGGGCTTGGTGAAGAAATCTGGGACTCTTGGAATCAAAAGCATTCAAGACTAGCTCTGGGTAGAAGGAATCTCCTCTAAGGTGTCATGGAATATTCCTTCCACTTCGAGGTACTCATGCACAGAGTGGATCTCCTGCACTTAAAACCATACCCACAAGTGACATGTGGGTTTAGACTTCTACCTATTAAAACAATAGCAATTCCTTATATTTATAGATTTTTATCCAGTTTATAAAGAAATATCCATGTCCCTTAACTCATTTAAGTACTTCCAGGAATCATCTCCAAAACCTGGTCGCGCACTATATTCTCTAATAAAACACAGACCTGCATTTAAAGCAAAGGCAGGGAAGGCAGCTTCTAAGAATGGCTTAAAAGGATACCCTGTTTCCACAGCTGTCAGATTATACCGGTGATGTTTTGAGCTTTTCCCAGTGCAAAGCCAACAGCTGGTCAACCTATGCTGTCACAGATGTGGCCCTTGACAAATAAATATTAACTGAATAAATTCACTTTGGGTAAGAAAGAGCAGAACTGTGACCTTTCTCTTCAACAAGTTTCTCATCCATGGAATAAAGAAAATTTGCTCAGTTGGACTTTGTACAAGATGTTCTCTGCTGCCTGGTGTAAACTAGAACAGGAAGAGAATTCAGGAGAAGAATAATACGGTCTCGACTCCGATTGAATTATTTTCACCTCTGCCCAGAGAGAACATCATCCTAGGAGAAAAAGGGATTAATCAGACCAAGTGCTTTGAACATACCAACAGCTTAATGAATGTGAACTAATAGATTCTTAGCTATGGGAGAGAGCATGAGGTCACCTGTCTTTATCCCTGCTTCCCTGCAGGACTGCACTGAAACCTCTTCCTAAAAGCCAGGGTAGATGCTGAATTCTAAGCCAAAATGTAGAATGAACAGTACAGAATTGCTGAACCCAGATTCGTATTAAACTCATTTTTTTTCTTTTGTTAAAACCCAAACTTAAAAAAAAAGATAAGACCACTTGAATACATTTAAATGTGGAGATTTTTATTTTCTTGAATATGAACAAAATAGGAATATGCTTTCTGAAAGATGCCTGAGTTGATCCAGTATTTATTTGTTTCGAGAAGAATTATAGTCTTTGAGATAAAAGAATTTCATAGCCTCCAACAGTAATATTTACTAGGGCTTCATGCACACAATAATTCTGTGTATTTAAATTAAATAGCCCTGATGCATTTTGAACACATTTTCTTTCCTTCAAAAGGAGTGATCCTTTTCTATGTCATTCTTTTCCATGTGAATTTCCACAAAGTATCCCCTTTTATGCTATAAAATTATAATTTCTTACACTTTATTTTCTGTCAAGTCACAGAATTATTGTCAATTACATTTGCAGTTTTTAACAATCTACTTAAAATTTAAAAAATTTTTGTGTGTGTAGCAGAAGAGTATCAGATAGGTCCATAATTCAGAATAAAGCTTCCCCTGATACCTTCACCCCAACTACTAATACCCTGATTCATCCTTGTCCTGTTGAAGATGAGGAAACACAGGTTTATGGAGGGAAAAGTCACACGTGACATTGACCATGGAGACAGAAACAGAAGATTTATTCCTGAGTTCTACCACTATTAATCTCATTAAGTAGTACTGCCTTTAAATGCTCCATGCATTGTTGTACTTTTAAAATTTTAATAATGTGACTTTATTATCTCATCAAAATTAAATTAAACAAAAACTTCATATTTAGTTATAAGATGTCAAAATCAAAATCAGTTTCAAAAGTCTGGGAAAAAACCACAACAATCAAACAACAGTGCACTTTGGATCTCTCTACGTTATAAGCGATTGTCATTCCGAACATTTCTTTCCTCTTAGTCACATAGGACATTTACATAATTTCTGCAGCGTTACAATAGAATTACTCCTCCAAGAAACCCCATACTATGAGAACGCATTCAAGTTAGCTGAGCTGGCAGATGACCTTAATATACGAAATATATTGCTACAACAACCACTTACTTTCCTGACCGATGAAGCTGATAAAAAAGTAGAACAGAGAATATATGAGGGGGAAACATCCAGGCAGCTTAGACCCATGCTGTGGGAGTTGGAGTCAAAATAATCTAACCTACCTCATTCACTTTGATTAATTTTTTCCTCTGATGGCATTGTTTTATTCTCATCGCATTGTTCAAGACTTTATTTCACTAGGTTTAGTTGTTTTCCATTCTTGTTGATGTGAAGTACCAAGACCCAAATATTCATTCTTACAGAGAAAAGACCACCTGTAAGCATCGTTTTCACAAGGTCACAAGTCTGTGGTTTCTCGCCCATCTGCAGTCTCCACCTGTCCGGAGCCTGTCTCACTTGCTTTATTTCCTGCAAGTCCCTCATATGATGCCTGGTGCATGGTAGTGTTTAATAAATATACGTTAAGCGAACCAATGCTGCTCATTAAGTAACCCCTCATTTACAAGCTTTGTGAACATGAGTTACTGTCTCACTTAAGCAGGTCAGCTAAATATCTTATTTCTCCCAGAAGTTGTCCTTTATTTACTAAATTAGCCAGACCATCCAAAGTTGGTATGCCAAATATATATAACCTTAGTTACCTTAAGTAATGGATCTCCTAAGGAGAAATCGTGACTTTCAGCGGGTACTTGTAGTGGTAAATGAAATGTTGAGCAAAGTGCAGATTTCGACATCAGAAATACCTTGATTTAAATTCCAGCTCCCAGATTACTTAGCCATCTGACTAACTTCTCTGAACCTGATTCCTCATTTGTAGTAATAACTGGCTTTCAGAATTTATTAAGCATTGCGTAAGTATCAGGAGGTCCAGCATAGTGCCTGAAGCATGGGAGGCCTTACTCATAGGCAACTATTACTGTCTCTAAATTTCACATTGCACACAATACTACAAACCTGCCTCTCGAGGGGAAAGTATAAAATTTTATAATAACTACTATTTATTTAAACTGAAAATGTACGAAAATAAATCCCTGCTAGACTGAAATACAGTCTACAACATTCAGTTTAAATATACAAATCAGAACAGCAGAAGTTAACAGCTGGTTGAAATATAAAATAGAATGTTTCCATCTCCCTGCTACCTCTCTTAATTCTTTTGGGACAATTTGGTATTATTTAGTAAATCCTGAAGTTCCATAGAGTAAGAAATTTGGGGACTTCTGGGGAATGGGGAAGCAGCACAAGTAGATATGAATCTGGCCAGCTTCTCCTTGGCCCATTTACACTCTCTGGATGTCAGCAGTTGAACGTCCCCAAGTCATAGTGATGCCAGGTAAGACTTGAAGAGAAATAGTTTCTACCACAAAAGACGGAAAGAAATTTTTAAAAATTGGTCCCTATGATTTGATTGACAGATAGTTGCTTTTGTGTGTTTTTCACTCACGCATTTGTTCATCCTTAACAAAGATTACTCAGTGCCTAATACATGAAGATGTTGAAATCAGTGCTGGAACAAGAAACTAATTTTCCCATTATGCAGTTTATAATATAATGAGGGGAGGGGAGATATATAATCAGGAATGTTTAAGGTAGTATGGATGCATTTGTTTAATAAATGCAGGTTAGGTTCTCTTTGGCATTCATGTTTTGTAAAAGAGGAGATTTCAGTTTGGTCAAAATACAGCCTTTGCTGCTGGTAAAGTGAGGTCAGCAAATTACAGTGACATTATGTCTTGGATTTGCAATTCACAATGTGCCTACATTGAAAATCTCTGGTTTTTATGGTCGTGCTGAGATGGCTATAATTTTTTCTAAATTCCTTTGATATTGGTAAATTGTTTTCTCCCCGGATGAGTGGAGAGGTCAGTATAGAAGTAAATTGTTTGGAATCTTTAAATGCTTTCCCAAGTAGAAGGAAATGAAAAGGTAGAAAAGCTTTCACAGATTGAGAAATCACAAGCGGGATCGTCTGTGGTGGTGGTAGTGACCATTGTTGTAACTAACATTTACTGAGCTCTTATTACGTTAATTACAGCAATCAGTATATACACGGGTGTCCTCGCATTACCCCTGTGAAGTGAGGCTTCCTAATTTTATTTCTGCTTTGCAGGTGGAGTAACTGAGGTTTAGAGAGATCATGTCATTTTCCCACAGCCCTGCCGTTGGTGGCCGGGGCTATCAGACTGTAGACCTAAAGTTCTTGAACCCCTGGCTCTGCCTCATAGTAACGAGCCCCAGGGCCTCTGGGTGGAGGGGAGCGGGGCACAGTGCGGCCCCCTCCAGCCCCAGTGTGCATCAGCCTGCTGCTGTCTGCAGGGAAAGGGGACCACCTCGGCAGCTCCGTGACTGTGTGAATAACAGCAAGATAACACTCCCACCCCAGCACCACTCCTCCAGCTAACGGCCTCACAGTGTGGCTGGCTTTATGCATTGCATGGATTTTCCAATCTGATTCTCAATTCCACTCCAAAGAATATCATTGCCCTCAATTTATGGATGAGAAAAAGTAGGTTTAGAGGTTTAATAAATCCTGCCTGTGTGCCAGGATTCAAATACAGGCACATTTGCTGTGTTCTTACCTCTGGAACTAAACTGCTGCCTTCCTTCCACAAAGTGTTAAAAACTATGGTCTCCTACAGCCATGAGTGGCCCCAGAGGTCAGTAAACTCACCCAAGTAATCTAAACTCAGGGTAAGCCAAGAGAAGCTCATCTTTACTGTGATATTTGGTAAACCTGCTGCAGTGTCCTTCTGGTCCTAGAAGAACTGTGTTCTATTTCCAATTCTCTTTCTTATAACTTTACCTGAAATTTTTGAATTCCTTTTAGAATCAAGTATTTTTCCTTACATTGATAGTTTGTTTTTCCCCTTTTCCATCTATCTCCATTTCCCCATGTACACTCAAAACAACACAAAAGTATGAACTGGTGTTTTTGAGATCCAACTCGTTACTCTTTTTTTATTTTCATTGCATATTAAACAATATTTCCTAGAATATTTTCTTCTATTCTTAAAAAGTTGATCTGTGATTTTTTTCAGGCATTCCATAGAACTTTGGGCAATATTTTCCAGAAAGGAATTTTTTAAAACCATTTTGATACAGTATTTCTACATTAATGCAATAGGGACTTTTGAACAAAGTAAATATAACATTTAATTATAATAGCTATTTCATCTTTATGCAAATATCCTTTAAATTCTAGAATTCAAAGAACACTCCCTTAAAAAGTTATCATGGTTCACACCTCTTAGTGAATAGCAGATGTTGACAATGAATTTTAATCTTTTTTATGTTTATTACAGATATATTTTAATCACACTAGAAAAGTGAAAATAATCCAGAGTGAGGCCTTAAATTTAATTTTAAGAATTTTAAAAGAAAATTCTAGATGGTGAAGAAAAGTGGGTGAATGCCAGTTTTTCATTGTGACAACAGTGCCACCTAATGTTTGATCGAGGACTCTGAAATAAACTAAAAACCAAATGTAAACTTTGGCTCTGAATCCTAAACCTCTATTTGTACTTAGGATAAAATTTGACAGTTCAAATGTGAGTTAAACTGAATAATTTACATTTTTTTAAAAAGTCAGAAGTATGTAATTCTAATTCTTCTAATAATTTCAGTATAGAAAAATATTAATTTTCCACTTAGCCTAATAAAGAACTCTTTGGATTATTTATTCCAAATAGAAGCACAAAACTGCACTCCTGTGATTATTATCTATTAAAGATAAGATTCTGGTCAAATTAACTTATTATAGTAAAATTATATCATTATTAATTGAAATTTAAGGGGATGCTACCTCTGTGAATTAGTAAAACATGAGTTGTAATTTTGTATTTTATTTTGAAAATATAGACTCTTATGTATGGTTATCGAGATCCATTTTCACAGAAGAGACCTTAATAAGTATCCAAAAATGACAGGTAATTATTCACAGTAACTCTTCTGGTTGTAGGTCCAGGCATTTAAGGTGACTAAGCATTGTTTCCTTAAGTGGCTTAAACTCACCAATGTTCTTCTTATTATTAATATGTCAAAGTAGTAGAGGTATAAACCTTAGTCTAGCCTTTATCCAAATCGTCAAAAGTCTAGAGTAATAGAATCGAAATAGATTCTGTTATTTGATTTCAGTAAACCCATGAATTTATCCTATGCTTTTCTGAGATTTCTAAAATAATTTTAAAAGAAACTTTTATAAAACATATTTAGCTAGCAAACATTTAAAGTCTGTGAATACAGTTGTTATATATGACCAAAGTGTAGCTACTTCTACTTCACCTTGGAAGGAATCTGAAGTTCGCATTCAAACGATTTAGCATTTTGGTTCCTAAACACCTCTAATGATTTGCGAAAGTAACTCAGTTCTCCTTTCCTATTATATATGGAGCCAGCGCTATACCTGCCCATGAGTAAGAGCAGGGGATTATTAGTCTACTCTTCTTTGGCGGTTTCCTCCTTCCTTGAGGGTAAAGTTCCCTGAGAGGGGAAGCAAAGAGCGTCGTAATGCACTCAAGGCTCCTTTTCCTTTTCTTTTCCCACAGTCCCGCTCAGCAAATGTTTGCTTACGTCCCCATTCCCTGCTGCACTGCGTGTAACCTTCCATTTCATTTATCAGAGATTTCATTCCCCATGATAAAAAGGATGTCATTTTATCTTGAGCTCAAACACTTCCCAACCTCAGCCTCCTCTGACATAATTTATTGTTAGTTTTATGCCTAGTTTATGACCAGAGAAACTGAGGTACACAGAGCATATTCATGCTGGCAGATTCTGTTAATTAATTAACCCCTCCAGTGTATCAGCGACCTCTCTTCCCCACTCCTCCAGGGGCTGATGAGAAGTGTGCAAAAACGTGCCAGGTGTAGGAGTGCTTCCTGGAAAGCTCTGGCTTCCTTTAAAAAGGGACTGAATTACTGGCTTCACCCTTCCTTTTTCTTTATCTTCTTCCCTTGAACAGGAATGTGATGCCATAGTTTCAGCAACCATCTTATATCTGTTGCAGAAAGACCAAGGCACTTTTCAAAATACTGGCCCTGGTATCACTGAGTTAGTGAATCAAATCCAGCAGCCACTTATTCCACACTTCTTATTAGGTGAAAGAAAAAAAAAACTATTTAGATCATTATTCACTGGGTTTTCCAATATTTGGAGCTGAAAACCATCCCAAATGGTCTAGAAGTAGAAATGCAGATTATAGTAATTGAGCCTTTAGGCACCGTGCCCTGCATAAGTGCCAGGAATGAAATCAGTGACCGTCCATGTTGTAATGAACTGGTGTCGTGGAAGACACAAGATCACCCAAAATTAGTCAGTTTTAAACAACAAACACTTGAGTGACGATCTAAGATATAGCCGTTGCACAAAAGACCTAAAAATCATTTGAAAAAAGAATTGGCTAATGTGACAAAACATCGGTGATGTGTCAAATAGATGGACAGACAAGAGTTATTTAAATTGAAGCCACGCTTATAGACTTTGGTCACTGTGTAGAAACTGGAGAGAGAGAAAGAGAAAAGGCATTCCAGGTAGAGGAACGGTATGAGAGAGAGTGCAGAAGCTGACCGTACAAGGTATGGTTTGTACCAGTTGTCAAGGGGTCATTAAGGATCTAGGTTCACATAAAAGCCGTAGACTCTGTCTCAGTTTTGTGCTTACTTGGTTCTGTGGGCAGGTGGTTGGACTCCTTTTATCTAGGGATGTGATGAGCAATAGAAAGAAGTGAGTATTTAGAGAAAAAGTTGCCAGTGGTAAATTGAGCAGAGACAAGTAAACTCATGGGGCAAAACACAAGAAATTCTTCAGGACTAGAGACTTCAGAAAATAAAACAAAACTCATGGGTAAAGGGAAGAGATTTGCAGTTGCCAAAGGTGGAGGGGCGGGGGATGAGCCCCTCCTCCTTTGGGTGAAGAGGGTCAAAAGGTAAAAACTTCCAGTTATAAAATAAATCATGGGGATGCAATGTACAGCATGGAGACGATAGTTAATAATACTGTAGTGCGTGTCTGAAAGTGGCTAAGAGAGTGGATGCTGTATTAAAAGTCAAGGGTCCCCAACCTCCGGGCCACAGACAGGTACCGGTCCATGGCCTATCAGGAACCAGGCTGTACAGCGGGAGGTAAGCGGCGAGTGAGCGAGCGAAGCTTCATCTGTATGTCCAGCCGCTCCCCATCGCTCACGTTACCGCCTGAGCTCGACCTCCTGTCAGATAAGCGGCGGCACTAGATTCTCATAGGAGGGCGAACCCTACTGTGAACTGCGCGTGTGAGGGATCTAGGTTGCGCGCTCCTTATGAGACTCTAATGCCCGATGATCTGACGTGGAGCTGAGGTGGAGATGCTAGCACTGGGGAGTGGCTGCAAATACAGATTATCATTAGCAGAGAGGTTTGACTGCACAGAGACCACAGTAAATCAATTGCTTGCAGACTCATAGCAAAACCCTATCAGTGAGTGGCAAGTGACAATGAAGCTGCATCTTACGAAGTAGACACGACATAAGCAACACACTTCAGGTGTCACTGTCTCCCATCACCCCAGATGGGACCATCTAGTTGCAGGAAAACAAGCTCAGGGCTCCCACTGATTCTGCATTATGGTGAGTTGTATAATTATTTCATTATATATTACAATGTAACAATAATAGAAATAAAGTGCACAATAAATGCAATGCTCTTGAATCATCCTGAAACCATCCCCGCCCCCATCCGTGGAAAAATTGTCTTCCATGAAACCGATCCCTGGTGCCAAAAAGGTTGGGGACCGCTGATAAAAGTCCTCATCACAAACAGAAACGATTGTAAATCTGTATGGTGATGGATGTTAACTAGACTTACTGTGGTGATCATTTTGCAATATACACAAATATTTGATCATTGTGTTGTACAACTGGAACTAACATAATGTCATATGTCAATTACACCTAATAAAAAAGCCTTCAGAAAATATAATCAATACTAGTTTGAAAGCATATAGAAAATCACGTGACTGATTCCATAAGCTGTAACTCACTTCCTGCCTATGACCAAACACGGGTCATTAGGACATGGGTGACTCAAAGCATCAAGTGGTGGCAAATGATGGATTACAGAGGGGCTCAGTGGTGTCCAGGTCCATCTGTGAGTGCTTTATTGGCCTTTCACTTAAATGATGAACATACAATTCAGGCTTGGCAGCATCTGGAATACACCTTGATATTTGGAGATTTTTGTCTGAACTGCTACATATTTGAATTTCTGTATTTATTCATTCTCTTATTCTTTCAACAAATATTTATCAAGTGATTATTCTGTACCAGGAACTGTAGAGACCATGCAGGTACCAGGAGTTTATACTCCTCTTTATCTTTACCATCTGATCACCCACTTACACAGAAGGACTGGATTATAAATAAAAGTTTAGGTATCTTATCCACATGCAATTTTATCTTAAAATATTTCACTTATGTAACCCTCAAATAGCCTTTGCTTATCTTTTCATTTTCTTTTCCCAGTTTCATTGCATGTGTACTTCAACATCTTTCTTTTATCCAGTCTTAGTCTGATTCGTATTTTAAATTATACTTTCCTCTAGGTCTATTTAAAAAAATGTTATAATTTCTTGCATCCTAAAAACGTATGTGTATGTTCATGTGTGTGCTGGGATAAGCCTGGTTATTTTCTGTCCAGGAGGACTGACGGAACAGAGTAGGATACCGGATACATAAGATATAAACAATAGTTACAAAAGAGAGAGAAAAGGATTTTGGAAAAGAGAAAATTAGGTTTAGGAGATCAAGGAAGACATATGAGGAAACAAGAGAATCTAGAGTTGGCTCTAGAGGTCTAGAAGTGCACTTAAGTTCTTTAACAGTAGCTTAAACATAAACCAGGTATCAGTGAGCCTGAATTTTTCCATATTTGTGTCAGCTTGACTTCCTCTTCTTGGACAGCAGAACAATGGTCCTTGTGTGGAGATGTAGAGGAAAGAAACTCCTCTTGTTGTACATACGCCAAATTATCTTCCCATTTCATTCATTTTGTGCTTGATTTCTGCACAGAAACACTGGACCATAATGAGCAGCCTCATTTAGTTTCTTAATGAAATACTTTTCTGGTTGAAATAAATAGTGAAGACATTTCAAGGTGAGTTCTCAGTCCCATAGGAGGCCTCCACACCCCTAGCTCTATCCAACCATCCACAGTGAGAATATAAAAGTAAATGTTAGTGCATCATATGCGGTGGGACTGAAGAGTGGGCTGAAGTTGTTGGAGCATTTATAATCCTTTTCCCTTCCTTTTCCATAAATATGCCCTCATTTACATAAATCTTTGATGGTTTAAATCTTTAAGAGCATATATTGAAGAGAAGAGGTGATGTCAAAAGTTAGAAGTATGGAAAATAATTAGATTAGGGAGCATTTTTTAATTGGCTTTACTTTTCCTGCCTTCTCTTTTAAATAAGTATGTTTACAGTATGAATGTGATACAACGATGATTCCCATAACCATCATTTTATAGCGTGCCTTTTAAATGATTATAAAACAAGAGGAGGTTGCAGCATGTGTTTTTTTAATTCTTTTTTTTTGAAGTATAGTTTATTTACAATGTTGTGTTAGTTTCATATGTAAAGCAAAGTGATTCAGTTATACATACACATATATCTATTTTTTCATATTCTTTTCCCTTATAGGTATTACAAAATAGTGAGTATAGTTCCCTGTACTATAGAGTAGGTCCTTGTTGGTTATCTATTTTATATATAGTAGTGAGTATATGTTAATTCCTAACTCCTAATTTATCCCTCTCCCCCTTTCCCATTTGGTAATCATAAGTTCATCTTCTTTGTCCGAAGGTATATTTCTGTTTTGTATATAAGTTCATTTGTGTCATTTATTTTAGATTCCACATATAAGCGATACCATACTGGTCTTTCTCTGTCTGACTTGCTTCACTTAGCATGATAATCTCTAGGTCCACCCATGCTGCTGCAAATGGCATTATTTCATTCATTTTATGGCTGAGTAATATTCCATTGTATAAATATACCACATATTTATCCATTCATCTGTTGATGGACATTTAGGTTGCTTCCATATCTTGGCTATTGTAAATAGTGCTGCCGTGAACATGGGGGTGCATGTATCTTTTCGCATAATGGTTTTCTTAGGATATATGCCCAGGAGTGGGATTGCAGGATCATATGATTCTTTCAATAGATATTTTTGAGTACCTTCTGTGAACCAGTCATTGTTGGAACTACTGCACATAAAAACAAACATAACAAACAGAAACGCTGCCCTAAAGGACCTAATCTTTTTGGAGTAAGAGAGATGATAAATGAAATAAATAACTAAATAGGTGGTATTTTGTATAGTGATAAACACTAAGAAGAAAAAGAAATCATGAGGAGGGTAGGGAGTGTGTAGGGGATTGCAGTTTTAAGGAGAATTTGAGTAAATACCTGGAGAAGATGAGGGTTTGAGCCTCTGGATTTTAGGGGAAACAGACACCCAAGAAGATACAAAATTTGATGTCAGAATCTTGTAGGGCTTTGGAGAGCATGGGGCAGAGGAGAAACTTGATAAAACTGATACGCTGGCTGCTGATTTGAGAATAGACTGACGTGAGGCAAGGGAAGAAGCAGGGAACCAATAAGGAGGTTCCCGCACTATTGCTAGTGAGAGATGATGGGGTCATGGAGCAGGGTCACAGGAGTGGAGGTGGTGATGTGTGGTAGGGTTCTAGATGCGCTGAGAGTACAGAGCCAGGAGGATGTACTGATGGATTGGATGATGTAGGTGTGAAAGAAATGATTCTAAGTATTTGTTCTGAGCAACTGGGAGAATGGAGTTGGCAACGCCGTTAACAGAGATGGGGGAGACTTTGCAAAGAATGCTAAGGAAAGGGATCTGGAGCTCATTTAGAGCATCTTAAGTCTAAGTCTGGGCATATTAAGTTATCAGTCTAAGTGAAGACGGTGAGTACCAGATATAAATAGGAGTCACAGTGCAGGGAAAGTTCAGAGGTATTTATATAAATTGCGGAATATAAAGGAAGTATTTAAAGTTCCTTAGGCTGCAAGAAATCACCAAGGCAGTAAGTGAGGATAGAGAAAAGGGCCAAGAACCAAGCCCATAGTTAAGAGGTCAGGGAGATGAGGAAGAAAAGTCATACATGTCTGCCAGAATGGGCTGAGCCCATTCCATACCACCAGTCTGCCTGGAGTGGGACAACCATGGTGCTCATTTGATGAATCACATTTTAGGACAATAAGTAAAATTCTGTCCCATGGTAAGTTTCCAGTCTGATAATGGTTTTTTTTTTTTTTTTTTGTCCAGTCAAGTGAAAGAAATAATAGAACATTTGTTGCAACTTGGCCAAAACACTAATTTTATTTATTTATTTAGTCATTCATTCATTCATTTATTTATTGAAATATAATAGTTGATTGACAATATTGTGTTAGTTTCAGGTGTACAGCAAAGTGATTCAGTTATAGAATTTTTTTTTTCCCAAAAAAACACTAATTTTAAATTGTGGTGTCCTGAAATCCTTAAAATCTTCAATTGACAGGATATTGGCTTTCAGAACAGGGAATTAAATTTGACGCATATTGAAAAGATTCTCTTGAAACATTTAATTATTTTAAGAGAGGCAAATCCATTAGGATTTGGCTTTCAGTGAGTTTTCTTTTTTTTCGTATTCTAGCAGTATAACAACCATGCATATGGAATCTTACTGATTAGGTATATTGAAAATTAACACAGCATACCATTTTATGATTTCCCAAGAACATGAGCTATATACCACAGTTTGTCCCTCACCATATAAACATTCAGAAAAATAGCTATTTCTACTCATGAGCCTTGTTGCTTATGAACAAGCAAAATATTGTTTTGTGCTCTGGCTGTCATTAAATGTTTGACAGATTTGGGAATGGGATATAACAAGATGTCCAGAGTTATCCTAGGCAAGTTCTTTCTCTCGTACAAAATATAAATCAGTCATCCTGTGGATACTTATCAAACTGTGTACCTGGTAAAACAAACTGGTGAGTAAATGGCTCCTACTTCTATAATTGACCAGATTTGCTACATGCATTTTAAAAAGTCAGGTCATTTTATAAAACATGGCACCATTTTTTCCCACACATAGGAAAAAAAGAAAAAAGTATATATACTTGAAAACTATTTCTTCTAAGCTCTGGAAAGCTCACCCTGATGCAAGCAGGTAACCTACTAAAGTGTTGAGAGCAACTTATTACTTTCTCCATCAGATGTCATTTTAAGTAGGAGCTGAACATGACACAATGAGATTCCATCTGGAGAAAGAGCTAACTTGCACATTTGGCGTGTAGACAGTCAAGAAGAAGAAAATGCAGAAAGTGATATTGTCAAAGAACTTTGTAACAGGAAGGTGGACAGTCTATGAGATGACACTGCAATCAGCTAGACATGTGATATTGAGTCTGAAAAGGCCAATGTTATTTGGAGATGCAGATATAGAGCCATCGGGCTGGGGAGCAGGAAGATGCTGGCTCCCCCTCTAATGATGGAGAAATTACACTTTCAGAATCCCGTTTGCATAGAGACATCTCATTTCAAAAACAATGTAGACAAATTGGGCAGCAGTCAGAAGAAATGCGACGCCATGATTAAGAGACTGATGAACAAGGATCCCAGAGTAGTCAAGCAATTAAGCCTGCATGTGAAAATCTGACAAAGCACCAGCACTGTATGCATGTAATTGCTGTAAAAGCTGAAGAACAAGTGTTACTGAAAGTGGGACAAGTGAGACAATTAGAAAAGCAATTTCTTTTTCTTCTAAATGAAAATGCTGTTATGCTATTGTCTTTCCCGAGACATGGCACAACATGTAGAGTTGGATTCAGTTGAGGACGCTCCTGACCAGAAAACACACTCTGGCCCCAACAGGAGTAAAGAAGAAGACCGTTAACCGTTCTGAGATCTGTCAGAATTCCTGGGAAGTGGATGGTAGTGCCCAGCAAAATCTGGCAACCAAGAGAGTGAAAATAATAACAATAATAATAATGCCCTACGTATGTACCAGGTACCATTTTAAACACATTGCATATATTTAACCCTCACACAATTTTATGTACTACACATAAATATTATCCTTATCTTAGAGACGAGGGAACTGAGACCCAGAGAGCTAGGAAGTGTTAGAGCCAGGATTCAGGCCCATGGGCTACTTCTGCAGCCAGAGTGCCTCACCTTTAAGCTATGATGCTGCTTCATAAACTCACAATTTCTTCACTTGAAATGGATCCCCTCCTCTACTCCACACAAACAGTTAAGCCCTGAAGTTCTTGGAGGGCTGTTCGGTTCCCTTTCCATGGCATTAATCCCACCTAAGACAGAACTGGCAGGTGCGACATCAGGACCTGACAGATTCACAGGAAGTCTCCCCAGTGGAGCTGCAACTGACTTAAGTCAGGTGGGCATGAACCGGTTTTGAATAGTTAAGAGCTATTACACTTAAACATAGAATGATTATTTTAGTTTACCCCAGCACCATTAGGGTAAGTATTTCAGAGTTCTTTCTCCAGCTCTCCGTGGTCTCTCTTTCTCTACTTCTTTCAAAGCTCCAGGGTAGAGAGTGTGTTTATGCACTCCTAATGGAGGGAAGAGAGATCTAGGTTCTTCTGCTATCTCTGAAGTTTGCTCAGGTCTCCAAAAAAATATGGCTGGTCTGGCCTGATCCCCAAGTATTTAGGGGTCTGGCTCAACCTAGCTTGTTGTTGCCTACTCAATCATACAGATCAAGTCATTTCCTCTCTTTTTCCTGAAAATTGTGAATTTTCTCTTTACTTCATAAGTCCCATCAGTAATTTCTCCTTTCTTAAACAAACACATGACTCTTTTGATCTCATATCTTCACCTGGCTACCACCCCATTTTTCTTCTCCCCTTTACAACAAAACATCTGCCAAAATTTATCTCTAATTTTTCTCTTCAACTCCCTCCCACTAGACTTTGTTCCCCAAAATTCCACTAGCATTGCTCTTATCAAGGTCACCAGTGACCTCTGTGTAGTTAAATCAAATGGCCAGTCTTAAGGCTTATCTTACTGGACCCCTCAACGTTATTTGACAAAAGGGATCACCCCTCATCCCTGAAATACTCTTTTCAGTGGGCTTCCAGAGCACCTCAGCCTCCTGATTTTTCTCCGTCTTCATGGAACACTCTTCTCATCTTGGTTCCTCTTCATCATCCCACCTTTCAAGTATCAGATTACATTTGGCTTACTCATCGGCCCTCTTCTTTATTCTGTCTGTTCTAATCCGTTGGTTATTTCATCCAGCTTTATGGCTTTAAATACTGCCTATATATTGGTGACTCACAAATGTATAACTTCAACCCAGACCTCATCCCTGAAGAAGAGTCTCATAGGTTTAACTGTCTCCTTGACAGCTCTTCCTCGGGGTCTAAGTAGCACCTCCAGCTTAACAGGTTTGAAATGAATGACGGTTCTCCTCTCCATCCCCAACCATTTCTCTGGCAGTTTTCTCCTCAACAAATGGCAATTCTGTTTTTCTAGTTGTTGAAGCCATGCCTAGGCAGGGTATAAATATTTTAAATCCAGTAAAGAAGAAAAACTGCTCCCTTGCAATGAACATAAAACACTTGAGACTAACCTAGGGTAGGAAAAGATGTTCTTTTAATGTCACTGTGGGTACATTTGGTTTTCCCTCATCTTTTCTTACGGATGTGTGAAGCTTTGGGGTAAAGCCTCACAGCCTGCTTGGTGCATTTACATGTTGGTTTTCTCTCAGGTCCATTTTGCTGTTTTCTATGGGAATAGGATTGCAGTCCACATTCATCCAATATGGAATAGAACCAGCATACCTTAATCTACTGGCTACCCTCCCTTTCTCACCTGAGATAATGCACAGGGAATGCTAATTACAACAGCCTAGGATTACTGGATGCTATGACTTTCCTGCTTTCAGTAGGGGTCTAAAGGGAAGACATTTCTGAAAAGGACATTGAAGTATCAGCCACGTTGAGAGAAGTCTCTTTTATAGCAACTCACACTGGATGCCCTGCTTACTATTAAAAAAGTCATTAACATCAGCACAGTTTTCAAAACAAGCTATTGACTTAATGTCATGTTGTCTAAAACTGTCAGCTTGACTTCTGTCAGCAGAGTCCACACAAAGGATATTTCTTAGTTCAAGCTTTGAATTATGATTCCTTTAAGGTTCTTGAGATTTGAATCACTTAGTATCTGGGGAAAAAAACTGGTCTCCCAAGCCTTTCCTCAAATTATAATATAGTCGCAAACATCTGTTTTTGTTTGGTTGCTATTTTTGCGGTACGTGGCCCTCTCACTGTTGTGGCCTCTCCTGTTGCGGAGCACAGGCTCTGCACGCGCAGACTCAGCGGCCATGGCTCACGGGCCCAGCCGCTCCGCGGCATGTGGGATCTTCCCGGACTGGGGCACGAACCCGTGTCCCCTGCATCGGCAGGCGGACTCTCAACCACTGCGTCACCAGGGAAGCCCCTGAAGAAAGCATTCTTTAGATCTCAGGAGTAGCTGTCCTTTTAGAGAAAGAGACAGAAAATTTGACACTTTGTGGATTAAGGTTGGAAACTCTGTAAAATAGTTTAAAAAGAGAGTTCATTTTTCTCTGAGAAGCACCTATATGTCAACAGAATTCTTCTTTCAGCTTTTGTGTGTGGTAGCTGAAGTTCTGAGCTACACCCATTCAAAACTACCTAAAATAGTTTTAACTAAATTCCGAAGATCATTACCAACTAGTGAATGAATGACAACTCTAATCTCTACACAGACATATCCTCCTATTTATTATAGTATTTCATTCAATAAATATTTACTTAACACCTACTATGTGCCACACATAGACGGCATGCATACATACGTACATAGATGTAAAAAGGAATAAATACTACCCCAATGTACAGGATTTCACATCTAGTAGAGGAGACCAACAAATAACAGGGCAATCTCAGGCTGCCTGAGGATTGACACCTAATCTGGTGAAGAATGGCAGGGTGATGAGGGTAAGAGAGGGATCAAAGGACAACTTTGCTAAGTAGATGAGGTCAATCTAAGTTTTAAATGATGAAGGAGGTAGACAGGCTTTAAAGGTTGAAAGGACCTTCCAAATAAAGATAATATCAAATTTAAAAGCATAACTTAAGGTTAAAAGGATGGTCTCTGAAACTATATTACCTCTATTTGAATTTTGGTCTGTTACTTACCAACTGTGTGACTTTGCCCAAGTTACATACCATTCTGTGACCCCATTTTTCTCATGCATCAAATAGGGGTAATAATAATACCTAATGCAAAGTATGATTGTGAGCATATGTCAAGCACATAGAGCAATGCTAGAAAGTCCTAAGCACCATATAATCATATGCTTGTATTATGTAGATGTGTGTGATCAATTAGGTGCATTCAGGTTACTGCAAAAAGTTGTGTATGGTGTGGAGAAGTGAGTACTATGAGGCTGAAAAGGGTAAGCAGGAGTCAATCTAATCTAGAAAGATAAATGAAAAACCAGAGGTTTGCATTTGTTTATTCATTTAGTGTTGTCTTTTTTTTCTTTTAAAAAGTCTTCATAAAATTGATCATATGAAATAATATTGCAGACTAGAGCATATACTTATCCCCCCTAGCGAGCTCCATGACTTTATTTCCTACAGAGACACTGCTATTTAGAGCCAGCTGTGGTTCACTGTCATCTCTGTTGTTATTCTACATTCCTAGGGCCACACACATCATTTGGGGTGCAAAGCAATGCCTTTCTAGTTAAAAATGGTTTTACCCAGGAATGCAGAGTCCAGGCCATGCTTTTGCTGTTTCCATAAGGCATAATAATTCTTGCCTCAAGCGTGGCTTCCCAAAGTGAGCTGAGATTCTGGGTAATTCATGGGAAGCATTGCATTTGAGGAAGTATCACTGTTTCTTCCTATTCCTTTTTAACCCAATCCAAAATGACAGGCATTCTCTCCAACCCTCTAACATTAGAACAACTTTATCAAACTGTTCTCAAATGGCACTGCTGCATTCACTGCCCTGACAGTCCATCCGTGATTCCTTCCAGCCCATGTGCTTTTCTAGAGCAGAGCGTCCCTCTGGAGGGGCAGATGAGGATTCTGGTACCCAATAGAACTAGCAACAATAAGCTAACATTTTCAATATGCCTCACTCCCCTTTTATGGTTGAGGATCCAAGTTCAAATTTCACGTTGGGAATGAAAACCAGGATAATGTATGAAGCAATTTATTGAACTTAAAATTGAACACAACCCAAAATAGACAACATAAACTCCTATAATGAAAGTAGAAAAAACATTTACCTTCTTACCATATAAAATCAAGAAGGAAATTTAAGATTTTCTTAAATCTCTAGGTAAAGGCTTACTTTTCTCTCAGGCTACTTCATGTCTATGTGTACTTCCTACAGACATAAGAGTCTAATATATGGTTTGTATAGATTATCTTTTTGAAGCCATGTTGTGGCATAATATAAAGATGATTACAGTGCAAGGGACCTTTAAGATGATGGAGGAGTAAGACATGGCAATCACCTTCCTCCCCAGAAATACATCTACATGTGAAACAACTCCTACAGAACACCTACTGAATACTGGCAGAAGACCTCAGACTTCCCAAAAGGCAAGAAACTCCCCCACATACCTGGGTAGGGCAAAAGAAAAAAGAAAAAACAGAGACAAAAGAATAGGGACGGGACTTGCACCTCTGGGAGGGAACTGTGAAGGAAGAAAAGTTTCCACACGCTAGGAAGCACCTTCACTGGTGGAGACGGCGGGTGGGCAGGGGGAAGCTTCAGAGCCACAGAGGAGAGCACAGCAACAGGGGTGCAGAGGGCAAAGTGGAGAGATGCCCTCACAGAGGATCAGTGCCAACCAGCACGCACCAGCCTGAGAGGCTCGTCTACTTACCCACTGGGGCGGGTGGGAGCTGCTGAGACTCAGCCTTCAGAGGTCAGATCCCAGGGAGAAGACTGGGGTTGGCTGCATGAACACAGCGTGAAGGGGGCTAGTGCGCCACAGCTAAATGGGAGGGATTCTGGGGAAAACTCTGGAACTACCTAAAAGTCAAGAGACCATTGTTTCAGGGTGCGCGAGGAGAGGGGATTCAGAGCACCACCTAAATGAGCTCCAGAGATGGGCGTGAGCCCCGGCTATCAGCGCGGACACCAGAGATGAGCATGAAATGCCAAGGCTGCTGCTGCAGCCACCAAGAAGCCTGTGTGTGAGCACAGGTCACCATCCACACCTCCCCTCCCGGGAGCCTGTGCAGCCCGCCACTGCCAGGGTCCTGTGATCCAGGGACAACTTCCCCGGGAGAACACACAGTACGCCTCAGGCTGTTGCAACGTCATGCTGGCCTCTGCCACTGCAGGCTTGTCCCACATTCCATACCCCGCCCTCCCCAACGCCTGAGTGAGCCAGAACCCCCTAATCAGCTGCTACTTTAACCCCGTCCTGTCTGAGCAAAGAATAGTTGCCCTCAGGTGACCTACACACAAAGGCAGGGCCAAAGCTGAACCCCAGGAGCTGTGCGAACAAAGAAGAGAAAAGGAAATTTCTCCCAGCAGCCTCAGGAGCAGCAGATTAAATCTCCACAATCAACTGGATGTACCATGCATCTGTGGAATACCTGAATAGACAAGAAAACATGCCAAAATTGAGGAGGTGGAGCAACTGTAGACTTGGGGTTTGCTTTCTGCATCTAATTTGTTTCTGGTTTTATGTTTATATTAGTTTACTATTTAGAGCTTATTATCATTGGTAGATTTGTTTATTGATTTGGTTGCTGTCTTCCTTTTTTTTTAAATCTATATATATATTATTTTATTTTTTCTCTTTTTGTGAGTGTGTATGCGTGTGCTTCTTTGTCTGATTTTGTCTGTATAGCTTTACTTTTACCATTTGTCTTAGAGTTCTGTCTGTTATTTTTGTTTGTTTTTTAGTATAGCTTTTAGCGCTTGTTATCATTGGTGGATTTGTTCTTTGCTTTGGTTGCTCTCTTCTTTCTTTCTTTCTTTTTTTAATTACTTTTTCATTTTTTATTTTTCATAATATTTATTTTTTAATTTTAATAACTTTATTTTATTTTATTTATTTTTTTATTTTTTTCCTCCCTTTTCTTCTGAGCTGTGTGGCTGACATGGTGCTTTAGCTGGGTGTCAGGCTGAGCCACTGAGGTGGGAGAGCTGAGTTCAGGATATTGGTCCACCAGAGACCTCCCAGCCCCATATAATATCAGACAGCAAAAGCTCTCCCAGAGATCTCCATCTCACCACTAAGACCCAGCTCCAATCAGCGACCAGCAAGCTACAGTGCTGGACACCCTATGCCAAACAACTAGCAAGACAGGAACACAACCCCACCCATTACCAGAGAGGCTGCCTAAAATCATAATGAATTCACAGACACCCCAAAACACACCACCGGAAGTGGTCCTGCCCACCAGAAAGACAAGATCCAGCCTCATCCACCAGAACACAGGCACCAGTCCCCTCCACCAGGAGTCCTACACAACCCACTTTACCAACATTAGCCACTGGGGGCAGATACCAAAAACAATGGGAACTGCGAACATGCAGCCTGCAAAAAGGAGACCCCAAACACTGTAAGTTAAGCAAAATGGGAAGACAGAGAAATACACAGCAGATGAAAGAGCAAGGTAAAAATATACCAGACCAAACAAATGAAGTGGAAATAGGCAGTCTACCTGAAAAACAATTCAGAGTAATGTTAGTAAAGATGATCCAAAATCTCGTAAATAGAATGGAGAAAATACAATAAATATTTAACAAGGACGTAGAAGAACTAAAGAGCAAACAAACAACGATGAACAGCACAGTAAATGAAATTAAAAATCCTCTGGAAGGAATCAACAGCAGAATAACTGAGGCAGAAGAACAGATAAGTGACCTGGAAGATAAAATATTTGAAATAACTACCTCACAGCAGAATAAAGAAAAGTGAATGAAAAGGATCGAGGACATCTCAGAGACCTCTGGGACAACATTAAACGCACCAACATTTGAATTATCGGGGTCCCAGAAGAAGAGAAAAAAAGGGATTGAGAAAATATTTGAAGAGATTATAGTTGAAAACTTACCTAATATGGGAAAGGAAATACTCAGTTAAGTCCAGGAAGCACAGAGTCCCATACAGGATAAATCCAAGAAGAAACACATCAAGACACATAATAATCAAACTATCAAAAACTAAATACAAAGAAAAAATATTAAAAGTGGCAAGGGAAAAGCAACAAATAATATACAAGGGACTCCCCATAGGTTAACAGCTGATTATTCAGCAGAAACTCTGCAAGGCAGAAGGGAGTGGCAGGACATTTTCAAAGTGATGAAAGGGAAAAACCTACAACCAAGATTACACTTCCCAGCAAGGATCTCATTCAGATTTGACAGAGAAATTGAAACCTTACAGACAAACAAAAGCTAAGAGAATTCAGCACCACCAAACCAGCTTTACAGCAAATGCTAAAGGAACTTCTCTAGGCAGGAAAGACAAGAGAAGGAAAAGACAGACAAAGACAAACCCAAAACAATTAAGAAAATGGTAATAGGAAGATACACAACAATAACTACCTAAAATGTAAATGGATTAAACGCTCCCACTAAAAGACATAGACTGGCAGAATGGAAACAAAAACAAGACCCATACATATGCTGTCTACAAGAGACCCACTTCAGACCTAGGGAGACATACAGACTGAAAGTGACAGGATCGAAAAAGATATTCCCTGCAAATGGAAATCAAAAGAAAGCTGGAGTAGCAATTCTCATATCAGAAAAAATAGACTTTAAAAAAAAGACTATTACATGGGACAAAGAAGGACACTACATAGTGATCAAGGAATCAATCCAAGAAGAAGATATAACAATTGTAAATATTTATGCACCCAACAGAGGAGCACCTCAATACATAAGGCAAATGCTAACAGCCATAAAAGGGGAAATCGACAGTAACACAATAATAGTAGGGGACTTGAACACCCCACTTTCACCAACAGAGAGATCATCCAAAATAAAGATAAATAAGGAAACACAAGCTTTAAATGACACATTAAACAAGATGGACTTAATTGATATGTATAGGACATTCCATCCAAAAACAACAGAATACATTTTCTTCTCAAATGCTCATGGAACATTCTCTAGGATAGATCATATCTTGGGTCACAAATCAAGCCTTGGTAAATTTAAGACAATTGAAATTACATCAAGTATCTTTTCCAACCACAGTGCTATAAGACTAGATATGAGTTACAGGAAAAAAATCTGTAAAAAATACAAACACATGGAGGCTAAACAATACACTACTAAATAACCAAGAGATCACTGAAGAAATCAAATAGGAAATCAAAAAATACCTAGAAATAAATGACAATGAAAACACGATGACCCAAAACCTGTGGGATGCAGCAAAAGCAGTTCTAAGAGGGAAGTTTATAGCAATACAATCCTACCTAAAGAAACAAAAAAAAATCTCAAATAAACAACCTAAACTTATACCTAAAGCAATTCGAGAAAGAAGAAGAAAAAACCCGAAAGTTAGCAGAAGGAAAGAAATCATAAAGACCTGATCAGAAATAAATGAAAAAGAAATGAAGGAAACAATAAGAAAGATCAATAAAACTGAAAGCTGATTCTTTGAGAAGATAAACAAAATGGATAAACCATTAGCCAGATTCATCAAGAGAAAAAGGGAGAAGACTCAAATCAACAGAATTAGAAATGAAAAAGAACTAACAAATGACACTGCAGAAATACAAAGAATCATGAGAGATTACTACAAGCAACCATATGCCAATAACATGGACAACCTGGTAGATATGGACAGATTCTTAGAAAAACCCAACCTTCCGAGACTGAACCAGGAAGAAATAGAAAATATAAACAGACCCAATCACAAGCACTGAAATTGAAACTGTGATTAAACATCTTCCAACAAACAAAAGCCCAGGACAAGATGGCTTCACAGGCGAATTCTGTCAAACATTTAGAGAAGAGCTAACACCTATCCTTCTCAAACTCTTCCAAAATAGGGCCAAGGGCAGAACACTCCCAAACTCATTCTACAAGGCCACCATCACCCTGATACCAAAACCAGACAAAGATGTCACGAAGAATGAAAATTACAGGCCAATATCACTGATGAACATAGATGCAAAAATCCTCAACAGAGGGCTTCCCTGGTGGCACAGTGGTTGAGAGTCCGCCTGCTGATGCAGGGGACATGGGTTCGTGCCCTGGTCCAGGAAGATCCCACATGCTGCGGAGTGGCTGGGCCCGTGAGCCATGGCCGCGGAGCCTGCACGTCCAGAGCCTGTGCTCCACAACTGGAGAGGCCACAACAGTGAGAGGCCCGCGTACCGCAAAAAAAACAAAAAAATCCTCAACAGAATACTAGCAAACAGAATTCAACAGCACATTAAAAGGATCAGACACCATGATCAAGTGGGGTTTATCCCAGGAATGCAAGAATTCTTCAGCATACACAAATCAATCAATATGATAAACCATATTAACAAATTGAAGGAGAAAAACCATACGATCATCTCAATAGATAAAGAAAAAGCTTTCGACAAAATTCAAAACCCATTTATGATAAAAACCCTCTAGAATGTAGGCATAGAGGGAAGCTACTTCAACATAATAAAGGCCATATATGACAAACCCACAGCCAACATCATTCTCAATAGTGAAAACTGAAACCATTTCCACTAAGATCAGGAACAAGACAAGGTTGCCCACTCTCACCACTATTATTCAACATAGTTTTGGAAGTTTTAGCCACAGCAATCAGAGAAGTAAAAGAAATAAAAGAATCCAAATCAGAAAAGAAGAAGTAAAACTGTCACTGTTTGCAGATGACATGATACTATACATAGAGAATCCTAAAGGTGCCACCAGAAAACTACTAGAGCTAATCAATGAATTTGGTAAAGTAGCAGGATACAAAATTAATGCACAGATATCTCTTGCATTCCTATACACTAATGATGAAAAATCTGAAAGAGAAATTAAGGAAACACTCCCATTTACCATTGCAACAAAAAGAATAAAATACCTAGGAAAAAACCTACCTAAGGGGAAAAAAGACCTGTATGCAGAAAACTATGACACTGATGAAAGAAATTAAAGATGATATAAACAATTGGAGAGATATACCATGTTCTTGGATTGGACGAATCAACATTGTGAAAATGACTGTACTAGCCAAAGCAATCTACAAATTCAATGCAGTCCCTATCAAACTACCAATGCCTTTTTTCAAAGAAGTAGAGCAAAAAATTTCACAATTTGTATGGAAACACAAAAGACCCTGAATTGCCAAAGCAATCTTGAGAAAGGAAAATGGAGCTGGAAGAATCAGGCTCCCTGACTTCAGACAATACCACAAAGCTACAGTAATCAAGACAGTATGGTACTGGCACAAAAACAGAAATATAGATCAATGGAACAGGATACAAAGCCCAGAGATAAATCCATGAACATATGGTCACCTTATCTTTGATAAAGGAGGAAAGAATAAACAATGCAGAAAAGGCAGCTTCTTCAATAAGTGGTGCTGGGAAAACTGGACAGCTACATGTAAAAGAATGAAATTAGAACACTCCCTAACACCATACACAAAAATAAACTCAAAATGGATTAAAGACCTAAATGGAAGACCAGACACTATAAAACTCTTAGAGGATAACATAGGCAGAACACTCTATGACATAAATCACAGCAAGATCCTTTATGACCCACCTCCTAGAGAAAGGGAAATAAAAACAATAAACAAATGGAACCTAATGAAACTTAAAAGCTTTTGCACAGCAAAGGAAAACATAAACAAGACGAAAAGACAACCCTCAGAATGGGAGAAAATATTTGCAAACAAGGCAACTGACAAAGGATTAATCTCCAAAATATACAAGGAGCTCATGCAGCTTAATATCAAAAAAATAAAATCCCAATCTAAAAACAGGCAGAAGACCTAAATAGACATTTCTCCAAAGAAGATATACAGATTGCCAACAAACACATGAAAGGATGCTCAACATCACTAATCATTAGAGAAATGCAAACCAAAACTACAATGAGGGGGCTTCCCTGGTGGCGCAGTGGTTGAGAGTCCGCCTGCCGATGCAGGGGACACGGGTTCATGCCCCAGTCTGGAAAGATCCCACATGCCGCGGAGAGGCTGGGCCCGTGAGCCATGGCCACTGAGCCTGCGCGTCCGGAGCCTGTGCTCCGCAACGGGAGAGGCCACAGCAGTGAGAGGCCAGCGTACCGCAAAAAAAAAAAAAAAAAAAACAACAATGAGGTATCACTTCACACCAGTCAGAGTGGCCATCATCAAAAAATCTACAAACAATAAATGCTGGAGAGGGTACGGAGAAAAGGGAGCCCTCTTGCACTGTTGGTGGGAATGTAAATTGATACAGCCACTGTGGAGAACAGTGTGGAGGTTCCTTAAAAAACTAAAAATAGAACTACCTTATGACCCAGCAATCCCACTACTGGGCATATGCCCTGAGAAAACCATAATTCAAAATGAGCCATGTACCACAATGTTCATTGTAGTACTATTTACAATAGCCAAGACAATGAAGCAACCTAAGTGTCCATCGACAGATGAATGGATAAAGAAGATGTGGCACATATATGCAATGGAATATTACTCAGCCATGAAAAGAAACGAAATTGAATTATTTGTAATGAGGTGGATGGACCTAGAGTCTGTCATACAGAGTGAAGTAAGTCAGAAAAAGAAAAACAAATACCATTTGCTAACACATATATATGGAATCCAAAAAAAATGGTTTTGATGAATCTAGGGGCAGTACAGGAATAAAGATACAGACATAAAGAATGAACTTGAGGACACAGGGAGTAGGAAAGGTAAGCTGGGACAAAGTGAGAGGTTGGCATGGACATTTATACACTACCAAATGTAAATAGATAGCTAGTGGGAAGCAGCCGCATAGCACAGGGAGATCAGCTCTGTGCTTTGCGACCACCTAGAGGGGTGGGATAGGGAGAGTGGGAGGGAGACGCAAGAGGGAGGGGATATGGGGATATACGTATACATATAGGTGATTCACTTTGTTATAAAGCAGAAACTAACACACCATTGTAAAGCAATTACACTCCAATAAAGATGTAAATAAATAAATATTATCACATTGAGTCAGGTAGATTTGAATCCAAAATCTGGCTCCGTACTTACTTGCTGTGTCACTGGGTAAATTATGTAATTTCTCCAGTGTTGCTTCTTCACCTGTGAAAATGGGTTAAAAGTACTTGCCTTTTAGGGTTGTTAGATTTATGTGTAAAGTCATATGAAACCAACTAGGGTATTTTCTGATACCTAACAAATGTTCGAGTGATGTTATTTAGTCTGCAGCTAAATGTTGCATTGATGAGATTGAAGCACATAAATATAGCCTTTTTTGGTCCAAGTCTTTCCTTCACATAGGAATATCTCATTCTAGTAAGTAGATCATAATAAGTATCTTGAAGAATTAATTTAGCATGATGCTACCCCCACCACCACTACTATTGCTACTATAATAAAATAATGATAGGTATTAATATTTTTCCCCAGTTACAGAGTTTCTCCTTCTAGGCACATAAAAAGTTTGCATCTCCTACTACCCTTGTTATTTAATGGGACCAAGTGTCTTGTTTGTGGCCAATGAGTTTTGAGAAAGGTGACGTGTGTTTCTTCTGGGTTGGGATATTTGAATGTTGACTCCAGACCCTTCAAAGTTCTCTTCCCTCTGCTACATCAACCATCGATATCCAGGATGGTAGCTGTTCCATTAGTTAGGGTCCATGAATAACTGATGAGGAACTCTTCTCTGCCAATTGAAGTATAGTATGAGTGAGAAATAAACTTTCCTTGTTTTAATGCTTCAGATATTGGGGATGGTTATTACATAGATTAATAGAGGCTATCCCAAGTGATAAGATTAAAATAACAACAATAATAATATTTATGGAATGTTTCTTATATCAGACACTTTGTATTGATGCTTCTAATCCTCTACAATACCATGATGTCTGCAGATTATTACCATCATTCCATTGTTACAGATGAGTCAGTAGATACAGAGAGAAGCTAAGTAGCTTGTCCAGGGTGAAAAAAACTTATGAGTGGCAGAGCCAGGATTGGAATTCAGACACTTGAGGTCTGCAACTGTGCCCTTAACCACTGAGTTTTACTTCCTCTTGTGCAACTTCCAAAGATGATTTCCTTAGTATCATGGACTGATTTGGTAAAGAGTTTGATAAATGTCTATGTTCCCATCTCTGGTAAGGTTTGACTACAAGGCCAATGCACTTTGTACTTTATTAAGAGGAGAAGAGTCAAGAGCTTCCAAGGAACTGAGTTGTTTTTTCAGACCCAAGAATTATAGATGTAAATCTTTTAATTTCCATAGTTTTATAAATTCCATAAGTAAAACATAAATGGATGTTCTGCTTGGAGATTTTATTGGCTTGGTTAACATGTATGACTCTCCAACCTTTTTAAAAGATGTAGTTACCCCATTTGGTACCATCTGCATCACTAATTGTGTGTCATTCCTGAATTTCATTATATTCTCTGAAGAACCAGTTTAGACTGATGTTCACCTGTCATGTTTTTACTTGGTATCTGCTTTTTGCTATTGGTGGTGGGTAACTTTTTGTTTTCTGTTGTTGAGGGAGGGGAGGGGGAGTCCTCTCACCTGAACCATGTCCTTAGGAGGCCATCCGGAGCTTCCTCTTTCCCCACAGCCTCAAGATTGCACTCACATGATAATAGTGCTGGTAGCCGCCACAAGACAGGCGAAAGCATTTCAATTCTCTTGTCTACTGTGTCTGAATTTATTTTTTAAAACAAATCTCTGACAGATCTCACCATGGACCTCTGATTAGCCAGATGACACGCAGATAAGATTTCGGGACCTACTACAGGGAATGAAATTGTGGGGTCTGTCACCAATCTTCTTTTAGTGCTGTAACTTTTTCATTTGGATGTGTCAAGAGGGCAAATCTCTGACAAAGAAACTGCAGCCAGAGCAGTTGCAGAGCCCACCGCCAGGCAGAAGAGACAGAATCAGAAATGGATGCAATGATGACAACAGCAGAGGTGAAGCTGCAGTCCGCAAGCCCACCAGAACCCACCAAGACATCACAGAGTCAGAGCTCCCTATGGTGGAAGCCTCTCTCCACTCCCAGCCCCCAGCGGCTCCCTGGTCCAGATTCTTATTGCCACATTGGCAAAAACATCTTCTGATTTTACACAGAGAGCCAAGGAAGGAAATCCACAGTCTCTTTCCACATGCCTTTTAAAAGTATTCGTCAAGAAGCTTATTACTTATATATTACTTAAATCTCTCTAGCTTTAGATATTCACACTTATTATACCTGAGAGATGAGATATTCACACTTACTATACCTGAGAGGTGAGAAAAATAAAACATTATTATTTTTCTTCTATTACTTGCTGAGGTTATTTCGGAGGAGATGAAGCTGCAGAATTTCTTACTAGGTGTTAATTCAAGAGCTTCCTTCATTCCTCCCTACTTGCTTTTGCTTCTGTCATCATAACATAAAACTATTGTGCAAGATTGTGACAAACTAGCTGTTTTACACCTCTGCAAAGGACAGATTGAGAGGAGATGGATTTTAATTATTACTAAATTTAGATGAGGCACAAGGAAATCGAGATGGATTTCCCAAGTTATATGACATGGGAATGAGATAACAAGGGAGATTATAATGTTTGCTTACTTGGCCTCATAGAATCCCAGACTTTGGGGGTTGCAAGATCCTCTAGTCAGACATCGTATTTGCCCAGATAAGGAAACTGAGGCCAGACAGTTTACTTTGCTACTGATTTGTAGCAGGAGCATAATATCCTTGAGCTTGTTTTCTCACCTAAAAAAATGTGCACGACAGTGTTTCCCTTCCAGGACTTTTGTGAGAATTGAATACGATTGGGTATGAAAAACCTCTAAAATTAGTGACTTCAATAGGTACTTTTTAAATAGAGTCCCTCTATCAAAGTCTGACATGTTTGTATGATGTGATATTATTGCCTCTTTTTCTTGTAGAAAGAAATGCCTGACTTCTGGGCAGACTTCTTTTAACTCAAGGGTGGCATTCTTTCTAATCAAAGAATCGATTTTTCATTGCAAAAATGAGCCCAGTATTGGCCTGGGCATGAACATACTCTGCCTGTAAAATGTTGGTGAGAGATAAGAAATCCATTCACATAGTTCATTCCAAAATTAAGGCTCTTCTTTATCCTTTTAATCTCTGTCCATTAACAATGGAGGATGAAGTAAGAAAAAGAAATTAATATGCCTTCCATTCACCTACTACTCTCTAGTGAGAAGAGAGGCAGATGCAGGTTTTGTAAGACCTGAATCTTTAGCAACTTTGGAGTCTGTTTTAAGAGAAAGAATATAAAATTGGAATACAGTTTAGGAATGAAAGCATCTATTTAGAATGAGGAAAAGAAATTGCAACAAATTATATATTTTTTTAAAAAAACTGATTCATATCGCAAACATAAATACTGGGATTTTGACAAATTCAGTTTGTATCATTCTCATCAAAAAAGGAAAAGTGTGCATGCTTTGTATTGCTGAGACTATTCCTTTTGTTTTGGCTAGGTTCCACTGGGAACCAAAGTCTCTACATAGCGTGTGTACCTTCTTCAGAACCTGTATATACTTCCAGTACCTGTTGCCATCAGACATCTTCACATAGTGATCTGACTTTGGATCCTACCCCTTCATATCAGCATGATAACTCAGCACAGTAGAGTATTCTTGGAAGCCATTCCTCCACTAGGACAGGAAGCAATAACTTATGTAGAAATTGAAGAGAGTACAAACCAACAAATATCCCCCTAAACCAACCTGCTATATTCTCAACTTAGTTTCACTGTAGCTTCCCCAAAATGTTGCAGTCACACAGCAACACCAGATATATGAGAAGATATTTGACCAACAGGAAAAAGACAAATCTTGACTACTTGTGGTCAAGATCTCTTACTTTGATTCTTTTGTAGACAGATGTCTAGGGACCCTACTAGAGCCTTGGGAAGTGCTTGTGCAAGCGAATCCCTTAAAGCTTAAATTTCATTAGCTTCCTGGTACTTTGCAAGAGTAGAAAGAAGAGGTGAGTGAGAGAAAGGTAAGAGAGGAAGGAGGAAAGAAAAAAATCAAATACCATTTTGAGATAATATTCATGTAGTTCTGCCCTGAGAAAAGGAGATGGGTAAGTGATATTTCATAATCCCCTCTAGCCCCATATTTCCACAATAATTAATGAATGCAATTTTAAGTACAATGATTTTTAAAATACACTGGAAATTATTTAAATATTTTCCCTTAAAATTAGTTACTAAGGCATATTATAATTTTAGTTGAACAGTGGTGCTATTATTCATACTTTGCAAATATTTGCAAAGCTCCTTTGAAATGGTTGCTAATTATATAGTGAAATAGACCAAAATATCAGGGTCATTAGTTTTTTAATGGGTCACTACTTTTTAATCTCAAAATATTTAACACACCTTTATTTAAGCCCTCTATAACACATAACACATTTTAAAAGTCTTTGTATTATGAAGTAAATATAGATATGGAAAACCACAATGAGCAAATCTATGGCTAATAATTATGTATTATAAATATAATATATATTATATTATAAAAATAAATATATGTAATCGATTTAAAGATGAATACTCTTGCAACCAACACTTGGATTGAGAACTAAAAATTTTCCAACCACCTCATAAGACCCTCTCTGCCCCAATCATAATTACAATCTACCCCTTCTTTCCATAATTACTTTTCTGACTTTTATGATTATTTCCTGTGTCTCCTTATATATTTATTATTCAGTAAATAATACTGTTGTTACTATCCCTAGGCACTACGGTTTATTCATGCCCATTTTTAAAATGTGATGTGTCTTTTAGTCTTCTTGAAGCTACATGTTGTCCCTCCATCCTTTATTTTGCTTACAGTTTATTTGTCGTAGAATCCAGGACATTTGATCCGTAGAATTTCCCATAATTGGCATTTTACTGATTGCCAATGCTTATGGTGCATATCAGCATATCCTCTGTCCTTCATATTTTCTGTCAATTGGAATCAAGAGTTTTGATCAGATTCAGCTTCCATCCCTTTGGCAAGACCATACATGTAGTTTATTCTTTTATCAGGAAGGATATATTGCCTGATTTTATCTTTTTGCGATGCTTGAAGCTATTGATGTTCATTACCTACATCTATTAATCACTGGCGCTCCAAAATGGTATTATTTTGATTCTGTCATTTCCTTTCTTTATCATTTATTAGGTTAGCCTTTTAAATAAATGCTTCCATTCATTTATTATTTGGTTATCCAATAGTACAATTGCTATTGGAAAGACAGCATAAAATGCTTGATTCCTTAACTTGATTTACCAGTTCTCAAGAAAATGAATGTTTTCATAACAATTTCTGAGGGTGACCATTTTAGAAATATAATTATTAATTCATAAACCTATACCTATCTTATAGGTTGCAATCTATTGCAGTGATTATTCTTATGAAGTTTCAAATTACTCCATATTTGACCAGTGGAAGCCTCTTCAGATTGGCTCCTGAGTTCTTTTGATGTGAACTTACAGTCTTTGAAGGTTCCTTATTATCTGTATGGCAGGTTTTCCAGGCACATCTTATACATTTCCCACATCGAATCTGGAATCAGCCATTTAATTATGGAGCCCTTGTTTCTTTTAGTGGAAATGGTATTTCAAGACCCCCATCTAGCTGCTAGTAATGCTCAATGCCCTCTGCTCTTGGGTTGACCATTATTTCTAGACCTTTTCAGTAGAAGGAACTAGGACCTGTTTAAAGATGAAATGTCTTATGTTCATACTAACGTTTTCAATTCAAAGTCAGAATCTGTGTTATATGTCTTCTATTTCATACCAAGAATAATGGTTTTTAAGGGCAAGGGAGATGATTCAGTATTGCATAATTATTAATTTTCTTTATTTGATGTTATGTATGCTACAACATAAGAATAGCAACAGTAATATTATCATCCCAATACAGTTACTGAAAAGTGTGTGTGATTTTTGCACATGGCCTCTCACTCTCTCTTACGTTTATGGTTGTACCATTTTTTATTATCAGAGAATATGGCCATTATGTAATAGTCTCTATCATTTTTAAACTCTCATTTGGTCTTAGTTTTATATGATACATATTGAATTTTCACTCCCAGTCCTTATATCAGTGTCTCTGCATATGTTGGTTGTCTAACGTCTGTTCTCTAGTACAGCCTAGGAACGTGGGTACAATTCTCTGAGTCCTTACCTAGTAATAGTTTGTCAATCTATCTGTTAATATGCCCTTAAAGGTTCAAAGTCAGATTTACTGGATATAAAATTCTTGGTGCATTTTCTTTCCTTTAGTAATTCACATATATTGCTCCAGTTTCTTCTGGCATAAAGCACTGCTGTCCAAAAATCTGATCATCTAAGTTGTACTTCTCCATTAATCCCTTGGTGACTTGGTGTTGATCATCCTGGCATGACAGTTTGAGGAATGCAGTGTTGTCTTTCAGTGTGTAGTTTCTTTGAAGTTTCTTTTCTTTTCTTCAGTAAACGGTTCTTAGATTGTATGTTCTAGTATTGATCCTGTTCTGTGCTTCAGTTTTCTTCTTGAGAACTCATTACCTGTTACGTTTGATGTTATTTGCCTGTGTTCAATATGCATCTCTCTTTTTTTTTTAAAATTGTCTCTTTATTCATTTCTTTATGATTTAGAATTTTTCTTCCTTTTTATTATCTGTTATGTTTAATCATTCTTATGATCCTTCTAGTTGAGTCTTTATTAAATTATTTTTCTTTTATTTCTAGTTTTCTAAGTTCAGTCAACTCATTACTGAATGTTTCTAACTCTGATTTATTTTGTCCTATGTAATTATGAGAATGTATTTCTTATGTACTCTTCTTGTTTATAGAAATGCTATCCTGCTCTTTATTAGTATTTTTAATGTCTTGAAACAACTAAGAAACTTGATCTCAGGACTTTTTTGTTGCTCACTTTTTTTTGAAATTAGAAGAAGATGGTTTTCAGGGAAGCTTTTCTAACCTCAGAGCTCTCATTTCTGTTGTTTTAATACAATGTTCAAAAATATGACTAAATGTTTTTTGTGGGTTTTTTTTTTTTTTTTGAGATGTTCTGGCTCTATTTCCCTCCCTCACTCTTATCTGGACATTCTTAATCTTTATGTATCAAGTCAATTTTGATGACACTCAGGAGTTCCTCTTCCACGCTGTCGGGGGTTGGGCTTTGTTCTGGATGCTTTATTTCTAGAGCTCACAAGGGGGCACTCTGCTCCATTTACCTTCAGATCTTCCTATCACAGGCTCCATGCGTTCACCCCCTATTGGAGAAGGCAAAACCTCTTCCAGGTTCACACGCTATTCTTACAATACTCTCCAGAAAATACCTATTGTCCATTTTGAGGTTCTCCTTGCTTAGCATCATCAGTTACCTGATGCTTCCCTCTGCTTCTTCCAGCACAGCTGTTGATATCATACAGGTCTCGTGGCTATTGGTGGTTTCTCTCCATGTCCTTGTATTTGGGGCTTCCTGAAGATACTTCATCACCTTTGTTTTGTTGCAAAGGTCATCTTGTGTTTTTGACTTTGCTACCTAGTTTTTCTGTTTTGATGTGGTGATCTGTTGAGTTAAAAAAATTTACACTCCTGCTACCATTTTCTAGAATTTCCAACACTTAAAATTTTATTTTAAATAACTTTTGCTTGTTTTCAAACTTAAAATGTCCTCTTTGGAAAATATTGGCAATTTGGGGATATACAAAAATAACCAGCAATTATAAACTGTCTATGTCAGTAATCTGTCCCTATTGATATGTATGTTTTCCCCTGGACTTCTAAACACATCACCTCTGCTTCAATAAGGAAGGAACAATAAAAAGACCGTAGCATTTTTTAAGCAGGTGGTTTCCTAATATTCTGTTCATGTGATCAAACCTGATTCTCAGTAATACTGCTTTGAGTTTTATATATATATATATATATTTTTTTTTTTTCTGTATTACCTTCTGTATGACCAAGAAATCGTGTGTGTGTATGTGTGCATGAGTAATTTTCTAAGCTTTTTCTCTAATTGCTTTATTCATGTCTGGTGTGTCAGAGGGTAAGACACCTATCCTTGGTTTTCTATAAATACATCTAACCATAACAGCCTAACTCTTAGGGGCTCTGGCCCTTTGCAGATACCCTGGGCATTTGAGAGGCAATAATCTCTTACTTTGAAGTCTAGCCCGAGACAATGCTGTGATCATCAAGCTTGTGGTAATTGTATGAGCAAGTTACTTTGGCCGATTGAAAGATGACGTTTTATTGGGTTATGAGTCTAAAATCAAGCACCAGTCTCTACTTTCACAAATATACAGACACGATTATCCACCTATCTTCCGGCTATGTACCTGAGTTCATATTTAACTTAAGATTTGCCTATGAAACTGTTTCCCTGACAAGGAGTCACTTATTGCCGTGGCATCTTTTCACTGGATTATTAAGATTCTTCCTCGCCGTTCTCCCTGGAGATTTAATTACAGCATTGCAGCTTGTTCAAAACACGCTGCCAGATTTCTCCCTTGTACAGGAGACAGAACACGTATTTCACATCCCCTGCACATCCTTTATTCCTCTTATTGATTTCCTAGGCAATTCTGTATCGATTTTATCTTCATATTTCAATGCCTCCTTGGTCTTTTCCTTTCTTATTTTTCTGAGCTCTTAGAACCCTGGATTTCTCCTTGTTCACTCAGGTCATCCAATTAGGATTTGTGTGTGATCCTCCTTTGTCACTCTGAGGACTCTCTGTGATCCAGGTTGGAGCCCAAATATTCTTATCAGCATGGCTTTTATCTCAAACCCACACCGTCTAACTAAACTCTGGTACCCTCACCACTGTTTGTCTAAAAGTGTGAAAAGAAATTGTAGCAAGAGCCTTCCTGCCCAGAAGTATCATTCGCTGGCCTCCCGCATTCAGACCATTCCCTGCCATCAGTGTTACTCCTCTGCTCGCTGTTGGTGCC
This sequence comes from Pseudorca crassidens, assembly GCF_039906515.1. Taxonomy (NCBI): domain Eukaryota; kingdom Metazoa; phylum Chordata; class Mammalia; order Artiodactyla; family Delphinidae; genus Pseudorca; species Pseudorca crassidens. The sequence continues at coordinate 27,884,259 of NC_090305.1, forward strand.
GTAGCTTTGTCTTTGGGGATTAGTTTCAACAAAGCACCTGCTGTGGTGCTAGCAACTAGGAAGGAATACAGGGCCTTGTAACTGTGAGTCCTCTTCTCATAGCACGTTACTGTGGTTTGGAAGTTGTGAGGAGCCCTACTCCTCACGGTGGAATGAAAACACCAGGCTACCATTGGGGCATTAGACACCATGACAGCTTCTATCAGTTTCTATCTAATTTGAGTCCCTTAGTGAGTAAAACACTTTGAAACAAGGGAGAATAGCCAATACTACCTGTTTTGTAATTTAAACCAGGGTGTGACCTTCTGAGGGAATTTTACAAGACAGAGGTGAATCACCAAATGCTATAATTCAAGGCTTATAGGAACTCAAAATTGGGGAAGAAAAATAAATATGCTCTTGCCTTCCATGCCAAAATGTGTGGCATCATACACTCTGAAATATCTAGCTCCTTTCATTTCCTACAGATTTTTTTATTATGCTCTGAAATCCATAAAGGGAAATAAATGAATCTTAGCTTGATCCTGCCTTTAATTAAATATTTTTTCAGATCTTATTTAAATCTACCATGCTCCTTCTCTGCCTACCTGCATAGAGATATTCATTTCTGAATAAGCCCCGTTTGCAGACATGTCAAGTTCATTAGCATGACTACAGAAGCATTGAGATTGACAAGAGGAAGTGATTTTATTCAGTGAAATGCTGTGTTCATCTATTTACTTATTCCACAGATACCAATAAAATATCATCTCTGTCCTTCCCTAGTCCTAGCTGCTGAAGACAGAAAGATTGTTATGTAACTCCCCAATTTTGTTCCAGGCAATGTTCTTTGTTTTAAAGGATAGAAACCTAAAACATTAGCTCCATTAGCTTAATTAAGAAGGATGAGTTACTATAACTGACATGGTTATTACAAAAATGGTACTAGTTGATGTAGTTAGGATACAGCTTTACCTTTTTCCTTATTCAAATCCATTCTGAGAGATAAATTCTGCCCCCATCCCTATCCCTCTTTAGTGGGTTCTATCAGTGCCCTACCCAGATCTCCTAAACTGTGCCTTGCTGTGGCAGCAGAGCAAATGAATGAAGGCAAAACTGACACTGTGAGGCAGTTTGGGCCCCAGAGCATCCCTGTAGTACTGAAATTACTCTCCAGCTGAGATCACTCTCTTGTTTAACTTTCTTCCCCCCTGTCCTGCTTCCCCCAGTTAATTTCTCCTGAGAGCACTCATCCCAAAAAATCACTTAGACAAGAATCCCATCTTAGGTTCTGCTTCTAGGGAACCTGACCAAGGACATACTACATAAAATTCTTGCAGAATCCATAGCTTATTTGCTCACTTGTAGAAAAAATAATCTGTGTTAACTTTTCTTTCCAAGAATAGTTTCACTTCAGTAACTAAAAAGTCCAGTCCTAACCAAAAGCCAGAATGTTAAACTCCTTTCATCCAACTTAGGGGTAGATGAGTCGTCTGCCTTTGTTCTTTAATTTGTGTGTCTGTGCCTCTGGCTCCTCCCCGGAAACTGTTGGTCCCAGTTAGGTCTTCTGATTCCTCCAGGGTTGAAAGTGGGAAGAGAGTCGAGATTACGTGGTAGGAAAAATCGTACTCAGCTGACTCAGGTGGCATTTCTTATGGCGTCTCTTACTATCATAGGTGTTTAGAGTTGATTATTTGTCCCTTGGATGCTTTTTGTTAACTCCTCAGAGGTTCATCCATAAGAACTTTCGGAGAACTGGTAAGAGCTCTCTCACGACCTGCTTACCATCCCTCCTTTAGTCCCTGGGAAGTCACTCCATTCAGCCTCTTTCTTTGGGGGCTTCAACACCACCTCAGGCAGGATCTCTCTTCAAGTGAACCTACACTTACACCTGAGGGTTACATCTCATCCCAGTTTCCACACTGGGCCCTTGAAGACATGTGCCTTGGACCAGCCTTGGGTAGAAGAAGAACAGCTACTCGCCACTTGAGCCCTCTTTATTCCTCAGCTGGAAGGCCGCTCCACTTACCACGTTCCATCTGTAGAATTTTCAGATATGATTCCAGTCAGCTGTGTTTATCAGACTCCAGGAGGACACAGATCAAGCTTTTCTGGTAAAGTCCTTAAAAATCATTTTTTTCTTTATTCCTTTGAAGTGAGGGGGAGGCACATCCTATCTGCACTCCATGGAGAGAGACCTTCCAGTACATTGTGATTGTCTCAAAACAATTCTTCAACTTCTACACACTCGATGTGTGTGAGGTGCTAAGTACTGAAAAAACAGTCGTTGAATCCCTCTCTGAAAATCCAGTGTCTTTGCCCAGCTTTGGATTGTGGAGCTGGTTTGCGCCTATTGTCTTTGGGTCCAATAAAAACTGTGACAAAAGAAGTTCCACTGATGTGACATTTGCAAAGGATAACTGATAGTCGAACTATTATCCATGGTCAAGAAGAAAAAGTCAGCTGGAACTAAAGAGACTAGATATGAGAAATTAGAAATTGAGAATTGATGTTTCTCTCTTACTTTTTCTCTCTCTGCTTTTTTCTTGTCTCCTTTTGACTGCTTCCTATTCCCATAATTGTCTCGTAAGTTATGCCCTCTGTGATTTCAGCTTGTATGTGGCATTGGCTTAACATCACCTCCACTCAAACCTTTCCACGAAATGACTTTTCACCTCTCGGTAGGTCTTGTAGCTTGAATTACTGAGTGTGAAAATCTGATTGGTCAATGAAAATCCAATAAAATAGTTTCCTAGTGTCATTTGTCCCCTGATTCAGTCAGCTCTTTCTAGCTAATTCTGGGGACAGGAAGGCTATATGGTAATTTTAAAATATTTCCTGAAAAATGCCCCTTTTGCAGGGGCTATAGATTTGGACAATCACTAACGAGGGGAACAAATCCATACATATATCCTAAAGCATATCTACAAGTGTCTTCCAACTTTCCCTACCTTCCAATGTTGTGACTTGCCACTCTATAGTTTCCTCAGGCTGTATCATGAATCTGTTCCTTTGCTCGTGATATTCACTCTGACTTTAAACCTCATCTTACTTTAGTCCTTTGACTAAATGAGCCATTCTTTCTGATCCAGAGCCATTTCTTTCTTATCTTTCTTAGAAAATCTGTTTTAAACCTTCGCAAAGTGTTCTTGCTGTGAGTTCTTAAAATATTGTGAAGATGCCTCTATCTTACCAATATGGAGTATTGACACTCTGCTGACTTTACACAGTTAAGAAATTGTTTTTCCCCAGTAGACACTTTGAGAATGTTGTTGTTGTTGTTGTTGTTGTTATCTCAGTAGCTTCAACCTCTGAGTGACTAAAGAGGACAAGCAATAGAGGCAGTGTTGTTTTACACAGTGAATTCAGGGAAGACAGCTCTGAGAAGCTGATAAGTGAGAACACAACATTGTAGGAGGTGAGCTACGTGGATATTTGGAGGAAAAGCATTCCGGGCCAAGGGAAGAGCTAGTGCAAAGACCTCAAAGCAAGAACAGCAAGGAGGCCTGTATGGTCAGAATGGGGATTTGCCATATCTAGCAAAGCATTAGGGGCCCCCGTTAACACTTTTATAAGCTGCATCACAACATTAATTCAAAGGGAGCTCACCTTGTGCTGGAGGCGGCAGTGCCCTAGTGCTCATTTAGAAGATGAATTCTTATTGTCCTGTCTTAAGACATTGACAGAATAGATTTAGGAAACACAACTGAACTCATATTTCCTCTGGGCGTCCTAATACTGACTAATAGCAGAATTACAAAGATCTGGGGAAAATCACAGTTTTTGCATTTAGCATTTTAATCCATAAATTAAAATCTTGGTTACGTTTCTGGTTTGGTTATTTATCAAATTATTGTCTCATCTCATAAGCGTTTTGAAGAATAGGAACATTAAAAAGATTACATTATATAACTCTCTTCTTGCAGCTGGCCCACCAAACCTACTTCAGCATTTTTCAAATAAGAGTGAATACCTCTCTAAAGTTTGATTGATGTGTCTTAGCAGTTACAAGTAATTTATATAAGTTTTTATATTTTGTGAGTTTTTTGAATGATAATCTCAAAACTGTTTGTATATGTAGGATCATTTCAGTGGCCCCTTCATAATTTTCTCCATTTCATTGTCTATATAGGCATTTGTGTTTATGATCACAAGGAGGGGGAGAAGAGTACTTTTTCAATGACCTTGGGCTAATAAGTAAAGGACAGGATTAAACGTGCTTAATAAGCAAACAATACATTTATGACAAGTTGAAAGTGAAATACATTATGACAAGTCAAGGTACAAAATAAGAACTCTTTTTTTAAGTAATTGAGCTAGAAAGAGTGGTGGGAGAACTGCGCTATCACATGGAGTTCAGTGTATAATCTTGTGTGATAGTGTATTCAGGTAGCTGGCAGCGTCTATTTACAGGAAAATTACTTCTTCAGTCACGTAAAATATTTCATTTTTTTATTTCTAAATTCATTTGTGTGTAACATATGAATTGTTTGGCTTTTAGAGTCGTACTATAAGGTCTTGACCACAAAGAATTCATTTTTGTCTTATTTTATACATATTTAATTAATAAAATGCTTTGGGTTACAATTGGGCATTTGTGAGAATGTTATTTTTGAAAAAATGGGTAAAGATTTTATTCAGGTTGGATAAAGGCTGCAGCATTATAATGTACTCATTATATGGAAAATAAAGAGATTCATTTTTTACAAAAAGATATTTTAGCCATCCTGAACAGAAATGACTCTGTGCAGGAATCATGAAAAAAAGTTCAATGTCTCTTATGTTAACACAGGCAGTCAACATTGCAGAGTCACCCGAAAGTGATTTCAAACAACACTAAAAATGTTGAGTGGACTAATGACTCTGAGACATCATATAGTGGAAGCAATTGCTCATACTTTCAAATTAAAGAATTGCAGAAAAAGAACGAACTATTCCATGCTCCTTTTGTAGTCCATGCTTTTTATATGTGGCTTATTCATTTGAAAAATTAAGATTATCTAACAATTTCACTTTGATTTAAAGGTACAGTATCATATTATGCCTCTTATGCAGTAGATTCTGTCTACTCTGACCCAGGACTCTGGGAGCGAAAAGGAACTAAAGCATATATCTGGGGATGTGCGGATCTAGGGAGGGAATGTCAAGGTATTTTGAAAAGAATCCTCCAAGGTTAATACGTATTTCCATGGAATGTGATCTTTTCTAGTAATTGCTGATAGTAAGTTATTGAACGTTGAGGCCATCTGCTAGTGACAGTTGGGAAAAAAAAAAAAAAAGGTCCAGAAACCAGCTAGAATGTGAAGCGAAAACAAAATCAAATTATATGATAAAAATATAGAATAAAAACACAAGGTCAGAAACACACTCAAAAATATGGAGGAAAACCAAGAAATATGAATTCATAGGCACAATCCAAGAGAAATAAAGTCAAATGGGTCAGATATCTAGGATATATGAGTTTAAATCACTGTTTTCTTTTACTGTCAAGAAGTCAAGACAAGCATGTATTTACGACCAAAACTTCTTCAAATTAGCCATCAAATAAATGATTATTAAATACTTATGTTTTCAAATATTAAGAAAAACTTTAAATTTTTTAGGTAAGTTACACTATCATTATGTCCCTAATGAGCTCCAAAATTGCAGTCTAAGTTCCAGTGTTTATAACTAGAATTTTGGTCCATCATCTATTTTCTTTGTAATCACTGGACCATTAACTGACATTTATAATTTATTTTTTGGTTCATACGTAGATTTTTCTTTAGTGCAATTTTCTATAAGAGGATTAGTTTATATATTCAGGCAGACTTAGTAGACATTCCCAGCTTTTAAGAATTTCTGTTTCAGCATATCTGCAAGAAAAATAGAGATGGGGTATGACTCCCCCAAACCCTTCCCTCCCGTCAAAGTTTATTATAATGTTTTGGCATTTCAAGGAGAAAAACACAATATAGCAGGTGCTTGAGTAAGCAAATCTTTATTTCTAATATCCTCCTTCTCTTCTTTCCTGGAATGTGCTCTTTATTTTATACTCCAATTTGAATAATAGTCACGTTTTAATTCCTCATCTTCCATAGAACAGCCCAGGTGCCCTAACCTCAGTCGTGCTGACTGGCTTTCACCCTGCATTGATTAAGAGTTCCCAGAGATAACAGTGTGTGTGGGTGCATGAATAATCTTCTAGCTTCTCAAGTCACTTCTTCTGCATCTCCGCAGTCTGGCAATAACACCCACAGTTTGAGTAGTGAGTGCCTAGCTGTGAACTCTGAAACAGCATATGTATGACCTTCTGTTGAAAAAATAAAAATAGAAAAATTAACATGAATATAATAAATTTTTTCCCAAAGAGAAAAAAATTACTAAACGTTTTCCTCTTAGGCTCTGACTCTTCCCTGGTGAAAGAGAACTACGCTTAACAATCAAATTGGGCAATTACCAACAGATTTAGAGCCAAAATCTAAGAAAAGTAAAGCCATTAGCACTGTTAGAAAACTAGAGGAAATTGCACAAAAATGAGGTGTTTTTGATACACTACAAACCAGGGCTGGCTGTAACTAAACCTTTATCACTGTAATCCACTGTCACAGTCTTAGCTCAGTTATTCATCATCCCTGTCACTGAAGCAGTCCCCATACTGGTCTCTCTGTTACCAAACTCTTTACTTTTCAGCACTGATCCATTTTGCTGTTAGAGTTATCATCCTAATTCACCAGTTCAATCACATCATAGTGATACTCATACATGACTTGCCATTACCTATAGAAGAAAGTGTAAGCTTCTGAGCCTGGCAAAGAAGTGTCTCCTTTATTTTGTCCCAGCCTGAGTTTCCAAGATTATTTCCCAACATACTCATCCCTGCACAAGCTTCCCACACAATCTCGCCCTTCCAGGATTCACGCTATGCTCTAGATACATGTGATAATTTGGTACCCTCATTCTTACAGATCCCGGTTCCTGCTGTTGCTCTTACCTTAAATGCTCTCTGCTATCTCAGTCAGTGTAGTTGTATAATCACTTGACAAGACCTAACATAAATGAAGACTTCTCTTAGTATCTCAGGGCGATCACTGAATCATTTCTTCAGGACAGTACACTGTGCGTAGCAACTGTTGTAATAGAGTTATTTGTGTCTTTTTCCAATAGATTTTGAGGTCCAAGAGGACAAATAATATATTATGTTCCCTACTGTTTCTCCTTCTGTCTCCTTAAATTTATCTTATAGACAGGATTAGTATCCATGTTTTTTTCCTAACTAACTTGAGCCTCTACAGATAAGAAACATTCTGTTGTGCATTGATGACATGAGAATTAACACAGTTAAAATAAATAATGTCGGTGTCCTTTTACTAAGGAACACAACACTACTAATGCTTTATATATTTTTCTTTCTCCAGAAATGCTTTCATTAAAATTAGTACCTGTTGTTATGCTAATATTTATTTATTCATTAGAAACTCAGGCACTGAAGAGAGGCTTTGAAATCAGATACATCTCAGTTCAAATTTTATTTTACCACATGGATATTACATCTAGGGAGAGCTACTTAACTTCCTGGATGTCACATATGCAAAATGAGGATGAAAATATTTACCTTTTAGGGTGTTTTGAATGATTGAATAGGAAAAATTGGGTTGAATGATAAGAAATTGCCAATATTCTAGCATCTTTACCCACAGACACAGAATAGTTTTGCTATGGAAGGCAGTCACTACAGAACAGATAAACAGTCAATGGCCGGTCTTAGGCAGATGATGGATTATGATGATAGTTATTACCATTACTATGATGATCATGATGTGATGAGAAGGAAGAGGACATGCATGGCTCTGGCCATCATTTCTCATCCAGTCTTCTCATAGCCAAAGCACATATAAAAACTTGACTCAGTTGTGTTTGGAAAATATAAAACTGCGTGGCCTGGTCACAACTTGGGCACAAGGAAGTAGCCAGTGGAACACTGAACCTGTGATAGGTAAAAGAACGAATGACTACAAAGCCAGGCACACAGCGGCATTAAATTCAATCACTGTTAATTGAACCTGTACCGCGAGCCTGTATTGTTGGAGCAGGAATAAAAAGACAAGTGAGATGCAGCTCCCGTCTTTAAAGAGCTTGCAGTTTGCTGTTACACAACAGAGATGTGCTTGCAAAGACATTTAAGAGAAAGACTATCAGAATGCAGGGAGAGAGAGGAAGGTTTGTTTTACTGTTGGGATCTACGTACTCCTCTAGTCTTTAGGAAGGCTCTGGTTTTACTATATGTGTCTCAGTGTTGGTGGACTTTCTTACATAATTCAAGCCATTCATTTTAACGGGATTCTGAACAATTTATGAGCAAGGTATAACAAAGACTTGTTGCTGATTTGCTTTTCTCTCAGTATCTCTGCCCCTTCAGTGCCCTCTCTCTTTTTATTCTCTCTCTCTCAATTATATATATATATATATATATATATATATATAAAACCAGACTCTATTCCAAATCAGGGAAGATGAACAGATTTTGAGTAATATCTTCGCTTCTGGAAAGTATTCCAAACCAGATTAGTAAAGTGTTGTCACCCCGTGATGGTTCACGGGGCCATTGGATGTTTAGGGAGTTAGAAAAGTATATGAGGTGCTGAGAATCCGTTCAACATAAATAACATTGTTCCTTAATGACAGTGTTTAAAAGATGTTCAAGGTCAATTGTTATTGTACTTCTAGAAATTGTTTATACATATTGAACAACAAAAAATCCGGTTTCGTATAGGATTATAAAGATCTATTCTAAAGAGATCAATGAAGCTCTATTTCTATAAATCATCTGGAAGAAGAAAACAGGAAATAACTTTCACATTCACATGTTAAATGGATTTTGCCTAAGTTTTTCTTTCCTTTACTTTTCTGCTACGGTAAAATGCACTGAAAAGAAAATTGGTTATTTTCAAAATGTGTCCCAAATCACTATTTGCATATAGGGAGAGGCAGAGAGGCAGAGCTACAATAGTTATATGCTATCAAAATATTCTACTTTAAATCTGACAGAGCACTTCTATAGCCAAATATTCAATTAGTAATACAGATACACTGAAGAAAGACAGTTTTTTTAAAAACTTGTCTATATTCTTCTCTTCGCTGTTTATGTTCAGGTTCCAGCCACATAAATTGCAAATGAGTTTAATATGAACACGATGACAGCAATAAGCTCCACTGAGCCTTAGTACATTTTCCAGGCACAACTACACAGATCTTGTGGTGAGGTGTCTTTTTGTTTTGATGATACCACACTTCATTTTTTATCTAGAAATATATCTCTTTACCCTACAGTGACACAAAGGTCTCCTTTAAAACTAGTATTTTCGGAACTCATTTCAATTTAATAAGCACCATTCTTCAGATTTTCCCTTAAACAGAAATTTTCTCTTACTATGTAGTTTAGGGAAAGAAAGAAGTTTTACATAATATGTGTAGCTGTTATTTCAAAATCTGTCCATTATATACTATTACTCACATTTCAATTCTAATTATTTTTTAAAAGATGTATAACTTCCCCCAGAGCTTGAGAAAATATAATGCATTGACATTGTGCCATAAGGAAGAGAATACAAAAGTGAAAGAAATTTTAACAAAAAGTATGAGTGGCTGGTGCAAGCTGAGGACATGGGAAAAAAAGACCCAGCCAGACTTTGCGCAGGAATATCCATCCAAATAAGTAAATGCCTCAAAGCTTTTCACTTTTCTTATTTGAAGAATTACTTTATCGGGGCACAGAATTTCTCTCTTTAAAATGGCAAATTCAGAGGAAACTAAAATGTTGAATAGTGAAAGTATATTTTTCTTATCTAAGGGCTTCAACTACTGAAATGAAACACAGTTCTTAAAAAATTATAAAAACTCTCTAGAAGATTTTTATTTCCAATGGTATTGTACTATGTCAGTAGGAAAAAAATGTTTCTAATGAAAAACCAAAACGTGCATTTATTCCTCTCTAATTTGGGAGGCAGTTTATTGAACTGTCATTAGTCCCCTGAACTTCTGTTTAAACTCTCCAAGTATGTACAGGTAGAACAGTTTTTAGAACGATTATAGGTATAATAAGGTCATTTTATTCCAACAACATGATATAAAGCAAAAGCAAAGAAGACAAATACCAATATGGTTGAAAAAGAAAATAAAGGGAGGGTGTTTAATACATATGGTAAGACATTCTCAGCATGCTTTGTGTGTACTGTGGATTTTGACATCAAATGTACATTCACTGATAAACGTGGACCTTTGAAATCTGCATTGTTTTATTTTAAGCTACTGAAAGCATTCAGACCCACTATTGGTTTAACATTCATTCTCAGTTTGAAGATCCATTACCCGCAGAAATAAAATACACTTTACGATTTTGGCTTGGGTTAATGTCCCTGACTAAAACCTCAATTTATATTGAAATAATTGCCTTCCCTTAGTATTTCAAAATCCAAAACAAGTCAGAGGTATCATCATAATTTGAAAGAAAATTCTCTCGTTTCAAATTACAGATGGAGATACGGCGCTCTAATAACAAATGGTTGGCTTCTCAAAAAGAGTGTCTTTGTGTGTGAGTGTGTGTGTCTGTGTATGTATATAGACAACATACACATACACAGCAGGCAGTACACAGGAAACATTGGGTAAGGTTCCAAATTGGACAGTATTATGAAGAGTTAACTCCTATTGGCTAGAAGCTATAGAATATCACGACCAAACTGGAAGCTTGAGTCTAACAGTTTATTTTTTTTAACATCAAAATTAGTCGAAGTAGCAGACGTGCTAGCATATATTAGACCTTGTACAGGGATAATAAGCAAATATATGTGTGTAGAATCTAAAGATGGAAAGGAAGTTTAGGGTTTATGCTTCTAGTTGCTTAGAACCAAACAATATACATTTCAAAGTTCCAAAGGCACATTTGCACAGACATTCTAATTATTAGTTCACTTAATCTCTGCTGGCGCAACGTGGTTCTCAGCTTTTTAATCACTTCTCTACTGGCACAGCTAATGTGCCTACAAGTTGTCTGGAATTTTAATACTGCTAAATTTAGTGACACAAGTTGTGATTAAATTGTGAAAACTTGTTTAATGCAAACCTGATTGAAAAGAATACATGCTTATTTAAGGAAAATGTACAACTTTGCAAAAATTATATAGCGCTATATATAGCCCCACACTTAACAGCTTTACTAACCTGCAAAAAAGTTGATTTTTGTAGAAAACTGCCAGGCTATGTAGTCTGAAATCTGGAGTCGTAATACCAGAGAGCTGTCAGTCAGCCATCCATCCATCTAATTGGCTTCTTACCATCTTTCCATCATGTTTTTTTTATAACTGGTCGCCTCTGGCTAAAATGCAAATCATGAGGAAGAGCCGTCTAGAAAAAGCTGCTGCTTTCTTAATTATCTGTCAGAGTATGGACCAGTGGACCTAGGGCCGCGCTGTAGAGTTATGCTAAGCAGCAAGGCATCATGGGAATTGGAGTGACAGCTCATTTTCCTCCTGTGTTTGCTGTGTTCGAATGACAATGCAGAAATGTGGGTTTTCCCACACTTTCTCTGAACACTTGGGCTATTGCTCAGGGGAGCACAAAGCCAAAACTGTCACATTTCCAGACATGGTCTTATTGCTGTCACTATGACAGGATTGTTGACAAATGCCAGCAGTCATCTCGGCATCTTGGGAAATGTCTGCCATGATTGTGTCAACAGCCTGACAGAAATTGTTAATGTTTAAACTTCTTCCACTGACAGAATCCTGTCTTGCTGACAATATTTGTCATATGAAACTCAATCTTTGTCAAACTTGCTTAAAAATTAACACTTTCTCAATTTCTTTTTTTTTTTTTCTAGTTTACTGCCTAGCAGTGCAAAATTTTAGCAATAAGATTTCAGCAAGGTAATGTAACACAGTAATTTAGGTCCACATTCCATCTGAATCCTCTAACCTATTATTAATTTATGTGACCACCTTGTCCTTTTGACCTTTGCTACCAGAATAATTAGCCATATATATATGTATATATATTTACATATATATATGATACACACATAATATATACTTATGCCTCTAGATTTGCGTGTGTGTGTGTGTGTGTGTGTATACTCCTTAGGATTCAGACTTGTGAATTATTCAGAAGGTACAAAACACTATTCCTCAGTATACAATGTGGAAAATCAATTAGATCTTGGAGATTTTTAACTTATATGAAAATCAGTTGCAAATTTGGAGTATCCATTAACTAATTTCTTAACTTTAAGTTCTGAATTTTTTATTTTATTTCTTTTAACTTTGATTTAAAAAAATCAATCTGACAGGTTAAACAGTATCTATTTCAGGAACTCAACAAGAAGTTGTTTTGGAGTTTTGGGTTTTTTTTAAACGTGGTTTTGTCAAATTTGCAATATAGGGATAGCCTGCATTTCCTAATTCTGATAATCTATTGGGAAGTATTTATGTGAGCAGTATAAAAGATATTCGTTTTTTTAAAAGGAGCATCCTGTTTAAAATGCACAGTGGTTGATTTTTTAAAATATTTTTGGTGAGACACAATGCTCTGATTACTAGAAGGCAGTTAAATCATCTCTGGCTGTACTAGAAATACACAGTCATCCACAGGATGCTACATTTCTTAGACACGGTGTAGAAAAGAGCAATTGGTTAGCAGAATATAGTGTCCATCTGTCCCTGACAAAACAATCTTTGTCAAACTAAGAGTGACAACTTGTTAATAATGACATAACTATTATTAGTTGTATTGTTATTAGATAGCATGTTATAACACACAAATATGGTATATTCATATCAGTAGGGACATATTAAAATAATTATTAGAATAGCAATCTCTTAGAAAAATAGAATGTGGCTAGAAGTACTCTTTACCTGAATTGTTGCCAAATAAGATTTCTAGTTACTCCATAGACAGAGAATGGACAAGGTACTACCTCACTTGCTGAAATAAGGAGACTGCTTAATATGCTTTTTAGTTTCAATTTTTCTTTGTTATATGTATATATATATGTTTATAAACTAATAATGCAAATAATATAAATAAATAATACAATAATTTGAATAAATAATATTAGTTAATTGACTAATTAATAAATTTTATTTTTTATGGCAGTTTTAGGTTCATAACAAAATTGAGCAGAAAGTACAGGGAATTCTCATATGCCCTGTGTCCCCACCCAGGCACAACCTCCCCACTATCAATATCCCACACCAGAATGGTACATTTGTTACAACTGATCAACGCACATTGATACAACATTATTATATTATTTTTCCTATCTTTTAAATTCAAACATTATCATAAATACCTCCAATGGTATAATGCGACGTCTTGGACCAGAAGTTGTCAAACTTGTTATGCAGTGAAACAAATAGTAAATATTTTAAGTTTTTGTCTGTATCATAACTCTTCAACTCTGCCTGCAAAAGCATAATACATTTTACAATATGGGCGTAGCTCTGTTCCAATAAAACTTTATTTCTAAAAGCAGACAGCGGGCTGGATTTGACTGAAAGTCTATAGTTTGTTGAGCCCTGTTTTAGACCAGGGGCTAAGTAGTTAGATAAACCCTGATTTCAAATTTCAGCTCTACTGCACACTAGCTGTGTGACGCTGAGCATATTTTCAGCATATCACTTTATTATCTCAGTTATTCCTCAAAATAACCCTCTAGGGATGTATTAATTTCCTGATATTATGAGTGAGAGTTAGAGCTCATAGAGGTCAAGCCATGCTGCCAGAGCTCCCAGGTAATGAGAAACAAATCTGGGATTCTAATATGAGTCTGTCTGAATTCTTAGCTTTCTGCTTTTCTAAATCATGATATGTTGTCTGTAATTCTCATTTACTTCTGAAATAAAATTATCAGTCAAGTTTGAAGACTTAGAGGACAGTGAGAGAGAAAAAAGAATATGGGTGGGGGCAGTATTGATGATTTAGGGGAGACTGTGCTGCTTCACCACCAGAATTGCTTCCTGTGTTGATAACACAGGAAGCAGGGTTTTGCCTTCATCTCCTCTAACACTCATGACTTCCTATAGTTGGCCTAGGAGATCAGGTATAGGATACAAAAAAGGAAGAGGAAGTATGCCTCCTAAGTAACTGATAAATATTTAGGGATGATTCTCTCAAAAATTCAAGAACAGTACCTATGATTGTTAATTTTATGTGTCAATTTGACTAGGCCCTGAGGTGCCCAGATACTTGGTTAAACATTATTCCTCAGTGTGTCTCTCAGGGTGTTTCTGGATGAGATTAATATTTGAATCAGTAGATTGGGTAAAGTAGATTGCCCCCCCCCCAAATATGGGTGGGTCTCATCTAATCTGTTGAGGGCCTGAATAAAACAAAAAGGAGGAAGGGAGAATTTGTTCTCTTTCTGCCTGAGAGTTTCTGAGCTGGGACATAGGTCATCTGCACTTGGACTAGAGCTTCTACCATTGGCTTTCCTGGTGCTCGGGCCTTTGACCTTGGACTGGAACTATGCCATCAGCCTTCCTGGATCTCCAACTTACTGCCAGCAGATTGGGGTACTTTTCAGCCTCCATAATCATGTAAGACACTTCCTTATAATCAATTTATATATAGGAATAAATAACAATAATATATATATATAAAATCCCCTATTGGTTCTCTGGAGAAACCTAATACAGCATTATCTTAGCCTCCTTTCTAAGTAAATCATACTAAAGATTCCTCCAGGCTGGGCCATGTGGACTGTCTTAATTTTAATGGGACTGTATACTCAGCATCCTTTTCTGGCTCAGTGTGGAAAGTGCAGCATCACTTCCTGTTGAACATGACTCAGCCAGACTCTGTAAGAAGTGTTGAATCAAGAACCTACAGCCAAGGGACTCATCTGCAGAAGTGGAAGGGTCCCTAGATAATGCTCTGCTGCTCTACCTTGTTCCTCTTTGACAATTCTATATAATGCAGTTCAATTCAACTTCATAAGTATGAACAGAGCATCTATTTTGTTTTAGGTTATGTTGCATAGAGGAGTCAAAGAAATATAAATCCTGATCACTTACTACTTGGAGAGCATGATACTTTAGAAACAACCCAGGAATAATATGATAGAGCGCTTAAAAATCAAGCAAAGATGCCGGGGAGCGGCTGGGCCCATGAACCATGGCCGCTGGACCTGCGCGTCCGAAGCCTGTGCTCCGCAACGGGAGAGGCCACAACAGTGAGAGGCCTGCGTACCACAAAAAAGAAAAAAAAAACAAATCAAGCAAAGAAATGTTTTGTTTAGCATCAGGCAGGCATGTGTTTAGTACTTACAAAATATTACAAATCCTCCAGATATAGTCATAAGCTAGACGAAGTTGAGTGAAATATATCTTTGAGTCTCTTTCTTTCTCAAACTCAAACTCCCTGGAGGCAAGAAGAGCTTTTGGCAGACTCAGATTAGTTTTGAAGATGTTGCATTAGTATGTGGGAGGAGTATAGGTTTCATTGTGTCCTCAAAAAAGATAATGTTGAAGTCCTAACCCCTAGTACCTCAAAATTGTGACTTACTTGGACATAACGTCATCGCAGATAGAATTAATTAAGTTGAGGTCATCTTGGAGTAAAGTGAACCCTTAATCCAATATGACCAGTGTCCTTGTAAGAAGAGACACAAGGGAAGGACACAGAGATTTGAGTGATGCATCTGTAAGCCAAGGAAGTGTAAGGATTGCTGATAAAAACCAAAAGCTAGAGGACGCAAGGAAGGATTCTCCCCTCCAGGTGTTCAGAGAAAGCATGACCCAGCCAATACCTTGATTCCAGATTTTAGCTTCCAGAATTGTAAGACAATATTTTTGGTGTCATTGTTTTAAGATACACGGTTTTTAGTACTTTGTCAAGCAGCCCTAGGAAACTAATACAGGTACATTAAGGTATAGGAGTAATAGGCTTTATTTTAGAACCCCATAAATCTGGATTAAAATCTCAACTCCGTCGTGTCCTCTCATAATGTGTATTTCCTCATCTGCATAATGAGAATTCCTCCCAAATGGAATCTTCCTCGGACATCCACCAGAGGATGGTACCAACACACAGCCAATGCTACCATGCTCACTACATGCCCTGGTGTCTTGACTAGACCTAGATTGGCAGCCAAAGCTACAGCGGGGTTTTAACAGAGTTCCAGCCTCTTTTAAGGTGTGTCCACGGGTATCCAAAAAACAGTAGCCAAAGTGAAGGTGGAGATGCTTGTGCTTTTCCATTTGCTTGTGGTTTTCCAAGACAGTGAGATATGATATATTTCTGCCTAGGAATCTCATTCTTTAAAGATGGTGAGTTTGGAGTCACTTACCTTGTGACTATATTATCTTTCAACTCCAAACCAAAATACCTGTTTGTGAAGTATAAGTGAACCTTTGGAGACATTGGGGCTGAATCAGGACTGCTACGTAATTTTGAAGTGCATGGCACTGCATACATAGATGGACATGTGACCTGGACATCTGCAGACCACCCAGAAGCTCAAGAAAGACATCTCTTCTCTATATAGACTTTAAATGTTGAAATGCCAAAGAGTCCACTTTATGTAGGCTAGGCGGGCTTTTATTCCAGGATATCAATGAGATGATATTCCCATAGGTTGGCTGCAGACAGGGGAGAATAACTATAACTATATTCACATTTTCTTTTGTCAATGAGTTTTGTGTCTTCTTGAGGCACAGACCTACAATAGGTCTGTAAGGAGAATTAAACACTTTATTTAATAGACTTTGAAAAGAAGATATTTTAGGAACACAGAATACTGTTTTATATAGACAAAGCCAAACTGTAAGGGAAATAGCAGAAATAAGGTCAGGAGGGTTCTACGCAAAGTAAGACCCTGACCTGTGTACCAAAACTCAGAAAAACCACCTGCTTCCATAAAATAATCTATTATTAGTGCAAAGCAGAGAGGAGAAAAATATCTACTCCCCCTAGAGGCCAAAAAGAGGACAGAAAACAAAGTTACATTTAAAGGATCTGCAGAAGACAAAATTGGATTCAGATTTTACTTCAGGAACGGGCACTGATAGATACTTTCACGGTCTATAATTATTTTATAATTAAAAGTATTGCTGAATGTGAGATAACTATGCAATGCACAGTTTGCAAAGGAAATGGAAGAACTGAGCTGAGTTACTAAGCTGACAAGTGAAGGTTAATAAATTATTATTCAGGATTTTAGATAATTGGCATCATTTGGGAGGAGGAAAAAAGAGAATGAAGCTGAAGAGAGATGAACTAGTGTAGTAGAACACTTTAACAAATGATCCATTTAAAACCAATTTGATGCTATTTTACCATCACGCCTAGCTTTTATTAAGTGTCTTGATATCCTTTGGGAAAATGTGTCATACAAATGACAAAATGAGATTAATTATAATAAATTCAAAACAAAACATTTTTGAAACCAAACCTCCATTTCCAGAGCTTATTTTAAATGGCCCTAGAGATTTATGGTTAGTGGTTAGACAAACTTTGGCAAAGCATCACATTTCTGTAAAAGCCCTGCTTCCTCTTTGCTCTTTTAATGTATACTTAACCAACAATTAGACATTTACTTATTTTTAACATGCAACCCTCCTTATTCCAAAAAAGATTTGATTTGGCTTCGTTAGAATGCTACTGGCGGTGATCCCTTTAACCATGAATACTGATAACATAAATTTTGTTCCAATATTTTGCTCATAGCTACATACACATTTAAATACATAGTGAAAATCCTAGCTCTTGAGTTATTCCCTTCACCAAAAGACTGCAGAATTTAAAATATACGGCACCATTATTGAATCTTTCCTTTTTTTTTTAACATCTTTATTGGAGTATAATTGTTTTACAATGGTATGTTAGTTTCTGCTGTATAACAAAGTGAATCAGCTATACGTACACATATATCCCCATATACACTCCATCTTGCGTCTCCCTCCCACCCTCCCTATCCCACCCCTCTAGGTGGTCACAAAGCACCGAGCTGATCTCTCTGTGCTATGCAGCTGCTTCCCACTAGCTATCTGTTTTACGTTTTGTAGTATATATATGTCCATGCCAATCTCTCACTTCGTCCCAGCTTACCCTTCCCCCTCCCCGTGTCCTCAAGTCCATTCTCTACATCTGCTTCTTTATTCCTGTCCTGCCCCTAGGTTCTTCAGAACTTTTTTTTTTTTTAGATTCCATATCTATGTGTTAGCATACGGTATTTGTTTTTCTCTTTCTGACTCACTTCACTCTGTATGACAGACTCTAGGTCCATCCACCTCACTACAAATAACTCAATTTCATTTCTTTTTATGGCTGAGTAATATTCCATTGTATATATGTGCCACATCTTCTTTATCCATTCCTCTGTCGATGGACACTTAGGTTGCTTCCATGTCCTGGCTATTGTAAATAGAGCTGCAGTGAACATTGTGGTACATGACTCTTTTAATGGTACATAACTCTTTTTGAATTATGGTTTTCTCAGGGTGTATACCCAGTAGTGGGATTGCCGGGTCATATGGTAGTTCTATTTGTAGTTTTGTAAGGAATCTCCATACTGTTCTCCACAGTGGCTGTATCAATTTACATTCCCACCAGCAGTGCAAGAGGGTTCCCTTTTCTCCACACCCTCTCCAGCACTTATTGTTTGTAGATTTTTTTGATGATGGCCATTCTGACCGGTGTGAGGTGATATCTCATTGTAGTTTTGATTTGCATTTCTCTAATGATTAGTGATGTTGAGCATCCTTTCATGTGTTTGTTGGCAGTCTGTATATCTTCTTTGGAGAAATGTCTATTTAGGTCTTCTGCCCATTTTTGGATTGGGTTGTTTGTTTTTTGGACATTGAGCTGCATGAGCTGCTTGTATATTTTGGAGATTAATAATCCTTTGTCAGTTGCTTTGTTTGCAAATATTTTCTCGCATCCTGAGGGTTGTCTTTTCATCTTGTTTATGGTTTCCTTTGCTGTGCAAAAGCTTTTAGATTTCATTAGGTCACATTTGTTTATTTTTGTTTTTATTTCCCTTTCTCTAGGAGGTGGGTCAAAAAGGATCTTGCTGTGATTTATGTCACAGAGTGTACTGCCTGTGTTTTCCTCCAAGAACTTTATAGTGTCTGGCCTTACATTTAGGTCTTTAATCCATTTTGAGTTTATTTTTGTCTATGGTGTTAGGAAGTGTTCTAATTTCATTCTTTTACAAGTAGCTGTCCAGTTTTCCCAGCACCACTTAATGAAGAGGCTGTCTTTTCTCCATTGTATATTCTTGCCTCCTTTACTGAAGATAAGGTGACCATATGTGCATGGGTTTATCTCTGGGCTTTCTATCCTGTTCCATTGATTGAATCTTTCCTTTTACTATCAACTAAATTAAGCTAAATTTTCCTCTTACTTTCAACTGAATTAACCGACATTTTTTCGGTGAATTGGACCTCTGCTTTCCATCCTGGTAGAGAAGAACAACTGGAAAGTTTGTGACACAATCTTATCAGCAGGCACAAGGCCACAGGGTTTGGGCACAGGCCAACTATCTGTTTCTCCACATCAAGTAACAGTTGAGCCAGCAAATCAACATTATTGTTTTTCAGCAACAACAAAAGTTCTAAATTGTCAGTTTATCCCTTGAACACACAACTCCTGCTTTTAAGACTTGAAGAGACATCAGGAAAGGAAATTGGAAATCCTGTCAACAGAAGAGGTTTGTAAAAATTGCATTCTATCCCTGCCCTCACTAAATTCAAGGCTTACAGGATGGGAGTATCTCCTGAAATTAAGGAGGAAGTTATTATTTGAGGTAAACTGTTCTTGGAGCTTTGGAATTCATGGACAATGAGAGTCCTTGACAGCCCCTATTGGCCACTTCTCCTCCCCACTCATTGTATAAATATCACCTGGAGTGGCCTCTTCATTACAGAGTGTGAATTATGTTAATTTTCACTTCATTAGATGAATTCAGCCTGCCCAAGGCTCTGAGTGACTCCATACCCAATAGAGTGTTGGTCAGAGGTGGGAAGGGCTAGAACTCTGCACAGTCTGGCATATAATAGATATCAACTCAGTATATATGAATTATGAAGAGAATGAAAGACCCAAGAAGAAAAATCTTCAAAGTCCATTACAATGAGTTGCTAGAGAAGGTTCCCTGTTCCATAAAGATGTTTTCTGTTTGAATATTCATTAGGCAGCTTTGGTTGTTGTTGGTATTGATTTGTTTGATCTGATTCCTTCCTTTAGACTAGAATTAGGAATTCATTAAGGACAGAGATTATTGTATACACGTCTATATGATCCCCTGTACTTATAACAATACTCCATAAATATCAGTATCTAAATAAAACTTAGAGGATGATTGCTATGGCTGAATGTTTATGTCCCCCAGAATTCATACATTGATATCCTACTGTCCCATGTGATGTTATTAGGAAGTGGGATTTTGGGGAGGTCGTAGGTCATGAGGATGGAGCCCTCATGAATGGGATTAGTGGTCTGATGGAAGAGACCTCACAGAGCTCCCTCGTCCCTTCTGCCAAGTGAAGTACAAGAGAAGACTGTGACCCAGAAGAGGGCCCTCCCCTGACCAAGCAGCACCTTGATCTTGGATTTTCAGCCTCTACATCTGTGAGAAACAGACTTCTGTTGTTTGTAAGCTAGCCGGTCTGTGGTATTTTGTAAGAGCAGACCAAACAGGCTAAGACAGCGATCACAAGAGCTAAGGTCTGCCTGCTTTATGTTTACCCCAGGCTGATGCTGATGGGGATGGTGATGACCAAGATGATAAAGACTGGGACAAACTGCATAAATAACTGTGATAACAATTCATTATTTCACCATAGATGTATTAACCCTTCAAGCTATGAGAAGTGTTTAAGATGAGAATAATTGGGATGGAAAAATGGATCTCCTCCACCTGACCCAGTGCAATATGAACTAACTACCAATTAAATGACTGTGGGCTTCTTTTTGTTTTTAGGAAGATATAGGTACATCCAGAAAGTCTCAATATTTTCTTCAAACGTCCAGATTCCCCCCCTTTCAAGCTATATTGCCATAATGTTTCAGCAGCTTCCCAGGGGTAACAGAGCACCATGTATTCTGTCTCTGTAGATCTTCTTTCTCTCTAGAAATTTTATTTAGAGAAAAAAACAAAACAAAAACATGATTGACTTAAGAGTTTTGAGAAGGAATAAAAACTAATTAGATGAACAAAGAGAGAAACTAATTAAAATGATGTATGTATGTAGCCAAGGGTAATGTCCCTTTAAAAGAATGCCTCTCAATTAAGTTTATCCAAACTAGCTTCTCCACTTTGACATGAAGGTTTGGGTATAACACATGTCACTGGAGTCTGGCCACTCCGTTACAGGAATGACTTTCAAATGTGCAGCAGATGGTAATCAAAATTGACTGGAGGCTCTTCAAGATATATGTTATGATTAACCAGACGTGGACTGCACAACTCAGAAATGAAAGAATGTTGGGGACTCTTGAAGAGGAATCTGATGATAAGTTGGAATGTTAAGATCAGGTGGCAACATAAGTCACTCCCAGAACAGGATAGAAAGTGACAAGACGTGTGGTTGGGGTGATAGAAGTTGTTACCAAAGTCAGGAATGAATGACACTTGCTGAATTCTTACGTTAACCCTGTGACATATTAACATAAATCTAAAATACTGTAGCATCTGAGTGTGGACTTATGACAACTCCCAAACATTCACATACACAAAGGGCCTTTGCAGCTTTGAGTGTGTGTGTGGGGAAAGGATACATTGAACTCCACCCACATTCCATATGGCTGCCAAGACGTCCTCACAGGGATCAGAATGTGAACTCATGACAGGCATCAATCACTCAGTTCTTACAGAGCTTGGTAACAATGGTTCCTTGGTAGTTTCCTATGTAATTATTCTCCCTACACTGAATGTCCTGCAGTATTCAGAGGAGTAAACAGGGTGGACACTGGAGAAAGGAAAATAAGGGAAACATCTTCACTAGCATTAGTCATGCCTCCAACTCCTGAAATTTCTACTAGAAACTTATGAAACAAAAATATATTTGGTGGTATTATTATTTATTTTTAATTATACACACTCTCCCTGAAAATCAAGGAGAAAATGTTTGGCAATTTGCTTCCATGCTGTTATTAGAGATGTCAGAACTTTCTCAATTCTAATCCCTCCATCAGTTCATTCATTTCTTTTCTCCCAGAAAACGTGGCTGGGGTCCAACCTTAGGCTTCACGAATAAACTTTAGACTAGTAATCAATGACATTTACAGGAGTACTAAGTATTATGCGCTGTTCTAAATGCTTTGCAGTTTTTATCTCATTTAGTCCTCACGCCAGTCCTACGAGTTCAGTATGGATGTTTTTATCCCCGTTTCACAGATTATTAAGCCAAAGCACAAAGAGGCTTGAGAACATGTAGGACTAAGCTGCAGAGCTGGATTTAACCAGGTCAAAATGTCTCCTAGACTGAAGTCGTTCAACTACTATGCTTTCCTGCAGCTCCTGTATCAGCCTGCTCTTGCCCCAAGAGAAGCACTACAAAGTCCCTGAAATCAATGTCCTTTACTGTTGTGGCTGGATTTATTGACCTCACAAGTGGGTGACAAAGGCTTTTGCAGAATTGTGTTTGAGAACAAAGGGAAACAGGGCACAGTGGTGCAAAGGCACATACTGAACTAGGCCAGGTCCCAAGTCATTCCCAACTACTGAGGAAATTATTTGAGCACATGAATATAAATTTAATTGAGCAAATTATTTCTCCTGTCTAGGTACCAAATGCTTTTCATCTATAAATTGTTGATTAGATCATTTCTATAAACATCTATAATTCTAATATTCAAATGAACATAGTATTTTAAAGTGGAATTAATTATAATATTCTTAATCCTATCTAAGCCTTGGCTACCATGTGACTTCCCCAAAGATGGCATCTGGAATACTACATATAAAGCAGGTATCATCCCTTTCCTTTCGTTTTCGACACCAAAACCACATTGTTTTCATCATACCATTCTTCACGGATGTAGATACGTGTTTCTTTCTTGAATTTATCATCTGTCTCACCCACTAGACTCTATGCTTCATGAGGATGGAGGCTTGGAATGGTATATTAACCATTTTAGACTTGACATCAAGCACAGAATATCGCATATGCTAGACACACACAAAATATTCCTCACTTATTTAGTATTGCCATGGACGGAATTGTGCCACTTTACTGGAGTTTTTTAGATGATAATAATACCAGCTTATTGTCAGTGAATACTGTATCACTTAGTAAGAATTGTTATAGGGCTTCCCTGGTGGCGCAGTGGTTGGGAGTCCGCCTGCTGATGCAGGGGACGCGGGTTCATGCCCCGGTCCGGGAGGATCCCACATGCTGCGGAGCGGCTGGGCCCGTGAGCCATGGCCACTGAGCCTGCGCGTCCGGAGCCTGCGCTCCGCAACGGGAGAGGCCACAACAGTGAGAGGCCCGCGTACCGCAAAAAAAAAAAAAAAAAAAAAGAATTGTTATACACATCAGCTTCATAAGAGCCATAGTAATAACTAAGCTATCCTTTAAGCTTCAAAATTATCTGCTATTATACATGTTTTAAAATTTTGTACATAGCTTAATAAACGACATTTTTTCCCCTTTTCCTTTTGATTCTGGATACCATTTCAGGCATCTGTGGTTTTACTCTTCTCTGGGTGGTAGATTGCAAAGAAATGGCTTTCACAGCACTTTATAGCTCTTCCAAAAAGAGGCAGAATCTGCTTCCTCACCCCTTGAATCTAGGGGAGCCTTAAGATTTGTTTTAAAAAACAGAAACTGGCAATAGTGAGATTGTGCTGGTTCTAAACTCAGACCATAAGAGGCTTTGCAGCTTCCTTTCCTTGCTGCTCTCAGAAAAAATGCCACCACGTGAATAAGTCCATGTTAGCCGACCACACAATGAAAGACATGTGGCCCGATCACCCTTGCTGCCCCAGGTGATGGCCAGCCATCTACCACACCTGTGCGTGAAGCCTGAGACTCACCAGGTACCTACAGTTGCACAAACTAACCCAGTCAATTTCAGGAAAGTTTGGCCAGACCAGAAGAACCACCCAGTAGAACTGCAAGCTCAATAAGCGATTAGGTGGTTGTTTTAAACGACTGTGTTTTGGGGTGCTTTTTTATTTATTTATTTATTTATTTTGCGGTACGCGGGCCTCTCACTGCTGTGGCCTCTCCCGTTGCGGAGCACAGGCTCCGGACGCACAGGCTCAGCAGCCATGGCTCACGGGCCCAGCCACTCTGCGGCATGTGGGATCTTCCTGGACCAGGGCACGAACCCGCGTCCCCTGCATCGGCAGGCGGACTCTCTACCACTGCACCACCAGGGAAGCCCTGGAGTGCTTTTTTAATGCAACAAAAGCTAATAGATAAACTTGAATACAATGATATTCTGAAAGCTTATGATGATATTTTAGTCATTTATATCAACTGAAAAGAGGCAAGAACTCTATTTTTAATTCTTGGAACTGTGTTCTGTAAGTTGTCTTTTCTTTGTCTTTGTCAGAGCTGATGTGAGGACAGAGGACTTTCTCCAGAAGCTAGATCTTTCCCACACTTCTAAATTATATTTTTAATGTGTATCATAATTCAGCTTTGTGGTAACTATATATTTTATAAAATAAAAATATCTCTTAAGAATCTTCAAAAAACCCCTTAAGTTTCAGTTTACCCGGATAGCTTTTGTGGCATCCCTTTTGTGTGACTGCAGTTGTTTATTTGTTTGCTTGTATTTGCTTTCTTCCAGGCCCTTGTTTTGATTCAGAATACTTGAGGTTACATGAAAATGACACCCAGGTAAATAAGTTATTACCTTAATTGGTGTCAGATTCTCTGAGCCCAGATTTCAGCAGATTGTTTCTTTTATATCATTCACTTCAACCTCCCATGCATAGAAGGGTGGCATAAATTTAATTTTGTTCATCCTTTGGACAGAGAGCCTTACTGAATGATTTTCCTCCAGCTTGGGAGAAATACTTTACAAAGCATTAACTCTAAGACTTGTAGATAAAAGAAAAAGATTAGAAGACCTAGAGCAACAATAACCAAAATAAATAAGTTAAAAATGAATGAGTAAATGAATGAATGAATGAATAGTTCTTCAAGAATAAATACTCTTAACTCTGAAGCCTTTCTTTTCTAGTCCCTGGTACTTCTCCTGAAGTGGGCATTTTGTCCACATTAGAGCCTGACTCGGGTGCTAAGGTGCACCTGCACCCATAATGTCATCTGCATTACATAACATTTTAAATGCAGCTCTCAGCAGGCTCACAGCTTTTCACATTCTCTGACAGATACTCAGGTTGACACTAGACTGCCTGATAAACCCAAGAAAGTGACAGGAATTCTATTAATACCTGGATACAGAATTCATAAGGGTACACAGTAGGTCGGGAAGAGATTCCTAAAGTAAGAAACTTTGCCTAAGAATAGACTCAATCAGTTTGATTTGGCCAAAACAGAGGGAAGAGTTTGAAAGAAGAAGCGAAAAGGTTGGATAAGAAAGACTAGCACAGGCATTTTTGGGAAGTTGGCTGAAGAAGGAATAAACTAAAATAAAGAAGTAAATAGTGGTTCTATTTGGAAGTCTTAAGAGAGGAACATCATTAAAGAAGGAGGAAGGGGGAGATAGATGAAGCCCAGAGACAGTGAGAGAAGGGGTGAGCAGCAGTTGAGAGAGAAGTAAATAACTGTTGGCTGAATATGATTTGGCCAGAACTGTGTTTAGAACCTGAAAGTTTTTCACTTCCTGCTAATGATATACAACATTTATTTATTTTTCTCTCAATTTGGACGTGTTTGTTCGCAGTCAATGTAGTGGATAGCTCCCTTATATCATAAGGCTGTCATGGCATAAGGTAATAAATGTAACTGAATATGGAAAATATAAACTGCTAAAGGAATATTGTGATAAACACGGCGAAAACATGTGGGTATATGGATACTTCGACTCTAAAAACCAAGAGCCAGAGCAGATAGCTTTCGTATAAATGAAAGGGAAAACAAACAAACAACTAATGCAGCAAGACACCGTCACAGTGACCACCCTGTCCAAGTGACCCGTGGCCAAATTTCTGAGCAATATTCTCTGCTCTCACTGAGGAAGGCCCTGCTAAGGCAATGTGCTTGTGTACTGAATGTCACATCATTATACTGTTGGATTTTGTGAGGTCTTTTCTTAAACCATCCATCACAGACACTGGAGAGATGGATGCTAGTTTAAGAATTAAAATCTGCTTATTGCTCTAGCCATCTTTTACTTTGCTGTTTTGCCTCTCTCATTTTGGTGGTTCATATTCAGTGGTTTCTCAGTTAAGGCTATGACTAAAAATAATGAGGAACCTGGAAAAAGGAAAAACTATACTGCTATGACTGTAGTTTATGTTTTTGATGCTATACTTGATAACAACTTATTTTTCTTACTGTAAACTCCTGGGAGTGCAGAAACATATCATGGAGCTTGGTGATAACTGTAGCATTCCTTAGTGTCTTTGACATTGCTTTGAAGTTTGTTGTAAGTGTCATTCTGATTTTAAAGAAAAACATATTAGACATAGGCAAACTTCGTGAAGGCCACACGATAGGTGAGTTGAGATGCATGACCTACTCTAATTTCAACACTGTGTCTGGTCCAGGTTGTGAGATGGGAAATTTACACCCTCTTAAGAGTTCTTTAGTATGAAGTCATTAAGTGGTAACAAGGCCAGATTTTAGGTTGTGGTACCCTTACTTTCTTAAGGATTGCTCCCTGAGTCCAGAAATTTTCCACAGTGTAAGATAATTCATTGTTGACCTTGAAGTTTACTGGTGAGCTTTATGGAAGAACCAGTAATGATCTAAAAATTGAATACAGATGCCATTATATCTAGATGCATAAGCAGTTCAAATATACATATATTTGATATCATTTATATAAAATTTAAAAACTCTCATTGTGTTCTTCGTCTTCATATGGTACAGAACCAGGTACACTACTTTAGGTAACCTTTATTCCTTTGAGCATTACTGTGTCTGTTTTTCTTCATGTTGTACATATGCTTCAAATCACTATCCTTCCCAACATTCTCCGCCACTCCCATAGCACATGCTTCCAATCAACCTATGCCATTATAGATATTTTTTCCCTTCAAAATAGATACAGACTTTTTTGGATTCTACATATAAGTGAGATCATACACTATTTGTTTTTTTGTGCATGACTTCATAGAACTAGAGAATAGGACGGTGGTTGCCAGGGGCTAGGGGCTGGGGGAAGGGGTGATATTGGTCAGAGCCTACAAACTGTCAGTTATAAGATGATTCTTGTAAGTTCTGGGGCTCTACAGTACAGCACGGTGATTATAGTTACTAATACTGTATGGGTACTTGAAATTTGCTAAGGGAATAAATCTTAAGTGTTCTTACCACAGGGAAAACAAATGGTAACTACTGAGGTGATGGATGTGTTAATTAGCTTGACTGTGGTAATCATTTCACAAGGTATACATGTATTAAATCACCATGTACTTCTTAAAACTCCAGATTGTACAACATAAATATGTCTAATTTGTGTCAATCATGCCTCAGTAAAGCTGGAAAAAATTTAAAAAACCAAGTCCCCCCAAATAGATACAGAATTTCATTTCTTAAAAGAAAACTTCCATATGTTCCACCTATCTTTAGTCTTCTTACATATCCCCTTAGTGCTCTGTGCATATACGATTTCTACACACATTGTTCTTATTTCATGCATGGTAGACCAGCAAGTTTGTATAGTAAGAAAACTGTGCCTTCTAAGCACTTACCCTTTTCTCTGCCCCTTTCCAATACCTCCCTTCCTTTCCTATGTCCCCCTCATTCCTTCTAGGTTTCTTAAAATAGTAGGAAAACTATTCAATTCAGCAAATATTATTTAAAGCCCATCATATTTTCAAATAAATCGCAAACACTTCAAGGTCAGTTAATCTAATTCATTGCTTCCAGTAGGATGTAAACTTTAAAGAGGGTGAAATGACTCTATAATCCAGAATTTCACATTAAAACAAACAAAAACCCACTTTTATTCAGTCTTCTTAACCTCACAAGACTAGTTATCATTCTTAAACATCTCATGTGCCATTCTCAAATCTTCTAGTGTTTTCTCATGTTATTTTCTCTTCCTAGAATAACCTTACCTTTCATTCTTACTTGTTGAAAGCCCAATAAAACTTTACAAAAATAGTTGGTCAGCCCATGGACCATAGTTTGCCAACTTGATTTTTAAAATTATTTTGTTAAAGCATTATTTGTCTTGATTACTGAATTATTTGGCATCACCTTAAATTTTGTGTTCAAGGAAAATGCCTCAATCATTTCACCCTAGTTCTGGCCTTCCTATTTATCTTTCAGAATCTCCTATATTAAATTTTTTCCTCCTAAAATCACATACTGTTGGCCATACTTTTATAAAATGTTTATCACATTACAGAATGATTATTTGATGGTTTATCTACATTCCCTGCTATACAGAAAGAAAAAAAATTTTTGGATATTTCTGTGTCCCCAAATATATTGCATCCTTTAGACCATAGTTTGAACTTAATATATTTGCTGAATGAATGAATGATTACATCAAAATGGGAGAAACTCTATAAGGTGAGGCATTTTTCCTGGCGCCCATAACACACAGTTGTAGTAACTCCTTAATTTACTTTTCAGTAAGGCTTTTCTCATAGGCTTTCATCCACAAATTAAAGATATTTTAAGCAATTTTAGGGCAGGAATCATGTCTTTTATTATTTGTTTTGTTTTTACACAATATATACCAAAGAACTTCGGGGTTTGGATTAGACGTAAAGCTGTGAAACAGTGACACCTAATGGGACAGAGATCAACCATTTTGAATCACAATTATTTCAGGAAATTTGGTGGTGAGAGTAAAAGAGTCCTTACATATTCACCTTCATCTCTCTTGTACCAAAAATATGGTATACGGGCAACCAAGTTTTGATAAATAAATAAATGTATGATGGATACGTGAATGAACTACAAACAAGAAGTTAAACCTTCTGAATAACAGGAGTTTCTTATAAATATCGCTCATCCAGGAAGTTACTTTTTCTTGTTTTTATGTTTGTTTCACATACCAATGTAGAGATAGTCTAAATTCCCTTGCCGCCATATTTGTAAAACACACATTTTAATAAAGATAATTTTTTTCTTTTAAGTCTAAGGAGATTTAAATCCTCCTGTTGCTAAATTTTAAAAATAGTCAAAGGACAATATGCAGGTATATTACTGAGTATTTTTACAGGCACTTTCACATTTGAAAGGAAAGCATAGAATACCATAATTCCAGTATTTCATCTCCCCATCTGATGTGTGCAGGCTCCACAGGAAGCAGCAGAGCTGGTGCAAGGCATGAATCCATATCACAAAGATGTTCAGAGGTTACCATCCAGCCTTTTCTTATAACGGTATTATTGAGAACTTACGAAACATGAGACTCCAAAGATTGCTTGTATAACCCAGTACCTTATTGTGATCGTCGATACCTTTCTGAATAGGCTCAAACATATTTTAAGAATCCTTTTATATATATTAATGCTTAATATCAGATGCCTTGCATAAAAATATCACTAAATGTGAATATTATCATCGTTTGCAACTGAAAATTCAACAAATGCATTAAAGTCCTGAATTAAAAGACTGCCTTTTAAGTGTTAGTAAGAAGTTTTTGAAACTAGGGAACCCAGCCATTATTTTAGTTTATATTGTCATTGCCAAATTGAGTAGACCAGTCTAACTGTAGCCCTCACAGACGGTACCCGGCTTACTGCTAAGTGTTCACCATTTAATTTGCATAGACTCTCAATGTATGCGGAATGAGCTGATGGGTGGTACAGATCCACTATGAAATGATCCTGTAGATGTAAGTTTATATTTATTTATGTAGTTCTGAAGATGTAGGAGTGAGATAGTGAGGTTAGCGAACCAGTTAGGGATGGAAAGTGACAGAAAATAGAGACATGATAGAGTATGGTGACAGGAAGGGCATTACACATGAACTTTATCTAATTCACAATGTTTCCTAGGTCCAATAGTATCATTAATCTGCTGTTTTGAAGTGAAAGCAAGGTATAGAGTGGTTTAAACAGATGGTGTTTTTTTCTTTTACCATCTTCGTACCATCTCAAGAACAAGCCTGCTTAGTATTTTCTGAAGACCGTTCTCTGCTATGTCATCTTTGCTGATAAAAATCAGATATAAATGAAATGGAGAAAAAACTCCGTTGGCTTACTTAAATCATTTTTAAAGAAGGAAATATAAATACACAAAAGAAGAAAAATTGCAAGTTATAGTTAACTTCTAATGATGATACCTACTTTATGCCAAATACATTATTTTTTCCTTACACACACACGTTAGGTACTATTTGCTTGCTTTTCAACTTTTTTTAAATATATGTGCTGCAGAAGTGAGTACAATTCTTTCTTTTCAAATAAAGAAACTGAGGTCAAAGAGGTGAATACAGTATCATAAGTTACTACAAAATTTCCCAGGAACCCAAATTCAACTCCAATTCTAAAGTCTTTACATTCCAACATCTTCATCCATAATAATTATATACTCTTATTTCCGTTCTGCACAAGAGGAAACTTAGAGATAAAGAAAGTAACTGATTTTCTGAAAATCGTTTTGCAAGAAAGAAGCAGAGTCTGGATTTGAGACCAGGAAGTCTCACTCTGTTGTCCACACAGAGAACCACAATCCATTTTGCCCCAGTTGTGCCTCAGCTCATTACCTGTTTATATTTTTAAATCTGTTTCCACCTTACACATATTAGCTCTTTTAATCTCCCGTTGAATTGTGTGATGAACGGAGTACTGGGAGGCAGACCTTGGCTTCATTCATGTGTTTTTATAAAAACCTGCTCCACCTGTAGCTGTCCAAGCCAAAAACACTGGGCTCTCCTTGACGCCAAGACCTCTCACGTTCCACATTCAATCTGACAGTAAATCCTGTTGACGCTATCTTCAAAATATATATTAGAATTCAACTACTCCTCCTCTGGCCTGAATCAAAATCATGTCTCACCCAGATTATTTTAGTAGGCTTCTAACTGGTCTCTCAGTTTCCACCCTTATCCTCCTGCAGGCTAGTATCAATGCAGCAGCTGAAGGAATCTTTTTTTTTTTAAGAAGATGTTGGGGGTAGGAGTTTATTAATTAATTAATTTTTGCTGTGTTGCGTCTTCGTTTCTGTGCGAGGGCTTTCTCTAGTTGTGGCAAGCGGGGGCCTCTCACCGTCGCGGCCTCTCTTGTTGCGGAGCACGGGCTCCAGACGCGCATGCTCAGTAGTTGTGGCTCACGGGCCTAGTTGCTCCGCGGCACTGGGATCTTCCCAGACCAGGGCTCGAACCCGTGTCCCCTGCATCGGCAGGCAGACTCTCAACCACTGCGCCACCAGGGAAGCCCAGAAATCTTTTTAAAAGACAAATCAGATTATGTTACTCCTTTGCTCAGAACTCTCTCACGGCGCCCCGTTTTACTCGGTAATTCCTCACAATGATCTATCAGATTTTTCATCATCTGTCTCCCTTTTCCCCTGTGATTTAATCTCCTTCCGCTCCTCCTCCCCTGGCTCACATCCCTCCTTCACACCCGCTTCCTTGCTGTTTCGCAGACACTCCAGCAGGTATCCTGCTTCCTTAGGGCCCTTGCACTGGCTGCTCCTTCCACCTGCGTGGTTCTTCCTTAGATTCTGCTGGACTAACAATTTCATCTGCTTTATTTGTTGCAATTTCCCCTTCTCAGTGAGAACTATCCTGACCATCCGATTTTATGTTCTACCTCTGCCCCCACCCTCCTGCATCCCTGATCCTCCTTCCTCTAATCTCTCTTTTTTTCCAGATGGGTCATTGGAATCTAACATCCTATTTGTTTTACTCATGTATTATCTCTGCTGTGCATGTTCTGTCTTCCTAAATAGAATGAAATTTCAATGATACGAGGCATTGTTCTCTGTTTTGTCTACTGACATACCCTAAGTGCCTCTAATCGTGTCTGACACACAGAATGTGCTTATAATAGGTGGTCTGACTCTGTTTTTGGATGTTGGACTCCTGGCACCTTGCAAACCTCACCCTCCTCCCTTTACCGTGTGCCCCATATATGGGCAAACTAAGAAAACGCCAGGGTGTTCCCTCTTGGACACTGGTTAATGATTCAGGTACAAAGTGTGGGTTTATGAACAGTGTCTTGAATTTCCCAGCCAAACAGAGGTGTAAGAACAATCAGTATTTTCTTAAGTTTGTGGAAATTATTTTTTATATTTAAGTACCTAACAAAATTCACATATGTTGACCAAAAATGACATACACAATTTTCATAGCAGCCCTACACTGGAAATAAGTCAATGTTTTTAACAATAAAATGGATAAATAAATGGTGGTCTAGTCATACATATAAGAGGGGGATGAATGACCTATTACTATTCACACCAACATGGTTGAATCTCACACACACAGGATGAAAGATACTGGACTCCAAAAGTTATAGATTGATTTTTCTGATATAAAATACAAAACCACAAAGAGAATCTATGGAAATTGAAGTCAACTAGTGGTTACCTTTTTTTTTAGGGGATGGAAGGGAATGGCTGGGTTGCTGGCGATCTTCTGTTTTTGATCTGGGTATTAGTTATATGGGTGCATTTATCATGGTGTACACTTAGGATTTTTGAAGTCATTCTATATTTAATACTTAAGGATTAACAACAACAACAACAAAACCTGGAAATTCAATTCTGATATATTAACTGTGAAATAAAATAGCGCTTTCAAATACCTCCCACATACATACCTTCCTTTGACCCCTCTACCTTTTATATATTTTGTTGTATTTAGATAGGCACAAGCTCACGTTATATTTCTCAAAGGAGACAATCGTGTCTCACAGCAAATATGTGCTACTATTATAAATAGATGGGTCTGAATGGCTAACCACCAATAATTCTGTCTCCCTCCACTCTCTCTCTTACAAACAAATGCACAAACTGAATATAACATTGTAACATTCTTAGATATTTGAATTTAGAAGAAGAAAATTTTCTTAATCCCCCTTACCATTTTTAGCCATTACATTTATTCTGTACATCAGCATGAACTACTCGATACATCATTTCTGAATAATTAAAATTTGTAACCAATTTCAGAATAATATTTTTTGCTGATGCTATGAAGTGATCATAATGTCAATCCAATATATCCTTTCTTAACTCCCAGGTAAAGCCAGAAAGGGGCAAAGGCAAGTACTGTGTTAAAAATGTGGTAGCAGGAGGGGAAGCAGGGAAAGGGTGGAAGGAGGGTCTAGTATTGACAGAACATTTTGTGCCTCCAAAATTATTCTAATGCCATTCAATTTTAATTCAGGGTGAAGATTTGGGTCAGTTGCTCATTAATCCAATCTGGCTTTTGCTTCTAGGCTACTATTATTAACTCCCTTATTCAGATGTTATTCAAATGAGTCTCTCTACGAGAGACTGCGAACTGATGCAGGCAAAACATATTGTTAGTAAATCTTCCCCAGTTTGGCAACACATTAATGATGGATCTGGCATTCTCAGTGTCAAAAACTCTATCGGCATCTGTTACAACAAAATCAAGATAAAATGAATGAGAAGAAAACAAATGGAGACAGGGAGGGGGAAAGTGCTATCAAATATTTGAAATGCTTTACAGATTCTTTGTCCCCAAAGACTCTCTCACTTTTCAACCATTGGATCAGGAATTTGGTACCACATCATGCATATAACGTTCCTGGGGAAATATACAAATGGGTAAACACATAATTATGTGGAAAAACTGGGGGTAGACAGGTGCTTTCAATATAAAGTATCTGAATGCGTCTTTGATGGATTCCTCCTTCTTTGTGACTCTCTTGTCCCTATTTATACCCCTTCCACTAGGCATGTCCTCCTCTACACCCAAATGTCCAGAAGGTCGAGCACCGTGCCTGGCCCAGCATTCAACAAGACAGCATCTTTACTTCTCCCCACTAAAGTTCATCAGGCCTGAATCTCATTCTGCCAAAACCTTATTCTATAAGTTAATCACACTTACCAGGCATTCTGACCTGACCAACGTAATTCTTCATTAACAATTTATCCTACTAAAGAAATTAACAGTAGTATAGATTAGTCATCAAGAGCACAGATTCTGGAGCTAGACTGTGTGGGTTCAGATCCTACCACCATCTGTGAGACCTGGGGCAAGTTTCTTGACTTTTCTTTCCCCAGTTTTTTCATCTGAAAAATGGGTAATAAAAATAGTACCTACCGGGGCTTCCCTGGTGGCGCAGTGGTTGAGAGTCTGCCTGCCGATGCAGGGAACACGGGTTTGTGCCCCGGTCCGGGAAGATCCCACGTGCCACGGAGCGGCTGGGCCCGTGAGCCATGGCCGCTGAGCCTGCGCGTCCGGAGCCTGTGCTCCACAATGGGAGAGGCCACAACAGTGAGAGGCCCGCGTACTGCAAAATAAATAAATAAATAAATAAAAAGATGTTAAGAGCCATTGTCATTTCCTATAAAAAAATTACTAATATTAATATAAGGTCATATTTTAAAAAAAATAGTACCTACCTACAGGGCTTTTAAGAGATTGGATGACTTAAAATATGCACGTTATTTAGGGCTGTGTCTGGCACACAATAAACATAATTTAATAGCTGTTATCCTTATTTATTAATTACATGTCAAGGAAATTTTATTTTAAATAGGAATTCTTGGAGATGCCAAAAATCTAGATCCAAAGAAAGACTTTCTAACTGGGAAAATACTAGAACAGCTTATGAGGCAGTTATGAAAAAAAAATATAGACAAATATTTTAAGAACTCTCAAAATATGTCCTCCCCCTAATGTATGATAACTGCTAGGTTACAGATTATTGAGGCCCAGTGAAATGAAATAGCCTGACTAAGGACATAGAGTTAGTAAAGGACGGTGATAGAGTTTGCCGTGGTAGAGATAAGAGGTGCAGCGCCAGGGATCTGGGTCACAGGACTTCTAATGAGAGTATACGGCCCAAAGAGCTTCAACTAGCCAAACATCTCTCTCCCCAGATTCTCAAATCTATATCTCTTTCTAGGTCTGTCTTCAGCTTCTGGGTAATATATTCAGGTGCGTCCAAGATACTTCTCTTTCTGTATCCCACTGGAAAAGCATGCAACCTATGACCAAAATGACCCTTTCTCCTGAACCCCCTGCTCCAGCCCTCTCCTTAGCTCTGTGACTGGCACTGCCACCCACTCCGTTACCCAAGCCAAAATCCTAGCAGTACCAGGACACCCCTCTTTCCACTTGTGTTTTTCTCTAGTGGTGGACCTACGACCTTAATTCAGAGCATCATTTTCTCTCACTGAAATGACAGCAGTCACATAACTGATCTTCCACTCAGTGTCACCCCCATGACCTTTTCTCACAATGTAGTCATAATTATCTCTAGAAAGTACAAACGATCATGCTAATCCACACTTGGGATTCGATGGCTCCCAGTTACCTATCAGTTCAAGTTCAAATTTCAAAACTTAGCTCCCAGGCTTCTTCCTGATTTTGCAAAGGGCCTAACTCTTCAGTATGCACTCCCCGTAATCTCTCAGCGGCAATCTCTGAGCTCCTTAAATTCACATATGCTGTTCCTTCTGTCCAGGCTACGTCTTTCCTCTGGTGGTGTTCCTGTATATTTGAGGCCTGGGTCAGGTAATTCAGGAAAATATTTCACATTTTATACATAATTTCATATATATGCAT
The DNA here is from genome assembly GCF_039906515.1 of Pseudorca crassidens. NCBI lineage: Eukaryota > Metazoa > Chordata > Mammalia > Artiodactyla > Delphinidae > Pseudorca > Pseudorca crassidens. Next base: position 27,920,034 of record NC_090305.1, read on the forward strand.
ATATATATATATATACACACACGTATATATGCATATAAATATGTATAAAACACCTTAGAGTTTGCACCGTTTTACTGTTCTCAATCTTAAATTCAAATTAAAACTTCAAATGGTCTCACAGAATTACAGTAACTCAAGTTCTGTTTCTTCGTCTTTACAATTACTGTGCTAACATTGCTTTTTCAAATCTGCTGTTTATGCACAGGAATAGTTTGCACCACTGGGGTTGGACACAATGACTGGGTTTGAAATCAGAGGGGTTTTGCTTGGGGTGGCAAATGAATGAAGAAGTAACAACGTTTGTTTATACAGCTTTGTAAGGATGCCTTCGCATAGGAGTTTTTTTCCTGATTTCAGGGGAACAAAAGTGGGTCAGAGTGTTCTTGTACAGACTGTTTCTCAAGTAACTTTAATTCAAAATAGTCAACATGGTACCTTGGCACATTTGGGGGCTGCCTGCCCGAGCCCTGTCACTACTATAGCTAACTCCTACCAATTCTGCTATCACTACCACTTCTTCTAGAATTTCTCACTAGACTAGAGTCCTTGAATTATTCTGAATTAGATGCCTGATGTTACAAACTCCTGGAATTTCTGGGCATGTGTTACGTTTACGTTACAGATGACCCTGCCCCTTTTTAATGGTCAGTTTGCTAGTGTATCTTTTTCATTACACTGTAAACTCTACAGAAGCAGGGGCTACACACTGTTTCAGGAGTAGTCAATCACTACAAACAAATATCCTCTTTACTGCTCTGTCAAAACGTAGCCCAAATCCTAACAAGTGTGGACTGACTTGATAGTCTCACTCTGACACAGTATCAGGATCTACCTTTTAAACTGTGTTCCACAAAGTCTAGTGAGGTCACCTTATGCTCACCTTTTGTGACCCGGCCGTTCAACATGGGGGTGGACCATGGTGAGTAAATACTAATCACATCCACGTGTCTGTGCCTGAGACCCAGCGCAGCACGCTGCAGAGAGAGAAGCTTGAGGGGACAAAGTGAGGCTGGAGTGTGGGTGTGGCGGCGGGAACGAGGGGGTGGAGGGCCCGGGAGCAGGCTAACAAAAAACATTTGCTCGTGTTCGTTTTCCCTACTTGGTCGGTAGGTAACATGTTGCCTCCTTTCTTCAACTGATGAAAAATTGTTCTCACTAGACCTTCAGGTAAACTGTCTCCTTCAGAAAATATTTTCAGACTTCCTGTCAACACTCCCTTCCCTCTTAGGTATTCTCAAAGTATTATTCGCCCACATTCTGTGAAAGTACTTATCAGATTTTATTAAAATCTTCAGATTTTTTTTGTCAGTTTCTTCCACCAAACCGTAATCTTTTTGAGAACATGGATCTATTTTTAATTTATGTTTGAATTCCAATCACCTAATTTAGCAACTGTCCATAACATATATTGAATGTATGTTTGTTGAATTTTATAAAGCAGAACTGAAGACCTTCCACCTATAATGTTAATTGAGGTGAACCACAGAGGTGAACACTGGACTATTAAGTAGGTGGTCCTCAAACCATCCCTTTCTCTCTCTCTCTCTCTCACCTTTCTCAATAACTCTTCTTTCGTTTGTATAACCTTCTTTTTCCATGCATCCCTATTCCATAACAGGTAACTATGTGGAACTTGGTCTTTGAGAACTTGAGTCCTTCCAAGTGAGAGACAGACAACATCCCAGAATGGATAAGCCATTTTCTAGATAATATTCCCATTTATTATGCCCCTTCCCTGAATCTAGGATCGATGTTCTTGACTCAGGGAAGACAATGTATTTTCTAATTCTCTAACTTCTGTCTTGTAGAATGGCATCTTTCCTAAATTATAGCATCTCTTGTTTTCTTTCTAACAAAACTGTCTCACATAGAGAATTCACTCAAGTTTTGACCTCAGAACTTACCCCTTAAATAAACAGATCACTAGGAAAAAGTCCACCTTTCTTCAGATTTTATAAAAAATAATCCTCCTTCCTCTCGAACCATAAAATACTTCTTCTCAGCAAATTTAACATACCTGAGAGTTCAACTGTGTATGTGATCCTTTCTGTTCTGAGTGTGAGAAGACCCGGAAAGTTGAGATTATCATTGAGAAGTGGAAAAATTGGGGGTCTCCTGTACATTTTGGAGGTTATAAGTTATTTGAATCTAGATTTTCCCACCCCCAGCAAGTGAAAATCATAATTCCTCACTCGCTGACTATCATGGATAGGATTCTTTGTCTGCCATGGAAACATTCTAATGAGGTGGGCTTCTTAGACGTTTCATTACCCAGTTTGCAAACACTAAAAAAGTGTGGGTAGGCAACATTTATCTATTTTAGGTGAGCACTAGAATCCAAGATAGTGTGAAAAACAATGGTTAAAACAGCATTGTTTAACATCTACTGAGCATTTGGAATGTTCCAGTTACTATACCACATACTTTATGGACGTTCCTCTGCATGATGTAGATAAGGAAATTGAGGCACAGAAACGTCCAGAGGCTTTCCAAAGTTTACACAGCAAGTGAATTGAAATCCAGTTCCTGCCAGAGCTCACCTTCTATGCCTCCAACTCTAAAGTGCCCGCACGGTATGTCATATTTCTCCCAGGTGAGTGTAAATTTCTGAATAGTAAAGACCACGTCTTTACTGTGTTCAGTGCTAAGCCCAGGGCCTGAATGATTCTTAATTACATCTCTATATCATAAGTGAAAGAATTATAAGTGTGTTGAAGGTAAGAGCTGACATATATTCTATTCCTTACATAGTAAAAGAAACATTCGCCTGTTTTTCAATTTTAGATTTCTTTAAGCTTGTTTAAATAAAATATTCAAAGAAAAACACATGAAAGAGGATACTCTTCATGAATGACAATTTTGGAAAGAATATTATGCTCAGAATGGAATACCAGAAAGAACAACATAATGAAAGAACATTTTTCTTATACTTAATAGAAGCTAAGGTTTTCACGGATTATCCCCTATAATCATTATGATAACCTTCAGATGTAATTGCTACCATTAGCCTCAATTTTATAGATGGGAAATTGGGTCTCAGAGTTACTAGGTATCTTGCCAATGTACTAAGCTAGCAAGCAGTAGAGTCAGGATTGACCCTACGGAGTCTGTCATCAGAGCCTGTGTTCTTCATCACTTGCGTTAATACAGCACAGAGAAATACCTTCCCTCTTTCGTATCGAGTATTTTAGATTTTTAAGGACTTATGATTTGTTTTATATGCTCTATAAATTATAAAAAGTAAATTCCCATGGACCTGTCTCATAAAAACAAATTCTGGCCTTTCCATGGTGCATCGTGTGCACATTCTCTGTTGATCACTAGAGGGCAGTCGTCACGTTTTTAGGGTGGATTAATTCTGACTAGAAGCACTGACTCCATGCAAAATAAAGTCAGGCAACCACTGAAAGGAGAGTGTAAAACCAATTTAATTCTCCATGAATTCAACAAATAACTTTATGTGACACATTGGAGACAAAAACAGGCTGCTCCGTGAGTTTACAATATATTTGGGGGAGAGCTATGCACATGTAATAAATCTAAACAAGCAGTATGGACAATGACACCTGGCAGTTGAGAAGAAGGAACGATTCTCAGCCAAAGAAATAATATTGCATACTTATAAACTGCTTTTACAATTTTAAAGTCTTTGTTTCTACTGGATTCTCACACCTTTATACAAGTGTAATTCTCTCTGCCTCACATATAAGGGATCTGATCCTTGGAGATAAAGTGACTTGCCCCAATCGTTGGTTTGCTATTAGCATTGGTGAGATTTTCATTTGCATCTTCAAACCTCCTTTCAAACCATTGTTCTTCTTAACCTCACAGGAACTTAACATGTAATTGATAGAAACTGACCATTTCTACACCTTGGTGTTTTAGGTAATTGTTCTTTTCTCTAATTCTGTCTAGATATAGTTGGTGTATTTTTGTTGTTACTTTCAGACTTAATGCCTAAAATGGCTGAATAGATCAAATGTGTATTCTTTTTTTTTTTAAATTTCATTTAGAAAACTGAGTTCTATGTCTCAGACCTTGTTTGCCAAGTTTCAAGAGGGAATTTTTATGGTCAAATTATAAAACCCTGAAAATAGGACTTTATAATGGAAATGCTGATACAACCATAACTATAGCATTGCAACTGCATCACTATAAGATAATTGGTTTAGATAATATACCCTTCTGGAATGAATGCCATTCTAAATGATTGTGCATATCCATAAATCTAAGCTAACTCAGTAATTCAAAATTACAAAGATTTAAGTTTAGTACCAATAAGCAATAAACTTACGGCTACTGCTATAATAACTGTTGGTCGCTACACCCTTATTTCACAGCAGGTGGTCTGCTCCATGCTGGTTGCAGACTGAATGAAAGCAGGCAACACTTGGAAACTAATTTCTGAAGTTGATGGAAAACTCCAGAGCCATTTCAACTGGTGAAATAGTGTTGTGTTTTGTGCACTTTTTTTTTCTTTTTAAATTAAATGCTCTGAGACACTTGACCTTTCTGACAAACGAAGGGCAAACACAGCTTTGCTCTCATTTCACGTCACAAATACGTCTCTAGATATTTAAAACTGTCTTCAGCAGATTGATTTTTGTTCAAGTCATTATTAACACAATACCCCTGGTTAAAAAGGGAGAATAACTTACTTGTCATTGAGTGGATTTCTTTGAGTCAAAAAACTGAAAGAGGGCTTTGTTTAGTCCATCCATGTTTGACTCTAGACAAGCAGTCCAAGAAATCTTGCTCCCTATTCCTAATCTCTTCGTTAAGAGCATCATATACTTTGTTTAAAATGTATGTTCAGGTTTCACAACTTAAAATGTTCATTTTTAAATGATGAGGTAGACATTTGGAAAAGCCTTCCTTCCCAGGAAGAAATAGTTTCACGCAGCTATTGATGGGATTCAGTCCTCCTGGTTTTAGAATCTGACGCTTTTCTTGAATATTGCTGAAGTGTTTTTCTGAATTATTATAAAGTATATTAAAAATCTTTATTAATATCAGCGGTTTAGGTTACTTAAGAGTTTGGTCTAGGTTTGTATGAATGCTACCTTTTTTTTCTTTCTTTTTTTTTTAATACTTCCTTATCTAGAACCGAACCTTACACAGAATAGTCACCAAATCAATTCTTTTCTCTTTTTCTTACTTTGAAGAAAATGGGGTACATTTAAAGGGAAAGTGGTATTCAAGATAAAAGAAATAGAGAGATGATTGTTGAAGACAAAATCTGATGACAATGATTGAAAATAGTAAAGAACATAGGTAAAAACACTAAATGAACAATAATATTGAATTTGAAATAAAAATAAATGATTTAAGCATCATGGATTCCTATGAAACAATATGTATAGTGTGAAATGGTTTCACAGAAACTTCAGTTGAAAAAGGTTTTTTCTTTAGCTAGGGTTTTTCACTTCAAAAATAAACTTATGTATTTTAATCAATTTGAATATAAAAAAGTATCAAATAAATTATATAATACCTATATTCTTGGATAGGGAAGCATATTTTATTTCATTTTTTAATTTATTGAAGTATAGTTGACTTATTTTCTTTCTTTTTATTCGCTGAAATATGGCTGACATGGCATTTTTTAAAATTTGTTACCAGTGCTCTGAATACAATAAGCACAGTAAAATCTAACAAATGGAACCTTACAGACTTTTGTGCAACATATGTTTAAAAAACACTCTTCAGGAGGTTTCCAAACTGCTGAGCTTTGACAGTTCATTGATTTTCTTGTTGTTGTCTTATGAAGTCACACATTTACTCACATTACACTGAGATGTACAAAAAGAATATATTTTCTTTCTATTTCACATAATAAATCTCATGATAGCCATTCCCCTGGATAATGCGGAACTCCGTTCCCTGTCAATCCCTTGGGGCACTGGGCCTCAGACAGTAATTTAGAATGCCCCTCTAAGTAAACGTGTAGTGTTTCAGAGTGGCACTCATTTCCCCACCTCAACTCCAAGATCACATCTGAATGTATGGAGGGAGGGGCCTCATGTGACCATAGTTTGCATTTTAATTTTACTACTGGTGAACTTGCGGTTTATTCTTTCTCAGCTCATTTGGGGGCCAAGTCCTCCCACTTATGAGGACCACCCTCAAGTCTCACTGGCATTGCAGACCCTCTGAGATATAACTGCAACTTCCATTTAATTAGGCTCTGGCAAGTCACTGAATTCAAAACCAATTTGCTCCTACGAGTACCATCTTTTCTGCCAACATCAGTCAAGACGCTCAGCTAACTTGTGTGTGTCCCTTCCCACATTTCCAAGTGCAAATGGAAAGTTCTGAGTCTCATGCCAGCTGAGATTAACATGGAAGCTGAGATGCTTGGGGAGGTCTGTGTCAAGTTTCTCCTTTGCCTAGCTAAGTGTATATGCCATTATTTTTCTCTGATTATGGTTGACCCCAGGTTGGTACAAGACCAGCCTTAGTGGACTCTCTTCGTTAAGTGTGTAAGTGGGGCTAAAGCTTCTATGCTACTGATCATCTCATCAGTCCATCTTTCCCATGTTCTCTCTGCTCATGTTGGGAGCTCTGAAGAGAAGCCTGTGCTACAGGCACTTCTCCCCTAACTTCCCTTCTCTTGTCCAACTTCTTTCCACATTTTTCTGAGGCTGGAGGGAATTGGCTTGTCTCTTTCTCCTTTTTCCTGGAAGTGATACTTCTGTATATTACATTCTTCTCCTTCCTTATGTGGAAGACACTGTACCCATTCCCAGGGGCTATAATGGTAAATTGATTGCATAGGGCTTACTGTTAAGGAAAGAGAATAAAAGTTTGTTTGTTTTTAACTTCTTTACTTTCAGCCTCTCACCTGTAATTTCTTGTAATATCAGAGCACCTAGTGCTTATTCACTAGTACACTTGGGTATGATCATAATAATTATTCAAATATTGAAATGCTTGTTTACTTGGTAAATAGCCACAGAAGGTGTCTAGTATAATACTCAGCATAGTGATGCACAATATTTTTTTTAATTTTTAGAGGTTTTTGAGCATGGAAGAGGCATTAGACTTCTTTCTAGCTAATTCCTTCACTTTCAAGGGGAACACTGAGATGTATAGAGGACTAATATTTTTTTTTAACATTTTGTGTTCTGGGGATCCCATATTTCAATAGGACTGTGAACGTAAAATTATGCTATAACTAAAAAGAAAATATAATTTTCACCAAGGCTTTTCGTTCTTCCCCTGAAAGCACTAAAGATTAAGTGAAAAAATAAAAGGTTTTGATGAGCATCCTCCTTGTACAAACATGGAGAAGCGATTTCCTTAACCCCAAGTGACATAGTTAAGGGAAAGAAAAACGAAGGTGATCATGTCCTGGTTCTTCTTCTACCTTGAACATTCTGGGACCTTACATTGGTGAACAGCTCCACTCCACATGCTTTTGTGACCATGACCAAGAGGAGTTACATCAGTGACTGAAGGAACGGGAGGATTCTCAGATAAGCATTAGCTGCACACAAAAATGTTCCAACACTGCCGTATTCTATAGCCAATTTTTTTCACTCCTGGCATAAATATTAATGGATTTTGTAAGTCAGGAAATGTTTAATGACCAAGAGTTTCAAGCCAAGTCATATTTTCTATCTTCCTCCATGTTTTTGTGACCTCATTGCTTTGATTTTCTTTCCCCCCCTTTTGTCTCACACAAAGACATAACTTTCATTATTCTCACTATGTAATAAAATTTTATCACTAATCTAATGACTGTCACTACTTAGAATATCAGTGGAGCATAGATTTGGATCAAAGGGCATGTGGCATTCTAGTGAACAATTTATTCTGAAATAGCCTTGCGGTTGGGTTGAAATGTTAAGTTGTTCAGTAAGAACTATGCCTCTTTAATTAGTTTTGTTATCTGTGCTTAATATTACAGAGTGTTCTTGTGGGTAGAGCCTTGGAGATTTCACTTTATACTTGGCATGAGCATAGTTTCCAATTTGGAGATCACAGAAAAGCATTGTCACTTCAAAGTCACCTAAATTACACTTCTTTCTGCTGTATCAATTCTATGCAATTTCTTTCACCTTGAGTTTATTTCTCATTTGGTTACTTTCCTCTGACTTATCTTACTATTGCAAAATCTCCCTTTCTTTTCTCCAGATGACACTATTATCTGTTCAAGCATTTATCCAAATAGAGTTCTTTCTTCCCCATTTGCACATTCCATGAAGTTTTATAGAAGTCATGAGTATCTTCTCATCATTTGAAATTTGTTCTCGCCATCACTTAACACACACATTGTATTCTTTATTGTCTGTTTCCTTGAAAACACTCTCATCTCCATCCAAATCTCAAAATCTGGGTCATACTTATTTTTCTACTTTTTTTTCTGCCATCAACCTAAGAGGCTAGCAAAACTTGGCTATCATCTATTCCTTGAGAAGGTCCTTGAGAAAGACATTCTTGGATTGTAAAACTAGGAAGAGACTGAGAGAATATTTACATCTCAAAAACAAACCCAATTTATATTGCAAGTTTTCTCAAGCAAATGCTTTAAGAAAAAGGAGGTCAAGGGCCTGCTGACAGGGAATAAAACCTATCCACAGTTTAGCCAAGGTGAGAAGAACAGTAAGATTATCTTGATCAAGAGTCTTTGTGCAGGAATAACATGACCTCTTTGTTTGCTATGCCAAAAGTAAATCTGGTATCATATGCTTTTTGTCTCTTGGGGGAGGAGGTGTCTAAATAATGTCCTCAGATAAGGAGTGTTTACAGTGTCTGAACAGTATGGTGAGTTACTGGAAGGGAAAGGACCCTTACCCCATCGTTTTCTCTCAGCAGCCTAATAGTGTTCATATATGAAATCGTTCACTATGAAATCCTTTACTAAATTCATCAATATCTTTGGTAAAAATAGGAATGTAAGAGATTTCTGTGTATTAATTTTGTATCCTGCAACGTTACCAAATTCATTGATGAGTAGTTTTCTGGTAACATATTTCTACCTGTAGTGTCATGTCATCTGCAAACAGTGACAGTTTTACTTCTTCTTTTCCAATTTGGATTCCTTTTATTTCCTTTTCTTCTCTGATTGCCATGGCCAGGACTTCCAAAACTATGTTGAATAAAAGTGGCGAGAGTGGACATCCTTGTCTTGTTCCTGATCTTAGAGGAAGTGCTTTCAGTTTTTCACCATTGAGAATGTGTTTCCTGTGGGCTTGTTGTATATGGCCTTTATTGTGTTGAGGTAGGTTCCTCTATGCCCACTTTCTGGAGAGTTTTTATCATAAATGAGTGTTGAATTTTGTCAAAACCTTTTTCTGCATCTATTGAGATGATTATATGGTTTTTATTCTTCAGTTTGTTCATGTGATTTGTGGAAGGAATTTGGATGGTCCCCCAAAGTCCTGTAGTCTAGTAATTTTCAAAATAGGTTTTCTATAGGAGCCAAGATTACTGCAAAACTGTTTCCAGACAACCACAGGGAAAGGAAGATTTAGAGACCTATTTTTTCTTCTCCTCCTGAAGCTTGATTTTTATAAATCAAGGTTATATACACAATTTCATTTCAAAGAAATTCAATTTCATTTCAAAAAAATTTACAAAGTTTGAAAATTGCCCCAAATTTTTCAACTCCATACCTTATAGCTGAGAAAAGAGAAATCCAAAAAAATGATATGACTTGACCAAAGTCTAGGGGTTATGACTATATATTTGGGGTTAAACATACCAGGGTAAAAATTCTAGTCCTTTGACTTACTATTTGATTTTGGGCAGTTATTTACCCTCTCTTAATCTATAAAATGTAAAAAATAATATCTACCTTATAAGGTTGTTGTAGATACCAAATTGTAACTCTCAAAGCACAGTCCCTGATTCACAGTAAGCTTTCAAGAAATGGTAGTGATTATGAGGATTTGGACAATAATTACCTTTTATGTCACAGAACCTAAATTATGGATTGTGCTTGCCATCTTGAGCAGGGAAAAAAGACTGAGTGTTACAGCGTTTAAAATAATAAGCTCAAATTTACTTCTGGGGTCAACCTTAAATGCACAATCAGGTTAAAAGGAAATTTCCATGTTTTTCATGGAGTAAGACCTAGGTCATAAAGCCTTCTACTGAATCAGAACTAACATTTCCTTTTTGCCATTGTTCCCTTTCCAATTTGGAAAATGTGGGCTCAAAAACAGTCATTCTAATTGGCTTCAGTCCTTGAATAAAGGAATAATCTCATATTTGTTATTTCTTTGTAATGGAACAGGAGGATAAAAATCAATGAAATGTTCTCTGTTCTTAGTATCAGGAGTTCTGGTAACAAAAGGATGTTTTAACTGATTTGCTTATGGGTTTGGTGACCCACATTAATAATCATTGCCATTCATAGCAAAATTAAATTATTTATATTGTTTACTGTATGATTTGAGCAAGACCAGATACATGACTTTTACTTAGCGACAGGCTGAAATATTACCCTCATGTCAACTGATAGGGAAATTCTTGATTCTTTCTTGCCCAGCAAGAGCATGAGTGAGTCCCTGGGACAGGCCTCCAAGGGAGGGTTCTTGGCAGGAAATTTTTTCATAGATGGTATCTCGGTTTTGGACAAAAGTAGTGGAATAGTTTGGGCCCCACAGTTCAATAAGAAGCAATTTGTTAAAATTTGAAATTTTCCATGTCTCTTTTTATTGGTATCCTTTTACAGTTGATTTCTTAGTTTGGATTTACTATTCTCCTCTTACTTCTTTCCCATAAACTTTTTGGAAAATTTGAAAATTCATTTTTATGGTGATTAAAAATAATAAAGTAATTTAGGAATAAGGGCAAACTTAATTGGGGAAATTTTGCTCCTGAAGAGGATATTCTCAGGACCCAAAGGCAAGTAATTCCCCATGTTTCTCAACTAGTAGAGAGCAAATACATTTTGTGCATTTTTATATCCAAGGTGGTATGGTTTTCGATAAACGGAAATATTGTGGATCCCAAATCACTAACTGTAATAATTTACTTCTCTATAATTTAATAAGGAGAATTAGAAAGTTTAGAGAAAATGAAGCATAATAAAATAACCTTATTAATGTACTCAATATACTAGTCTTTGCCTTAATTTCCACCATCTGGGCTTTTCTTATTAGAGCCACAAAATCCCTAGTCCAGAAATGTTGTGTTATAAAATCTTCAATGTTGAACTTTGTGCTACAGGGAAAATATATTCAGAAGACATATAAGAACTATTTTCATATAACTGTAATGGCATTTATCCTACTGATTGTCATATATTTCTTTTCATGTATTTTAAAAAATAATTTTTCTCAAGGCAGTAATAAGGTCTTCTTATCTATTTTCCTAAATATCTGGAATTTCTACAAGATGATCATAGATTTGGGGTCAATGGATCCAAACATTCCTAAATTATCCACTTGTCTATGATTTAAAATTCTTTATATTTGTAAAACAAAAGCAATTTATGTATTATCATGTACAAACAATAAGTGTTGAAAGGAATCATCTATTTCTGCTTTGTGACATAGATTCTGTAGAATGTGTTTAACATGCTGGACTTTCAGAGTGAAAGATTGAAATGATGCTTTATGGAGTCTTGGTTGATGTCAACTGGAGATAGTGACTGAGTTGCCAAGAGAGAGGTTTGTGATGGTCCCAGGAGTAAATCATAAAGAAAGGACCTGTGATCTTACTAAAAATAAGGTTCCTGATGAGTTATATCATTACGGGAGACAGTTTAAGGACTTGGTAAAATTCTTTGTTCTCAGTCTAGGCTGGCTATCCAGAAAGACAAGGTAGATAGGATAGTAAAGTATAATCATCTGGATCCTTGAGAAACAATGAGGTGCTGTGTGTGTTGTGCAGTAACAGTGGATTTTCCACTAACTTACACTGAATGATAGATTTGGCTATAATATGTTTCATGATTTACTTTGAGAATTCTCATTTTAAAAATAAATTGACGTTTTCAACTGATTTAGAGGCAAGAAGCATTTTAACAGTTCTATTACTGCAGGCCCAATTACATAGCAATTATTAATCAGATAATGAAATGAATATGGCCTTTGGAGTTACTGATACCTGGGTTCAGATTTGGTTTCTGCCACCTATTGGCTATATAAATGGATCAGGTTATTTACGTTCCTTCAGCATCAATTTCTGCATCTGTGAATTAAGTGTAGTAAGTCTATTTCATAATATTATGAGGATTACCGATATGTAAATATGCAAAATGCCTAATATAGACTACAATATATATTATGCCCTTCTTAAATATTGTAATTACTTTTACATTGTACTGGAACATCTTAAAAAGAAAGTAACTTCTGGTGTCTCATTTTGGAGGAAGAAACTCTTCTTTGACAACTACTGTAGGAGACAATGGATGCAATATTTACCCTGTTGGATTTCATGTGCTGGGGTTGTGTACCCTCCTTTGTAACCCATTGTACTTATCACTCTTAGGTTGGATTAGCAGCCAAGGGATGTGTCTTGATGGAGATCATTCGATGTGCTCTTTTGACATACTTCAGGCTACTTGAGATAGAAAAAGTATTTTCCTTGAATATGCAAGAACACTGTAGAAACACACACCCAAGAAAATAATTCCAATCACCTTAGAAACAAATAAGACAAACAAGCAAACAAATAAAACTCTAGGGACTTTTGATTTAGCAGTAGTTTAGGTCTTCAATAGTTTACTAATTGAACTCAAACTCCATTCCTTAATAGCATAGGTGAAACCAAGTGCTCTAACAGTTAAGTCTGTCTTTGAGTAAAACAACCACATTTGCGAATATACTATTACCTTCATATTATCATGTTATCATGATTTATATGTGTCCCTCATGTCACCTGCTTTTGAAAAACATATGTGAAAACCTTCATAATATTTTCAGTATCTTCAGAAACCTAACAGACTTGTATATGTTCATGGTTTCATCTAAAAGTTGAAAAATTTGCAATTCCTTCTTGCACATAAATATGAATTTTTATATGATGCAATAGCTGTTATCTAGAGAAAATGTTGTTTTTGTTACTAGTGGAAATATGCTAATTTAGAATTGACACTTCAATAATGCTATTCTTTTCCTCATACTGGTGTTTGACAGCTGTCATCTTCTGTTATTTGTAAATTCCAATTAAGTCGACATACGTGCTTCACACCCCTCATGTAGGACGATGTAATTTGAGGGTGCATTTTTAAGTTGGTGAGATAATGTCTTTTCCCTCCGGCATCAAAAGCAATAAATAACATCTCTCTAAATATTACAAATAAAGAGACATCATTAATTTATACAGTGGAACAGTGATATCACATGGCCTAAAATACATGGCAAAAAAATCAATGTAACATGGGTTTGACTTTTTTCCTATAAGGCCTAGTTATCCAGAGTAACAGATTTTATGCTAACATAAGTTTACTGAAATCAGAGGGCATCAGTATATACTGGGTTACAAGTACCATCAACTCCATCCCAGTTGGGTCCTATATAGTAAGATTCTAGGGGAAGAGGGAAGAACACTGTTCACATACCTTCTTTTTTTTTTTTTTAACATCTTTATTGGTGTATAATTGCTTTACAATGGTGTGTTAGTTTCTGCTTTATAAAAAAGTGAATCAGTCATACATAAACATATGTTCCCATATGTCTTCCCTCTTGCGTCTCCCTCCCTCCCACCCTCCCTATCCCACCCCGCCAGGCTGTCACAAAAAACCGAGCCAATATCCCTGTGCCATGCGGCTGCTTCCCACTAGCTATCTACCCTACTACGTTTGTTAGTGTGTATATGTCCATGACTCTCCCTCGCCCTGGCACAGCTCACCCTTCCCCCTCCCCATAACCTCAAGTCCCTTCTCTAGGAGGTCTGCGTCTTTATTCCTGCCTTACCCCTAGGTTCTTCATGACATTTTTTTTTCTTAAATTCCATATATATGTGTTAGCATACGGTATTTGTCTTTTTCTTTCTGACTTACTTCACTCTGTATGACAGACTCTAGGTCTATCTACCTCATTACAAATAGCTCAATTTCGTTTCTTTTTATGGCTGAGTAATATTCCATTGTATATATGTGCCACATTTTCTTTATCCATTCATCCGAGGATGGACACTTAGGTTGTTTCCATCTCCGGGCTATTGTAAATAGAGCTGCAATGAACATTTTGGTACATGACTCTTTTTGAATTTTGGTTTTCTCAGGGTATATGCCCAGTAGTGGGATTGCTGGGTCATATGGTAGTTCTATTTGTAGTTTTTTAAGGAACCTCCATACTGTTCTCCATAGTGGCTGAACCAATTCACATTCCCACCAGCAGTGCAAGAGTGTTCCCTTTTCTCCACAGCCTCTCCAGCATTTATTGTTTCTAGATTTTTTGATGATGGCCATTCTGACTGGTGTGAGATGATATCTCATTGTAGTTTTGATTTGCATTTCTCTAATGATTAATGATGTTGAGCATTCTTTCATGTGTTTGTTGGCTGTCTGTATATCTTCTTTGGAGAAATGTCTATTTAGGTCTTCTGCCCATTTTTGGATTGGGTTGTTTGTTTTTTTGTTATTGAGCTGCATGAGCTGCTTGTAAATTTTGGAGATTAATCCTTTGTCATTTGCTTCATTTGCAAATATTTTCTACCATTCTGAGGGTTGTCTTTTCGTCTTGTTTATGGTTTCCTTTGCTGTGCAAAAGCTTTGAAGTTTCATTAGGTCCCATTTGTTTATTTTTGTTTTTATTTCCATTTCTCTGGGAGGTGGGTCAGAAAGGATCTTGCTGTGATTTATGTCATAGAGTGTTCTGCCTATGTTTTCCTCTAAGAGTTTGATAGTTCCTGGCCTTACATTTAGGTCTTTAATCCATTTTGAGCTTATTTTTGTGTATGGTGTTAGGGAGTGATCTAATCTCATACTTTTACAGGTAGCTGTCCAGTTTTCCCAGCACCACTTATTGAAGAGGCTGTCCTTTCTCCACTGTACATTCCTGCCACCTTTATCAAAGGTAAGGTGTCCATATGTGCGTGGGTTTATCTCTGGGCTTTCTATCCTGTTCCATTGATCTTTCTGTTTTTGTGCCAGTACCATACCGTCTTGATAACTGTAGCTTTGTAGTATAGTCTGAAGTCAGGGAGCCTGATTCCTCCAGTTCCTTTTTTCGTTCTCAAGATTGCTTTGGCTATTCGGGGTCTTTTGTGTTTCCATACAAATTGCAAAATTTTTTGTTCTAGTTCTGTGAAAAATGCCAGTGGTAGTTTGATAGGGATTGCATCGAATCTATAGATTGCTTTGGGTAGTAGAGTCATTTTCACAATGTTGATTCTTCCAATCCAAGAACATGGTATATCTCTCCATCTATTTGTATCATCTTTAATTTCTTTCATCAGTGTCTTATCATTTTCTGCATACAGGTCTTTTGTCTCCTTAGGTAGGTTTATTCCTAGATATTTTATTCTTTTTGTTGCAATGGTAAATGGGAGTGTTTTCTTGATTTCACTTTCAGATTTTTCATCATTAGTATATAGGAATGCCAGAGATTTCTGTGCATTAATTTTGTATCCTGCCACTTTACCAAATTCATTGATTAGCTCTAGTAGTTTTCTGGTAGCATCTTTAGGATTTTCTATGTATAGGATCATGTCATCTGCAAACAGTGACAGCTTTACTTCTTCTTTTCCGATTTGGATTCCTTTTATTTCCTTTTCTTCTCTGATTGCTGTGGCTAAAACTTCCAAAACTATGTTGAATAAGAGTGGTGAGAGTGGGCAACCTTGTCTTGTTCCTGATCTTAGTAGAAATGCTTTCAGTTTTTCACCATTGAGGATGATGTTTGCTGTGGGCTTGTCATATATGGCCTTTATTATGTTGAGGAAAGTTCCCTCTATACCTACTTTCTGCAGGGTTTTTATCATAAATGGGTGTTGAATTTTGTCAAAAGCTTTCTCTGCATCTATTGAGATGATCATATGGTTTTTCTCCTTCAATTTGTTAATATGGTTTATCACATTGATAGATTTGCGTATATTGAAGAATCCTTGCATTCCTGGAAATAAACCCCACTTGATCATGGTATATGATCCTTTTAATGTGCTGTTGGATTCTGTTTGCTAGTATTTTGTTGAGGATTTTTGCATCTATGTTCATCAGTGATATTGGCCTGTAGTTTTCTTTCTTTGTGACATCCTTGTCTGGTGTTGGTATCAAGGTGCTGGTGGCCTCGTAGAAGGAGTTTGGGAGTGTTCCTCCCTCTGCTATATTTTGGAAGAGTTTGAGAAGGATAGGTGTTAGCTCTTCTCTAAATGTTTGATAGAGTTCGCCTGTGAAGCCATCTGGTCCTGGGCGTTTGTTTGTTGGAAGATTTTTAATCACAGTTTCAATTTCAGTGCTTGTGATTGGTCTGTTCATATTTTCTGTTTCTTCCTGATTCAGTCTTGGCAGGTTGTGCATTTCTAAGAATTTGTCCATTTCTTCCAGGTTGTCCATTTTATTGGCATAGAGTTGCTTGTAGTAATCTCTCATGATCTTTTTTATTTCTGCAGTGTCAGTTGTTACCTCTCCTTTTTCATTTCTAATTCTATTGATTTGAGTCTTCTCCCTTTTTTTCTTGATGAGTCTGGCTAGTGGTTTATCTATTTTGTTTATCTTCTCAAAGAACCCGCTTTTAGTTTTATTGATCTTTGCTATTGTTTCCTTCATTTCTTTTTCATTTATTTCTGATCTGATATTTATGATTTCTTTCCTTTTGGGGTTTTTTTGTTCTTCTTTCTCTAATTGCTTGAGGTGCAAGGTTAGGTTGTTTATTCAGATGTTTCCTGCTTCTTAAGGTGGGCTTGTATTGCTATAAACTTCCCCCTTAGAACTGCTTTTGCTGCATCCCATAGGTTTTGGGTCGTTGTGTCTCCATTGTCATTTGTTTCTAGGTATTTTTTGATTTCCTCTTTGATTTCTTCAGTGATCACTTCATTATTAAGTAGTGTATTGTTTAGCCTCCATGTGTTTGTATTTTTTACAGATCTTTTCCTGTAATTGATATCTAGTCTCATGGCGTTGTGGTCAGAAAAGATACTTGATACAATTTCAATTTTCTTAAATTTACCAAGGCTTCATTTGTGACCCAAGATATGATCTATCCTGGAGAATGTTCCATGAGCACTTGAGAAAAATGTGTATTCTGTTGTTTTTGGATGGCGTGTCCTATAAATATCAATTAAGTCCATCTTGTTTAATGTATCATTTAAAGCTTGTGTTTCCTTATTTATTTTCATTTTGGATGATCTGTCCATGGGTTAAAGTGGGGTGTTTAACTCCCCTACTATGAATGTATTACTGTCAATTTCCCCTTTTATGGCTATTAGTATTTGCCTTATGTATTGAGGTGCTCCTATGTTGGGTGCATAAATATTTACAATTGTTCTATCTTCTTCTTGGATCGATCCCTTGATCATTATGTAGTGTCCTTCTTTGTCTCTTTTAATAGTCCTTATTTTAAAGTCTATTTTGTCTGATATGAGAATTGCTACTCCAGCTTTCTTTTGGTTTCCATTTGCATGGAATATCTTTTTCCATCCCCTTACTTTCAGTCTGTATGTGTCTCTAGGTCTCAAGTGGGTCTCTTGTAGACAGCATATATAAGGGTCTTGTTTTTGTATCCATTCAGCTAATCTGTTTCTTTTGGTGGGAGCATTTAGTCCATTTACATTTAAGGTAATTATCGATATGTATGTTCCTATTCCCATTTTCTAAATTGTTTTGGGTTTGTTATTATAGGTCTTTTCCTTCTCTTGTGTTTCTTGCCTAGAGAAGATCCTTTAGCATATGTTGTAAGGCTGGTTTGGTGGTGCTGAACTCTCTCAGCTTTTGCTTGTCTTTAAAGGTTTTAATTTCTCCATCAAATCTGAATGAGATCCTTGCTGGGTAGAGTAGTCTTGGCTGCAGGTTTTTCTCCTTCATCACTTTCAGTATGTCCTGCCACTCCCTTCTGGCTTGTAGGGTTTCTGCTGAGAGATCAGCTGTTAACCTTATGGGGATTCCCTTATGTGTTATTTGTTGTTTTTCCCTTGCTGCTTTTAATATGCTTTCTTTGTATTTAATTTTTGACAGTTTGATTAATATGTGTCTTGCCGTATTTCTCCTTGTATTTATCCTGTATGGGACTCTCTGTGCTTCCTGGACTTGATTAACTATTTCCTTTCCCATATTAGGGAAGTTTTCAACTATAATGTCTTCAAATATTTTCTCAGTCCCTTTCTTTTTCTCTTCTTCTTCTGGAACCCCTATAATTCGAATGTTGGTGCGTTTAATGTTGTCCCAGAGGTCTCTGAGACTGTCCTCAGTTCTTTTCATTCTTTTTTCTTTATTCTGCTCTGCAGTACTTATTTCCACTATTTTATCTTCCAGGTCACTTATCCGTTCTGCCTCAGTTATTCTGCTATTGAGCCCATCTAGAGTACTTTTAATTTCATTTAATGTGTTGTTCATCATTGCTTGTTTCATCTTTATTTCTTCTAGGTCCTTGTTAACTGTTTCTTGCATTTTGTCCATTCTATTTCCAAGATTTCGGATCATCCTTACTATCATTATTCTGAATTCTTTTTCAGGTAGACTGCCTATTTCCTCTTCATTTGTTAGGTCTGGTGGGTTTTTATCTTGCTCCTTTATCTGCTGTGTGTTTTTCTGTCTTCTCATTTTGCTTATCTTACTGTGTTTGGGGTCTCCTTTTTGCAGACTGCAGGTTCGTAGTTCCCGCTGTTTTTGATGTCTGTTTCCAGTGGCTAAAGTTGGTTCAGTGGGTTGTGTAGGCTTCCTGGTGGAGGGGACTAGTGCCTGTGTTCTGGTGGATGAGGCTGGATCTTGTCTCTCTAGTGGGCAGATTCACGTCTGGTGGTGTGTTTTGGGGTGTCTGTGGCCTTATTATGATTTTAGGCAGCCTCTCTGCTAATGGGTGGGGTTGCGTTCCTGTTTTGCTAGTTGTTTGGCATAGGTTGTCCAGCACTGTGGCTTGCTGGTCGTTGAGTGAAGCTGGGTGCTGGTGTTAAGATGGAGGTCTCTGGGGGATTTTCGCCGTTTGATATTATGTGGAGCTGGGAGGTCTCTTGTTGACCAGTGTCCTGAAGTTGGCTGTCCTACCTCAGAGGCAGAGCCCTGACTCCTGGCTGGAGCACCAAGA
Organism: Pseudorca crassidens; assembly: GCF_039906515.1. Lineage (NCBI taxonomy): Eukaryota > Metazoa > Chordata > Mammalia > Artiodactyla > Delphinidae > Pseudorca > Pseudorca crassidens. The sequence continues at coordinate 27,939,173 of NC_090305.1, forward strand.
GCTTTTCATCCACACAGCTCAGAATAAAAGGGAGAAAAAGTAGAGGGAATTAATTAGTAGAAGTATGAGGAAAGAAAGAAGGAAAGGAGGGAAGGAAGAAAGAAAGAAAGAAAGAAGCAAAGAAGGAAAGAAGGCAAGAAGGAAAGAAAGGAGGGAGGGAGGAAGGAAGGAAGGAGGGAAAGAAGGAAAAAAGAAAGAAAGAAGATACAGTACAAATAAAATAAAGTATAATAAAGTTATTGAATTAAAAAATTCTTTAGAAAAAAAAGGGACGGATAGAACCTTAGGACAAATGTTGGAAGCAAAGCTATACAGACAAAATCTTCCACAGAAGCATACACATACACTGTCACTAAAAGAGGTAAAGGGGGAAAAATCATAAATCTTGCTGTCAGAGACCACCTCCTCAATTTGGGATGATTCGTTGTCTAAAGGAGGGAAGGAAGAAAGGAAAGAAAGAAAGAAGGTAAAGTATAATAACGTTATTAAAATTAAAATTATTAAGAAAAAATTTTTTAAAAAAAACCATGGACGGATAGAACCCTAGGACAAATGGTGGAAGCAAGACTATACAGACAAGATCTCACACAGAAGCATACACATACACATTCAGAAAAAGAGGAAAAGGGAAAAAAATCATAGATCTTGCTCCTAAAGTCCACTTCCTTAATTTGGGATGATTGGTTGTCTATTCAGGTATTCCACAGATGCAGGTATATCAAGTTGATTGTGGAGCTTTAATCCGCTGCTTCTGAGGCTGCTGGGAGAGATTTCCCTTTCTCTTCTTTGTTCTCACAGCTCACGGGGGCTCAGCTTTGGATTTGGCCCTGCCTCTGCGTGTAGGTCGCTGGAGGGCGTCTGTTTTTTGCTCAGACAGGACGGGGTTAAAGGAGCCGCTGATTCGGGGGCTCTGGCGCACTCAGGCCGGCGCGGAGGGAGGGGCACGGAGTGCGGGGCGGGCCTGCGGAGGCAAAGTCCAGCGTGACTTTGCACCAGCCTGAGGCCCGCCGTGCGTTCTCCCGGGGAAGTTGTCCCTGGATCCACCTGGCAGTGGCGGGCTGCACAGGTTCCGTGGAAGAAGGGTGTGGAGAGTGACCTGTGCTCGCACACAGGCCCCTTGGTGGCGGCAGCAGCAGCCTTAGCGTCTCCCGCCCGCCTCTGGGGTCCGCGCTTTTAGCCGCAGCTCGCGCCCGTCTCTGAAGTTCCTTTAAGCGACGCTCTTAAACCCCTCTCCTCGCGCACCAGGAAACAAAGAGGCAAGAAAAAGTCTCTTGCCTCTTCGGCAGGTGCAGACTTTTCCCCGGACTCCCTCCCGGCTAGTCGTGGTGCACCAACCCCTTCAGGCTATGTTCAAGCCGCCAACCCCAGTCCTCTCCCTGCACGCTCCGTCCGAAACCGAAACCCGAGCCTCAGCTCGCAGCCCCGCCCGCCCCGGCGGGGGAGCAGACAAGCCTTTCGGGCTGGTGAGTGCCGGTCGGCACCGGCACCGATCCTCTGTGCGGGAATCTCTCTGCTTTGCCCTCCGCCCCCGTTGCTGTGCTCTCCTCCGCGGCTTCGAAGCTCCCCCCTCCGCCTCCCGCAGTCTCCGCCCGCGAAGGGGCTTCCTAGTGTGTGGAAACTTTTTCTCCTTCACAGCTCCCTCCCACTGGTGCAGGTGCCGTCCCTATTCTTTTGTCTCTGTTTTTTCTTTTTTTTTTTTTTCTTTTGCCCTACCCAAGTACGTGGGGAGTTTCTTGCCTTTTGGGAAGTCCGAGGTCTTTTGCCAGCCTTCAGTAGGTGCTCTGTAGGAGTTGTTCCACGTGTAGATGTATTTCTGGTGTATCTGTGGGGAGGAAGGTGATCTCCGTGTCTTACTCTTCCGCCATCTTCCCGTCCCTCCACATACCTTCTTTGTGAATGCTTGGCAATTCACCATTGCTTTTACTTTGTGAGTCTCCCTCCTTCAGTGACCCATTTAAAAATGCAGTCATTTCTTGAAGAGGTGAAACAGCAAGTCTTCTATACATGATATGGATGATTTTGTTTGTTAGTTGGTACATGTTGTGATAATGGAGACTTGAGTGCTTTGTAAAGGAGGGGACTCTAAGAAAACACAAAGAAATGCTAAGCAATCTCACCCTTCTTCAAAGTGTGTCTAAGGCTGGTCATGCATAGCATCACTAGTAGAGCAACCTCTTCTTCCCTGAGAGCCTCATATCTGTGTGTGTTCAAAGAATCCCTCTTAACCCAGTGCCTGCTAGGGTTCTCTTCATTCTTCCCATCAAAGAGAGTCCTAAAGATAAAAGCAAGAGAGTAATTTAAACAACATGAACTGATTTTCCCATTTTTGAATCTTAAGGTCAAAAAATTTAACTGTTTAGGGCTTCCCTGGTGGCGCAGTGGTTGAGAGTCCGCCTGCTGATGCAAGGGACACGGGTTCGTGCCCCGGTCTGGGAAGATCCCATGTGCCACGGAGCGGCTGGGCCCGTGAGCCACGGCCACTGAGCCTGCGCGTCCGGAGCCTGTGCTCCACACGGGAGAGGCCACAACAGTGAGAGGCCCGCGTACTGCAAAAAAAATAAAATAAAATAAAAATACTCTCCTGAGTAAACATATTTTACAAGCACTATTCCAATCACACGAAATGAATCCCAACTCTCTAATCTTCACTTATTTCTTCAGCTCAAGATGCAACTATGCCTTTTGGATATCTCTTATGAAAATTCCCTAGATTCCTTAAACTCAACACCATCAGCATAATTCCTCCTTCTCTCGTTCTCACCCCCATAAACTGACTTCTCCTATATTGTTTATGATCATTGTTAGCATCACCTAAAGGACAGGACTACTTCCTTATCATCTCCATCTGTAAGTACATTTATTCCAGTTCATAAATACTTGGGATTGACGTGTACACACTGCTATATTTAAAAATGAATAACCGACAAGGACCTGCTGTATAACATAGGGAACTCTGCTCAATATTTTGTAACAACCTAATTGGGAAAAGAATTTGAAAAAGAATAGTGACATGTATATGTATAGCTAAAACAACACTTTGCTGTACACCTGAAACTAACACAACATTGTTAATCAACTATACTCCAATATAAAATAAAAAGTTCAAAAAAAACATACTACTTGAAACTGTTATTTCAATTCTTGCCAACACAGACTTGCTCAAGCCCTCATGGTTAGCCCTTGCCTGTCCCATTTCCATGGCACGTACCCACAGTGATGTTTGCCTTTCAGGCTAGTCCCTACTCAAGTCACAGAAAGGCTCAGCGGGAGTCAAGTCAGTCACTATGGGCTAAGCACTAGGGGTGTGATGCTGAATGGAGGGAAATATAGTTTCTATAAATGTTGTAACTATTAAATACATATTTATTAGTATGACATGTGCTAAAATAGAAGAAATCTAGCTTCTAAATTTACCTTGAAGTAAGGGATTCCAGAAAGACTGCATTAAGAAAATGGCATTTAAACTAGGATCAGAGGAATGAGGAAAAGATAAGTAGGATGTTACCGTATAGTTGAAAAGGCGGGCAGGTTGAGAAGGAAAATTATTATGGATGTTTCTGGTAAATGTAGTAGGTAAATGTGTAAAGTCCTGAGGTGGAAAAGAGCAAAGACACAGTACAAGAAACAGAAAAAATGCAATGTGGTTGCCGAGGAAAGGAAGAGTAGTATAGAAACAATATGAAGGTGGAAGCCTGGGTGAGCCAAGGCCATGAATGGTTAAGGGAAATGTATGAGAATTTACTTTAAGAGAAAAAAGTACAGGAATCTAAGCAAAAGGGATCTTTGTGACTACTGTGTGGGGAATGGAAGATCAAGGGTATGTACTTCTAGATAAATCCAGAGGCTGTTGGAGAATTACAAATGAGAGATGACGTTACTTAGAGCAGATTCCTGCAATGGATATGAGAGGAACTGGATGGATGTTTGTTAGCTGCACATGGGTGGCAGAATCTACGGGAGTTGGGGTTGATGTTATGTGAAAATTAAGAGAAAATAGCACAAAAGTACCAATGGATAGTGCAATAGTCCCTCCTTCTCTCCACCAGGTAAAAGCCTAGCTTGCTCACACTAGGTTTCTAATGTTCCTCGGTGATCTATTTAAGATTCTAGAAAGCTATTCAAGTATCATATTGGAGGTTGACTGTCAAACTCAACTTTGTGCGGAAAGTTCATTTAAAGTGACTTCAGAAAACTCCACCAACTTCCCCCGGGGAAGGGAAGACAACTGTGTCCCAGCTTCCCGAGCTTAGACAGCCTCACCCCGTAGGGGGTGGGGCAGTGGGGGGCTGCCACCTTCACCCCCGGCCCGAGTCACGGAGACAGCTGGGGTGAGGGTGAAGTCGACGAGGAGGAGGTATGCAACCGAGTGGCCCGTGACCTGCGGGCGGAGTTCTCGGCCGGGGCGTCATCGGAACCTAGAAAGGACTCGCTACTCCGGCCAGATGGGGACGGGTCTCCCGCCCTGCCCGATAAACGCAATGGTATTTTCTCGGCGGATGTGGGCGTCAGAGCCCAAGCCCGGCACTGGCCGGTCCAGGTCCTCTCAGTTCTCTGTTCGCTGCTGTTTGCCATCCTCCTCGCCTTCCTTCTCGCCATCACCTACCTGATCGTAAAAGAGTTACATGCCGAAAATTTGAAGAACGAAGATGAGGTACACACTGGACTGTTAGGATTCTGGACTCTACTTATAATATCCCTAACTGCTGGAATCTCCTGCTGCAGCTTTTCTTGGACAATGACTTATTTTGATTCTTTTGAACTGTAAGACCAGCAGGTCCGGGGAAGGGCCCAGGGAGCCAGACAGAACCCCCGCCAAAGTGGCTGATGCAACCAACACCTGACATTGCCACACCACTCGGCCCCGGTCTTCCCGCTTCCCGAGGGGCGGAACCAACGGCTCTGAGGCTGATGCAACCGACACCCGACATTGCCACAACACCCGAGAGATTACCAAGAAAGGGCTGCTTCACGCAGCAAGCACCTCCCCTGCGTCCGCCCCTAGAAATTTTGTTCGTGCCCGCACCCGGGTGCGACTTCTCTGGCCCCTTTCTCTCGGACCAGTGAACCTCGCCCGGGAGCGTTCCCAAATAAAGCTTGTTTAAGCTCTCCTCCGTTTTTGGTGCCATTCCTTACATTTGGTGCCGAAACCCGGGAGGGGTACCCAGCCCCACAAATTACCGCGGGGCCACCCCTCCCGACCGGGGACCTCCGCTCACCCACCCGATCCGGCAGAAGCGGGTACTTCGTTCCCCTCGACCCCCGGGGTCCCTACCCACCGGACTCCCTGTCCTTAACCGCGGCCGCGTCAGGGACTCCTCCGTCTTCCCTCCGAGCCTCGGGCGATTGTGGCGACGTCCCCACAGCCTGACTGCTCTCCGATCCGCCGTGGCCAGAGATTGAGACCAGAGACGTCTCTCTCTTTCTCTGTTCACCTGGGGACAGACGGAGGTAATGGGGACTTCAGAATCCAAACCAGATCCTAAGACACTCCTGGGGTGTCTCCTGGCCAACTTTACAAAACTCGGCTTTTCTCAAGACCTCCGCCGCAGGCAGCTCATATTCTATTCCACCGAGGCCTGGCCACAGTACCCTCTAGACAATTAATCTAAATGGCCTCCTGAATGGACTTTCGATTTCAACATTCTCTGCGATTTAGATAACTACTGCCGCAGGACGGGTAAATGGTCCGAGGTCCCCTACGTCCAGGCCTTCTGGTATTTCCGCTCCCGCCCTTCCCTCTGCGTCGATTGTTCCACTTCCCAGATCCTTCTTGCCTAACAGACATCTCCTACATCCAAGCCCCTAATTTCCTTTGACGATGACCCCTCTCCACTCACCGACCCACCCGAATCTCTCGCCTCTTCCCCCTCCAGAGCTCCTCTCCAACCCCCACCCTACCCTGGACCGGCCCCTCTCCCTCCTGAGCCCACCCCAGCGCCCCCCACCACTCCCCCGCTTCCCCCCGGCAACCTCCCCCTTGGCCCCCCCTTCCCCCGCTTCTTCTCCCTCCGTCTCTCTCTCATCACCCCTCTCCTCGCCAGTCAGCTCACACACCCGCTCTCACCGCCACGACTCCCAGGACCCAAACCTTCTCTGTCCCTTAAGAGAGGTGGCCAGAGCGGAAGGATTAGTTAGAGTTCATGTTCCCTTTTCCCTCCAAGATCTCTCTCAAATAGAAAAGCTATTAGGCTCCTTTTCTGCCAGCTCCTCCCGCTACATCAAAGAATTTCGCTACCTCTCTCAAGCTTACGATCTAACCTGGCACGACATCTTTGTGGTCCTATCTTCTACTCTGACCCCCGACGCGAGGGAAAGAATTCAAACTGCTGCCCGAAACCACGCAGATCAGGTCCACCTCACTGATAACTCTGTGCCCGTCGGAGCCACTGCCGTTCCTGGCACCGATCCGGGCTGGAGTTATCAGGACGGCCAAGACGGTCGCCGCAGAAGCGATCTAATGATCCAATGCCTCTTGGCTGGTATGCAGGCTGCCTCCCGCAAGACTGTCAACTTCGAAAAGCTAAAAGAGATAACCCAAGAGCCCAGTGAAAATCCAGCCGTTTTTCTCAACCGCCTTACAGAGGCCCTTACTCTATACACGCGCTTGGACCCTGACACCCCGGCAGGCGCAACGGTCTTTGCCACCCACTTTATCACCCAGTCAGCCCCTGATATCAGGAAAAAACTTAAGCGGGCAGAGGACGGCCCCCAGACTCCCATCCGAGACCTGGTAAAAATGGCCTTTAAAGTCTACAATGCCCGTGAGGATTTGGCAGAATCCAGCCGACAGGCTCGGATGCACCAAAAGGTGGCCCTCCAGACCCAAGCCCTCGTAGCCGCCCTGCGGCCGCCATCTCCCATGGGCAACATCCATGGGACCTGCTGCAGGCAACCCCACCAGGGGCCTGCTTCAAGTGCGGAAAAGAGGGGCACTGGGCTCGCCAATGTCCCAATCCCCGGCCTCCTTCCAAGCCCTGCCCTGGCTGCGGGCTAACAGGCCATTGGAAAAGTGACTGCCCTATGGCCGGCCCTCCCTCAGCGCCTCCACGTGGAGGGCGGACCGACCCGACGGCTCCACCACTCGAACTCCTGGGACTGGCTGACGACTGACAAACACCCGGACTCGAAGACCCCCCCCCTCATCACCCTCGCCGAGCCCAGGGTAACGCTACAGGTAGCGGGTAAGTCCATCTCATTCTTGGTGGACACGGGGGCTACCTATTCGGTCTTGCCTACATATTCCGGGCCAGTTTTTCCTTCCCAGATCTCGGTTATGGGCATCGACGGTAAGCCGTCCTTCCCGCTCCAGACCGGCCCCCTCTCATGTTACATCGAGAGGCTCCCTTTTACTCATTCTTTCTTAGTCATACCGTCCTGCCCGGTTCCTCTGCCAGGTCGTGATGTTCTCTTCCAATTAGGGGCCTCTCTCCAACTGGCCAGACTTGATCCCAAGGCCCCCTCCTCTCAACTCCTGCTCCCCCTCCTCGGTCTGGCAGCGGAGCCCTCTCCCTCCTCTCTTCCTCCTCCCATTTCCCCCAACCGGATAGACCCCCAGGTCTGGGATACATGGAGACCCATAATAGTGACACACCACCCCCCTGTCCTAATCCGTCTTAAAGACCCCTCCAAGTTTCCATCCAGGCCCCAATTCCCCATCTCTGAAACTCATCTAAGGGGCTTACAACCTATTATCACCAGACTCTTAGACCAGGGGCTCCTCATCCCCACGGACTCTCCCTGCAACACCCCCATCCTGCCTGTCCGCAAGGCCTCAGGAGATTACCGCCTGGTCCAGGACCTCTGACTGATCAATGAGGCGATAATTCCCCTCCACCCAGTTGTGCCAAACCCATACACTTTGCTCTCCCATATTTCCCCGTCCACCACCCATTTTACGGTCCTCGATCTCAAAGACGCCTTATTTTCTATCCCCCTACACCCTGATTCCTACTTCCTTTTTGCTTTCACCTGGACAGATCCGGATACCCAGGCTTCCCGCCAGCTTTACCTGGACGGTTCTTCCCCAGGGCTTCCACGATAGCCCCCACCTCTTTGGCCAGGCTCTGGCGCGGGACCTCGCTTCCTGCCCTCTCACCCCCAGTATAGTCCTCCAATACGTGGATGACCTCCTCCTCTGTAGCCCATCTCTCAGCCTCTCAAAACAGCACACTGCTGACCTCCTCAATTATCTCGGCTCTCGCGGCTATCGGGTCTCTCCAGCCAAGGCCCAACTGTCTACACCCTCGGTAACCTACCTGGGAATCCACCTTACCCCCACAACAAACAGCCTGACAGCCGACCGCACCCAGGCCATCCACGACCTCCAACCTCCAGAGACAGCTGACCAGATTCTCTCCTTTCTGGGCCTGATAGGATTTGTCCGACACTGGATACCTAACTTTGCTCTTCTTGCTAAACCCCTATATTTGGCTGCTAAAGAAACCCCCCAAGGACCCCTTACTTCTCCCTCCACTGTTCAACGGGCCTTTCTCACCCTCAGAGATTTAGAAAAAAAGAACCTCACAATTTGCTATGGCAGCCGCCCAAACTTAACGAATGATGCACTCCCTTGCAACTCATCTCTCCCCATAACTACGCCAATGGGGGCCCCACCAGGCTTGTTCTTTTGGTGTAATGGCTCCCTTACAAAAGAGGTCAACTCTTCCTCCCCCTTCCCATGTATCCCCGTCACCCTTGTTCCACAACTCACATTATGTGGCCAAGCCGAATTTCTCTCACTTACCACACAACTTTTTGGCCGACAAAAAAGGGCCATCTTTCTCCCTATGGTCGCAGGCATTTCCCTCGCCTCCTCTCTCGTCGCTGCGGGCATCGGGGGAGGAGCCCTAACACACAGTGTCTCAACATCCCGCGACCTAGAACAGAAACTCCAGCTAGCCATCGAGGCCTCTGCCGCCTCCATCACCTCCCTCCAGCACCAGATCACCTCAGTAGCCCGAGTTGCCCTCCAAAATCGACGCGCCCTGGACCTTCTGACAGCCGACAAAGGAGGTACCTGCCTCTTCCTACAGGAAGAGTGCTGCTACTATATCAACGAGACAGGGGTCGTTGAAGACAATGTAGATGCTCTCCGATGCTTAAAAGAACTCCAACGCAGGCAGTGACAATCCACCTCCCCCATCCCCGACTGGTGGCGGTCCACCCTCTATACCTGGCTGACACCAATCCTAGGCCCCTTAATCCTTATCTGCATCCTATTCATGCTTGCCCCGTTTCCTCAGGTTTCTCCGCAGCTGCATACAAGAAGTCTCTCGGGTGGCGGTAAATCAGATGCTCCTCCACCCATATACCTACTACCCACAGAGCCCCCCGCGGCCGTCCTCCCCTAACCTCCGGACCGCTGGCCGCCCGACTCCCTTCCGGCGCCCCCGTACAGCAGGAGGTAGCCAGAGACCAAATGTCGCCCCATTACACCAAAGAAGTCAAGATGTAAGGCCAGCAGGTCCGGGGAAGGGCCCAGGGAGCCAGACGGAACCCCCGCCAAAGTGGCTGATGCAACCAACACCTGACATTGCCACACCACTCGGCCCCGGTCTTCCCGCTTCCCGAGGGGCGGAACCAACGGCTCTGAGGCTGATGCAACCGACACCCGACATTGCCACAACACCCGAGAGATTACCAAGAAAGGGCTGCTTCACGCAGCAAGCACCTCCCCTGCGTCCGCCCCTAGAAATTTTGTTCGTGCCTGCACCCGGTCGCGACTTCTCTGGCCCCTTTCTCTCGGACCAGTGAACCTCGCCCGGGAGCGTTCCCAAATAAAGCTTGTTTAAGCTCTCCTCCGTTTTTGGTGCCGTTCCTTACATGAACCAGGAATGTTTCCTCCTACTCCTCTTTCACCTGCCAGGTTCAAGAAACTGACTGGACATTCTTTCCACGTGAGCTATAGTATGGCAATTTTGAATGGCATTGTAACTGCTCTTACTGTAGCTCGGTGCCTCCTGTAAACCCACACAGAAGCAATATTCTTGACAAAACTTAATCATGATTACTTTGTAATTACAGGGAAGATCATCATTGCCTACTCAGAAGACCAAGAAACCTGCTGCTCATTATGTGGTTCAGATACGTGTCATATCATCATCACTATGGAGGACCTCCTAAGCATCGTTCTAGAGCCTAGGCATTGGGAATATCTAAGTATTAAGTTTCAAGTAATGCTTAAAATTGTAAGATGTTTACCTCATCTTTTTACTTTTGTGTGCATTGTCCTTATAAGTTGTAGAAAACATTTTAATGGAACTCAAACTCTTAAACTTGGATGCAGAACATCCTGTATCAATGCCTGCCTTTCCATGTATATGTATATACTACAGTTTTTGCTAAGAAATACTGATAGTACTGTTTGCGATAGAAATAGTTCTTATTTATTCATTATATTAGGAAAGCAAACAATGCCTACTACTTAGACATTTTACAGAAGCTACTTTTAAATCAGAATATTTAGTTTTCGATATATAGAAGGTGCATTTATATTTTTTAATGGGCTATGGTTCTTTATGTGTTTTTTTACATATTTTCCTACTATATCTTGAATTTGTATGTTTTTAAATTGTTACATCTAGGCAAATGTAAATTTTTTTTAGCTCGTGCAAACCTTAATACTTAACCATTTTTAATAAGTATTTTGTCTTTTAAGAAAAGCACACTGGCCTGAGTTTAAAACTAAGTAAACTTATTTTAAAATAAAAACTGAAAAAAGTTTATTTAAGCCATGAAAATATTCAGGAAATTTAAAGCTGTTCACTATTTCCATTTTCACAATTCCAAATATTTATCATGGTGTATATATGATTACTTCAACAAAACTGATATTATCTTGTTTTTAATAAATATAAACCTGAAGTTTTTATGTTTAGAAATGCTTGAACTGGTTTGGTTTTTTTTGTTTGTTTTGTTTTTTTATTTATTTATTTTTTGAACTGGTTTGTTTTTAATCTCCAAAATTTGGTTACCAAAATAGAAAAGGTATTTTGATACAGTGTGTACATGTATAATTTTTTAATGTATAGTTTCCTTATTTTCCTATTTAAATGTTCTTTTGTAATTGTGTTTTGCTTTTTCATAGTAATTAAGCCTTAACTGTTCCCACTTCCTTTCTAAATACCTGTTTAGAACAGTCACTTTAATTTTAGAAAGATGGACTATTTTAAATACTGTTTTCCCTGGCCACAGAAAAACCTACATTAGGATAGCATTGTGTAGCAAAAACACAATGCTTATTCAGGCCAAATGGGAAATGAGTATCTGCAGCGTGTTCCTGTTATCTGCTGATTGTTGTTACTAAGTAAATGATTTAATAATAATGTTTCAATAAATAAATAAAGTGACTTCATAACGAAGTCATGAATACTAATCTTAACCCAAACCCAAAAGATGATCCCAAATCACAACTTCAGCCTACTTCCCTCACAGTTCCTACCAGAGCTGTAGTTCAGGTTTGGGCTTCCTTTTTTGCTATTTCTAAAATCACCTTGCGTGAGTTTTGGTAATTAACAATCAACACTTACCCGTTTTCTAAAATTACTACTGAACTGTAGTTTTCATGTCCTAGAACTTTAGAACAATTTTTCTCCCCTTACTGACAATTTTGGTTTCTGATTTCAGAATCCAGACAGACTCTGGATTTATCATACTCCTTTGTTTTCACGTTTGAACCATGGATATTCACATGTTCTAAATGCCAAGGTGAATTTTCTGGAGCCCCTTTTCTCTTTGTTTCGTTTGGCCAGCAGTACAGAATTTGTGGCATTTGTTATCCCTGATTTGCTATATTGTAATTGTTGTTTGCTTCTTCTTGCCTTAATATCAATAGTTTCCTACAAAAGTGTCACTGCACAACTTCACCAGGCTTATCTTTAGAAAAGAAAATTTCTAAAGTCACTCTCATTCTTATGCATGCTGATTTCTCATTTGTAGAGAATACTTATCCTGTCCAGTTTCACAGTGGTCTAGCCTTCCTAATATTAACATCAACACCTCACATCTGGTGACATTCATAGATCCAAAACTGTGCTTGCTGAGTTATATTTTTAAAAATATTCTTTGTTATTTTTAGTCCATAGAATTCCTCATTCTTCAGACCACATGATGATTGTTATTTCTTTTATGAGGGCTTTTTTACTTCCCCATCTTTGGATTTGTTTATTCCACAATATACAATAAAACACTGTTAAGCCAGTTTTCACAGCTTTCTAGATGAAATAATGCGTGGATTATAGTCTCTATCGTTATAGCATGGAAAAATACTTCTGATTATGTCCTGCATCCTAAAATGGAAATTTTCTCATCGTAGCATCAAAAATAGTACACCCACATGAGAAATCTTTAAAAAAAAATACTTGATGATTAAAAATTCATTACATTTATGGGACCCTCAGAAAATCTTGAGTAACTAAAACTCCAGTGTACAAAACCTTAGTAAATTTCTATAGCATATGTATTTATTTTGAAGCATAGCTATACACTGCCACCTATGTGCTACCCTACCAACATGTCCGTAATCATTTTGGACTAGAAAAATAATTACTTTCAGAGTTATTTCCTTATGTGTTTTTCTCTGGCACAAAACTGCACACTTCTTTGGGATAGAAATCATGTCTAAATCATTTTACTGTTCCTCCATATTTGGCTATTAAGTGGTCACTGAATAAATTAATAAACTCCCTGCAATATTCATCATAAAGCTATAATCTTAACCAAAAAAAGCATTGTATAGGCATATATCTTTGCTTTATAAAATGTCTCTAGTTGGGAAACTCCTAATAAGTATGTTAAGCTATACACTTATACCAAATTTTGAAAAATTGGCTCTGCAATGGTCTGGTACAGATATTTGTGAGATATATCACCCTTTCTATATTTGGGCTGGGGAGGAGAATTGTAGAAGGAAGGGTGACATTTCTAGAATATATTTTTCCTTCAACCAACGAATTTCATCCATTTTGATAGAAAAGACATCATTTTTAACCTATCATTTCAGATCTCTTCTAAAGCAATTCTATGACTCAACCTTAGGTTCCAATACTACCAACATGGGTCAGATAGAAAGAAGTTGTAGTTACCAGCTTTCTCGTACCTCAGTATCACTCGTGGACTGTGGCTAAGTCTACAGAGAGTCATTAGAATTTCCTCTCTAGACAAAAATTGTGAAAAATCATGATACAATCAAAACATAATTATTTTATATTATCATGTGCATTCTCATTGAGATTCCAAGAATTGCAATACCTCCTCTTTAAGATTTCCAACGTTTTCATGTACTCACTTTTCATTATAAGTGAAGTATGGATTCAATAGAAATAATTAGAACTTTACCAGATTATGGGTATATCTGTGGACATATCACTAGCTCATAGTCACAACCAAGACTGCATGGAACTATGTAAACCATAATTCAAAAAGAGTCATGTACCAATATGTTCATTGCAGCTCTATTTACAATAGCCAGGACATGGAAGCAACCGAAGTGTCCATCAACAGATGAATGGATAAAGAAGATGTGGCACATATATACAATGGAATATTACTCAGCCATAAAAAGAAACGAAATTGAGTTATTTGTAGTGAGGTGAATGGACCTAGAGTCTGTCATACAGAGTGAAGTAAGTCAGAAAGAGAAAAACAAATACCATATGCTAACACATATATGTGGAATTTAAGGGGGAAAAAAAAGTCATGAAGAACCTAGGGGTAAGATGGGAATAAAGACACAGACCTAATAGAGAATGGGCTTGAGGATATGGGGAGGGGGAAGGGTAAGCTGTGACAAAGTGAGAGAGTGGCATGGTCATATATACACTACCAAGGGTAAAATAGCTAGCTAGTGGGAAGCAGCCGCATAGCACAGGGAGATCAGCTCGGTGCTTTGTGACCACCTAGAGCGGTGGGATAGGGAGGGTGGGAGGGAGGGAGACGCAAGAGGGAAGACATATGGGAACATGTGTATAACTGATTCACTTTGTTATAAAGCAGAAAATAACACACCACTGTAAAGCAATTATACTCCAATAAAGATGTTAAAAAAAAAAAGGAATCTCAGAAAGATATGAGATTTACCCATGGAACCAGAACTCTCCTGTTCTTCTTCCAAGTCAGGCTGTCATTTTCCCTCTTTACATCTCTGCTTCTTGTGCTGTCTCAGAAAGCTGAGCACCAGGTATAGCCACCTCCTGCAAGAGTTTTCCTTGAGCCCTCAGGGGACTGAATCTGCCATCTGTCCTGTGGGGAAGTAATTGGAATCTCTCCCTCTCTCCCTCACTCTTGTGCTTTCTTCCCTATATCCTTTCTTGTGCACTGGTCTGAAGCAGTGCTGATTCAGGCCCCAGGTAACATAGCTGAACATCAGTCTGTAATCAACGTATTTCCACAGCTACGTATTTCTTGCCCTCTCATAAGGTCTTAAAAAGAACTCCTCATACTGATTGGCAGTTTAAAATCACCAAGCCATTTCTCCCTAGTGACATGGCTGTATTCATACTTAAACCTAAATACAATGCTCGTAGGTATAATGTCTACATCACTGAATATTTGGGTTAACTAGAATAATATATGCTGTACCATTTATATAAATTTCAAAAGCAGGCAAAGCTGATCTATGTTGTTAGAAATCAGAATGTGGTTACTCCTGGGGTGTTGAATAATGCTGGGCAGAGATATGAGTAGTGTTGATAACGTTGTTTCTGGATGTGGGTAAGTGGCTATATAGGTGTGTTCAGTTTGTGAAAACTCAACTGTATAAATCTATTATATATGTACTTTTTGTGTATACATGTTAATAAAATGTTTTAGAAAGATACAAAAATATACAGAATAAAATAGGAAAGTTCTCTTTTATCAGACATATCTTAAACCCACTCTTCTCTCCAGAGCAAACTGATAAAATAATTTTTTCATATACTTCCAGACCTTCTTTTTCTATGCACACACATAAAAATATGCATGTACCTATATTAAATATCCATATAACCCTGACATATGCAAATGAGAACTTGCAGTGGGCTCATCAAAGACAACGTGCAGGGCTTCCCTGGTGGCGCAGTGGTTGAGAATCTGCCTGTTAATGCAGGGGACACGGGTTCGAGCCCTGGTCTGGGAAGATCCCACATGCCACGGAGCAACTAGGCCCGTGAGCCACAACTACTGAGCCTGCACGTCTGGAGCTTGTGCTCTGCAACAAGAGAGGCCGCGATTGTGAGAGGCCCGTGCACCGCGATGAAGAGTGGCCCCCACTTGCCACAACTAGAGAAAGCCCTCGCACTGAAACGAAGACCCAACACAGCAGAAATAAATAAATAAATTACGAAAACTCCTATCCCCAACATCTAAAAAAAAAAAAAGCGCTGGGTATTTATAAAAAAAAAAGACAACGTGCATGTATCTTTCAACTTTGCAGTCAGCAATTTCATGTTGGTACCTTGAAATTGGCCATGTAGGAATATTTATAATACAGAAATTAGGCAGTGCCACAAACCAGAGGGTTGTGGGTTTTTTTTTTCTGAAAGCAGAGTTATGACTTCTAAATTTTTGCTCTTTGAAAGGATGGTGCTCTAAACTTAATAACATACAGATTGAATATATTGCTTCAATGTTTCCTGTTATCCAAAGTTGCCAGTGAAAATTCTGAGGTTCAAACAATTCTTAGTATTTGTAGAAAAAAATTATTTTGCTCACTCTCTTGCCGTCTCTGACATTAAATTTTTCTTATATCCTTGGGGATTGGGGAATTTTACTACGTCTCTCTTGGTGAGATCCAACTTCTTGTAGAATAAGCTCGGGTAAGCACCCTGATGAGGGGTTGTTTAAATTAGGTTTCCTACTGCCCAGGAACCACAAGAGGTGACAGTCTACATAGTTAATTTCTATACCCACCTCTTCTCCCAAAGACAAATACACCCTAAGTATCTTGAACATCCCTAGGAGAAGTGGACTTATTTGCCTTAGAGGACTGGGATTATATAATAGCCAAGATTGGGAAGAGTGAGCACTGCCATAAAAGCAGAGCACAGATTTTACATTCATAGAAACATGGGCTAAAATTGTGGCACTACCATTTATTAGTGTATTTAACTTTGGTCAAATATAATTTCTTTGAACTTCATTGTCTCAATTAAGAAATGAGGAAGTGTGTTTATATGTTTTGGTTTTGTTATTGAGGATCAAATAATGTGCTATATATAAAGAAACTATCTTAGTGCTCAGAACAGAATAGGCACGAAAAATATGTTAGTTTCTTTTAATTTATTCACTTTAATACTCAAAACATTGTCCTACATGCCACTGAGGGCTAAAGATCAAACTCTGACCTTTCTTTTTTTTCTCCATACTCTCAATTCACTCACAACTGTTTGGAACAAGGGATACTCTATAGCAGAGGAGTACTTTACTCTGCTATTAACTTGCTCCTATTAACTAACTGCTCTGTTATCTGAAAAAGGTCAGACCTGTCTTCGTTATCCCAGGTTCCTTATCTCTAAAATGAGAGGGTCAATTGGATAAACTCTAGTATTTACCAACCTAGAATTCTATGACATTATAGATTTGCCCATCTGCCCATGTAAGGGCAAGAGTTGAGAGTAAAGGTACAGATGTGCGGGGGTTTAAACTGAAGTGGGAAGCCCATCCTTTTCCAAAACAAGGTAGGATAACCACCAAACAGAGTGGGTGGTAACAATGAGGTAGAGAGTAGTGGTTCGCTGGAGGTTCTAATGAACCCAGAATAAGAAGGGTTTAATGAGAGATGCTAAGGGTAGAGGTGACAGTGAGTTTGAACGATACTATAATAGCTAGTAGTGAATGAATGAACACTTACTATAGGCTGAGAGATATGCCCATATCTCACTGAGTCCTCACTGTGAAGCTGGTTCTATTTTTTTTTATCTTTCACAAATATGGACACTGAAACTTAAAGAGATTAGTAATTTTACCAAGATTATACAGCTAATAAATGACAAATCTTGGACTAAAATCTGTGTGTCATGTGAAGTTAAAAATCAAGATGTTTGAAGTATAAAAATATGTAGAAAGGAAAGGAAAAAAGAAAAGAAAAGTAAGGTAAACAGTTTAAGCTAGCAAACAGTAGCCATACATCTCTGTATACCCATAATACCCAGTAAAGCATGCTATAGATAAGGCACTCAGAAAATAGTTAATTAGCTGTTTTTAACACACACACATGAGCTCAGAAAGAAGAGCATATAATATTTAAATTTATTCACAACTAATAGCTCTAATACTAACCATAGAATTCATTTCAGAATCCAAGTGTTCCAGTGTGTTTAGTTCAGTGGTTGTACAAAATGCATCTTTCGTGTTCTTTGGGCTTTGGCATATAAATAGACGCATCAGGCACAAACAGTTCTTTGTAGGGAGTAATAGTCCAGGTTTCATGCTCATTCATTTTGCAAACAGTATTTAAGATTAAAAGATATCATTCTCTGTTTTTCGTCCATCCTCCTTTTGATGCTTGAATTCTTTCTAAGATGTTCCCACCAAGGAGTTACCAAACTTGCTCTTGAATAATCTCAATAACAGTACATTTGCAACTTCCAGGAGTAACTGGTTCCACTTTTAAATAGCTGATCTAAGAGACCTAAAAACCGTCTTCCCCATGATCAGCCTCAATCACTTTCCCTGAAATATTCACATCTCGGTTCTATACTTTGAGATTTTATTTAACACGTTTAATCACCCTCCCATGTCCAACTTTTAAATATCTAAAGACTCCTCCACAGTCTCTCTTTGTATTCTACGTTTCTTTTGCTAAGCCTTCCATTTTCTTTGTCATACAATATGGTTTCACATCCTCATACCATTCAGGCACCCTGCCTAGAAAACTGCTCCAGGATTTCCATTGTATTCCATTTTCTTTTCTAGAATCAAATGCAAGACTCCAGGCAGTGTTTGACTACTGATGAAACACCTCCCCTGTCTGGATTTATTTTTTATCTACTCATACAGTCTAATGTCTCTATCTAGGGATAACTAACCTTTATTAAGTTAACAAAGCTAATATTTTCTTTCTCAATTTTCTTCCAGACACCATTTGACATACAGAGCAGAGTTAAGGAAAACTGAGAGTACCTTTCTCAAAATTACACCCATCTTAGAAACAAATTTTGCTCATCTGTCTACTGTGAATGATTTCCCTGAAATTACATATATGTATTATGTATAATATATATAGATAGATGTTTTTATATAAATACTGTATTACTGTATTAGAGTCAGGCATATTTTGGAACTTTGCATTTTCTCCGATGTCCTGTTGTCCTGTACATTCAGTAAAGGATATTAACTCAGATCCTTGCTGCCTACCACTAACTGGCAGCTGCAGCATTTTAAGAAGTTCAAAGTGTTTCCACTGACCTGAATCCTCTACTGTTAATGACTGCTTTGGCCCAGGTTACATTGTGGGAGTTTCTTTCCTCTACTAGTTTAAGCTTCCTTCCTTTATCATTTCCCACCCTCCCTCTTCCTTCTGGCTTATTGATAGCTATCAATATTGCTCAAGACAGAAAGAAGCGAAGCTGCCACGGAGCAAAGGGGCTTTGTATACATAACTGATTTACTTCAGGGAAGGCTGGAGGGCAACTCACCTCCCTTGGGTTGGCCTTGGTAAAGAACTAGAATGAATGTGTTGCGGGGAGTCATCCCCAACCTACATCAGGGGCTTGACTGTGCTAATGTATCACATTGTACTACAGTAGACATGAGATTATAAATTGTGGTAATTTTAAAAGTCTTTACATTTAAAAAAATTCTATTTCAGAATAATTTAGGGATGCAACCTCTTTAGAAGTTATCATCTTTTTCCTCATGCATTATTCTCCATACCTATTAGTATTATATTTGTTAGCTCTATGAAGAAGCAAACTTATAGCTTCAAGATCACACTGACACTTAATCAGATGGAAGTATAATCTCAGAAAAAATAAAACAGCACCTGGTGTAAGAAGTCACAGAAAGGACAAAAGGGAGAACTAGAAAAGTTCAAGTGCAGATTATATGGTCTCCCACGTTTGTAAGACAAAAGGTAGCAGAAGCTTTAGGGTTTCTCTAAAGTAATTTTCAGTGATCTCTCAACTTTTCTACAGAGAAGGAAAATGAAGCAGAAAAGAAAGAAAAAATAAACTTGGTTAAATTCAGAATTGGACTTTAAGAAATTCTTCTTTCTCTAAACTGCATGGGTAGCCATTGGCAAGGGGCATGTCATTTAGCTATTCTGGTTCTCAGTCTTCCCATCCATGAAACAAAGAGTTAAACTGAGTGACCTTGGATAGTTCTTACAATTCTAAAGTGTATATAGTTCTAAGAAAGCCATTCCAGAACGTAAGTCTGGAATAACTCTGACATACGGCATTTTAATCTCTGGAGATACTGACATATGTGTTTCCATGGACCCTTGGGTTGAGTCAGCTCTAGATACGGGTCCATGTGCTCAGTATGAATTTGCCTCTAGCAAACTGCTGTAAGGGATTTTTTTCCCAGAGAAGAAAAAGTAAAATTATGAAAGGTAAATTGAATTTGCCTTGCCTTTGACTTCTCTCTCATCTCAGCTACAGCCATGAGAAGTGGACCAGTGAAGGAAGGTGCAGGGAGACCTGGGTTTCAGCAGTGCTTTGGAGCATTCTGGATATGTGTGTACTCTGTCAAATATTGGCACACATTGCAGGGGCAGTATGTCATTCTTGTAACCTCCTATGTCTTGGGAAAGGGAGAGTATTGCAGATTATTTTGCTGGACACCAAACTACTAATAGTACCCAGTTGTACCCCTGGGAAGTCATTATAATAGGCATTTCTTAGAGCTCAAATAAATCTTGTCTAAGCATATTAAGAGCATGAGTACTAGCCCAGTATATCATAGCAATTATTAAGCAACCTCAAAGCTATGCAGTGGTATTGCCTTCCATACTATTACCAGTGTATAGCTAATTTTTAGTTCTTTACATTGGTAAATATAGGGCACAAAAACAACTTCAGGATATCTCAGTGAATTACCCACCTTACCTCTATCTAGGTTAATGTAAAATATAGCTAAATTCTATGAAAACTTCAAGCAAATGTTTTATACAAACTTTAGAGAAGTGTAAGAGGGCCAAATATTATAAAGAGGTTCAGATGCTAGGTAGTTAAGAAAACACAATTACCCAGTAAATCTAGAAATGTAAAGATGATGTAACATTAGAAAACCTATTACTGTAATTTATACCAACAAGATAAAGGCGAATAACCATTCTATTCATCGTCTTCCTAAATACACATCTGATCACTGCGACTGCTCCCTTCTTCAATCTTTTCTACATAGTAGGTAGATTGATCTTCTGAAAATTCCCAATATTGTTTAGTTTCCTCTCTCTGAACTGGCATGGCATTGCATGATCCCAATTCCTTACTTTTGCCTTTTTCACTATGTCCCATGGTCCCTTGACCTCTTCCAAGGACGTTTGTGATCTTTAGAATGCCACTCGCCAAACACCCAGTTATTTCTCCTTATTCTGTTCTTAAATTATGGACTCGTAACTATTTTCCTCAAGTTCCAGATCTATTTTCCCTGGGATGTTGTGAAGAAAAATACATCATGACTTGAGATCAGACTAGATAAAAGAGTTGAAAGAAAAGAATGGATCAAAGTTAGCTCCATGTTTCCCAGCACAAGAGACTGAATAAGTGATGAGAAAGTACATCACTGTAGAAAATCTGAAGGAGAACCTTCTTTGGAGTGAAGAAGATTTTTAGATAAATTATTCAAATTCATAGATTCTCACATTAAAATTGTGAGACAGTCAAGTCCTTGAGTAGTTTTGTAATAGGATATGGTTATCAGGCATGAAGTAACAGATGGAAATAAAACTTGGAAGTCATCTATAAAGAGGTAATGAAGATATGAAAGAAGGCATTAGAAATGAAAACTAAAAATCTAAAATCTTAATGTATTAAATGATATTTTCAAGTTATATGGTTTCTGGAACAATTGAGACTAGAAATCAGAGCTGAAACAAAGTTAAGGATTCTTCTCACTGTGTTGGATTTTATTTTTCTGAACAAGAAAATCAGGTCATACAGTGCATTAAGATATTTTTCCTGATCTATTAAATTACTGATAGAAATTTTATACATATGGAAATCAAATTACTTGTTATAATTTCTTTGATACATTAAATGCAAAGCAGAAATTACTTTGAAGATAAAATGCATAGAAATTAGAAAAAACTGTTTTTACTATGAAGTTTGTGAATATTATTTTTACTATTGCTTTTAAAATAAAATCTCATAAAACCTAAGAAGTTTTACTAAAAAGAACCTATAAGTTAGGAGAACAGCAATTGTTTTTTATAATTCTTCATATTTAAAAAAACTGATAAATCTCAACCCTATAATTTTCTCCTGCATATTAGTCAAGTGAGTTTTAGAGAAAGAGATGTTTAAAAAATTATTTTCATTATTTCAAAAAGATTAAAACAAGTGTTTTTTCTATAATGCATATAATAAAAGTCATTTATAAGTCCTCTCCTTTTTGATTATATATATATATATATAAAAATGTATTGGATTCAAGCAAATTACCAAAGAAGAAATAATTCCATACTGTTTTCAATGAGAGAACATTGTCTTTTATGTCCAAAACAGCTACTGATTAAACAGCCTACAAAACTGAATAAGCAACCTTCTAGAGTCCAATCCGAAAGATTAGAGCCCAGAGGCATCGGCTGATACTGCAGACAAGATTCCAGCTGTGGAGCATTTAAAATGAGAAACTCCTCTTGCCTCTCAGCCACTATAGGCCAGGCAGAGATGTTACCAGAGCTCCGTCTGGTGTCACAGGGAAGGCTGGCAGCGGCAGCATTGCCTTTCCCAATCCAGCAGGCTAGGAACCTGTGACTCATGCATAAGTCATAACTAGTCTTCAGATCACAATTAATGCTATCTGCACGTGGATGTGTATACACACAAGCTTACACACACATACACACACTCTCTCTCATGATAGTCAGAAGGACTGGAAGGAAAAAATTATTTATCTACATATGTTAAAATATGAAAACATATTTGTAATAATAGAAAAAAGTCCTATATGATTCTTACTACATCTTGCTTCAAAATAGGTCATATTTAATAGAAAAGGGCAATGGCCAACACATTTTTGGCTCAATAGTTTTGATTTTCACCATACTGTCTATATACCATGATTACATACAACTTCTAGGCATCATGTCAAACCATATCAATTATGTCTGCATTTATAATAGACCTAGATTGCCTCTTTCAACAAAGGGGAGCTACATCAAAAAAAAGTCTATCCCAGTTTATTTCCAGTGCAATTACCTTTGGTGATAAGTTTCAACCACTTTCCTACCAGCATTTTCAACTCCTGTGCCCAACCCATCCTGAAAAACTCTAACCTTAGGTTCAATCCCCACTCTTCCATACCCTGTTGCTGCATGCCGCTGGAGAAAATGGATGGTCCCTGATTACCCTCCAGCTGTCTTCAAATCTACGTTCAGCATCTTTCTTCACTATCCAAAAGAAAAAAATAAAATGTCTACCAAGCATGAGCTATTCTAACTGTACTTCTTTATGTCCATCTCTGCCTTCTTAGTACTGCCTTCCTTAGTGTTTCCGACAGTAAGGGGCTTCCCTTACTGTCTGAGGCTAATCAATTGCCTCTAGGAAAAGTCCATCCCCTAGTTTTCTTCTGACATCTCAACAATCATTTTCCTCTACTTTGATTTCTTCCTTTCATCCTGTGAACCCATTTTAATTACTCTTATTTTCTAAAAACTCTCCCTTGATCCTGTTTTCAACTAGCTCTTCTTTGTCTTTCTCATTATAAGAGTATCGGGCTTCCCTGGTGGTTCAGTGGTTGAGAGTCTGCCTGCCGATGCAGGGGACACAGGTTTGTGCCCCGGTCCGGGAGGATCCCACATGCCACGGAGCGGCTGGGCCCGTGAGCCATGGCCGCTGAGCCTGCGTGCCTGGAGCCTGTGCTCCGCAACGGGAGAAGCCACAACAGTGAGAGGCCCGCGTACCGCAATAAAAAAAAAAAAAAAAAAAAAGAGTATCTTCAAATTTTATCCAGATGAGGAATTCACTCCTTAACTTTCACTTACTTCCTTTCTTGGCATGACTGTCACCTGGTTCTCTTCCTGGCACTAACACTGTTGACTCCTTTACTGAGTTTTCTTCCTCTACATAATACTAAAAAATTATCATTTATAAACTTTTGTTCTAGATCCTCAAGAGGCAATGTAAGCATTCATTACTGAGCAGGACATTGCTACACAGACACTGCTCCATCTCGTGGTACCAGCTTTTGAGCAGCCGTACTAACTGTGTCTCAGGACTGTGCTTCACAGAAAAGAAAGAGGGATAAATTTATTTATAAATACTCATTTCTTATTGGTCAAAGTTCTTGCCTACATTGTGTCCATTCTCCCACGTTTCTGAATAACACATTCATGGGCAGTAAGAAGAGCTCTGTGGCATCCTACCTCTTTTGTCAGAGAATTCTCTGGAATAGGAAGCAAAGGGTGCCACACACCCAAAAAAAATGTTTAGGTGTGGGGTTGTGGCACTTTCTTCTTAGAACATAACACAGCTGTAATTACATGATGCTGTAATAATTCATTTCACTCCTCCATTAGCTAAGTGTGTGTAACTTAGCACCTAGAACACAGTAAGTGTCCAAGTACATATTTATTAAGTGAATGAATGAGACGGATCAAGTAGCATTTTGTACTTGGGATAAATGAGGAAAAGCGACAGGAAAAGTGTTCTCAGAAACCTAGCTTTCAGTATAGTCAATATTTCTTATTGATTGTGAATTCTCATACTAAATATCAAAGGCTTACGCTTAGAGTGGAAATAAGATAAGGGAAACCCATAACAGTAAATCTAATGATATATGTGTCAAATTGCTTTATTTGGGGATTTCTTAAAGAAGTTTGCTCCCTGTGTTGTTAAAATTTACGTTACAGCTTGTTTAGGCAAAGGGCCTTCACATCAGCATGGTTTCTTCTACTTGAGGCTTAAAAAACAGGTATGACTTTTTTCCTCTATAGCCCCCAGTGACACACTCTGTGACTGACAGCTATTCTTAAAAGATGAGCACATATTTCTTTCTTAAGAATCTCTTTCCAAGGAACTGCCACATAATTTTAATACAATTTAATCAGAAAGGGACTATCTGGGTTGACTTCATTATACATTCACACATTCAATCACACCAGCATCACTTTTCAAATACCATCTCTTACAAGTGGATGCTGTTAACTTTCTCAACAGTAAAGGCACAGGCATGTGATTTCCACCCAGCAGTGGAGAATTAATAAATCACCCAACATATTACAGTTTCACGCCAAGTTAGCACCTTCATCAGGGAATGAAATTAGCAGAGCAAATCCTGGCTAATTGTGAAAGATGCTAATTACCCGCTCACCCTGTAAAATAAGGCATGAGTGATGTGTGAGGAGCCCTGCACAGAGTCAAGAGCACTTGGAAATGCAACACTTAAATAAAGCCTAAAACTGCTTATGCAGAGAGAAGTGGAGACCAGACAGAGAGTACAATCTACAGCCGGTAAAATGAAAAAGAATTTGCAGGGATTTTTAAAGATCTCATTTCAGAACTGTAGCAAGACTAGTAGAGACTTGGATGACTCCAGGGACTCATTACAGAGCCTTTACTTCTAGGTCTGTAACGTAAATCCCCACCTGACCCTACTGGGAGCATGTCCTCACTGGTTAATAGCTGTTCACAGCCAGGACATGGAATAGCTGTGAAAGACGCGACCTCCGTTCAGCTACTCCTGGGTGGGGCGTCCCCGTTACAGACCGGCAATAATTCTGTCCCTTGCTGCTGGTCTCTGCAGAGAGGCCAGGAGCTGAACAGGTCACTGGATGTGGATCCTCAGCAGGCATTTCAGAGGCTGCCAGCTCCTGCTTGGCTGAGACCAACTGGTGGAGGTGAGATGGGAGGATTTAGCCGTGTCACCGTCAATCTGGGACCCTTCCCTGGATGGGAGACTTATTTCCCCAAAGTTGTCAATTTGCACTTTTTACCAGCACGAGGCTCACATTAAGAAGGAAAGCATGTTCCTAATAGTACTGTTTAGGTGTGTGATTTTTTAAAAAACCACAAAAAACAAAAAACTGTGCTACAACATGTACTAACTTTTTCTACACTTTCTAGCTGCTCTGAAGATCTGAACAAGCACTTAAGACCTCAGTACATCTAAACTCAAATAAACAAAACCAATGTTTCTATTTTTCAGCTTGTTTGTTAGGTCCCACACACTGAATTTGCTTATGAAGGGCAATTATCACTTTAAATTTAATTAAAATGTCCCTGACTAATGACGTGTGCAAGCCACTAAAACAATTTCACCATTTACAATTGCAAAGGTTACCCAGAAAATGATGTTGTATTGTGGTTAATTTGTGTAGTGATGCAAAGGTGATAAATTATTAACTCCCCAAAGAGGCAGTATGGAAATTCTTCAAAAGATGAGCTTTGTGACACAATTTAAAACATCAAAATGACAAAAAATAAAGGGAAAAGAAAGAAAGAAAGAGAGAGAGAGAGAGAGAGAAAGAGAAAGAAAGAAAGAAAGAGAAATAAAGAGAAAGGGAAAGAATGAAAGGAAGGAAGGAAAGGAAAAAAGAAAGGTAAAAGAAAAAGAAGTTAAATTCCCCCAAACTTCCAAATCATCTATTTTAACAAAAAAAAGTGAATAACAAAAATGTGTTTATACTATTATTATTGGAATTCAATATAATCTACTTAACTTTTAAAAATAAAGTAGAAATCTTTCATTTTTAGATTTTTCTTTTTACTAATCATAAACAACAAATTCATGACAAGAAAAAGGCAACTGCTTGCTTCATTCCATGACTACTACTCCTAGAATGAATTACATGTTGTGATATACTCTACCTCCAGAACACAGTAAGTTTTCAGTACATCATTATTAATATGTGATTAAGCTCGTTAGAATGGCAGAGGGTTAAAAATAATTCCATCCAGAAAATCCTTTCATTTTTAGTTCAACAGTTTTAATAGTCCTTACAATTAGAAAAGGAAAACAGGGCTTCCCTGGTGGCGCAGTGGTTGAGAGTCCGCCTGCCGATGCAGGGGACACGGGTTCGTGCCCCGGTCCGGGAACATCCCACATGCCACGGAGCGGCTGGGCCCGTGAGCCACGGCCGCTGAGCCTGCGCGTCCGGAGCCTGTGCTCCGCAACGGGAGAGGCCACAACAGTGAGAGGCCCGCGTAAAAAAAAAAAAAAGGAAAACAAACTGTACTGTGGGCATGCCATATTGCCAGTTATTCCTCTCAGTATGCCAAATACTCCCCTTAGTAACCCAGAATTTGTACTTTCACAGAAGGTAGAGCTGCTATTTTATACATACATACATATATATATATATACACACACACACACACACACACATATACATATATATTTTATATATCATTATATGTTATTTAAATCTTCCTGGGACATGTTAAGAGGTCATACAGTAATTGCAAAAGCACAGAAATTGCTTTGATGTTAAAAATAAAATTTCAGAACCTTATTAATATCATGATTGGCGTTCCCTGTAATAGATTTTGTTGTTATCACGCAGGTGAAAAACTACTATCTGATTTACAATCTTAAAAAAGGAAGACAGGTAGCAAAATATATCCTCATAATGCTCTACAAGCTGTATCATATTAAAATTAAGAATATCAATTACATTCAGTAATACATTTTGTAATTGATTGATTACTGAAGAATTATTTATAACTTTCTTATTGCTGAATGCCTGCCTTGACAGGATATTGTCAATTCTCAGATAACAGACTGGGTCACATTTGACTGTTGCCTTAATTATTCTTTACTTCTGTGTTGGAATCTTTTTTTTCGTTCATTGGCTATAAACAGTAAAGTCGTGTGTAAATTCTGGTTATCTGACCTTATATTTGCTGCGGAAATAACTTAGTGGTAGAACTGGAATTATAATTTGGGGGATTAGGTAGAAGGGGGAATCTCTTCTCAAATTCTCATTAATCTTATTTGCTCTTAGAAAGAAATATACCTAGAGAAGACAGAGCATTGTGTCTACAGTTCTTAGCTGTAGGCTTCAGCCTGCCTCTGATCCCCTAACAATGCTTTGTATTTGGCTCCTAGAAGATACTGACAGACTGTTTCAACTAAACCTACTTGTGATTTCTTGTTCTGACACAAGGACCAGAGCAACAGCAGGGGTGTCCTTATCATCATCAGTATCACTGTCAGGGAAAGAAGAGTGCCAGCACTGAGCAGTCTGTTCAGGCCTCTCTTGGCACCAGCAATCGTGGAGGTGACAGCTTCTTGGCTCTGTGAACGTTGCTAACATACCACACAATCTAGACCCCGAGGGCCTCAATGGGCTGCACCTATGTTTTTCTTATTTAGTATTAAGTAGAGTCATGTATGCCTAAAACGATTTAACAAATGTTCTGTAACCATTTAAACTATTGTGATAAATACATTTTTTATTGTAAAAATAGTACTTCAATAGCCATCTGACAGATGATGTTTTTTTCCCTAGAAATATTGTCTAAATGGAATAGTAGTGGCCCAGTGAGCATGGAGGACCCTGGAAGTAATAAATGATGATCAGAGCTCTGTAGAAGGCTAAGATTTGTGGCTATTTCAAGTAGATGACTGTAAGATCTTAGGTGTTAGGGAATTTGAGGACATGACCAGTTTACTTACTTTAAATAAATTCTTAAGATATATGCTGTTCGTTTTCCCTCCTAGCTCTGATTTTCACAAGGCAACTCATAAAAATGTAGGCTCTTCAAGGCATTGTTAGGTTAAGGGCTGTTAATGTGGTTTAGGGGGAGGATACTTCACTGACACAGGAAACCTTGACATTAAATCTTAAGGCTTTATTTTTTTTCTACCAGGCAGAGTCAAAGCTTTATTGAGGGTCATCCAACTGGGGGTTGTTTAGTGGATAATAACCCTGTGAAATCCCAGATTCTTTCAGGACAAAATCACTTCCATCCATTCAATCTTGAAGAAGCAAAAGACTTCTTCTGCAAGTGAGGGTTAATACATTTGAATGTTCTTGTTTCTGAGATTACAAATGCATTCTTTCTCCATATCCAACAGTTCTTGATCCATATCCAACTGTTTTTGTTTCATAGCCTTCTGTTTATTTTTAGAATGCTAGTCATATTTTTTGAGACGCTTATTCAGTTTATGGTAATTCCTTTTTTTAGATTACTCGTTTATTTATGTTAGTTCAGGAATGATCTCTCATTGGGATCGTTCCATTAAATTAATTTTTCTCATGGCAGCCATATCGTGGCTGGTTGGATAGTTTCTGTCCATGCTTACTCCTCTGTGTTTGATTTCTCTGCACTGACTTTTCCAGGACCCCAGGGTTCCCAGATGAGAACCAACTCTTCTATTTCTGATTCTCTATTATTGTCTTAAGGAAATATAACCAATCCGTTTTGAGAATCAGGGTGTCATTTGACCCAGCTCTTCGTCGGAGGATTGTCACTGACCTTCTTTGACATTCCGGTGATATTGCTCATTATATATGCTATATTGCTCAGATCCTAACCAGAGTCCAAGCTACTTCCAGCCTCCATTTGCAGACCCAGCGCTCTGTTCCCTCACAGAGGGTAGAGCATTGTTAGAGCTAGATCTCATGGGAGTTGAACACAAAGATGCCACGAGTCATTTCCAGTAGTGGAGCCTGTGGGTTTGCCTCTTTGAGGTCTTATTTTCTGTGTTTTCATTCCATTCTGCTCCCCAGATAAAGTTAATCCACTTTTGAGCATGAATATATCTTTTGAAATATGTACTAATAATGTTTCAACTGTCATGTTGTGTTTTTGTGTATGAGGATTCAGTGCCTACTGTCTCTAACGTATTTGCCAGAAGACCTCCCAAAAACATATTTTAAAATATATGTTTAATATTGTCCAAACTAACCTTGGACAGTTTCATAATAGGTTATGTTTTCTACAGAATCCAAAGATCGGAAGGAATACAGAACATGTTAGTTCGCAAATAAAAGCAGGCTATTTATCTGGGCATGAAGCATCTAAACACAAGAATGGAGAAACCTGGAATATAAATTTTAAGATTGGTATACAGGATATTTTACAGTTTTAATATATTTAACCTATGGATACAAAATTTAAAGGTGTCAAAACATACCTATCGGGATCTATCAATCGACTAATCAATTAATCAATAGATAGATATAATAAGCATAGTTTAGAGATTCTGAGACCTGAATATGTGATTGTTGGGTATATAATTCTCCAATAAAAGACATGTTCAGAATGCTATCAAGAATGTGCAATTGAAAAAAAAAAAAGAATGTGCAACTGACTTTATCTTGTAAAATACCTTACTCTATAAAATATCTTACTCCGTAAAATATCTTACTCTATAAAAATATTTTAAAGTGTCATCAATTCATATTTGACACAAAATGTTGATGTTTTTAAAATCTAATATCACATTAAATCACTTTATTGATTCAGTACAAAAAAAAGCTTAAATTGGCAATATGAATATTTAAAATAAGTAGCATGAATCAACTTTCTTGCTAGGTTATTAAACTTAAAATTGCAGAAGCCAAATGAGGAAATATACTTGTTATTCAGAAATAGGTGGGATAATGTTTTCCTCCATTGGAAAAAATCCATTTATTTCAAGTATTTACATATTGATCTTATCAGTGCTAATAATACTAATACAATTCAAACTTTCAGTTGTGCCAAACTTTCAAAATTTTTCCATGCTAGTTTTCCAATGAGAATGTGGCAATATGTATAAAATTATATATGAACCATTCATTTTTTTAGCCAACAAGTATTTAGGGACATCTACTCTGTATAGAGCATAACTAAGTTTTAAGAGAACTCAGATAAGTCACACATTTTGCTAGGGTAACCATCTGTTATTTTTGTCTACACAGCATCGTTTTCTTTGGGGAATTTTCTATCCCACAGAGCACCTGAACATGGTATATCAACTTTCAATATGTAGGGTCTCTATCAATATTTATTAAATTAAATAATTAAGATGCTTTCTTATGATTCAAATGCAATAACAAATGAAAAGAACAAAGAATTTAAGAACGTAAGAAAAAGAATACAACTTTAAGCAAATGAGAGCCATGAAAATGACTACATTATATCTAATATTTTTTAAAAATAATTTTCTTACTCATACAGAAACACAAGAAACAAATTGTTTCTGTATATATAAGCCCATGGTAAGAATTTTTCCAGCATTCAATGAATACTTCTTGGATTTTAAGAGACTATCATTCTGAGATATTCCATTCTGGGGGACTCTCCAGCGTTACATTTTATTACTCTCAGCCACCAGGTCCTCAGTTCTCGCTTCTTCTGTCTCCTTAAATTTCTATGTTCTACCCTTAACGACACCTTTGGAATATGTAGATAAAGATATGCACTTTGTTTTTTTTGTTTCCATCAGATAGCATTGCCATCCCTCCACATGTGTAAAGCACTGTCCTTCCAAGATTGAATGTGACAGAAAATGTCACAGGGATTTTATGTGTCAATATTTCTCCTAGTTGCTCCCAATTTTATCCTTTCCATTGCCTGTTTATTTTAAAATGAAACACGTTTTTATAAAGGGCATTTGTGTTGAAACTTCCAACCATGATCTTTCTTAGAGGACTGTTCTTTTCTTTAAAATACCAGGATTTTGCATTCAGTTTAACGTCCTTGCTTTCATTATCCCAAACTTTCACATATCAGGAAGCTGGTTCCCATTCTAAGTTGAAGGGGAAAGTTGGGATGGTAAGAAGTAAAAGAGACCATTGAGTTGACAATAGCTTTCTCTGGGCTACTGAAGGCTACACTACTTTGAGGAGATGTTTCAAAGGAGAAAAAGGGGCACTTGAAAGTCATACTGAATTTATTTTCAATACATTACAAGATTACAACTTTCTATAGTTATTCACCTTTTTAAAACAGCACTTGCAAAAAAATAAAAGAAAGCAGCACTTGCAATAAATACCTTGTATTTCTAAAGTCTTACTGTTTCGTTATCTTGCCATTTCTTTCCCTTTTAGTTGCCATCCTGAAGGAAGAGTTAAAATTGCATGCAGATGTGTCACTTGTAATAACCAAATTTCAAACACTCTACTGGGAAATAATGTTACTTGAGAAATACACTGATAGCAAAACTCTCAAATCAAAGAATAACAAGAGGTTTCTGTAAAATTAGATTCACCAAATGGTGTGAAACGTTGATGCTCACATAGTCAACCCAGGCACTCTTAATAACCAATGTCACTAAAGACTAAATATTTAAGTATATATTTAAGTATTAAGGTACTTTATAAACTTGCTTTAGAATAAAGGAATAAATCTTATTAGGTGGAAGAAATTCAACATGCTTGAAATGAATAGAATTAACTATGCATCTCCCATGTTATATATTTTGATTTATATGTCAATCCCTAATTTATTAATTGAAAGCATAGCTCTTTGATTTCTATCCAAATGCTGGTGTCTACACTGAAAAGTCTAATATTGAGAAAAAGTGTTCATAAGATAAAATCAATGTTATGCACAGGAAAGACTATAAACAGAGAAGTGCAGAAGAATCACAGCTCAAGAATTTCATAGCTATGTGACCTTAGGTAAGAACTTAACCTCTTTGTCTTCTGTAAAGTGAACTCACTGCAAGCTTGTCCCAAGAGTTAAAGTATCTGGCAGTAAACTACAAAATAACAGATTTAGATTATATCATATTCATTATTATTATCATCAAAATTACTTTAGCGGTATATGCTATTTCTCTATACCTTCGATCAAAGTTCAGGCACTGAGATACTTTGAACATATACTTCGCTCACAAAATATTTTGCAAAGCTGTTACGTATTCAAGATGGAAGCGTAAAGACTTTACATCATAGGTATACTCATAAAGACAGGTACTTAACACTAAATGTAAAATAATGAGTCTCCATCTTACCATCTATTACAGGTTCAGACATGGTAAACATATTTTTTGAGTTACCTATAATAAAGAGTAAAAAGCATGCTAGAAAGTTGGTAACTAAGAAAATCCTTCAGAACAGATTTAAGCTTGGTTGATTATAACAAGAACAATAGTCAAGTAATTTTTTTCTTACAGCTTTCTTAAGAATAAATCAACATTGTCAGTTTGGAACTGTCTACTCATCAAATTAGTTTCAATCCTCTTACTTTATTAAAAAGGAAATATCTATAAAGAGCAAATTAATGAATGTTTATAAATGATGAGTTGAATTCATTTTGCATACATAGAAAAATATCATATTTTAGGAAGATTATTTTGGAATTATTTCCCCTAAAATGAGTGAGCTTCTTATAACCATGCCAGTATGTCTATAAACAGAAAAATAAGTAGAAACAAGTTCTAGGTTAACTGGTCATGATAATAGAACAAATCCTTTACGTATAAAGGGACTAGATAAAATGACAAGTTTCGTATCTTTCTGTCTAGAATAAACTTCTCTTCGTCAAGTCAGCTGGATCCTCTTTGTCTATAAATCCTCAGAAGAGGCAGTTTACACATAACACAGGTGTTAAATATAATCTACCCCTTTGGTTATTTACCTTTAAGATTAGATATATTCATTGGTTTAAGAGGAGAACAGAAGCCTTGACTGCTTATGTGTTAGGGAGGAAAAGAAATTTTAGGGACATATTCTAGCCTAAGTCAAAGTTAACACGTCTTGGCTTTCATTACTCAAAGGAATGCCAAGTCTAGTTGGGAATAGGACCTGCCACTGTGTCATCACCTCCCAACTGTTAGATGCTGACAATAACCCATTTTGGAGGTAATATCCTGACAAACACCACTCTCCCATGATTTAGTTTTGGCATATTTGCAAGTATTCATGAACACTGCCAGAAAAATAAGTTATTCCTACGGGAATTCTTGGAATAAATTTAAAAATAATCATTTCCTTAGTTATGATTTTTATGTACTGATAAAAAGTAGTGAAGCAGGAAAATTTGTGGGCAAAATGAGCTCTTAATCATGTTGATTACATATTTGTAAAACATTAAACATGATTTCATGATGTGCTCTTGAAATCATAAGAAAAGAGAAGCTCAGAATTACAACCTAAGAGGCAAGGGAAAAAATTCTCATGAATGACTACGTGTTATGTAAAATGTTTATAATTAAAATAAAAAGTGACTGCTTTGCTATTCTTCACTCAGACCCTGTATTTTTAAAAATGGGATTCCAGTGGCATTTTTCTAACTATGAGTCACGATACACCTAAAACCTAGTTCTTAAAGAGAAAAGGAGGCAGGAATTTCCAGCCTCTAATTTAGCCAGCTCAACTGTTCAGATGTTAAAACCGGGAATATAAAATCTCAGTATATTGTGTGAAGAGCCAAGTCATATATAGATAGCTATAAAAATAAGAACACATAAATATCAGAATTACTTCTTTAAAAAAAATCTGTGATTTGAGGACGACTTAGAAAGTAAGAATTCTTATAAAAACTAAAAGATATTGTAAAGAATGGAATTATACAACTTTAAGTATCTGGATATTCGCTTGAAATTTCCCCCTCAACTTAAATACCCCTATAATTGCATTTATATTTGAGGTAAAATTTAGATTTATATCATAACAATCCTTTCTTGAAATCAAAACATGATTCATTGACTGTCTTTGAGTGACAGTGGTGCTCACCGAATAGGCCCTCTGCTTCCCTATACTTCCTCCTCACCCCCAGGAAGTTAGTGGGACCACGTTAATATCTCCAGCCATTAAACTTTGAGCAAACGTGGTATGAGTTCCTTCTTGGCCTATACAGGTATATGCATGGCTGAGTCGCTTTGCTGTGCACATGAAACTATCACAACATTGTTAATCAGCTATACTCCAATATAAAATAAAAAGTGGAAAAAAAAAAACTAGTAAACAATACTCTGTTTCTTCCAAAGCCACAGTGATTCAAGAGTTTACATGTTGCAGAGCCTAAATTATTGCCTTGTCACTTTATGTGTGTGTGTTTCATTTAGTACTCTCAGCTGTCCTGTGGAGTAGTGTTATATCTATCTGATAAATTAGGAAACTGAGCATAAAATTGGTCATCACTGACATGATGGACATCGTAAAAATATACGTGTTGAGATCAGACAGAAAAGTGTTCAAGTCCTATCTTTGCCAACTTGCTTCTTATGTGATCTTGGCCAGCTTATATTTTAAAGCCTCAGATCCTTCACCTGAAAAATGGGAATTATTGCAGTACCTCTTTGTGAGATTATAGTGAGAATTTAGTGACATATGTTAAGCTCTTAACATGTTGTAGAAACTCAATAATGGAGCCCTATTTTTCTTATATTGTCACAAACCCACAGGCTGTTTGACATCTTTTAATCTTTGACTTTTTTCTAACGGTTAGGATAGGACATAGGGAAAAATCAGCTTTAAGATTAAGGGCATTTTCATATTACAGAGAATCAGGTACAGTCAAGTGTGCCACCATGGCACAAAGATACATATTCCTTACATGGAAAAGATTCTTTCTTTGGTTCTTCTTTTTTTTTTTTTTTAATGTGGGCAATATACTTTCCTACACTTGTCCAAAAATTAAATATTGCAGAATTATAAATTCTGGGTTCCACAGTAAATTCTTTAGAAAACGTTTGTTTTTTTAACCTTTTGTCAATTTTAGGAGAAACACATTTTGAGGTAGGAAGATGGAATTGTAAGAGGAGACCCATTGTTAAGAGTTCTCTGTTATGATTCCAGAGAATCTTTGAAGAATATTTGTACCTAAGAACACAAGGCTGATAAAGGTGATCTTTCTTAATGATTATCTAAAGCTGTCTATTGCGTGATTACATCTTTCCATTTTTTCCCCTCAAGAATAAGGTTTAAATTTTGTAGCATTTGTGTAGACTGATCTGCTTTCTGTTGATGTTTCAGACTCACCACCATCTTTTTCTTGTAAGCATTAAATCAAGCTATATTCAGTTTCTCAAGCGATCCATATTCATTTATCCCCCCAGTCATTATACATGCAAACCTATGATAACATTTCCATTGCAGACCTGGGGCTTATTGTTCTCTAGGGTGAGAATATAAACCAATTAAGAACAGAGTCATTTTTAGGGATGAGAAAAGAAGTTGTTTGGAAGATAAACCTTCCTGAAGAGACAAGCACACCTGAGAAATGGAAAAATATCAGGAGAAACAGCATTTGAGCATCTGGATCTAGCCATACACAAAGTCAAAACTATACCATCTGACTTCCCAGGTACAGACGACAAACATAATTTCTTTCATTTGCAATTATACTTATTCACAGATTTTCATTTTTATAATTTTCCCCCAAATTTCCTTAAGGATGTGGACGCTAAATTTACCGTGCCTAGGAATCTCTGGAGAAGCTTGTTAGTGACAGATTTATGGCTTCACTTTTAGAATTTCTGATTTAACCATTTGGAGAAAGAACCCAGGAATTTGTATTTTTTAGCCAATATCTCATGTGTTTCTTATATATCTGAGGTTTTCATACATTAAGAAAAATTGGCTTTAAGGATTAAGAAATTACATGTTTTGCCAGTACTTGAAAAACATAGCAACATACATCGGCAACTTTGCCTGGTACAAATATTGGGTGTTCTTCTTATCCCTGCAAATATGCATACAATGAATAATATTTGTTTTACTCAATCAGATAACTGAAAATATGAAATCAATGACGGTATTTTTATAGAGTCATCCCTCTGATCGATAACCATTGGCTGCCTTTACCTACCCTCAACACCAGGGCACACTAACAGATAATCACTGAATTTACTGACTTCATATTGCCCTAGGTTCAGGACAGCTCTTCCAGAAACTTCTGATGTGAACTGATACGTCTCACTGCTGATGGCGACCGTGGCCCATGCTATCGCGCCATCTGCTCAGCTGTCACTCGCAGCAGCTGCTGCTCTTGCTTTGGCAGCCTCGGCCTGGCTATCTGTGCCTCGCACCTGCACTACTCCTCTGCGCTGCTAAAATCACAATACGTTTCACCCTCCACTCCTAAACAGAGGAATTCCTTAGTCATTTCTCCTTTTAGATTCAGAGAAGCCCTTTGTGAAACATCTATAGGGCTCACTTTAAAAATCTCTTTCTTCTCAAACTTAGCAATTTCATACTATTAATGATTTCTTAAATTGGAGGCGGGGGCGGGGGGAGGGGAGGGGGGAGGGGCGGGGGGGCGGGCTTAGTCTTGTTTGCCACAGCAGAAATACAGAGCTTCACAAATGCAATTGTAATGATACTTGTTTAGATGATGCTTGCTCTTAAAACATAATAATAATAAAATAATTTTTAAGAACTCAAAAAATTTACTAAATACAGAAGAGAATAAGCCCTTAGAGATTTTTGCAATTTATTCATATATATTTATATATATAAATATATATATAAACAAATGTGATGTCTATAAGCTTACCATATATTTGATTAACAAACAGAAAAGTAGTATGCTACTCTCAGTGAGAAATATAAAATTTTAGAAACATGAATTTATAAGCCAGTTTGGGAAATATAAATACATAGAAATGACTGAAATATAAGATATAGAATGATCGATTAAAGTGTTTCTTTAGAAGAGCTCTAAAGTTTCTTTAGAAGAGCTCATCTCCCCAACACTTCTTCAGTGCCCTCCTTTATCTCTAAAGGCAGATGACTCCTCCCCTGCGGAAAATGGAAGGTTTATAAATTAGGGAAATTAAACAAGAAGAGCTTTGGATTCAGGGATGCAAAATGAAGCACAAGGCAAGGATGCAATAGAAGGAAAAATTAAGGGAGAGGCTAGTACATGATAATCTCTATATGCTGCGTCAGAATTCTAAGTTCTAATCTTCCTCCCTGCTCCTAGAATACCAGAAGTCAATTCTATAACTATCCATACTCTTCAAATTAAGAGATTATATTTTCCCTTTGGTGTGGTGTAGTGGGGGGGGGACCCTCCACATTTTTGTATTTGAGGTGTTTAAAGAATTTTTTTAAGAGAGAAAATCATGGTTCTTGTACAAGTATAACATAATCGTGTCAAACAAAAAACAAATCCGAATTAGTAAAGACAGACCTTGTTCAGAAGAATTATTGCGAGGGAGGGAAAGAGACTATTGCCTGGAAGAGAGACCAGAACTAAGTATGAACTTTATTATGCTGAAGCAGAGAGCAGTCGGATTTCTAAGGGCTGGGTGAGCTAGAAGAAAAGTACTGGAGAAGATTGGGAGGAGGTCAAATGCCATCTGTGCTTGTGAATTGGTTTTATCCAAAGGAAAAATAAACTTCTCCTATCTTTAGGACAGGAGGTAGTTTCATAGCTCAGAATAAGGCACCCCACTACAATCAGGGTCCCATCTCCCACAGAAACAGAGAGAGAGTAGTGCTATCTCTTTTGAAATAATTAAAAATAATTCTGATAAGACTAGGAGTCTTTGTCTAGGCACATTATGAAGGTAAATAATAATCTTTCCTATTGTAGAGGAAGACATGAATCAACAAAACAAAGAAGCAAGACCATGGGAACTCAGTAAACTTTGAAAAACATTTATATATATATATGTCATGGCTTCTTTCCAGACTCAGCTATGATAGAAAAGTTTTGCCTTTCTCTGTGTGTTAATTGCTACTTATGCTTTCATATTCTAGAATAAACTGGTACTTGAAGATAAAATTATACTATTTCTCCTTGGGAAAAAAATAATATACACACATGTATTTCTCTGTCACTGTTGCTCCTCGTATAGACTTCACTAGCAATAGCAATTGTAACTCTTAATCCAAATAACCTAATTTCCTTGTACAGAGAAAAATATGGAAGGTAGAAAAGAATTGACTGTCATACACAGACATTTTAAGAAATTAACTGAATACATGTAACTGGCAATGTTGAATTGTATCTGAGTTCTATGTTCCTGGAAAGTAGTAACAAATCCAGAAATTCCCAAGCCTTGTGTGTTCCAAGAAAAGGCTAGCCATAAAGGACCTTCCGACTCTCACGTATTTAGAAATAAGACACTTCTCCCTCCTTCCTCATGACTCTCATATACTTGTGTATGATTCTTTGGTTTAGTTGCCTCTATAAAACCCCAGACTCCTACTTTTCTTTGAGACGTTCTTCATCTCTTTTTCCCTATCACAGTAGGCTGAACACAGTTACCTCCTTAATTGTCCTGTGCATTTGTCTTTCACATAGCACAACTTTCTGCAGCCATGTACACCCCTTTTATAATAATTTATTAATAATTTCTGGAGGTTGGAAAACATTTCATACACAATGAAGGTCAAGGCTTTTCTTAATTACAGACACACCGACTCCCAGACATAAAACAAACACATGAGAGCTTATAGTTTCAGCTCTACAATCTCAGCCACAGGTCACAAGTAAAAATGCACAAAAACTCGCACATTCCTTCCTAGCAGGCACGAATTTATTTACTTATTTGAGGTGGCAAACAGACAAATCAATGAAAATAACAAACTGGATTCTCCACCATCTCTTACCTAGTAGAGAACAGGTTAATACCATTGATCAACCAAGAACACCAAACGGTCAGACATTAACACCAAATTATCAATTACTGCTGCCACCCACCAATGCGGAATCATTTAGTGGTTGCACAGGAACCAGAGACAAAAAGGAAAATACAGAATCAGAAGAGAGGAGGGAAAAAAGCAAGAGTAAAAGAGAGTCACAAGTTTTAAAATTTCATTATCATTTGGAATTCACTCTGGGAGCAAAGAAAAGCCATGCCTGGGGTTAAGCATCCCAGTAAGCACTCTTCTCCATCAGTACAGTTTACCAAACTCTGGCAGGTAAATCCACGAGTATCTTGGGGTTATCTCTAAAATGAAAGCCACATTGTTGTTTGATTCCTCTATGGTCAAGTGTACCAGTTGCTAATTCTGCCCTCACAGATTGAGCTTCCTTGTCAGCGTCTGTAGTGTTTCATTCTCAAATATAAGCTGACAGCCATAGATCAGCAAATATTTTGAGCATAAGAGTAAAAGATATCAAAGCCAACAAACAAGGAAAGTCATTATAAAGTAAAAAGAGCCCATTCAGTTTACAGGTTTTTAAAACGGGAGAAAAAATGATTTTGCATATGACACAAATATGCTCATTGTGTTATCTTATCCACCCCTACCAGAAGCAGCTATCAAATGATTTACTCAACAAACGAAAACGCAGAGATTTGCAAATGAAGTTTAAGTGGTTAAGAAGGCAAAGGAGAACAAAGAGGTAGGCAGGATCACTTTTTGAGGGAAGTGATTTGTTCATTAATACTATGAAATATATCATAAAAGCTATAAAGAACCACTGGGGAATTCTGTGTAGGATATGATAGTGTACACAGTACTTTCACAAATATTGACATTTTTTGAAATATAGCACATTATAAATTCACTTCAGGATTTTCTAATGTCCATCCTAACAGAGAAACCAAAAGCTTAAAATAAGTCACAAACAATTTGCTTCTAGGTAACTCTCTTCTAGAAGTTAGAGCCCGTATTTTCATTCCTATTCTAGATTTAAGATATAGAAGTACTGATACTATGCTATATAGCCCATATAGGATAGTCTCTCCATTTCCCAGGGTTACTGGAAACTGTATTCAAGACTATTGCAGGGACTTCCCTGGTGGCACAGTGGTTAAGAATCCTCCTGCCAATGCAGGGGACACAGGTTTGAGCCCTGGTCCGGGAAGATCCCACATGCCATGGAGCAACTAAGCCTGTGCGCCACAACTACTGAGCCTGTGCACCACAACTACTGAAGCCCACGTCCCTAGAGCCTGTGCTCTGCAACAAGAGAAGCCATCGCAACGAGAAGCCCGTGCACCGCAACAAAGAGTAGCCCCCGCTCGCAGCAACTAGAGAAAGCACGTGCACAGCAACAAAGACCCAACGCAGCCAAAAATTAACTAATTTGAAAAAAAAGACAGAGGATTTTAAATGCTGGAGTGAGCTAATGGAAAATTACTAGAGGGCATTAAGGGGTAGTTCGGTCCATTTGATTAGGCCTCTGTGTTTACTAATTGTTGCTTATTGAAATTAGGCTCCTAGCCTCCCACAGACACTGGGAGCAGTGGCTCTGCTTTTCTTGGTTACATTTCAAAGGATGGTTGCAAGGTCCTTGAGAAAGACATTCCTGGGTTGTAGAAGTTTCACATTTCAAAGAAGAGAAAAAGATTTTACAATTGCAAGTTTTCTAAAGTAAATGCTCTAATAAAAGGGAGTTCAAGGGCCCATAGTCAGGAAGAGGCCTCACATTTTGTCCAGCTGTTAAGGCTGCCTTGGTCAGTAGCATAGAAGGTATTCTAGGCAATACATGTATTTAAATTTAATTTATCAAAAATCTGGAATATGTATGTGTAACATAATCAAATTAAATTAAAATCCTGTGCTTATTTGTCTTATAATAGTGAAAGAAGTGATATCAATTTTTCCCTTACTTTTCATTTTGTTGTTCCTTTCTTTAACAAATAATTACTGAACGAGTCTTCTTTGTTAAGTTCTTTGTTTGAGAAACACAAAGCACACACACACACATACGAGAGAGGCAAACTTTTCAACAGCAGTGGGAATTAAGTCCTTGAAATTAAGGCTTTTACTCAGAATCATCAGATTCCAGGAGAAGTTGTTACTAACAATGTTTAGTCGAAAAATTGAGCCAGGATGATGGATCCATGGGCTGGAATTCAGGTAGGATAGAAACTAGAAATGGAATAATTTCTCCTACAGCATTGTATTCCTTTCACCAAAAAATCATAGGGAAGTTAAAGAAGATGGGTCAGGTGCTAATTCTTATGCACAGGAGCTTCTTTCCAGGCTGACAGAGTCATTACCTGCCCCCCCAACCCCGCCCCCGTTAATACTCATTTCTTACACTGATTCTAGAAGCTCTACTACATTTTAACTGGGAGTCCCTACATCATGACTTTAGCGCTAGAAGAACCAAAAAAAAAAAAAAAAAAAAAAAAAAATCCAAGCTCTAGCAGCTATTAGTTTTGTCTTTTTAAAAATTTAGTTATTGAAAATTAACGAATCAGCCTATTGAATATTCTTAAATATTTGGTCAGGAACAGTAGAGTCTTCTCAGATGATCAATATTTTATTTAATAAAAATGTATCAAACACATATGCTTATTAGAATAACAATTTTGGGGTTGTTTTTTAATTGAAGTATAGTTGATTTACAGTATTGTGTTAGTTTTAGGTGTGCAGCAAAGTGATTCAGTTATATGTATATTTTTTTCAGATTCTTTTCCATTATAAGTTATTACAAGATATTGAATATTTGTTTGTGCAAGTTCGTGTGCCCGACACACTGTGAGGCCCAACAAACCGAAACATCAGAGTTTGGAGAAAGGTTTATTTCAGGGCCATGCAAAGAGACGGGTGGCTCATGCGCCCCAAAACCCAGAACTCCCCCAAAATTTTCAGCAAAGCATTTTTAAAAGCCCAGTGAGGGAGGGGTGTCACAGGGTATGTGATCAGCTCATGCACAATTCTCTGACTGGCCAATGGTGAGGTAACAGGGTGGTGGCACAGAGGTTACCATTATCAGTCCTTAGGCTCCAGGAGGCCTGGAGCTATGTGCTCACGGTCATCAAGTTGTTAATGTCTTCCAGTTGGTGGGCGTGGTTCACTTTTGTAAAACGGCTCAGGAAATGTGCATCAGAAACTGTTATCTAGGTACTTCAGAGAGGAGCTAAAGCAGAGGATATCTATAGTTATATTTTAGAAAGATCCATGTGATTACGGCACTTGGCGTTGCTACGGAACTCTTTTGTGTATGGGTGCATTTTATTTATCTGTCCTTCCTTTTCTTTTTAAGTTTCAGGCATGATGTTTCAGCACTCTTATTTCTGAGAAAGGAGGAACATACTATTTTTATACTTCCTGCTTCCTACAGATGTTTTCCTGAAAATTGGAGAGAAATTACAAGCCTGTCTTTAAGTTGAAAATAGGAAAAACTGGACATAGAGTTAAAAAGGGGACGGGGCTAGGGAGTTTATGACTGTAACTGCCAAGATGACTCCAATAATTCTTGCCTCCTGTTATTTATGCCCTTGTGTGATATCCTTCTCAACTGAATTAGGGCTACTCTGTGTGACCAATGAAATATTACAGTGTGTGACTTCCCAATCTACATGGTAAAACTATCACAGCTTCTCTTTGTGCCCTTGGATCACTTACTGGGGAACAATAAACCGCCCTACTGTGAGGACATTTAAGCATCCCTGTGGAAAGGCCAATCAGGAGAGCTACGAAAGGTCCCACCAACAAACAGAACCAGTTTTCAAGAGGTATGAATGAGTGAACTTGGAAACAGTTAAGCCGTCAGGAGGGATAGATGCCTGAGCCTGCAGACGATTGCATCTGATTGCAATCAATGAGAAATTCTAAGACAAAACTGCTCGGTCAAGTCGGTCCCAAATTCCTGATCCCCAGAAACTGAGAGGTCAGAGGTCATATTTATTGTTTGAAGCCACTAAGCTTTGAAATCAGCTGTATTACAAGAAGTAAAGAATTAAAAAAGGAAAACTGAGTAAGAGACTGTGTACTGACTTTCATTCCAGATTATGGAAGGTGGTGAAGGGGAGCAGAATACGTCACCCCAAATGTGCCACTTTGGCACGTTGACTGTTTTGAGCTGAAGACAGATAGGACCCAGCAGACTCAGGAAGAGCTTTTTGCCTGTCCTTTAACTGTCTAAACTAATTTAGACTAGGAAAAGAGCTATTACCAGAGATAACTTTTTATATCAGAAAGACTTATCTGTATGGCAGGGCAAACATCTGTTTACCAAACTCTTCTCATCCTCCTGGGAATTAATTGTCTCACTCCCCTTTGAAGCCTCAGACCCCTACCCACTTCTCCGTAGCTCAGGATGGTGTATAAGCCTCAACTGTCTGACTGCCTATGAGTCTATTTTATGGGGACGCCCACACGTACAAATTTTTTTTCTCCTTTTAATCTATCTTACATCAATTTAATTATTAGGCCAGCCAAAGAACCTAAAAAAGAAAAAGGGAAAAGTTTTCCACCCCTACAGAAGCTATAAATCATAGGACAAGAGTGGGAAATAAGCTTAAAGGGCTGTAATATCCAGGAGGTTTCTTAGAATTTATATTCCAAAAATTCCTTTGACTTTATTCTGTGTGTGACAGATGTTTGAATTTCATAGGGTCTAGAGAATTTCATGTGTAGGGCCCAAGTTTCTGGGCAAGTCTAGAGTTGTTGAGGCATTGCGACACAGAGGACTTTGAAGCAAACGTACAGTTTTACTGACTAATGTGAAGAAGCAATCAGGGCTTCCCTGGTGGCGCAGTGGTTGAGAGTCCGCCTGCCGATGCAGGGGACACGGGTTCGTGCCCAGGTCCGGGAAGATCCCACATGCCGTGGAGCGGCTGCACCCGTGAGCCATGGCCACTGAGCCTGCGCGTCCAGAGCCTATGCTCCGCAACGGGAGAGGCCACAACAGTGAGAGGCCCGTGTACCGCAGAAAAAAAAAAAAAAAAAAAAATATATATATATATATATATATATATGTACATCTCAGCAGGAAGTTCTTACAGGAGATGTTATTAGGTTAACTCTTACCCTAAGGATATTATAGCCGTAATGTATGTAACTTTTCCTGTACAAATATCTTTTTCAAATAGCGTTTAACGCACAGACACTGGTTTCTTCTTTCTCTGTATTTATGTTTGTGTTTTCTGAAATTTTTGGTAGCCAACCTTCAAGTAAATGATTGATTTTTTTAAGTTTTTTTAATTCATATATTTTAACAAACATGATGTGCTTATAAACATATTAGTCTTCCTCTATCTCCAAAAGATTTTGGGGGATGATTCCAATTCTCTTCTATTCTATCATGTTATCATATCATATGTTAGACCAATGTGTCCTGATTTTCTGTTTTAGAAAAAAAAGTCATGGCAGATCATTTCTTACTATGCTAAGAAGCTTAAACAGAAAAAGAACAATGTATGAAAATAAGAGAGATGTGAATGAAGCAGCCAACTGGCATCCATGCTTCAGACTCATATGCAAATCAAGTTATTCTGTGCTTTCCAACACTTCCCAAATTCTTTTAAAACCATATTTGAAGCTGGATAGCAACTCTCTATGAAGACATCAGTGATAAAAATGCAGACAGCATTGTGTTGGGTAGAGCAATGCCAGGAGTTGACAGGACCAACAGATAAAACCAAAGCAATTAAGTTTCCATAAACACTTGACTTGGTGTTGAATCAACACTCTTCTTTCTAAACAGCAGTGTAGCAAGGCATAAA
The DNA here is from genome assembly GCF_039906515.1 of Pseudorca crassidens. Taxonomy (NCBI): domain Eukaryota; kingdom Metazoa; phylum Chordata; class Mammalia; order Artiodactyla; family Delphinidae; genus Pseudorca; species Pseudorca crassidens. The sequence goes on from NC_090305.1 coordinate 27,983,561, forward strand.
TGACAAATCATACATTTCCAATCTATAAACCATGTTGGTTTGATGAAGTAACAGAATTCTTTTCCAGCTTTTCTTTTTATCACGTGGAAGAAAAAAAAAGTTACTCAGTAATTTGTGAGTTTTACTTGAGACGCGAATTTCTCTGTCCACAAAATATTAAAAGATTTATAGACGAGATTTGGCATGCTTCCAGCTTACTACCATCCCTCTCCAGCAACAACGACAAATTCTCATGGCTAGAGGTAAGCAATTTTTGAATGACATTTAGTCATCCTTCCTCACAAACTGTTTTCCAGGCATTTATTACCACCTCTTTGGAAAGCTAGAAAATGCTGTCTCAAGAGCCTTCAATCTTTCTGTTATTTTTTATTTCCTATCCCCCATCTCAACACATAACACAAAATAACTCATGACTACATACTCTTTGCCTTATTTCATTCCCTTGTAGATAGGTATTCAATTGACCTTTCTCAGGAAAGATCCAAGGAACACATTTTTTTTTTTTTTTTTTTTTTTTTTTGCGGTATGCGGGCCTCTCACTGTTGCGGCCTCTCCCGTTGCAGAGCACAGGCTCCGGACGCGCAGGCTCAGCGGCCATGGCTCACGGGCCCACCCGCTCCGCGGCATGTGGGATCCTCCCGGACCGGGGCACGAACCCGTGTCCCCTGCATCGGCAGGCGGACTCTCAACCACTGCACCACCAGGGAAGCCCCCAAGGAACACATTTTTATTAAATAATAGTGTCTTCTTTCTTCCAAAGAACAAAGGCATAAGCCACAATGGAAAAAAAAAGAAAAGGATACCAGAACCTATGTAGAGACTTCAATATAAACGCCATGCACTCATGCAAACAAGCATTTCCCAAGTTTTCAGAATAATAAATCAAAAACATCTGATTTTACCTGTGATTTTCTACACTCATATATGATTTCTGTCTGTGCAGCAATGTCCTTCTTTGCTTTAAAAGTCTTATTTATTTGCCCTCATCTAGCTCAAATGGCATCTAGAGTATTTTAGTATCTAATACAATATGATTGAAAATTTCCAGACGTTTCAAGGCAGTCCGTTGCTTCCACAAGACTTTGGACAAATTTTTATTAGAATGCTCTCATATCGCAGGTAGTTTTCCTGTTAAACAAGAAGCTCCTTAGGAAAATGGACTATTTATCTTTTCATTCCCAGAATCTCAGTGTCTGGCATTTATAGTGCAGTTGCCATAAATACATTGTATGTACTATATACCAGGTGCTAGATTGCAAACTTCACGAGATTGAGCAGTTTATATATTTGATTATTTCAGGTTTCTTTAGTGTCTAGGGGAGAGCATGTTACATATTAGTATCTCAATAAATATTTATTGAATGCATCCATTCTTGCATGCAAAGAAAGCTGATAAGCTGCTCTTCTTTTCTGGGCCATGGGGTCACTTTCCCTTTCATTGTCTTGCTATCTGATTGTGGCTCCATTGAATCATGCAACTAATCTTTGCCGCTTGTTCCACTGTGGAAGTTTAAGACTGGTGAGGTTCTTAGATGACGTAGTCTAGATTACAAACTAGAAACGCATCCACAATCATGACTTGTAGGCTGCACAGGCTCTAGATTTGTTGTGATTATTATGTGTTTATACCCCTTGTCTGCTGTAAATTCCTGAATCTCTTGTAAGCATTTTCATTGAGATGACTTCCTCATAGAGCAAATCTTCCGTGTGGAGTATTGTGTAAAGGCAAGAGCACACTATAGAGCCAAATATCTGGGTCTCATCAGAACACTGAATATTACAAACTGTGTGAACTGGGGTAAGTGATCTATGATTTTAAGTGTCCGTTTAGTTATTTGAAAAGTGAGATTAATGATAAATGACTACTTAATAGCATTGTCATAATGTTAAATAAGAGATAATGTGCAGCCTTATCTTAGCACCATCCATTATAATGTAAACGTAAACGTTAGTTAGAGAACAGACTTGTGGCTGCCAAGGGGGAGAGGGGTAGGGGAGGGATAGAGTGGGAGTTTGGGGTTAGCAGATGCAAATTAGTATATATAGAATGGATAAATGACAAGGTCCTACTGTATAGCACAGGGAACTATATTCAATATCCTGTGATAAACCATAATGGAAAAGAATATAAAAAAGAATGTATGTATATGTATAACTGAATCACTGCTGTACAGCAGAAATTAACACAACACTGTAAATCAGCTGTACTTCAATAAAAAAGTAAATAAAACAACATAACCACTTTGGGGGGAAAAAAGTAAATGTTAGCTATTTCCATGCTTTTAATAAAGGGATTAATAAACTTAGACATACTATGCAAGTGTAATATTACTTATTCAGATCACTCTCGAGAACTTCTTGTAGCAAGGCTAAGAAGAAACTGATTTTCATGTAGGGCCAATTACCATGTGGTTATATACATCTTAAAGTGCCAAGGTAGGCATCTTTTATTTCATGAACTATGTGACACTGCTTCCAAAGCAACCAGCCAGTCATAAGACAGGGGTCCTCTGTCTCTTTTATAACTGAAGACAGGCTAGTTTCAAATTTTACCTTGGCAGTCAACAGGCATTTCATGGATTGTCATAAACCGTGTAAGTATATATGCGATTCTGTTTACATATGCCATTATATTACACTGGTCCATTTATCTACAGTGGTGCCACTAGTACTCTTTCTTAATTACTATAGAATCATAGTAAATCTTGATATCTGATAGTATAAGTCCTCCAGCTTTGTTCGACTTCAGTATTTTATCAATGTTCAAATCAAGCTTAGAACAACTTCATGACTCATGACTTAAATAGGATGGACAGACACACACACAAACACAAGCACTAACCATAAAGAAAGAAAGATAAGTGGAACGTATTTAAATAAAGAAGTTTTTAAAACAAAAGATACAATTAAAAGAGTTCAGAAAGTAAGACAGGTGAAGAAGAAAGATTTGCAATACACACATTTGACAAATACTTTATATCAAGAACATACAGAGAATTAATACAAACCAATAAGAAAAAGGCAGTCAACCTAATTACAACAGCGAGCAAACAATTTGACAGAGACTTCACAAAAGATGGTATCAAAGTGGCTGCCAAACATATAAAAATGTGTTCAATATCATTAGTAATTAGATGAATACAAATTAAAAACCCTGATGAAATTCCATTACATAAACATAATGGATAAAATTTAAAAAAAATAAAAAAGAATACCAGGTATGGGTGAGGATATGAAGCTGGTAGAAGTAAAAAGGTATATATTTCTACAACTCCATTGGAAAAATATTTGACAGTACCTACTGAAGGAAAACATATGTATACCATATAACCTAATAATTCCACTTCTGGGTATATGTCCAAAAAAAGTAAATAATAGTATGTATCAAAAGGCATATGGAAAAAGTGTCCATAGAAATTTTATTTGTAATAGCTCGAAACTGAAAACAAACCAAATGTTCATTAATAATAGATTGGGTAAATAAATTATATTATCTGCACACTACCCAGCTATTAGCAAAAGTAAACTTCTTTAAAAGCAACATGGATGAATCTCACAGGCATAATATTAAGTGAAAAAGTTTAGATACTAAACTATATATATTCTGCTTATGTAAAGTTTCAAAGCTGATTAAACTAAGCCGTAATTATGGAAATCAGAATGATTTTTACTCTTAGGAATTACTGACTGAAAGGGGAACCAGAGACCTTCTTGGGTGGTGGAACTATTTTATATATATATATTGCTTTGGTGGTTACAAAGGTACATACATATTTACAAATTTATCCATCTGTACACTTAAAATTTACATACTTTACTAAATATAAGTTATACCGTAGTAATTATTTTTAAATTTACAAATTCACTGAGGCAAAGAAGATAAAAAGGATTGATGATCTAATCCTTGTAGAGTTCATTCTTTTGAATTCTTTAATTAAGGGAAGGAAGGAACTGTTCTTCCTGTAAGTGCTTTCTGAGAAGGACATGGTCTAACAATTTAATCCATATATGAGAATGCATTCCCCAGGGCATGCCAGAGGGCAGGACTCAGTTCTCCTTAGTCTTTTCCCTCATTTTTGATCTTTCTTCCTACCAAATATTAAGTTACAAATATCCAAGTTCTGTTTATACGTTAATAAGGCATACAATCTGAAACAGAAATGTAGGGAAAATTAATTTTAATAGTGTATCAAGTTTCCGGTATTACTATTGGAAAATAGTTTGATTTGGGGCTTAAAATTGCCTACTGCTTATTAGATAACTATGTTAAGTAGGGATTGATGCTCAAGTTAAGGAGCATCAGTGAGCTGATATCTCAGCTGCTCTGTAATACTTCTGTTCAGAAGAGCTGCCTTTACCTGAGTACTGTGCAAGCAACTGGAATTCCTTAGTTAAAAATGGCCTGCTTAGTATCCAGGTTTTGAGTCCTCCAGGCAGTGGAGAATCATTCAGATCATTCTGGAGGTTTGGCCCTGGTCCTGTTCCTGAAGCTACCCTTGTTCTAATTCTCCAGTAAACAAGCCTCAGTGTGTCCCCAGAGTCTCTAACCCTGGGGCCACTTATTTTTCCACCCCCATAACCTCTACTCAACCTCGGAGTCACGCTCTCCAGTTTTCATCTCTATTTCTGCACCTTGGTCACTTCTGCTGGAGTCACTGTTTGCCAAAAGCTCTGCCTATTGCCTGCTGCTTTCTAGTCCTTTAACCTGACCCTCTGACTCTACCTCTGAAGACGATCCCAGAGCCCAGTCTGTACTTTTATAATAATTATGGGCCAACAAGGATGCCTTTATAACTACTTGGATCCAATCTCATTCTAAAATGCTTAATATACTACTGATGCCCAGGTATTATCCTCTACCTCTCTGTTTTGGCTCAGTTGCTCCAAGTGGATATTTGAACCTTAAGTAAAGGTATCCTCTTATTTTCCTCATAGCCTCTGATTTCTGAAGAGTTTTAGGTCGAATGCACACATCCTACCTATTCATAGACCCCAAGCCAAAACTTAGGCTCAAAAATCTGAGGTCCCCTGCGGTTTAGTTGCCCTTAACTTCAACCAATCAAAGTTCTTTGGAGGAGCCAAAGTTGCTAAGGTAACTGGAATCGCAGGTGACACTGATTGTCCCATGAACACCCTCACGAGGTCACGATAAGTTTGGCCCATAAATTCTGGCATTAACTCATCAATACACAGTATTGTATCTAATTCCTTATGTATCTTATATCACAAAATGATGATTTTTCACCCATTTATGACAGAAGAAAAATATTATATCGCTATGTAAAATATCCAGGTTGTTTTTAATCTATTTCCAGTAATATGGGGGATACTGTATGCTTTCAAAGGCCATCTATCAGAATTATAATCCATTTATAAAGTAACATATGCTTTCAAGTTTGGATTAGGAAGCCCATTGAGCAGATTGCAACATTCTAAAAAGAACAATAGTAGCCAATTCTAAAGAGTTGGTTGTGTCTTGGAGTCCTATGAATTTGAATGCCATCTTGTTGGATTTCATTCTAAGCAAAAATAAGTTGACTTTCAGAGAACTTGTGGATTTATCAGTATCATAGATAATAGGAAAACCTAGGATAAAACATTAGTATTTTAACTCCAGGATCACTATGACTTTTATTATACCACATGTATTGATTAGCAGATTGTGTGTGTGTCTGAAATTATTATTCAATTATTATTTAAATTATTAAATTATTATTTCAATTATTTCAACTGTATAAAATTTAATTTATTTAATAAATATTTATTAAACACTTATTATGTATCAGGTATACTTAGAAGTAAAATTAGTTTTGTATCATGTCAAAAGAAAAAAGTGCAAAGATTTCAATCAATTTCCAATCCTGAAGCATAAATCCTATGGTAATTTATGAAAAGTATCCTAAAAATGGCTGGGTGTTTGTGTTAAAATATTTATGATAACATTACTTATTGAGAAAAATATTAAAGCTTAAAATCAAACTTAGCCAAAATCTTAAGTTAGTCACAACTTATTCACCTTATCAAAATGATGCTCTTAATGAACATATAATAACAATAGAAATGCTATTGAATACGATTTGGGGGTATATTATGTGTTTATGTATAAATCTAAGTGCAGAATTTACACATAAGAAAAAAAGACTGGAAAGATAAAATCTAAATTGTCAATGCCAGTTGTTTGGTGTGAAACAGGTAATATTTTTGAAATTTCCTAAACATTTTATAACAGCTTTTTTGAGGTACATGCTAGTGTATATCCAGAAAACATCATAACAATTAAGATAACGAGCATACACACCACCCCCCAAAATTTTCCCTTAGAAAATGCAACAGAAGTTATAGACAGCTTCATTGAGGGGACTAACTTGAATAATAACAGTTCACTGAATAAAGACAGAGATACAGAGATATAGAGATATAGTGTAAGGGGTCTAAATATTAATATGTGTGTATATATCAACCTACTAAAGCTCAAAAGCTTTTTTTTTTGCGGTACGCAGGCCTCTCACTACTGTGGCCTCTCCCGTTGCGGAGCACAGGCTCCGGACGCGCAGGCTCAGCGGCCATGGCTCACGGGCCCAGCCGCTCCACGGCATGTGGGATCCTCCCGGACCGGGGCACGAACCCATGTCCCCTGCATCGGCAGGCGGACTCTCAACCACTGTGCCACCAGGGAAGCCCAGTTCAGAAGCTTTTTTATTCTATTTTTTCTTCAATAACTCAGGTAAAAAATTATTGGCTTTATTGGATTTTTGAGGACTAAGTAAGAGAATAGGTTGCATATTTCATCATCTGTGTTACTATATTACTGTCTATCTTAGGGTTTGAGGGTTTGTCACATTTTGGAGGAAGGAAGAGAGGAAGTGAAAGAAAAAGATGAAAAAAAAGTGCAATAAGGGACAGATTGTATGTGTATGTTCTCTGAAAAAATTGATTTACAGAATTCTTTTCAAACAAATATGCTTGGCAGTGTGTGGGAGGAGCTTGAGAGCAATGGCAAATTGCATTGCGTGTATTATTCTGCACAAATCACTTAACCTGCTTTTTGAAAGTTTTCTTTAAAATACGAACCAAACTGTTAGCCTCTTCTGCTTCCCACTCAGCAGGACTGATTCAGAAATAAATTTGTCAGATCGTAAAAAGAATGTACCAAACAAATTTAATAACCTATGCTTATTAATATCCTAGCATCAGCAACTTATATCAAATAGAAATAGAAGAGAGGGTATATTAGCTCTGATTTGCTCCACTCACAATGACAATCATTTTTAGCAGAGTGATCAGACTTTACAGAATGTCTCTAAATCATGTACATACATCACTTGTACCAACGTCACACCTCCTCGCTATAGGCAATAGAGAATTCAAATCGAACCTTGTTGTTTTATGTTAGTTTCCTGTTGCTACTGTAACAAATTCCTATAAACTCAGAATCTTCAAACAACACAAATTTACTATTTTATAGTCTGGAGGTCAGAAGTCCAAATGGGGCTCACTGAGCTAAAATCAGGATTCAGCAGGAAGACCCCAGGGGACAATCCTTTTCCTTGTCTTTGCCTACTTCCAGAGATTGCCCATATTCTCTAGCTCATGGTCCCTTCCTCTATCTCCAGAGTTAGTCGTGGCTAGTTGAGTCTTCCTCATAATCCATCATTGACACTGGCCCTCTCTTCCACATCCAAGTACCCTTGTGATGACATTGAGTTCATGTGTATAATCCAGGACAATATCCCTACTTTAAAGTCAGCTGGCTAGCAATTTGAATTTTACCTGCTACCTTAATTCTCTTTTGTCACACAATGTAACACATTCAAAGGTTACAGGGATTAAGACATTAAGTCTATTATTCTTCATGTTTGGTATCTAATAAGATATAAATTCCTAATATTTTATGATCATCAACTAACATGTACCTCTAAATAATCTCAATGATATAAAGAAAATATTACATTTTTTAATGTACCCAAAATATTTTTATGATGAGCTGAAGCTAATAGTTTTGGTAAAGAACATGAGTGCCTTTTTTATTTTCATATGCTAAATAGGAGAAGTCAAAAGTCAAAGGCGCTTAATTCAATCAATGAAAGAAAATCCACATATATTAGATTACTGGCGTGCTGTTTTGGATCTTTTCACTCACACTTCTTTCCCAAAGAGAAACCAGGTGGAGCTCTTGCCCAGTACACAATCCTCCAGTAAGCTGGAGGTGCGGCATTTTGGAGTCCTCATCAGGTATAGGCTGTGACCATCACGGTGGGGAACTAAAAAGCCTTGGAGGAGAGGTTTAAGAGAGGAAGAGTTCAAGTTCTGAGATATCAGATGGTTGAGTCATCCAGGTGGAGGCTGAAGTCCCTCCATATGACTGCAGAATTTGGGGTGGACAAGATGAATGGTTTTAGGAGACCCCGTTTCTATAAATGAGAGAAACTGACAGGAAAACCATTGTAGGAGAGTAAATGTTCAGGAATGATGTAGGTAGAGCTAATTGCCATGAGTTTCACTGGAGCAGGGTTGTTTTGTTTTGTTGCGGTATGCGGGCCTCTCACTGTTGTGGCCTCTCCCGTTGCGGAGCACAGGCTCCGGACACGCAGGCCCAGCGGCCATGGCTCATGGGCCCAGCCGCTCCGCAGCATGTGGGATCCTCCCAGACCGGGACACGAACCTGCGTCCCCTGCATCGGCACGCGGACTCTCAACCACTGCCACCAGGGAAGCCCAGAGCAGGGTTTTTTTAGAGGAGCAAGGAGAATTATAATCTGAAACTTGTAAGGGTATTCTCACGGGTTCCCAGCCTTCCCTCAAATCTAGCCCAGGCTACCTGCAGAAAATAACACCTCGTGAGTGTGCTTTTGAGGAAATCATGTCCACAGGGGACAGTCTCTAGAGGAGTCTACTGATTTTATAGTTTTCTCCCGATATCCTTAAACTGTTGATATAAAATAAATGACAATAACTACTTCTATGTTTGAGCAAGGTATGGCTGAATCCCATCCATTCAGAAACTGTATTGATAGTCTTGTGGTAGTTGAGGAATAGATAGATACCACTCAAATTATACTACATAAGCTTTGTCACTTAAAAAAAATAGTATGGGGCTTTCCTGGTGGCGCAGTGGTTGAGAGTCCGCCTGCCGATGCAGGGGACGCGGGTTCGTGCCCCGGTTCGGAAGGATCCCACATGCTGCAGAGTGGCTGGGACTGGGAGCCATGGCCGCTGGGCCTGCGCGTCCGGAGACTGTGCTCTGCCACGGGAGAGGCCTCAGCAGTGAGAGGCCCGCGTACTGGGGAAAAAAAAAAAAAAAAATAGTATGAAACGCATGTGATATATCACACACACACACACAAAAGATGTTCTTTATAAAAATTAATGCTAACCGAAAATATTAAGGCCATGCATTGTTCTTAGTGAGTTACAGGATAAAAGGTAAACAAATGAAAAGAACGGTCACAAATTCTCGACTGTAGTTGATTTGAATTCTATTTTGGTTTTTTTAACAAATAATAAACAAAACTGTTATTGTCAATTCCATATTACAAATTTTTTTTGAATTCTATTTTGTATGTATACATACTGATACAAATACCAATGTTTTCTCATATGAGTAAGACAGAGATGCAGAACCTGGGTTGAAGATATTAGAGGTTTTGTACTCAATAATGAATCTTTTAGATTCTCCTAGACACATACCTTTAAATAATATTCAAGTGCAAGTGTTTATTTGGGAAACAGAGAGAAGGCTTCTAGGTGGGGTGAAGAATGTGCCAAGGAAGGGAAGTCGGTCAGTAAAAGGTGTAATATTATCAAAACATCTTCCACTGTGGTGCACATTGCCCAATAAAATGCTTCAACAAGGTCCAAAATACCAATCCTAAATCTGAAGAAAACCAGTCACAACCAGAACAGTCACTGTTCTCTAGACTTGTATAATGTCAGGCTGACGTTTAGAAGTCCTCAAAACCAGCACTGGAGAAATGGAGACTAATATACTGAGATGTTGTAGATTACAAAATGCTGTAGATCACTATTCATTCAACATCAATTATAAATTCATGTCACAAAGTCTACAAGTAATATATTATGCATTGCAAATTCCACTTAAAAGAAGTAAGACTAATTAATAATTTTCTGGTAACAGGCAAAACCACCTAAAGTTCCATATGATACACTCCTTATGGAACCGGCAACTGTCCAAGAAGAAATAGTGACTGTACGTAACACCCTCAGGAGAGGAGTATTTCCACCAGCCAGCAACATGCTAAAAATGGTAAGATTAATTAAACAGTAACCACAGCAATGCCAATAATAGTAACGGTGTTTACTGAGATTTTATTAAGTTCTATTTGCTTTCCATATACTAAAAGTTTGGTCTTCACAAACAAACCGATCATGCAGCAGCAGAAGAAACAGAGGCACAGAGAAGGTAAGTAGTTTTCCCAAACTCATAGAGTTAGTAAATGACAGAGCCACAATTCCAACGCAGAAAGTCTAATTTCACTCTTAATGGACCCTAAGACAGTGCTTGTCAAACTTAAGCGTGCTTAAGAATCAGCTGAAGAACTTGGTAAGGCACAGGTCCCTGGGCCCCACTCTCTGAGGTCTGATTAAGGAGGTCTGGGGTGGGGACCACTCCAAGCTGCTAGATGATGCTGACGCTGCCGGTCAGTATCGTCCGTGTAGCAGACTTTGTTTAATAAATTACAGAGGCATTTCACAGCTGTCTTCATTGAGCAGCAGCCCAGAGGCTAAGACACTCTCTGAGAATCAAGATGTCCAGGTTCTAAGCCAGGTGGTGCTGCCAGATGAACAAATATTAGCAAATCTATTTCCCAGTTTCCTGGCATCCCATAAGAGAAAAGAGAAATTGTTTTTGCACTACAAACCTGCTGCATGAGCAGACTAGGTGCTGTCAGACAAACAGATTTAGGGACTACTCAGGTGTATTAGGTGATTAGCCTCACCTATGTTATATCCCGGAAGTATCACTCAGGTTTTTGGTATCGTAAACCTGGCTCTTTAGCCCTGGACTGGCTTAGAGTAACAAGGGTCAGAAATAATGCAGGCTATGGGAAGTGATTCTAAGAGACAGCTTCCTCATGCAAATGACAAAGAGGAAGGAAGCTAGTGATGAGAAAAAATGATTTTGAAATTTATCTCTTGGTCATCTTAGAATCCAGAACAATAAAAGCCAGTAGTAGCACAGGCACTCTTGCGTTGTGAGTACTGTAGCTAACATGCATATTGTGCTTACTACTGATTGGCAGGCAGTCTTCTAGAAGCGTATTGCATTATTTCATTTAATCCTCTCAGTCATCTTGTGATGTAGATGATACCATCATCTCTATTTCACAGATAGTGAATCTGAACCTCAGAGAAATTCGGTAGCGCATCCAAAGTCCTAAGTACTGGATCAGTACAGATTCAAATACAAATGGCCACAGCTCCAGGCACCTGCTCTTAACTCTTTACCTCCCTTAGGACAAACAGGGTTCAAAATCCTTGGTTTCCAGATGAGCAAATAAGTGTAGCTGGGATGTAGTAAAGAAGTTACAGAGTGAACAGAAAACAGTTACGGAGTGAACAGACTTCATTATTGTGGATTCAAGGTGAATACAGAGGAAACATTAGAACATATTGTTTGAATATATAGAATGAAAATATTCAAGTGCTGAGGTGCAAAGGTATGAGAGATCAACAAGATGATAAAGTAAGTGCACCAGTAAAACTGAGTAACATTTTAAAGGGAATATGGGAGTTGAGTTTTTCCATAAATAATGCATAGGGCACAGATAGAAAGGAACTGATAGAATTACAGTAGAGCTGAAGAGCCAATCACAACTGCCAGGCAGAGATTTTCCAAAAATGAAACAAGTTTCTGCACATGGGATTAGAACTTTATGTGAATAGAACCATTGATTAAAGCCAGAATTCATAACTTTGCTGCAATAACCATGAATACTTACTTTTGATTTTAATCACGGATGTATCACAAAAAAAATTAGCATCTTAGCAACATTAATCAGAGGAAATATCCTAAAGAGCTTCCTCAAAGAGGTCTGAACTACAGACTGTTTGCAATTAATGTTGCAGGTAGTTTACACAGTAAGATAACAGACTGAGATGGAGATTAGCATGCATGATGCTTATTGGGGAATATCTCCAGATTTACACCGACCATGGATACAGAGAGAGAAGCAACATAGGGCATACAAAGAAGTTTGGTTGTGATGTAGGCATAACAGGGGCCTCAGCTAATCCTACGGGAAGCTGTACAACTAGGACAACTCAGTACAACCTTGTGCTGCGTTGGAGGGAGGTTACATGGCACTTATAGTTACTACAGCTACTTGCTGTTAGATGTGGGCTGCCACAGGGAAGTGAGTATTCTCGCCAATGAGGATAATTTTTAGAGAAGACAGTAGGGCAGGACTCTCAGCTTAAGAGGAAATAAGTGCTTCAGTTCAGAAAGCGATCTGGGTATGGGTAGTGCATCATGCATGCACAACTAGCAATCAGCAGTAAATTAACCAGATAAGTTCCAGACCTACTTATTTGGTAACCTGGTCATAATAGGCAAGATTTTATGCTCGTGAGTCCAATGATGGTATCCCCGCTGCCAGGAGATGCTATGCCCTAATGGGATGTGTTATGTCATCTCTACTTTTTCAATTAGATGTATCCATCACTGAAATACATCTTTTCTTGCATGAAACAGTCAAACCCTAAAAAACCACATTTTTACTTTGACCCTAGGCTAATGAGTTACTTAATTAACCTCACAGTTTAACCAATTCATCAACCTGAGGGGTAATTCTGTAAAACTCACACAGATGGCAGCCTATGCATATAAGAGAGAAACTTCTTCGATGTCAGAAAAAATATTGAAAACCTAAGTTAGGGCATCATCCAAAAATTATTCTCAAGCGTAGCTGAATGATTTATGTGAAAGCCTGTAGTAAATAAGAAAGGCCACAACTTTTGTTGGTAATAATGTGTTGCATGCAGGTATCGGGACAGTCTTTTAAGGGGATGTGCATAATGTGAGAATGAAAGAATGCCTGGGAGAACATCCGTCACATAGTCCCATAACTAGTGTGGACATAGTCCCGTGTCCTTTGATTTGTGACTCATTCAAATCACAAAAATGTGTTATCCTTTTCTACACAAAAGACCTCATATTTGTAAATACAAACTTTGTCTCTTTTTAGTAGATTTTCTGCCTTTCATCAACGTTGGAGAAAAACCCAACAAAATGCTTCAGCTTAGCACAATTGACACATATCACAAGTTAGGAGCACACACGCCAGAGCCAGAAGAACCTGGATTCCAATTCTCTTTTTGCCATTATTGGTTGTATTATCCTGAAAAATTATGCAACATCTCCGCACCTCAGTTTCCTGATTTGCAGATGGGGATAACAACAGTGCATCCCTTGTAGAATTGCTATGAGTAAAGATGAGAGAATATACATATAGAATTGGTAAGAGGTCCTGGCATGAAGTATTAGCTATGATTTGCTATTATTATTATTCATAATTTAGATGGAGATGTGTAATACTATACATGTTTCTAATCACAGAAATATTTATTGAGCATGTAGCATAAGATTTATCATGTCACAGTTGTATTGCATAAATTATCACATTAAAACTTTTGAACAAGCTATTGGGTATGAATTGTGGGGCATATTTTACAGATGAAAAAAAACTGAGATTCAAAGAGATTAAATAATGTGTCAGAGGTAAAACTACTAATAAATGATGGGATGGATTTCTAACCCTGGTCTGTTTTACTGGAAGCATTTACTTAAATTCTTTAATATTTCTGAAAGAGAAGCTACAACTGAATGTTACTGCCAAATTTTGATTTTGTAAATTCAAGGGCTAAAACAATGGATTGAAAGATTTGTCTTTCTCTTCCAACCAAAATATTTAAGAGAGGTGCTGTGATTTAAATTGTTAGCTAATACAATTGAGGATATTGCTAGCCTTGGATTTTTAGAAACAATAAACTAGAATCTTATCAAGGAAATGTTAATAAGGCCATGTGCTTGTATTTCACCTGTAGAATTGGAGTGAAGAAGCTGCAAGAAACGCCAGAATGTTGTCAAAAGATTGTGAATTGGTAGAGAGCAATGCAGTTAAGAGGCGAATTACAAGCAGGTATATGACACACCTTTCTGCTCAAAAGTTCTCAGGAATTGTTAAGTAACCTGGTATGGGTAAGTTAAGTCATCTAGTCTGTATTTACATTTGCCCCATAAATGGTAGGAATTGTGGCCCACTGCACTGTTTCATTATTATTAATTTTTGAATTTGGAAATTCAAATTTTCAAATTTCTGATTCACCAAAAGAAAAGAATCAAAGCTCTCACTATCACAGAAGAATTCAGTAATATGATGATGACTAGCTGGAAAGCTGTATAGCTAGAAGGTTTCCACTCTATTTATTTCAGCTTCTCACAATATTACCATGGGGCTATCCTTAGCTTTGGAACACTAATACAGTTGAGAAGTGAGTTATATCCAACTCTACTAAGCTGCCCATGAGAACAATTTTAGGTGCTCAAAAATGAGTCCATCTCATGCCATGTATATTAGGTGGATCCCTGCTGGTTTCCAGAAAAGCCATCAGTACCTCCTATACAAGTAGACATTAATAACATTTATAGGATACTTGTTTATTATAAATATTTTTAAATATTAATGAAACTTCCATATTTACAGATCACTGGGCATCTTTGCCCAATGTTGTTAAGCAGTGAATTAGCAATGTGAGTCCCCCTGCTATATTTACAGATTATTGGGCATCTTTACCCAATGTTGTTGAGCTGTGAATTAGCAATGTGAGTCTTCCCTGCTCCAGACAAGGGCAGTTTACTCCCAAATATCATATTTGATCAAGGCCCACGTCACAAGAGGATGGATGGTTAAATGAGCACATATTTATCTCAAGGTCTATGCGTGATGAATACCTCTGTGTGGCTGCTTTCAAGCCATGGGCCTGGTTACAATGCATAGGTTATTCTGATTGGTTGCACCCTTCTCCATCAGCTTGGACATGGCAGAGACTGAAATGTTGGTTGATCTGATTCCCAAGCTTGCAGATCATCCCCTACTGTCAAATTCTCAGCAAACTTGAGCACCACAAGTTTATTCATCAGTGAGAAAGAAAACTGTTAGCAGAGATAGAGCTGAGTTTGCTTCCTCTTATCAAACATTGCTTGGATGCCCAGTGAAACATTTGTAGAATAAAAGTACAAAAAGTATGCTTATAAAGTATTTCCAAATTTTGTAGAGTATGACCTAGCCCTTTTTCCTCCTTTCAGATAATTTTTGTGGAGAAAATATGCATCTGACATCTTATCCTATCTCATGGTCAAACGTAATCAGAATCTGGTACAGTGAGTCTAAATATTTCAAGTATGGGGAATGGGCCTCGACAGATGATGACATGATGATTGAGCATTACACTCAGGTAAACTGTGTGCTGGCAAATATACCCATTGGTTAAGTGACTATAAGCATGCGTGGAAAATAGGCGAATGAGAACCACGGAAAATCATTCTATCCATTTTTTGCAAACTTACACCCTTTAAAGATTTTTGTTTACTTTTAGTGGAAAATAATATTTGGAAACCAGTATCTGGGATCTGGGTATGTGCAAGGACAGAGAAAAAACTAGGGAAGAGGGTTGGAAAAGGAGGCTGAAACTTGATAAATGCAAGAGTGGAAGGAGATGAACACAGAAGGGAAGTGGGACTCTGTCACTGGAGCCTTATTAGCTATCATCAATTTTACATTGTATTTTAAATGCAGTAGAAGTCATTAAACAGGTGAATGATTTAACCTGATGCATGTTTTTAAAATACCATTGGGCTTCAGTGTAGATAATAAATTAATTCTACAAAAATGACTTTGAATATCTAAATCAGGTGAGTTATTTTCCAGTACAAAATAAATTAACAAAACTTATCCAGAATGGATAGATTTAAACATTGAACGTGCAAGAAATACAAAAATGGAAAAACAGCTGTTGTCCCCAAAGCAGAAGACTCAGATGTGACTGCAAAATCTGTAATAAAATTTACTTAAAATAAAGCCTACTTAAGATTAATGTTAAAAGCTGACAAAGATAGTACATTTAAAACTCATAGACTTAAATCACTCATGTATAGCAATGCAGACATTTCTAGGTAAAAGATTAGCAAATAGCATTCTTCTTTTAAGACTGATATCCTTGGACAAAAGCAGTATGTGCCAGGAACCCAAGAATATTATAGCATTAGACGATTTATTTATATAATTTACGTTATCAGACAGAGGATAAAAACCAAAATAATTACCCAGAGAGCTAAAAATATGACAAATGTGTGACGTCAATTCCTACTTTCCATTTCTTTTAGATAAAAGTAGACTAGCCCCACTATTTCCATCAAAAGAGCATGAGCTCTATTACTTTGGAATAGTAATTTAATATTTCCTCTTCCAAACACTTAAAAGGTTTATTATTTAATCCCCACCAAATACCTATGATGTAAAAGATAATATTATTATATTCCATTTGAGGAATAGGAAAATGAAATTTCAAGACATAAAGCAAACTGGTAAATACCATCCCACCAGGAAGTGGTAGAGACAGACTTCGAACCTGACTCAATTTTTTCTCCAAGGTCAACTCGTTACTCTCCACCATGCCAGTTTTTTGATGATTAAGTAAAGTCCCTTCCATGCTTTGATTTTTATATGATCACCAAGCAGCCTTCATCAGGTTATTCCATATAGATTTGATAAGAAGAAGAGAATGAGTCAGGGTCAGCGATGGCAACTGGGTGTGCATATGTATGTGTGTTATCTAGACACATGGGAATCCTCCTGTTTCTAGGACTTCCTAATAAGCCATGCTCAAAGCATCCTAAAAACATGTGTGTTTATTTTCAATCAAGGATAACAATATTCGGAGAGTAATCATTTAGCAAACTACCAAATTGTTAATAAAATAACCTTATCTTTACAGGTTGTTTGGGCCACTTCTTACCTTATTGGCTGCAGCATATCATCATGTCGTAAAGGAATTCAGTATCTCTACATTTGTCACTATTGTCACGAGTATGTATTTTACAGCTTAGCTTCACATAGCTTTTAGAAATATATTTCCCTTACTAGTTTCCCTAATTTAGTTTCTCAACCATTATAAAATAAAACTCAAATAAATATTTCTTATCAGTTAAGAACTTTAGGGATACAATGTCTTTTAGCCAACACCTAAAACACTACACCCCCACACACATATTTTTATTTATATTTTTCTAAATAAATCCTTATCTCAATATAATGTTCAAATTAGGCACTATTACCAGTCATCTGGCTATGTGTTATTCCTTCCTCAAGTACTATTAGTTAAGAGAAACAAATTTCATCTAGCTTAAGCAAAAAAAAAAAGGATATTTATTTTAACAATGCAAGAGTATTTTTAGAATGCAAGGGCAAAAATGCAGTGGAGTATCAAGAATGAACAAATGAAAAAGCCAAGTGTTTTTGTATTTAGCATTTTAGTATTGACATATGTATTTCCTTTAGAAATTAAATTTACATGTTACCAAAGGTGTGAGCAACAATTCCAAGAAGAGATCCTCTGATTGCTCTGGTTAGGGACAGCTGTACTCCTTTGTCTTGTCACCTCTGGTTATGAAGCAAGGTCAACTTCAGAAAAGGTAACTGCAAGAACCCACAGGGACCCACTTGTGTGGCTTGAGTGGTGGTTATCAGAAAGCAGGGATTGTTCTGAGCTGGATATAAACCTCCATTAGTTTACTACAAATGCCAGTTTAAATGTTCTTCTGCTAAGGAAAGTTGTTGGTCTGCATATGTCTCCTTCAGCTACCTGTGCTTACTTGTTCAATACACAAGTCTTTCCTCCATAAGATGAGCTCCAAGTATGGTAATTATTGAACTCTCAGTTCCCATGTGTGTAGCACAATAAAAGATATGCAACATGAATCAATGAAATTGATTTCTCTCATAGTAAGTTACCATATTTACACTTTAAATGAGGCCTCCACTGTCCCTGTAGATTCAATAGATGTAACATATTCATACAGTAGCTCTATGTGGGCTCTCTTCTGGTTTTATCATGTCTTGATTTCAGTACTTAATATTTGTTGTGATTTTATCTGTGTGATTAGTACTAAAGACAGTAAGGTCTCCTTGCATATACAATGCATCAATTGTACTAAATCCTTATGGGAGCTCATGGTCTGCAGTAAACTTCTGACAACACAGAAAAGTAGAATACATGGGGCTGAAATAACGAGAATTTTCTCAGCCAAAGATGAGGCCAAGAGTCTGACAAAACCCCTTGCTGAATTAAGTAATGTTTCTTTTATAAATTCAAATTTTAACAATTCATTCAAGGAGAAATATATCAGATAGAATATTTACTTTATTTTTTATTCAATATTAAGTGCAAATCAGGAGTCTGGGGTTTTTTGAGCACGCACAAGCCACTCGTTCTCCTTGCTTGGCCCTGCAATAAACCTTCCTCTACTCCAAAAGAAAAAAAGATTTAAGTGAAAATCAGCCAAAATCCCCATTGTTTTCTAGATATCTAAGGGAAGACCGTCTTCTCTGAAATTTTAAATTGGCTCAAAACAGGAAATTCTCATTTATTCTCTCTCCCCAAACTCCAACACTTTGGCTTTATCCATGTTGTTGTACTTTCATCTTTTATAATAGTGCACGTGTTTCTACAAATGACACTGACATGTATCAAAATTCTCATGATATAGGGCAAGATGAAGTTACAACATCTCCAATTTGACTCACTTAAAAATTTTCTTACATTATTAAGAACCATGCCCTTTTACATAAATGTTTATCAAGTCCTTATGGGTATAAATAAGGATAACAGTCCTATCATAAATGTTTCTAAAGCCCCCTGCTTGTTAGAACTTGACTGTCCAAAGAGATGCAAATTGTCTCAAAATATTCTTAGCACCTCAGAGTTGCCTGCGGTATATTCAAAAAGATAAATTATTCTCATTCTAAGGCTAGAAATCTTACATGTCATAGCGATTACATACAAGTGGTTACAAGTGGTTTTCAAAAATTGTTTCATTGTTTTAAATTATTTTAATTGATTTTCAATAGTGAGTAAAATTTTATATGCATTTTTCAAACATCAATTTTATTAGGCCCTTTTTTCTTTATTCTTTTTTAAGGGGCAATGATCCTGACAAAAAGAATGTGCCTCATAATGAGGGAGCTCCATGCGGAGACTGTCCAAATAACTGTGAAGATAAACTTTGTAGTAAGTTTTACATCTCAGTGTGCTTACTCTTGACTGTTGATCTGGGAGCGATGTGTCCTTAAAATCAAGCATGTAACAATATTGTACTTTTCTATTACTTTTTCTTCAATCATCCCAAAGGAAAAATCAACGTTCTCTGATTTCCCTTCCCCCACCCCCAGAGTGACCCAGAAGACCACTGATTAAATCTTTTGGATTGGAAATTAGAATGTCCAAGTCTAAACTCAAGGTTCTACCCTAAAGCTTAAAGTTCCCACCCTAATATGGGCACCTCGGATAACATGTTAATATAAGTATAAATTTTTCTCTGCTCTATAAAAAGTTTCTTGGCTCTCTTACTGCAGCCCTGAAGTTAGACATCTTGCTTTCAGGTTACCGGCGTTCTCAGATTACTTGCTGGTCATAACCTCCCTAACCTGCCTGACCACTTATCATGGCCGGCAATTTCTTACTGAGTGATCCTTATTCTTTGAAGTTTCCACTGATACACTGGAAGATACTAGCTGATGATCACACTGTCCATTTACCGCACTTCCTTTTATTTCCTAAGTAAATCTTACCTAAAATGTAATATTAACCAAATGAGTTCCAATTACATGTTCATTTCCTTAGATAGCAAAAGTTTCTTTTTATAGAGCTTCCTGCAGGCATAATTCCTTACTCCACAGGGATATGTTTATATCATAATTTTCAATAAGTTTGTGGAGAAATAACAAACCTCCCCCCCCCCCAAAAAAATATCCTTTACCTTCAGATTTGTAAGACCAAAAAACTTATTTTCCTTCACCTGACCAGGTCATTCTGTTTGCTTTTAAATCCTATCACTTTCAGTAATTCATTTCTGAAAATAAATGTACTTGGAGAAAGATCATATATCTACTAATTAGCCTTGCTACAGGGAATGGGGTAGGTTTTTTTTAATCCAAGAGACAAAAGCAATGTCTACAATGGAATTGAAAAATGCAACAGAAGTGAAATGAGAGTAGAAAAGAAAAAAAGTATTACTTAAGAATATTGACTATATAACACAGAATATACATCTCTTAAGCCCTCTACTCACCTATAAATGCATGAGAAAATGAGAGATGAGCTTTTGAGTCAATATTGGGTAACCCTGCTTCTTCCTTTCAGCGAACCCTTGCATCTACTACGATGAATACAGTAATTGTAAGACACAGACACGAGGTCCTGCCTGCAGCCACCTGTCAGTTCAACGACTCTGCAAAGCTAGTTGCCTGTGTCCCACTGAGATAAAATAGCCTTTGTTATTTGCAGCTGTAATGTGCTGTTGAATCATACCTTTGACCTTACTTCGCTTCAGCAGTTTCTCCTGCATTTCATGTGGTTTTAATTACACCGGAGATCTTAATTTTCACTAATCAAATATGGGCATCAGTATGTTTACGACAGTGCCCCTCACTCCTGTTCTCATACATCGTGAAGTAACACTGTTGTAAACTTTCTTAAACCTGGGGTGAATATGATTGATGAAATATGACTGAACTATGAAATATGATTTAAATATGCGGCAGTTCAACACGTGCCTCATATTTAAATCATGTGATGTCTCGTTCTCAGGTTGACATGATTCAGTGGACTGGATAACTGATTCAGCAACCTGTGCTAAAGGAGGGTCTTTCCCTGTTTGTCTCCTTCCCCTGCTTTCCCAGGTCTCCAACCGCCCTGATGTTTGTCTTTCCTGTACAATTTACATGCACGAATAATTCTTCACTTCTTAACTTTACTTCTACCTTAAATCAACCATTAAAACAATCCACGAAGCAAACAAAGAGTCCAGTCTCATTACTTGAAAGGTAAACATTGGTTAATTGGAAATGATTTAAACGTCTCATTGTTTCATTGCCATGTCTATACACATCTGTAAAGCAGGGCAAGAAAACCGCGTGAGTGCTTAATTTAACAAAAGATGTATTCATCATTGATTACATGCAAGGGGTAATCCATATATGGAGGATATTGTCTCCCTCATTTCAAACCGAATTGGAACATTAAAGAAGCCTAGTGAGGAGGGCTGTAGTAAACAAAGAGCCCATGGCTCTTCATTGGATGAGTCCTTGCCAAGAAAGCAGAGTCCTTCGTCTTCCTGTTGGGCTCTGTTATCCTCACAGGGTATGAGAGCTTCCCCTTTTGGTCTCCTGACTCTACTTCATTGAGGTTGCTGTTTATTAATCTTTCACGAGGGCAACTTTTTGAATACTTCCCAACCTCACTCCAATGACCACAGCTTATCAGGAGTGTTTGTGGACACAGCAGCATTCTTACTCCTAGACTTGAAATCTCATGGTATGTTCCAGGGTCACCATCAGGGGGAGTGTCAAGACTGGACTCAGGAACCCAAATACATTGTTCTATTAAAAACGGATGTGTGTGGAGACAGCCCACACTCTGTCTATGGAATGTGTATCTCTCTAAATAAACCTGCTTTCAGTTTTTTAAAAAAACATAGATGTGTGTGTGTGTGTGTGTGTGTGTGTGTGTACATATACTAATGGATGTCCAGAAAACCTGTAAAACAGAGGTAGTAGAGAGCATCATTGAGGGCAAAAACCTGATTAGATTGTTGGGTTTGTAGTGGAGAGCAAATGGGCACAAAAATGGATCCAGGATACAGGGAAACTTGAAGGAAAGACAAACTGAATGACTTCGATTTGATGCCATAAGAAAAGGTAATATATCCTGATTCTCAATTTAAAAAGCTCTACAATATAGGCAGAACACTCTATGACATAAGTCACAACAAGATCCTTTTTGACCCACCTCCCAGAGAAATGGAAATAAAAACAAAAATAAACAAATGGGACCTAATGACACTTCAAAGCTTTTGCACAGCAAAGGAAACCATAAACAAGACCAAAAGACAACCCTCAGAATGGGAGAAAATATTTGCAAATGAAGCAACAGACAAAGGATTAATCTCCAAAATTTATAAGCAGCTCAATAACAAAAAAAAAACAACCCAATCCAAAAATGGGCAAAAGACCTAAATAGACATTTCTCCAAAGAAGATATACAGACTGCCAACAAACACATGAAAGAATGCTCAACATCATTAATCATTAGAGAAATGCAAATCAAAACTACAATGAGATATCACCTCACACCAGTCAGAACGGCCATCATCAAAAAATCTAGAAACGATAAATGCTGGAGAGGGTGTGGAGAAAAGGGAACACTCTTGCACTGCTGGTGGGAATGTAAATTGATACAGCCACTGTGGAGAACGGTATGGAGGTTCCTTAAAAAACTACAAATAGAACTACCATATGACCCAGCAATCCCACTACTGGGCATATACCCTGAGAAACCGTAATTCAAAAAGAGTCATGTACCAAAATGTTCATTGCAGCTCTATTTACAATAGCCAGGACATGGAAGCAACCTAAGTGCCCATCCTCGGATGAATGGATAAAGAAGATGTGGCACATATATACAATGGAATATTATTCAGCCATAAAAAGAAACGAAATTGAGCTATTTGTAATGAGGTGGATAGACCTAGAGTCTGTCATACAGAGTGAAGTAAGTCAGAAAGAGAAAGACAAATACCATATGCTAACACATATATATGGAATTTAAGAAAAAAAAATGTCATGAAGAACCTAGGGGTAAGACAGGAATAAAGACACAGACCTACTAGAGAATGGACTTGAGGATATGGGGAGGGGGAAGGGTAAGCTGTGACAAAGCGAGAGAGAGAGGCGTGGACATATATACACTACCAAACGTAAGGTAGATAGCTAGTGGGAAGCAGCCGCAGAGCACAGGGAGATCAGCTCGGTGCTTTGTGACCGCCTGGAGGGGTGGGATAGGGAGGGTGGGAGGGAGGGAGATGCAAGAGGGAAGAGATATGGGAACATATGTATATGTATAAGTGATTCACTTTGCTATATAAAGCAGAAACTAACACACCATTGTAAAGCAATTATACTCCAATAAAGATGTAAAAAAAAAAAAGTTGCAATAAATGATCTAGAAGGAAAAAAATAAAAAAATTAAAAGTTCTGCAATAAAAACTCATTTCTCTTCAGATGTAAATGGAAGCATGTGTAATAAAATTATCCAAGATATGCAGATGGACAACTGCCTATATTAGGGGTCATTGTTCTAAGCATTTGGTAACCTGGTCATAACAGCTAGATTTCTTTACTAGTGAGGGCATTAGTATTCCCTTTGCCAGAAGATCTTATGCCCTGATTGGGTATTTTCTGTCAGTTCTACCCCTTCAGGTACATATAGTTTGACAGGTATATGTCTTTTGGTGTGAAATTATTAAAAGCTGTAGAACCATGGTTTTCTCTCTAGTCACTTCATTCATCTCAGGGTTTAGAAAATTCATTCACATGAAGGGTAATTCTAGAAAATGACCACAAGATGGCAGCATATACATATTATCGTTAAACTTGTTTTGAAGCCAAGGAAAATTAACTGTTAGATTGATATCCTAAAATTATTCTAAAGAGTAGCTAAACGATTTGCATAAAAAGATTATAGTAAAAACAAAACAACCTCCACACTTTGTTGGCAACAGGTCACAGTCCTTTAAGTGGATGTACACAATGAAAGGATAATAGCATTAGGGAGGTTATTCGCCCCACACCCTACTGATTACTTGTAGAATAGCTGTTGCTGACAACGACCTGATAACATATCTGAGCCTCAGTTTCCTCATTTGCAAATGGGGATAATAATAGTCCCTCCCTTGTAGAGTTGCCGTGAGGGTAAAGTAAGGGGAAAATATATACAGAATTCCTAACAGATCCCGGCATGTTGTGTTAGCTATTTTTATAATTCACAATTTTCCATTGAGATGCCTGACACTATAGTTGCTTCTAATCAAAGCTGTCACTTATTAATTGCTCATAGTATAAAATTTAGTATATCACAATTGTATTACATGGAGTATCTCATGGTAATAAAGGTAATACATGGCCTTCATTAAGTTGAGGTAGTTTCTTTCTATTCTAGTTGTTGAGTATATCACAAAAGGGTGTCGAATTTGTTCAAACACTTTTGAAAACAGTTGAGAAGATCATGTTTTTCCCCCCTTCCTTCTCTTAATGTGGTCTATTAAGTTGATTTATATTTGTAGGTTAATCCATCCTTGATTCCAGGAATAAATTCCACTTGGTCATGGCATACAATCTTTTTAATATACTCCTGAATTCAGTTTGCTAGTATTTTTGAGGATGTTTTCAGTAATAATCCTAAATTTTATTGTAGTTCCCTTTTCTTCTAATGTCTGTTTATGGCTCTGATGTTAGCATAACACTGGCTTTTCAAAATAAACTAGAAAGTTATCCCTCCTCTTCAATTTCTTGAATGAGTTTGAGAAGGATTCATGTTAATTCTTCTGTAAATATTTAGTAGAATTCACCAGAGAAATGTCTGGTGCTGGGCTATTCTTTGTTGGGAGATTTTGCTTAAAAATTCATTCTCTTTATTATGTATAGGCCTACAGAGCTTTTTTATTTCTTCATGACTTAATCTTGACAGGTTGTGTGTTTCTATGAATTTGCCCATTTCTTTTAGGCAATTCAATTTCTGGCATACTATTGTTCATAGCACTCTCATAATCCTTTTTCTTTCTGTGATTTTACTTATTTGTCATCTTTTTTCTTAGTCAAATCTAGCTAAATGTTTGTCAATTTTGTTGATGTTTTTGAAGAACCAGCTTGTTGATTTTCTCTACTGTTTTTCTATTCTCAAATTTATTTATCTCTGCTCTAATCTTTATTGTTTCCTTTTTTCTACTACCTTTGGATTTAGTTTATTCTTTTCCTAGTTCCATCAAGTGTAAAGTTAGCTAGTTGACTTGAGGTGTTTCTTTTTTTAACATAAACATTTACAATGATAAATTTTCATCTCTGTTTTTCTTTCTCTGCAAACCATAAATTTTTGGATATTGTGTTTCGTTTTCTATAATTTGAAGACATATTCTGATTTCCCTTGTGATTTCTTCTTGTCCCACTGGTTGTTCAAGAGTTTTGTGTTTAATTTCCACATATTTGTGATTTTTTCACATGTCTTCAACCAATGCCTGCTGAACTTGAAGCCAGCAGCCAGGGATCAGGAATTCTGGGTATTTTTCTGAAACTTGTCCTGTTACTCTTCTTGAATTTCCTGACCACAGAACTGCTGTGGAAGGCAGGAGGAGAAGAACACGCGTGTTTGTGAGCAAACCTTCAAAATGCCAACTTTATCTGAGTGCGTTGTTGACAGTACACTGGTATTGGGCGGCAAACTCAAGTATCTATGGACTTTTCCAATCAGCTCTTTAAATTGTTAATTCAGGAGATCCTGTTGGGAAAGGAGGGCCTCCTTTTTCAGCCACGCCCTGGGCATTTTGAATCCTGATATTATCTCCATCCGGCTCGTACTGTTCTGTTCATGTATGTGAGCAGACATTTATTTTCCTCATCAAGTGATGGTAATGACGGTAATGAGAAAACGTGTAGGGTTTTCACAGCGCATCCCTGAAGGGAGATGGGGGAGTTGCGCGAATAATTCAGTTGGCTCAGGACTGCGCTGAGCGCATAAAGCCCGGTGACGTCGCCCGCACGTGGACGGCGGGGTATTTTACACACGTGGCCGGAGCGGTGAACAGCAGCCGGTCCCTGGCCGCTGCCCTGCAGCACAAAGATCTGGGCTCTAAGCCAGGGTAAGAATTAGAGGCAGGCTGGTTTAGACTAATTCTATTCTCCTTTAACTCAGAAATCTAAGAGCTCACAGGACAGCTACCCAAGGGATTTTGTTTTTGGTTTTTTTTATTAGTAAACTAGTAGTAAAACCCTAGCTTTCTGCTTCACAGTTCAAAGTAAATAATTTTATCTTACACCATAAAACTATGATTTCTCCTGTACTATTCCTTCAGGTACATTTTAATCTAATACAACCATTTTGCAAACATATGAAATGACAGGGCAGTCTTCTCCAAGTCGGATTTCAAGCTCAAATATATATGTATAGCTATACAATGCATAAATACACACACAACCGTACACACATGCACCCCTTTATTACCTCAGAATGAAAAGGCAAATGCATTTATTAGCCTAAGAGCGGCACCAAATGGAAATGTATGCACATACATTTGGATACCAGAACCCTTGAAAATAAAGCAGTTGTAGCTATTAATGTTCCTCTTTGACAGTTTTTTAAATTCCTCAAAAATATGAAACAGCATGAATACTGTCAATATATCACAACGGCCACATTAGGTTTTGTGATATACATCATAATATAAAGAGCACTATTAGAGCACAACTTGGGAACCATTAAATCATTCTAAATCATTGTTCTATTCCATTAGTGTCAATGGTGAAACCACGTAATAGGCTTTACTACAAACTTCACCTTGGTAGGCCACTGTCTCTAATAACCACTTCTCTGTGATGTGGTATCATACCCAGAAATCCAGGGAGAAAATAAAGTCTCCCTTATTTCTTTTTTATTGGATGGGTAAAGTTAAATTTAGCTGTAAGTAAAAAAAAAAAAATCCTGAAGCTTTGTTCACTAACTGCGAGTTGCTGCTACTTGTACAAAAAAAAAATTAGGCAGACCTTGGAAGAACAGTTTGAAATACATTTAAAACCTGGCAATGCTGAGGCCAGGGTAGGCCGGGCAGTGCCTGCAATTACGATGTCATTTTTGAAATGCAGTTTAGCACATTTGTCCGCCTCTTTACACTTTTGTTCAGGAGCAGAGTCCTGATTATAGGAACACTGTAAGTTTCAAACCTGCCCTTTCCCTTATTCTCCCCTGGTTTGCGCTGTACCCTTTTAAAAAGTCATTTGGGCACTTTGTTGAGGTGAGGCTGGGAAGGACTTCAGCTCAAACTGAGATCAATTTTCAAATGTTTCAGGGAGAATCGTTGTACAGTGTTCTGTGCCCCTCTTTACAAATAGAACCATTTATTCCCCTCCCCCTACGAATTTAGTCACAATCCCTTCGCTCTATTTCTTAGATACACTTACAAATATAATGCTCACTGCAAAGATTTCTACTACACGATAGACACCTTTGTTATTGGCTAAGGACGTTTTAGGATAGGATAACATAAGTGAAAGTCAGATGCAACTGCATAAATGAATAATAATATAACGAATGACTGAAATAATTCATCATTTAATACACTACCAGATCAAAGACAAAATTCTTTATATTCTCTCTGTTAACTTTGATAAATTGTAAAGTGTTTAAACAATTATTGATTGTAAATAAGTACTTTTTTTAAACATCTTTATTGGAGTATAATTTCTTTACAAAAACAACAATCTACCCTTTTCAGGTGAGCTTTGAATAAAGCCAGTTTAGGGCACTGAAACAGATTATTACTCTAATGGCTCCATTTTGCTTTTGATCCATTCTTTAGGAACAGACTTAAAAAATAATAATAATACTACATGTATCCCTATGATAAGATGATGTTTTAAACTTAGGAAGAGAAAGCAATACGGCAAAGAGGAACAAATAACAAATACATTAAGGGAAGTAGAAATAAGTCACTAGGAGCTGAATACTTCAGAAGGATAAACAAAAATCATAGTGAGGAATCTGGTAGATGTATGTTTATAAGAATTATCTAATAAAAGGGAAAAAAATAAATAAATTTGGAAATTATAAAGTAGATAAAGTATAAGAAATATAGAAATCCAGTCTCATACCCGGTAGACTTA
The DNA here is from genome assembly GCF_039906515.1 of Pseudorca crassidens. NCBI lineage: Eukaryota > Metazoa > Chordata > Mammalia > Artiodactyla > Delphinidae > Pseudorca > Pseudorca crassidens. Next base: position 28,011,561 of record NC_090305.1, read on the forward strand.
TTTAAAGTGTCCTCATGCCATGAAACACTTTTAGATTTCTCTGTTAATACTGTTAGATTTCTTTGTTAATTTGCTTACCCACATCACATGTACCAGACTGACATAAAAACATGTCTCTCCATCCCTCCAATTTCTCTTCCCTTCCGTTTTCTTTTCTTCTTTCTCTCTGTCTCTCTCTACCTGCCTGCCTCCCTCTCCTTTTCTTATCTTTTTCCCTCTGTCTCCCTCCCTTTCCCTCTTCTGTCCCATCTCCCTCCTGTTAGCTCTCTTGCCCTCTCTTCTTCTTTCTTTCCTTCCTTTTTAAAAAATTAACAGTCTTTTTCAATGCTGGTTTATGCATAATATGTTTGGAAATAGCAATGCAGGAAAGTGTTAACATAGCACTTCATGGAAGGGAAATTAAAAATAAAAACCTGAGGTATTACGGCTTTTTTTTAATGAGGATTCAAACAGAAAAAAACATAAGCTTGATTTGCTGTCTCTGTTGCCTAAAGAAAGTCTTTTAGCTAAAGCCTCACCTCTGACCTTGTTCTTTACTTTCAGGGTATATTGTATTCCTCTTTTTCGTTACATGTTTGGTTTGCAATGTCACTGATGTTAATAGGAAAGAGAGAGAATTGCTGTTTGAAAAGTCCATGCTCTGCTTTTTGAAGGCTACCTTTATTTTCTATTTTTGTGATATTTTCTTTTTTTGCTTTTGAAAAAAATCATGGTAAAGGTCAACTCTGAAATACATTGGAAAACTTACCTGAGTCAAAATTACAACGTTTAAAAAATAATAGATGTTATCTTCTGATGTCAAATTGGCATATCAGATTTTATCACTTAAGAATTTAATCTCAAAGTGTCATGAATAAACTGCTATCAGAATTAAAAGGAAACCATTGTTGATGTCTGTTCTAAAGCGCTGGTTTTAGGCTTCAGATGGCGAACACACTAGGTTTGATTTGCATCACACAGTTATCAGACAGAGTAGTTGTGTCTTCCAGATCAAAGGGAAAAAAAACAAACCCCAAGTCAAACCATGTATTACTGCTCCTTAATTTCATTTACCTTCTGATTCCAGAGAAGATTTTGCTGAAGGCTTAGTAAGAGTAAGAATCTACAGGGAATGCTTCACTTGTGGCTTTGCCTAATTCTACATTCCTTCTAGATGGAAAATGGTGACGGTTGGAAGGGTGTGGGGAAAACTTTTTTTTTTTTTTTTTCGGTACACGGGCCTCTCACTGTTGTGGCCTCTCCCGTTGCGGAGCACAGGCTCCGGATGCACAGGCTCAGCGGCCATGGCTCACGGGCCTAGCCGCTCCGCGGCATGTGGGATCTTCCCGGACGGGGGCACGAACCCGCGTCCCCTGCATCGGCAGATGGACTTTCAACCACTGCGCCACCAGGGAAGCCCCGTGGGGAAAACTCTGCAGTAGGATTACACTACGGCTAATCTGCAGGATCAAATAACCTACTTATTACTGAATATGCTAATCTATTTTCCATATTCTGTACATCCATTCCAATTTTAAGAAACAGTGCTTAAGGAATCTGGATTAATATGTGATCATAAAGCCTGCATGGAAAACCAAGAAAAGCAATGCCATTAAATACTCTTTCATAGAAAAAAAGAAAAAAAAAAGAATTAGAGCAGGCTGGGAAACTGGAAATGCCCAGCCCGGAGGTGGGGGTGGGGAGGTAGGTGGGTGAAAAGTGGGGAGAGAAAGATCTGTGGGGTGAGGGGTCTTCTGATCCTTCATGCCTCTTCAGGCACTCAGGTTGGTACATGGCCTGATTCGGTTCAGACAGATGACAGAGTGGTCAGTTTTGTTGCTCAGCACCTAGCCACCAAAGACTCAACATCCTGTCTAAGATATCCTATTGAAACTCATTACCTATTGCAAAAGACAAATCATTCTAGTTATGTGAAACACTGAGTCATAGCAGAAACCTGAAGTCATTTCTAACTCTGGTTTTTCATGAGATCAAACTAAGAGTTTTAGTTTCTTATGTTTTGAACAAACAGTTATTAGAAACTGTATATTACAAATAATTAGAATCGTGACTGAGGACTCTTCTGGACTTTATGTAATCTTCTGGCTTCCAGGAAAAGACGTGAAGAGATATAGGTGGGCCCCCCTAAATCCACTCAATACATGCCTGGCTATTTACAGAAATTACCTTCTAAGGAGTGTATGGGTTGGAGGCCTAGATAAGGAGCTGAGAGTCTTGAAAGTGTGCTGTGATATTCAAAGGAAGTCGGTCAACCAACAGTTAACTGAGCTTCTTTAAAAAGCCCATACCTTGGGACTTCCCTGGTGGCACAGTGGTTAAGAATCCACCTGCCAAGGCAGGGGACACGGGTTCGATCCCTGGTCTGGGAAGATCCCAAACGCTGAGGAGCAGCCAAGCCCATGCGCCACAACTACTGAGCCTGCGCTCTACAGCCTGTGAGCCACAACTACTGAGCCCACGAACCACAACTACTGAGCCTGTGTGCCACAAGTACTGAAGCCCACGCACATAGAGCCTGTGCTCCACAACAAGAGAAGCCGCCACAATGAGAAACCTGCGCACCACAATGAAGAGTAGGCCCTGCTCGCCACAACTGGAGAAAGCCCGTGCGCTGCAACAAAGACCGAACGTAGCCAAAAATAAATAAATAAAATTAAAAAAAAAAAAAAGAAGCACCTTACGTCATTGTTAGTGTTTAAAGGAAATACCAGGACATCAAAACACAAAATGATGTCAGAAGGAGATTATTGTCTTAATGGTGAGATCAAATAAATGCAGTAAAGCATTAGAAAAACAATACGAAACAGCTGAGTCGTTTTAAGTTTGTGACAGGGATTATTGATACTACCTATCTCTTCTTCATGTCTTTACTTTAAATATTCTTTTTCCCTATTCTAGGATTACAAAACCATACACCATGCTCTTCTTGTAGACACCCTAGAAGAACCATATCATCCTGGTCTTAAAACACCTACAAGAAAGGGCACAGTACTTTTCCATTAGTAAGTATCCAGGTAAAATAATGGCAGCCAGCTTTTCAACTACGCACGAATTAGGGTTTAAAGGAATAAAATATCAATTTTTCTTTAAATATTTGTCACCCAAAGTGTCACTGCCTTCACTGATACAACAAAAAATTAGGTTGGGTGAGTGAGGGAGTAGGGAGAGGAAAGTGTCAGGGAGGAGTATGTGGCATCTTTTGTCTATTAAATTATGGAATTACGGGTCATCTAATGGAAACCTGTGGCATGATTAAGCTATACAAAATTGTCAGGCTCATGTGTATGTCTTTCAAAGAGCTGATAGGATACAGCTCTTTGGGTAGCAAAGGATACAACAGCCTAGATATCAAGTTAGCCAAAAGGTCTCCAGCGGAACTGGGCCTTGAGCATTGGAATATATGATTAGATCATAGTGATTTTTTTCCTATGACACCTGGAAGTAAAAACAGGTCTTATAAACACTTCTAAAACTAGCAGTTCAAACAACATGCATTTACAGAGAGAGCGTATGAGCTCAGCAGACTGCTACTCATTGCGAAGGGTAATAATAAAATATTAATAATTTCCATTTATTGAGTATTATATGTCAGGCATCATAGTAGGTGTTTTATGTACATTATGCTGTTTTCAAAGCAAAATTATGATATGATAATCCACAGTTTACAGAAGAGAAATCTGTAGATCAGAGAAGATTTTTCAAGAACTGATGGTTTCCAAAGACTGTGCTCTTATCCAATAAGCTACAGAAAGTTGGCACCGGGAAGTAAAGGTCACAGAAAGCTGAGCCACAGAAGTTCAGCTCTAAGGTAGGATCTTGGTTACCTTCACAGTGATTAACCAGTCTTCAGTGGTTATTATAGAAATACTAGGCCAAAAAGGCAGCATCCAGATTTTAGTTTGCATCAGAAGAGAAGAGGGCTGGCCAGGGAGTGAGGGTATGCTTTACTTACTTGTGTTAAAAGCTACATGGGAACCAAATAATGTCAAAAACAATGTCCGATAACTGGCAATGAAATTGGAAGCTATTGGTGTGAAAAATTCTGGTTTGGAATTGTATTGACTTAGGTTTACTTGCACAGCCAGAACTTTCTAAAACAGAAATAGATGTAATATATATTGTGCTCTAACCTTCTCTGTACTTTTCTTCTTCCTACAGACAAAGCAGATACTTCATCCTGCTCTGAAAACAAACAGTAAGTGATAACTCATTTATTTAAATGTGAACATTTTATTTGTCAATCATTTTTACTTTGCCAACGGTAAAATTATATATTTAACAAATGTACCCATGATTTTCAAACTTTATGGATAGTTATTGAGACAATGATCTTGAATTAATTCTACTCTCACTATGTCAAGTTGAAACAAATGCATTTTTTACATCTCATTCTAAAATGGATAATAGAAATAGTTCCCGTGTTTATGATCTTGAAACAAGTATACTAGAACTATATTGAATAGAAAACAATGTAAAATATGACAATTTGTATATATTGTATATTCTTCCATGTTAGTGATTTTTACTATGAACATATTGTATACTGTTGTATATTAACACAGGAATTGTTAAAATAAGGATAGAGTGTCTCCATTGAGCTACAGAATGTTTGATTTTCCCAGTTGAAACTATGTTTTCCTTTCAATGTGCATTGACTTGGACATCATAATTGGTTGAAGGTTAATTTCTGCCATTACTTAAGAATTTACCAGGACTTCCCTGGTGGCGCAGTGGTTAAAAATCTGCCTGCCAATGCAAGGGACACGGGTTTGAGCCCTGGTCTGGGAAGATCCCACATGCCGCGGAGCAACTAAGCCCGTGGGCCACAGCTGCTGAGCCTGAGCTCTAAAGCCCGCGAGCCACAACTACTGAGTCTGTGTGCTACAACTGTGGAAACGCCTAGAGCCCGTGCTCCACAACAAGAGAAGCCACCGCAATGAGAAGTCGGCGCACCGCAACGAAGAGCAGACCCCGCTCGAGGCCACTGGAGAAAGCCTGCACGCAGCAACAAAGACCCAACGCAGCCAAAATAAATAAATATAAATAAATAAATAAAGGAACTTACCATTGGCATAGGTTAATTAACTCTTATAGGCCTCAATTCCTTCATCCGTAAAACACCACCATACCTGCGAAGGTAAGAGAGTGAAATTAGACATTGTATTTTGCCCTACACTGTCAATAAATGTTCATTCCTCTCCCTTTGATAATCACACTATTGAGAAGAAAGGCAATACATGGAAGAGGTACCAATTGTCCACTATTTACAAATCAATAAGGCCTGAGATGTACTGCAGATAAACAGTTTAGAATTTTCTTTTCCTCCAAGAATTTGGGGGTAGCAATTGCATAGGAAGACAGTTAATCTAGGCAGTATTCCTTTCATTTACAAAGTGAGTAACTTTTATATGATGAATGGTGGGGAAGAGAATATGAATGCTTCCTAAACTTCATGTTCTTTTTGATTCATCTAAAGGACCAAGGATTTTTTGACACATTGAGAAAGCACAATGTGGGCAACCCAATGCTGAGTGTCTTTTAAAAAGTTAATGAAGATATTAAGTAACCTTTGTACCCAATCATGGATTCAGCAAATTCGAACAGGCTAGATTTTCAATATATTAGTTCTATTTGTATTTTTTCTATACTTGGAAATTTGAAAATATAGACAAGTGTAAGGAATAAAATAAACATAACTTCTAATGCCTCCATTGGAGAAATAACTACTACTAAAGTATTTGTACATTTCTGTGTTATCACAACCCTGAAATCTGGATTAGAGTTGTGTATAAATAAAAGGACAAGAAGTCTACTTTTCATAGACAAGAGGAAAAAAACTAAGAAATGGTATACACTGAAAATAACCTTTGCCCTAAAATTGAAATAATAATCAATGCAAGATCATAATTAACTGTGGCGAAATCTGTTTTCTTCCATATTTTCTTTCTGATGGGCTTAGGAGCAATAGAAGTGGGCAGAAAGAAGTGGTATGTCCCTCACCTTTATAGGTATAATTCAAGTGCAACAGTCAAGTTCTTCAGCTTATTTTTTATTGTCCCTATCAGAGACAAGGTTGGTTCTATTATGATTCTACTGGCACCATATGACAGTCCTCTCTTGTTACATTACTTATAAATTTGGGAATCACGGCTCCTTTGAGATAACCAAGATCATTACATTAGTTCTTCCCTCCTAGTTAGAGGTCCATGTACTACATGTTTCAATGTAGACCTTTGTTCTCTTTGACTTACTTCCTAGCAATGGCTTCACTCCCAGTTGTGCTGTTTCTGGCTACTGTGCTGCTACCATCTTTCCCCACCAAAGCAAAGGTAAGGTTAAAGTGGAAAAATCTTTCCAGAGCTATCCAGGCAGCTCTGTGGGATGGCAAGGCACTTTGAGAGCGGAAGTAATGAGAGTGTCTAGTACATCACAGAGCACTCCTCGGTAGCTCAGAGCACTTAACGTAATTATCTAGATGAAAGTTCAAGGATGAGCAGTCCAGTACAGCAGCTATCTGTCACACATGGCTATTAAAGACTTGAAATGTGGCTTTTCCAAAACAAGATGTGCTGTAGGTAGTATAAATTACACACCAGATTTCAAAGATTTAGTACAAAAAAAGAAAAATATTGCATTATTTTTACATGGAGTACATGATATTTTGGAAAATTAATGCATTAGGTCCCTAGGGCTGTTGTAGGAAATTAACACAAGTTTGGTGGCTTAGCCCAATAGAAATTTATTCTCTCACAGTTCTGGAGACCAGAAGTCTGAAATCAAGGTATCAGCAGGGCCATGCTCCCTCTGGAGGATCTAGGAGGGAGTCTGTTCCATGGTCCTCTCCCAGCTTCTGGTGGCTTCCACCAATCCTTGGCTTGTGGCTACATCACTGGAATCTCTGCCTCCATCTTCACATCACCTTCTCCTCTTGCGTCTCTTATAAAGACACGTGCCATTGGATTTATTTTTCATTCAGTATTGGCCCCTGTCCTTAGGGATGTATAAGTACGCAGGAGAAATGGACGCAATGTGATCATGGTGATAAAATGTGGTCAGACCTATGTTCACAGTATTTGCAGAGCTCTGAAGGGGACTCAGTATTGGGGGAGCAGAGAATGACTTATTCCAAGGTGTCAGGGGAAGGTCAACCAAGGACCCTGTCTATTCAGACTTACACTTCAAAGTCTTACTCATGCTGGGACTTCCCTGGTGGCACAGTGGTTAAGAATCTGCCTGCCAATGCAGGGGACACGGGTTCATCCGGGACGATCCCACATGCCGCAGAGAAACTAAGCCCACGTGCCACAACTACTGAAGCCCGCACGCCTAGAGCCCGAGCTCCGCAACAAGAGAATCCACAACAATGAGAAGCCTGCACAGTGCAATGGAGACCCAACACAGCCAAAAATTTTAAAAAAATAAATTGATTTAAAAAAAAATCTTGCTCATGTAACATCAGCCTTTTGTGTAAATTTAGGCTATCAAATTGCTAGACCTTGTGGGAGCAATTCACACACCCTACTCCACCTCCAGGTTTAGGATCTATCCCCCCCAACACACACACACACACACACACACACACACACACACACACACACACACACACACACAAATATACACCAAAAATATCAGCAACTGATTTAATACCTTATCAATTATATTTCTGTTTCTAAAAGGAACAAAGTCAGCAATAGTCCATTCACTGGATGGCTTTGCTCCTTCCAAATGGCCTTGGAGATTTTTTTAATGGGGTCTTTTGAGTGACCCTATAAAATCTACCTATAACAGGTAGAATCACCCACAGCCAACATCGTCCTCAATGGTGAAAAACTGAAACCATTTCCACTAAGATCAGGAACAAGACAGGTTGCCCACTCTCATCACAATTATTCAACATAGTTTTGGAAGTTTTAGCCACAGCAGTCAGAGAAGAAAAAGAAACAAAAGGAATCCGAATCGGAAAAGAGGTAGAACTGTTACTGTTTGCTGATGACGTGATACCATGCATAGAGAATCCTAAAGATGCTACCAGAAAACTACTAGAGCTAATGAATGAATTTGGTAAAGTAGCAGGATACAAAATTAATGCACAGAAATCTCCTGCATTCCTATACACTAATGATGAAAAATCTGAAAGAGAAATTAAGGAAACACTCCCATTTGCCATTGCAACAAAAAGAATAAAATATCTAGGAATAAACCTACCTAAGGAGACAAAAGACCTGTATGCAGAAAACTATAAGACACTGATGAAAGAAATGAGAGATGGTACAAACAGATGGAGAGATATACCATGTTCTTGGATTGGAAGAATCAAAATTGTGAAAATGACTCTACTACCCAAAGCAATCTACAGATTCAATGCAATCCCTATCAAACTACCAATGGCATTTTTCACAGAACTAGAACAAAAACTGCACAGTTTGTATGGAAACACAAAAGACCCCAAATAGCCAAAGCAATCTTGAGAAAGAAAAACAGAGCTGGAGGAATCAAGCTCCCTGACTTCAGACTATACTACAAAGCTACAGGAATCAAGACAGTATGGTACTGGCACAAAAACAGAAATATAGATCAATGGAACAGGGTACAAAGCCAAGAGAGAAACCCACGCATATATGGTCACCTTATCTTTGATAAGAGGCAAGAATATACAATGCAGAAAAGACAGCCTCTTCAATAAGTGGTGCTGGGAAAACTGGACAGCTACATGTAAAAGAAAGAAATTAGAGCACTCCCTAACACCATACACAAAAATAAACTCAAAATGGATTAAAGACCTAAGTGTAACACCAGACACTATAAAACTCTTAGAGGAAAACATAATAAGAACACTCTTTGACATAAATCACAGCAAGATCCTTTTTGACCCACCTCCTACAGAAATGGAAATGTAAACAAAAATAAACAAATGGGACCTAATGAAACTTCAAAGCTTTTGCACAGCAAAGGAAACCATAAAAAGATGAAAAGACAACCCTCAGAATGGGAGAAAATATTTGCAGATGAAGCAACTAACAAAGGATTAGTTTCCAAAATTTACAAGCAGCTCATGCAGCTCAATATCAAAAAAACAGAGCCCAATCCAAAAATAGGCAGAAGACCTAAATAGACATTTCTCCAAAGAAGATATACAGATTGCCAACAAACACATGAAAGGATGCTCAACATCACTAATCATTAGAGAAATGCAAATCAAAATTGCAATGAGATATCACCCCACACCAGTCAGAATGGCCATCATCAAAAAATCTAGAAACAATAAATGCTGGAGAGGATGTGGAGAAAAGGGAACTCTCTTGCACTGTTGGTGGGAATGTAAATTGATACAGCCACTATGGAGAACAGTATGGAGGTTCCTTAAAAAACTAAAAATAGAACTACCATATGACCCAGCAATCCCATTACTGGGCATATACCCTAAGAAAACTATAATTCAAAAAGAGACATGTAACACAATGTTCATTGCAGCTCTATTTACAATAGCCAGGACATGGAAGGAACCTAAGTGTCCATTAACAGATGAATGGATAAAGAAGATGTGGCACATATATACAATGGAATATTACTCACCCATAAAAGAAACGAAATTGAGTTATTTGTAATGAGGTGAATGGACCTAGAGTCTGTCATACAGAGTGAGGTCAGAAAGAGAAAAACAAATACCGTATGCTAACACATATATATATGGAATCTAAAAAAAAATGGTTCTGAAGAACCTAGGGGCAGGACAGGAATAAAGACACAGACATAGAGAATGGACTTGAGGACACAGGAAGGGAGAATGGTAAGCTGGGACGAAGTGAGAGAGTGGCATGGACATATACACACTACCAAATGTAAAACAGTTAGCTAGTGAGAAGCAGCCCCACAGCACAGGGAGATCAGCTCTGTGCTTTGTGACCACCTAGAGGGGTGGAATAGGGAGGGTGGGAGGGAGATGCAAGGCGGGGGGGAATATGGGGATATATGTATACATTTAGCTGATTCACTTTGTTGTACAGCAGCAACTAACACAACAATGTAAAGCAATTATACTCCAATAAAGATGTTAAAAAAATAAAACAGGTAGAATCATTTTACTGGAATACTGAATGCACTTCAACTGAACCTCAACATTCTTTCTCTAAATACATTCTAAATATATTCTTTCTCTAAAAACAGATACCACGTCAGGTCAAAGTTCCCCTTAAAGTCTAGGATGAGTCTTGAGGTCCGCTCTTATCCCACTGCTGCAGCCTGATTGAATGTGGATGAATCTGCCTTCATGTTCTTATTGTATACCTTTGTACACAATATTATAAAATATAAAACATTATCACTTGTATGTCTAGAAAAATCACACTGAGAGTTCCCTTGAAACTAGAAATTGGCATTTGCGGCCTCAGAGGAGTTTTTAATTTGTCATGTCATGAATTCCATTCCCATTCTCAAAACTTCAAACTACTTTTTTCCTATTTGTCATTGCCTTGGTTCAGTTCATTGACAGTGCTTAACAACTCATAGTGGCTTGAACTGAACACTTTGTAAAGTCATCTCAGAGCCCCTGAATTAACTTATTCACTCTTAAGTGCAATTTTCAAAAATGTTTAAAAAAAATCCTAATTTTATTTCCCTGTAGGATCCATCCTTCACTGCGCTATTAACCATTCAAACGCAAGTCCAAAGAGAGATTGTAAATAAACACAATGAACTAAGGAAATCAGTCTCTCCACCTGCCAGCAACATGCTAAAGATGGTAAGAAGCAAAAATATAAATAAAGTGGTGTGAACCAGCAGTGGTAAGAGCAGGCAGCTAACTGGCATCTCTTAAGACTCTTGTGGCTTACAAAGTTCTGTCTCTATTTTTCTACTTCATTTAGCTCTGTCATGGGCAGGGCAGAAATGAATTTTCCTTTATAATGGTTAAATAACTTGTCAAGATTACAGGGCTCTTAAGCTGGGAAGGCAGAATTTAGAAGCCAGATCTTCAGACATCAAATATGAAGGTGTTACATTTTTGGTTCACTATCTTCCCTAGTCGAAAATAAAGAAATCTCCTATCCTTCAGGATCAATGCCATTTAGGGAAAATAACAGCCCATTTCCCAGGGAATAGTCCATAAAAGCTGGACATCTCCCATGTGGACACAGTGGGCTACAAATGGAATTGGCAATAAACTAGGTCAGCTTATTACTACTGAAATATAGTCAGACTATCTCACATGTTAGTATTTAGAGCAGCAACATTATTAAAAATCTTAGGTGCGGCTGCTATGCTATCATAGTCAGATAATGTATTAGGTATTTCTCTCGTTAGACATACCTGTGGACTTGTCTTTGTGTGGAAACTGGCACTGGGACAGATAAAGACACACGCACACACATACACACAAACAAAAAGGTACTTTAATACCAATGACAATTAGATAATACATCTACAGAAGTTTTAAAGTAATGCAAATCAGCCTACCAATCAGATTTTAAAGCATATACTTCATTGGAGTTGAATCTTTGTGTATTTTGTTTTTCTTGTGACATTTAGGAATGGAGCAGAGAAGCAACAGAAAATGCTCAGAAGTGGGCAAACAAGTGCACTTTAGAACACAGTAATCCAGATGACCGGAAGACCAGTATGTAAATGAGTCAATGTTTGTTGAATAAATGAGCAAATAAAATATTAGGCAAATAAAATAGGACAGACCATTCTGGAGCATTGTATTCAGAAGACTTTGTGAATAAATGTTGCTTATATGGCTGTACTTTTAAAATTAAAGTATCTGTATAGAGAGAGATACGATAAGTACTATTTCATGCTTGTTGATTATTTACATTATGCAAATTATTTCTTAAGCAGCATCTCATTTGTTCCTCTTGATCAGCTCATGGTGAACAGGTCATGCGTAATCATTTTCCCGATTTTAAAGATTAAAAAGGATGTGGAAGGAATGAATTATGCAAGAACACAACTGGTAGGAGTATCATATACTGGAAAGTTAACCAGGCTTCCTGATTTCTCACCCTTTGCCCTTTTTGTGATATTGTGTAGCTGTATGGTGTTTTGAAATCAGATTATTTTGCATTCACAAAATGTGTTAAAATATGTTGAACTGTTCCTGAATTTTACTCTAAAAATATTTAAGCTTTTTTTAATCAGGATGAATATTTTGGGTGTGTTGATTCATTTTTTAAAGTTTTGATAACAAATTGTCAAGTATTTTGTATAGACTGTGTACCTATAATGCATAGAATAATATATTAGACTCAAAAAAACTTGAAGACGTATCTTACCAAGGATCATAAAAGCCATGAGAGAAAAAAAACTTGTATTCACAAACCTTACATAAAATGTTTTACATTTTCAAGCATGATATACACATAGGTAAGCCCAATTTAAAGATAGTGAATAACTTACCTGTTATTTCAGTAGAATTGTTCTTGTTTATATTGTTGATACAAACATTATGATGAAATTACAACAGGAGGCGACTGTGTTCATTTTCAGTGGAAAATGGTCTTAAAGATCCAAGTCTACTGTTAGTTTCTAAGTTTCTGTCTTTCCTTATTAAAGGAGATATCCAAAAACACTTTATACTTTCTTTAAGCAGCACGTAAACATTATATTTCAAGTCACCAAAACGTAAATATTAAGAGAGGGCTGAAAAGGGTAACGTTTCTGGACCTCAAGGCACTTCTTTCTTCTTTAAATTAATTTTACTGTGGTAAGAACACCTTTTTTTTTAGTTTTTAAAAAATTTTATGCTGCTAAGAACACTTAACATGAAATCTACCCTCTCAAGAAATGTTTAAGTGTACGATACAATATTGTTGATTGTAGGTGCCATGCTGTCCATCAGATATCTAGAAATTATCTTGCTTACCAGAAAGTTTATGCCCATTGATTAGTAACTCCCCATTCCTCCTTCCCCCCAGCCCAGCAGCCACCATTCCACTCTTTGATTCTATGAATTTGACTATTTGAGATACTTCATACTGATAGAATCAGGCACTCGTTTTCTGTGACTAGCTTATTTCACTTAGCAAAATATCCTCAAGGTTCATTCATGTTGCTGCACGTTGCAGAATTTCCTTCTTTTCTAAGGATGGATGATATTCCATTGTGTGTATATACCACATTTTGTTTATCCGTTCATCTGCTGATGGACATTTAGGTCATTTCCACATCTTGGCTATCATGAATAGTGCTGCAGTGAACATGAGAATGTAAATATCTCTTCAAGATCTTGACTTCAATTCTTTTGGATAAATACTCAGAAGTGGAATTGCTGGATCATTTGGTAGCTCTACTTTCAATTTTTTGAGGAACCTCCCTACTGTTGCCTACAACAGCTACCTATGTTTTATTCTCACCAACAGCGTACAAGAATTCCAATTTCTCTTGCTGTCTTTTGTTTTTTGAGAACAGACATCCTGACAGGTGTAAGGTTATATCTCATTGTGGTTTTGATCTGCCTTTTTTCTGATGATTAGTGACACTGAGCACCTTTTCATATACCTGTTGGTCATTTGTACATCTTTTTTGGAGAAATGCTGTTCAAGTCCATCTTGCTCAAGAAAGATTCTTAAGTCGTTTCCTCAGGCAGCCCCCAGAAAAGATGGATCTCTGACAGTCCATCCAATTCTTTCCCTCCCCAGGGAGAGGCTAAGAGCTGGAGTATTTTGTTTGTTCACTCTGTGCTGAACCAGGAAGGGAGGCTATGGCAACTGCCAGCCCAAATATCTGTCTCTGTTCTCACTAGCCGCAGGCAGTGAGTTTATGCTAGGTCTTGATAGCATTCCAAAACAGGCAAGTCAGGAGCCAGTCCTTCAGGCAGCCTCTGGAAAATGTGTGGCATCAGATGACCAAACCAGCTTCTTCCCTCCCCAGGGAGAAGCAGGCAGCTGAGGTTTTTGTCGGCTTGCTCTGTGCTGAGCTGGGGAGAAGGGCTATGGCATCTACCAATCCAAACTGCCATCTCAGTTCTCCCCCAGGGAACAAGATTGCACTCCAGGACTGGCAAGAAAGATGCCAGTTCTTTGGGTAGCCCCAGAGAAACTGGACCACTGGACACATTGATCAACTCCCAGGGAAGAAAGGAAAAAAATGAAAGGATTTTTCATTTGCTTGCTCTGTGCTGAGCCAGAGGGAGGAGTTATGGTGTCTAGCAGCCCAAACACCATCTCCACTCACCACCTCCAAGACTAGCAAGACAGAAGCCAGCCCTCTGGGGCGTCCCCTTGGAAACGTTGGGTTGCTGGACACATGAGCCAACTCTTTCCCTCCCTTGGGAGAAGCTGGGAGTTAGAGGGTCTCTTCCTGATTGTATAGCACGGTGCTGAGGGTAGGGATTCTCGCCAGAGGGTTTTCCAATCTCCCTAGAGGCTTCAGTGAGTCTGGTTTCATATCCCTCAGGGTCAGGAAGCCTTTAGTTTTGTTTTTGGATTTCTGACAAGGGCAATTTGTTCATGAATTGTTGCTGAATCAGTGTGTGTATTGGGGAAAGGAGAGTCCAGGGCTTCCTACCTCACCATTCTGCTGATGTCACCCTCTGCAAGGTCCTTCCTGCCTAACTCTCTGAGGAGACATTATGACTCCTCAGAGAGTTATAATATAACTGGAAGTTATAATATACAGTTATAATATAACTGTAAGTTATATATAACTCTCCTCAGAGAGTTATAACTGTAAGTTATATAACATTATATAACTATAATGTCACATTGTGACATTATGACTCATGGACTAAGGGAAGAGCTACAAGTTTTGAACACCTTCCTGATGTCAGTTGACTCTTGATTGGGACTCTTAAAGACTGCCCGTAAACCTTTTTTTTTCAAAGTTTATGCAAATTCATAATCATAAATATTTATTCTGGCTCCTATGTGTGAAAAATCTCTGCTGAGGGTGGGTAAGAGGAGAGAAAAAATAAAATTTGGTTGTTGCCTTTCGTAAGCTAACAATACAAAGCTGAGAGCACACACATTATACCTGTGAAGAATTTAGCATGAAAAAGAATGCATCTTTGACAATCCACAGGGAGGAGGATTTTGTTTGGTTTGGTTTGGTTTTGATTTTTATTGAAATATAGTTAATTTACAATGTTGTGATAGCTTCAGGTGTACAGCAGGTGATTCAAATATACATATATATATATATTTTACATTCACTTCCATTATAGGTTATTACAAGATATTGAGTATAGTTCCCTGTGCTATACAGTAGGTCCTTGTTAGAATAAATTCTTCTCAAGCTATTCAGAGTTTGCATATTGTGGCCAGCCCAGTGGGCTAGGTAGATCTGTCTTCTATTCAGCTTTACAGTTGATAAGGAATGGAAGCATCTTTTTCATGTATTAACAGTTAGCAAATACAGGCACTGAGTTTGAAGGGCAACATCCTTGTGTTCATGTAGTTGACTTCTCTTGCCACGGCATGCTTTTTTGTTTTCTTCATGAATGATCTGTTCACACTTAGGTACAAAACGTGGTGAGAATCCCTACATGTCAAGTGACCCTACTGCCTGGTCAGATGCAATCCAAAGCTGGTTTGAAGAACACCACAATTTTGTCTACGGTGCAGGACCAAAGAGCTCCAGTGCAATTGTTGGACATTATACCCAGGTAACCAGAACAAATGAAAAACTTCTGCCACAGATGCTCTAACAGAGAAAGCTTCTCCAAATGATGACCAACACCAATGTTCAATCTGGGGGAAGGGCTTGAGTATAATAGAGTCCTGGCATTTGGCTGGTATTTCATCTAAAACTGTCATTTTTTTTTTTCATGGGCTGCAAAATTCTTGGCAGGGAAGTACACTCTGTACTTTTCCAACATTATAAATGGATACACGAAATTTAATATTTTTAAGGTTTGTGACTTTGTTTCAGTAGTTTAAATATTTCCATAAGGTATACGGCTACAAACTACGAGTCACTTTTTTTTCTTTCTTTTTAAATATTTGGCTGCGTTGGGTCTTTGCTGGTGCGCGCAGGCTTTCTCTAGTTGTCGTGAGCGGGGGCTACTCTTCACTGCAGTGTGCGGCCTTCTCATTGCAGTGGATTCTCTTGTTGTGGAGCACGGGCTCTAGGCACGCGGGCTTCAGTAGTTGTAGCATGCGGGCTCAGTAGTCGTGGCACGTGGGCTTAGTTGCCCCGAGGCATGTGGGATCCTCCGGGACCAGGGATGGAACCCGTGTCCCCTGCATTGGCAGATGGGTTCCTAACCACTGCACCACCAAGGAAGTGCCAAGAATCACTTTTTTTTTTACATTTGCTATTATTTGTTTTCCCAGTATTTTCCCCTCTTCCTTAATGTACTCTTACATATTTCCTTATGCATTTGTAGCTTGTTTGGTACTCATCCTTCCGTGTTGGATGTGGAATTGCCTACTGTCCCAATCAGGAGAGTCTAAAATACTACTATGTTTGCCAGTACTGTCCTGCGTAAGTATATACTTTAAAGTTTAATACCAATAATTCCGTCGGCAATTTAATATTTTAAAATAATCTTACATTTACCCAATCAAAATAAAAAAGCATATTTTAATAAAGAGAAGGGATAAACCTTTGGAAATACTGCTTAAGGTAAGATACATTCAACTTATCAGAGAAGAGACCAAGTTCTCATTTCCAAGAGTAAAATCTGAAACTCTCTTTCCTCAATTATGAAGTCATGTCTTTTCTCTCAATTGCCTTTCCCCAGGGCTCAAGGTTATTCTCTGGGCACGTGTAGTATGCATTTCTCTAGACTTGATGTCATCAGTTCTCACTAATTTCACACCCTAGGTGGGTGGAAGCTTGATGGTTAAGCAAGAGGCAGTAGTGGAGTGGAAAATAAGGGATAGTAAATTGTGATTTCAGCCCTTTCTGCTGAAACGTTCCTATTCTTACTTATCTTGAAAACCATATACGTTATTATCATTAGAAATGATTCATTCTTCTGGGTCTCCAAGGTTTTTCAAGAGATCTTTAATATATGTTAGAGTCCAGAAAAAGGAAACATCTTAAGCTTTTGTTTCTCAGAAGTTTTCACCAAAAACTCCATAATGAACAATTCCTTACAGTCTTTATTTGTAACAGGAAACATGCTCTTTCATTAAGCAAAACGTTTTAAGTTCTCCACAACAAATCCTATGGATAAACTAAAGACCTAACCTCAACATATCTGCTAGTCTTAATTTCTTTTAAAATTTGAAGTTCTTTACCACTACAGGCAGGGAGGCCCCAAACCAAGCCTCATATAGGATTTATTTGATACTATAGATGACCCAGGGATATGGGTCTCCAGTTTGAGAAATATGACCTCCAAAGTCATTTTCCTGAAAACAGCTATTAGAGTTTAGTAGAAAGAATAGATAGGTCATTTGGGGAAGGACAACACGGGCCTAGGAAGACCCTGAGCTCACCTCCTCCCATGCACACACTGAATCTACACCTACATATAAAGAAATTGCCCCCGAAGTTGATTTAACAGCTTCTGCAGATAGAAGGACCACATAGAAATTAGTAGGAAAGATGGAGACGCTGTATCCATGGGAACCCCACCCCCATTTTAGTGATCTGCAGTAGGAGGGATATAGCTGAGGGGCTTGAGAACAGACTCACCTGCCCTGGGACACAGCAAAAAATACCCCAGCAATTTAAAAAGCATTCAGACTATACAGAAGGAAAATCCATCTGCTAACCTGAGAGCTTCTTCCAAATGAACAGGGAACTGCTGGAGCCCTCCCCAGAGTCGAAGGCACCAGTGAGCACCATTGTTTGGTCCCCCTGGGAGTCCCCCCAGTGCACACCTTCCCCAGCTGCAGCCCTAGCCATCCCACCAAGGCAGCCGTAAGCACAGTGCTCCCCAGGGACTTCCTCTAGCCTGGCCCATTCCAGCTCAAGCTGGTCTGCTAAAGCCACCAGTCACAAGCAGTCACAGGGGATGCTCTTACACAAGGCCACTCCTTCAAGACCAAGAGCGGTAGCTGTTTAGCCTAAATCATAGAAAAAAACCCAAAATTTAGCAACTATACTCCAATAAAAAATTTTTTTTAAATAATAATAAAAACAAAATTCAAACAAAATGAGGAGACAGGAATATGTTCCAAATGAAAGAACAGAATATAACCACAGGAAAAAACTCTAATGAAATGGAGATAAGTAATTTACCTGATAGAGTTCAAAGAAATGGTTATAGGATGCTCACTGAACTAGGGAGAATAATGGAAGAACACAATAAGAATTTCAGCAAAGACTTAAAAACTAAAAGAACCAATCAGAAATGAAGAATATAGGAACTGAAATAAAAAACACACTCAAGAGAATCAATAGCAGATTATATGATACAGAAGAACAGATAAGCAATCTGGAAGATAGAATAGTGAAAAATCACCCAATGAGAACAGCAAAAAGAAGAAAGAATTTTTTTTAAATGAGGAGAGTTTAAGGTACCTCTGGGACAACAGCAAGCTACCAACAGCTAGGGGTCCCAGGAAGATAAGAGAGAGAAAGGAACAGAAAACATTTTAAAAAAATAATGCCTGAAACCTTCCCTAACCTGAAAAAGGAAACAGACATCCAGGTACAGGAAGCTAAGAGAGTCTCGAACAAGATGAACCTAGAGTTATACCAAGACATAATTAAAATGGCAAAAGTTAAAGAGGAAATTTTTAAGGCAACAAGAGAAAAACAACTAATCACACAAAAGAGAAACCCCATAAGACTATCAGCTGGTTTCCAGGAGAAACTTTATAGGCTGGAAGGGAGTGGTAGGATATATTTAAAGTTCTGAAAAAACAAAAACAAAAAAAGCTTACAACCTGGAATATTCTGTTCAGCAAGGTTATCATTCAGAATTGAAGGATAGATAAAGAGTTTCCCAGACAAACAAAACTAAAAAAGTTCATCATCACTAGACTGGCCTTACAAGAAATGTTAAAGGGTCTTCTTTAAGCAGAAAAGCAAAGGCCACAACTAGAAACAGAAAACACATATGAAAGAATAAATCTCACTGGTAAAGGCAAATATATAGTAATGGCAGTGGATCAGCCACTTAAAAAGCTAGTATGAAGTTTAAAAGACAAAAGTGCTACTATCAATTGTAACTGCAACAAGTAGTGAAGGACTACACAAGGTAAAAAAATGTAAAATATGACATAAAAATCATAAAACAGATGGGGGTAGTAAAAATTTAGTGCTTTTAGAAAGCCTTCGAACTTAAGTGACTATCAGCTTAAAACAGCTATAGCTACAGACTGATATATATGAACCTCATGTTAAGTACAAAATAAAAACCTACAATGGATACACAAAAAATAATGAAAAAGAAGTCCAAAGCTAACACTAAAGGAATCCATCAAACCACAAGAGATGTACAGATGGTAACTGGAATTACTGTGGTGATTTCATAATGTATAAAAATATCAAACCACTATGTTGTACACGTGAAACTAATAGAATATTGTGTGTCAAGTATAACTTAATAAAAAAATTGATAGACCCTTGGAAAATGCATCCAAACTCACTGCCTGGCTGTGAGAGGGGAGGCATCGGGAACCAGGCATCTGGAGTGAGAGCTGAAGTGAATAATGAGGAAAGCGGGAGTGACAGAACCTCCAGAACACTTTTGTGTCTACGTCACAATCTTTCCAAGCCCTTCCAAGGCTACCACATGGACAGCCATGTTCTGTGCAGGAAGACAGATTCAAATACATCACTTTGGGCCCTTGGCTCCCTTGACACTACTGAGATTTGCATTCTCATGTATTTTCCTATGAATTAGATAAATTTAACAGCCAATAGGATAATCATCATCGATGAGTTACAAGTTAGTCACTGTAATTGACTACACCCAGGCTATTGGCGTTTATCAAAACTTTTTACTCTCACGTTCCTTTTTCGGTAAACATAAAAATCTCTCACGCACTACCTCTGGAAATTCATAAACCTTCCCCAGCTCTCCCTGACCCACAAATACACGCACCACAAACTACTTAAATAGCACAATGCCATCTCGAAATTAAAATATATATATATTGGAGCTTTACTGTCCCTAGTTCATATTAGAGGAATTAGGGTATTTATCCTCTTTCAAATATAAAATTATATTGCAACATTGAGTATTCTTTTTCATACTGCAACCTCCTGCCCCCAGGATCTTTCCCCGTCTCTCAAAGTGATATATTTATCCCTAGCCAGCTCTCTGCGGGGCACGGCCTTACCAATCTGACCAAGTCTACCGGGAGATGAAAAGTGTATTGCTGCAAAGAAGTTATCTGGATGCTTTAGACTAGTTATGCCAGTGTAGCTGCCCAGCCTGAAGAAGTAGAGTCAAGGAGATGGGTCGATGTGTGTGAAGTATTTTCTTAATTTGGATGTTATGTAAATTACATGTGGAGAATTGTAATTTTTCAGTTTTGTTTTGTCGTTGTTTTTTTTTTTTTGGCCTGGTGGTGCGGCTTGTGGGATCTTAGTTCCCCGACCTAAGGGGTCGAACCTGGGACCACAGCAGTGAAAGCCCAGAATCCTAGCCATTGGACCGCCAGGGAATTCCCCTCAGTTTTGTTAACAGAACTAAAAACGTTACATATATACTTATATATATTTAGTGATTGATGTTGCCCTTGGCAACTAAACAGTAAAGTGAAAAATATTTGACAGTGTGTATTTTACATTACAGTGGTAATAATGTGAGTAAAAAGAGTACCCCTTAACAACAAGGAACACCTTGTGCCAGTTGCCCTGATAACTGTGACAGTGGACTATGCAGTAAGTTTGAAGTGATTAACTTGCTATTATAATCAAGAATTGATGTTTAATTTTCTTTTTATGGATAAAGAAATCTCCCAAAGTAACCAATTTAAATAACATCTTGCAAAAAACAAAAAAAAACAAAAAAAAACAAAAACAAAAAATAAATAAATAAATAACATCTTTATGCCAAGACAAAAAGATTACCCAACAGAGTGTGTTTAAGTAAACATTTTACACATTTCAATAACCTACATATTCTCTGTAATGAAAAGAATACAGGCATACCTCAGAGACGTTGTTACAGATCACTGAAAGAAAGAAAATATGGCTATTAAGCGAGTCACACAAATTTTTGGTTTCCCAGTGCACATGAAAGCTATGTTTACACTATACTGTAGTCTATGAAGTGTGCAATGGTATTATGTCTAAAAAAAAACAATGTACATTAAATTAAAAATAATGCTTTTGGAAAAATTGCACCAACAGGCTTGCTCAATGTAGGGTTGCCACAAACCTTCAATTGTAAAAAACACAATATCTGCAAAGTACCGTAAAGTGAAATGCAATACAATGAGGTATGCCTATATTACCATATATAAGATAATGAAACATCTAGCATCCATTTGTTTCTGTGACCTCGCAGAGCTCATTAATAACTATACATTCGGGGCTTACCTGGTGGCGCAGTGGTTGGGAGTCCGCCTGCCGATGCAGGGGACACGGGTTCGTGCCCCGGTCCGGGAAGATCCCACATGCCGAGGAGCAGCTAGGCCCGTGAGCCATGGCCACTGAGCCTGCGCGTCCGGAGCCTGCGTTCCACAACGGGAGAGGCCACGACAGTGAGAGGCCCACATACTGAAAAAAAAAAAACAAAAAACTATACATTCGTGCTTCTGATAATTTCATCAACGTTAATGTCATTACACCAAAGGTAGTATTTTGAATGCATAAAAATGTATAAATCTAAGGATGTGAGACCACATTGTGTCTCAGTCTATACAGGCAAACTTAATGTTTCTTTTGTGCAAATGAGTTCCTCATGCTGATTACTGCATTTTTTTCTAAAGTATAATTGGAAGCATGGTGATTAACATAATAAATGATCACTTGCCCTATAATTTACTCATGGTTTTGTGCACACTTTTAATGACAAAGTCCAACCTGTATATGATATGGGTTTATAGAATCCATAAAGATATTGTTGCAAAAGGAGGGAATAAAATGTCATATGTGTCATTTCTAAAGTTGTCATGATCTGAAGTAAAAATAGCTATTGGTTTTTTATAGTTGGGATATTTTTATTAAAATTATTATGGGGCTTCCCTGGTGGCGCCGTGGTTGAGAATCTGCCTGCCGATGCAGGGGACGCGGGTTCGTGCCCTGGTCCGGGAAGATCCCACATGCCGTGGAGCGGCTGGGCCCGTGAGCCATGGCCGCTGAGCCTGCATGTCCGGAGCCTATGCTCCGCAACGGGAGAGGCCACGACACTGAGAGGCTCGCGTACCACACACACACAAAAAAATTATTATGAACAATAGAGTTGACTCATTCCCTGAGACTTTTACCTTTCAAATGCATTCACCTTTAGTCAGTATTCTTTCTTACTGAATTATAGAGCTATAATTCAGAATATTCATGATGTCAAAACTATAAATTAACTAAAGTAAAAAAATCAGCTAAAAAACCATGGAATAGGCTTCCGGGAAGATGGCGGAAGAGTAAGACGTGGAGATCATCTTCCTCCCTACGGATACACCAGAAATACATCTACATGTGGAACAACTCCCACAGAACACCTGCTGAACGCTGGCAGAAGACCTAAGGCTTCCCAAAAGGCAAGAAACCCCCCACGTACCTGGGTAGGGCAAAAGAAAAGAGAATAAACAGAGACAAAAGGATAGGGACGGGACCTGCACCAGTGGGAGGGAGCTGTGAAGGAGAAAAAGTTTCCACACACTAGGAAGCCCCTTCGCGGGCGGAGACTGCGGGTGGCGCAGGGGGAAAGCTTCGGAGCCGCGTAGGAGAGCACAGCAACAGGGGTGCGGAGAGAAAAGGGGAGAGATTCCCGCACAGAGGATCAGGGCCGACCGGCACTCACCAGCCAGAGAGGCTTGTCTGCTCACCTGCCGGGGCGGGCGAGGCTTGGAGTTGAGGCTCAGGCTTCAGTCGGAGCACCGGGAGAGGACTGGGGTTGGCGGCGTGAACACAGCCTGCAGGGGGTTAATGCACCACGGCTAGCCGGGAGGGAGTTCGGGGAAAACTCTGGACCTGCCGAAGAGGCAAGAGACTTTTTCTTTCCTCTTTGTTTCCTGGTCCGCGAGGAGAGGCGATTAAGAGCGCTGCTTAAAGGAGCTCCAGAGACGGGCGCGAGCCGCGCCTAAAAGAGCGCAACCCAGAGACGGGCATGAGACGCTAAGGCTGCTGCTGCCGCCACCAAGAAGCCTGTGTGCGAGCACAGGTTACTACCCACACTCCCCTTCCGGGGAGCCTGTGCAGCCCGCCACCGTCAGGGCCCCGGGATCCAGGGACAACTTCCCGGGGAGAACGCCCGGAGCGCCTCAGGCTCGTGCAACGTCACGGTGGCGTCTGCCGCCGCAGGCCCGCCCCGCACGCAGTGCCCCTCCCTCCCCCCCGGGCCTGAGCCAGCGACCTACACGCAGAGGCGGGGCCAAATCCAAAGCTGAGCCCCGGGAGCTGTGAGAACAGAGAAGAGAAAGGGAAATCTCTCCCAGCTGCCGCAGAAGCAGCGGATTAAAGCTCCACAATCAACTTGAGGTACCTGCATCTGTGGAATACATGAATAGAAAACGAATCATCCCAAATTGAGGAGGTGGACTTTGAGAGCAAGATTTATGATTTTTTCCCCTTTTCCTCTTTTTGTGAGTGTGTATGTGTATGCTTCTGTGTGAGATTATGTCTGTATAGCTTTGCTTCCACCATTTGTCCTAGGGTTCTATCCGTCCGTTGTTTTTTTTCTTAATAATTATTTTTTTATTTTAATAACTTTATTATACTTTATCTTACTTTATTTTATTTTACTTTATCTTCTTTCTTTTTTCCCATCCTTCCCTCCTTCCTTCCTTCCTTCCTTCCTCCCTCCCTCCCTCCTTTCTTTCTTTCTTTCTTTCTACTTCTACTAATTCTTTCTTTCTCCTTTTCTCCCTTTTATTCTGAGCCGTGCGGATGAAAGGCTCTTGGTGCTGCAGTCAGGAGTCAGTGCTGTGCCTCTGAGGTGGGAGAGCCAACTTCAGGGCACTGGTCCACAAGAGACCTCCCAGCTCCACATAATATCAAATGGTGAAAATTCCCAGAGATCTCCATCTCAACGCCAGCACCCAGCTTCACTCAATGACCAGCAAGCTACAGTGCTGGACATCCTATGCCAAACAACTAGCAAGACAGGAACACAACCCCACCCATTACCAGAGAGGCTGCCTAAAATCATAATAAGTCCACAGACACCCCAAAACACACCACCAGACGTGCACCTGCCCACCAGAAAGACAAGATCCAGCCTCATCCACCAGAACACAGGCACTAGTCCCCTCCACCAGGAAGCCTACACCATCGACTGAACAAACCTTAGCCACTGGGGACAGACACCAAAAACAACAGGAACTACGAACGTGCAGCCTGCAAAAAGGAGACCCCAAACACAGTAAGATAAGCAAAATGAGAAGACAGAAAAACACACAGCAGATGAAGGAGCAAGATAAAAACCCACCAGACCTAACAAATGAAGAGGAAATAGGCAGTCTACCTGAAAAAGAATTCAGAACAATGATAGTAAAGATGATCCAAAATCTTGGAAATAGAATGGACAAAATGCAACAAACATTTAACAAGGAACTAGAAGAACTAAAGATGAAACAAACAATGATGAACAACACAATAGATGAAATTAAAAATACTCTAGATAGGATCAATAGCAGAATAACTGAGGCAGAAGAACGGATAAGTGACCTGGAAGATAAAATAGTGGAAATAAGTACTGCAGAGCAGAATAAAGAAAAAAGAATGAAAAGAACTGAGGACAGTCTCAAAGACCTCTGGGACAATATTAAACACACCAACATTTGAATTATAGGGGTTCCAGAAGAAGAAGAGAAAAAGGGACTGAGAAAATATTTGAAAAGGTTATAGTTGAAAACTTCCCTAATATGGGAAAGGAAATAGTTAATCAAGTCCAGGAAGCACAGAGAGTCCCATACAGGATAAATCCAAGGAGAAATATGCCAAGACACATATTAATCAAACTGTCAAAAATTAAATACAAAGAAAACATATTAAAAGCAGCAAGGGAAAAACAACAAATAACACACAAGGGAATCCCCATAAGGTTAACAGCTGATCTTTCAGCAGAAACTCTGCAAGCCAGAAGGGACTGGCAGGACATATTTAAAGTGATGAAGGAGAAAAACCTGCAACCAAGATTACTCTACCCAGCAAGGATTTCATTCAGATTTGATGGAGAAATTAAAACGTTTACAGACAAGCAAAAGCTGAGAGAGTTCAGCACCACCAAACCAGCTTTACAACAACTGCTAAAGGAACTTCTCTAGGCAAGAAACACAAGAGAAGGAAAAGATCTCCAATAATGAACCCAAAACAATTAAGAAAATGGGAATAGGAACATACATATCGATAATTACCTTAAATGTAAATGGATTAAATGCTCCCACCAAAAGACACAGATTGGCTGAATGAATACAAAAACAAGACCCATATATTTGTTGTCTACAAGAGACCCACTTCAGACCTAGAGACACATACAGACTGAAAGTAAGGGGATGGAAAAAGATATTTCATGCAAATGGAAACCAAAAGAAAGCTGGAGTAGCAATGCTCATAACAGACAAAATAGACTTTAAAATAAAGACTATTAGAAAGACAAAGAAGGACATTACATAATGATCAAGGGATCGATCCAAGAAGAAGATATAACAATTGTAAATATTTATGCACCCAACATAGGAGCACCTCAATACATAAGGCAAATACTAATAGCCATAAAAGGGGAAATCGACAATAATACATTCATAGTAGGGGACTTTAACACCCCACTTATACCACTGGACAGATCATCCAAAATGAAAATAAATAAGGAAACACAAGCTTTAAATGATACATTAAACAAGATGGACTTAATTGATATTTATAGGACATTCCACCCAAAAACAACAGAATACACATTTTTCTCAAGTGCTCATGGAACATTCTCTAGGATAGATCATATCTTGGGTCACAAGTCAAGCCTTGGTAAATTTAAGAAAATTGAAATTGTTTCAAGTATCCTTTCTGACCACGCTATGAGACTAGATATAAATTACAGGAAAAGATCTGTAAAAAATACAAACACATGGAGGCTAAACAATACACTACTTAATAACGAAGTGATCACAGAAGAAATCAAAGAGGAAATTTAAAAATACCTAGAAACAAATGACAATGGAGACACAACGACCCAAAATCTATGGGATGCAGCAAAAGCAGTTCTAAGAGGGAAGTTTATAGCAATACAATCCTACCTTAAGAAACAGGAAACATCTCAAATAAACAACCTAACCTTGCACATAAAGCAATTAGAGAAAGAAGAACAAAAAAAACCCAAAGTCAGCAGAAGGAAAGAAAACATAAAACTCAGATCAGAAGTAAATGAAAAAGAAATGAAGGAAACAATAGCAAAGATCAATAAAACTAAAAGCTGGTTCTTTGAGAAGATAAACAAAATAGATTAGCCAGACTCATCAAGAAAAAAAGGGAGAAGGCTCAAATCAATAGAATTAGAAATGAAAAAGGAGAAGTAACAAGTGAAACTGCAGAAATACAAAAGATCATGAGAGATTACTACAAACAACCCTATGCCAATAAAATGGACAACCTGGAAGAAATGGACAAATTCTTGGAAAAACCCAACCTTCTGATACTGAACCAGGAAGAAATAGAAAATGTGAACAGACCAATCACAAGCATTGAAATTGAAACTGTGATTAAAAATCTTCCAACAAACAAACGCCCAGGAACAGATGGCTTCACAGGTGAATTCTATCAAACATTTAGAGAAGAGCTAACACCTATCCTTCTCAAACTCTTCCAAAATATAGCAGAGGGAGGAACACTCCCAAACTCATTCTACGAGGCCACCATCACCTTGATACCAAAACCAGACAAGGATGTCACAAAGAAAGAAAACTACAGGCCAATATCACTGATGAACATAGATGCAAAAATCCTCAACAAAATACTAGCAAATAGGATCCAACAGCACATTAAAAGGATCATACACCATGATCAAGTTGGATTTATTCCAGGAATGCAAGGATTCTTCAATATATGCAAAACAATTAATGTGATAAACCATATTAACAAATTGAAGGAGAAAAACCATATGATCATCTCAATAGATGCAGAGAAAGCTTTTGACAAAATTCAACACCCATTTATGATAAAAACCCTCCAGAAAGTAGGCATAGAGGGAACTTTCTCAACATAATAAAGGCCATATAGGACAAACCCACAGCCAACATCGTCCTCAATGGTGAAAAAATGAAAGCATTTCCACTAAGATCAGGAACAAGACAAGGTTGCCCACTCTCACCACTCTTATTCAACATAGTTTTGGAAGTTTTAGCCACAGCAATCAGAGAAGAAAAGGAAATAAAAGGAATCCAAATCGGAAAAGAAGAAGTAAAGCTGTCACTGTTTGTAGATGACATGATACTATACATATAGAATCCTAAAGATGCTACCAGAAAACTACTAGAGCTAATCAATGAATTTGGTAAAGTAGCAGGATACAACATTAATGCACAGAAATCTCTGGCATTCCTATATGCTAATGATGAAAAATCTGAAAGTGAAATCAAGAAAAAACTCCCATTTACCATTGCAACAAAAAGAATAAAATATCTAGGAATAAACCTACCTAAGGAGACAAAAGACCTGTATGCAGAAAATTATAAGACACTGATAAAAGAAATTAAAGATGATACAAATAGATGGAGAGATATACCATGTTCTTGGATTGGAAGAATCAACATTGTGAAAATGACTCTACTACCCAAAGCAATCTACAGATTCAATGCAATCCCTATCAAACTACCACTGGTATTTTTCACAGAACTAGAACAAAAATTTCACAATTAGTATGGAAACACAAAAGACCCCGAATAGCCAAAGCAATCTTGAGAACGAAAAATGGAGCTGGAGGAATCTGGCTCCCTGGCTTCAGACTATACTACAAAGCTACAGTAATCAAGACAGTATGGTACTGGCACAGAAACAGAAAGATACATCAATGGAACAGGATAGAAAGCCCAGAGATAAACCCACGAACGTATGGACACCTTATCTTTCATAAAGGAGGCAGGAATGTACAGTGGAGAAAGAGAGCCTCTTCAATAAGTGGTGCTGGGAAAACTGGACAGCTACATGTAAAAGTATGAGATTAGATCACTCCCTAACACCATACACAAAAATAAACTCATAATGGATTAAAGACCTAAATGTAAGACCAGAAACTATCAAACTCTTAGAGGAAAACATAGGCAGAACACTCTATGACATAAATCACAGCAAGATCCTTTCTGACCCACCTCCCAGAGAAATGGAAATAAAAACAAAAATAAACAAATGGGACCTAATGAAACTTCAAAGCTTTTGCACAGCAAAGGAAACCATAAACAAGACCAAAAGACAACCCTCAGAATGGGAGAAAATATTTGCAAATGAAGCAAATGACAAAGGATTAATCTCCAAAATTTATAAGCAGCTCATGCAGCTCAATAACAAAAAAACAAACAACCCAATCCAAAAATGGGCAGAAGACCTAAACAGACATTTCTCCACAGAAGATATATAGACTGCCAACAAACACATGAAGGAATGCTCAACTTCATTAATCATTAGAGAAATGCAAATCAAAAGTACAATGAGATATCATCTCATACCAGTCAGAATAGCCATCATCAAAAAATCTAGAAACAGTAAATGCTGGAGAGAATGTGGAGAAAAGGGAACCCTCTTGCACTGTTGGTGGGAATGTAAATTGATACAGTGACTGTGGAGAACAGTATGGAGGTTCCTTAAGAAACTAAAAATAGAACTACCATACAACCCAGCAATCCCACTACTGGGCATATACCCTGAAAAAAACATAATTCAAAAAGAGTCATGTATCAAAATGTTCATTGCAGCTCTATTTACAATAGCCAGGAGATGGAAACAACCTAAGTGTCCATCATCGGATGTATGGATAAAGAAGATGTGGCACATATATACAATGGAATATTACTCAGCCATAAAAAGAAACGAAATTGAGCTATTTGTAATGAGGTGGGTAGACCTAGAGTCTGTCATACAGAGTGAAGTAAGTCAGAAAGAGAAAGACAAATACCATATGCTAACACATATATATGGAATTTAAGAAAAAAAAATGTCATGAAGAACCTAGGGGTAAGACAGGAATAAAGACACAGACCTACTAGAGAATGGACTTGAGGATATGGGGAGGGGGAAGGGTAAGCTGGGACGAAGTGAGAGAGTGGCATGGACATACATACACTACCAAACGTAAGGTAGATAGCTAGTGGGAAGCAGCCGCATAGCACAGGGAGATCAGCTCAGCGCTTTGTGACCGCCTGGAGGGCTGGGATAAGGAGGGTGGGAGGGAGGGAGACGCAAGAGGGAAGAGATATGGGAACATATGTATATGTATAACTGATTCACTTTGTTATAAAGCAGAAACTAACACACCATTGTAAAGCAATTATACTTCAATAAAGATGTAAAAAAAAAAGTCAAAATACAAGAGTTCAAAAAGGCAAAAAAAAAAATAATAAACCTTGGAATATTTCTACCTCTGCTGAGTGCTATATTAGCTAAGGAGCTTGGAATTTATCCTATTAGCAATAAGCACTCAATTGAAAGGTTTTCAGCAAAAGAGTGACAAGGTCAGAATCATGTTTGATAAAGAGCTTTCTAGCACTGGTAAATAGAAACTATTGGATGGAAGTCAGCAAGAAAACTATTGAAAAACATGGATTAAAAAGAAATTGAATGTCTTGACCTCATTACTGGGAAAATGAATGAAGAACAATGGACAGGGCTGAGAGACAAGAAGTAGAATAGCCAGTGTTTGTTACCAGTGCTGGTTGGTGCTGGTCAGAAGTAGAAAAGAAGGAGTTCAGATTGATTCAGTTCCTGGCCTGAATGACTGAGTAGTCAGGGAACCATTCCCCTGGGATTGTGGGAGGGGAATAGTCACCTTGGATCCATTTTGGGTAAGAGGATGAGTTTAGTTTGAGATTTGTTGGGTTTGGGGTCCCTGGAGAACATCCAAAAAAGAAACATTAGAAAGCAAGAAGGCATATTATCATTGTTTTACCTCTCTATCTTCCCACTGGAATCACTTTCTCCTGAAAGAGAAAGCATTGGTGTCTGAGGCAGTGTGTCCAATAGGATGAAATGATAAGGATGTTCTCTATCATCATGTATCTTACAAGTAGCCACTAGTCACATGTGGTCATTGAACACTGTGGCTGGTAAGATTAAGGAACTAAATTTTTAATTTCGCCTAACTTAAAATAATTTAAGTTTAAATAGCTCTATGTGTGTAGTAGCTCCTCCCATATTAGATTCTGTAGGTATTTTCATTTTACTCTCTTTGCTAAGGGAGAAAAATAGGTCAATTCATTTTAGAAACATGTCACCAAGTTCAAAATAAAAAGTGATGGATTAATCAGTGATCTCAACTAAGGCACCTTGTATGTCCCTCAAGAAGTGAAAGGCCCCTTGTGGTGTAAGTGACACTGACTTGTTTGTCCAATCTTACCCACTCATACACTTTGAATATGTGGATTGTTTTGTCGTTACTGAGAAAAATGATAATGAGGTAACTCATCTGTTTTTGTTACAGCCAATTCTTGTGAGTATGAAGATCTCCTTAGTAACTGTGATTCCTTGAAGAAAACAGCTGGCTGTGAACATGAAATGCTCAAGGAAAAGTGCAAGACTACTTGCCTATGTGAAGGCAAAATTTACTGAAATGCCCAACTTGCACTGTGCAGGACTAAGTGGAGAAAATCTGCATCATTTAGTTGACACATACCAAGAGGGAAATTGTAGGCATGTTAGTTACAAATTTGATTCCAAACAGTAAGGAACCTTTTTCTCCAGGATATTTACAGAGATCTCTTTCATACAACGATTTACAAAAGTAAGCTAGTCTATGACAACAACTTTGGACTGATACAAATTTGTCACCTTACATTTAATTAACTGAATCAAGTCGAGAATTTTGAAAGTAGTACAACCACAGGACTTAGTCACTAGAACTTTGGATTAAAATAAAGAATTACATGTTTCCTGAAACAACATGCCAAAAGAAAAAAAAAAAAAGACTGTAACATTGTCATTCCTACTCCAAGATTTTTTACATGTTTAAAGAATGAATTCAAAGATTGACATCTACCTTTGTCTTATGACATCCTCTTTAAATAAAAGCAAACAGCTTTTAAAATAAAGAATTTATCTAAGCAAACACATGTATGTGATTCTTGAGTCATATTTTATAATATTAATATATAACCCCAGCTAGACTAGCCCAGATATATGATTAGACAGAGCAAAATTTCTGAAAACATTTGCCTATAAAATTAAATTTTGGGAGTTCCCTGGCAATCCATTGGTTAGGACCCTGCACTGACACTGCAGGGGGTCAGGGTTGATCCCTGGTCAGGGAACTAAGATCCCACAATCTGTGTGGCATGGCCAAAAATAAAAAATTTAAAAATTAAATTTTAACAATAACAAAAAGGAATCAGTTGTATTCTCTTTTTGCTTTTTGACATTTTGCTCTCTTCTGCACTGGTTTGATATCCTACCTTTTGTGTAAAAAGAATAGTAAATACAAAAATACACATGTAATTTCACATTTATGCAAAATGTACATGAAACATGGGAAAAGTATACCAGAAACTAATGAGATTGGTTATATAGAGTGGGTGGGTGAGAATGGGTTGGGCAGGATGGAGGGTGTCAAAAGGCTAGGAGAAAATGGGTGGGGCGTGACACTTCTCTATTTCTTTTCATATAGTTTTAGCTTATGAATTTTGTTTCACATACTCTTCAAAATAAAATATAATCAACAAGGGTGGGCAGAAAAATCCAAAATGAAATAGAAACAAGAATAAAATAAACTGTTTTGCACATAGATCAAATAATCACCATAAAGGGTGGGAAAAAAGAATCAATTCAACTAATGTTTGAATGTCATATTTGAACTGTATGTCATCTATATTTATATAAACAAATGTTCAACTCTAGTGAATAAGATTTTGTTTTATTTGTTTTTAACATAGACACATGGGTTAGTAATTCTGAAACTACTATATATCCTATGAACACACAAATAAATAATTATAAATAATGGAAGCCAGGTTTCTCACTGTTGGAGAAAGGCTTTACACACATGGAAAGAAGGAATACAGGATTAAACCCTGTGTTGTTGCATTGGAATTGGAGGTATTAGTGTGAATTTGTAATTTTTCACATATACATAGAGGTGTTAGAAAAATAGTGAACAGAACAGAAGGAATTCCTGCCCTCATGCATGGATAATTTTTGAAACTGGAGGATAAGAACATAAGGGTTCCCAGAGCCACTAGGGACACAAACCATTCTTTGGGATGATAAAAATTGTTCGTAAAATGTAACAACAAAATGTAGTGTTAACCACTTTTAAATGAAACACATAGTGGCTTTGAGTTAAAGAAAGTTCCAGGGACTTCCCTGGTGGTGCAGTGGTTAAGAATCTGCCTGCCTATGCAGGGGACATGGGTAAGCCCGGGCGCTACAACTACCAAGCCTGGGCTCTAGAGCCTACGAACCAGAACTACTGAGCCCACGTGCCACAACTACAGAAGCCCGTGCACCTAGAGCCCGTGCTCCGCAACAAGAGAAGCCACCGCAATGAGAAGCCCGCGCACCGCAATGAAGAGCAGGCCCGCTCGCCACAACTAGAGAAAGCCCGTGTGCAGCAATGAAGACCCAATGCAGCCAAAATATAAAATACATAAATAAATTTAAATCGATGTGATGCTAATTAGAAATTAAAAAAAAAAAAAGTTCCAGGAAAAAACGGTTTCACGTTGGCCACATGAAGCATTAATCCTTATCCCGGCAAAGTTGGCAGCCAGCAACAAAGACGGTAGTAGCTGATGAGCGGTCACTTCAGTGGCGTCCAGAAGACAACCTCATCTTTGAGATCTGGAGCTATTGGAAACATGTTCACTGAGAGTCCCCAAGCATCAGAATCCTTAGAGTCCCAGATCTGTGAAAGAAGGTGGGGTAGAAGAGTAGAAAAAGAGCAGATGCTATGGGGGAGGTAACAGGATCTGTTAGCACACATGAGAAAATCCCTGGGGGCACCCAGTAGCAGTTGGGTGAAAAGTGTAGGGTTTATGGCTCTTTCAATAGCAGGCAGAAGGGAACACCCTCTTCCCTGTCACATACATGCACACACATACATGAAAACAATTGATGGAAACTGTCTTAAAACCAAACCCCCTAGTACTGGGAAATACGATTATAAAATGTACTCTGGATCTATATATAGAATATTTAAATGTCATCAGGTGCTGATTTCGCTATTTCAAATTGAGATACTGTTTCTCTTTTGTAAGTGAAATAACACATGTAAGATATTTAGGAGTAAGAGAGACTAATGGTGCTCAGTAAATTCTAATTTACTTCTCTGTTTCACCTTAGTGCTACCAAAGTTAATTAGAAAACATTCTACATTCCAGGTGATATGCTGATTCTTTTACATTCATTTTTTGCACTTTATCCTCACAATAGTCTTTTGTCTGCATTTTGCAGGTGAGTGAACAGGGACAGGAGGGTTAAGTATTTTGTCCTGATATGGACTGCTACCCAACATCAGAGCACAGACTCAACCCTCACGCTTTTAGGGAATACACAATGCTGTTTCCTGATCTAGACTGAAATTAATTGACAGTTTGGATTAAAAATGCATTCAGACAGAGGATTTAATGGGAAATGAAATAAAGTTTTATACAAAGTTCTTAGGTTCTTTGTTCTATATTTATGGAGATGTGTTTATTTTTGACAATGTGACATTTAAGACTTGTATTAACAGTTCAATGGTAGTCAGGCATGGAATACCTCCTTAGAACTTTATAAAATTACATCATGACTCAAGCCTATTGACTTCCATTTCTATTATCTTAAAAACCTGTTCTATAGTTATAAAAAAGGTGACAGGAAATAAATTAAAACTTGAAGAGAACTAATTAGGCTGGGTGCGGGCATGAAGGAGACTTCTGGAATTAGTATAGCTAGTTTCATAGCTATACACCTATGTAAAAATTAAATTGGCTATATACCCTTAAGATTTTGTGCATTTATTGTATATTAGTTATGCTTCAATTTTTTAAAAAAAGATGCAGGGAGGGAGGAAGGAAGGAAAAAAAAGGAAAAGGCAAAAAAAAAAATAAAAGAAAATAGGTTACTGTGATATGACAAGGAGCACAGGTTTGGGAAGAAAATCTGGTTTTTGTTTGGCGCATATCATGAGTGGAGGTATGGAGTGGCAGTTGAATATATGAGTCTGGGATTCAGTCTAGAAAGGAAATAAAAATTTGGAAATCATCTCTGTATAGTTGATACCTACAGTCATGATATTAGATTAGATTCCTAGGAAGTGATTGAAGGGATGTGCTAAATCCCAGAATATGCGGAAGCTTGGAAAATAAGATATAAACGTTCACCAAAAGTGTCAAAACAGGAGAAGCAGCAGAAAGGACTGAAGAGTATAATGTAAATGAATGTCAGAGAGACAGATTACTGTGTAACTCCTATCATTTTTTTCAATCAAAGAAATGAATCTTTAAATTCTCTATGCCTGTGCAATTACCTGAAGGAGGAAAGGAATAATTCCATCTCTAAGGAGACAGAAAAGGATCATACAGATGCTTGGGGAATATTGAAAACCTTTTGAAAATGATCGTGAAATTACTGTCAGTTGATAGCTATCAGTTAACCCTGAAAAATGATGAGGAAGGAGGAGCCGTATAAGGTGACTGACATGACAAGTGGAAGGAACCAGAAAATCTTGAAAGCTTGATATTAACCTGTGGGAAATTCCTATGATTTAAAATATTTTTCTTATCTTCTTATATTTAAAATATTTGACTTATCAACCCAATCAGGTTATACAAGCTCCTTGGAGGTATGGACGACTTTTCTCTTATGTCCCCTAAACACTCAGCACCCTGTAGAACAATATTTGATGTTCAGGGGATGTTTGTCGTGTTAAGTTGTTTCTAAACTCCTTTTCTATTTTTTTTTTTTTTTTGCGGTACGCGGGTCTCTCCCTGTTGTGGCCTCTCCCGTTGCGGAGCACAGGCTCCAGACGCGCAGGCTCAGCGGCCATGGCTCACGGGCCCAGCCTCTCCACGGCACATGGGATCTTCCCGGACCGGGGCACGAACCCGTGTCCCCTGCATCGGCAGGTGGACTCTCAACCACTGCTCCACCAGGGAAGCCCTCCTTTTCCATTTCTTATGTTATTATTTTTATTTTTAAATTCCGGATGGATTTTTTGGTATATTCACCCTGCAAATATGAAGAGCCAGAGCTGAAAAGGACCTTCAGAGGTTCTATGGCCTAAACTCTTTTTCGAGATGAGAACACTGAAACCCTGAAAGAGGTTACAGAAGTAATTAGTACAAGTTACAGGTCTAACATTGATTCTAAACCCAGGTTCCCTGAGTCCAATTTTAGTAAGTGTCTCACTAAAACTACACTTATTCTTAAATATCATCATTGCTTACCTCTCTACCATAATCATATTTGCCTTCATTACCTATTTCAGTATCAATCACTCAAAAGATTATCTGCTTTGATTCCTTGACATTTCCTCAAGTACATCTTTATTCATTGTTAAATTTGGTCTATATTTAACTAGAACTCTGTTCAGTAACCCACACCCAGTACTCTGCTCAAGATTAGCTACCAAGTAACAATTTAATAAATGGATACATGAACAAATAAGTAAATGAATGAAAAAATAACTCATTAATTGCTACAGGAATGTGTTTTGTGAGACTGACACAGATTTTTTCAGAAGCCAAAGGGTTCTTTACCAAGAAGGATGTGTTGCCAAAGAATTCCTTAATGTACTTCTTGCTAAAATTGTACATGAAAGAACACTACCTGCTCTCTAATTTAACAAAAAAAAAGAGAAGGGAATAGTGTCGGCTCCACCTTTTTGGTAAACATGGACCATCACTACTGTTTCTGTGGGGAAGAGGAAATAAGAGTCAGCTTCCCTTTGAAATATAGTAAATACAAGGAAGAAACATACATAAAGGAATATTGAAAGTTTAGTTGATTCCCAAGTCCTCTCTCTCTCCTTAACATGATGTTTATTGTTTTAAAATGTTAAGTTGATATATTGGTTGTTTGGTGCCTATAAAATTGAAAGAGAAAGTAACAGTGTCTAAAAATGTAGCATAAAGGAACGTACCACAATATATTTATTTGATCGAACAAGAACATTGAAGTTAAAAGGCAACTCTGAGCACTGATATACATAATTATATTTATAATTGAATATCCAACTGAATATCCAACACCATTATGCATATCTCTGGTGAAAAAAAAAGATAGTCTTTCATTCAAAAATATATTAAATATATACTGAGGATCTACTATGTCCCATATGTACTGATTAGTTGCATTGGGAAAGCCTGACTTCATGGAAGGTATGGATCTCGTCAACATCTTAAAACAATGTGGGCAGGTTTTATAATGTTTTCTAAATATAAAGAACTCCAGGACAGGAGGTCATCATTACTATCAGGGATGCACATTTGATTTAGCTTTTTTATTGGCAACGTGGAGTTGTGAGTTAGGATGCTGACTTGCCAAGTTTTAGGTTGAACTAGAGCTGGAGAGGATAACAAACTCAAAGGCAACATGAAAGTCATCAGTGGGGTCAAGTGAAACTAATGTACAAAAAGAAAGGAAGGAAAGAAGGAAGAAAGGAAAGAACAAGGAACATTAATTGCATAACTCGATAATAAAAAAATAATATGAGAAAAGACAAGGGATACCTAAAACGATTATGTGACCATCAGAGGGATAATTTCTGCAACTTGCCGAGTCTTACTGCAAAACAACATAAATAAGAAAATCCAATAGAAAGGTAGGCAGAAGTCCTTATCAGATGATAAACAAATAAATACAATCACCAATAACATATGTAAGGAGGCCTGGCTTTATATACAGATATAAAGAATGAAAACTTAACATTTTTCATGTATCACATTGATGAGAATTTAAAGTTTAATAGTACCCAGGGTAAGGGAAGAAAGCAATCACTTTCTTATGGGAGTACACATTAACGCAAATTTGAGGACAATTTGATGATTTTTTAAATGCACATATTCTTTGATCAGCAACTTCACTTCTGGGAAACTCTTCAATAGCTATATTTACTTTATGTGTGTGAAAATGTCCAAACAAAATGATATGATTGCAGTATTGCGTGGGATCATAAAAAATTTTTAAAAGGCTGAAAATAGCCTACGTGCTTAAATCTACATCAGGAAGGAACTGAGTAAAGACCTTATGGTATGTCTACAGGAGGAGTCAACAAATTTTTTTTTAATTTTATTGAAGTCTAGCTGATTTACAATGTTGTGTTAATTTCTGCTGTACAGCAAAGTGACTCAGTTATACATATATATATATACTTTTTTCATACTCTTTTCCATTTTGGTTTATCACAGGATATTGAATATGGTTCCCTGCTCTATAAGGTAGAATCTTGTTGTTTGTCCATTCTCTATATAATAGTTTGCATATGCTAATCCCAAGCTCCCAATCCTTCCCTCCCGCCCCCTCCGCCCTTCTCCCCCTTGGCAACCACAAGTCTGTTCTCTATTTGATGAACTCTTTTTGTAAAGGTCAAGATAGTAAAATTTTTAGGATTTGTGAGCCACATAAGATCTCTGTCACATATTCTTCATTTTTTTCTTTAATATAGTATTGGCACAGACTTCTGATCTAGAGAATGGGATACCATGGCCAGTAAAAATCATTCATGTGCAAAGAAGGAAAAGTCATGTGAAATATTGTTTGGCAAAACCAAAAAGAACAAAACGTGTTTTCTTTATCTAAAGACCTTCTTTCTTATAATACTGGAAAAAATGGTATCCATCAGGCATATGTACATATATTTATTTACCTTTTTCCCTCCTGTTCAAATGGAAAAACTGTCCTTGCTCCACCCAAGGCCAACCATAGAACCCAAGCTCTGGAGCCCAACTCCTTTTGCTCACACGAAAAGCTATTTTTTTTCCTTCACAGGAAAATTTCACATTGTTGTCTTTGTTAATTCCTTCATTTAGACTTTCCCATTTTTCTCCTCAACCCACTCCATTCCAGCTTTCATCTCCTCTAGGCCTCTAAAATCATTCTCATTAGGGTAAGTAATACCTGAAAGACTTAGTAAAAGAGCGCCAACGACAATTAGCCCAAGAAAAAGAGCAACAGTGTCAGAGTCAGACAGACTTGCATTTTAATTGAGTCCTGGAACTTTTCTAGGTGCTGTTAGATTTTGGGAGTGATTTAGTTTCTTGGTTTTCCCATTTGTACAATGACAATAAGAAACAAACCTACCTTGATGGACTGTCTCAAGGATAATAACTTGTGTAAACAGCCTGGCAGCTATCAGGTGCCAGTGGATGTTTAAAAGGTCACTAAATACTTACTGGAAAGACACATTAGTGCCCGAAGCCCAGTATGCTGATGCACCTTGATAAAACGCAATGGGGAAAGAAGCAAGTTCCGGGAGGAAAAAAAAAAAGTTCTGCCATACTTTCTGGGAGGCCCTTCAGTTCTAACCTTATCTTTGGAAAGCAGCTTGCTCAAGACCGTGCCTGGTTTATACGACTTCCCTTTCATTTTAGCTGTACCCTCCCTTGGGCCCAACGGCCAGGACCCTAATCAGGCGGGATCTCCCTGGAACCCAGATACAAGTTTCTGTCCCCACCTTTCTCCTCTACTATCATCTCCTTCTCTTTTGTTCTTTATTTTAATTTTGTACAGTGGAATTGCAGCTACTGCATTTTATTATGAGTGAATTTAGGGAAACATGTTTGGGACCTAATCCTTTCTTGGCAAGACTGTGGAGAATGAATATTTTTCAACATTAAAACTCTTCTCCACCTTAACCAAGTAACCAAGGTTAACATCACCAGTGATAAAACATATCCATATCTCATACTTCGTGATATGATAGGAGGAGAAGGGCAGTTCACCTCTGGAGTAGTTAACCCTAAAATCCATAACCCCAGTCTAATCATGAGAAAACATCAGGCAAACCCAATTTGAGGAACATTCTGCAAAATATCTGAGCAGTACTCTTCGAAAACATCAGAGTCTAAGATGACTAAATGCAATATGGGACTGCGGATTGAACCCTGGAACAGAAAAAGGACACTAGCAAAAAAGTCTGGAGCTAATAGTATTGTACCAATGTTAATTTCCTGGTTTTGATCATTGTACTATGACGATGTTAGATGTCAACATTAGAAAAAAACTGAATGGAGGGTAATAAGGAACTCTCTGTTACCTTTGCAATAGAGATAAATCTTAAGTTATTATTCTAAACCTAAAATTATTCAAAATAAAAACTTTAAAAATCTCTTCTGCTTCCTAATGTTGATAGGATATAAACACTTTAGTGACTTTATTATTTAAATAGTATGCCTTCATTTTTCCAATTTATTGTCCTTATACCAAGGTTTCAAATTTTTCCCCCAAACTGCCCCATACATTTGCCACTGTTAGCTTTTTAGTTTGTTTGTTTTTTGTTTTGTTTTGTTTTTTCGGTACGCGGGCCTCTCAGTGTTGTGGCCTCTCCCGTTGCAGAGCACAGGCTCCGGACGCGCAGGCTCAGCGGCCATGGCTCACGGGCCCAGCCGCTCCGCGGCATGTGGGATCTTCCCGGACCGGGGCACGAACCCGTGTCCCCTGCATCGGCAGGTGGACTCTCAACCACTGCGCCACCAGGGAAGCCCTAGACTGAAAATTTTTGAGGTAGCAAGGAGTTACCTCCTTAAAAAGGGGATGTTTTTATAGAATGTCAACTATGGCTCAACACTTAACCCATAGTAATGATCAGACTTGAAGATTCTTTGTACCTGACCATTGGTTGGTGAGATTCATCCATTTAACAGGCAGGGGTAAATACATGTTAGTGATCCCCACACTTTCCATAGTAAAAACTACATTTAAATAAATATAGAATTATATTTTAAATATATAATATAAATGTATAACAGTCCTCAACAGAATAGAAATGTAGTTTTCATATCTTTTGATTTGAAAAGTACATAGGGTATATTTTTTTTTCTCAGTGGAAAGCTTGAAGTTCATAGCAATTTTTAGTATTCTGCAATAAAGCCATTATGTATCAGGGAAAAAGTTTGGGGACATCTGTCGAATAACTATATGCAAACATAAAATATTCTCCATTATCTAGATGTCCTCACTGGGGAAAAGAGTGCCCCAA
Organism: Pseudorca crassidens; assembly: GCF_039906515.1. Lineage (NCBI taxonomy): Eukaryota > Metazoa > Chordata > Mammalia > Artiodactyla > Delphinidae > Pseudorca > Pseudorca crassidens. The sequence goes on from NC_090305.1 coordinate 28,051,879, forward strand.
GTAAGAAAGTTGACGTCTATCTTAATTTGATAGTACCTTCCAAATTAAAGTAAAATAAAATATAATAAACAGAAGACAGAGCTAAAATTAGAAATGTCTTCCTTTAATATTTCAGAAGATTCTTTGACATTTTTCAGTACCTTGAGATCAGCAGGAACCTAAATTATCTTACATAGAAAATGAAATGGTATAGCTGAAAGACGTTAAATTTAGGAAATTGGACAGACATGTTTGGCCAAGCTCTGCCTTCTACCTGCTGTGCAACCTTGAGCAAGTTGCTTAAACTCTCTGAGCCTCAAGTTTATTATCTGTCTATAGAGTTCTACTTGGCAAAGTTAGCTTTACTGTCTTTGTTAAGCATCATTTCACAGGTCCTCTAGCTCTTCTTATGCAACGCCGATCATATGAGGGGTGTTGAATTAACTTTTCTAAGGTGCACAGGATCTCCTAGGAAGATTTTGACTAATATTCCTCTAATTGTCCCTGGGATGTAGAGTTAAGGAGATTTATTGCTATAAACTAAGGTGTCCATGAGAATTACCAAGAACAAGAAATGATGAGGAGATTCCTGAGGTAAAATTACATTGAAACAAAGGGGAAGTAAGGCCATATTTAAAACAGACTTTTTTTGTTTTTGGCTGCTTTGGGTCTTTGTTGCGGCGCGGGCTTTCTCTAGTTGTGGTGAGCAGGAGTTACTCTTCATTGTGGTGCGCAGGCTTCTCATTGCGGTGGCTTCTCTTGTTGCGGAGCACGGGCTCTAGGCGCGGGCTTCAGTAGTTTTAGCACGTGGGCTCAGTAGTTGTGGCTCGCGGGCTCTAGAGTGCAGGCTCAGTAGTTGTGATGCACGAGCTTAGTTGCTCTGTGGCATGTGGGATCTTCCCAGACCAGAGCTCAAACCCATGCCCTCCTGCATTGGCAGGCGGATTCTTAACCACTGTGCCACCAGGGAAGTCCCCAAAACAGACATTTTTAACCAGGGTTCCATGGATAGAGTTCAGGTGGTCCATATACTTGAGTAGGAAAAAAAGTGCATTTAATTGAAATTCAGTATTTCCATTAGTAGTTTTATGACTTTGTCACCAATAGAAATCCCAAATAATTTTCTCTCATATTATTCTTGTTCCAAATATCTTAAAATAATGAGTAAAAATTGTTTATACTCATACTCCTACTTTGAAGTTATACTAGTTATTAGAAATGCCACTAGATCTTGTTATTTTCTATATTATGAAGACGCATCTACATCAGACTTTTGGATTTTATTATATTTTGATCAATGAATTTCAATGCAACTGGTTAACTTGATAATTCTATGCATGTTATTTTGTACATTTAAGAAATATTTCGAGAAGGAATTCAGAGGCTTCAACAAACTGCCAAAGTGTGCATAGCACAGAAATGTTAAGAACCCTTGGCTTAAGACAAGGGCCTACACCTCAGACAGCTGCTTTGGGCGTGCTGGAGCTCACTCTGGTCCTGTAACCCAGCTCGGTGGTAATATTCTGGGAAATAATTCCACAGCCATGTAGGATGATGAGGAAAGACAGGGCCCCCCAGCTAGAGCCCTGAGAGGTGGAAAGAGCCTTTTTGGGGACAGGAAGAACCTTTTCTTCACTAGATACATATGGGATCGTAGTTCCTCGACCAAGGATCAAACATGGAATTCAGGCCCCCTGCAGTGGAAGCTCAGAGTCCTAACCACTGGACCGCCAGGGAATTCCCTGTTACTTGGTTTTCTACAACCTTGTGTAGAGTTTATCAGCATTAGTACTTTGCCTTTATGATCTGTTGGAATTATCACGAGCACCCTTTGGGCCACTGCAAAACCGAAACCACAGTGGAGGACATACATGTGTGTCCCCGAAGTTAACCATCTGAATCCACTCCTGTGGTGCCGTCTTTCACTCAGCACGATAATCTCTAGGTCCTTCCGTGTCACTGCAAATGGCATTATTTTGTTATTTTTTATGGCTGAGTAATATTCCATTGTATATATGCAGCATTCTTTTTTTTTTTTTTTTTAATTTTCCTTTTTTAATTATTTTTGCGGTACACGGGCCTCTCACTGTTGTGGCCTCTCCTGCTGCAGGGCACAGGCTCCGGACGCACAGGCTCAGCGGCCATGGCTCACGGGCCCAGCCGCTCCGCAGCATGTGGGATCCTCCCGGACCTGGGCACGAACCCGTGTCCCCTGCATCGGCAGGCAGACCCTCAACCACTGCGCCACCAGGGAAGCCCTGCAGCATTCTTAATACTGAATGCAAGACCCTTTATAATCCAGCCCAGCTACCATTACAGCTTTATCACCAGATACCCCACACCTGGTCCCTCCCCATTTCTCCCAGCTTTACTTAACGAATTGCTATTCCTCAAATATGCCGTGTGCGTCCAAGCCTTATGCTAGTCCCTCTTTCTGTTTTACTGGTAAAGCCTATTTATTTTTTTAATGCCTCCATCCATAGCATTTCATGTGCTAGTAGTGTTCTTGGGCCAAGACAAAATGAATTGCTGCCTTATTTATGTTCCCCAATACTTTTACGAACACTTACATTACTTATCTGTTTTTATACGATCACTTGCTTACATTCCTGTCTTCCCAACTAGATTAACTTCCTCAAGGAAGTTAATAGACCCCTTCTATACTTTGCTTACTTTTGTGTCTCCTAGAGGGCCCAGCTCAGTGCCTGTCATACAATTAGCAGCAAGTTTCTGCTGAATTAAAGTTACATTAGAGACTAGACACTAGAAATAATGCCACTTGCAGCAACATGGATGGACCTAGAGATTGTCATACTGAGCAAAGTAAGTCAGACAGAGAAATACAGGTATCATATGATATCACTTATATGTGGAATCTAAAAAATGGTACAAATGAACCTATTTACAAAACTGAAATAGAGTCACAGATGTAGAAAACAAACTTACGGTTACCAAGGGGAAAAGTTGGGGGAGGGATAAATTGGGAGATTGGGATTGACATATACACACTACTATATATAAAATAGATAACTAATAAGAACATACTGTATAGCACAGGGAACTCTACTCAGTACTCTGTGATGACCTACACAGGACTAGAATCTTAAAAAGAGTGGATATATGTATATGTATAACTGATTCACTTTGTTGTACAGCACAACATTGCAAATCAACTATATTCCAATAAAAAGTTTTTAAATTAATTTAAAAATTTTTTAATTTAAAAATGTAATAAAAAGGGGAAAAAAGAGTCTAGACACTTGTGTGCAATAGATCATTTCCATCAGCTGGCTTCTTTCAATCTATATTGTATTTTCTTCAAACCAGCATTTACAACAGTTTGATTACAGAGCATAATTCACTCCAGTGGATGGGGCGTTTTCACTAGTCTTGCCCATTTTTTTTCTTGCAATGTCACTGGAGTGCCTTGAGCATGCAGCCTAATTCTACACACAGAGCAGCCCTTCTGTCCTTATCAACCTCCCACAGACCGCGAAGCCCTCAGTGTGCCTCTGTCCTTTGCCACAAACATGAGGTTCACGTTCCCTCTCATGGCCATTGGCCTGGAAGTTGCCATGATTGTTTTATTTGGATTATTTGTTCAGTATGAAACGGATCAGAACGTTTCCCAGCAGCCCAACAGCACCAAGTCACCTACCGTGGATGTGGACAGATACCTTGACCTGTATCCTCGTGAGTAAGCAATCTGCTTCTTATTGTACATTTTTGGGTTCTCAGAATGTGGACCCATTTTAGGTTCTCAGAATGTGAGGTCTGTGAATACCGTAACCCCTAGCACTCTACATGGGAGCTCTTTACAGAATTATGTGATAGTTCTGAGTGCTAAGGTTATTATAAGTTTATGCTGGGGCATCTGGTCTCTGTAGTTAATGTGTTTGGATAGAATCTGTGTTTATTAAAATATGAGAACAAGAAGCTGAAAATGTAAATAATTGATCAGTGTTTTGTGTTGTCTACATGCTGCTAAATGACCTTATTTTTCCCTTCATCACTAGTTCTGCAAGGTATAAAAATATCACCCCCCCCCCCAAAAAAAAGACTCAAAGTTAACTTTGGAGGAGAAAGAGTAGAAACAAAATGGAATATTGAGAAGGAATTCATGTAAGGGCCTTAAGGTATAAGAAGGGGTATTAAGGATGATATAGGATGTAAATGATGTACTCAAGGCTTTATAATATTCTGAAAGGAAGACGGTTTGTTCCTCTGAGATGAGAAGAAACGTGTGAACTACCTGACATATTTTAAAAGCAGGACCCTTCCCTGGGAATGGCAACTGGAGGAAAGAACGGATATAGTTTCAAGTTTGGACAGGCAGGCTATAAAATACTTAGTATAAAAATAATAACTACCATTTACTCACTGCTTACTATGAGCCAGGCATATTCATCACCTTGTTAACCAGGGAGGGAGGTTGTGATATAATCTTGTTATATAGACTGTTTATTCAGTGAGGCACAAATAATTTTAGTATTTATTATTTATTAAGTGTTAAATTTTATTAATTTATTCAATTATTTTTGTAGCGATATTTATTATAGTTCTATAGCATATGTCTAAGCTTTTTAAAGAAAATATGACATTTGTTCTCTCATTCCTACACATTTTTGAGGGAGTTTACATAATGCGGAGTAGTCTCATGTAGAAACTGTGACCTAGAGTTGCCAAGCGACTCAGCCAAAATGCACATTCTCAAGTTAAGGGCAGAGTTAGGACCATAAGTCAGAGACTCAGGGTCCAAATCTAGTTCTCTTTACACTACATAGATATCCAAACGGGTTCTTGATTAAAGAATTTTATAATTTGCAAGTTCAAGAACACCAAAACAGAAAAGAATTCTGTTCAACTCTGTATGCTTTTGTACATTTTGTTTCTTCCTCCAGTAAACATTTTTACTATGCACCAAGCATGTGCTACCGCAAACTTACTCAAAGATGAAACAAGTAAGATGTCTTTATTGTAAGACTCCACTGTTCGGTGCAAATGTAAACGAAGAGCTGCAGTATGGCATAGAAATAAAATGCCAAAAATATAATCTAAGATTAGTGTTATTCAAATAAAGTTATCTTAAGAGATCAAAAGCTCTGTAATTTGCATAATTCAAGCTGAATTCTCTCAGTTCCAGTGTCAACACTCATAGGTAAAACTTCAATTCAGAATTTGAGATAAAAGCCAAGTTGGAGAGAAGAGTTACTAAACATGGTCATTTTTTTCAATTGCCTAGCAATCATATAACCTTTACACTCTGCTTGCAAGGAACATAGAAATCCATTCATTTTATGATGCATTAAGAAAATATCTATTTAGCTCCCAATTCTCATCAAGCAATCTTCGAGGTCCTAGGCTCTAGGCAGTAAATAAAGCAAAGCAAACAAAGCAAGCAAAGTCCACGCCCTTGCTATTACCGAAAGTGGGGTCTGGCTGCTCGCCGCTCAAAAGCCAATAAAGAAGCAAGTTTGGTGGAAAGGAAAGTTTGCTTTATTATAGATGCTGCAGCTGAGGGGGAGGGCAGACTCCTGTCCAAAGGCCGACTCCCCCCCGCCCCCCCGACAATCAGGGCGCAAGAGCTTTTACAGACCGAGGGAGGGGGCTACATGCAGAAAGAGCACAGTCAGCTCTGACAGTCCTCTTGATATTGGTCATCAGTGGTCTGATCAGTGTCATATTGATTGTTTTAAGTACTGTTAGTCTTTAGTTCCAGGGTTGGTTTGTTCCCATTTCGTTGAGGCCAATTCTCAGAATTGTGACAGCTTATGTCATGGCTACAGTCTGTTCATCATGTAGTTAACTTCTTCCACCTGGCCGGGGTTTCAGTGTCTATAAGGCAGCTCACAGCATGTGGCTCAGGATATTATCTATATCCCATGAGGAGGAACTAAAGGTCCTTGACTTTGGTTAATGACTAAACTATTATTATTTAGTCTTTTTTGACTGCTATTCTTTGCTTCTGCATTTTCTCACTTCTATTAAACTTATTCTTTGGCTACAGTTTTTCCACAGACAAAAGGCAGGTGGAGAACATGGATTGCGGGAGGACTGTAGGGTCCTGCTCTATTTCATTATAAAGTTTACATTCCAATGGGGAAACCCAGACCATATATATATATATATACACACACACACACACACACACAAACACATATATATATATGAATAGATATATATTCAATATGTATATATATATTCATATTCACATATGTACTGTGCTGGGAGGGGAAAAGCATTTACACATATGTACATATGTGTATATATATACATATACATATGCATATCTGTGTATAATACAAGCAAATATATACATGTATATATTTGCTTGTATGTTATACATACACACAGCACACAGCCATACACTAACACACACACACTCACATGGTAATAAAATGCCACAGCAATAAACAAAGCAATATTTAAAAAATAGATGTACCTGGACCAGGGGGATATCCTTTCAGCCTTTCTCAACCAGGGTTATGTGAATGAATTAAGTCTTACTAGCCCAAGGCATCCACTGCATACAATTAATTAACTTCTCTTCTGTGCTTCTACAGTGGTACCAATCCTGTACCATCTTTGAGAGAACTAGAAAATAGTTACTTAAATCATTATCTTGTTCCATGGTTTAAATGAGAAATCTGATTGAGAAAGGCAGTTAATGTAGAGTCTGGATAGGTCTTTTTGATACGAAGTGACATTAAACAGAACTAAAAGAGGCAAGAGAATAAGCTATATGGAAACGGAACAAGGACATTTTATATGGAAGAAACAGCAAGCGCAAAGGCCCTGGGGTATTTAGTATATGCAGTGGGCAAGCAGGGAAAACAAACTCAGAAGTGTGAGAGTTCGGGTGCTACAGAGCCTTGTAGACCGTTGTAAGCAAACTGTTTTTATTCTGAGTCGATAAACAATTGGAGGACTTTGACAGGAGGAGTATGATATGATTTAAGTTTTAAAGACATTCTTCTGGATGTTACGTAGACAAGAGTTTGTAGGGGATCAAGGGAACAACTAGGAAGTCATATTACGAGAACCATCTAGTAATCCTGAAGAGATATGAAAGTAGGCTGGACCAAGGTCATAATGGAGGAAGTTCCGAGAAATGGTCAAATTCTGGCTATAACTTGAAAGTATCGCTAAAAGGATTTTCTGTTATATCAGCTGTATCAAACATGAAAACAAGAGAGGGATCAAAAAATGATATCTAGGGCAGGATTCTTTTTCACTTCTTTGAGGAAACATCAAATCACAGTTGCCAATAATGATAATGATTAACAGCCAACACAGACACACACAAACCACAACATCTTCCTCACTATAAGGGCAGTGAAGCCAGGACATAGGCAGGGGGCGGGATAAGGGAAGAAGAATTTAAGCAATAGAGGCCCCTGGGGGCCCAGAAGAAGGGCATTACACAGAACACAAAGTGAAATTTTACATGGAAGGCAGTCTTCACTCATTCAAAATGCTCCCCATAACTCAAGTCTATACACAATTAAAAGTTCTCTCTTCTGTAAGGTGGCTCCCAAGATCTAAAATTCTGGTTAGTACTAATCTTCCAGTTCAGCTATGTTATCACTGGTTAAAATATTTTGTAGAACAGCCCTAGAAACCACACAATTATACTAATTATACCTATATATTTTTTCCTACATTTCAAACAATTGATGTACATCAAACTTATGCAACAGCATAAGTCACTGGAGAGAAGATTATTAACTATTCACTCACTAAGAAGCAAAGTTCAAGTCAGGTCAACAAACATTTGGGGACACCTACCCAGCACCATGGACGGTGCCAAGTTCAGGGGTTCAAGCACAGAAGAGGCTCATTTCCTGCCTAAGAAGCTCACAGGGACTTTCACCAGTTCTCAGTTGCAGTGTGGTGAAAGCTATGAATTTTTCACAAATAAATAAAGTAGGACCTTAATTTACATTTAAAATAAATTCAACAGGATATAATTTTATTCATCTCTCTCCTCTCTTGCATTCCTCACTATGCAATGCAGAGAAAGGGGTGATATCACACAATCCTGGCATCTGCTCCCATCCCAGGGCACAACTACGGAAGTGGGCAATACACCTGAATATCACATTGCATGTCATGACGGACCCCAGAGAAACTCACCTGAGGAACTAGATACACTCCACGGTTTTTGGCCTTCATGGCACCCAGCAAAGTGTTGGCCAGTTTGTTGAGGCAAATAATTTGATAAAGGAATGACGTTTGGCTGTGACTGTCAACTAATCCTTGCTAACACATAGCAAGACTAGAGAAAAGTTTAAGGAGAAGGCTCCTTGAAGGCTGTTAACATGTTACTAGAGATTCTACAAACACAAGGTCTTTAATGCCTACAGGACATTAAAACCACATCAATGAACTTTATGTCCTCTGTTAAACATTAGAATCCATTAGTCTATCTTTTTTTTTTTTTTTTTGCAGTACGCGGGCCTCTCACTGCTGTGGCCTCTCCTGTTGCGGAGCACAGGCTCCAGACGCGCAGGCTCAGCGGCCATGGTTCACGGGCCCAGCCGCTCCGCGGCATGTGGGATCCTCCCGGACCGGGGCACAAACCCGTGTCCCCTGCATCGGCAGGCGGACTCTCAACCACTGTGCCACCAGGGAAGCCCCCATTAGTCTATCTTGAACTTTGAGTGGATCCCATGTGTGATCTTGTTACACTGATCATTTGAAAAATACTGATTCACAGTTACGCAGATACTCCAAATGTTGACATAGTTCATTATATAATATCAAAAAAGGATACTTGTTAATATCACCAACAATCTCACCAGAAACCCCAAGAAGTTTCAGAAAGCTGGCAAGCTTGTAGTGGCAGACATAAATATTCTGAAATTCTAATTTTTAATTTACTTCTAATTTTTTAATTTACTTCTTATTTAACCAAGTATAGTTGATTCACAATGTTGTGTTAGTTTCTGGTGGAATTCTAAGGTTTTTTTTTAAAACTCAAAATGTATTACTGGCATACTGTGAGTTCTTTTCATTGAAATCATAACATCACTTCGTTCATTTTTCAGAAAAAGTTAATACCCATTTGAAAAACCATAGTTTATATCAATCTTTTTTCCAAAAAAAAAAAAAATGGAGTTCTGTGGAAAAGTTGCTCACTCAGTTCATAACTCAAACAATAACAAACGTGCTTTTTCTTTTCTGAGACAACCATCATGTTTCAGTAGTGCTTTACGTGTAAAGACATGTATGAGAGGGTTAATAGTTACAATTAATAATTTTTACTGATTCATCAAGGAATTTGTAAGTAAAACTGGCTTTTTTTACTGCAAGTGTGTGGTCAGGAAGAATACCAGACTACTAATTCAGTTTGGTACCACTGCTTTCATTCATGCTAAAGTACAAGTAGTTTTCTATACCATTGTTTTTCATCATCTGCGGAAATATCAACACAGTGAAAAAGTCAAATAACATCCTGAATTAGAATTATCATAAAAATAATTTTAACCTCAGATTCCCTGAAAGTGTTTCCAAGATGCCCAAGATGTCTGCAGATCACACTTGAAGAATTACTGAAGATATAGGTAAACTGGCAACGAATGTACACAGCACTAGAAATTATTTTATGAATTTCAATACCAGCAACAGATTAGTATGATGATTTATTTTTAAAATCTCAATTTAAGAATATGCTCCTATATTTATTCAGATATCATTCAGTTCATTTATTTATTTATTTATTTATTTATTTTGGCTGCGCCACACGGCTTGCAGGATCTTAGTTCCCTGACCAGGGATTGAACCCAGGCTAGGGCAGTGAAAGCACCGAGTTCTAACCACTGGACCACCAGGGAATTCCTCATTCAGTTCATTTATTACAAAAGATTCAGCAAATCTAGATATACGTGACAGGCAAAAGGTTACAAAAAGTGCAGGGTAAATGATTCCTAGGAAATTGTTTGCTGCTATCCTAAGTGATACAATGCTTGAATTAACATGCTGTGTTTTATAATCTAACAATAAGATACCAGCCTCCTGTATGCTGCCTTTGAGTTGACTCATTTTGTTTACTTAAAAGGACTGGAAGCAATGAGCACAAATAGAACCCATATCTTGCCTTCTAACTACCATTTTCCACTCAGAGGCTCATTCCAGGTCAGGGCAAAGCAAGCTCAATGTAAGCCAAGTGTATAAAGACTAATGGGGGCGTGCCAAGAGAACACAAGATCCTACTTGAAAGAGCACCAGCTAGCCAAACTGGGGATAAATAGAGCATTAAAAATAATAATGGTATGACGGTAATAGATTATAACACACTGAAACAAAGAAAAATTGATGATAAACGGGCACAGACAAGCACATAAACAAATGAAATTAAACCAGAGGGACGTGCACAATGTTACAGCTGTGCCCGGCAACACTGTGCAGAGCATCTGGTGCTTGAGGGTCATCTAGAAGTATGCCAGGTAAAGAAGTGTTGGGTATAGGGGAATTCCCTGGCGGTCCAGTTGTTAGGACTTGGCACTCTCACTGCCAGGGCCCCGGGTTCAATCCCTGGTCAGGGAAGTAAGATCCCACAAGCCATGTGGCGTGGCCAAAAGAAGAAAAAGTGTTGGAGGTGGGATGGGGCAGACATTCTAGGCAGCACGCGTATACAGGAAATAGAGGAGAAAGAAGGTTCTATTTCATTTTTCTGTTGGTTGGTGGTGGGAGAGGGAGAGTTGGAATCCTCAGTTGCATTTCAAAGACATTGAGTTATCGGGGCTTAAAAGATACCCTAGTCCAAGATAAATGTGAAGTAAAATATAGAACAAAAATACCAGACGTTGCCAAGTTTACTTTAGAGGCTAAAGTTGCCTGCTAATTGACAGAGACAGACAAATACTATAAGATATCACTTACACGTGGAATCTAAAAAATAATACAAATGAATCTATATACAAAACAGATACAGACTCACAGACATAGAAAACAAACTTATGGTTACCAAAGGGGAAAGGGAACAGGGATGGACAAATTAGGAGTATGGGATTAACAGATATAAACTACTATACATAAAGTAAATAAGCAACAAGGATTTACTATATAGCACAGGGAGTGTTACCCAATATCTTGTAATAGCCTATAATGGAACATAATCTGAAAAAAATTTTTTTAAAAAGGCAAATCACTATGCCTTATACCTGAAACTAACACAGTATTGTAAATCAACTATACTTCAATTTTTTAAAATTGCCTGCTACTGAGAATATCTGATTTAGACAAGTCTTGGCAGTCTTTAAAACCCATCAGAAGACTTCACAAAAGTTCCAATCACTAAAGAAATCCCTTTTTCCTTCTATGAAGAGGATACTTAATTCCTTTAATGGCAGAGTCTTGCACCATAAAACTAAACTCATGACCCTCTCCTTTGTCCCCACCCGCAAAAAAAAATTCCTAGTGCAGGATGAAAGACAATACACAATCCTGTTTATAAACCTTTTTATCCATACCTTTCATACAGAATCATTATTTGTCAAGAGCCTTCTCAACTTTGTAAGCTCTCTTAGATGAGGTTCTTAAAGCCCCCTTGTGGCGAAAAGCAGTAACAAGAATTAGATTTGGGGGAGGGGTGGGAAACAGTGGAGCACTGTTAATACAAGAAATTCCTCCCTCTATATAATGTCTGGTTTTCCAACAAAGGAAGAGGGGGATAGAATCTGAATAATTATTACTCCCAGTGTGAGACATTACAAAATTAGTTAAAACAATTTTTTAATTAGTTGGTTACTGCACACTTTAAAATCAGCTGATGACAGGAGGAACGAGAGTACTCTCGGAAAAAAGAAAAGAATGTTTAGAAAAACAACTTGGCGTAATGAAAAAAAAAGAAAACAACACAGTGAAGACAGTAAGACTGGGTTTGTTTTTGTTTTTTTCGGTACGCGGGCCTCTCACTGTTGTGGCCTCTCGCGTTGCAGAGCACAGGCTCCGGATGCGCAGGCTCAGCAGCCATGGCTCACGGGCCCAGCCGCTCCGTGGCATGTGGGATCTTCCCGGAGCGGGGCACGAACCCGTGTCCCCTGCATCGGCAGGCGGACTCTCAACCACTGCGCCACCAGGGAAGCCCTGGGTTCTTATTTTTATTTTAGTTTTGTGATTATAAACAACTCACCTAACTTCTCTGGATCTTAGAGTCCTGACCTAAAAACAAAATAAAATAAATGAAACAACTTATAGAGCTAGGAGAGACTTTGGGCTTCATCTAATCCAAACTGTTCTTTAAAGAGGAGAAAACCGAGTTGCAGAAAGGTCTAGGAAAATCATAAACAGTAAGTCACGCATACTCTCTGAGCTCCACTCCAACTTAGTCTATGATCTAAATCAAATGTTTACGTAAAAAAATTTAAATGGTGGTAAAACAATCTGTAAAAATAGATGAATGCATGTGGTCACCTATATTTCCAAAATCAAACAGGTTGATGTTAGTTGACAGTTGCCCATCGGCAGGTCAGGTAAAATCCCAATTCTGAAGTTCTCTGGGAAGATATGAGATGAGGGTGGGCATCCAGAATGCGGGTATAAGTCAGATTATTGCCAATAGGCATTATCGCACTAGGAAAAAAAATAAGACTGCAGCATTCTCCTCTCTGAGACCTCCCTCAAAGCTGCTAAGGAGAGGGAATCTTCAGAAATCTTTTTCCTTTTTCACCCTCCTCAGACTGACTGTCTTGGGAGGTTGCACCAACAAATAAAATGACCAAAAGGCTCACTGCGTGGATGGAGTCGAAACAATGATGATGCTGTGTGTACCTGAATCAGCAAGTTTGGTCTGGTTTTCTCATTCTCTTTATTACATTTGCAGCACTCATATACAAGTGAGACTAGCTTCTAGACCACCAAAGGAACCTCATAATTCAGTCTATGATGCCAACTTCTGTCTGTCCTGGTATTTGTCATAGAGTAAGATGGTAGGGTAAGTCCCCACGGCTCCAACCAGCCCTTTTCAAATACTGGGAATCTTTGGAAAGACAGCATCTTCATCTACTTCCGGGTTTGTGATCACTGCCACAGATTAGTTGATCGGATTTAATCTGAAAAGTTTGAAAAAAATGTAGTATGCAAGCTGTGTTGGGGAAAGAGTCAGGACAGTTCTACAGAGACGAGGGGAGCCCAAAGGGAAGGTGCTACAGACTCCAAGAGTGACATTAGCCTGAAAGAAGGTTATTGGGGAGTGTCTTATGATCAACACCTGCAGCAGAAGTGTTTGGGCAGAGAGAGAAGCCTCAGCTGACCCCACCAGAAACTCTGAGACTGGTATTGTCTAGCTTCAGGTGGCCCTCTCCCGAGGCAAGGGGATGCACATGTGAACCAGTCACTGGGCTCAGGCTTCCCGAGGGAAGGCCTGTGACCTGTATAAGATAAGAGTGTTTCCCAGAGGGAAGGGAGAGCTGTCACCTGGCAGCACTCCCTACCGCCCCAGGAAATGTGAAATATAGCTTTTGCAGTATTGCAGATGAGAACACTGAAGCTCCCAGAGAATAAGTGACTTGCCCAAGGTCTCACAGTCATGTGATACAATTGGGGGATATCAGCCTACATCTCCAGAACCAAGTCAAGTATCTGTTCCTCAAGAGGATAAAGCCTTCCTTCCGTTGGCTTAGAAAGTGTTAACAAAGACATTATCCCATATGACTTGAATAATGATCTAGTAAGATTTCCAGGGCTGGTCCTATTATACACATTTGATAGATAAAGACAGCAGCTCATTCATTTAGTCAATGTTGCCTCTTTTCCTATATGCACGCTTTTATGACAGATTCAGGGGAGCAAAGGATGAGTATGCCCTAATCCCTTCAATCGGGAAACTCACAATCTAGTGCAGGCAATGGACACCTCACCAAATAACTATTACAGTGTGATACGTGCTAAATAAATGGTAATGCAATGTGACAAATGCTAAAGCTGAGGTTTGGGAAAGACAAGAGGAAATATTAATTTTCCCTGGAAATATTGGGAAAGTCTGCAAGAGCGGGTGATACTTGCACTATGTTTTGCAAAGTTTTCCTCAGGTGGAAAGTAATGGAAAACTCTTCAGGGAGAGGATGAAAGACACACTGGTATGATAGTGCATAGTCTTCCAAGAAAAGGCTCAGACACTGAATAATTTGCCCAAGGTCTCCTGGCTGGTAAGTAACCAAGCTGGCACTTGAACCCAGCCTTTGGCAGCCCAGTTAACATTCCCTTTGTAGTGTTTTCTGAAAAGGATGTAGCACTTAGTAAATGGAATATGCTATGATGTAACACTTTCTCAGTGGTCCCCTTATGCAGATTTTTTTTCCTCTGCTCTTTTGCAGTCTTCCAAGATGTGCATGTTATGGTATTTGCTGGGTTTGGCTTCCTCATGACCTTCTTGAGAAAATATGGCTTCAGCAGTATGGGCATCAACCTACTCATTGCTGCTCTGGGCCTCCAGTGGGGCACTATTGCACAGGGGATCCTGCAGAGCCATGGAGAGAAATTCCACATTGAAATCAAAAAGTGAGCACCCCTTATTTTCCAACCATTGTGTTTTCAGAGCAATTGTTTCTCTGCTTAGTCTCTTGACAGTCAGCCTCTGAACTAGCTTGCAAATTGTTATTATTATTCCTTTACCTTATTAAGGTAAAACCCTAAATGAGGTAAAGAACAGGGAGGTTAAAGGAAATGTGAGAGCAACTAAAGATTGTATGGTAATTGGAGGCGGGGGTGGGCAAGAACGTGGGAGAGGATAAAAGTAGGCCTGGGAGAAGCACCTGATGGGGACAGGTGGGGAGAGGGCCCTTGAACTCTAGACAGGGTGATGCTATAGTTCATTACAACTCATATATGTGGGGTGTGCATTATTCTTCAATGTCTTCTTTCTTCTTCCCTCAGCATGATAAATGCAGACTTCAGTACAGCCGCAGTTCTGATTTCTTTTGGAGCTGTCCTGGGAAAAACAAGTCCAATCCAAATGCTGACCATGACAATTTTAGAAATTGCTGTCTTTGCTGTCAATGAACATCTGGTTGTCGAGGTATTTGGGGTAAGTGTTCTAGTGATACTTACCTAGCTTTGAACATCACAACACATGTATTGGATGCCCACTATATTCAGGGACAAACCTTGGTGACAGTGATACCATAGCAAATAGTACTCATAGTCATCATTTGAGTGCCTACTGTAAACCAGGAGTTTTATAAACATTATTTAATTGCAGTATCACCACAACAGTGTAAAGTAGGTATTATGATGTTACTATTTATACACAATAAAACTGATGATCACAGATGCTAAATGACTTACTTGCCTGAATCTGGATTCAAATCCAGAATTTTCTAGCTCTACAACTCTTTTTATTAAAATACATTTTCTATCAATGATCAATTCCTATTTATATTTCAACTACTCATTGAATAGCTCTTTCAAAGCCTTTTATTAAAGCTTAGATGAAATTTCTTCTCCTCCGTGAAAATCTCATTGATTCTCCCAAGGAAAATAAATAGAATATTCCTGGGCACTCTCCAGTATTTTATTTATGCCTCTATTGAACATGTAATTCAAAAGCAAATACTTTTGGTAACTTTCTAGGTGTCATGTGTTGGTGATTCAGTGACAAACAAATAGTTAAGGTCTCTGTCTTCATAGGGTTTACAATCTAGTGGGGGAGACAGACACCCAACAAATGATCATACATTCAACCATCTACCTATAGAATCACGCACACATACACAAAAATATTACTGTAAATTGCAACACATGCTTTGAAAAAATAAATAGAGCGGCTCTGAAGGAGTATACCTAAAAGATCTAATTTAGACTGTGGAATCAAGGAAGAATTATGTAAGGAAGTGACAGCTAAGCTGGACCTGAAAGGTACATAGGAGTTTATCAAGCATGAAAATTTAAATAAATTAATAAATTTGTATCATTTTCCTACTTTAATAAGTACAGAGCAATGCCTTGGGTTTGGCACACTGAACTTTCCATCTAGAGACAAGAAATGTAGAAAACTGGATCAAATCCATTGTGTCCTAAAGAGGGACCTAAAATGCGCTTCTTCAAATGAATCTTGGACCTCAGCTCATTTTCTTTTTCTTTGGTTTTTTTTTTCTTTTTTTTTTTGTGGCGGCACTGAGCAGCATGTGGGATCTTAGTTCCCAGACCAGGGATCGAACCCGTGCCCCCTGCAGTGGAAGCGCAGAGTCTTAACCACTGGACCGCCAGGGAAGTCCCTCAGCTGGTTTTCATATCATCATTGCAGGGTGAAGCTTCTTGAAACTTCAAGTCTTTGAGTTACAATGAAGTGAGCTTTTACTGCAATGTCAAGCGAATGCAAAAATCATGTTTGTTTTGTATCAAGTGCAATGCATAATATTTCACTGAGAATATCTCTAACCTTGAAAAGTAACCTAAAAGGTATTGAGTGCCCACTAAGGACCTAACAGTTGAAAAACATGGTCCCAGCTCAATCTTACCACAAACTGTATTAGCTGGGTAACATTTCCCCATTTTACAGAACTGGAGATTCAAAGAAGTAGAGTAATTTGACTAACGTCACATCAGAGAAGTACCTGACCTAGGATTGAAAGTCAGTTCTGTGTGGCTCCAATGCTTGCACTTTTTTGTTTTTCCCGATCCTGTTTTATTCCCTTTCTCTGACACATTTTTTCTCTCTCTTCATCTTTTTTTCTTTAACCCATGAAGCAGTTCTTTCATTGACCTCCCTCCTGTAGTGAGTTTCACCTCTATTTACATGAATGTTTTGCCACCCTCAGGCCTCTGATATTGGAGCATCAATGACCATCCATGCCTTTGGGGCCTACTTTGGTTTGGCTGTAGCAGGCATCTTGTATCGATCAAGCCTGAAAGAAGGGCATCGCAATGAAGAGTCTGTGTACCACTCGGACTTGTTTGCAATGATTGGTGAGTTGGGATGAACTTGCCTGATTCTTGTCTATTTGGTCAGACGCAAGGGAATACCCCTATTTTCCCCTAACTCTTAGATAACAAAGCATAAAAGGAAAGACATCTTGTCCATGCCCAAAGCAAACGGCTTCCCCTGGACTGCCTTCCACATTCAGAACAAATACCCCTTTTTGTGATTTACTACAGGGACTCTTTTTTTATGGGTATTTTGGCCCAGCTTTAATTCGGCCATCGCTGATGCTGGAAAGAACCAGTACCTGGCCATCGTAAACACATACTTCTCTCTTGCCGCCTGCGTGGTTACAGCCTATGCGTGCTCCAGCCTTCTTGAGAGCCGAGGCAAGCTCCATATGGTAAGTGCCATGTTAACTCCCATGGAACTTTCGCTAAGCGACCCTGATGGCTGCTCTGATGACTAGTTCACTTCTGCATCACTGCTGAGCTGCCCGAACAAATCACAACACTGCAGACCTTGGAGAATAATCTGAAAACAACATTCCTTTATTCTTCAAATGTGTACTCTGGCAAATCTAGTAGGGAATATAATTATGCAAAAATGAAAGATCTGAAGCGTATTTCTTTAATGATAGAGCTAACTGTCCCCAAGTTCTTAGAAAATCTTTCTTAGAAACAGGAATTTCTACAAGAGTAAAAAAAGAGAGTGGGGGAATGCAAGTTGATTTTCTAACAGCAGATATTTCTCTCAAAGAAATAACAACTAAATGTAATGTGGGATCCTGAATAGGATTCTGGAAAAGAAAAGGGATATCAGTGGGGATACTGGTGAAATTCAAAAAGGTATTTAATAATATTACACCAATGCTAATTTCCTAGTTCTACAGTGATGTAAGACGTTAACATTGGGGAAAACTGGGTGTGGTATATATGGAAACTCTCTGCAATATTTTTGTAACTGCTACATGTCTAAAATTATTTCAAAATCAAACTTTTTTTATATCTCCCCCAAAATAGTCTTTTGAGTTTCTTGACTAAGAGCTTAAAGAAATATCAGTGAAGGAATAATCCTCAGATCAGCCACTCTTCCTTTCTGAGCTGAGGGAGAAAAAAGATATTGTACCAAAATACTACTTTCTTTTTTAAAATTTTTTTAAATTAATTTACTTATTTTGGCTGCGTTGGGTCTTCTTTGCTGCGTGCAGGCTTTCTCTAGTTGCCTCAAGCGGGGGCTACTCTTCATTGCAGTGCACGGACTTCTCATTGCAGTGGCTTCTCTTGTTGCAGAGCACGGGCTCGAGGCGTTTCACTAGTCGTAGCACACGGGCTCAGTAGTTGGGCTCACAGGCTCTAGAGCACAGGCTCAGTAGTTGTGGCGCACGGGCTTAGTTGCTCCACGGCATGTGGGATCTTCCCAGATCAGGGCTTGAACCTGTGTCCCCTGCATTGGCAGGTGGATTCTTAACCACTGCACCACCAGGGAAGTCCCACTAAAATATTTCTAAGCATAGCTAAGGACATGTATTTCAGTTCTCTACAAATTGTTTCATGAGAAAAAACTGAAAACAATAAAAGGAAGCAATCGTACATGTACAGCTCAGTGGTTCTCTTTCAAAAGCACTGATAACCTGTCTTCCTCTGGCAGAACAGTCAGAATATGATTTTTCTGAGGAATTCTGGTAAATGGAAACTGGTTACTCTTTCCTCCACCCTCAAATGTTCTCAGAAGAGTGACACTTGCAAAAGCTGTTGTCTTTGATGTGTAATGTGTACTTTTCAATGTCTCTAAATCCCCTCTTTGATTATTGGAATATCATGGACTCTGCAAAAGCACACAGTGGCCACAGGCTTCTTTCAGTTCACGGTAACCACAAATGCATTCCAAAGCTGCATAAAGAGGCAGAACACTGCCAGAATAACTGCTGTATATTCCCACCCTCCTACTACAACTTCTTTTGATTTCCTCACATCCCTCTCCACACTGGTCTTACTAATCTGATCTCTCATGCATGACCAAAGAACCCTACAACAAGGATACCAAGTGTCAACTTCTGGGAAGAAAGGCCTTCTGAAATTACAAAGAACCTTCTTCTTAAAAAGGAATCCTGGGACTTCCCTGGTGGCACAGTGGTTAAGACGCCACGATCCCAGTGCAGGGGGCCTGGGTTCGATCCCTGGTCAGAGAACTAGATCCCACATGCATGCCGCAACTAAGAGTTCACATGCCACAATTAAGGAGCCCTTGAGTCGCAACTAAGGAGCCTGCCTGCCGCAACTAAGGCTGAGTGCAACCAAATAAATAAATAAAAATTTTAAAAATAAATAAAAAGTCCATTCCCCAATAATATTAAAAAAAAAAAAAAAAGAACGAATCCATAACCCTCCCAACTGAAGAATGTGTGGTGTATGGAATCCACTGAACCCACGATTGCTACAGTCCTTCTGAACTCCTCCTCCTTCCTCTCACCTCACTCACATTTCTGTGCCCTACACAGGTTCACATTCAGAATGCAACCCTTGCTGGAGGAGTGGCTATAGGCACTACTGCAGACATGGCAAATACCCCATACTATGCTATGATCATTGGGAGCATTGCAGGAGTGGTCTGCGTGTTTGGGTTCAAGTTTCTGACTGTAAGTATTAACAAGACACTCTGAGTCAAACTTTGGATCTGCCCCATCTTCTTCTCACATCCCACCAGCAGAGAAAAGCTATGAAAAGTCCTTTCCTAAGCACCTCTCCTTGGGTCATTCAACATGTCAGTGTTCCAGTGGTTTCTACTCTTTCTTGCTTTCTTTTTTTTATGTCAGTTACTTATAACAGTATGAACTGAACGTACTTGTATTGCTTTCCTCAGGGCAGTTCCATTAAAGGTTTTGTTGTTGTTGATGTTTGTTTTGTATAATTAAGGACTCTGAGCCCTATTCATGGGATTTAGGATACCATCAGTAGTTAAGAATGAGTAGGAGTTAAAGTCACTCACCTTCAAATCTATCTACATAAGACTGAAATGAGCAGTTTTGCCACCAGTGTATTCAGATTCTTTGATGTAAGCAGGTGTCAGATAAAGATGGAGAACTGGCCTGCAGATAAAAGTTTTCCTGCATGGTCATTGACTTCAGTCACACAGCTCTCTATACTTAACAAAATAATAAAGCTTCCTCTTTTTACAATTTTAGCCATTTTTCACTACTAAACTGAGGATCCACGATACGTGTGGGGTCCATAACCTACATGCCTTACCTGGTGTGATAGGAGGCCTCGCCAGCATTGTGTTCATAGCCTTGGAGACAGCTGACACGTGAGTGAAAGAATGGGTTTTCCTGTTCCCCAAGGTCAAGTGCTGTTTTCTTACTCTTAGAGAAACCCAGTGATGAGAGAGCTTTTTCTTTAGCAGTCCAGACCACAGTTCGTAAGTACTGTTCTTATAGAAGCCAAAGAGACACAACCAAGATAAAAGAATTGTATTGGAAGATGTTTCTTAACTAGCATTATTAATGTTTATTTTTGTTTAATTAACGTGTTTATTTAAATTTCTCTATCATAGGCAACTGTCTCATTGCAGATAGGACAATTTGATCATCACATTCAGATTACAGTAGGCTTACTCTTTTACTTGGTCCTACCAAAATCAAGCATATGGGGCATATGTGATGAACTGGCAACCTTTGCATCCAATCCACACAAAGAAGAATGAGTTAGCATAATGTGGAGAGCATTTGGATCTGGGGAATCAGAAAGACTGGCATATGGTTCCAACTTTGCTACCTAGTTAAGTGGCTTTTGACAAGTCACTCAGCATTTCTGGTTCTAAGTTTTCTCATCTGTAAAATGAGAGACTTGTACTATTTATTCTCTGAAATCCCTTCTAGGCTCTAACAGACTTAGATTCTTCCCCAAGTGGCCAGAGAAAGAACAGCCATCAGTCAAATTTAGGAGAATGGAAGTGATGCCATAAGCCATGAGTCGTAACTTTATGCAACAAGATTGGAACAATTTGAAATGAATGTCATCCATGCAAAACAGCTAGGAAAATTGTAGAGTTCAGATCACTCAGGGAGTAAGGAAGGAGGAATAAAAATGCGCAATTTTTGATTGAAAACATGAGGAAAAGGTGAATGTGTTTGATGATGTCTCAACAAGACCACTGGCTGGAGTTATATAATATGAAAAGAAAGTGTTTCTCTTCCATTTTAGCAGATTAAAATATTACCATGTTAAGACCAGTAATGATAAATATTTGAAAAACTTGCTTCATCATATTTTCTACTGAATAGAAAATTTGCTTCCTCTTCATGTGTATAGGTGACCCATTTCTTCTGTTGTTGTTTTTTGTGTTTTTTTTTTTTTACTACTTTTGTAAATTTGGAGGACAACCCCAGAAATATCACATCTTCTTTTAGTTCTTTCCAGGACCCAACAGAGTGTTGAGACCAAACACTGATGTATTTTAATGCAAATCAAGCGTGACAAAAGTTTGAGTTAAAGAGTTCAACTCCTAAGTATTATAGTGTGTAAACGTTCTGCACACATACTTAAGAGGTGTCTCAGGATTAGAAATAGAGGAATTCTTGAGCATCATGCCTGGATCAATTCCATAGATGCAATAAAACTAGTCTGTCTGGCTCTCAAAGGCTGGGTCTTGCTGGGTGGCCAGATTTGGGGTAGGTTTCATGGTTAAGAGTCCAATCCTTGGGTATACAGGTTTAGCAACTTCTTAATTTACTCAGGAGGCATTGAGGGGGGCAAGCCTTGGAAGGCCCATTCACATGTGTGGGTAAAATTCACACATATTTCACACAGCAGATAAAATACATTTGTACAAGAGCCAAATCTATTTACTCACATGTGTCTATTCAGAATATTAAAATGCAAATCGGGTTTCTTGGTAAGCATAGAACAAGGAGAAGTTAATATACTTAAGGGACATTTTTTCAAGTTATGGCAGCTTTACTCTAACAGTGCTGTTAATTTTGTCTAACTCTGTGTTTTCCAAGCCTATTTTATCATGGAATAACTTTCATCAAAAACATCTTTTAATACCTTGTAAAAGGTCTTGGCAGATTCTGGTAAAATTAACAGGCAGCTTACAATAGAAGAAAATCAGATGAGTTAAATACATATTAAATATTCAACCTTGCTAGTAATCAAAGGAATGCAAATTAAAACAAGTTATCCATTTTTCAGTTATCAAATTGATAAAGATTTAATAAATTATAATACTGAATGGTGGCTAAAGTGGAAAAATGGGGATATAAATTGTATAAGGTCGTATTTGGAAAAGCCCTTAAGAAGAATATAAACCTTTACTGATAATCCCATTTCTAGATAGGTTTTATTTTAGGGAAATTATTGGACAAGTCCATAAGCATATTCCTAAGAGGATATATTCTCACAGCATATTTAAAAATATGAAACATCAGAAGCAACCTAAATACCCAACCTATAGAACTATAATTACAGTATATTTGTACAGTGTAATACTCTAGTAATTAAAATTATGATCCAGATCTACATTTACTGACATGAAAAAACATTAAGATTTAATGGGAAAATCAGTATCATGACATGCTTGCATTTTTATAAAAATACTTGCTTATATTTTACATGTTTATACTGATAAGATTGGAGGGAAATTAAACTTTTTCCCTTCTTTTCTTAATTAGTGGTTTTGAAATTTTTACAATGATCATATATTACCCATACAATTTTTTCTTTAGTAGAAAAAAAGTAATAAACCCTTCAAATAAAGAGAAAAAAAGGAATCTGAGTTAAGTACATTCTTTTCCCTGAAGGATGAGGAAGAAACAACACATTCTCCTACTTCAATGGTTTGCTTTCCTGCAATAACTCAACTATTTGTTAATTGCCTGTTAAAGAGTGAGGCACTGTGCTAAGGGGATTCCCACACTCCTAGTTCATTTGACACCCTTATGCATTTCTATAGCTTTTTATCACATTCTTCTATTCCCCAAATTATAAGGAATTTTTCACTCATTAAATTTTAAGGTAACTACTTCTAAGATATAGATGCACTTTAATATTTTCAGTGAGTTGTCCCTACAATACATGGTAAAATTAGCTTTTCTGATTTTTAATTTCATCACAATTGTTTTTGGGGGGATGAAGTAAGGAGAGATGGCTGCTCACATTTGTTTTGTATATTGCTCCATCCTCAGTGCCTAGAAGGGAAGCTGGCACAAAGCAAGTACCCAATAAGTAGTTGTTGAATCAATCAGAACCTCGTACCATATTTTTAGAAAATACTAAACCCTCTAAGGAAGATCTTTTTTTTTTTTTTAACATCTTTATTGGAGTATAATTCTTTTACATTGTTGTGTTAGTTTCTGCTATATAACAAAGTGAATCAGCTATATGTATACATATATTCCCATATTCCCTCCCTCTTGCATCTCCCTCCCATCCTCCCTATCCCACCCCTCTAGGTGGTCACAAAGCACCGAGCTGATCTCCCTGTGCTATGGGGCTGCTTCCCACTAGCTATCTATTTTACATTTGCTAGTGTATATATGTCCATGCCACTGTCTCACTTCATCCCAGCTCACCCTTCCCCCTCCCCGTGTCCTCAAGTCCATTCTCTACAGCCATTATGGAGAACAATATGGAGGTTCCTTAAAAAACTAAAAATAGAACTATCATATGACCCAGCAATCCCACTACTGGGCATATATCCTGAGAAAACCATAATTCAAAAAGAGTCATGTACTGCAATGCTCATTGCAGCACTACTTACAATTGCCAGGACATGGAAGCAACCTAAGTGTCCATTGACAGATGGATGGATAAAGAAGATGTGGCACATATGTACAATGGAATATTACTCAGCCATAAAAAGAAACGAAATTGAGTTATTCGTAGTGAGGTAGATGGACCTAGAGTCTGTCATACAGAGTGAAGTGAGTCAGAAAGAGAAAAACAAATACCGTGTGCTAACACATATATATGGAATCTGAGGAAGATCTTTTCATCATTCCTGAAGAAAAAGGTAGTGCCTGTTTAAGTGCTTATAAGAACGTGTGAACTTTGATCAAGAGTTTCAAAGAAAATAAATATATGAGATAAAAGAAAAATTGTAACAAATGTTTGTTTGCTGGTATGTAATGATGCACTCTGGCCTGAAAGGGGCAGGCATGCATGCCCTCCGGAGATGAGCTTTGTTTGCTGGCTTGGAAAAACAATGGAATTGTTTTGGCCTCCTAGGTCTGCCATGGCCATGCAGGCAGCTGCGCTAGGTTCTTCCATCGGAACAGCACTTGTTGGAGGGCTAGTCACAGGTGAGCATAAAAAGTAAACATATGTTTATATCTCATGCTCTCAGCATCATAGATGATAATAAATATTGTTAAATTTAAAATTTTTCTAAAATTCTGACAGTAATCATGTAAGCTCAAGGGAATGACTTTACAACAGTATTTTAATTACTTTGCAAGTTGATTTTCCTCTTCAGCATCATAACATGACTTATTTTCTCCCCACTTTCACAGGTTTGATTCTAAAGATACCTATCTGGGGACAACCAGCTGACCAGGACTGCTATGATGATTCTGTTTATTGGGAGGTACTATATAGTGTTCTAAGGACATACATGATGACTACAGTAGGGAAAGTTTTGCTCACCTCATGTCTAGATGTCTGTGTGGCACCCCTATGATGAAATTGGTTGAACTCCCTATTTATAGAGAGAAATTGAGAAAATGTGCCCAGAAAGATAAAATCAGAAGCTATGATATTTTCCAAAGCAGAAACTAGATGAAGAAAAGACAGACTTTAGTTGGCAAGTGCCCTTTCACTCCTCCGAGGGCAATAAAAAAGCTCCTCATAAAACTATAAGAATCCTGGGCAGTGGTGTGAGATTTTACCCCACATATAAAAGTAGACGAAACAGGTGGAGCACACAAGGTTGAAGAATTTCAGTGAGTACACAAGAGGTTCTAGGACTAACAAAACATCAGCTTCTTTCCATCCTCCAGTTTCTACCTCTTTATTTCATTGACATTTTCTCCCAAATTATTTCCTGCAAAGCTTAAGACTGACAGATATTTGGATGTGTTCCATGGGATTTTCAAAGAGAACAGGTTTGGGAAAGCGAATGTAGTCAGGGTGGGCGGGATAAATATTTTTGTTTTATTAGTTTTTCCCAACTCAAACAATTTTTATTTCCAGTTTTTTCTAAGCTTGAATAATGATTACAGAAAATCTTTGTTTTGATACTAACCTCTGACAAGCCCAGTGAAAGAAACTATCAAAAGTGCCCTAATCTTTTCTTTTTTTTAAGGTCCCTAGGAGGACAGAACTGGACGTGTTCAGTCGTTTCCATGAACATGGCAACCACAACCAGTTAGAACCTGAAGCCTAAAAACCATCCCTGTGCCTCCGCCTCTTTTCCCATTGCCTAGACTTGAAATAAAATGGCAGCATCCAGTGAGAATATGGACCAGAATGGATAGATCCTGAGCCCCAAATGTCCAGTGTGAAAATGTTTTAACATAATCTGGTGCTGTCTCTTGGCATCAATGATCGTTTAGTTGAAGAAGTGTGACATACAACAGATGGTCAAATGGATTCTATTCAGGACTCCCAGATTACTCCTGCCAGTGGGTAGGTACAGGGTGAACATTCCATGTATTTTCTTGTATCTTTTTTTTTCCACATAGAGGAAAATTTACAAAGAAACCAACATTTTCTAATCATGTCTTAATGTACGTACTATGTCTTCAAT
Organism: Pseudorca crassidens; assembly: GCF_039906515.1. Lineage (NCBI taxonomy): Eukaryota > Metazoa > Chordata > Mammalia > Artiodactyla > Delphinidae > Pseudorca > Pseudorca crassidens. The sequence goes on from NC_090305.1 coordinate 28,077,464, forward strand.
CCCAAAGATTATAAAACCGAAGCCAATGAAACAATAATTTATGTAAGAAATCTATATAAGAAATAAGAAAGAAACGTATGTATGTAAAGCAGTAATATGATAGTTTTTTGACTGAGTTCTCTTGATTCTAAAAATGGTCTAGTTAGTAATGTTATGTCTTTGTTTTGTCGGCTAAAAAAAAATGCACAACCTAAAAGTTGAGAATCGTGTTCTATTTGGTAGACTTTCTGAGGACATAAGCCCAGGAGACAGCCTCTCAGAGAGTTCTGAGGGACTGCTCGGAAGAGGTAAGGGAGGAACCAGGATATACAGGAGTTTTGCAACAAAGACCAAGTAGTCAGAACATCAAAAGATTACTGTTAATTAAAGACAACCAGACATCTCAAGGTAATGAATTTGGCACTTTTCTATGTACGGGAAGATGCAAGAGTCTGGGCTGCGCACCTCAGCTATCTGGGGCCAGTAGCCTGTGGGCATCCTGCTGTTTGCATCCTGAGCTCCTTCAGGGCTCACCCTCAAGAAAGGAGGTAGTGGCTAATGGCTGCAACATCCTTTGTTTACTGATATGGCAGGCGACATGTTTCATTCACAGTTTGAATATTCTTTTGCTTAACTTCCTTTGCATGTTTACTATTTGCAATAAGAGCTCAAATGCTATCTGACCAATGTCTGTTTTGTATAAAATTTCAGTGGATTAAATCTTATTATACAATAAAGCATTTGTCTTTTTTCTTTGGTGGTTAGAATTCATTTTAGTAACAAACACACACATTACACACACATACACACACATTCCTCATACTTAGTCTATACTCAGTTCAAATAAGTTGTTACTATGTATTCACTACCAAAAAAATCAAGTTAATGTCTCATAGGGTACGTTTTGAAGAACTCAGTTTTAGAAAAAGGTAACTGACATAGTCATATAAAACCATTTCTAGGGAAATAACATAAAATTTTTTTCTCTTTGTTAACGCTGAAGATTTTTCTTCTATCTCTGGAGTTCTGGTCTCTTGCCAGGATGCGCTTAAGTATCAGTGAGGCCCTGACATAATTAACAGGACTTCAGTTTCTAGATGCTAGAACTGAAAAATTATAATAACAATTAATTAATATGTCATTGCTCTGGGAAAATAGTGTAATTTATTTGTAGATCCTAAATATTTTACTAGATAAATAGGTGACTTCTTTCAAACCTGCATCAGTTTCTCTTTCAAATGGGCTTTTTGAAAAAGCTCACCTATAAAAGTCCACTGTCCCCACTCTTGATGATCATCACAAAGAATCATTTTCGACACCAGGATGTCCCAAGTCCTCCTCGTTCCTCTGATCATAAGGCGACATTAAGAGGGTCTCCAGAGAGTTCATTTGGATATGCAGGTCAATAGGTTTCAAAAAAAACACATTTATTCTAGGGTTTCCCCGGTGGCGCAGTGGTTGAGAGTCCGCCTGCCGATGCAGGGGACACGGGTTCATGCCCCGGTCTGGGAAGATCCCACATGCCGCGGAGCGCCTGGGCCCGTGAGCCATGGCCACTGAGCCTGCGCGTCTGGAGCCTGTGCTCCGCAACGGGAGAGGCCACAACAGTGAGAGGCCCACGTACCGCAAAAAAAAAAACAACAAACAAGAAAAACAAACATTTATTCTAAAGTGGCTACTTGAATGCTCGACTGGGCAGCATGTATACTAAAATTGGAATGATATAGTGAAGAGTAGCAATGGCCCCTGCACAAGGATGACACTCAAATTCATGAAGCATTCCCTATTTTATAAAGGGGGGGGCACTTCCCTGGTGGTCCAGTGGCTACAACTCTGTGCTCCCAAAGCAGGGGGTCGGGTTTGATCCCTGGTCAGGGAACTAGATCCCACATGCCTCAACTAAAGATCCTGCATGCCACAATGAAGATCCCACGTGCTACAACTAAGACCTGGTAGAGCCGAAATACAAAAAAAAAAAAAAAAAAAGATGCATGGAACTTCCCGGGTGGTCCTGTGGTTTAGTCTTCGTGCTCCCAATGCTTCAGGGGGCACGGGTTCGATCCCTGGCTGGGGAACTAAGATCCCACAAGCCCTGTGGCATGGCCAAAAAAAAAAAAAAAAATTACATTAAAAAAAAAGATACAAGGCTTCCCTGGTGGCGCAGTGGTTGGGAGTTCGCCTGCCGATGCAGGGGACACGGGTTCGTGCCCCGGTCCGGGAAGATCCCACATGCCGCGGAGCGGCTGGGCCCGTGAGCCATGGCCACTGAGCCTGCGTGCCTGGAGCCTGTGCTCTGCAACAGGAGAGGCCACAACAGTGAGAGGCCCACGTACCGCAAAAACAAACAAACAAAATAAAACAGAAAAGCTATTATGCCTGCAGTTCCAGTTTATAATAGCAAAAGGATACAGATTAAAATCAGGTGAAAGAAGCAGCACATAAGACAGGGTCTAAGAAAGTTCCAGACACAGTCTTCCAGTGGTCCGCTCCCAGTGGAGTCAAGCGGACTGGGCTTACTAGCAGCAATGATGTGTGGCAATGTGCATGAAGTACTGGCAACCAGAAAGATCACCCAGCCTTGGCTTCCAGGGTTTTTATTTGGGCTTTGTCACATACACTTGGCCAGTCACCCACATGGCTGACCTTAGTGTTTACCCTCCAGAGACTTAGCTATTACCACACAGCCAAAGACCACACCATAAACCATATTAGCAGAGACCATCCAGGTGGCCCAAGGTTCCCAGGTAAACAAATACACTTTATCAAGCAGGACATTCCAAGGTTCAGGGGTTACCTCCCAGAAGCTCAGAGCAAAGCCCAGACCTCAAACAATTACATGTTATCAGTTTACTTAATACTTATTTGAATGATGCATTTTTAGTAACTTGCTTGTATAGAACCTTTCAAAAACATCCAACTCAATGCTCACTTGTTTTGTAAGTGCAATGAATGAAAGTGGTCATTTCTAGATTGGCTATATTAGAAAGACTATAAAGACAAGTTGCTAAAACAACAACAAAAAGAAACAAAGAAATTGCTCTTTCATCAGACAAGAGCAACATATAAAATAAAATAAACAAGAGAGCAATCAAGATTGGGAAGTAAACACAAAAATCTAGAAAGATTCTTCATTCAGATTGCTTGTCTAGTTTCTTTCTGTTATTTAAAGAATCTGAAGCTGAATATCTTAGACAATGCACTTTTTGTGTAATTCATGCCAGGAAGAAGATAGGAAAGTTCAGTCAGCAGACCCAAGGGTGCGCCCTTGACCTTACCACAGGAAGTTGGTGAATGAATGCATGTGTGTGGATCTTTATTCTCTAATTCTTTTTTTCAGTTTTTAGCCATTTTTTTCAATAATATGTCAAACGTTAGATAATAGGGATTTGACAATGTTGAATTTTACCTAAGCCCTGTGCTTCTGGAAACAGGGAAGTTTAAAGGAACCTCACAGTTTACTGAAGAAAAAAGAAAAAAAAAGCCTTTCCCCATATGATTAGATAAGACTCACAAAACCCCTTGTTTACCTGTGACAAGGCCAGGCACAAATGCCTATGCTTTTCCTCATAACTTATTTCCTGAACTACTCATTTCACTGACCAATCAGAACAAAACACTTGTTAGACAAGTGTTAAGCTTCTCGCCTTCCTCCAGAGCCCTGAACTTTGGCCCACACCCAGCATGAGCCAGCAGACAACCCTGCTCAGAATAGGATGGCTTGGGGTGGGAGGTGTGAAAATTCTCTGACACTATCCCACCTGTCACCCCACTTCCATGCACCCTGTCCTTCCTGGCCTTGTTCATCCCTCTCTGTACTCCTAAGATGCTTGCAGACTTCATTATGATTGCAGCATTCACCCTACCACAATAGTCCCTTTCCCTGCCTTGCAATAATCCTTTTGAACTAAGTCTCTGCTTTCTCAGTTGTTTTTTTATTTGACAGATGTGACTAAATGTTGGGGCTATACAGATTATTTCCCGGACCGGGGCACGAACCCGTGTCCCCTGCATCGGCAGGCGGACTCTCAACCACTGCGCCACCAGGGAAGCCCTCAGTTGGTTTTTTATTTGACAGATGTGACTAAATGTTGGGGCTTTACAGATTATACGTTACATTTATGTAAGGGAAACTAGGCTAAAATTCATACTGAGGCAAGAAAAATAAGGTAAAATTCAGGAGTGAATATGAAAATGAAGTTAGGGACCCACTCATTTGTTTTAAAGATTCTCAGGGAATTTTTACCTGAATATGTATATAAATATATTTTTTTGTCATGTGAATATTCTTAAATCTGAAAATGCTATATGCATATATTTTATATATATAGTATGTCTATCTATGAACCTAAAATATTTTTTCTTTCTTTCCTTCTGTCTATTCTTTATTTCTTTCTAATTTTCTTCCTTATTTCTCTTCCTTTTCCTCTTTTATAGACTAGAAGGCCTCTCTCCCCTCTACTGCTTTTTTTGAGTCACTACCCAGTTGGCAGCCAAATGCTGCCCTTCCTTGCCCCCCCTCATGCTTTCCATGCCCTTTTAATCTCAGGCTTGGGCACAGGGCACAAAGCCCCTCTCCCTGAGGTTCACCCCTAAAACGTAGCCCAGCTCTGAGGCACTGAATGCTTTTGGTGTGTTTACGCCTTATCCATTCCAAAATCACTTTAAGTAGTAAATAATACCATTTAGACTGATTGGACGATTTGATTAAAAATCTCAAACTCTACTCAGATGGCCTATTTCTGGAATTCTTTGTATTTCTGGTTCATGTCTTAAATCTGAGAGATTAGTTTTTAATTATTGACTAAAGAAATTGTGGTATATGTATACAATGGAATATTGTTGAGACTTAAAAAAGGAAGAAATCTTGTAATCTGCGACAGCATAGACAGAACTCGAAGGCATTATGCTAAGTGAAAATAGATAGAGAAAGACAAATAACATATTATCTCTCCTTGTGTGGAATCTAAAAATATATATACAAAAAAAAAACTATGTTCATAGATACAGAGAACAGACTGGTGGTTGCTAGAAGTAGGGAGTAGAGAGTAGGAGAAATAGGTGAACTATTTTTTGGGTGGGATTTTTTGGTTCTGGTTTTGTTTTTGTTTTTTTCTCGGTATTTTTAGTTTAGATAAACTGAAAAGAAAAAAAGATAGAAGAGTTCATCACCAGAAGGTCCATACTACAAAAAATGTTAAAGGAAGTCTTTCAGGCAGAAAGAAAATTATACCAGATGGAAACATAATACACAAAGAAATGAAGAGCACTTGAAATGGTGACTATTTGGATAAATACACAACTTTTAAAAAATTTCTTCCTATTTAAGTGCTTTAAAAGATAATTAAATGCTTAAACAACAAAATAACAATGTACTCTGGTACTTATAATATATGTAAAGTAAAATGTGTAAGAACAGTAGCATAAAAACCAGAGAAGAAGGAATGGACATATACTATTGTAAGTTTTTATACTATAAGGAGTGGTGTAATATCACTAGAAGATAGAGAATGATAAATTAAAGGTGTGTACGAAAACCCTAAAGCAACTACTAAAATAACAAAACAGTTTTATAGCTATTAAGCCAACAAAGGCGTTAAAATCAATTTATGTTAAAAAAAAGATAATCCAAAAGAACAGAGAAAAACAGGAAAAAAAGAGCAAAAAACACGTAACATAAATAGAAAACAAATAGCTTAACAATATCACATCAAATATAAATGGGCTAAGGGCTCAAATTAAAAGACTTATCCTTATCAGATTAAATAAACAATACAAAACCCAAATATATGCTGCCTTCAAGAAATACACGTTAAATATAAAGACAAAAATAGGCTTAAAAGTAAAAGGATGAGGAAAAGATATTCCATACTAACACTAGTCACAAGAAAGCTGGGAGAGCTGTATTAATATTGGACAAAGTAGATTTAAGAAAAAAGAATATAACAGTTATAAAAAAGGTAATTTCATAATAATAAAACAATTAATCAAGAGGACATAACAGTTCTAAATATTTATGCCCCTAATAACAAAACTTCAAAATACATGAAGCAAAAATGGATAGAACTGCAAAGAGATGTAGGTAAATCCACCATTATGGTCAGAAAAATCATTACTCCTCTCTCAATAGTTAACAGATACAGACAGAAAATCCCCAGCTTTCTTCACTCAGATCTTAGGAGATAAGGTTGATATATCCAGCAATTTTCTTTATACAGTCAGAATCAGAGCAATCAAGAAACATTTGATTGGTGGTCAGTTATCATCATTTCCAGGTGCTATATTAATTAGAGCCAGATGTGTGAATCAATACTGGGAAGTAGCAATATATTAAAGAAATTAATAGCCCAGGAATCAAGGAAACTTGAATTCTCTCACTTAATAAATACATGACCTTGGGCAGATTGGTTAACTTCTTAAAGCCTCATTTTTTTCATTTGTAATATTGGGATTATAACAGCATCACTAGGATCTATTACATATTACATTACCTATTATTATAATAACAATTTGAATCAGCTACAAGTCATTTTAATCCCTGACACACTCCCATTTGGTCTGATTGGAATCTCTTTTTTGTCTCTCCCTCCGTCCTTTGTTTTAGAAAAAGAGCTTAGTTGATGGGAACACTGTTAAGTGTGGATATCACGGAAAAGATGTCACTGAAACTAACAGTCACTTTTTATGCAAAGAAATACAGCCCTTTGTTCTGTGCCTGCAGCTGCCTCTTTTAGACTTGGCTCAAGGTTTTTGTTAGTGCCTGCCAGACAGGATTATCTGGGATTGTGTTCCAGCAAGCCAAAGTCATGCCAAGCAGAGGAGTCAAGTAGTTGTATATATTTAGTATCATGGCATGAAGCCACGTGGTGTGAAGAACACACTGCAGCAGGAGCAGACCTAAGTCCTAATCGTAGCTCTAGTAGGAAGAAGTGCATGACCCTTACCAAATGTGAACTCTCTGGGTCTAAATTGCACTACCCATAAAATGACAGAATTTGATACGCATGGTCACTCAGTTTCCCCAAATTCTATGTTACTAGGAATGACTCTTTAGAAACAAAACGTTCAGAAGACTTCAATCATTCATTTACTCCTGCATTTATTGACCAGTTTCAATTCAGTAAGTGCCAGGAGATGTTCTGTTCTAGACATTGGGGATTCCATAGTTGGGGGCAGGGGGTAGGAATGGTCAGGGGAAGAGTCCTTGCTTTCAAGAATTTTTAATTCCTTGGAGAAAAGGAATGATACACTAAAAGGTAAATATATAATATAATGGCAACCAGTAAAAACTTGAGGAAATATTGTTATCAAGAAGGCAATAGGTAAAAGATTGTTCAATCCAGTCTATTAATATAGTTCCTTTTTCATAGTCATTCTAACACAAAAGGGAAAGATATTTCTTTCTTGTTCAAGTCAACTAGAATGAGTTATCTCTCAGATGCATGGTTAAAAGTCAGTAGCATAAAAAGGTAGAAAATTTAGTGACAGCAAAATGAAAGAGTCAACTCTGACAGAAGGGGATACAGACATAAACAAATGAAAATGCTTGTCAGGGGACAAAAGAGGGGAAAAAAATGAGAAACGCCAGGTATAATTCTAAGTATATTTCAGGAGCTGTGTATTTGTTCATTCTTAACTTGTCACAACAAGTCAACCATTTATGTATTATTGCTATTTTCCTCAGTTTAAAATAAAGAAATTAAGGCTCAAAGAGGTTGAGTAACATGCTGAAGGTCTGTGTTAGGATCTGCACGCAGTTCTCATTAAGTTAAAAATCAGTGCTCTTGGGCTTCCCTGGTGGCGCGGTGGTTGAGAGTCCACCTGCCGATGCAGGGGACACCGGTTCGTGCCCCGGTCCTGGAAGATCCCACATGCCGCGGAGCGGTTCGGCCCGTGAGCCATGGCCGCTGAGCCTGCGCGTCTGGAGCCTGTGCTCCGCAACGGGAGAGGCCACAACACTGAGAGGCCCGCGTACCGCAAAAAAACAAAAAAACAACTTATTCCCAGTCTTCCTAAATGAGAAACAGACTTTCCCATTTTTTAGAATTATGTATCATTATTAGCATCCGGGATGTGCTTTATCCTAAAATTCTGCACAACATTCTCATAAAATAAAATTCCACTCGATTGAGGGAAGAATGTAACACTTTGTGTTTTCAATTCACTTGAGGTTATTTGTGATGGTTGCCCAGGATAAAATTATTTCATCACTAATGATTCCTTTTCCTCTTTCAGAAGAAAGATACATCTACGGACTGTTTCAGTGATGACAATGTGGTGGCACTTGTTAGTAATCTGTTTGCAGCAGGTACAGAGACCACGGCCTCCACGCTGCGTTGGGGGATTCTGCTCATGATGCGATATCCTAAGACCCAGAGTAAGTCTTCTAAAATTCAGAGCATTGTCTGAAGGAGAGGAAGCAGAAACTCTTGGACTGGACAAGGCAGAATTCTAGAGTTGCCCTGATACCTTAATTTTTACCCTTGAGGATAGTTTGTACCTTTAGTCTCCTCGTGATATAATAAAGTAGATTTTGCCCTCTAAGCAATCTGAGATGGTCTGAAGGCATCACTACGTGCAGGTCCCCAGAGGAGCCCTAGGAATAGAGGCCTGGAGGTGGAAGCAGTGGGGGGAAAAGATGAGTCGGAACTCAGAGAGCACTTGGGCTTGACTTTCACATTTAAAGAAAATGGGGAGACTGTTTCAATACCCGCCTCCCACCGCAGACTGTAACCGTGCTCTGTTTTATCCAGAAAAGGTCCATGATGAGATCGCCAAAGTCGTGGGTGCCTCGAATGGCACACCGAACTCAAATACCTTACGAAGACGCTGTCATTCACGAAGTACAGAGATTTGCTGATATCCTGCCCGCAAGCCTACCCTGTGCAACCACCACAAATATTATATTTAAAAATTACTATATTCCAAAGGTAAGGGTTTAAGAAGAGGGGTGAGGGGAAAGGGAAAGAACATCATGCTGCTCAAAATCACAGAGGCGCTGAGATGAACTGGTGCGAGCTAGGTAGAGCGTTTTGTTAGAAAGAGCCTTGGAGTTGTGGAGCATCTAACTGAACCCGTGCTACTGCTGTTAGGTCCTTTCGTTTCCCTGAGCCCCAGTCTTCTCTTTCATGGAATGGAAATAATCTAGCACAACTATGAGGAGAAAGTCCATGTATGATGCCCAGGCATATAAATGAATGATGGATGAATGGCTGAATATTATTTAACAAAACACTTAAAAGCAGTTGATTGCTTTCTGTCACTTGAAAACTATACCAATTCCTGTGATAAAACAGCTAGCCACAATGATAGTATGGCAAAACTTCCTTCAAGAGGAAACTGATTCACCAAGCTGAAGCAGTGAACATTGCCCTCGATTTCAAGGCAAGCTTTTGCTTTTATTATCATCTTAGTGTAGTTTTAGTTTTCAGAATACTCTTTCCCATATCAAAATTAAAACTACTTTTGTTGACAGCCCTACATTGTTTCAGAGTATGTGGCAAGCTATGGAAGTGGGGTAGCTTACTTCTGAGGATTTGTTTTGATGGGCTTATTCGATTTAGTTTGTCCACTGTCACTGTCCCTGGAGATAAAAGATCAAACCTTCACGGAGCCCCCAAACCCACCAGGAAGGCTCAGAGTCACCAAATGAGGACTATTTAACTCCCATCGTATGAATTTAGCAACTGGAATTTATCAAAAGTTAAATAACATGCTGTTATCACATAGCAAATACATGACTAAGAATGTATTCCCAGTTCTGAATCCGAAGCTTGTGTTTTTTAGTAGGTACCGAATGAACATTTGGTTGAGTACATGACTACTCCACACTCAATCCTAAGCCCCACCTCCCCCTTCTCCACTTCCTATTCCTTCTAGAACACACTGCTTCACAAAAATTGCCAACCAAGGTCACCGTACATCTTTAAGAGCCACTTTTTTAGGAAGAAGTTTCATCTCTGTCACTAATAACACTTTTATCTCTAGGGCACTGAGGTCATCCCTGACCTCTGTGCTTTGGGATCAAACACAGTAGGGAAAACCAGACACATTTAACCCTGAGCATTTCATTTCCTTAACTCTACCAGGAAGCTTATCAAGAAGGAAGCTTTCATGCCCTTTTCAGCAGGTAAGGCATCTTACTTGAGAAAGGTGATTTGAAAAATCTGGAGAGATTTGGCTTTGTCTTAGGCCAGTGCTAAGGTTTTATATCTTCCCATGTGGCACTAAACTTCAGAAATATGGAAGAGTCCTCCCCCGGCTTTCAATTGGCTGTAGAACATTAAGCATCGGAAGGACATTTTCTTAGGGAGTCCTTGAAGATTCCTTGTGGGTGAGGCTAGGGCAGAGCCTCAGGAATTTGAAGAGAAAGTCAAGCAGGGCAACGATGGGCAAACCCACTTCATTCCAACCAGAGAAGCTTTGTTTTAATTGTGTAAATACCAGTGTTTCTCTTAGGATTTCTTGAAGAAAGCAAAGCGGGGAAAAGAAAAGAGCTTTACATTAAATTTGAAATCCATGAACTAAATGAACTTACTCTATAATGTCTGGATTTCTAAGAACCTGAAATGAGTTCTCCATTTCCAGAAAAGAATCTTAGCAAAACTTCACCATAAGCAGTTTGTCATCTTTGCACTTGTACAAACAATGGCTTAGCATCACTCCAGATTCCCATTCAGTGATGGGTAAACAGCAGTCACCCAAAAAATAGGCTTTCTTTACCTACTGATAACTAAGGGATGCAGAGAGATAAAAAGCACAATCCATTCTCCTAGTTTTTACACACAGACACACGTAGGCACAGGATGCTATACAAGAAAATGTTGCACGTATTCATGACTCCTGCTTTAAAATGAAAAATATAATATCACATCTGGAACAAGAGGTAAAGTAAATGAAAAGTAACATACATGTATTCGCAGTGTTTCGAGCTCAATTTCTCTCAACACTTCCTTGCATTATAGTTTTGGGGGAAAAAAAAGCCACAGAAACATAAACAATGATCTCTGGAGGATACGCCAGCTACATCTAACTCCAAACCTTCATTTTACAAGTGGAGAGATACATACTGATTTCCAGAGTCCTTTATCAGCTCTTGGACTTACTGCTGTTCATCTTTAAAGAAATTATGTTCTCTATGACACCCTGTGAACAATAATTAATTTGACTTTTGCTCTTGAGCTCTGACTGACACTGTGTTCAGGGCTTCTGTGGTTTCTCACGCACCTGGACCTGGAGCTTCTTTGGACTACAAGGCAGCAGCAGATAGATTTTTGCAGGGTGGCCCCATCCTTAAAGGATTTTGCCCAGCTTACCTCAGGAATTCTAAACATCTCTAGATATATATATATATTTTCTACTTAGGAAATCTAGGAGTAGTAATACTATTTTTTATCATACACAAACAGAAATATTACTAAAATATAATCCCAAGTGTCACAATAAGAAAAACTATTATAAAATCAATTTTATGCCTGAACTGTGAGAGCTAAATCTCTCCAAACCCTCATGTTTCTCTAGTTGTGTTTGAAGGCACTCTTTTCCCCAGTTCTATCCATAGCACTTATTACTTACTGCATTAAGATAGAGATTTTACTTTCTCTTATATAGGGATTAACAGAAACAGCTTTGATTCGAAATCAGGAAATCCGAGTTTGAATTCCAACCCTTTCAGTCCCCCATTTTTATGACTTTATGACTACATGTTGGCAGTGGCATACTTAGTGAATGTGACACCAGTAGCAGATAATTTTTAACACCAATATGAGAAAATAATATTCAATAATAATCATAAACTAAAACAATAACTTTGATCCTTCTGTGAGTCTGATATAATAATTATGTATGTAAACTACTGTCAAGGAACTAATAAACTTTAATAAAACTGAAATGTCTGCAAAAGAAACCGAACTACTAAATTATACAATTCATGGGATATTTTATTTTCTTGATTCATTCTTTAGTTTTAAAATGATGAATAATAAATTTCATGTTAATTCTCCAAATCTAATAAAACTGTTCATGTGTGAACTAAATTTGCACTTATTGAACAAAAAATATTACATTTCGCTGTTTCCCTATTTAAAATTTTATACATGTCACATATAATGTCAGAATTGAACTAACTCTAGCTCTTTTTCTAAATCACTACAACCACTGGGTTACAGTTTATATTGAATCTACTCTTTTTTTTAAAAAGAGTTTTTTTAAAAAAAAATAATTAATTAATTTGGTTGCACTGGGTCTTAGTTGCGGCAGGTGGGCTCCTTAGTTGTGGCATGCAAACTCTTAGTTGCTGCATGCAAACTCTTAGTTGCAGCATGCATGTGGGATCTAGTTCCCTGACCAGGGATTGAACCCAGGCCCCCTGCATGGGAGCATGGAGTCTTAACCACTGTGCCACCAAGGAAGTCCCTGAATTTACTCTTAAAATGAAGTAATATATAGGGGTCGGAGACACAAAGTGCATTCCAAGTGAGTAAGAAAGATTCTGAACTCTTAGGAATTTACTCTCTAAATGAATGCATATAACTGATTCTGTGTGTGTGTGTGTGTGTGTGTGAGAGAGAGAGAGAGAGAGAGAGAGAGAGATTGACTTGGGGGGCAACACTGAGAGTTCTTTAAATTATCTTCCACATAGAAAAAAAATAATAAAGGACAATGAAAATGTGCTCATTGGAGGCTTACCTCTGTATTATTAAAGTTCAAACAGTAATCACAGGAATTTTTTAGAATTTAGATCAACAATAGATTTTTTTCAGAGACAAGTATTTTATTACTAAGTCCGTGGTGATGACAAAAAGCAGACAGGCTTTTAGTCCAGCATTATCATTTTTTTTTTTTAATCTCTGAAGATGTTGTACTGCTTATTTTTCACTCTTGGGGCAAACCTTGCCCATTGCCTAAATATAACCCTGCCACTGAATATAGGTCACAGAACCTCCTTTCTTCTACTCCCATATTTTGATTTAGTATTATTTCAATTGTAAGTTTGCACATTTTCCCATCCAGTTATGTTGGGATGGAAAGACTGTAAACCCTGAACCTATAACCTCAGAAATCTGGGTCAATATTGAGGCTGGCTTGGGAAGTCCATAGGCTTGCACAGGGCTTCTCTCTGAAACATGGACATCAGTGGTCAGAGAATGCTTACACAAGGTGACTGTGTTCACAAGCCCTCCCCTTCAAGTTCTTTTGATTTGGTAAAGATTACCTGGTGCCCCGTATACCTCCCTGTCCCTCTCCCAGGTAAGTTGAATTCCGGTTATTCAATTGTACCGGCTTTGCCATGGACCTAGCAGGCTTTCAAATTAAGCTCAAAGTCACAAGAGTTTTTAGAAGTAAGACATGTGCCTAAGGATGATCCAACAGGCACACAAATCAGCTTTAACACTCATGGTTCCAAGCCTGGAGCAGGTTGTCCAACAAACCAGCCTTAAGATTAGGCTTGTGCACTAACCAACCTCAGCGATCACTGGGTAATACCTAGGTGAACCCTGACTTTTCTCTCAGTAAGGTAGTACTAGTCTATTACATAGCATTTTGGGTGCCAACAGTCAGGGCTGAACTATGCCAAAGCATATTTCACCCCATGAAGAAACTACTTGCAATGCTGCATTCTGGATGTTTTTAAGAAATAATTATAACATGATTTTCTCCAAAAAAGAATTCTGTGACTGGACCTTCCAGAATTCTGTGACTGGGTCTTCTAGCTTCTAACAGAAAAACAGTCTTAGTAAAAGCCACTGGTTTGGGTTTGATATGGTTTCTTGTGTTGTATGCCTTTTGCTCTTAAAAACAAACAAACAAACAAAACAAAAGCTGGTTAGGATAAAAATTAAAATCGACAATAACAACAATAGTAACAATAATAATAATTTTGAGTATTTATTGTATACCAGGCACTGTTCTAAGTAGTTTAAACTTACTCCTAGAAAAAAATCCTGAGGCTGATACTATTTACCAGGTGGTAGAACTTGAATCTACAACCTGTGGAGCAACTAGCCTGGGAAGGCAAACCACAGCCTCTGCTGCAATCAGGCCAGAAAGACCAGAACTTACTTGGTCAATGACTGCGTCCCTATTTTTCTCTTTTCTTTTTTTTTTTTGCACCCTTCCAACTCAGGACCTACCAGAGAGAGCCCTAAACCATTATATAAGAAGCCCCTCTTGATAGCCCACCTCTAGCTTTCCCATGCTAGTAGCTTCCAATCAGAGCATACACGAAACCCCTCCTTTCTTCACTGTTGTCAAACAAAAATTGTACTAGACCGAGTTAAAGAAGCAAGGAAGACTTTTTTCAAGTCTATTGCAATAGGGGAGAGAGATTGAACTCAACTCCTTTGAAACAAAAGGTGGGACAGCTTTTAAGCACTGGGGTGAGCTAGTGGAGAAGTACTAGAGGGGGAGGTTGGTCAAAGCCATTAAGCCATCCATGTTCGCTAACTAAGGCTTATGAAGTTGGGCTCTGACCCCCCCTTGCAGAGACTGGGAGTCAGGGGCCCCCATCTTTCTAGATTACATTTCAAAGGGATGGCTTCCAGATCCTTGAGAAAGAAGGTCCTGTTCCTGGGTTGTAAAACTGGCAAGACGTTGGGAGATTTATATCTCAAAGGGGCAGAGAAAGAAATTTACAATTGCAAGTTTTCTCAAGTAATGCTCTAAAGAGCTCAGCATCTATAGTCAGGAAGAAACCTAAGGTTTAGTTGAGCTGAGAATAAAGTTAAGATCATCTTGGTCACTGTAAAACTTTCCCACTGCCCCGCCTGCCTTTGCTCCCTGGCCCAGTGCAAGTGATGCTGGCTGACTCCCTTTCTATAACCAAGCTCTGAATAAACAGCCTCTGTTTGTCCTACTTTTGTGAAGCCTGCAGCCTCCTAAAAGTAGTCATTCTATCTTACACTTAGAAATCTGAGTTTGAATTTAAATTTATTCCTTGCTTTAAAGCTAACCAAGTCTTATGTTTTGTTAACTATTAGCTACATTGTGCCTAATAAATAATTCCTTATTCTTTCCAAAGTAAATTGGGCTGTTTCTTATCTTCATCTACAGAAGAAAAGTTACAAAGATTTGCCCTCCCTAATGAAAGGGCAAAATACTGACCAGGGTTATAAGAATGTCAGGGTGTTCAAGAGTCACAGCCTGCTTTCTTATCTGAATCAGTTGATTCAAATTCAGGCTCTACCTCTCTCCCCACCCCTGGCAATTCATTACAAGTGGCTGGCGAGTCTTGACTCAGCCTGCAAGTGTTGTAATCGGGCTTTCTTTAATCACTTCCTGCCCTCTTCCCTTAAGGGGATTTTTAAGTAAGTATTGTTTCACATTCTTAGACAATAAAAGAACCACATTTCTGAAATAGTTTGAACTCCAATAACCAATCAATCTTTCATTAGGAAAACTTCAGAATAATAAGGCTCTTTAAAAAAACACTGCGAGGCTTTTTAGAGATCTCTTTGCCAATTCACAAATCAATATATGTTTCACTCTTTTGTAATCTCTAAATGTTTTCATAATTCTACAAAGTGTTATTACCATGGCATTGTTTTCCATATAGAAAAAGAAAAACCTTTACGTTTCCGTAAGTGACAAAGTGGGATACAGAACTAAATATAGCATATATGTCAAGGCTTCTCAAACTTTAATGTGAATCACCCAGGGATCTGGTCAAAATGTGAATTCCAATTCAACAGATTTAGAGTGGGGCTTGGAATTCTGCATTTCTTAAAAAACCATTCTTGGAATGCCCAAGCTTCTGGTTCACAGACCCCACCTTGGATAGCATCAGTATACGTTAGTTTACATAAAGACAATACTCAGATTTTATATACAGTTTATGATCAGAAAAGTGTATGTATATACACATTAAAACATCAAATAAATAAAACCAGACTGGAAACATACCAATTACTAAAAGAGATTTGGGGTCATGGGTGAGTTTTTGTTTTCTTTTATTCCATTTTTCTTTTTCCTCACAAAATAACATTTCCTCAAATTTTTTTGCAATGAATATAACTTTTTCTGTTAACAGAAAGCCTTTTCTCTTTCTCCTTTATTCTTTCTTTCTTGTTTTTAAGCAGAAAGGCACATCAAGTGCTGGTTATGACCAACAAGAATAAGATCAGCGAGTCAAATGTAATGACTCTCAAAGGTGATGGAGGCTGTGGACAAAGGTTAAGAGAGGTTGACACTTGCTTGATCCATGGCAGTTATGTGACTATAATATGTGTCTTATGGTCACTTGAGTGGTCAGCTGGCTTCCCAAGTCCTTGCTGTGACTCATCCACATAAGACAATTGTAGATGATCACACTTTTGGTGAGGTGGAGGTAAGACCACAGAGCCAAGACCCAGTCATTCTCAGAGGCTTCTTGGTATTGAGGATGCCCAGGCTTCCCTTCAGATTCACTCCCAGGACAGTTTGGTTTCTTTTTGTTTTTTTAAATATATTTATATATTTATTTATTTATTTATTTATGCTGCATTGGGTCTTCGTTGCTGTACGTGGGCTTTCTCTAGTTGCGGTGAACGGGGGCTACCCTTCGGTGCAGTGCGCAGGCTTCTCATTGTGGTGACTTCTCTTGTGGAGGAGCATGGGGTCTAGGCTCGCAGGCTTCAGTAGTTGTGGCACACGGGCTCAGTAGTTGTGGCTCGCGGGCTCTACAGCACAGGCTCAGTAGCTGTGCCACACGGGCTTAGTTGCTCCGCAGCATGTGGGATCTTCCCGGACCAGGGCTCAAACCCATGTCCCCTGCATTGGCAGGCGGATTCTTAACCACTGCACCACCAGGGAAGCCCCCAGGACACTGTTAATTGGGAAAAGATTCCTCAGCTTCCTCCCATAGCAGGGTTCTGCTTGGATTGGGAAAATCTGTGAAGCAAATTCAGTAGACTTCAACTTATTACTTTTTGAATCGGGGAGACATCTGTTTATAGAAGACGTATAAGCACATTATAGGCAGTTAGCAGGGGGGTTAAGTGCTTTAAAAATAATTTTTACTTAAAGGAAAGAAAATTAACCCAAACGTATTTGGATTAAAGGAGTCCAGCTGACTTGAATACTTTTTTGACAGAAAGGAGATGAAATGAAAATTAATTGTGCCTATTCTGCTTTTCTGAGATGACAAGGGCATCAGATTTAAAATCCCTGAGGGCAAACAAACTAACCTGACAGGTCCTAAAGAAAGTACTCCAAGCTCCTACCTGCCAGGGGGAACTAAGCAGTCTGAGAAACCTCTTCAAAGACTGTCAAACATGGTGTACCTTAGGCCTCTTAAACTTAGGATGAATCTTATCACAAGCTGTGTGTGTCTGTGTGTATGTGTGTGTGTGTGTGTGTGTGTCATTACTAAGGAATTTAAATTTACTGATCCATTAAATGGTGGGAAAAGCTAGAAATAAAACTTTTGTTTTAAGAATGCAGAAAAAAGTCCATAAAAACCACTGGTTTGGGTTCTATAAGATTTCTTGTGTTGTATGCCTTCTGCTGCTTTTTATTAAATAAAGCCCTAAAGCCTGGTTAGGATGAAAGTGAACTAAACAATAACGATAATACTAATAATCGCTCACTTTGAGCATTTATTATATGCCAAGCACTGATCTAAATATCTTTCATCTAACTTAATCCTAGGAAAAACCCTATAAGATTGATACTATTTATTATCCCTATTTAACAAATAAGGACCCAGAGGCACAGAGAGGTGAAATACTTGCCCAGTGTCACAGTTAGTAAGAGGTGAAGTGGTTGTGAACCCAAGTAAGCTTAAGTCCTGAGTTGGCTCCATAGGGAAGGCAACAGAATGCCGCTACCGTTTTTGGTCAACTTTAAAGAGGCTTTTCTTGTCTCTATTCAAAGCTCTATCACATGGGGCATATGTTGACTCACAACAACCAAACTTATTGAGTCAGGTCTGAAATTTGTCTGCCAAGAAGTTTAACCTCACACTGGAGCCAGGCAGGGTTGTTGGATGAAAAGATCATTCATTTCATGGAGTCTGTATTACCTTTTCTACCAACCAAGCAGTTTTGAGCACAGATGAGCTCAGGTGCTGAATTCCTCTCTCAAGTGAGGATCACACTGAGAACTGCTACTGGTAAATCTCAAGCCCACAGGCCTGGCCAGACTCACGGACATCAAGGTGATCTTAGTAGTTCTCATAACTGACTGAGTCAGAAAACCTAGGCTGCCCTCACTCATCTTTTGACTCCCTAGAATTAAGTCCTAAAGGCATCCCCAAACTTTTAGGAGGGAGATGATCATATTCTTACCTACTTAGTAAGCATATGCAGTAACTAGCTTCGTGACCTACATAAGCCACATGGCTTCTAGGCCTAGGTTGACTCAACTGTAAAATAGGGACATATCTTACCTATCTTGTCTGCCAAGAGGCAAGAGGTGGATCAGATGCTATTTGAGGGCCTGTCAAGCTCTAAACTGAAAATAACAGGCAAAGGAGGAAGAGTAAGGGAGGGGGCCCTCCCTGTTCAATAGTTTACTCCTCAAAAGCCAGAGTCCCATTTGTTTTGTTAATTCCTGCAGTAACCAGATAACACCTTCAGTTCATCAGTTCATCTCTAGAGGGGGTGCTTTGCTCCTAACACACCTCCAAACCAGGCCCCACTACTAGAGTTAATAAAGATGGTGTTTAATAAAAAATAAACAAAATAAAAATGAGTTGTTTCAATAGCATCAGAAGAAATTTTTTTTCCAACAGTATCAGGAGAGATTTTTTTTCAATCCAGTCTCGACTACAAATCTTATTAGTAAGAAACTTCGAATAAGAATAAGATACACAGTCATTTTATGGCAAACTATATATTTCTATCTACCTTTGGAGCAGAAGATTTATCTGCAGTGTTTCAAACATTAAGATAACTAAAAATTTCATATTAATAGCATTTTTACTGAACTAAATTAAATACTTGGGGTAAAGCCCTTTGAAATAGCATTTCACCTTCAAAATTCAGTCTTCTGTTTCCTCCCCTTCTTTTCCTAGCTCCTCTCTTTTGTTCCTAACACTTAAAGGTAATAAAAACATTTAAAAAAAAGAAAGAAAGAAAAAGATGTGCACACCAGAAGACAGTAACAAAAAACGATTTTGTTTTACATTTTATTTTCACACTTTTTACTTTCTTTTTCAGTTTCAAAACAAGCCTCTCTCCCCATATATTCCCACCCCCACCCTTCTGCAGAGAGCAGACTTCAAACTTCACTTCTGCTTTCAGGTCTTAAAGAGAAGGGGAGGGCGGGGAGGCAGAAAAGTGACCGAGAGTTATCTCAAAATAAAAATTAACAATAGATTTTCTTATTTCAAAATTCCCACGTTCTGCCAATTTGAAAATAACATTTCCTCCCCTCTTCTAAGGTCCCCAGACCGTCAGAGTATTTAAGCCACAGTATAAAGGAGGTATCGTGTTGCTTACAGTTCTTCAGTCTGCACTGGGTGCCGTGCGCCTCCCTGAAGCCTCTTAAAAGGTTCTTGCTGTCGGTTAATTTCTGGCTGGAGTTTCCGGAAGAGCATTTTCTTTTCTTAAGGATGAGCGCTCCTTCACTAACTCCTGAACGTTCCTCGGGCTCCTCTTCCCCACTGAATCTCCTCGGGGAGTCAGGTCCTGAGGGACCGTGAAACTCTCCCTCCGCGGCGTGGACACAGGGGTCTCTCTCTCTCTGTGCCGAGGGCTCGGGATTCTCCAAGGGTCCCGGCGCCCCGCAACCGGTCTCACTCCGTGTTGGCGGTGAAAGTGACCGCGGTCATGGAGCGCTCCTCGGTCAGCGTGGTCATGCAGCCCTTCGCCCACGCGACCTGCAGGACTTCTTGTGTCACCTCATAATCCACGACCCGGACGAGGAGGGGTTTGGGTGGGTCCCCCGGAGCTCGGGAGGGAGCGTCTACACGGCTGCCAGAAATTCGCTTTTCCCTTGGAAAGAGAGGCGAAGGGCAGTCGGGTTCCCGGTCCTGTCCTCCCGCTTTGAAAAGGTCCTCCTCATCGGCCACTTCTTCCCGTACGGAGTCCCCCTGAGTCCCCAGCCACCTCTCCGGGTGCAGAAGAAAGAGCACTTTCTCTCGGACCCAGGAGTCACAGTCCACATTCTCTCCGGGGCTGTGCTCGTGGGCGCCGCACCGGCTGCTGCTAGCCCCCGCTACCGAGGGGTTCGGCGCGCCCAGGGCCAGGGGAGCCCCGCGCCCCGCCTCGCGCACAAACGGCCGGGCGCACCGCCCGCTGTGGGGCGAGGCCGCGAGATTCGGAGCCCCGCGCGGACCCGGGGCCCCCATCCCGAGAGGAGGGCCATTCATCCGGTGGATCTTCCGCCGGTTCTCGCAGAGAACGCCAGCGGAGCTCTGGAAAGCGCAGGACTGCCGGTCGGCCGTGGGCGTGGCCTCCGAGCACCCCGCCTCCCGGGCCTGGGACTGTCCCCGCCCCCTCCCGTCCGCGCCTCCCTCCCTTTCTCGCGGCTTTCGGGCTTTTCAAAGGCGAAAAGCCTCACTTCCCCCGCAACCCCACGATCGCTCCTCCTCTTCTTACCTGCGATCCTAGACCTGCGGCCGTGATCTCATTTCTGAGTCTTTCCCCTCTCTCTTCTCAGTTCTATCCTAGTTTCCAGCCCACCACCGTTTGTCTCTAAACAACAGGAGACACCCTTGCACCGCACACACACCCGCACTGCCCCACGAAATGCCCAACACAGTGTATGTCTTCTTTCCAAGGACTCTCCTTGGAGTGAAGGAACATGGAAGTTAAAAAAAAAAAAAAAGTCTGATTTAATCAAGTTCTTCTGATAAAAGTTTCCGTGTCCACTCCGAATCCACCCTCACCATCCTACCAAGATTATCGAATGTAGATCAAAAGCATCTTATTGGGAAAGTTGAGCCCTTTGAGAAAACGCCTTTGTATTGTTTGTTGTTCTTCGTAGGAAGGCGGGAATGTCACACCGGTCTTCATTTTGGTTTTGGCCATGCTCGTCCAAAGGGGCATAAGTGCCTTTGATCAAACGAAAATAAACAAAACCAAACCGCTATAAGAACTTAAGGATTTAGAATTTTGTGTTCGTTTTTAAAATTTCCCCTTTCACTACTCCCCTACCTCCCTCACCCCACCCCTATACACACACACACACACACACACACACACACACACACACCTGTTTAACCCCAGAAGTTAAAAATACATAAATATGGATCTCTGGGTAGGCTTTCAGAATCTCTCGTTGCCAGGCCCTCTGACACACTTAACTTTGCCTGAGGGTAATGCGGAAAGCTAGCTAACAGAAAAAAGGAAGCTTAGTTTGTGATTTCCAGTTTGTCCTTGGTTACAGGTCCCTGCTTTATTAGAAAGTGTTCACTTTTCCTGTCTGCTTTAGAAAAAAATGACTGCAATGGTGCAAGTTTCTGCCCATACTTTGAAGGACCAAGTAGTATGGTGAAAGATATTTTGGAAAGAGAGGACCTTCTGATGTCTGCTGACTGGATGCCTGAACTTGGGCCAGTTACTGCTAAATTACAATTAACTAAATTTTTCGAGTGTATTAGGCAAGAATTGCTCTAAGCATTCGATATATTTAAACTCATTTATTCTTTTCTTTAAAATAAATTTCTTTTTGGCTGCATTGGTTCTTCATTGCTGCGCACAAGCTTTCTTTAGCTGTGGTGAGTGGGAACTACTCTTTGTTGCGGTGCGTGGGCTTCTCATTGCGGTGGCTTCTCTTGCTGCAGAGCACGGGCTCTAGGCGCGTGGGCTTCAGTAGTTGTGGCTCTCGGGCTCTAGAGCGCAGGCTCAGTAGTTGTGGCGCACGGGCTTAGTTGCTCCGAGGCATGTGGGATCTTCCCCGACCGGGGCTCAAACCTGTGTCCCCTGCATTGGCAGGTGGATTCTTAACTACCCACGCCACCAGGGAAGCCCAAACTCATTTATTCTTCACAGCAAACTAACGAAGTAGCTCTATAGTCTCCTTGAGAACTCTGAAGCACAGGGAGGTTAAGATCAAATACCAATAAACAGTGGAGCCAGGGGTCTCACAAGTTTAAATGTTTGGTCCTATTTTAAATGACCTTCTTTAAATGTTTGGTCCTATTTTAAATGACTTCATGTTCTTTTCTGTTCATTTACTTAACCAGGAATCACTGAGTGTGTGCTCAATGTCAGCTACTGTTCTAGGTGATGGAGGAAAGAAGCTGAATTGCTTGTCCTGTTGGAATTTTCATTCTTTACATCAGTTACATACATCAAATTCTCTGTTCAAACGTAGGAGATAATAAGTTAACTTTAACGCACAAGAAAATCAACTGCAGGCTAATGCCCTACCCTACTCTCAAAGATTCTGCTCTTATAGGTTTCGGGGAGGGCTTAGAATGTGGATTTTTAGCAAGACCCTCAGCAATTTTGATGCTAGTGGTTCATAGACAACATTATAAGAAACATTACCAATGATAATACTCTAGACCGTAGATAAACTCTAGGCCTTTTTTTGCTGCTTTCATGTGACAATAAGAACACTGAGTTTTCCTTCCTTGCAGGAATATTGGGAGAATTCCAACGAAGGTACCTGTATTCTGAGGGAAGTGTAATGTAAACCACAAGATTTATTGCTTTCAAATTTTCATGCCAATGGGGATTGGGTGAGGGATTAGAGTGGGCATGGGGAATGGGGAAAACCTATTTGCTGAGGAGTGAGCCTGATTCACCCACCATAAAGCACCTGAATTTCTAGATGTCAAAAAGTTGTGTATTAATGCATAAAAGAATGTTAAGAGGAAATGCCAAATAAATTAAACTTCAAAGAGATAAAGTCTAAAAAGAACATAAACAAAGAAATAGGCAGCTTGCCTTCAGGATAGTGGTGTCTGCTATGCTTTAATATCTCACAGTGCATAAAACCCTGATAAAGGGTGCTGATAAAGTGAACCCATTTACTTCCCCTCTGAATTGCCTACTACCAACTCTAATTTAAGGAAAAGAGGCTTTGTCATAAGGATATTAGGAGATTTGTTAGGAGATATTGACAGATTTGTTGGGAAAGTGGGAATATCAGACTTTAAAACAGGTAGAAATCAAAGCTGTTGCCGAGGGAATAAGGAGTTGGTACAACAGGAACAGATTTCTCCGCTGGATGGAATGCACTCCGACTCTCACACTTGTCCCTGTGGCATTTACTCAGGAGTCAAATTCCACTCAGAAGTATCCATCTGGCTCAGTTTATGCAACCTGCTTACCCCTTCACAATACAGGACAGTAAAAGAAAAGGTACAGTCAAAGAAGCCTTTGGGGGATCCCCTTGGCTTCTGTAATGGAAAAGCAAACAGCTGGACTTCCCCCACCTAATAAAACTGTATGGTAGGGAAAGGTAACATTCCAAAAAAGTAGTCAGGGTGTTGTTAAGAATTTTTTTTAAATTGCACTAATGTCTATCACACTAACTATTATAAACAGAGTGTGGATATGGGAGTGACAGATAGGGTATTCTGGATAAGGCAACATTATGAGCAATGGTGCAATGGTGAATATGGAGGCACGTGTAGAGAATAGTTTTGTCCTTGACATTTCTCTTCTCTCACGTCTAAAACACTTTCCATGATTTTATCCATCCCGTGGCTTCAACTGCAACCTGTACTCTGATGATTCTCCAATTTATATCTCTATTATAGACCATGATGCTTATTTCCAGACTTGTGGTAGATTGTATTATTGTCTCAAATTATTTATTTCCTCATCCTGAAAGAAGATCGTACTTCCTGGCTTGTGTACCACATGACTTGCAATGCTCCTATTCCCATACACTTCTCTACCCCACTGATGTTGACTTTGGCCATGTGACTTGCTTCAGCTTAAACAGGTGTGACGTTGGATGCATCTGAGCAAAAGGGAAGAGTCATTGCAAGGTTGGCCTTGGGCAGGCTCCAATCAGAGCTGCCATCTTTGCTGTGATCTGGGAATGAAGACAGTACATGGGACAGAGCCGACTGGAATCCAGCAAAGTTACAGCAGCTGATACATATTCTAAGCAAGAAACAAACTTTTGTTACAGTAAAACAATGAAATTTGAGGGTTGCTTCCTACCACAGTCTAACCTAGTGAAAAATGTTTCTGTTCAATTTTCTATTGGACACCTCTTTTGAATGTCACTTGAGAACTAAAATGTTGACTGCCGTATCAGTAAACAAAGGATGTTGCAGCCATTAGGCCATTACATTACAGCTGCCCAGACTGTGGGCCCTGAGGGAACTCAGGATGGAGGCAAAGGGGCTGCCCACTCCAAGCCCATCTAGCCATCAGCCCCGGCAGTCACCCCTGACGGTGCACCTAAGGAAACTCAGGATGAGAAAGCATAGGATAACTGCCCCAGATAGCTAATTGGCCCCAGATAGCTGGGGTGCATAGCACAGGGATGATTTCAGTGAGCCCAGACTCCTGCATCTTCCCAAACATAGAGAAGCGCTAAACTTAACTTGAGATACCCGATTTTCTTTTATTAACAATAATCTTTTGATATTTCAACTACCTGGTTTTGTTGCAAAAACTCCCCCCTCCCACCCCCACCCCCAGCCCTCTTCGGAGCAGTCTCTCTTGAGATGCTGTCTCCCAGGCTTGAAGTCCTAAGAATGTCCCCCAAATAAAACATAACTCTCAACTTTTATGTTGTGCTTTTTTTTTTTCAGTCAACACACTAGAAACCTAAAATATCTAAAACTGAACTCATTATTTATTCTCTTAAATCAGTCCCCTCTTTCAAGTGTTCCTTATCCCAAGGATTAGCTTGACTAGCAATTCTATTGTCTTCCCTTTCCCTCAGTGGCTAGACCCACCCCACATATCTAATATTTAACCGAGTGCTGATGTGTATGTATTTCCTCTCTGCCCCTACCTCTCCAATCCCCATAGCTACAAAAATAAACTCAGACCCTTAGGCATGACATAAAATACCTTCATAATCTTACCCCAGCCTATCACTGTTTATAGTTTAATGAATAAATGAAAAAAGAAACAAACAAGCCACCTAAATGAACACAAAGTGCAAGTCTGAGACTAGGGTGAGGTTATTGTGTATAAATAAAATCCAGACTGATTATGGATAGACCTTGAAAACTACGAGCCTTTTAGAAGAGATTCTAATCATATTTCCTTTGACAACTAAGGTTCTCGGGACCTGAAGAACTCAGACTGTGCAAAGAAAATCTACACTGGACTGAGTCAGGTGACTCTGATGGGCCCTGTTATCTTGGGCAAGTCTCCCAATGCCTCCAAATCTATGTTCTCATCTGCAAGGTATAAATAGTACCTGTCCCGTGTGCTTCCCAGGGTTTTCGTGGAGGTCAAATGAAACAATCCTGGTAACACTTTGAAACTATGAAGCTTGCAAAATATTTTAAATTTACTTTTTTTTTTTTTTTTTCGGTACGCGGGCCTCTCACTGTTGTGGCCTCTCCCGTTGCGAAGCACAGGCTCTGGACGCGCAGGCTCAGCGGCCATGGCTCACCGGCCCAGCCGCTCCGCGGCATGTGGGATCTTCCCGGACCAGGGCACGAACCCATGTCCTCTGCATCGGCAGGCGGACTCTCAACCATTGTGCCACCAGGGAAGCCCTAAATTTACTTTTTTAAAGTTCATTATTGTTTTTTAGAACTGGGAACCCAAACCACAGTTTTTAATGAAATCCTTAGGGAAAGATGCAGAAGTCAGTGGCTGGAGCTAGACAATAAGTACCAGACTCATAATCTTAGAACAGAGGAGCTAATGTTATTAGTTATAAATTGGAGAAAAAAGAGGAAGAGAGGGAATGTGGCAGTTCTGGGGATATCAAGCAGCTTAGCCCAGTGGTCTGAGATAAAATGAAAACTGAGGCAAATTTTTTAAAAAGGAGTCTTTGTTTTAAATTTTGTATTACCAAAGGGTGTGTTCCTGGGAGAAGAAGAAAGAGGCTTAGTTTACCTAACATGTGGCCCTGAGACTAACGTGGTATATATGTATGATATTTTTTGAATGAAACATTTAAGCACATTGCCTTTTCACTCCACAGAGAGTTGGCGACCCTTAAAAGATGTCGGCCAGGTACTTTGAAAGGACAAAGAATGCTAGGTGTGCCAGTTAGCTGCAAGAAATGATGCATGTAGCACTCTGAATAGCAGCTGTATAAAGGGTATTTTTAAACTATAATTCATTGTCAGCTGCCTGCATTATCCAACATTTTAAAGTATATTCATCATCCTCCTCTCCTGTCAGAGATTAGGATTTAAGACTAGGCTCTCTCATTGACTATGAATAAACAACTTATTAAACAGGAAATTTTGTCATTAGTAATTGAGTTGGCATTTTATGATAATAAAGAACGAATGTTCTTTACCCTATACTCATCTTCAGCATAAACAAAATTTGACTTGTTCAACAGCAGCCCGTAGTACTATTCCAGAGATAATTCAATCTTTGACTCAATATGGGTGAATTAATACTTATGAAATACTTCATATAAAATAATCACTCAGGTTAGTAAAATAAAGGTCATGATCTTAATATACCCAATCTTGATTAGTTTATAATAAAATATTTTTAATGGGGCAAGGCAATTTTTCTTCCCATTACGTTATTTTATTAACCAATGTGCATGTGATCGGATATGGGGTATAACAGCTGTAGAAATCCTCAGTGATATTTTACATCTAGAGAGATTTCATTCCCCAAATATCTAGCTGTTATAATTTGCTATGTTTTATCAACAAGAAAAGAGTGGCTGGAAAATACTGAGTCTCTCATTTAGCAAGTCTGCAAACGAGTTGACCTGGAATGTCTAGGAACTCAAAGAAACTGTTAGTAATAATCCCTTGTTATCTCTTATTCATACTTCATAATTCATCCCTCCAGGGCAAGGCTTGGACAGAATGTTGTAGTAGATTAAACTGATCATTTAGTAACCCCACTGCTTATCTCTACTCCCCCTTCTTTCTCAACTCTTTTACTGAGGACAATCTTATGTTATTTTCAAAGCCATAAATTCATTAAGAAAGGCATGGAATTTAGCCCTCCTTCAGTTTAATACTCCTGATAGGTACGACAGCCCTTTGCTTTTTCTGATCTTACTGTACCTGAGCAATGAGATGAAAGAGAGAAAGAAGCCACTCCCAGCCTCTCCCCTTTTCTTTACCCCCTCCAACTTCAGCAGTGCTGGTGGCATGTGTGTTCCAGCCCTGTTCCAATTTTGTTCACTTCTTTTTAAAATTATTTATTTATTATTTTTATTTATTTATTTGGCTGCGTCAGGTCTTCGTTGAGGCACAAGGGATCTTTGTTGAGGAGTGTGGGTTTTCTCTCTCTAGTTGTGGTGCGTGGGCTCTGTAGTTTGCAGGCACGTGGGCTCTCGCTGAGGGGCACGGGGCTTAGTTGCCCTATGGCATGTGGGATCTTAGTTCCCTGACCAGGGATCAAACCTAAGTCCCCTGCATTGTAAGGCATATTGTTTACCACTGGACCACCAGGGAAGTCCCTGTTCACTTCTTGAGTGAACTTTATTTTCTTGAGTGAACTTTTGTTTACTCCCCCTTATTCTGGCTCTTGTGATTTTAAAAGTTACAAATAAAAATAGCTAACATCTGGGTATTCTTCTTCCTAATGGATGTGTGGCTTTCTCTCCCTCTAACAGATCTATGTGTTTCCAAGGCAAAATATACTCTAGGTTTTAAACACTGTTAAAAGACATTGCTTATAATCCAGTAAGACTATCAGACTTTAGTTAGTACCATGCAGTTACTGCAGTGAACACGAGATGTAAGATTTTAGTTCTAGATTATTTCCCAAAGAGAGCACTTGATATATTTCTAGTTGTCCCATTAGAATTTTTGCTTTTTTTTTTGGCTGCGCTGTGCAGCTATGGTATCTTAGTTCCTGGACCAAGGATTGAACCCAGGCCCCAGCACTGAAAGTGCCGAGTTCTAACCACTGGACCACGAGGGAAGTCTCTCTGCTGCATTTTTGACTATTTCCTTTCATCAGATTCCTGAGACTAAGAACATGGAAAATAAATATGCAAAAATAACAATACAAATTTCAGGAAAAGAAAATAGGTTAAAAGGGGAGATTAACCCCACAAACATTAAAACATACTATAAAACCTATATAGGGACTTCCCTGGTGGCACAGTGGTTAAGAATCCGCCTGCCAATTCAGGGGATACGGGTTCGAGCCCTGGTCCAGGAAGATCCCACATGCCGTGGAGCAATTAAGCCCATGCACCACACTGCTGAGCCTGCGCTCTAGAGCCCGCGAGCCACAACTACTGAAGCCCGCATGCCTAGAGCCCGTGCTCCACAACAAGAGAAGCCACTGCAATGAGAAGCCCGCGCACCGCAGCGAAGAGTAGCCCCCACTCACCGCAACTAGAGAAAACCCAGGCGCAGCAACGAAGACCCAGCGCAGCCATAAATAAATAAATAAATAAATTAATTAATTAATTTTAAAAAAACCTATATAAAGTGTAGTAATGGCACATGATTGTGCAGAACAAAGGGGAAAAAAAGGTCCAGAAATAACAAGTACACAGGAAAGTTTAAAATAAGATCAAAGTGGCATCTCAAGTCGCTGGGGTAAAGAAGGAATTTTAAATAAGTGGCAGTGAGACAAATGGATAGCAATCTGAAAAAAAGTAAAATTAAATTAAACTCATATTTCATACCTCTACAAGAATAAACTCCAAATTGATCCAAGATATAAATAAAGCCTTTAAAAAGAAAAGAAGTCATACAAATACTAGAAGAAAACATTGGTTGGTTCCTTTATAATGTGGGTATAAGGAAAGGCTTTCCAAATTCAGAAGTAATAAATTAAGTTTGATAAATAAAATACATATGTATGTGTGCATGTGTGTGATTTCTCAGTGGCAAAAGATCTGGCGTCAAAATATAAATTACACACTAGGAGAAACTATTTGCAATTTATATCACAAATAGAGAACTATTTTCCATAAAATATAAAGAACCCTTAACACTGAGAGGAGAAAAAAAATTTACTCAAATCCAATAGAAAAATGGGCAAGAGACATGGTTAGTTCACAGAAAAACAAATAAAATGACCCTTAAACATATGAAAAGATGCTTAACTTCACTCAAAAAAAAAAGTGTGATTAAACTGTCATGCAATACTTTTAAAAAATATTGAGAACCCAAGTTTGAAGCTGTAGAAAATAGGCATACTCATATACGGTAGTGGGAGTAGGAAAGTTACAACTCCAGTGAGGGGAATTCAGTACCGTCTAATAAAATACATACGCATTTATACAAGCAATTCAACTTCCAGAAATTTACCCTGAGGATTCCTCCACAAATATAAAACCAATGTTTGCACTGGGTTATTCACTCCAATATTATTTGTAATATCAAACTTTTAGAAACAACCTAAATTTCCATCCTTCAAAGTCCAGGTGAATGAATTACAACACATCTACACAGTGAAGCACTTATAGCAACAAGGAAGTTCTCTGTGATGTAATTTGAGGTAATTTCCATGATACGTTTTTAAGTGGGAAAAAAGCTACATGTACAAGAGTATGTAAGAAAGAATGAGAAAATTAGTGTATATCAAATAGATCTCTGCTAACTTTTCTTTTGCAAACAGAAACACAGGAAGATTAAACGAGAAACTATTTTTTAAGTGACCTATAAGTAGTGGAGTTAGGGATGGGAATAAGACTTCCCCGAATATATATCCCTTTTATATTGTTTTGACTTTTGAACAATGTAGGAACCTGGGATTAAAAATAACATCTATTCTTTGGCTCTGTTGACTGAAAAGGGCTACAAGTAACAACACTCAGTGATCATCCCTGATAGTCAGATCTTCATAAATACCTTTCAGGGAAAATAGAACTCTTGGAGAAAAGGCTGAAGAACAGGAAAAGGAAAGAAGAAAAGGAAAGAACACCTTGGGCAAGAAAGTAAGGAAATGCTCGAGACTAAATGTGGTCATGTTGGGAATTCCCTGGCGGTCCAGTGCTTAGGACTCCACGCTTTCACTGCCAAGGACCCGGGTTCAATTTAAAAAAAAAAAAAAAAATTGGTCATGTCAAAAGAAAACAGAACTGGTACAACAAACTTCCTACTTGGCAAATTTGATACCATATATAACAGCATCGAAAATAACAATAATGTAGTGGATTATAACACATGAATTTTTTTTAAAAAATCCTTGAATCCACAATGATATGAAAATGAGGTGATCTGGCAAACAAAAACTCTTCTTTACAGAAGAATACCTACTAAGGAATGTAGAAGGAATGGCAAATTAGAAAGTTGACATTTTGCAATCTCCAATTTAAGAATTAACTCAAGCAAGGATTGTTATTAAATAAAATTTATTTAATATTATTACTACTTACAAATTGTAAAGGGTAAAATGGACCTGTATAATGGAGATGACCGGTGGTCACCATCTTTACCAAGTGGTCAAACTTAGCATGAGCCGCAGTGGAAGAACCCAACATTGTGTGCCTTCTGATACAGTGCAGTGAGAAGTGCAATATATCACCACATAGATTTCTGGCCAAGACTGCGTAACCTGAATCTAATCATAAGGGAAGAATCAGAATAATCCAAATTGTGGATGGAACATTCCATCAGATAATTGGCCTGAACTCTTCAAAAAAGTTAATATCAGGGATGGGAAGAAAAGATGTGAGTGCTTCATTCTAGATTTTAGGAGACTAAGAAACTTAATCACCTGCGACTCATGAACCTTTATTGAATTCTGGATCAGAGGAACAAACTCTAAAACACACATTTTGTAGACCATTGGGAAAAATTTATTATGATACATTAAATGATACTATCGAATTAATGTAAATTTTCTTAAGTACAATATTGGTAATGTGGTGGCATTTATTTTGTTAAGATGCATGCTGAAGTATTTAGCAGTAAAGTATGATATCTGTAACTTAATTTCAAATAATTCCTAGTAATGTCTATATAGTGTGTGTGTGTGTAAAGACAGAGAGGGATCAAATATGATAAAATATCAGTGAATCCAGGTGAACAACAGCTGTTTATTACACTCTTCTTTTAACTACTTTTACGTTTGAATCAAAATAAAACTAATGGTAGAAAGTGGCAGATTTTTACAGGCAGCTTAACCTATGTATAAATGACAAACACAGGTCACCACAAATTTAATGTAAAATATTGTATTTAAAGTATTATTTTATTCTCAGTTTTCCTTGACTCAAGAGTTCTTCTTTCTCTTTTCATTGGAAACTCCATGACTAATAATTACTGATAAATGTTGAATTTGTGATGTTTCACTCTGCTCAAAAACCTTAGACCCAGAGACATAGGAGACAATTTAGGTGAGCAATAGATGATGGAAACCTGAGAGGCAAAGAATGCAGAAGTAGAAACAGAGAGGTCTTAAAGGAGGAAAGAAAGAAGAAGCAGAGCTCCAAAGAAAAACACTGAAAGATAAACACAGTAGAAATAGAAAATTAATTATTTCAACAATGGTATCAGGCACTGGTCTAGGTACTGGAGATACAACAGTGATAGTTACATTGTGGTGAACAAAAGTTTTAAAAATCCCTGCCTTCATTTATTCTAGAGGAAATGGCATCTACTATGTGGCAGGCACTGTTCTAGAGGCTTTACACATATTAAATCATTTGTTCCCAACAACAACCCTATGGGATTGGTACTATTCTTACCCCCAGTTTTCAGATGGGTAAACTAAGGTAAGAAAAAGGTTAAGTAGGACGCCTAAAGTCGTTCAGCTAATATATGGCAAAGGTAGATATTAAATCCAGGGAGTTTGGCTCCATCACTCACGCTCTCAAATTCTGCACTATATCACAATAGAAAGGAAGGAAGGAACTGCATAAAAGACCAGAAAAAAAAAAAAAGGAGGAGAAAGTGCAGAGAAGAGGTAAAAGAGACACAAAGGGCTGTCGGCAACTGGGTTTTAATAGCTGGAGCCAAGATTTCTATCAGAGATTGAGAAACATGGGTGAATAGAAACTTGGGGAAAGAGAATTAGGCTGTTAATGTTACCTATACTGACACAACAATCCCTCCATCTGCATTTTTTTTTTTTTTTTTACTATTTTTATTTTCCCCAACTAAAATAATTTTAATGCTAACGTCCCAGGTTTGAAGGGAGAAATCACCTTTGTTGTAGGTGCTGTGCTATTCCATCGGCTGTGTGTTACTTTCAGTTTTATTTTTTCTCTGCTCCTAGAGTTTACTGAGATTAGGGAAAATGGATACAAAACTTTAGGTATTATCACAGACAACTTAAAGAAATTTAATTTAGAGTTCTTTCATGTTTTTTTCTCAAAATTCAAATCACCAAACAAAAATTCGTCATGAAAAATGCAAAATGAGTAGAAACAAAACTTGTGTTATTAAATGAGATTCTATTCTAGAGGATGTCTAAATGTCCTCCGAAACTGCCCTGCCTTGTCCAGCTCCCAAAGTTTGAGCAGACTGAACTCTCCATTCTTCCTCTGTATTTCCCCTCAGTGAGTCTTAGGCAGAGTGAACATTCATGCTCACTAAATACGCAGGCAATTGCAAAACCCAGTCCGCATCCACCCAGAGCAAAATACACATCTCTGCAGAGTTGAGCATGTTGCCTGTACTGAGTCCTCAGAGAGTTCCTAGCTGCCTGAGAGGCCAATTAGCATAATAATTCAAAGTACAGGCTTCAGAATCTGACAAACTCAGGCTCTGATCACGACTTAAAATCTGCATAACCTTTGATGAGTCATAACCCACCCCCCAGCCAGAATTCCCACAATAAGATAAATCACACACACACACACACACACACACATACACAAAAGTATATATAAAATTTGGCACAATTATCAGCATGTAGTTAAATGTTAAGTAAACAGTAGGCACATTATTATTAGTGAGACAATAAGGCACAGGGCTATAATAATGATGCCATGTACCAGCTGGGAGTGACCCTCAGTTATCAATGCTAAAGATAATGAGAATCCCTGGGGCAGAAACTAGACCACATTCTCGAGAGATTTATGGACCCCAGTTACTTAGACCTCTTCCCTCTGGCACCAACGACAAGTCTCTAGGTAACAACTGGCTCATGGTGACCTAAGCATACTGTCACTCCCAAGGAATCATATTTTTTTATTAAAACAAAGCTCTCCTTCAGCCAGTTTGTTTACTTTTCTAAGAATAAACACCTAAAATTTAGATTTCCTCTAATCTTTGTAGTCGGGATGTTTGTGACCTCCATGGGGTAAGAAACCAATATTTTCCATATGGCTAAGTCAACTTTATCCAGACTAGATAAATCCAACCATTGTGTTTGTGTCTGCTTTTATTGCAGATAGAAGAACATAGCTTGTGATGTTTATCTCTTCCTTTATTTTCCTTGAAAGATATGCATACACAATCAATTGGAATCCAAATTAAAACAAAAATTCTGATAAGGATAAAAGACTAATAAGAGTATTGATTATAATCATTTAATCAATTTAATCATTTAAATTTCCTTTATGAAAAAGATACTTGGCTTCGGGGAAAAAAAAGGTTGAAATCAAAGTAACACTGTTCTGGCTCCGCCTCTAGCACTGATTATCTGTATGATCTCAAAGAAGTCATTTATTTTCTTTGGCCCGCAAATCTTCATATGTAATGAGAGAATTAAAGTTTATCTTATCAAAATTCTCTGAGTATGTACATATGCATACAGAAACATGAAATAAATGTAAATATATGTGTATGTATGTTTACATGTGCATTTGCATATCCAGATTCACACCTACATATGCATCTTAGTTTCCCATGAGAAAGCAGATTATAAACAAGGGGGCTGGAATAGGTGGCAGGCAATGTCCAGTCCTATGCCAACATCGTCTGTTTCGAGCTTTTTAAAAATTTTTTTATTGATGTATTTGTTTTTGCTGTTGTTCGTTTGTTTCTAGCTTTTAAAATGCCCATATCTTCATTCCTCCATCCAAGGCAACTGAGAAATGGAAGCTTGTTAGCAGTACAAATTCTCAGGCCTGACCTCGGACTTACTGAATCAGGGGCTGTGGGGAGAGGCTCAGCCATCTGTGTTGCAACCTGCCCTCCAGGTGATTCTGAAGGGCACTAAAAGGTGAGAACCACTGCATTCAAACATTTCCAGGGAAGAACTATATGCTAGAGTCCTAGGCAGAAGTGGAGAGACAGTAATTAAAGGGAAAAAAGCAGAATATTCTACAGAGAACTTGAGTCACAGGTGGTAGGAAGAGCGTTTGGGGAAACAGCAGTGGCAGGCACAGGGGAGCATTATTTTGGGTTGTAGGGAACTGACGTGGTAATGAGAACACCGAGCAGAAGCCCAAGCAGCAATAAGGAAGCAGTAGCCACGTGCTGCCGTGTTAAATCACTTGTTCTCATGCAGTCATTTCTGCTCCTTTGCGAAGACCCTCTGACTTTAGAACCTTCTTCCTACAGTGGATCGCAAAGGAAGATAATTATCCTGTTTTTACCCATAGCTGTCTCTGACCCCTATAGTCATTACTTTAGAAACTTGAGACAGGGAGAGTTAGGCATTCCCAGCCTAACCCTGCTTGTCTTCTGGTCCTTTTCAAAAATTTAAGGTTCTCCTGATTCTAGTTTTAATTTTTCCCCTCACTGACAGCTAGGAGCATGTGTATGTTCAGAAAAAGGAAGAAAATTCCTGGAGTTCTAATGGGCTAGGGGTGAACTTGCCCAGAGAAAGCTGCAGGGGTGAGAATAAGCCTATAGAATCGACCAGGCAAGAACTCGGCTTGAATGCTGTTTAGGAGGCTGATGGAGAACACGTTGTCATCCAGGACATTGCCCTGAGAGGGGAATCCCTGGCTTCGCAACTTCCTGGCCAGCGTGAGGGCCACCAGCTGGCTGTAACCTTTCCTGCGATGCTCTGGCAGGGTTTAGCCATGGCACATGGTAGCAAACTGGTCTGTGACAGACCAAGACACGGGGTTCCCCTTGTCATCATGGACACACACTCGGGAAGCAGGAGATGAGGTTGGCAATGTACCAATGACACTGTTCACTGCCGCCCCAAGACCAAGTCCGGTTGAGTAGATAAGCATCAGCAACACAGGTAGGTTAGTCGTGCGGAAGAACTCATTCTGAAGAAAATGACATGAGAAGAAATACGAACTCGGTATCACGGGACCACAAACAACTACTTCTCTTTATACCGACTCAAACTGAGAAATCATCCTCGAGATAGTGCCTTGCAAATACCAGAATATTTTCAATAAATTAGAATCTGTCACTCACCACTTATAAACATCTTTTAGGGTTTCATTTCGGATAGGACACAACACTCATTATATTAAATTTAAGTCTTTCCTTCGAATTTTATGCCCCTTTGTTATTGTCCTCAGAATAGATGAGGCAAGTATTTCATTTTTCTGTAAAACAGATCTCAGACTTGATCTTATTAACTCCTGAAACTGCTGACACCCTCTCTGAGGGCCTTAAACAAGTCCAGATTCTTGGGCCCCTAATCGTTTCCTTGGTAAAAAATAAACATTTTAGGATAGAATTTCTATCTTTATGCATCCATGACCAGAAAAAGAAATACAAATTTCTTAATATTCTAGGCATACGTAGATGCTCAAGAAATGCTAGCTCTTCCAGACCTTTCCCTAAAAAATCTGGAAAAAGGTTAAAAAACCCATGATATTAAGATAAAAAAGAAAAAAAAAAAGAAAAGATAAAAATTGGTGCAATTTCTGAGAACTGAGATGGATTACTTAGTTGCAACTCTCTGGGGCTGGTTGTGCTTCCGAATTTGCTTCCACTCTTGAAATTATCAGTGTCCTAAAACCATCCCCACTTAAGAGCCTGGTAATGTCATTCTCACTATGTCCTTCTTTATAAAGAACACTTTTGTGTTTTCTTTCTATTAGTGGTTCTGCAGTGTTAGCTCACATTCCAGGCATTCTGTGGGCTCTGGCACTGGGTCACTCATCTAACAACTAAGCAGGGGGAAAGAATAAATAAATACAAGCAATAACGGGCTCAATAGGCTTTTTCATTTAATTCTTGAAAATAAACTTCAAAACAAAGTCAAAGAAGCCTCAGGCAGAAATGTCACTGCAAATAAAAACACTAACACATGTGTTTCAGGAGTGACAGTGGAGACTATGACCTTGTATGTGAGGGGCAGATATCCAAAATAAGGTATCCAAATTTGGGTAATGATGTAGGTGTTAAAGACAAACTGTGGGACTTCCCTGGTGGTGCAGTGAATAAGAATCCGCCTCCCAATGCGGGTTCGAGCCCTGGTCCGGGAAGATTCCACATGCCGCGGAGTAACTAAGCCCGTGCACCACAGCTACTGAGCCTGCGCTCTAGAGCCCACGAGCCACAACTACTGAGCCCACGTGCCACAACTACTGCAGCCCGCGTGCTGCAACTACTGAAGCCCCTGTGCCTAGAGCCCATGCTCCACAACAAGAGAAGCCACCACAATGAGAAGCCCATGTACAACAAAGAGTAGACCCGCTCGCCGCAACTAGAGAAAGCCCGCATGCAGCAACGAAGACCCAACACAGCCAAAAATAAATAAAAATTTAAAAATTTTATTAAAAAAAAAACCAGACAAACTGTCTAACTTCCTATGCAGAAATAAATCTGATTTTAAAAAGTCTGACTGGGGATCGAGGAAAATTTAAAACATCTCAGGGACAGGACAGTAAACAGACTGTGGGAAACTCTAAAACTCTAAAGGACAAACAGCCTGACCTTTTTTACTTCCTAGCTCTATCACCACTTACTATTTGAGTGATCTTAAAACAAAGTTACTTAGCTTCCTTTGTCTCTGATTATGCAGGATGGGAATGACAGTGATTGCTACGAAGTTTAATCCCCATAGGGTTGTTATTAGGATTAAACATTGGTATAAATGCATGTATACATGTAATGGGCTTAGAATAGTGCCTGGCATATAGCACATATCAATAAATATCAGCCATTTTAACCATTGTTATTTTTGTTATACAGCACTGTCATTCCATTTGAAAACCTACCTTAATTTTAAGGACCTCCTTGGAGGTGGAAATGGGTAAAACTGGCTAAGGCACATTTGTTTCTCTTAGTTAAAAAAGGAATAAAGTCTATGTAAAAAAAGTACTCTATGGTAGTTTTATTGTATTTGGAAAACGTCCCTCCTTCATCTTCCTCTTTGTCCAATTTTAACAAGTATAACCAGTCTTTGGATATGGTTGCTACAAACAGCTGTCACTTTAATGAGGAGACAAACACCTAAGGCAAGAGAAAGTGGTTGTGTGGTGGTTAAGTGGGGAGAAATACATTCAAGGGTAGCAACTCTTAATGAGAAAACTAGTTAGAACAGAAAAATGTATCAGTCACTTAGGACAGAATAAAGCACAAATGGGAAATTTGAATTTCTCTCTGCTTTTGCTTTCCTTCTTTCCTCTCTCTTCCTTAAAGCTGAATTTCTTGACAATGAATGAAACCTGAGAGGATTTAGGATACTTCTGTTTGGAAACTAAGCCAACCTAAATGATTCAAATATTAATGTTGACAGGTGCACCTGCATTTATTTCTGGTAAATAGAGAATGCCAAGAAATTCTGTCCAAATGAAAGAAAGTAAATCCCTTAATTTTAGGTTGCTGGGCAGGTGTCTCATATTTAAGCAAAACCTGTTTGTTAAACATATGCCCAATGGAAAGCTGGAGAATGGTAGAACCCATATAAAATAATAATTTTAAATGACTGACAGTAAACTGTGTTTCTGTAACATCTGTACAGGCTGCCTTCCCCCACCCCAAATTACAACATTTTCCCTCCTTCCTTCAGCAGCATTATTGGGGACCCATTTTCCTGTATGTTCAGCGACTTTCCCTTTCAGCCTTTGTCAATCTTTTCCAATCTGATAGGTGAAAAAGTTTTGCTGTTTTAATTTGCATTTACATGATTATTTTAAGGTTGAAAATCTTTCAAGTACTTACTGGCCATTTATGTATTTTCTTCTGAGAATTGCCCATTTTCCTATTGGTATTTAATCTATTTTTTACTGGTATTTTAGAGCTCTTTATGAATAAAGATATTATTTTTGTTTTATATATGCTATAGATATTTTTCAGTCTGTGCTGTGTCTTTGGCTTGGTTTTCTAATTTTTATTTTAAAAAGTTCAGTTTTATGTAATGATCTATTAATTTTTTTTTCTTTATGGTTTTGTCTGTTTATATGAATAATACAGGCATACCTCAGAGATACTGCAGGTTCAGTTCCAGACCACCACAATAAAGCAAATCTTGCAACAATTTTTTGGCTTCACAGTGAATATGAAAGTTTCGTGTACATTGTACTATAGTCTACTAAGTGTACAACAGTATTATATCTTAAAAAACGTATATACCTTAATTAAAATATAATGGTGTTGGAAAAATGGCATCAATAGACTTGCTCAAAACAGGGTGGCCACAAACCTTCAGTATGTAAAAAATACAGCATCTGCGAAATGCAATAAAGTGAAGTACTACAAAACAAGTATGTCTGTCGGGCTTTATCTACACTGACATCAGTTATTTATTCATAAATTCTATTCAGTTTCTATTTTTCTATTTAATTTTATTTATTTTGAATCTATTCTGTCATAAAGTAGGAATATTTACCACCACCCTCCACCGCCATCCCCAGTGCGGTTGGTTCGCTAGCTTTCTCAAGACCATTTATTGAATAATTTATTTTCTCTACATTTTATTTGATATTCTATCTTTATTACAAGCCACATTTTTACACCATATAGGCTCCATTCCAAAATATTTATCTTTTAGAATTTAAAGTTTCTGGCATGGGCACTTATCAGTCACCGGAGAGAAGGTGTATGATAGTTGGCATGGCCTGTGTATGTGAGAATTTAGACAGATGAGGATACTACATAAGATGACCATCTGAATTACTGGGACCTTTTGCAGTTGAATTTCAATTTTATTTGGGTCTGTAATTAACTCTTAAATTCTTCACAAAGAGTATACCACAATTCAACCTTTGAAGAAAATATTGTGTATGTTGCCTGCTACCTGCCAGAAGATACTGTACGTCTCTCAAAATTAGATCATGTACTTTTCAAAGCTACAAGAGGGTAGTATGACCAGTTTATGCATGGTAGAGAACTACCCCTCAGCAACAGTGGTAAGTTGAAATTCCTGTTGACTTTCAATCAGCTGTTAAACAGATGTTCTGAGGGAAACAGCAGACTTAATGTAACTCCTTCATCCCCACCAAAAGCGATTATAAATGTCATGGTTAATGATAAAAGTGATTTGGGGCTCTACTTGCCAGTCTAAAAACACAAGGGTTTTTAAGTTTTAAGACATGTTGTGAAACCTTTTTCCTTTAGTTGCTTTGCCTGGCATGTAGCAGACAGTCCAAAGTATATACTGTAATGTTCTCTTTAAATGCTGCACTATAGGTTTCCTTTCTCGAAGACTTTATTTCCCTTAAGATCCATTAAGGTCCTTTTTGACCATTATTTCCTAAGATCTTTTTTTTGACGCTTTTGCTGAGCTGCCCAGGGTTCCCCATGACGTGTGGTCTCCCTCACTGCAGTGAGCACTAAATCCAACTTATTTAACTGAAGCTGTCTTCCTGGTGGTCTCAGCCTGGAGGGCATTAACAAAATTATAGCACCCTCTAAATTAACTGACAAAACATTCTAGGTTAGACAGAAAAGTAATTAAATTACAGTTATTTTATTTTATAAACAGATAAAAGCAACCCAGACAATATACTGTGGTTGGTTAAAAATGATTTTTAATATATTTAAGTGATAATTTCTTCACGTGTATATGCTTATTATCACAATGAGAAAAGATTTAGAAAGAAGGGTTTTTTTTGGGTTTGGTGTTTATTTTAAGGGAATAAATGAACTTGGGTTCGTTTTTAACAATTTTATGAAATAAAGGTATGCTCTGATGAGAGTAGAAAATAAATATTCAACATCTATTCACTAACCTAACCAAAGAAATAAAATGTTCATGCTACCTCTAAAGTTAAAGACACCTGGCAGATATTAATTATGCCACAAAAAGTCTAGGGAGTTATGTAAAAGAGCAAAGGCATTTGGGGACTTCTAGAGTTCCACATGACCAGACAGAAAATGCAAGTCATCAGCTAAAAAACAATATTGATACCAAACACTTACATGTTTATGTGCTAGGCACTATAAACACTTTACATATGTTAAGTCACAGTATCATATTTCCTCTGCACTAACCAATAAATGAACTCTATTCAGCCATTATAAACCATCAGATTGTGGCTGTTCTCATTTTAGGGTTTAAGGCAAATAACTGGAAATACAGCAACATAAATGTGAGTTCCTAGATGTGGGAATTGATAAAAACAGTTTTCAAGGCCTACATTAGATGTATACAGGTTAATGGTAGATTTATAGAGGTTAATTTTAAAGTGCATATTACGAGAATCCTGAAGAAGCCTCAGCCCCGGCAATATCACGTAGAATAACATTTTTACAAATTCGTAAACATTAAATTCATATGGAACAATCTACAAACAAAACAAGACAATAAACTCTTCAAGAGGCATCCAGTCTTTTATAGACTTCTTCAATGAAAGTTAACATGTTTTTCATCTGGGGTGAATTATGGAGAACATCTAAGTCCTTCAGAAGAGCGTTCTGGTTTGGAATTAGCATCAAAATTTCTTTCTGTGAGCATGACAATAATTCATTTTTTAAATTTTATTTTTTTGATAATCAATATTAACATTATATTAGCTTCAGGCAGACGGCATAATGATTTGACATTTGTATACACTGCAAAATGATCACCACAGTAAGTCTAGTTAACATCTATCACCAAACACAGTTACAAACTTTTTCTTCCTTGTGATGAGAACTTTTAGATCTACTCTCTTAGCAACTTCCAAATATACAATACAGTATTAACTCTAGTCACCATTCTGTCCATTACATCCCCATGACTTATTTATAAATAACTGGAAGTGTGTACCTTTTGACTACCTTTACCCATATAATTAGTTTTTAACCTTTCATTATGAAAAACGTTATATGTATGTTATTTAGAGAGAATGGTATAATAAACCTCATATAATCTTCACTCAGTTTCAATTATCATCAACTCACTGCCATTCTACTTTTAAATCTATGGTATTCTGTTTTCCCTCTGCCCATTCCCATTCCTCTCACCCTAGGTAGATTTGAGACAGGAAAATTTTGTTACTTTCTGGGGAAACGTAAAGCCTTTCTACCACTGTAAACACTTACACTATAATACCTATGGGAGTCCTTTGCAAAGGTAAGTTAGCATTGTGCTGTGTACACCCAAATGGGACACAGTACTGTCTTACGAAAAGTTGCACGCGCCATTATCAGAAGCACAAACAAAAGCAGCTGTCAGGATTTGCTTTCAGAAACCCCTCCTACAGCCATGACTGCACAAATGTGGACACAGAACTGTCTTAGGAAAAGCTGCACATGCCATTATCAGAAGCACAAACAAAAGCAGCTGTCAGGATCTGCTTCCAGAAACCCGTCCTACAGCCATGACTGCACAAATGTGTAAAGATATATGCGCAAGGATGTTCCTAGTATTACCTGTAGTAGCAAAAATTATTTATTTCCATCATTTTCACAAATTACTACATTATGGCACATCCATACAATGGAATGCTATACCGCTATTGACAAGAATGATTATACTTATACACTTATATGTATAACGATTATACATATATACAATTCGTAACTGGTGATGCAGTTAATATGGTAAATTGGTACTTACCTGAAGTATGGGTGCTTTGAGACTCTTCTGAGAAAGTTCGGGAAGAGAGAGTACCTCTCTATCTATTTGAAACATCTAAAGTAGAAAAAGAAAGCTACAGATTATTTCATAAAGCTAGATTATTTCAAAAGGCTGACTTCTCTTATTACACTCAAAAGCTGTCTGGGTAGAATCTAATCATGAAAAATTATATCCAGATTCTAGCGATACTTTTTTTTTAAACAATTACCTGTTTTACCTTCCTTTCCTCTTCTTCTACCTCACTTCTCAGAACATGAACTTTGTTCTTTAGGCTGTGAATATCCCCAGTCATTGACTCTACGGTCTCCACCATTTTATCTGTTTCTTCCTGCATCAGAGAGAGAAAGCTAATATTTTAAATTAAATATACTATTAAATGAAACCCAAACAGCTATTAATATATACATACATATTTTAAAAACACCTTATATATTGAAACACTTCTGGAAGAAACTGATAATTTTTCTTTCAGAAAACAGACTCCCTAGAAATTGATTTACCAATGGAACAAAGATGTATGTGACGCTTTCCTCAAAAGCTTACCAAAACTGTGGGCATCAGATATCCTGGAAGACCTGTGTGAATCTAGCAGAGCCCAAGGACTGATGGCAACAGGTACAGGAGCATTCCTTAAGCGGTATGTAAAAGCAGAGAAACTCTAACTTTAATTTAGGAACATCTGAGTGCTATTTTCATTTGCCAAAAGAAAGAAATGCTGAACATTAGGGCAGAGATAGTAATAGAAAATGAGTGGCAGTTTCCCACCTAAAAAAAATATATATATCTTATGGGGGAAAACAAAGAGAAAATAAGAAATGAATGAAATGAGTATAATGATATCAGGGGTGTACGGATTGCAGGCCACACATAGAGTTAGCCAGCTTCCAGGTTTCTAAATGGTATTAAGTACTGCACTGCTTTCAAATCTAGTCCTAGCAACAGCCAAGGATAGCACTGCCCCTGGGGATCAGGGAACAAGTAAAGAAGCCACACAGAAGTCATACAGAAATAATAACTCTTAAATCCTGCGGAGCGATATGGCTGATACTTACATCTACATCATTCTCCAAATACTGGAAGCCGAATTTTTACCGTCAACTACAGTAATTTTCCTCAACAAATATATTATGGCTTCTAGTAACCATTAAAAAAGGTACCTGCAGAGGTCTGCAACTGCCCATAGGCTGTTTTTGATCAGTCCAAGAGCTATGAATGGTTTTTACATTTCTAAAGGATGGTTAAAAAACAAAACAAGACTATGCGACAAAGACCATACATGGCTCACAAAGAGTAAAATGTTTATCACCTGGCCCTTATAGGAATAGTGTGCTAATCCCTGAGTACCCAAGACTTTGGGTCTGTGAGCTACACTTATTAAACCAAATAACGTCACATTCATGGGTTCCAGGCATTAGGACTTAGACATATCTTTTGGTGGGCCACCATTCAACACACTACAGAAGGGAATGAATAATAGCACTGAATAAAGGAAAGGGTTAATGTAATAAGAACTAAAATTTTTCAGTATAATTAAAAAAATTAATTTTGTTCCATTGCTTTGGTTATCTTCTTTGGGTATTCATACCATACCCATGCTGTGTCTTTTTTGCCAAACTTTTATATTTGTCACTTTTTCTCAATACCTTAAAAAAATGTCATTCTTTCTTTTTGAGTCTTAAAATTTTCTCCTTACTTTACCTTTTATTTAAGTATTATTTGTTCTGTTCATTTGCTTATTGCTCCTTCTAATTTAGTCTGCATTACTAAAAGTTTTTTTTCCTTTAGCTCTAATTCTTTCCTGAATTCCATAGCTTCATTTTTTATTATTTCTAATATTTATGACTTTTTTCATACCTTCTATTCTTTTTCTAAATTTCTTTCAGCTCACTTGGGAAATTAGGTTAGCATTCATCTGTTTTGTGAACACATATTTTTGGCATGCTTTTGTTGTCTGTAGAAATGTTACTTTTTGTCCTTCTTCTAATATTTTCATATGTTAACTCTGGTTGTGAGATCCAGAGATTAAAAACTATGCCCCAGGGCTTCCCTGGTGGTGCAGTGGTTAAGAATCCGCCTGCCAATGCAGGGGACACGGGTTCCAGCCCTGGTCCGGGAAGATCCCACATGCCGCGGAGCAACTAAGCCCGTGTGCCACAACTACTGAGCCTGTGCTCTAGAGCCTGTGAGCCACAACTACTGAGCCTGCGTGCCACAACTACTGAAGCCCGCACACCTAGAGTCCATGCTCTGCAACAAAAGAAGCCACCACAATGAGAAGCCCGCGCACTGCAATGAAGAGTAGCCCCCGCTCACTGCAACTAGAGAGAGCCGGCGCACAGCAATGAAGACCCAATGCAGCCAAAAGTAAAAAATTAATTAATTAATTAATTAAATGAATTAAAAAACAAACAAAAAAAACTATGCCCCAGCAGGTCCTATACCATCTTCTCGGTATCTCTAAAAGACTTTGTTCACCACTGCCTTTCCCTAGCACCAGCAGTGAGAGTTCAATGAATGTGTCCTTGTTGCATGAACACAACTTCTCTTACTGATACAGGTTTTGGAAGGTCATCACCAGCAGTAACTCTAGGCTGCAGTACGAAAAAGCCATTCTAAGTAAGGCACATTGGACAGATAAAACCTATAAACTCCTAGTTCAAAGACTCTTATGCCAATGAAGAACTCTTATGCCCAAAATGCCAACAGTGCTTCAACTGAGTAACTGACTGTCAAGCAAACATTAGACTGTTGTGATGTTATAAGAAATATACCTTTGATTTTCATCCCTGATTCCTGGCACAGAGCTTCCAAATCCTTGGCATTTTCTGAATGACAGAAGTGGGAGGAACACTTTTTGTGATTCATAATAAGCCCCTTTCAACCATACCTGAATTTATGCTAATGAATAACTCATAGAGGATGGAGGCTGGTTGCCGAGCAACCTAAATCCTGTGATCAGAGGGCTGGAACATTCAGCCTGGATCCTTGATCTCTGAGAAGGGGA
Source organism: Pseudorca crassidens (assembly GCF_039906515.1). Classification (NCBI taxonomy): domain Eukaryota; kingdom Metazoa; phylum Chordata; class Mammalia; order Artiodactyla; family Delphinidae; genus Pseudorca; species Pseudorca crassidens. Next base: position 28,122,230 of record NC_090305.1, read on the forward strand.
GAGGGCCTGGAGATTTAGTTAATAATAGATATGCCTACATGCTGAGGCTTCCATAAAAACTCTAAATTACTGGATTCAGACAGCTTCTAGATTGGTGAACACATGGAGGTGCTTGAACAGGCATGGGAGTTCCGTGCCCCTTCCCATATACCTTGCCCTATGCATCTCTTCCCTCTGGCTGTTCCTGAGTTGTATCCTTGATAATAAACCTGTAATAGTAAATAAAGTGCTTTCCTGAGTTCTGTGAGCTGTTCTAGCAAATTATCAAACCGGAGGAGGAGGTCATGGGAAGCCCCGATTTATACTTGGTTGGTCAGAAGTACAGGACGCTTGGCCTTGCACTGGCATCTGAAGTGGGGGCAGTTCTGTGGGACTGAGCCCTTAACCTGTGGGGTCTGTGCTAACTCCAGGTAGTTAGTGTTAGAATTGAATTGTAGGACACCCAGTTGGTTTCCACAGAGAAGTGGAGAATTGCTTGGTATGAAAACCCCACAAATTTAGTGTCAGAAGTGTTGCGAGTATAGAAAAACAGTTTTTTCCATTTAAGTCTATTTATGCTTTTGGCACACGGAGATCCAGTTTTAGGTGTAAAAGACAAATGCCTCCCAGCGTTACAAAAATCACACTATCATTTACTGTCTCTGATTAAAGACTATTTACTATCTCTGATTTAGTACTTTATGCAAATATTAAATGTTAAAATAACATTTACCATTATTATACTTTAAAACCTTTTAAAATAACCTTTAAAAAAAGTCAAACTCATAGAATCAGAGAGTACAGAAGTGGTTGCCAGGTGCTGGGGGCGGGTGGGGGAAATAGGGAGAAGTTAGTAAAGGATACAAACTTGCAGCTAAAATGAATAAGGTTTGCGGATCTAATGTAAAACATGGTGACTATAACTGATATTACATAACTGAAATCTGTATTATATAATTGAAACAGAGTAGAACTTAAATGGTCTTACAAAAAAAAAAGTGAGATGACAAGGGAAATTAACTAGATGGGGGAAATCCTTTCACAATGTATAGTTATATCAAATAACCATGATGTACACTTTAAATATCTTACAATTTTGTCAATTATATCTTAGACAAAGCTGAAATTTAAAAAATAACCCATATTAATGTTATCCAACTGTTCATTAACTGGGGGAGCTAGTGTCAGTACTGAAAATATACTCTTGCAAAGTAGTAACACTGGGATGAAAGTTAAATTCAATCGCATACAATGAAGAAAGTGAGGCAACCACTAAAAAATACCACTCTATAAATTTAGAATATATGTAGAGCTGTTGCTCACAAATAAATCCTTTCATTGTTATTCTCAATCATATGGAAAATCTGGAATGACCTATTTGTGAATGGTGAGTTATTAGAAATCGTTAGGGATGCATTCCTTGCTTAAACTACCACCACCTCGTATTTACTAACAAAGGTTAACAAACTTACTGCTTTACAAAGTTGAGTTGCTAACAAAGACCATATCTACAAACTACTTCAAAATGGCAAATGGATATATGGTCCAATCTGTTTTAGTTTTAATAATTATTTAATAAGCCCCCGAGGCTGCTTTTCTTAATTGTTCAAGTATCCACTAATTAAAAGCCTGCAGTTTATCATGACAGCTAATATTATCTCCCACTATCTTCTACAGAATAATGATTAAGAATCACCTGCCCTGAAATTGGACTAATAGGTTTGCATCATAACTGTGAGCACTCTAAGGTTCAGCTAGAAATGCCAATATGTCTCTTTTGCACACTTGTAAAATGTGAAATATAGCACAGGTCTCTTTAAGTCATTAAGGGCTATAACTGTAAAGTGCTTTGAACAGTGACTAGAACATAGAAGGCCCTCATTACATGTTATCTATAATGATTATAAAAACAGTAATGATGATGATTGTGTTCTTCTTGCCAATAAAGTAGCAGATACAGGACAGAAAAACTAATATAATGTGTTTTGAAATGCTACAGCATTTAGTGATGAATTCCTATAATCTGATATTTAAAGTCTGATGAAAAAAATAAGACTGCTACTTAATTACAAATATATTAGAAATAGTCTTAATTTTAGAGGCCCAAAGTTCAGGCAAAGTTTTTGCTTTGTTAAAAATAAAAGTTAATGAAAAACCTGGTCCAAGATCTAGTATTTGTTATTAGAAGAATATCATGACAATTTAAAAAACTTTTTGGTCTTTTCTCCCTTCCCCTCTAAAGAACTCCCTGTTCAAACTTCATACCTGCAATAATGCCAGACCCTCTTCATTAGCTCTGTGCTGTGTCCTTTCCATTTTCAGTAGACTTGACACATGAGTTAAATCTTGCTGCTTTTTGGGAGGGACTTTCAGGGTTTCACACAGTTGCAGCAATCTTACGGATAGAATAAAAACATAACTTTATTTTTGAGTACCATTAGTATCATTTTTGTTTTTTTGTTTGAAATACTGTCATCCTCTTTTTTCTTCCCTCATACTCCCAAGGGCTGTAATGTTCTTTTTTTTAAAAATAAATTTATTTATTTTATTTATTTATTTTTGGCTGCGTTGGGTCTTCATTGCTGCACGCCAGCTTTCTCTAGTTGTGGTGAGCAGGGGTTTCTTTTGTTGTGGAGCACTGGCTCTAGGCACGCGGGCTTCAGTAGTTGTGGCACGTGGGCTCTAGAGCACAGGCTCAGTAGTTGCGGCGCACGGGCTTAGTTGCTCCGCAGCATGTGGGATCTTCCCGGACCAGGGCTCAAACCCATGTCCCCTGCATTGGCAGGCGGATTCTTAACCACTGCGCCACCAAGGAAGCCCTGTAATGTTCTTTTATTAACAGTGGCTAATCTTAGCAATAAGTCACCCCCGCAAATTCCTGACAAATCATCATTTAACCTTTCAATTATATTTCAATCATTTTTTAATTGCATAACTGTATTACCTTTTCTTTAGGAAGTTCAGATGATACTGAATTTTTTCATTTTCTCTAATACTGTTACTCAAAATTGCTCTAGAAGAGAAAAAATAGGGAATGAATAAATATTAGTTTGAAACATAACTAGTATAATCTGTTTACTTTTTCTCTCTGATATCTTTCAAGTACCCCTTTTTACTAGCCAGGCAGAATCAATCACTTTTTCTTTTATGTTAAATATATTTAAAGCAGAGGAATAATCTAAGTTTTTTTTATCACATTATATTGTTGTAATTAATTTATAGGCCTGACTCTTCTGATAGATTTCAGCTCCCTGATGGCAGAATCCTGTCTCTGTATTCCTTTTGGCATGTTAGCTTCCACATAAAGTGTTAATTTGAGCTAACTTCTTCCTAAAGTATCCCTCACCAGAAAAAGTTGTAGATAGCAGATCAAGCAAAGATTTCAATTTTATTCCACTGATGAAATTCCAAGTTTCTGAAATTAATCAAGACATTTTTGCTGAATGCTAAGGCCATCAAAAGACATTAAATAAATCTTCTTGCAAAAGAGAAAAACACCCTATCACCATAAAGTAGATAATAACATTTAAAAGGATACTGTCTATAGGAAACATATAAGCAGAAATAAAAAGAGTGAAATGGAAAAAAATTTCATACTCACATTATTACTGATTCCATCATAGTTTGCAAATGTTCTCTGCTACTCTTCGAAAGAGGTTGCCAGGTTTTTCTCTTGTGGGTTGCGATCTTTACCTGTTTTAGATTAGCATGCTTTGCTTGTCCTGTCACCGGTGAAAGAAGAGACTCTGGTTTTTCTAGAAGTTTGTATGTTTTTACTTAAAAAGTGATTCAAATATAAATTTATCTAGAAGAGCTAATGGAATTATCAGAACCAATACTATGAAGCTGTATAAACTATTTAATTTCCTTTTTATTGCATAGCCATAACAGGCCAGGTGTTGAATATGAATATGCTATTGTTATGTTAACTAAAATACTATTAAGTGATATTGCGGATACAAACTCAAGACAATCTTAAATAAAGAACCAAGCTACAACTATTAGGATTCAACACAAAAGTCTGGTTCTCAGAAATGACCTGAATTAAAGGGCTTCATTGAGAAGACTAGAAAATGATTTCTGCCAAATGTTGGATGGCAACTGAAACAAAGGAGATTAACCAAACCACAAACAGATAATCAGTGTCTACTAGGTTGTTGATATTATTCTACTTATAAAAAATAAACAAAGGGGCTTCCCTGGTGGCGCAGTGGTTGAGAGTCCGCCTGCCAATGCAGGAGACAAGGGTTTGTGCCCCGGTCCGGGAAGATCCCACATGCCGCGGAGCGGCTAGGCCTGTGAGCCATGGCCGCTGAGCCTGTGCGTCCAGAGCCTGTGCACCGCAACGGGAGAGGCCACAACAGTGAGAGGCCCGCGTACCGCAAAAAAAATTTAAAAAAATAAAAAAATAAACAAAGGAGGTACACTATTGGCTCACATGAAGATTAGTTTTGGAGAGAAGGGAGATTAAATAATTACATTTCAGGTATGCAAAGCATTACAAAAGAAAAAGTCCAGTGCACTATGGAAGTATAAAACCGGAGGACCTAACTTGGTCTAGGGTGAGGAGAGGTAGAAAATTCTTCCATGCTGAAGTGATGTTTAAGTAAAGATGACTATTCCAAACTAATTTACTCCAGACAAACTTAGTGGTTCCAATCTAATCTAAATAGTGGTGGCAAAAGAGAAGCATATTTGTCTCAAAGAGAAGTCAGTAGGTGTGTCTGTATATCACAAATCAGTAATAATTCAGACTGGGGTACACTTTGAATTTCTCTTGCTCCTTTCAACTTAGAGCCCTACACAGTATTTTGCTACAGGTGGTAAGTAAAATTTCAGTTGACCAAAAGAACTGACCAACCAGTACTACTTATTCTTGTAAAAATAAGAATGTAACTGTTTATTACTGTCTTTTGCTTATGCAGAACTCATAAACAAGATGCTGAGAATTTTTTCATAAATATAGATAGCTTGGGAAAGATAGGTTAAACAAGACATAGAAAAGGAATACCTTCAGAAGACAGGTGTTTTGGATGACTTTTATTTTTTTTCGCTGTGTTTCTAACCTAGAGGGAAAAACACATGTGCATGCACAAAGAATTAAACATTAGACGAAAAGATACTGCTATTGCAATAGATTTGTCATGTACGTTGGAGAGAATTCATATATTTTCTGGCAAGACAGAAAAAAAGTATATTGCTACTTCTAATGAAAAAGGATGTGTATTTATCACAAGCAGAGGATATACTAAAGCAATTCCTGAACAATGGTGATAAAGTATAATAGAATTTCATATGGTGTCAAAGAATGTTTTAAAGAAATCATACTCATCTTGCCTGTGAAACAGTGTTATATACTTTTCCTGAAAAACAAATATAGGCATTGTCTAATACAGGGTAAATAGAGAAAAAAATGTTGATTATTTCTTTTACGGTAGGAAGAAGCTAATTCCTCCGAAACTAATTTTTCTCTATGTTAATAAAAATCTCCTCCATCAATTGACAGATTCTCTTGTCTTTTAACATATGAATGCCATAGAATCTGTATACTATATTCCCAGTCTTCCTATTTAAACACCTTAGCAACGCCCCATCGCACTTCTTCCCTAAAGAATTCTCTGATCAATATCTTTAGAAATTGAGGTAAAAAATTGAGGTAAAATTTTTATGTGAGAACTTTTACAACCCATGTTGCAACAGCTCCCATATAACAATATATGTGGAATATGAATTACTATAATTTGTAGTAAAGCTGACCTTTAGTCTTCACATACTCCTTTACATAGAACAGATACTTCTAATCAGAGTCCTGAATGATAAACTTGATATTTCATTACCTCTTTCTCTGATAACTCCGCTTCTTCATTATCAATTTTTCTTTTTGGATTTCTTTTTAAATGTTGAGACCTTTTCTTAGAAGGATTTGCTTTGCTAGACATCTTGATGTAAACAGAACAACTATAACAGCGCTTCAAAATGTCTGTAAAGATAAAAAGAACACTAAAGACTTGTTTTATTAAAAACATTTTGTTAAAAAGACTACGTATAAATGTTCCAAATTTGCCTGTAAAAAAAAAAATCATAAAGAAAGTTTTGGGATAGTATTGTGTGTTTTTAAAACATTTAAATATATTTTAAAACAAATAACATTGGTTCTCATTAGAGTAAAGATATCTAATTCAATTTCATTCCTAAAAATTTCTTCCATTTGTATGGCAATAAAAAATCTTATGTAAAAACACTTTTACACCTCTTTATACCCCCCCATACAATAACGTTATCTCTATATTTAAATTCAAGAAAATGGAAATATATAGTGCTAAGTTATTTTACTCTGGTCACAGATAATGTCAACTCAAAGAATAACATTCAGGCCTTCTTATTTTAGGCTTAATGGATTTATCATTCAACTTAACGTCAAAGATGGGAGACGATAATTTTTAGGATTATACCATGAATCTACGTTGTAGAAATTCATGTGGTAAATTCACTCATAAGGAATTAAGAATTAAAAAGTTAAGTTTTAACTTTTACTGGGTTATGTGCATTTTAACAAAAGCACAGAAGTATACTGATTACTCTGTCTTCTCACACATTACGAAACAGGCACTGGAGTGGGGATGAGAATGTTAATGACAAAATTTAGAATAATTCCTTTTCCCCATTTAATAGTTCTTTATCACCAAACTCATTTCTGCTAAAAGAAACAGAGGGATAAAATATATACTGCTGCATTAGATCATAAAGAGCAGATAGCTAAGAAATTACGTACACGTCTGGTATAGTACACGTGAACACAAACCCACATACACACACACAAGTATGTGTGGTGTGTACATTATATATACATATTTTTCTAGACATATATAGTTAGATATATAGAGAAACCAGTCACCATTCCTTTTCTAAAAATTCAGAGTTTATCACATTACTACAATTTAAATATACATGCAGATTTAGAGACAGACATTAAAGTGGGTACTCTGGATAAATCTATTCTCTCAAATTTTAAAAGGAAAAGTTCAAGCTTTTCTTTTTCCCGTAAGACAAAAATAGTGGGAAAGAAAGAATTAACTGAAAGATCACAAACCATACTTGGAGACTACATGTCAGATCAGTTGCAAAAAGCAGTGGAAGCTAAAATACACTTTACCCTGCTTTTGAACAATGTGGTACCTTGTTCTACACCCAGTTTCCTCTGTTGCATTCCCGAAATGTCAAATTCTCTCAACTTGACATCCGTGCCATATACTTCCCCTACTTAAAAACCAATCCATATGAGAGTTTTGCTTGTGGACCTCTCCTGGAAGGACTGCCATGTACAGTACAGTTGTTCACTGAAGAGCATCCAGGTGAGAGAACAATTGAAGGCTGAGATTTAGTCCTCATTCCATTTAGGAGACTAAAAATGGTGCAAATTCCTTCTCACTCTTGTTATTGAGAGATGAAGTATATGTCCCCTTGTCTTAAATCTTACAGACTGTGCAGAAGTATATGTCCCCTTGTCTTAAATCTTACAGACTGTGCAGCGGTTTGAGCAGTAGAATATGGTGGAAATGATTCTGTACCAGTTTCCTGGCCCAAATATGAAGAGACTAGCAGCTGCAACTTCCCCTTGCTTGGAATATTTGCTCTTGAAACCCAGCTAGCACTCTATGAGGAAGGCCAACACGGAGAGGAACTAAAGACCCAGGCAAAAGCCCCAGCTGAACTCCCAACCAATAACTAACACCAACGATTGCCAGCCTTGCGCATGTACCTGAGCCAATACACTGCAGCTGACACTGCGTGGAAACAACCCTACCAAGTTGTTTCCAATCCCAAATTTTGGAACAAGATAGGTAATTTTTTTTAATTAAAAAAGAAAAATCCTTCCGTAATACCTACCTTATAACATCCAAACTCTTTACCATAACATTTATAGTCCTTAACAATCTAGACCTGCCAAGCTTTCCATACTTCTCTCCCGCTACTCCTCAACTGCATCTCCCTCTCCAGATAGACTGGATTTCCGGAATACATTTTGAGTAGTGCACATACTCTACCCGAGCTGCTCTCTCCTGTCTGTGCCCAACCTCCTCCCAGATCATGAGCCACCTGCACCTGAAAGCCTTCCTAACTACTCCACCTCGACGCTCTCTAAAAGTCTGTGGGCTCTTACGGTCTCTTTCATTTGGCACTTATTTATAGCTTGGTTTTGTTCATCGTTTTTCTTGATATTCTTTATTCAGTAACATGTAATTCAGTGCTACTCCAAATTTGATTTACAAACTGTTTGTTACAGTCTTTTAAAGTACAGACATTAAAAGTATTCATTTAGAAACTTTTATGGCAATTTGACAACAATTTTATATACGTTAGATCTGGCCAAAAAATAACTGGCTTTGTTTTTTCTTTTTGTTTAATTTTTCTAATAATTCATAAAAAAAAGACTTTCTTTTTTAGAGAAGTTCTACGTTGACAGAAAAATTCAGCAGAAAGTACAAAATTCGAGCATACCCCCCTTCCCTACTATCAACATTCCATACCAGAGCAGTGCATTTGCCACAGTCCCTGAACCGACATTGACACATCCTATCACCCAGTCTACGGTTTACATTAGGGCTCATTCATGGGTTTGGCTAGTATTCAGTTTTTTTAAAAATTGTATTTTACAAAAGTATCAGTTGTGACTGATTAAAAATTAAAAAAAAAAATTGGTCCTTTACCACAGACAGTCTGAAAAGCTCTGTTTTCACTGATACCTACTTGAGGTAATTAGCCATACTGCAGAAAGTTCCTCCACCTCAGCACTATTAACATTTTGCATGGGATAGTTCTTTGTTATGGGGGCTGCCCTGGGCACTGTGGGGTGTTTAGCTACATTCTTGATCTCTACCCACTAGATGCCAGGAGCCCCTCCCACTCCTCCAAGTTGTGACAACCAAAATTGTCTCCAGACGTTATCAAATATCCGCTGGTGCAAAACTGCCCGAGGTTGAGAACCACTGCCAAGAGCCAGCCGGGGATGAGGACAAATTGTCCAGGTTCCAAATCCCAGCTCTGTCATTTAACTAGCTGTATAGCCTTGGGGAACTAAATTTGCTCACTTTCCCCACGGCTAGAAGTATCAATATCAAAGGCTTTTGTAAAGCTAAAAGGTTGTACAGAATACATAAAGTGCCTAGAACTTGGGACACAGTAAGAACTCAATAAATAAAATAATCTACTGTTACCATTGGGCTAGTTGTAGCATATACAAAAAGGAAGAGTAAACTTTGGCCTGTTTTGGATCCACAGGAAACCACAGGCTAGTGGTAGTAGCTAGAGACATATGAAAACAATTCCTATGTATATTCAATTATACACAATGCGACAAATGTTACGAGACAAATGAGTGAATATCTCAAATTGGTGTGGGTATTGGGGGGGACATACAGAATTCAGAGACAAAAGTAATATTTGAATTACATTTTGAAATATTTAGCCAGAAGGAAGGGGAGTAAAGCATTTGAGAGAAAAAAAGCCCGTTGGCAGGACACTTCAAAAGAAACTGGTCTGTTCAGGGACAGAAAAAATTCAGAGAGGCTTTGACGTGTACGGGAGGAATGGACAGAAAAAAAGACTGGAACTGTAGTTTGCAGCCAGACTATATACTGCAGTAAAGAATGTGTTTTTTACTCTGTAGGAAACAGGGAAATATTCTAGGTTGTCTTGTTTTCTTTGCCAGGGTGCTGAAACTCGTGGAAGCCACCAAGCTAGACCTCTGTATGGGCACAACGTCTGGCAAAACTGCAAATACACAATGTTTACCTCTTGACAAATGAGGCCTCGGGGTAGCGAACGCTGCCGACGCAGCTTCCTTAAGGCTCAAAGGCACTCATCACTAAGGCTGCACTTCGCCCCACGACTCACTGCGGGAGAGGTTAAGGAGGGAGAACAAGGATTACAATGATTCGGGGAAAGGGGGGAGGAACCATGAGTGGTTTCACTCCCTCCTTGCGAATCAAATACCACTTTTTCAATCGCTGGCTCTGAAGGGCACACCTGTTCGGATCTCCCTGCTCTTTGAAAACCACCTCAAGCTCCTCAAACACGAGTCGCCGAGTTTGCCACCAACGCGCCGGACACAAAACTCATCCCCAAACTGGAGCCACCGTCAGGGAAAGCGCTTTCACTACTCACCAAAGACGCCTCTTGAATCCTTCCAGGTGCCGCGCTCAGAGAAATTCGCGCCAAAACCTTCCACAGCCGCGGAGACCCGGAAGTGAACCAGTAGAAACCGGAAACGCTTGTGGAGAGAGGCGGGCATCTAGCCACGTCCCTAACGTCATCGGGAGCGCTCCCGCGAGAGTTCAATGAGATTGGCTGGAAAGAGAGCGGTATCGGCCGACGCCCCCGTTCCGTCCCGCTGGCCTTTGCGTTTGCTTGGTCGCAGGCCCAGCTTTGGGGACCTTTAACTTGTAGGGCTGGGGGCGCCGAGGTCCAGCCGTTCTCTCCCGCATCCGCGGTCCGAGATAGGCCGACCCGTGAGTAAGACCGTGCACCTTGAGGAACGTCAGCCTTTCAAATCCCTCCGTTCTTCAGACTCCTCTCTCCCCCCATACCTGTCCTCTGAGCCTCGGTCCTTTCCCTCCTCCCAACCTCCCAACTTCCTCCTTCTTTACTTTACGACTGGGAAGGGATCCCACTCTCCTCTACTTGCTTCTTAGGTTTAGATTCTCCACTGACCGCTCTCTTTCAGCGAGGGGGAGTCCGGAGGTACTACAGGATAGAAGGTGCCTTTAATGTCCCAGAGGCCATGTCGCCATCTTCCTTGGCCCCCTCAGGCACTACGAAGTTTCTCTAGGCCGAGGGCGATTGTAGATTTCAGAGAGATGTGCTGGCTTCACAGCTGCCTTCCGTCTAGGCCGCGGTGATTGTGAGGGTTTTTTGTAAGAGGTGGCGGGGGTGGAAGTGTCTTTCTGTGTACAGATGAGGGTGAGAGGGGGAAAGACAAGTCTAAGTTGACATGAAAGTGTAAATTACTAACTTGTTCTCATTTTTATCTTGAAAGAGCAATCCTTCATAAGCTCGAAACTCTGAATAATCTGTTTGTGTATGTGTGTCACAGTTAAAATCATTTAATGATTTTCTCCCAGTATTTTCTTATGGTTAATGATTTATTTACGCTAATAGTACATTTAATTGGCATGCTGTATGTTGTCCTCTCCAAGCTAGCTTTTCTTGAAGTATTAGTGCGGAACCACATGTAAACAAACTTGAAAGTTATTTGATTCAGAGCTGTATGTAGGTGTTTTACCCATATTTTTTGAGGGTGTGGGGTCAGGCTTGCTTCATCGTTGCTCTTTAATACATTCTAACCATCAATAACTTATTATATTTGCTTTGCATGTTGCTTCTTTGGATGCTGAAGCCTCTCTTGATGGATATGAGAAGACTGCAGAAATCCTGTTGCCATCAGCAGAAGTTGTGTTCTTATCTAAAAGTGATGGCTATTTCCAACCGTTACCAATTTGCCATGCAATTTTAGGAAGTCACTTATATAATATAAGGCTCTTTCCTGTCATTTATCCAGGTTTAGAAAAGCCCTACCTGTATTTTGTGTGAAATGAGTTTGATATTATCTGTCTGCAATCTGGTCTCAGGCAGTTTTCAGATTACTTTTTATATCATTACTACCCTAATGGTTCAGTTATAAATTAATTATTTTTCTCACCCACGTTTTAAGCTGGTACCTGTAGTTTATGGCTCACAAGAACTTGGATGACAAGGACCCCATGGATTTAATAGAATAAAAATCATTGTAGTTAAAAAAAAAATAGGAATTGTTTTTGTTGTATTTCTGTTTCGAGTTTGTTCTATGCACTTTTTTAACTAGTTGAACACATTGCATTTACAGTTTATCTTTCACTTAATACTTTTTGAGCCTATCTCCTTTTTTAAGAAACGTGCATAACGTATTTTAAATTTTAACTTATGTATAATATACTTACAGATAAGTGCACATATCATAATTGTAAAATTTGAGGCATTTCCACAAACAACACATCTGTATAATAGGAATTCAGATCAAGACCATCACCCCAAAGCTCCTTTCTTGCTCCCTTTCTCTCCTAGTCAGCATACGTAACCACTCTTCTGACTTCTGACATCAAAGATTAGTTTTGCTGATATCCTAAACATATTTTAATAGCTATATAAAATTCTATAATTTATATATACTGTAATTCACTTATTTCTTCATTGTTAGACATTGATGATGTTTCTAAGTTTTCTTTACTACAAGTAAAACTATAGGGAACATGTATTTTATCTAGTAACTTTCCCAGGACTGATGGCCCTCAGTGGAATGGCATAATCATTTCAGAGACCTTTTGTGCGTATTGCCAATTTGCTTTTGGAAATAGTTAAATCAGTTAATACTCCCACCGGTGGATGTCTTTTTGTTTCACAACTCCCTAACAAATGTTGGGTATTCTTATTTTCTTTTAAGCTCCAAATTGATAGGTAAGAAATAGTATGGAAAATAGAATTTTAGGCTCACTTTGCTGTTGCCTTATCTACTGCATGGCATGATGAATATATTGATAAAATTTGCAACTCAAAATCTTTTAAAATACTAGGCTCTACATATTGAGACTATATGACTCTGACAAGGATTTAGTAACTCAGGTGAACAGTTACTGCTTTTCTGTGTGGAATTTTGATCAAGCCACTTTATTTCTGTATTTCTCTGGACTTTAATTTCTACATCTGTAAAATGATGAAATTGGACTTAGTTACCTAAAATGATGAAAAAGACTGCTAATTATCAGGAATATACAGCTCTGATGTTGGATCAGTTTATAGAATAGAGGAGAATATATACAGTATATGAAATTTTATATATGTGTGTTTTGTATAAACATAAAACATATATAAAGAAATATTTTATATGAACATAAAAAAAACAACGTTCTAATATATTGTAGTGTGGGAGATGATAGATGTATAAAGAGGGAAACAGAACTCTGTGGTATGGATTACTGAAGAGGCCATTTAGCTGAGCTTGTAGTTTCAGGGACTGGCTGTGAGTATATTAGTTAAATGCTTCCTAGGTTTAAATGCTAGGTCTTCCGTGCCTCAGCTTCCTCATCTGTAAAATGGGGATAATATTAGTACCTATTTCTTGGTGGTGTTACGAGGATTAAAATTACTGCTCTACATAAAGTCCTTAAGGAGTGCCTGTCACATAGAAAGCCCCGCGTACTGGAGGTGATGCCTTAGCCAAAGAAGAGTATCTAGGTCGATGGAAGAGCCAGAGCATGTCCCGGAACTTTGACGTATGCAGGGAACTGTAGGTAATCCAGTATCTCTAGAACACAAAATGTGTAGAGGTCAAAGGCAGAGGTGATTCTGAGAGATAAGCAGGGATCAGGTCATGGGGGCCTTGAATACCTGTTTCGTTCACCACTTTTTTCTTCAGCGTCCAACACTGCCTGTCATAAAGTAGGTGTTAAATAAAAACCTTTTGAATGAAAAAGTTAGTTAGGAGGCAACGCTCGATCCTCTACGTGATGCAGAGCCTTTGAAAAATTTTACGAGAAGTGTGATACATGGTCATATTTTCATTGGTGTCAGTGTGTGGAGTGAATGAGAGGGGGTAAGACTGGTCAGTAAAACCAACTAAGAGTCTCTTGAGGGAGAGGACTAGAACTAGAACAATGATAGCAGTTGTGGAAAAGAGGGACCAGAGTTATAAAATATCAGGTGGAGGGGGCAGCGGAGGAGAAGAGATGAAATCATACTGATATACCCTTTCTTTCTCTTTTCCCTTTTCACCAAAAGCTCCTATTTTGCTGCTGTCTTATAAATACATATGCACTGTGTTTCTTTTTCTAGGTCAGTTCTTGTTCCTGTTGGGTGTTTTCCATGCTCCATCATGCTGACGGCTAAGAGTCGGCTTTTTTTGCTTTCACCTCATCACCTGAAGCAGCTGAAAGAGTCATCAGGCTCCAGGCTTATATGGCAGCGACTTCTGCATCAGCAACAACCCCTTCACCCAGAATGGGCTGCCCTGGCTAAAAAGCAGCTGAAAGGCAAAAACCCGGAAGAACTAATATGGCACACCCCAGAGGGGATCTCCATAAAGCCTCTGTATTCCAGCAGGGATACCAAGGACTTACCTGAAGAACTTCCAGGAGTAAAGCCATTCACACGTGGGCCGTATCCCACCATGTACACCTTTAGGCCCTGGACCATCCGCCAGTATGCTGGTTTTAGTACTGTGGAAGAGAGCAATAAGTTCTATAAGGACAATATTAAGGGTGAGATTTTAGTGAGACGTAATATTTATGGTCAAACATACACTTCCTCATCTTGGTTTTTTTGAAGGGAGGCTGGTTAATTTCTATAAAGGTAATAGTCACTTTATAATTTTGTAGTTAAGGCTATACTCTGAAAAAAAGTGAATGTTTTTCAACTTCCATGGTCAAAAAGATAGATGACCCAGAATAAAGTGCTAAATTCTTGAAAGTAAACAATACTTACATGCACATTGTGTAAAAGGAATTAGGTGAAGTGAAGCTGTATGAAGAAAAGAGACCTTGGCTTTGCCTTTGAGAAGCTTTTACTTAAAACCATCAGGATAGGAATTGGAGGGGAAAATGCTTTAAGTGATGATCCAAGAAAGGAATAAACAAATGATCATGTACAAATTTTAGTTTTTTGCGTGGTTTTCATAATTCTATTTCCCATAATATTTGAATGGTCAAGACAAGAACAAAAATAAATAAGCGAGCATACAAATACTAAATTATGTTAACTATATACAAACAGCCATATCTTTTCATGATTAAATATATTTCTATCAAAAATTGTTAAGATAGGGCTTCACTGGTAGCACAGTGGTTAAGAATCCACCTGCCATTGCAGGGGACACGGGTTCAAGCCCTGGTCTGGGAAGATCCCACATACCACGCGGAGCACAACTAGGCCCGTGCACCACAGCTAGTGAGCCTGCACTCTAGAGCCCGCGAGCCACAACTGCTGAGCCTGCATGCCACAACTACTGAAGCCCATATGCCTACAGCCTGTGCTCCACAACAAGAGAAGCCACCGCAATGAAAAGCCCGTGCACCGCAACGAAGAGTAGCCCCCGCTCGCGGCAACTAGAGAAAGCCCACGGGAAGCAACGAAGACCCAACACAGCCAGAAATAAATGAAAAATTTTTAAAAAATCGTTAAGATAAAAAAATCTTGAGATGGACATGAGATATGTGACACGTTTGGTTCCATCTATCCTTTATTATAGTGAAGTCTGGAATTCACTTTGTGTATTTTAGCACATGAGAAACAGCAGACTTTTAGTAGGAAATAAAGTATTTTATTTAAGTTTGTTTTGAGCATAAAAAATGTTTATTATAAAAGTATAATTTGATGAGATGAATCAACACTAAGTAGTGTTAAAGAAAATCAGTTTACTTTGATGTCAGACTCTAATCCTACATTATTTTTCTTTATATATTTAGCCGGTCAGCAGGGATTATCAGTTGCTTTTGATCTGGCAACTCATCGTGGCTATGATTCAGACAACCCTCGAGTTCGTGGTGATGTTGGAATGGCTGGAGTTGCTATTGACACTGTGGAAGATACCAAAATTCTTTTCAATGGAATTCCTTTAGAAAAAATGTCAGTTTCCATGACCATGAATGGAGCAGTTATTCCAGTTCTTGCAACTTTTATAGTAACTGGGGAAGAACAAGGTGTACCTAAAGAGAAACTTACTGGTACAATCCAAAATGATATACTAAAGGAGTTTATGGTCAGAAATACTTACATTTTTCCTCCAGAACCATCCATGAAAATTATTGCTGACATCTTCCAATATACAGCAAAGGTATCCTTTGTGGTTATTATAGATTTTGCTGTAGTTCTTTGAATGTAGGAATTTTTATAAAATGCCATAGCCTAATTTGAATTTGGTAATTGAGTCAGAGTAATAGTTGTAGTATAGAGTCAGGGTGTGGGTTTTGTGTTTATGTGTGTGTATTGTTTTTATTTTTTGGTCTTTAATGTACTAGTTTTATGGTCTGTCATTACCTGTGGGAATCTGGGCAGTAGATATCTACTGTATTTTCTTTATTAAAATTTTTATTCTCTGATATTTGTTAGAATCAGGGAGGGCTCATAATTTACACTTCTTTTATTTCTCTCCAAAGTTCAGATCCAGTTGTGAATAGACACTGGTGTCAGACAGATGGGGATCAAAATATTAGCTTTATTTCTGCAAAAAACTGGATTAGAAGATAACACTTATATCTGTAACCACAATGAGGTCCCTAATATTTCACCCCTGAACTACGTTCATTTTCCCAAGATTGGTGAGAAAATAAGGTTCTTATAGTATTCCTATATTAGCAGCAATCCTTCTACAGGGAAACATAAAGCTTCTTCATTTCCTCTGAGTAATTCATTTATATTTTCCCCCATCATTCCCACTTTACTTTTTGCTGGCAATGCTCTCCTTACCTACCTTAAAATTAGACCATTATTTCATAGCAAAGGGCACATCTCTCCTTCATCATCAAAGCTTTTTTTTTATCTCTTTACTTCTTGTAATTGCTGTTATCTCCGAACTCTTGCTAGCATTGCCTGCTCTCCTCATTTGATAAACTTTATACTTTTCAATTTTATTGCTTTTCATAGATTCCATCTGCTCACATGAATTGTATAGAATACATGCCTTTCACCTTTTTCAGTTTCAAGAATACATGCACAGGAGGATTGATTTGAGCAGTATATGACACACACACATACACAAATAGCAGTAGCTTTAAATAGGAGTCAATTCTGTTTCAACTGAAAAAAGTTGGACGGTAGACTCAAGGTCTTGGTTGTATGGAAACACCGCAGTCGTGAGGATTCCAGCCTCCTTTCATTTGGCTTCTCTATTGTTTGTGTGCCAGCTCATGATTAAGGAAGTAGGTGGGCCGGCTGTGTTTGTGTGGGGAGAGGACCTAGCCCCTCTGATTAAAGGTGAACTTCCAGAAGGAACAAACCAAACTTCCACTTATATCTCAGTTGACAGAAAGAGGTAAGATTGGAAATGTAGAACACTTCGGCACTGAATGTATGGTTCAGGTACAAGAGGAGAGTAGAGAATGGCTATTGGAGTGGATAGTACCAGTCTGCTGTTATGTACTTGGGCATTTAACCTTGTGAAACACTAATGTCATCTACAAGTTCAAAATTGCTTTATATAATCTTTCATATAAGTGATAAAAGTACCAGTTTCAGATATTGATCAAGTATGTTATTTGAAGTAACTAAACTTTTATGTTGTTCCTCTAAAAAATATTTAATTGTGACAAAATACACATAGCATAAAAATTACCATCTTAATCATTTCCAAGTATACAGTTCAGTGGCTTTAAGTACATTCACATTGTTGTGCAACCATCACCACCATCCATCTCCGGAATTCTTTACATCTTGCAAAACTGAAACTCTGTACCTATTAAATAATAACTTTCCATTCTCCCCTTCCTTCAACCTCTGGCAACCACCATTCTACCTTGTGTTTCTATGAATATGACTACTCTAAGTACCTCATATAAGTGGAATCATACAGTATTTGTCTTTTTGTGTCTGGCTTATTTCACTTAGCGTAATGCCCTTGTTTCATCCATATTATAGCCTGTTTCAGAATTTACTTCCTTTTTTAAAAAAATTTATTTAATTTATTTATTTTTGGCTGCGTTGGGTCTTCATTGCTGTACATGGGCTTTCTCTAGTTGCGGTGAGCGGGGGCTACTCTTTGTTGGGGTGCATGGGCTTCTCATTGCAGTGGCTTCTCTTGTTGCTGAGCACGGACTCTAGGCACACAGGCTTCAGTAGTTGTGGCTCGTGGGCTCTAGAGTGCAGGCTTGGTAGTTGTGGTTCACGGGCTTAGTTGCTCCGCAGCAAGTGGGATCTTCCCGGACCAGGGCTTGAACCTGTGTCCCCTGCATTGGCAGGCGGATTCTTAACCACTGCACCACCAGGGAGGCCCAGAATTTACTTCCTTTTAAAGGCTGAATAATATTCCAATGTTCCCAGTGTTTGTACTATTCTTAAAAAAAATTCTACTATTAAACTCCTCTCAGTAGAGAAGCACATGTTTGTTTCCTTCTCGTTTGTAACTCCAGATATATTCAAGTAGTCTCTCAATTCCATGTAATTCAATCCCCTTATTGCTTTTGTGATGAACATTTTTCAAGAACTCTTGGTTAGTTATAAATAAAATATTTGCAAATGTAAAATACAGATAATCCATACCATACACTAGCAACAGCTAACCTTTTATGATGACTTACTGTGTACGGGCATAATACTGTACTAAGTTGTTTAGATGAATTGTTTCTTTTAATCCTACAACAATTCCATGAGGAAGGTAGAGTTATTATCTCTATTTTATAGGTTAGGAAACCAAGGGATAACAAGGTGAGAAACTTGCCTATAGTCTTCTGGCTAGTTAAGTGACATGACTAGAATTTGAGCACTCTGACTTGAGTCCATGTTCTGAACCAACTGTAATGAGTGTCTGATTTAGTTTTTATTATTTTATCTTTGGTTAATTCTTGGAAGGATAATCGTTTTTTGGTTCTGCAGGTTCTGTGTGATATGTACCCCACCTAATGTGACATTTTAGGGGGATAGTGGATTAGTAGTTGTGGTAGAAGGATCCTGTCTGAATTATCCTTAGCATTAAATGTCACAGTAAATCAAACTGAAAACTTTGATTTTTAAGCCATGCATTTTCTCCTGTTTTGATATATAGTACTAGCACTGAACCATTTTCTTTTTTTACCCACTGTGTACTTATTCATATTCAATGAGTTCATTCAAATAAGATAATTAATAACTAGTTAATAATAATTAAATTTATACATCTTCAGCAGATTCTCCCAAAGGTTTGAGGTCTTAGGACCTCTTATGAGGTCGAAGTCATGAGTTTGGAATTAAAGATGTCATCATTCAGTTCTTGGGCCAAAGGTTACATTCCTAACCTCAGCCAGCTAATTTCAGAGTTTAACTTTCGGTGCTAAATGGTGGTTGGTGATTCTTTTTCACTAGAAAAATAAAACAGGTACAGTCCTTACAGTGGTTCATTGGATCAGCCATTTTAATTGGAAAGTGAATTGAATGTAACTAAACATTAAATATTTTCAGTTAATATTATGAACTAATTAGTATATCTGAATCGAATATCATTTTAAAATAGTATTGTCTTTTAGAAGATAGATTTAATAGAACCTTTCTTATATTTTTATTTACAGTTGTATTTTTTTATTTTATATAGCACATGCCAAAATTTAATTCAATTTCAATTAGTGGATACCATATGCAGGAAGCAGGAGCTGATGCCATTCTGGAACTGGCCTATACTGTAGCAGATGGGTTGGAGTACTGTAGAACCGGACTCCAAGCTGGCCTGACAATTGATGAATTTGCACCAAGGTGAGTAAATTAAACTCAGATATTGCCTCAACATTAAGAAAGTTCACAGGACCATTTTATGAGTGTATAGCAAAAAAAAAATATATATATATATATATATATGTATATATATATATATATTTTTTTTGTGGTACGTGGGCCTCTCACTGTTGTGGCCTCTCCCGTTGCAGAGCACAGGCTCCGGACAGCGGCCATGGCTCACGGGCCTAGCCGCTCCACAGCATGTGGGATCTTCCCAGAACGGGGCACGAACCCGTGTCCCCTGCATTGGCAGGCGGACTCTCAACCACTGCGCCACCAGGGAAGCCTGCAAAATATTTTGATAAAAATGAATTTGTATATATAAATATACCAGATTTTTTTTATGTTTTATATGAGTGATAAAGAGGGAATAAGCCAATACTGTTTATAATTAAAATTCAGAATTAAATTTTACTGTACTTCTTGGTAAATTAGAGGAATTTTGGCCTCTGCTGTTCAGAGAACACAATCGGCACATTTGACAAATAATATTAAAATGTAAATATGGTTTTCAAGACAGATTTGCTTTTGTTCTTTTAATATTTCCATTTTAAAATACAGAAGTCATCTATTATTACACGTTTAAGGTTACTGAAGTACATATGTTTTGTTTTTAATTCAAACTAAGTAGCTTGAAATTAAAATCTGAGCTTTTTGTGTGTATGTATATGTGTATGTGATACAATTAATTTCCATTTTATAATCAAATTCTGAACTTTACTATTTTAGGTTGTCTTTCTTCTGGGGAATTGGGATGAACTTTTATATGGAAATAGCAAAAATGAGAGCTGGGAGAAGACTCTGGGCTCACTTAATAGAGAAAATGTTTAAGCCTAAAGACTCTAAATCTCTTCTTCTAAGAGCACATTGCCAGACTTCAGGATGGTCACTTACTGAGCAAGTATGTATAACATTTAAAGTGTAGAATTTTAGTAAAGTCATATATTTTCTTCTAAGCGCTTGGTATAGTCAAGAAACAGATTTAAGAACTTATCTGCTAATATTTGAAAATCATAATTATTCTGAAGCGTAGTGCATACTTATATTTGTTTTTACACAAATTATAATAAATAAATAAAATTGGCCCCCTCTGTTGGTTAACAATATAAAATCATTTAAATCTTAGCTTACATGCAGGACTGTGTATTTTACTTTTTTAAAAGTAAAAAAATGTGATGATAAGGAAGAAGTACAAATTATAATTTAAGTAATATTGTCTTAAATAATTTTAATGGTTAAAATTCTTAACACAAAACTTCCTCATTAAAATTTGATTTTATACATACAAAGTTTTTTATTATAGTTGTGTTTAAATAAGCATGCATGCAAACAAACAATTTAAAAACTATTATCACTTGAGTAATCTATTGAAATTTCATTTCATTAAAAAATTATGTGGTGGTGATCTTTTTTAACATGCATTTTCTTTACATATTAAATTATTTTGATACATTAAAATAATTTATAACTTTAAAGTTACATTGCTTTTATAAATTTAAAACAAATAAAAACTAGTAGTCTCCATATTAAATATGATTTCAGGTACTTATAAATGGAGAAAAATAGATTTCAGAGTTGGAAAGAACTTTAGTAATTGTTTTTGACTTAGCCTCCTCATTTTTACAGCTAAGGAAGCTGAAGTTCAGAAAGGTCCAATGACTTGTCCAAATCACAGTTAGGAACAGAATGAACTAGAAGTCATATTTCTTGTCTTATAGTCCATTGTTCATCTGTTTTATTAATCATTTATTAATAAATCATTGTCAGTTTTGTGTACCTCATTAAGGTAGATACTTCAAGGTATACAGTAATTAGGAGATAGTGAATTATGAAATGAAGTATGTTAATAATCTACGTAGACAAAGTGTACATTCATGATGCACTTATAGAAGACTATTTAGGCAATACAAAAATAAGCACAACAAATACTTATATTTCAGATGATTATAAGAGGCAATGTTTTAGTGCCTAAGCACAGACTAGATCCTTTGGCTCTTAATCCTAAATCTGGTTTGTTTACTTATTTGTCTAAATTTATTAGATATTCTGAAGACTAATACAGACTTTGGCAAAGAAAGTATGCATCAGCCACTGCTTAATCATTGTCATCTTTTACGGCTGCAATATATATCAATTGTTGCCTTGTTTTGTTTTGATTTTTTGCCTTTTACTAAATGTTTTAGGATCCTTACAATAACATCATTCGTACCACAGTAGAAGCAATGGCAGCAGTGTTTGGAGGGACTCAGTCTTTGCACACAAATTCTTTTGATGAAGCCCTGGGTTTGCCAACGGTGAAAAGTGCTCGAATTGCCAGGAACACGCAAATCATTATTCAAGAAGAATCTGGGATTCCTAAAGTGGCTGATCCTTGGGGAGGTTCATATATGATGGAATCTCTCACAAATGATGTTTATGACGCTGCCTTGAAGGTCAGTTTCTCCTCTTTGAAACTTTGTTTATAAGATTTACAGATTTATAAAGATTTATAGATTTTTGATTTATAAATCAAATCATTTATAGATTTATATCAAGATTTATAAAGTGTTTCAGAGAAAAGGGAATTTTAGATTTGACTTTATAGTATTTAAAACTGAAGCTTAATTTAAAAATACATTTGTATTTGTATTAAAGTATTTCAAAGAGTTAAAAAGACAACTAATGTTAAAAGACTATAACAAAAAAGCAGTTCTTTCTCCTCCACTTGCATGTTTTCCTGCTTCCTTGAGTCAGCTACGTCTTTTTGTTTGTTTTTATCTCCATGTTTTAAAATTACATGTATATACTCTTTGTTCTAATTCAATCAATTTTAGACCTTATCTACTGCTTTGCTAGTATGGTAGCTTTGTATTTTAGCTGGATCTTGTCCCTTCTTTCCTTTGTCCCATATTACCAATATAATTATATCTCAATGTAAATCCTTCCTGAAGTCCTCTATATTCTCATTTGATTTAGACTGGTTTCTCTCTAGACCGTTGTTGTCCTTGACCTTCCCTTTGTCATTATTGTCAGAATCCTTTTCACCTCTGCTATGTTGAATCTATGTCCTGAATCCTGTCTCTTTGTTGATTATCCCTTGTTATTTTGAAGCACATCTTATGGGCACCTCCTAAAAATGGTGCATGGGAGATGAATTAGTTGAAACTTTGGATGTTTGAAAATGTCTTTATTCTACTTTCATATTTAATTGATAGTCTGGGTTTGAAATTTTTCATTTGGGAGTTTGTAAGCAAATTTGTAAGCATTCACCTACTTTTTATTCTAGCTTTCAATATTTCTGTTCAGAAATCTGATGCTATTCTCACTCAGGATGTCTCTTTCTGAAAGTTTCAGGATCTCTTCTTTATTTTTGTGTTGATGTACCTTGGTGTGTGTATTTTTTCCTGCACTGTCCCCTTTGGTGGACATTTTTCACATGGTCCCTTTTTCGTGTTCTCATAGCTCTGGGAAATTTGTCGTGTATTATTTCTTTGATAATTTCTCTCCACTCATTTTCCTTTGGTTTCTCTTTTTAGAACTTATAGTTATCAGGAAAGGCCCTCCTTAAATGATTTCTGACATTTTTATCTGTTCTATAATGCATCTTTGAGTTTTTGTTCTGGTTTTTTGGAGAGTCATCACCTTTATCTTTCTACTTAAATATTTTAAAATTTATATATCATATTTTTAATTTCTGAGAGCTCATTTTTGTTTTCTAATTTTTCCTCTTGCATTCATACTAGTTGTTTCATTATTACAGAATCTCTTCTTTTTCTGAGGATCATTATATTTTTTGAAGTTTTCTTTTATATCCTGTATTGTCACTGTTTCCTCTGTGTGCCTTTTTGTTTGCAATCTTATCATTCAGAATGTAGGTTTTTGTTTCAGTAAGACATCTTATCCTTGCCTCTCCCTGTACTTGATGTTTCATAGTCCATTGCTTCTCTAGTTCAGTAAATTTTGGTTTTCCTGATAGAATGGGAGAGAGGTAGTTGCAAATTCTCAAGTAGTCCCCTTCTTTTTTAGCTTCTTAGAAGATTCTTGGCTTCTGTTGAATCCAGTACAGGTTCTTCTTTCTTGAATCCATCAGCAGAAAGCCAGTTTGACCTTGCTCCTATCTACGAAATCGTATTCCATTCCACCATCCATTTTCCACTGTCTCATGTATATATGAGGCTGTGATTGAAGATTTAGGTATTTCTTGATGTCAGTAATGCTAGAGTTATATCATTACTCTGCTGCTCAAATTGAAAAATAAAATGGCATTTTGAAATATACTTTTTAGAGTATTTATGTAACCATGAAAACTTTATTATGTAATTAAAAATGAAAATTACAGAATTAGTGTTATCTTTAGTTGGCTTCTAAGACTTGAGCGAGAGATTTTTGTGTTTTCCAAAATATACTTTTTAGTTTATCTGTTGTCTTTTTAAATAATTTTAAGCACAGAATATCTTTTTTCTTATTGATATAATTGGCATATTAACATTGTATTAGTTTGTGTACAATGTAAGGATTTAATATATGTATATATTGTGAAAGGATTATCAGAATAAGTTTAGTTAACATCCATTACTACACACAGTTACAGGTATTTTTTCTTGTGATGAGAACTTTTAAGATCTATCTCTTAGCAACTTTCAAATATATAATACAGCATCATTAACTCTGCAGAATTTCTAATTAATGCTCTGTTGTTATTTCTTTTCTTATGAAACATTAAATTTACCACTAAAATAGTTTATAATTTTATTAACATTAGTAATTATATAACATAACACATTTGTATTGTTTATTAAAATATTTTCATCTTCTCTTCTAGTTTTATTAATCTGTTTTTCCTTGTTAGCTCATTAATGAAATTGAAGAGATGGGTGGAATGGCCAAAGCTGTAGCAGAGGGAATACCTAAACTTCGAATCGAAGAATGTGCTGCCCGAAGACAAGCTAGAATAGATTCTGGTAAGATAAAGTAGAAAAGTTTATATGTGAAATCCAGTATTTAAAAAGAAATATTGGGGCTTCCCTGGTGGCGCAGTGATTGAGAGTCTGCCTGCCAGTGCAGGGGATGCAGGTTCGAGCCCTGGTCTGGGAGGATCCCACATGCCGCGGAGCAACTGGGCCCGTGAGCCACAGTTGCTGAGCCTGCGCGTCTGGAGCTTGTGGTTCGCGCCGGGAGAGGCCGCAGCAGTGAAAGGCCCGCACACCGCGATGAGGAGTGGACCCCGCTTGCCGCAACTAGAGAAAGCCCTCGCGCAGAAACGAAGGCCCAACACAGCCAAAAATAAATAAATAAATTAAATGATGTAAATTCTATTTAAAAAAAATATTAATTTCTGTTTGAAGATAACATATAAAGTTAGTAAAACAAAAATTATAGAAAAATGAAACTTGGATAAAATGTTTCTCATGAATCTATATGTATCTATCTCTGTGTTTGTATTTTTGCATGCCTGGATGCACATAAGCAAACATATGTACAAAGTATGTGTGGAGGTTTGCCCATTTATTATGTGTATATATGTGGGTAGATATCTCCACCATTTTGAAGATGACATTATTATTGGTCATTGTGCTCTGCATTGGACTGTTCATTTATTTATTCATTCAATCAGCCAATACTTTTTTAGTCTTTAGTATTTGAGACACTGTGTTATGTCTGGGCATACAACTGTGAATGGGACAGACATGGTCTCTACACCCATAGAGCTTACATTTTGGTAAGAGAGAGAGAGAAAATGAACAAGTAAACAAATAAATAGACAAAATAATTACGGATTATGGTAAGTTTTATGAAGAAAATAAGAAAAGAGGTATATCCTGAGGTAGGATATACCTCTTTTCTTGGTGGGATGTCTTTAGCTAGAGTAATAATCTGGTAGTTTGAGGCAAAATATATTTATAGTGTTAAGGAAGTATAATTTGTAATTCTGGTTTATCACTTATAGATTTTAAAGGTATTTTTTGTTTAAAAGTGATTGGCTGTAAGAGGATTCAAGAAAATATTACAAAAGCCATTGCATGTTTGTCTTCTACCTTATAAATCTTAGTTGGTAGCTGCTACTACAGTTTTAATTTTGTAGTGTTAGAAGAGAGTTTATCAGAAACTCTGGGAAAGCATATAGTTTGGGTGAATAATCAAAGCCCTCCCTTACAGAGATTCTGATATATACCTGTCTTTTCCCCTCCTATCCCCATTCCATATTGGTATTCACTGATCTATATTGAAATTTCATTAAGAGTAAGAATACTACTTAAAAATATCAAACTTATAAGGAAAATATGTGTGGTGATCAGAGCATTACTGTTAGACAGTTATTTGTGAATAGAATCTACATATTATTTTCCTCTGGGAGATTAACAGGTTCTGAAGTAATTGTTGGAGTAAATAAGTACCAGTTGGAAAAAGAAGAATCTGTGGATGTTCTGGCAATTGATAATACTTCAGTGCGTAACAAGCAGATTGAAAAACTTAAGAAGGTAATAACAGCTGTCATATTTTGAACGTTTTCTGTGTGCTGGGCACTGTCCAAGCCCTCATGCTGTCCTGCTGCATTGTTAGAACCACCATATGAAGTGTGTATTATTTCCCAGCATTTTAAAGGTAAGGAAACTAAAGGGAGATGGAGAAACTTGCCCAGGATAAATAATTAAGCATCCAAGACTCAAATCTCTAAGTCTGTTGACACCAAACACTCATGTTTTTAATCATGATATCTGCCTCTGTGAAACGTATACATTCTTATTAAAAACCACACCTTAATAACAATGCCTTCTATAATTTACACATTTGAAGTAAGGCTTAGATGATTATATAACTCACTCAAAGTTAAAAACAAAATTAAGTTCAGAGTCCATATTTGAACCCAGGTCTTCTCACTGTAATTTATTTCCATGTTCCTGATACTACTATGAAAGAATCATTTGCTTTCAATTAAAAAAAAAATTCAAATATATTTGAATAGTGCTTTAGTAAGATACAGTTTAGAATGAAAGATATTTAGATTGAAACTAGAGAACTGTTTTAATTTCCAGTTTCTCACTGAGATGAACCAAAGTATATAAAATACTAAAATAGATAAAACATTAATTCTTACTGCTGTAACCTATATATTTCTATTGTATGAAGCTACTTTGGTCTCTTAATCTCTGGCTTTAGTAATTACTGCTATTTCTAAGGCAGGAAAGTTGAAATTTCTTAATGGTTTTTTCTGTTAACTTTCCCTATGATTGTTTAAGATAGGACCTTTTTCCCCTCAGTTCACATGTTCTTTAAGAATCCAGTAGACTTTGTCCAGTTAGACTGTATGTGTAACTTTCAACTTCCATTTGTTTTTTCTATTAGAGTTAATGACAGATGTTTAATGATATTGTTTCCTTTTTCACCCTCATTCAGGAGATAATGACTCCTCTCCCACATTTTTGTCATTTTTTAAAGGGTCCTATTTAGGATGTAGCATTATATTTCCAGTGGTCACAAAAGTCTCAATATTTATTATATTTGGAAAACTGCTTTTTTCCTCTCTTGTACTTAAACTCTCTTAAACACACAGCTTGAGGGCATCCACTTACCATAAATGATGATCTACCTTATTTTGGGTAAGAGTGAGAAATTCAATAATGATAATGGGTTTGGGTTCCTCCTTGCCTTTAATATAAATTTTCTAACCCACCTCTGCTTATAGATATGATATAATTTTAGTGGCATCTTAGGCAGTATCATATTTTAGACTTTTTTACAGGTGGTGAAAACTTGTAAAAAATTGGATTTTAGGTAACTTTGTTTAGGCAGGTTGTTGGCAGAGCAGAGTAGAGCTAAGACCCAAGGGAAAATGTTTTTGACTACACTTTTCATTGTCTTTCTCTCTCTTTTGCAGTATTTCTCATTGTCTCTGTCTCTTTTTCTCTCGGGATTATTTTTAAGTAGAATAGCAATATACATACATATTATTACCAATAGACTATTAATTAGCTAAGGGAAACTTAAAATATAACTGAAATATTCCCTAAGTTGTAATCTGTTAAGTAGCATGTACTACTTGGGAGGGTCAGCACTATTATTTATTATTGCCCTGCTTGTTTCTGAATTATCAGTGTTATACAGAATTTAGTATTATTTTAGGAAGTCCTTAAATGTTGAGGGAGTGAATAAATGTAATGAATATCAATGCTAGGAAACATATTATTCTCTTCTATTTTTTTCTTTTGTTTTTAAAGTTAGGATTCTGGAACAATTTCCATATGATATAAATAAGAGTATAATCTGATCTCTGTTTTATTCTCTAATCACATCTATGGCCCCTTTCCTTACCCTTTTCTGTAAGGTCAAATCCAGCAGGGATCAAGCTTTGGCTGAGCGGTGTCTCACTGCCCTGACTGCATGTGCTGCCAGTGGAGATGGGAATATTCTCGCTCTTGCAGTAGATGCAGCTCGTGCAAGGTAAGGATATGTAAGTTTGGAGATTTCCAAATCCTAAAAGTTGACCAGTTTAGTTTTTCAGGGTATACTTAAATAAAAGGCTGATTCTATAAACCATGTGAGCCTAAAAGAAAATATTGGAAACCAAAAAAAAAAAAACCTTGTTTTTCTTCAACATCTGTGCATTTAAAACATTAATACATTTTGAATGAAGTGTATTAATATTCGTGTATTTCCCTGTGGCTCAGGACATTTGGAGCTATTATAATAAACCTGTGTCACTGATTTACAGGTTGAAGTTTGATGTACTTTCAAGGATAGGGAGACATTATTATGTTGGACAGTAAGCAAACCCGCCCTTTGTCCAAGCTGGACAGTATCTCTGTCTTCCAAGGCCGTGTACTATGTAGACATCTCTGAAAAGATAGTCCAGCATAAAGGCAGTCAGTGCTTTGCCTTACAGAACATGCATAAAAGCAAGTGACACAAAAACTTTTCTCCCAATATACGATAATGTCAAAAAGTAAATTATTTTTGCTTTTCTTGTTTATTGCTTAATATAATGGACTTTTAAGTTGTTTCAAGTGCTTAAGGGATGGAGTATATCGGTTGTTTTTTTGTTTGTTTTTCAGTTTTAATTTCCTTTTTTTTTTAATTTCTTAAAAGAAATAAGATGACTTCCCTGCTTAAAATCCTTCAGTGGTCTCCCAGTCCTTTTAAATTAAAACCTAATCTTAACCATGGCTGCAAGACTGCTGGATATGATCCTTGCCTACCTCTCTGACCTTGTCTTATCCTACTTCCTTTGTTATGCTGTGTACCAATGTCCTTCTTTCTATTTTTAGAACATAAAACATGTTTTCCTACTTCTCAGAGCCTCTGCATTTAGCATTTCCTTTTCAAACACTTTTCCCTCTTAAGTTCCCTTGTGTGTCTCTTTCTCATCATTTAGGTCTTAGTTCAGAAGCTGTATCTTCATATCTTCAATATCCCTAAAACATTTTTCCCAAACACCTCATTCCATTTTGCCTATTTTACTGTCTTTATAGTACTTATTACCATATGAAATTATCTTATTAATTTATTTGTTTGTTAGTGCATTATCTGTATTCCCTAACTAGATGATAAATTCTGCAGGAGCGGGTACTTTTTTTTTTGGTCTTATTTATCACTGTATCTCTAGCACTTAGCAGTGCTTGGCCCATATTAGGCACTCAAGACGTGTTGAATGAATTAATAACCAAATGGAATATGCTAAAAGATTTACTTTTTATCAAAAAATATCAGTAGGAATTTTGGTCTTTGCCCATTTGTATTGTTAAGCAGTGAATTATTCAGTAACCTTTAGATGCTTGTCTATTAGTAGTTTTTAGGTCATTCGGTCATTTTACAGTAAAGGCATTCAGAATCATTTTTTTTCATAAGTATTCTGAGGAAAGATCCTATCATGAATGCAATAGAAAGCATTCAGATTTAGATTTTTGACAGCCTATTTTTGACTTAGGTAAGAAAATATGTCTAACTATATTGAATGTTAAGTTAAATATTTTTATCCCAAATAATGATGTTAACAGAACTTCCATTTAATATTTTAGATGTACAGTTGGAGAAATCACAGATGCCATGAAAAAGGTATTTGGTGAGCATAAAGCTAGTGATCGTATGGTGAGTGGAGCCTATCGCCAGGAATTTGGAGAAAGTAAAGAGATATCATTTGCTATCAAGAGGTAATATGTGAGGTTTCTTAAACCAGACTGTCATCTTTTCTGTTAACACAATCCCCATGAATCTACGGTGGGCTTAATTTTTTCATATACCACTGGAAAATATTTGACTTGTACTTTCCTCTTAATCTGTAGCTTTACGAAAATAATATTTTGAACTTTCACCACAGTCCCCTTTAGGAGTTTCTCATTTCAAGCAAATGTTTGTTTAACTAACATTGATATTGCTTCATATCCTCCAGGTACTTAGATTTCAATCTCCTTACGATGGTACATTTTCATATTTTCTTAAGTTTTATTTACATTGTTTAATTGCTCAAATAATTATAAAATCTTACTTTTCCTATTTGAAAGTAAATATTTGGTTGCCATCTATGCAAAAATTAAAATCACTCATCACTGGGCTGACAGTAAATAACTGTCAAACATGATTTGGAAATATGAATTAATATAAATTGATCATGCTTCTGAAGTGTGAGTAGTAGCTTCCTGATGATTAGTTTTCTCAACCACTGTAATAAATTTTCCATGAAAAATATTATGTCACTACTCATATATGAAATAAATATCAAAACAGCCAAGGTGAAAGTCATCAAAATGGAACATTTTTTTTTCTTTTAACAAAAATAAATTTGTTTCTTCATGCTTTTTCATCTGAGGTGTAAATTTATTGATTTAAGCAAGCAAGTATTTTGATTATACATTAAGATACCACATTGAGGTCACCTTGGGGGAGTTCACACTTGTGAAGGGTAAGTGAGATATGGACAGTTCAAAACAGCTAGTGAGTCACGTATATGTACAAATACTTCTTTTTAGTTAGGCATTTTTTAGTTTATATTTAACTATTTCTGAATATTGTACTCTGGGGACTGTCTTAAGTTGTAAAGTTGTTATTTCCTTATCTTGCTTCACTGTGATGTTCTCAGTGTTACAGACTTACAGTCTGTGCCATCTTTCAAATTTTTTTCTAAGGGGGGAGATGGTAAACATACTCAGGCTTTAATGGAGTTCTTAATGTGAAACAGAGATATTAACAAAATATGAGTAGACAGATTAGATGTTTTAAATAAACTTGAAAGATTTACTGCAAATAAATTAGAGTCTTATATCTTACCTTTGGGCAATTAATATATAACTGTTGTATTTTAAAATGTTCCTTAGGGTTCAGAAATTCATGGAATGTGAAGGTCGTAGACCTCGTCTTCTTGTGGCAAAAATGGGACAAGATGGACATGACAGAGGAGCAAAAGTTATTGCTACAGGATTTGCTGATCTTGGTTTTGATGTGGATATTGGTCCTCTTTTTCAGGTATTGAAAACTGTGGGAGGAATTTCAAGTACTATTGCTACATACTGTGGATAGGTCAACTGGAATGAAGACTAAAAGAGTATTCATTGCATTTTCACCAGGAAAGAAGTAAATCTTCCTGAAGAGGCCCAGCCTTTATAGTCTCCCATAAGAGTTTTCCCATTTGGGATTTTAAAATATTACTCTAGAGAGGCTAGAAGAAATTGTTACTATAAAGAGCACAGACTTCTGGAGATATGTCCTGAACTGTGTTGGTAGATAAATATGTAAATGTGTTTAGAGTCTTAGGCATTTAAGGTGGGTTTTGTTAAGAATCTCAAATATGTTTCAGATTAAACAAATAGTATACACTGTATTTAGATTGCTTTCAGTCTTCCTCTAAGTTGAATACTTTCCCATTCTACTTTTTTACTTACATTTTGCTGTCCTTTTGCTTTAGTTTGTTTGTTTTAAATAGTGATCAAATATAATGCATTTTCAATATTTAGTGGTTAGCTTTTGGGAAATAATTTTTCATAAAATAAAAGAATTTTTAAAAAATGTTGTCTAAAGGAACATTGGCATCTAAAGGAATTTCTCAAATAACCAAAAGTTCATTTCCCCATTATATACCATCTGCAAAAATATAATTTGTCTTTTAGTACCACCAACTTTGTTAACCATAATTTTACATCATTACAAAAAAAAACTTATCTGTGGCTGAAGGTACAATCATGCAGTTCTCTGATGACTGATTTAATTAAAATTAGATTTGATGTTTTTAAAATTGCAACATTTGATCATTTAAAATACAGTTTAATTTATATAAACATAAGGCATGGAACTGAATTGTTTAAATGGAATTTTTTAATATAAATTTACTTATTTATTTATTTATTTATGGCTGCTTTGGGTCTTTGTTGCTGCACGCAGGCTTCTCTAGTTGCAGCGAGCGAGGGCTACTCTTCGTTGCGGTGCACAAGCTTCTCACTGCAGTGGCTTCTCTTGTTGCAGAGCATGGGCTCTAGGTGCGCGGGCTTCAGTAGCTGTGGCATGCGGGCTCAGTAGTTGTGGATCTTGGGCTGTAGAGCTCAAGCTCAGTAGTTGTGGCGTACGGGCTTAGCTGTTCCTCGGCATGTGAGATCTTCCCGGATCAGGGCTCGAACCCATGTCCCCTGCATTGGCAGGCAGATTCTTAACCACTCTGCCACCAGGGAAGTCCCTAAATGGAATTTTAATCTAATCAATTTTGGTAGCATGTATGATATGAATAACAAATCATGCTTAAATTAAATGTCTTACCTCTAAGAAATCAATAGCAGGAATATGCACATTTTTAAAGGTTTTAATTTTGTGTGTTAATATTCTTCACAGACTCAAGGTTTTACCAATATGTTGTATGACTTACCTAGAGATCTTCTTGAATGTGGATCCATTACTGAGTATAAAATCTTTTGATTCTGCGCTAAAATTATGAGCCTTAAAATCGTGCCAGCTCAGAAAATTCACAGATTTTGATAGTATTTTTAGTGCTTATAATTGTGCATTGGTTTCTCAGGTGGCCTTATCCTTCCCAGTTGTCTCAATTTACATTACATTTACAATAAGAAACTTGTAGTTACTTTTTATATGAAATGATTTAAATATATGTGTACAGTATCAAAGCAATGTCACGGACTCATTACAGAGCAGATATGATCTTTGGTAATTCAATTCATAATAGAATGTTTGAAAACATCCTTTATGCTTCTATATCCCAATGGTTAAATCAGTTAATAAATGAGAGGCATGCCCTCCTTGGCACCATCCTTTCTCTTGTTTATGCACTTTCCTGGATGCTATAGCCCCTTAACTAGTTTCTATAGTTCTCACCTTATTTTGCTCCATATATTACTGTTAATTCTGTGTTTCCATGGGAGAATGAGGTCCTGGAGCTTCCTAGCCCACCATCTTGTTCTTTCCCATTCTATTTTAAAACCTAAGGCTCACTTTTTCATGTTGCATTTTATGTTCAGTCTTTTACTTCTTTATAAATCCTATCCCATGTTACCTCTCAGTAAATGTTGATAGTGAAGACAACAGATGTATTTTTTAAAAATTATAATGAAGAGATAATATATACTTTGCCTATATTCCTACTTTATCTTGAACATTTTGGGGGGAATTATATTTTGATGTGACTTAAATCTAATTGATAGTTTGTAGTGCTAGAAGCAGATATAGCCCTGGTGTTTATTATAATAATTGGATGAGTTGGTATTTGATGATGAAATATGAAGTTATATTCACTTCAAGATTTTTAATGAGGAAAATCTTAGAATGTTGATTGAAGTAGTATAACACTTTAGAAACACTTTTCGGAATAAATAATGATTTGTCTCTTTACTTTTGAATTGTTCAGACTCCCCGGGAAGTGGCCCAGCAGGCTGTGGATGCAGATGTTCATGCTGTGGGTGTGAGCACACTCGCTGCTGGGCATAAGACCCTAGTTCCTGAGCTCATCAAGGAACTCAACGCCCTTGGACGGCCAGATATTCTTGTCATGTGTGGGGGGGTGATACCACCACAGGTATTGTTCATCTCCTACATTTTCTAGTACCATGATGGGAAATCTGAGTAGCTTATTCATAGTCCTTTAATTTTCTATATACTTTCTCTAAAAATTTGTTGCAGATTTAGAGCCAGATCATTTCCTAGGTCATTTACTAAGTAAATTCTATAAAAGTGGTCCATGTTGTTTTCTATTCAGACTATATTATAATTCAATATGCATAATTTGATTTAATAATATATAATGATTATATGAGAGAGTTGCCTCCCTACAAACTCGTCACCTAGATAGAGATCTATCTTCTTTATATTCAATAAGCAATGACGGAGAAGGAGCAGGATAAAAGTAATAAAATCTCACAACTGGAGTAGCAAAAAATGGTGAACACACAGTGACTATATCAGCCCCTCCCTAGAGGTAGAGTGAGCACCCCTTGTCCTAGCAGTGGAGCCAGTCCTTTAGTCAGTCAGTTGGTAGCACTTACTTCTGTTGTTTTAGAGTCACTGCCTTGTCCATTTCCTGCCTGTTCCCATCCCTAAATGTTGCCTTCACTCAGCACTGTATAAATTACATGGTCCTGTAAGAGCCCCTTTTTCATGAAGCTAATTTGATTGGGGAATAGTTTTCTTAGAGCCAAAAATACCTAATTCAGATATAAATGGAGTCAGCCTGTCCTAAAAATTATTGGCTGAATGGGGCAGAGGTGGATGCTTGAACAAAAAGGTAGATCCTCTTAGGAAAGGAGAAATGGGTGCTAGGTAACAATAATGTCAATTAATTTATTAAGGGGGCAGGGACACCTTCCTGATAAGTTAAAATAGTTGAGATATAAATTGGGTCTATTTCCAATTTAATTTTTAATTATATCAAATTTTCTTCTTTTACTAAGAATGGAAAAAGTATTGAGTTACACGAACTTTACATGAAACTGCTCCTAAGTAAATGATTCATACATACTATAAAGTCCTCACCACTATATAGCAGGAATCTGTCAATGACATGTGATCTTGTGCCCATGTCTACAATTGTTTTCCCTCCATTACAACTCAGAATATAAAATAATGAATATACTACTTAGGAAATGAGAAAATACACATATGTATGAGGTTGTGAGATTGGTGACAATGTGGGGCTGGTGACCAAGCTATGTATTACTTATTCTCTCTAACAACACAATACTTAATGTGTTACAGTCAACACAAAACTGCTTTTGTTAGCACATTTGCTCTTGTCTTCATAAATATAGTTTACTACTTGGGAATATAAAGGGCTTTTAGTCTTTACTGCTGTCTGTCTGTGGAACACTTCTATCTATATTGCAGTTTTAGAGTCTATAATCCCTAAGCTCTTGGGCATGATATTAAAATTTAAGAACCAAAATAATTAGGCAGCACAAAATACTGGCATTGAAATATGAATTGAGAAGAAATGCAGGCCTGTTATATAAGTGAGCTGACATTTTCAAGAAATATATTTTGTATAAGTCTCTGGATATTTAAATTACCTAGAATATCTGTAGGTGTTTGCCATACTTTTTTCCCCATGAGTTTAAAGACTAAGGATCATATTCTATAATGACACACTTGTGTGTTAACATGGGTATCCTTTATAATATAATTATATATCAGTTAACACCCATGCATTTTTCTCATTATTTGTTTCCAGTAAATATATAAAGTGTTGCTATTATTCAACTGAAAGTCTCTTAGATTTTAGATTAGAAAGCACTAATATATGGCGGTTAATCAAAATGATTGAGCCATTGCCATTGTGGAGCTTATAGCGATAACACATGTTAAGTGCCATTGCAGAATTATGGTATTACAAGAATATTATAAGGAAATAATAGAGATAGAAAAGAAGTAGCTGGGGGATAATTAGCATGACCATGTAATTAATCATCCAATGTGATCACTTTTAAGAATGAAAATGAGTACTACTAAAAAGGATGCTGCAAAAATAATCCAATTAAAAAATGGACAGAGGATCTAAATAGACAGATGTCGACAGGTACATGAAAAGATGCTCAACATCATTAATTATCAAGGAAGTGCAAATCAAAACCATGCGGTATCACCTCATATCTATTAGAATGGCTATCATCAAGAAGATAAGAAATAACAAGCATCGTCAAGGATGTGTAGAAAAGGGAACTCTTGTGCACTGTTGGTAGGAATGTAAATTGGTGCAGCCAGTATGGAAAACAATATAGAGACTTTTCAAAATGTTAAAAATAGAAGTACATATGATCCAGCAGTTCCAATACTGGATATTTATCTGAAGAAAACAAAAACAGTGACTTGAAAGATATATGCACCCCCACGTTCATAGCAGCATTATTTACAATAACCAAGACATGGAAATAACCTAAGCGTCCATCAGTGGATGAATGGATAAAGAAAATGTGATACACACACACACACACACACACACACACACACACAGAGGAATATTATTCAGCCATAAAAAAAATGAAATCTTGCCATATACGACAACATGGGTGGATCATGAGGGCATTATGCTAAGTGAAATAAGTCAGACAGAGAAACAACAAATACCACATGATCTTACTTATATGGAGAAGAACAGATTGGTGGTTTGCCAGAGGCAGTGGTAGAGGGTGGGTGAAATGGGTGAAGGGGGCCAAAAGGTACAAACTGTCAATTATAAAATAAATAAGTCCTAGGAATATGTGTACAGCATGGTGACCATAGTTAATAGTACCGTACTGCATATTTGAAGGTTACTAAGAGAGTAGTATGTAAGTAAGTAAGTAAGTAGTACCTTAGAGACTAAGGACTAAGGACATAGTACTAAGTAACTAAGAGAGTTACCAAGAGCTCAGTGTGTTACAGAGTTTTAAGTATAAATCTTAAACTCACAACTCACAAGTTGCACTCACAAGTGCACACACAAAACTCACAAGTGCACACACAAAAAATTGTGTAACTAGGGTGACAGATAATTAACTAGACCTACTGTGGTGATCATCTTGCAGTATATACACATATTGAATCATTAAGTTGTATACCTGAAACTAATATTATGTGTCAATTATACCTCAATAATTTAAAAAAAAGACTCATGGGAAAAAAAACAAAAAAGCTGTTGCAGCAATAAGCACAAACCAGAATGTCCTGGAAGTATGATCATCCTAGTGGGTGAGGATCAGGGCTTTACAGCACATCCTAATACAAATATTCTGATGTTAAAACAATCCAAAGCCTGGAGCAGTATTTGTGCCCTGGGAATCTTTTCACTCAAACTTTGTGTAAAACTAATAAACAGCAGCAGCAACAACAGAGAATTTTTTTAAATGAGTTAATTTTCATTTCTAGAAAACCTAATTCCATCACGAAGCCGAATTCAAAGTACTACACCATTCACTAGCTGTAGACAAAATTACCTTGGAGGAAATAAATAGCCTTGTAAATTTAAAGCTATAATGTGTTGCTAAATTTAACACAAATAATGGTAAGTAGTAAAAATTTAGGTGAGAGAAAATTATGGTTTAGGGCTCAGAAGTTCTCAATTGGTGGACCATACAGCTTCCCACCACAAACAACACACTGGGGTGTTTGGAAAATGGGCAGGATGTCTTTTGTTCTTTTAATGTCTTGGAGTACTAACGGTGGTGCTAGTGGCAGTTCCAATCAAGGAAGAAGTTTTCAGCCCCAAATGCCAAGAGTGTACCGGATGAGAAAGTTTGGGGCGTTGGGGATAAAGAAGAAAGGACAGCATTCATTGTCCTTTTGTTTCATTTTCTTGAAATTAGAAATATTGTCCTACTAATTAAATTCTTTCAACAGGATTATGAATTTCTGTTTAAAGTTGGTGTTTCCAAGGTATTTGGTCCTGGGACTCGAATTCCAAAGGCTGCCGTTCAAGTGCTTGATGATATTGAGAAGTGTTTGGAAAAGAAGCAACAGTCTATGTAACATCCTGTTTTTGTTTTAGCTTTCTAAACTATTCTTTCACTAATGATCAAAGAAGCCACGTCTTCAAATTATTCAGCACCTAATATGTGCTTTCCTGAAAGCTTTACATTCAAGCACCTGACTTATGAGAATGTTGTTATGCTATAAATGTGTATGTATAGTTTCACTTTAATTTTAAAAATTAAAAAAGTCCTTAAAAACTCTCTATAACGTATGCTCAATACTTTGTCAGAAACTCTAGACAAAGGTATTATTTTTTAAAATTGTGCTATTTATTTGAAAGATTTCTTATAAACCTATTTACTTTCTATTTTAAGAATTAAACAATGCCTAAAAAAAAATCTGACTAGTCCCATTCTTTAATTTAGTTTTACATTGACTTGAACACCAGAGGATGTAATCCATATATGTAAAATAATTATACCTATCTTGGAAAAAATAATGGGAGTGTTTATGTAGGGACTATATTGTGATTGTAGTCCTCAGCCAAATTCTACCAGAATTACTTCGTAAGTGTATTATATCAGACCCAAAGTTGGAATGGGGAGGCGGGGGGGAAATGGCAGAATATTCCTTCAGGTCTGACTTTACTTTCTTCCTGAACGTGAACACGTGACCCTGTTATTGCTAGGCTTGGCTTAAGACTCAGGAGAGTGGATCTTTATGAATAGTCCCTAAAATGAAAGTGCTCAGGCTGTTACCATGGCTTCCTCCAGAATGATGATGTGAACCGGGGGTGTCTGTATCTGAAAAGGCAGTGGTGTGATTCAGTCTGAGTCTGAAGGCCTGAGAACCAGGGGAGCGTGTGGTGTAAATCCCAGTCCAAGGGCCAGAGAAGAGATGAGATGTCCCAGCTCAGTTAGATGGAAAAAAGTGGTGAATTCCTTCTTCCTCCAATCTCCTTCCTCCTCCAGGCCCTCAACAGACTGGATGTTGCCCACTCACATTGGGGAGGGCAGTCTGCTTTGCCAAGTCCACTGATTCAAATGCTAATCTCAGCCAGAAACACCTTCACAGACACACCTAGAAATAATGTTTAATCTGGGTACCCCATGGCCAGTCAAGTCAACGTATAAAATTAACTATCACAGAGCCCTTTGACATTGCTAATGGGAATGTACAATTATACAGCTGTTGTGGAAGGTGATATTATTCCTCAAAAAAATTAAAACAGTTACCATATGGCCCAGCAATTCCACTTCTGGGTATACATGCACAAGAATTGAAAGCAGGGAGTTACTCAGATATTTGTACATTAAGCTATGTATATTAATGTTAATGGCAGCATCATTTACAATAGCCAAAAGGTAGAAGCAACCCAGCTGTCCACTGACAGATGAATGGATAAACAAAATGTGGTATATACATACAACAGAACACTATTCAGCTTATTTCTAAAAAGGAAGGAAATTCTGACACGTAATAACGGATGAATCTTGAAGACGTTATGCTGAGTGAAATACGCCAGTTACAAAAGGACAAATATTGAATGATTCCACTTATATGAGGTACATAGAAGAGTCAGAAAGTAGAATGGTGCTTGCCAGGGCCTGGGGAGTGCAGGGGACGGGGAATTAATATTTAATGAGTATAGAGTTTCAGGTGGTGATGGTTGCACAACAATGTAAATGTACTTAAAGCCACAGAACTTTACACTTAAAAATGGTTAACATCATAAATTTTATGTTTTGTATGTTTTAACACAACAAAAAAGTATTTAGGACAGCCCTGGCATATGGTGCATGTTTTATAAATGTTAGTTGTTATTATTAAACAAGAATGAATGTTAAGTCATGAAACTGGGAAGGCAGGCGCTGACCGATTTTGTACAGTTCAGGGATTTGGACTTTATCCTGAAGATAAAGAGATTCATAGAAGGGTTTTAACCAGGGAAATAATCTGATGAGATTTGTTTCAGCATAACAGCTGTGTGGAAGATGCCTTTTAATGGAGTCGAGACTGGAGATAAGAATTGAGAGACTGTTACAATAATATAATACGGAAATTCTAAGTATCTAAGCTTATCTGCTGCTTAGGTGCTGCTCAGAGATGGCAAAGATGGAGAGACTATGATCTTATTTTTGGAAGATTGAATCGACAGAATCTGGCTTTTGTCTTTAAAAAAAAAACAAAGGCTTTTGATCCTTAAGTATTTGCTGTGTGGAATCTGCTCTCCTCTCACCCATTTTAGTTCTTTTGTGGACCTTTTTTGATGTGCAGTGATTTCACGACTGGATACACTGGCATAATGTCAACATTAGGAAATGTCAGAATTACAGGATTTGTTTTCTAATAATTTTTTGGTCAATACCAGAGCTTTAGAAGCTTTTCCGGCTTTGGAAGTATACTAGAATGATGTCTCTAGGCATCTGAAGATGTCAAATCCTTTCCTTTAATGGAAATATAAGTGTTATATAAATATGAATATTATAATAGTAATATAGGCAGTGGAGGAGAGCTTCGAAGATGCAGCCTTTCTGAGCAAAACCTGCATAGAAGTAGGAGGGATAAGCAACAAAAGAAAACCGGATGAATTCT
The DNA here is from genome assembly GCF_039906515.1 of Pseudorca crassidens. Taxonomy (NCBI): domain Eukaryota; kingdom Metazoa; phylum Chordata; class Mammalia; order Artiodactyla; family Delphinidae; genus Pseudorca; species Pseudorca crassidens. The sequence goes on from NC_090305.1 coordinate 28,162,130, forward strand.
TCTGATTTCCATTTCAGGGAGTGGGGATTCATTTAATGGGGTGGGGATGGGGGGCTGTTAAACAGCTCTAGGTCTATATTCACAGACAAGATTATGCTATTCATCACCATCACTCTCCACTAGTATCTGTATATTGCTACCCACTTCATACTACTCAAAATTCTTTTCTTTAAGAAAGAACCTAATAAAATCATTTACGTTAAGGCATAAATGTCTGCTGGCACTGACCATGTTTGTTTTATCAGGAGTATTTTTATTTTTTAAAATTTATTTTATTATTTTTGGCTGCGTTGGGTCTTCGTCGCTGCGCGCGGGATTTCTCTGTTGCGGTGAGCGGGGGCTACTCTATTGCGGTGTCTGGGCTTCTCATTGGGGTGGCTTCTCTTGTTGCAGAGCATAGGCTTTAGGCGCGTGGGCTTCAGTAGTTGTAGCTCATGGGCTCTAGAGTGCAGGCTCAGTAGCTGTGGCACACGGACTTAGTTGCTCTGCGGCATGTGGGATCTTCCCAGACCAGGGCTCGAACCTGTGTCCCCTGCATGGGCAGGCGGATTCTTAACCACTGTGCCAGCAGGGAAGTGCAACCGGGGTATTTTTATTTTAAATGAAAAAAAACTTACCAAAGTGATGAATATCTAAATATACTTGTTGCTATTTGGTAGACACTCAGTAAAAATGATGATGATGATAATAGTAATGGTGATCGCAACTAATGTTATTTCTACCAATAGGTAAATCCTGACCCATTTCCAACAATTATGGACCATGCTTTAGACCATTTGACGAAGTTTGATTTTTATAAGTACCTTAAAGTTGAGACATAAAATTAAAAAAAATGTATATTTTTTTCTACTAAGATATTCTTATATAATTTGTGCTTATCATTATGAAAAATGGTCTCAGCATTCAAAACTATTTTCAAAGAAAATTATTTTGGTTTTCCTGATTAAACAATATTATTGTTTTCTGGTTCTCAGATACTCCTTTTATGTTATTTGATTTTTCTACTCTACCTGTAGGTGTCTCCCTAAGTTCAGGATTATTCTATTTCCCTGAAAATATTCGAAATGATGCCCATTCTGGCAACCCATAGGTGCTATAAACAAAATTTCTTTAATAATCTACTTAGATGCACCTAATGTCATCCTTTGTGATTGTGATCTATGGTTGATAAAACTAAATGTTGATAATTGTTCATGAACTGTACTGCGTTTGTGCTAAAATGAGCAATTCATTAGCAGTGAAGCTAGACTATGACCTTGGATATGAGATTGCTATTGAATTCTATTCAGTAAATCCATCCCTAATTCACACTAACTCATTTTAAGTTACTAATTCTTCATGGCATGTTTCCTCCCTCTGCACTTGAACCTCTTATTGTTATACTGACCTTCTCTTTCCATTTACCATGAGATCGGAGAATGATATTAGGAATATTTATACACAACGCAATATACAGATGCCGTTAAAAGTCCTTTAAAAAAGAGAAATGCAGAATTTAATAACTTCTTTCAGGATTACTCGAATATCCTTTTGATTCTGAGACCATGGACAAAATATCAATTCAGATAAATGCCATGAATTCATGTAATGTGTACTTCTATTGGTTGACTCTCAGTTGTTAAATTCTAATATGCTGTTACTTTTTATTTTCTTTAATTTTTGGCTGTGTTGGGTCTTCGTTGCCGCGTGCAGGCTTTCTCTAGTTTCGGCAAACGGGCTACTCTTCGTTGTGGTGTGCAGGCTTCTCATTGCGGTGGCTTCTCTTGTTGTGGAGCATGGTCTCTAGGCGCGCAGGCTTCAGTCGTTGTGACTCGCAGACTCTAGAGTGCAGGCTCAGTAGTTGTGGCACATGGGCTTGGTTGCTCCGCGGCATGTGGGATCTTCCTGGACCAAGGCTCGAACCCGTGTCCCCTGCATTGGCAGCCGGATTCTTAACCATGCACCACCAGGGAAGCCCTAATATGCTATTACTTTTAGAAAATAAAGACATACAAGATTTTATTATGTTTTAGCAGAGCTCCACGTGGCCAGTACGCATTACATATGTTTATAGAAAAGAGACATTTTCATGTTAAATTATTACCAAAATAGCCTAAAACTTGTAGTAGAGTAACATTGATGATATTCTCAGATTTTCTGGACTATCTTTACTTCAGACAATCTGTCCTATTCTCTCCTTTAGTTTTCTCATTCTCGTTAGACCATATGGTCATCAGAGCAATGTTAGTGACAATTTTCTGTCAGAATAAATGGTTATCTGGACAATAAGTTGTGAAGGACACTAGGCAGATGGCTGTCTTTACCTCTAACATGTTCTTTGGTTTAAGGTATCAAGACCTCTAAAATTATTCTTCAGAATTACAGATATATCTGATAAAAGCCTACTATTCAATTGAAAATTTAAATTTGATTCTAAAAGCATTGACTGAGAGGGCTGTTGTTAATTCTGCACGGTTGTGCACTGCCCACCTCCAGGGAGAGCCATTTACTTTGTAGTCTTGCACTGTCACAGCCCTGCATACTTTGTGCTGCTGTTTTCCACCTTGAAGGGGGCATAACGGCAGAGCCCATGTCAAATGTTTGTCTTAAGGATTAAATGAGATAGTGCATGGAACCCCCTTTGAACTGTGCAGCCTGCAGAGAAAGACCAATCAACGTTTTCTATAGTAATTATTACACTTTATGCTAGCCTCACTTCTAGCCCTTGGAAATAAAAATAATGTGTACATACGACATGGTTCCTCTCAAGGAGATGGTAGCCAGTTTGCAGGAGATGAACTCACAGGAAGATTGTGACTACATGATGTGAAGGAAGTCTCCACATGATGCTGTGAGAACACAAAATTTCTGACTCTCATCGAAGTCACTGCTCAGTTGGACAATAAATTTGTAGACCAAGAGAAGAAATAATCAACTAGGATGATTTCAAAGATGCCACCCCCAAATATACTTTCTCACATGCTTAGTTGTGCTGAAGATTCCTTTAACAGCAGACCACATCTTTAATTCTAGTTAGGACTGAGAGTAAACTGTAACTCTGGGAGAAGTGTTGACAATTCATATTAGATCTTTTTACGCACATACATTTTGATCTGGGAGAGAGTATAAAGGAGCTAAGAGAATAAAAAGGGTATTTGTGTGAGTAATAGAATGGGGGCAGGGGCAGAGAAGAAGGGAAAATTGAGGCACATTCTTGCGATGGGTTTTCCTGAACAATGGGAAATTGGCAACAAAGGTTTTTTTGGTTGTGTGTTTTTTTTTGCGGTACACGGGCCTTTCACTGTTGTGGCCTCTCCCGTTGCGGAGCACAGGCTCTGCACGCGAAGGCTCAGCGGCCATGGCTCACGGACCCAGCTGCTCCGCGGCATGTGGGATCTTCCCGGACCGGGGCACGAACCCGTGTCCCCTGCATCGGCAGGCGGACTCTCAACCACTGCGCCACCAGCGAAGCCCAATTTGAGTATTTTTAACAGGTATGTATGTGTGTATTTGTGTGCATGCATGCATGTGTGTGCGTATGCATGCACAGGAAAACATGTTTTACTTCATATTTTTGCTGAGGGTCCTCTTACTGGTACTGAAGATATGCGGGTGATGTGGAAGCAAACTATTGTGGGTATTGATGGGTATAATGCTTTCTATTTATAAGATTTTTTCTTTTTATTCAATACACATTTATTGGGCAGCTTGGGTATGCCCGCAGCCTTTCCAGGGTCCCGGGGAAACGGAAAGTAATAAGAGACGAGAATCTAAGAACCCTTGGCCTGTGTGCCCTGGGAGGGTAGGTCGGGGCTGTCTGGGTCCCCGCTGGGCCCCAAGATGGGCGCAGGGCATACAGTAGGGCTCACCAATTGGTCCCGGAAAAAACGCGAGAATCGATGTGCCACGCCCTCCGGGCGGAAACAGACCCAACACTGCCGAGGCGTCCCGCTGCTTCCGGGAGCTCCACCTGCGGACAGGGGGGGCCTGAAAAGGGTCGGACCCGCTTGCCTAGCGCCGTCTCCGGGGTCCTCGCAGTTCAGAAGACCGACTGAGGTGAGTCAGACGCGTTTCGGTCCAGGCCAGTAGCTTCAAAGCACCCTCCATCCCTGCGCCTTCCACCCTTTTGGCTCCGAGGCCATGTTTGTTCAAGATTCCACCCGCGAGGCCTCCCCTCTTCTCCATCCTCGACTCCTGCTACCTTTTGGAACCCTCGGCGCTCCCCCTGGACACGTCCTCCTGCCCAGTGACCGTGCCCCTCTCAGGGCGCCCCCAGGGCACACGGAGACCCCTCCCCACCCTGGCCGGGCGCCGGGGATCTGGTAGCGAATCCCTTTAGCTTTTCCCTCTAACCTGGAGCATACCTTCATGAGCTGGTGCACGGCCCTTTCCAGATTCTTGGACAGCGATACCGTAGAAATGAATATCGCTTCCTCAAGACTCTTAGACAAGCAAAGCTTTTTATTAGAAGAGATAGAATGTGCACAACGGAGAAAGCGGGGGGGGGGGGGAAAGGGCCAGCTCCCCAGGGCAAGTTGCTTTTAAAACAGAAGACAGGTGTGTCTCATAATCACTGATAATTTCTTTAATCAGCAGTAGGGGGCTCCAGGGTGGCTGTCAGGAATGGGAAGTGCTTCTCTGAGAGGAAAGAAATGCAGGAGAATTTCCTGCAAGAAAGCACAGGAACGGATAAGGTGCAAATGTATAGTTGAGCTTTTTGTGTTATGGCAGCTAGGTGTACTCGTCAGTGTAACGGAGATAAAGTTAATCTTTTAAGCCTGTTTTTTTCCCCCTTCTGGGACTCAGGCCCCCAGGGCCCTTGTTCTTTGGCTTCCAAGGCCTGTTTTGCCCAAGGCGTTCCCTGGTCCTTTTCCAAAATGGCTGTGCTCTTGTCTTCCTGTCTCAGATGCAGTCAGGGGACTCCAGCAGAGCCTGGGAAGGAAACCCTCAACCCCACCCCGGGGACTAGGGCTGGGGAGGGAGCGGTGCCAGTGTGTTGAGGTCACTGTCTGGGGGCCTCTAGTTCTAAGATTCTGATTGCAATATGAAAATACATTTCCTTTTTCTTCTTTTCATTCTGTTGACCAAGTGGCTTCTCTAGGCATGTGTTTTTTTAATTTATTTATTTTGAAGTATAGTTGATACACAGTGTACAATGTTGTGTACAGCTGGTGTACAGTGTGTATATATATATTCTTTTTCAGATTTTTTCTGTTATAGGTTATTACAAGATACTGAATATCTGCGTTATATAGTAGGTCCTTGTTTATTTGCTTTATATCGATATGTAGTACTGTGTGTATGTTAATCCCAAACTCCTAATTTATCCACCCCCCCATTTCCGTTGGTAACCATAAGTTTGTTTTCTACGTCTTTGAGTCTATTTCTGTTTTGTAAATAAGTTCATTTGTATGATTTTTTTTAGATTCCACATATAAGTGATATCATTAGATATTTGTCTGACTTACTTCACTTAGTATGACCTCTAGGTTCATTCATGTTGCTGCAAATGGCATTATTTCATTCCTTTTTATGGCTAAGTAATATTACATTGCATATACATATATATATCTCTCCTCTCTAGGTTTTTTTGGTTGTGTATCAGCTCAGCCTCTGTGAATCATGTCCACTTGTGGAAAGAGCATGGACTTGGGCATTAGATTGACCCAAGTTCCAGTTCAGCCTTTTTCCAGATGTTGGATTGTGGGCAACTTCATCTGCTTGTCCTGCTGGGCCTCAGTTTTCTGTCACCCTCCTTGAATGTTTTGTATATGAATATGTGTCTCAGACAGAGTAAACACTGAAGAATGTTAGTTTTACTTCCCTCAGGGAGGGAGAAAAATGTGTGGGTTATCCAAGAAGACAATGACACAATTTTTCACTCAGTTAAGACTGGAAGGGAAAAAAAAAATCAGATTTTCTACTTTACTTTGACTACTAAAGATACCAGAGGACACTAGTACATAGGATATGTTATTTATTTGGTCTGTTTCCAAGGTGTGGATTTGTGATATATAGAAATCTACAACAGTAAAGCCAAAGTAAGTTCTAAAAATGGATTTGATTTGCGTCACCTTGTCAGCTTAGAAACAATACTATGAATACAAGTGACAAAGTCCTAAGGAAAGGCAACAGCATGCCACTTTGCTGGGTTTCACAAAACTTAATTTTCCATGCAATCTCTAGTGCATTAAAAAAATGAAATGTAACATCAGTGTTGAAGGGTGTCTCCAGATGGCCTTTTATTAGCTGCTGAGAAGGCTGCTATTATTCTCCATCAACTGTACACATCGCAACAACAATTCTCACCTTTATATGCAATAAGCTATCACTGTTGCATGAGATACTAAATGACTCTTGGAGGACTGGTCCCTGAAATATTTTTTGAAAGGCCATGTGCAGGCAGAGTTCACATGACCACAAATCTGAATTTGTTCTATTTACTTGAAGGTCAGACGGTGTTGGTTTGCAACCTTGGGAGCTCGGTGGGTGAAATCTGAAATTGGCTTCCATACGTGGAGGGCAAAGAGAGAACGAGGAAATAGGTAGATCGCTCCAGATTGGCAGGTGATAAGTTTTAATAGGCAAGGGAGCTTACACCTGAGGCTTGTCTTGGATGAGTGTAAGCTGAGTAGATCTCCACACCCATCCATCAGAATCTTAAAAGTTTATGTGGAGGCCTTGACTGGGTTCAGTCACGTATTCAGTCCAGATGGTCTCAACAAAACAGTGCTCTCTCAAGAATTGTCCTTGAAATGTCTTCGGCTATGGGAAAAGTGGGTGGGACGTACATTCCAAGGAAAGGGAAGGGGGTGAGGCACCTCCGATTGCCTGGGTTCAGCTCTTGGGTCAGCTGGTGGTCATGTCCTCTTAATGACCTCTCCCAGCAGACAATGCCAGTGAATACTTTTTGCTTGTTTTTTGTACTTTTAATAATTTCTGCTTTCTACCTCTCTTATGAGAGTTCCATTGAATGGAATAATCTCTGAAAAATTTTAAAGTGGAAAAAATTAATTATTATTTGAGACTTTATTCAACTGAGCACATCCCATCAGCTCAAGACTAGAAGTTCCTTTGTAAGGCCAGGTCAACTTAGTTTTTTAAAGAATACTGAGGGTAGGGAAAATGTTTAACTCCACTTTACATTAGCGTACAGAAAATTTTTGTCTACTTTCTGAGCTTCCTGCTGCTTTCCAGCATCTCTCCCTGTTTCTAATTGCATCATTTTCATAAGGATCTGCATAGAGCAAATTCATTCAAAGTTCCCTACTGGTACAGATTTAAGAAAAAAAAAACCTAGAAAGATGTAGAAAAGGTAGGGCTAAATAACTGTGTTTTAGGCGAAATTTTGGATGGAACCTAGGTTCTTTTTTTTTTTTTTTTTGCGGTACGCGGGCCCTCACTGTTGTGGCCTCTCCCCTTGCGGAGCACAGGCTCCGGACGTGCAGGCTCAGCGGCCATGGCTCACGGGCCCGGGATCTTCCCGGACTGGGGCACGAACCCATGTCCCCTGCATCGGCAGGTGGACTCTCAACCACTGCACCACTGCAGGGGACACGAGTTCGTGCCCTGGTCCGGGAGGATCCCACATGCCGCGGAGCGGCTGGGCCCGTGAGCCATGGCCGCTGAGCCTGTGCGTCCGGAGCCTGTGCTCTGCAGCGGGAGAGGCCACAACAGTGAGAGGCCCACGTACCGCAAAAATAAAAAAAAAAAGAAAAAGAATATGGCACCCTGGCCAACATCCATCCTGGCTGGTTGGTGTTCATGTCAAATGATCTGGGAACCAAAAATAGTTGCGTAGGAAGAAAATAAACTCATTAACAATGAACATCACATGTGGAGGGAGAAGAGAGCTGAATAAAAGACTGTGGTGTCCTACTCTCTAAAATCTGCCTACATTCTTTTTTCTTCCCTCAGCTATTCATGAGATATTGAGTTCCATGTTTCTGTCAGAGCATTTACTAATTGGGGCTACATTAAACTCTGCTGTTAGAGCACAGACTAAGTCTAATTCACATTGATTTTCTCCACAGTCTAAACTTTGCACAAACAGTAAGTGCCCAATAAATACTGTAGAATTAAACTTCTCAGTAGGGCTTGCATTCATGACCCCTGTCTTAGATTTACCTATTCACTGGGTATTCATTTTTTCTTGTCTGCTCATTTCCTCTTCTCCTAGACTATTGGCTGATTTTTGGTGGCGATCTGCCTACCTAGTTCCAATTCCAGTTGATCCCTGTGATTTCTAAGTTTGTTTACTAGTAGACTTACAAGGTTGAGGAAGCTTAATTTGTACTATATTACTAGTCTTCTTCCATACTGAGATTCAATTTCCTCCTTAAAAATATGGAAAGGGTAATTTAATCTATTTTGCAGGGCAATGTGAAGATTAAGTGAGATAATTTATTCAGAAGGACTTTGTGAACTGTCAATCACCATACAAAATGATGTTATTATTAATTGTAAGCTCTTTGAGAGTAAAGTGTACCTTGTACCGTGGCGGGTTGTGTTGACTGCTGAAGCATCCTACAAGCCCCTTTGTGTTTCCTTGCTGGCAGAATCCTCCTCCTGCCGTAGAGGCTGAAGATGCCTAAATACTCTCTTGGCTGCATTCTCCAGCAGCTAAGACTTGGGCAGGGGACCCAATTCTAGCCAATAAGACCTAAATGAAAATCAGCTCTGTGGTTTCTGGGAAATACTTAACTCTCTTATTTGAAAAATGCATGAAAATAAAATATCCTGTCTTCTGCCTCTCTGTGGTTGTCTAGAACTCTGATGGCGATCATGCCACTCCAAGAAGAGCCAAAAGGGAGAGTCAGTAATTTAAGAGTGACAGGGTGGAAAGCTGTATGGAACATGGGCCTCTGATTCTATTGAGTGACTACTGAATGGAATATATAAATATATAAATGGAATATTTATAAATGGAATATTTCCTGCTATCAGTAAACAAAGGATGTCACAGTCACCAATGATTGCAGCCCTCCAACATGGGCTGGTGAGCCCCGAGGAAACTCAGGATGTGAAAACACAGGCTCCTGGCCCCAGATCGCTGAGGTGCATATCACAGGAGTGATTTCAGTGAGCCCAGACTCTTGCATCTTTGCATACATAGAAAAGCTCTAAATTCCTTAACTTGAGATGTCTGGTTTTCTTTATTTAACAGTAATCTTTTGACTTCCCAATTACCTGCTCTTTGTTGAAAAACCTCCTATATCACCTGGCTCCTCCCCTCCCCTCCTCAAAGGAGCAGTTTCTCAGAGTTATCTGAAATGCTGTGTCTCGGGCTGCAGTCCTCATTTAGTCCGAGATAAAACTTAACTCGCAGCTCTCACATTGTGCATACATTTTTTTAAGTCAACACTACACAGACCCCGGAACTGCCTGGCCTCCAGAATTTTTGTTATGGGGGAAAATAACCGTTCTTACCAATTAAACCAGTTTTAGCTGTGTATTCAGTTGCTTGCACTGAACGCGTTCTAGCTAATATATATTTCTAATATATCCTTCACAATGTCAAGACCAAGTTTGTGTTCTTTTTTCAAAACAATTTTTTTTATTGAGGTGTAATTGGTATACAATGTTATGTAAATTTCAGGTGTACAACATAGTGAGTCACAGTTTTGAAAGGTTATACTCCATTTATAGCTATTATAAAATATTGGCTATATTCCCTGTGCTGTATAATATATCCTTGGTGGCTTATTTTATACACAGTAGTTTGTACCTCTGAATCCTCTATCCCTATCTTGCCCTTCCAGCTCCCCCCTGGTAACCACTAGTTTGTCCTCTATATCCGTGTAAGTTTAGGTTCTTAAATACTCCCTGTTTGATTATATTTCTCTTCATCACATGTTTGTGTAAAATGGGTACTCATGGTCCCAGGCTCCTCGCAAAGGCAAAGAAATTGCACCCTAGGAAAACAAAGACAGATTGTTCAGATTATAGGACCTTGTCCTTAGCAGGACTCCACAGGCCCAAGGCCTGAAATAAACTTGACTTAAATTGAAAACAGACATGCTGTAGGCAAATACAAAGATTCACTGGGAAATGGAGACCATGATTGAGGACAGTGCTTCCAGCTGACTCTGCAGACTGGCAATGCAGAGCTTCACAGCCTCTTACTTAAACAGCCCCACACTTGCTTCATTGTGGTGAGTGCTGTTTCTTCTCCACTTCTTCCTACTCCTCTTTCTCATCCCTGGGGTGAAATTTGTGTGATTTAGTGGGCCCTATAACAGTTTAAATTCAGAAAGACTGGTCACAGATATGCTCAGAAACACTCAAAATCGTGTGTATGCTTTCTAAGGGAACGGCCCTTAGAAAATCCCAAGGCTATCATTGAAAATCTGTATCATCTAAAATAATCCATCTAACATTGTTTGTCAGGCTATGACCATAATATAGATGGTATCGGACGCATTTTACCAGTTGGATAGTCTTCATTGTTAAAGCTTTGCTTTCTAATTTGATCCTAGCCAGCCATTAACTCTCGGCATGAAGAGAAAATATTGCTTGAAAGACTGAGAAATGCCCTCATCAGGTGATTGTGTTGGGCTGCTTGTGTTGAGAGCCCACTGGTCATTAGTGGCTACAACAGTTTTATGATCTATTAGTTTGCTTGGTGGTGGCATGATGACCCTAACACTGACCACAATGAGGCTCTGTTTCCCATCACAGCTGGAGACCTGTGGAGCCTCCTTTTAGATGTGAGGACACAGCTCCTAACATTGAGAGTTCCCCAGAGTGACAGATGGAGTTTCAGTCATCCAAGGGCCCAGTCTTCCTTCTCTCATAACTGATATTGCTGCCAAATTCAGCAGTTTTATCGGCTGCTGTGAAGACTCTTAATGATCAAAGCCAGTCGTACTGTTCAATGAGGCAGAAAGAGGACACAGATGTGAGCAGAAAGGCATAAAACCAGGGAACACAGATGAGAGTGAGAAAATTCAAATCAGTGATGGAAACCCTGTCTGGAAAAACTCCCTGAGTCTAAAAGTGTCCACAACAGAGAAGTCTCCAGTGCCCAGGGCTAGGTGGTGAGAGAGCTGTTAAGAATGCCCACCCAGGGTGAACTTGGATTTGGATAATGGCAAGACTGACACCAAGGAGGATTATTGGCAGTGGGGCTCCAGCAGCGTTAGCCTCTTAGGCACCTGTGGTCATTTTAGCTCATCTGCAACGGGTGAAGAGAACAGGTTGAGCTGCTTCAATGTTAAATGTGTCTCAATTGGAAGAAGTGCAATATCAGAAATGGCCAGGAGAGGTCAGCATTCAGGAAGCTATGGGAGGACTTGGCTGTTTGGGGAAGCTGTGAGAGCCACAAGCAATCCAAAAGTGATGGGAACCTCTGACACAGAAAGGAAAGGTGTGGCTTTCTCAGGGACTTGAGCACGCAATAGGTTTTTGGTGAGTATAGCATGGTAGGATTGCATGGGCCCAGTCTTTTCAAGGCCCAAGACTAGAGCTATTTATTGTCTTTATAATTGCTTATGTCCTGCTATTTCTCCTCAAATACACAATATACTCTTTTCTTTCCTTATCTTTCTGTTATTAATGCTTAGCACTTTTTATAATACTTATGTCTGTCTAATACATGTACACACATATATAAGACAGATAAACACACATATGTCTGCAAATTGGATTTGTTTCTGAGTGTTTATCCTAAAATTTGCAACTAATATCGTCATGTCATTAAATACTTTTGAAAGCATAACTGTTAATGACTGTTTCCTATTCCATTGACTGCATATAAGTAATTCATGTAACTATTTCTTTATTGCTGAGTTTTTAATGTTCTTTAGTGTGGGGGTCTACTTAAGCTCAATGCCATCCTCCTTAGGGAGAGGCCAGCTAACATGCTTTTTGTGCTTTGAGGACAGAAAATTAAGGAAGCAGCTTATTATAGTAGAAATTACTTGGGATTTAGACTCAGCAGATCTGTATTTCCATCTGAGGTCTACCCTCTCTTAGACAATCATGTAATCTCTTTTAACTTTAGTTTTATCACCTATAAAAATAGGATTAATCATATATGCTTTACGAGGTTATTCTTATTAAGTTAGAATGTTTTTGTGAAAATGAGTTAAACATTGGGAAAACAATGGCACTTAGGGCTAAAACTATGTATATATTTTAGGAATTATAAGGGCTTTTCCTTTCTAAGCGAAATCTTTAGGAGAGGAGGAAAACTAAGCAGCAATAATACCCATACCAGTCAGGGTTCTTGGTTACAAAAAAATAGAAACCAATTCTGGCTAAATGGAATTTATTGAAAGGGTAATACACAGATCTCTGAATTTAAGGGAGGGCCGAAGAAATAGACTAAGAAAACTGACCAAAATTTGAAGTCATGTCACAACCAAAATTTCATCCTGGAAATAGGAGCATCCCTTTCTACGTTATCACTGGACTGGCCTCCAGGAAGTCAGTCCCTGTTGTCAGAAGCATCTTCATCCTTAGATGCTCTGCTAGTGCTTAACTCTTAATTTCACCACAGCTGCTCTGAGTAAACAGATTCTTTTTTAAAATTTTTTTAGACAAATGAAAACATGTTTTATTTACAAGAAAAAAAGTCTGTACACTATGTACACATAAAAATATACAAAACCAAATTAGAAAATATCAAAGTATTAAAATGTGTACAAACACTTTTAAAAGGTGACTCCTGGAAAACCTCAAGCCTTAATTCGTTTGAAGAGTACACATTGCAATTTTAAAAATTATCATACAAAAAAATTCCCAAAGCTGTTAAAAAAGTTCACTGGTTTCCACCGGAAAAACTTCATAAGGATTTTATCTAGAGTAAAACAGGGGATGTGTGGTATCATAAATGTTAGGTTTTAACACATTCCTTCTTTAATCGCTTTCAACGTTTCTATAGTTTTTATAGTGTATGTTCTATCCCTCTTCTGTTAAATTTATTACAAATTTGATCTTTAGGAAGCTATTTTAAATGAGTTTTTCAAAATTTCATTTTCAGATAGCTCACTGGTAACGTATAGAAACACAGTTGGTTTTTGTATATTGATCTTCTACCTTGCAAATTTGCTGAATGCATTTTATTCAGTTAGCTTTTTAGTGGATTCTTTAGGATTTTCTATATGCAATATCATGTTATCTGAAAATGGAATAGTTTTACTTGTTTGTTTCCAATCTAGTTGCCTTTTATTTCATTTTCTTGCCTAATCACCATGGCTAGAACCTCAGTACGATGTTGAATAGAAGTGACAAGAGTGCATATCCTCATCTTGTTCCTGATCCTTAGGGGAAAAACATTAAGTCTTTCACTATTAAGTATGATATTAGGTCAGTTTTCAATGGTGCCATTTATCAGCTTGAGAAAGTTTCCTTCTATTCCTAGTTTGTTGAGCTTTTTGGTTTTTGTTTTTTTGTCATGAAGTGGTATTGGATTTTGTGCAGTGCTTTTATTTTGCACCTGTTGGGATGATCATGTGGCTTTTGTCCTTTATTCTAATGATATGGTGTATTACATTGGTTGATTTTCAGACGTTAGACTACTTGGTCATGTCGTACAATTCTTATAGATTCTGCTTTCTAGTTTTTTATTGAGGTCTTAATTTCCTCTGAAATTTTTTGTATTATTTTCTCAAGGTTCAAAAATTCAGTTGGGACGTCTGCTGGCTAATGTTATGTCTGACAGCCATGCCCCAACTGCCAGAGGGCTGGGAAAGACACTTTTTTTCCTTTTCTTTTTAGGTAGTAGGAGATGGAACCCCACCTCTACTCCCTCAAACAGAAAAAAATGTTTGCATACTAGACATCCCAGAATGACAAATATTCATTTTAACGTTCCATACAAACAGCCACATTTTGGAAGGCATTATTTTGTGTTGTGTATTCATATTCATATTTATAAGCATATATAGGATTATACCGTGAAAGGGGCACGTTTTTTTGATTTCATAAGGTGAACTGAATCACACCCTGTTTTGCATTTTAACTTTGATGTGCAGCCTCTTTGGTGCCTCTGGGGTAACAATGTAGGCAGAGGAGAGGTTTACTACCTAAATTACAGGACGCCAGTGTTAGTGCTGAGGGTGACTTTTGGTGGCATGAATATGAATATATTTCAAGTGCTAAAGAGTTTCTCTTTCTACTTTTCAAAGCCATTGCCTGCTGCTGGTTGAGGATAGTAACAGTCCATCTCAGAAAAGTCGGAGGTCCCCTTTTATCCTCACTGAGTTCCAGACTTCTGTATTAATTCTTCCTCTTTAGAGCACCCTCCCCCTCGCAACACACATACCCACGTGGACTGGGAAAGCGAGTGTGGAGACCGTCCCCAGCCCCAGGGTGGGATTTGGAAGGTGAGTGAGAGGGAGGTACACATCTAAGCTCTTCTAGCACAGGGAGAAATCAGCAATCGAGGTGTTCAGTGCATGCTTGTGAATGGATTACCTTAAGCTCCATGATTTAGCCCAGTGAAGCCTTCCCAGAACACTAGGGAGAGAGCTGGACATCTCATATTGTGCTGATCGAATTCGCTTTTGAGTTTAGGTCACGAAACCCTGGCCCCAGGGCTGAGGAGCTCTCCTCTGTTACCTTTCAGGTTATGCTCTACTGAGGGCAAGGTGCTGCTGATAATTGGACGCATTGGTCTTTTGGTGACAGGATGATACTACTTAACATCCAGGCTGTCTCCCAGTGTTGCTGTTCAGAATGAATGAGCTCATTCTGTGATTCCAGAGGAATGCAGGATAATCGTCCTCTCACATTTTAAATCAAACCCTGCCTTTTTTTTTCTTGGAAATTTAAAATGGTTGGATACGTGTTTATTTGAGAGAGGAAATGCTTCTGAATCTTGCTGGACGGGCATTAAATGAGGATTCCATTATTAAGATGGAACAGGGGGATCCTGAACTGAACCAGGAAGCTGCTAGTGAGAGCTGGGTGATGCTGATCAACACACCCTCTGAGGCTAAATGCTGCACTTATGGGCACCATCACATTATTAAGTGAAGAACAGGGAAGTGGGAGACTGGGGCGGGGGAACCTCCTAAGGTTATTTACAGTTTTTTTTTTTTTTTTACAAACAGAGCCAAGTTCATGTTCAGGCCAATAGGAGAAGCCTATTTATGGTATGGGATTTGAAAAAAGAGAAAAATGGTCTCTGAACTCCATGAAACCCCATTAGCTTATCAGGCATAACTCTTCAGTGATGCTCTTTTCAGTTCAAATATTCCTGGGAAAGGAAACATGTGAAACCATAGTTGGCTTTTCTCCACTTATCTTGAGACACTTACTTTTTTCCCGCCTCATTTATTTAAGACACTATTATTTGGTGTCTACCGCATAGGATTTTCTTGGTGTGTGTGTGTGTGTGTGTGTGTGTGTGTGTGAGAGAGAGAGAGAGAGAGAAGGCGGGTGGG